>NC_134548.1:19755601-21094351 GCF_050624435.1 Tenrec ecaudatus
AAAATTCTCACAAGTATTTGATTTTTGAGTCAATGTAAATATTATTCTTTAAAATTTCATTTTCTACATGTTCATTTCTAATATATAGAAAGACAATTGGTTTTATGTGTATGTTCATCTATCCTGTGACCTAGCTAAAGTCATATATTCCAGTCAGTGTATCTATTTTATTTTCTTCTTTTTTTAAAGAATATTTTCTTGGGGCTCATAAGGCTCTTATCACAATCTGTACATTCATCAATTGAGCAAAGCACACTTATACATTCGTTGCATTCGTCATTCTCATAATTCACCTTCTTTGTGGATTGCCTAAAAATTTCTCTGTAACCATCTCATTTGAAAATATGCATAGTTAAACTGTTTAACATTTGTCATCCATATTGATTTATTCTGGGGTGTCATTTAATTGTTGATGATTTCCAGTATTATTTTAAATGAAAGCGATGAGAGATGACATCCTTTATTTGTGTAGAAGTATCTTTAGTGATGTTGGATAGGTCTTGCCTTAAAGAAGAGAATACTAGAAAGATGTTTACTTGTGCTGATTGACTATGCAAACACACTTGACTGTATAGATCATAAGAAAATATGGATATTAAAGAAGAGAATACTAGAAAGATGTTTACTTGTGCTGATTGACTATGCAAACACACTTGACTGTATAGATCATAAGAAAATATGGATAGTATTGAGAAACGGGCACTCCAGAACACTTCGTTGTGCTCATTCAGAGCCTATATATGGACTGAGAGCCTGTCTTTCGACACCACAAGGAAATACTGAATGGTTCTAAATCAGGAAAAGTGTGCATCAGGTTGGTCTATTTTCACAGTACTTACTCAGCCTGTATGCGGAGTACATACTCCAAGTGCACTATATGAAGAAGAACAGGGCATCCAGTTTGGGAGAAGGTTCATGAACAACCTTCAAAATGTAGATGATACTACCTAGCTTGCTGAAAGTGAGGAGTCCTTGAAACACTTGCTGATGAAGATCAAGAAATACAGCCTTCAGTATGGATTGCAATTCAATGTAAAAAACAATAACTAAAAGAATCCTCACAATTGGACTGATAGATAACATCCCCCAAATAGAGAAAATATCAAAGTTGTCAAGGATTTCATGCTTCCTGGATTGACAATCAATTCTCATGGAAGCAGCAGTCAAGTAAACAGGCAACGTATTGCATTATGCAAATTGGCTGCAGAAGACCTCTTTAAAATGTTGAAGGCCAAGCATGTCACTTTGAAGACTGACATTTGCCTGATTCAAGACATGCCATTTTCAACCACTTCTCTTGTTTGTGAAAGTTGGACAATGAACATGGAAAATAGAAGAATCGATGCATTTGAACTATGATAGTGGTGACAAGTATTGCAAGTACTATGACCTTCCAGATGATGGGGAAAATCTGACTTGTAAGAAATCATAATGCTGCTTAGAAGAGGGGGATGGAAAGATATTGCGTGTACAAATTTCTATGCATACAGCACTAAGAAAATTTTAATTATGAGAAAATTCTGAAGTTGGTTATGTATAAGATCACACCATTTCTATTGCCTTTTTACTGGGCCCTTTCATGCTATATATCGTGCTTAATGCTGGCATCTACTATTTTAGGTGGGGTACTGTTGTTATTAGGTGCCATTGATTCATTTCCATGGCAACCCGATGCACAACAGAAACAGTGCCCCGTCCTGCATGATTCTCATAATTGTTCCTATATTTGAGCCAATTGTTATATATACTCTATTAATCCATCTTGTTGAGGGCCTTCCTCTTTTTCACTGGCCCCTCTAGTTTAACAAGCATGGCGTCCTTCTCTGGGGACTGGTCTCTCCTGACAACATGTTCAATGCACGTAAGACTAGATCTCTCCATCCTTAGCTTCAGGGACCATTTGAGCTGTACTTCTTCGAAGACAGATGTGTTTAATCTTTTGGCACTCCATGGCACTTTCAACATTCATCACCCACACCATTGTTCAAATCCACCGATTCTTCTTCAGTCCTCCTTATTTAATGTGCAACTTTCACATTCACATGAGGTCACTGAAAATACCATGGCTGGGACCAGATGCACCTTAGTCCTCAAAGTAACATCCTCATTTTTCAATACCTTAAAGAGATTTTAGGTGTTGGATCACCAGATTGACTCAATGTAATGTGTTCTTTGACCTCTTAAGTGCTACTTTCATGAGCTTTGATTGTGGATCCAGGCAAGATTAAATCCTTGAAAACTTCAAACTTGTCTCCATTTAGTATGATGTTATCTATTGGCCCAGTTGTGGGGTTTTGGTCTTGTTGACATTGAGTTGCAATCCATACTGAAAGTTGCAGTCCTTGATCTTCATCAGCAAGTGCTTCCTTCATGTCCTCACTTTCAGCAAGCAAGGTTGTGTCATCTGCATATTACAAGTTGTTAATAAGCCTTTATCCAATGCTGATACCTCATTCTTTTTCATATAATACAGCATTCATTTTCCGAAAAGGCATTTCAACATCTCTCTTGGAGCACCAGGCTGACTGTGATAGGATTATGTCTATTCCATTCAAGGAAATCAGATCCATACAACTATTATTATTAGTTATTTGAACATTCAGATTTTCTGTTTCATCTTGGGTGAGTATTAGTTGGTGTCTTTTTGTGGATCATAAATTTTATTACCATCACACTTTCTTTTGTGATTTTAATATATTAGTGTTTATAAATCTTTTTCTGTCAAGTTGAGTAATTTATGCTGGCTAGGAAATATGTACCAATCCAACCCCAATTGCTAGCTATGTTATCTCTTTGTCTTTAGTTTCTTGTGTACTAACCATCATATGTCTTATTATATACTCATACATGGACTTGAGTGTGAGAATTTTGAATTTATAGAAATAACTTTGATTATAGTAGCTAACCTATTTTGATATTTGATAAAATACCCTTTATGCTTGCTCTTATTCAGTTTTCATTGTCTTTACTTTTCCTTTATCCCTAATGAAATTCAAGTTCCAAATCCATTCCTAAGTGTTACTTCTTCTCTGAAGACCTTTATAACTTTCCTGGAGTTGGGTGCTCCCTTTTGATTTTGACATAATGGTGATTATTATTTTTTTTCATATTGTAAAGCCATGAAGCATTTCCATGATGATGTTATTAGGCTTTGAATTCCTTAATAGAAAATGCATTTTCCATTTTGGAATTCCAAAATATTGCTCTATTCAGACACATAGGAGTCAGTTAGTGTATTTATTGAGTTGTATACAAATGGCATGAATTTCAGTAAATTTTCTCTTAATTTTACCATGTAAGTAGATCAATTTTAGTACTATCTATATTTAAATTTGTCTATCATTAAATTTTATCGATTTTAATACATGCTGAGAAAGTATAATCAATATAAAAGTTTCCATTAAATTTTGTCTTTTAATGTATATATTTTACATTTTTATTATGATTTGAATGCAAGTTTGTAGAGAACATTGGTTTTCCATTCAATAATTCATATACATTTTGAGTTGCCATTCACTACAATCTGCACAATGAAACACCAGAACTCTTTCCAGTCCCGCACCCACCCCTGCCTGCTGTGTTTACCTTGTCTCTGCCTATGCCTTTCCTGCCTTCTGAGCTTTCTCCTTGGGCAAACATTGCCCTTTTCATGTCAGAGGGTTGGTTGTTCTAAAAGGAGTACCCCAATGGTGATATTGTTCACTTTGTAAGTCTTCTATTGTTTTTCTAAAAGTAGAACCACGAGGGTGAGTTCAGTTTGAGGCTAGAAGAGGTTCAAAGGGCCAGTGTTCTGGGTTCCTACTGTGATATTTGACTCTATCAGCCCAGGAAGTCTACTCCTTGTTGCTATTTTGAGTATTGTTCCACATTTTTCTCTTTTTCTGCCCAGAACTTCCTGTTGTGAGCCCTTTCAGTAGTGACCAGGGCACTATCCAGTTCTTCTGAATTGTATCCTTTTCTAATATAGATGATGTGTTTGTTTATATAGTACAGGTGTTTCATTACTGGTATAAAGCTTCAGTATACTATTCAGGATGTTTACATAATGCTAACATTATACCATGTTATCAGGAGGGTCAAGGACATCGTATTTGGTTAATAGAGGATCGATGAAAACGAGGAAGATCCTACTCACGGTCAATTGACGCAGTGACAACAATGGGCGCAAACAGCAATGACTGCGCCCAGAAGTCGGCGGTATTCTGTTGTGTATAGGGTCACTGTGAGTCAGAACCAACTTGATAACACCTAAAAACAACAATAGATTTGTGCTGTTGTTTTAATTGAGTTGGGATTTAATACATATAACATCTCATTCCATATTTTCTCTGGCTTTTGCTTGTTCACAGTAGAGTTTATCTCAGAGGTGTCATGTCAATGGAGGTCACCCCTCTTGAAGCTTTTCCATTTTTCGGTATATGAAACCCAGGATTGATGAATCTATAAGAACAATATTGTTTTGACTAGAATTCCGGCCATGTGTTTGATTTCTTCATGACCACGGGCTGTCACTTTTGCCTAGAGCTGTCTTGGTTGTGTGGGTGGTTAATCATTTGCCTCTTCAGTTCTGCACTCCGGACAGGAATAGATCATTGGGTCTTTCCCCATGGAGAGCCACCAACCTTAGATTAGCAGCCACGTGTTTAACCCGTGCGCCAGCAGGGTCTCCATTTAGGGTTCTCTGATTTCCTAGGATACAGATGAATTTCTTACCCAAGAATTCGCCACAAAGGTCTTTTTCCGACTCCTGAACCCCATCATGTCTAATCTCTAGCTCCACTGTGGAGCATTTTATCCCATGATATTTATGGCCATGATACATTAAAGTAAACCAAACTTATCAATTTAACTTTCTGGGCTAACTGCTAGGAAACTAGTTCTGGTTTTATGAACATATTGGAATATAATTTTCACAAACAAATACCATAATCAACTACTATTTATCTATGGTACCAAAGTGAGGCCAATTAAAAGACTTTGGAGCCTTTCATTAGTACATCTGCATGAATAAAATGGGTAAAGTGCATTCCTAATGGGGTGAGTAAAAAACTGATTAGATGTTCCCTGATGTATTTCTTTAGTATTTATTTATTTGGCAGTACATTTTTTATAGTCAGAACAATACAAACATGAATTCAGGGAACAGTAATTTAAAATATCACAAGGTATGACTTTTAGGAGCTAAAATGAAAAATATTACCTCTAATTCAGTGTGCTTGTGTCTATTAAACATGATGATAGCTTACCTCCACCTTTGTTTGAAACATATTCAAACTATAATAAACTGAGATAATGGAGCTAATACCATATAAATGTTTAAGATAGATTTAATGCTTTCAAGAAATTTTATATTAAGGCTTTAATAAAATAAAAACCTGTCTACCCTAACAAGCTTGTAGACCAGCTTTGGAGAGCACTCATATTAGCTTCCTGTTAAAGTATTTAATTCTGTTAATATTTACAGTTGCTGAACCATAAAGCATATCTATTAAAAAATCACTGTTTATCTCCCCAAACAATAACATTCAACAGGAAAATAAGCCAGCCCAATTTAATCAAAAGTAGTAGTTTCCTGTTTTATAAACATTAAATGGAAATCCTTTATGGTTTTGTTCTAATTGACATCTATATTTATAATTGCCCCAGAGAAGTGCTTTTGTTAAATCATGAAATATTGCAGGGTCCAGCAGTATTGTGCAATTAGTAAATGCTAAAGAGAATAATTAGGTTTGAATACTACTGGTTCAATAATTTAGTCAATGGATGACAATAGTCACATTAGTAGACCCACCCCCCCACCAAGAAACTTGGCTTAGTCCCCTGTGGAATGGAGTAATAAATATATTTGGTATTATTAGATTATTGGGAGCATGCAATATATTTTTTTAAACTTTTGGTCACAATATTTGTCATCTGAGGATTGTCTAAAATTTAACAGTTGTAGAGCGTGGATGGGGAGGAAATTTTAATCAATGTATTAGCTTATTCCTAGGACCGCCTCTTTCTAATACTTTATTTCATATGTGCAAAACTGGAGCAGTGTTCAGATAAAGATGAATTGCTTTAGCTCTAAGAGTCCAGAAATTACAGAAATGTATTTTAATTTCAGAGGATTAAAAATATGATAAAAGGTGGGTCTAATAATTAATAATTTATTAATAGCTAATAGATAATGGACATTTAAGGCATATCAAATGCTGTTATAAATGATATATACATATTACCTTATTCATAAGAACAGGAACGAATTACTATTCACATCATCATTTTACAGAGATTAACTAGTGCAACATCTCAAAAGAAATAAACAAAAATCACAAACCCACTGCTATAAAGTCAATTTTGACTCATAGTGACCCTATAGGACAAGACAGAACTGCTTTTGGGCGTTTCCAAGACTAAAAATCTTTAGGGGAGCAGAAAGCCTTATCTTTTCCCCAAATAGAAGCTTGTGGTCTAGAACCACTAACCTTGTACCCACTAGCCTTGTAATTAGCAATACAGCTTGTAATAATATAGTTGAGCCACAAATGGGGATAAGTCCTGTTTGTTGTATGTATCTTCATCAAGCCAAACCACTCCCAGGAAAAATACAACCAGGCTGGTGAGATTCTTTTATAGGACATTCAAAGCAGGGGATTTAGAGAAAAGAGAAATTTGAGGTTGGGGATTATTTTTCTTTTCTATTATTTCTAGCACCGAGTTACCACTGCTCCTATCAATCAATATTTCAAACGAAAGTTTTATGAGTACCTCAATGTAACCTAAGTATTTTGGAGGAACTTAACGAAACTTTAGGAGTGCTAGCAAGGTCTTATCCCGATATTTAATATTCAACCCCTTTCTCCAAATTTTGGCCAATATAAAAACCTTCCTAGGCCCCCTAATAAAATTGACTCTTTTAATATTTTTAATATTTTAATATTTTCTTTTTATTTATAAAATCATGAACACTTTTTTTCTTCCCTAAAGATGTTCTTATATTTAATATTTATTGGTTGTGGTGGACACATGGACACTTGGCTATTTTCTTCACAGGAAAATGAAAGAAAAAGAAAATTTTCTTAGAAATATTATCTTTACTTATAGCCACATAAAACTTACATTTAACTCATATTTTGGAAATCTTGATCAAGTCCCCCAAATGATGTGTATTATTAAATATGTAAAAATTTACATTCTAGGAAGAACTTCAATATAAGAAAGAATAAAGATTTTTATTCCTTGTTTCTTCTTGGCATGAAACATGTAACCATTAAGAAAAAACTCATTATGAAGAGATATTGAGAAGCTAGTATTTCCAATATATATATATATATTGATTCCATCACTCAAAAGTAATGAAGAAAGAACTTCCCTAATATTACATTTTACAGAAACCATCAGTGACAACTCTTCTTAGCAAAGAAACATAAGGTAGTGGAAGGGACACTGTATTGGAAGTCAAGAGATCTGAGACCATTGTTGCTTACTTCGTTTGAAATCATTCATCCACTATGAATACTCAATTGTGAAACTGACTATTCAACAAATGAATCAGGGTTTCACATTTCTCATTGGTATTGAACACATATTTGAAATTATATTTAATTTTCTCTGGTTTAATTTATAAATTGTCTAATAGCTATCAGATACAACTAATCATCATGGGAAGTACATATAGATGATGATATAGTTAAAGTTTATCTTGCCAACCTGGATGATAAACACACGTGGGGTCATCTGAAGGGCAGAGAGATAAATGACTATGTGAGCCTTGCCTTTCTAGTTCTCGTGTCTCTTGTTTTCTGATGGTCAAACCAGGGTGCAACTGCTGTAGCCAGTTCCCTGCTTCAGCTGGCAAGGCTCACTTCCTGCAAGATACCCCAAGGAGAAGCCACATGGACCTACCCCGATGCAGCCCTGGGTGCTGGAGCAGCCATGTGGAGAGCCCTGTCAGCGCTGAGATGCTTACATGCTCACTGATTCTGCTTTTCTGCTGCAGTCGGCATCATTGCGTCTGTTTTGTGATGTGGAGGTGGACTTTGTGGATTGGTGTTAGGCATATGGGTTAATGGGCTGATGTTGGACTTGTGGGCTTGGACAGCACTAGCTTGGGATGTTTTCTTGATGTGCACTTACCATTTATAGAAAATTCTCTCTTATACATGAGTTTCTGTGGATTTTTTCTCTAATGTACCCAGACTAACATAGATGAGAAATCGTTAACTGCCTCTTCCTGTATATTTAAAATAATCAGGAGTCATTAAAGAGATTGTATCACCATTTTCCAAGCAAGACATAGCATTCCATATATGACTAAAAATTCCATATTTCTTATCACCATAAACCAAACCCACTGCAATAGAACTGATTTTAAGCCATAGCGCCAAGGTTTCTAAACTGGAACTCTTCCTGGGAGCAGTCTCATCTTTCTCTTGTTGGTTTGAATCCTGACCTTGAAGTTAGCAGCCCAATGCCTAACCTACATTGCCACAAGGAGTCCTTAACTATAAAATATTCACTCACTACCATTGAGTCGATGTCAACTCTGTGACCCTATAGGACAGGGTAGAATGGCCACTGTGAGTTTCAGGGATTGTAACTGTTGATGGGAGTATATCTCCTCTTCTTTCTCCTGAGGAGCTGGATGGTGATTTTGAACTGCCAACCTTGTGAATGCTGCTGAATCCATAACCACTACACCACCAGTGATCTCCCCAAATAAGGTGACTATCCCATACTTCTGAATCTGATGCGCCCATCAGTCTCCCTATCTTGCACCTAATCCTGACATCTATAATCAATGCTCATGGAAACAACAGTCAAGAGGTCAAATGATGAGCTGCCTTGTCTAAATCTGCTGCACCAGAACTTCTGAAGGTGTTGAACAGCAAAGATGTTACTTTGGTAACTGAGGTTTGCCTGATCCAAGCCACAGTATTTTTCTGTCTTTTTAAAAGGTTTTTTGTGTGTTTGTTTTGTATTTTAATCAATCATTTTATTGGGGCTCATACAACTCTTACCACAATCCATACATATACCCACTGTGTCAAGCACACATTTTTGACCACCTCATATGCATGTGAAAGTTAGACATTTTTGAAAATTTAACTCAATTTATTGGGGGCCTGTACAATTCTTATCACAATTCATATACACCTCCGTGTCATGCACATCCGTAGATTTTGTGCCCTCAGTATTCTTAGAACATTTGCTTTCCATTTTATAAGGAAAACAGGAAAAAAGTAGATGCATTTAAATTGTGGTGAAGAATACTGAACATATCATAAACCGCCTAAAGAACAAATGAATATGTCTTGAAAGAAGTACAGTCAGAATGTTTCTTGGAAGCGAGGATGACGAAACCTCTTCTCACATGCTATCAGTATAGACCAGTCTTAGGAAAAGGACATGGTGCTTGGTAGAGGGGCCGTGAACAAAAAGGAAGACCGTCGATAAGAGAGATGAACACAATGGCTGCAACAATGGGCTCAAACATTAGCGCTATTGTGAAGATGGCACAGGAATGGCCAGTGTCTCCTTCTGAGGTACATCCAGTCACTCTGAGTGGGAACTGACTCGACAGTACCTAACAACAACAGCCCTGACATGGGCTTCTGTGAGCCCTAATCTTTATTGTGTACATCGTGCGAAGAGAGTTTCAATGCAGAACCCAAACTAAGAATTAGGTTTCTTTGTACCCAAATTGTGAATTTAGCAAAAGGACTCCCATCACTTGATACTTTTCATAAACAATGGAACACACACGAAGTGCATATAATATAAATATATATGGTGGCATTGCCTATTCTGAGAGATTGCTCACAATTATTCATTGTGACAGTATACTATTTAAGGATATAAAAATTAAAAGGGGGGATGGACGACAGAGAAGGGGGGGATGGGAGACTCCGGATAGGGCAAGATGTGACAAAATAACAATCTATAAATTATCAAGGGCTCATGAGGGAGAGGGGAGCAGGGAGGGAGGGGGAAAAGGGGGGACCTGATGCAAAGGGCTTAAGTGGAGAGCAAATGCTTTGAGAGTGATTAGGGCAAAGAATGTACGGATGTGCTTTATACAATTGATGTATATATATATGTATGGATTGTGATAAGAGTTCTATGAGCCCCTAATAAAATGTTTAAAAAATTTTTTTTAAAAACTTAAAATTAAAAGGTACCACACTATTTAAGGTGCTGGATTAGTTTATTATGCCAACCTGGCCAATGAACACATGTGGGGTTAATTGAAGGGTGGAGCGATAAATGGCCAGGTGAGCCTCAACTTTCTAGTTCTCCAGTCTCTTGTTTTGTGATGGTTGGACCAGGGAGCACCTGCCTTAGAAGTTCCCTGCTTCAGCTGGCAAGGCTGACTTCCTGCAAGACATTCCCAAGGAGAAGGCGCTTCGACCTACCTCAACGCTGCCCTGGGTGCTGGAGCAGCCATGTGGAGACCCCTGCCAGCACTGACATTCTTATACATTCACTGATTCTGCTTTCCTCCTGCAGTCAGCATTATTGTGTGTGTTTTGTGTGGTGGAGCAGGACTTTGTGGGTTAGTGTTGGACATATGAGTTAATGTTGGATTTGTGGGCTTGGGCAGCACTTGGTTGGGATGTTTTCTTGATGCGCACATAAAACTGTCTCTTACACATGTATCTGTGGATTTGTTTCTTTAAAATACACAGACCAATACAGGTGCCGTACCAGTTAAGGATGTTTGGATTTAAATTTGATGTAGTGATAGTAATATATGGCTATTTATAACACTTTCTTTAAAATGTATGTTGCTTGCTAGCTTACAAATAATAACCTCATTAAGGTGCTCCACATTCTCATACCAATAGTCTTAGTACTGTATTTGTAACTGCACTTCCATTTACAAGAACATATTTTGAGGCCAAAACAAAAGGGTTATCTTCCAGTTTAAATTTCAGAAGTGGGGCCACTAAGTATGGAACACCAGGGTAAGTCAAAAAGCATTACTACAAACCTAGAGGAACCTTCTCTAAACAAAAAGATCAAAATGTGAAGCTGTTCCTTCTTTACGTCTTCCCCTATCTAGATCTATACACGACTGAAGGCTGTGTCTGTATTTCTCTAATCCTTCCCTGAAGAATTTGGTGCTTCAATTTACACTAAATTAAAATGGCCATTTGGGCTTCCTTAAGGGATTCAAATTGTGTTCCTTTTACATGTTCTTGGAATTTGAGGAACAAAAGAAAATGAAGTCTGAAGGAGCAAGTTTAGGGTGGGAAAGGTAAGCCTTCTTGACAAAATTCTCTTAGAACAGCCCTTGTGATCCTCGAAGGAGGAGTCCGAGCATTGTCATGATGGGACAAATATTCGGGGTACAGGGTTCCTGGTCCTTCTCTCACCAATTTAGTTTTCAAATGAATGAATTTAAGGAAATTGAACTGGTGGTTGTAAAAGGAGGAAAAATAATATTGAAACTGACCTAAATTCTTTTGTGACCCATGAGCTAGTTTCATTCCAACAAAAAAATAAATAAGGGACAGATCTATGCTGTCACTGTGAGTCAGATTCAATGGTACTCAGTTTTGAGTTTTTAATGGGAAATGCATGGAAGTCTGTATTTTAAACATTAAAACACCAACTCTCTTAAACTGTATACATACATCATACAGAAAAGACCACTAGTCTTCAGAGGCCCCAAATCAAAAAATTATACTTACCCTCTAAATATTACTTCATCTTCTACTAAATATCAGTATCAAATATTTTGAAGACAATATATTAAACTTAACTGATCAATAATGGCATTGTAGTTAACTCTTTTATTATGTTCTATGTAATATTTGACTGGTATTTCAAAAAAAGGAATGCTGTAAAAAAACGTGCATCTAATTGTTTCCTCATGCATACTAAGTGCATGAGAAATGTCTGTTCAATAAATCCAGTGAACTCTTATTTGGTTCTATTGCTTGGTGTTTGACTCAATACCAAGAAGCAGGGAAACAAAGTTATTTAAAGGATAATCCTTGGCATTAAACTCTGAGGCAGACACATGTAAAACGAAGTGGATTAAGCTAACAATATGTAGAGAATGCTACTGGAAAGAGCAATTCTGCTGGGATATGTGTCAGAACAAACAGTAATTGATTTGGGCCTTGGGGCATCACCGGACAGGTTTATTAAGGCTGAATTCATTGTTAAAATAAAGACAGGATTTTTCTAGCACACAGTCTAGCTAATTTTCCATCTAAAACACATCTTTAGAAAAAGGGAAAACATAGTACATTTTACTTCTTTGGTTTTTGTTTTTAATCATCAAACGATTTTGAAGAGAAATCCCACCCCTCTAAACTGTACATATTTAATGCTAGGAAATATTTCTGGTAGAGCTTCCATAAAAAATTAATTATTTGGATTTTAAATGGAAAAACCAGTGGTTCAACACCTCCAGCCAGGATGAGTGGGATGTGGGATGAGCCCGTCAACTGCTGTAAAGATTTTCAGTCTAAACAACTCTGTGGGGGCAATTTTCCTCTATTCTATAGGATCACTCTGAGTTAGAATCCATGAGGTGGCAGTGGTTGTGATAGAGCCATTTGAAATAGAAAATGTAGCAAAATGCTTTACCTATGTGCTTGCAATCCCTACCTATTTTATTCAGATCTATTGAGGGTTTTTATTAATATTAGATTCTCTTTGATTGCTAGAACGAAAAGAATTCCTACCCTCTTTTTGGTTTTATTTTTAGATATTAGGTAGCTTGGGTTTATTAGTATTAGTAATAAGTTGGTATTAAAAACAAATCCTCACATTATTGTTTAAACTGTAGATATCATTCCTGCCTACAAGGAATTCTTTTTCTATTTGGTCTATTCAAAAAGATAAACTTCTAATTTGGGCATATGGAGTGGTATGTTTATAAACATTAATAAAATGTTTCTAAATATGTTTCTGTTAATTTTTTTCAAAATCAACAAACTGGAATCAAGATTTAGATCAAATTAAATTTCAAATTGGTGAAAGTTAATTTGGCCCAACAAATTAGTTAAAAATATAACTTTTAAAGCTTTTCTATAAAACATCAAATAGTTTTGTGGTGCTTGCCATACTTGATTTTCTATAACATTATCAGAGATGAAACTCAGAATTCAATTTCATATTCTTAAAAAATTCTAAAATTTTTTAATCCATAGGATTTTTACCTCTTATATAGCATACCCCATTTAAGATTGGGCATGATATAAAATATCAAATATTTCTCTATATTTACTCCTTAGTTGAATTTTAAAAAAATTAAAGGTATATGCAGTAGAATTAAAAATAACAACTAACACTCATGTCATTGAGATCAAGAAGAGAAAGAGATTATGACAAAAAAGTAGCAAAATAAAAATGGTTTAAAATATCTCGAATTTGGCAAGAGATATAAGCCTAAACATTAAAGAATTTGAATGCCCACAATCAAGGGAAGTGCAAAACCATGCCAAAAAACATAATTTACCTTCTAAAACCTAAGGAAAAACAAATACACAACAAAAACTTGAGAAACACAATTCTTCAGTTACAGGGAAAACTTAATTCTAATGATAGTAGAGCACATGTAGATCAGAAGGACATGTCATAATGTTTTTCAAGTACTGAAAGAAAAGAGGGCCAACAAGGAAGTTTTCTACTCCCATGAAGAGTTAGTCTTGGAAACCTCCATGGCAGTCTGTTTTCTCTTTGTTTGTTTTGAGACTGAAAGAAAAGCAAAACTTCATTCTGGTTTCACATTCTGCTGAGACTTTGCATTTCCAACTCAGATACCATATACACTCGAGTATAAGATGACCCGAATATCACCCGAGGCACCTAATTTAACCACAAAACTGCATAAAAAATATGCTGAAAAACTCGGCTAATACACGAGTGTATACAGTATATTGAATCAGAATCTATATTTTAACAAGATTTATAGGGACCACCTGGGGTTCTTGTTAAACTATAGATTCTTTAATTAATTTACTTACTTGCTTATTTATTTACTTTTTATTTATTAATTGGGCATGAGCACATATACCATTTCATAGTTCATTTACATCAAGCAGTACAATCAGTTTCCATACATTCTTTTTCCTTCTTGTATTTCTTGACATTGGCTCCCTTTTACCCTCTGCCCCTCACCACTCTACCTGGCACAAACACCCTTATTCTACTTGCTTTCCCAACAGATTCATCTATCCGGAGTTCCATATACTTAAAAACAAAACAAAAAAAAAAACATGTAACACAAATTCAAGAGGGTGAGCCCAACGACATAACACATCTGAGATAGAACCCAATATAAGCAACCAAAACCACAAAACAATACAGAAAATGTTGACAACCAGATCAGGTCCAGCGTGCATCAGAAGGGGATCAACTGACAAAGTTTTAACTCTTCAAGTCAGGTGTATCCCTTTGATCATCTATATTCATCTCTCCAATGCACTCTGTTTAGTAACCACTTTCCTCCCATCCCTCAAATGTGGATAGAAGGAGATCACCGGAGGCTTATTTCCTATGTGGTTTCCACAAAATATATCTTGGGCTCCCACTGTCATCCATAGCTTTCTGAAAACCAGATTCTCACAGTTTAGGTTCCAATACTAATCCCTCCTTTGACTTTGAATTATATAAATCCTTCGGTGACTGATGTTGGTGTGCTTCTTCCATGTGGACTTAGTTGACATCTCACTTAGATGGCTGCTTGTTTACAGACAAGCCTTTAAGGCCCCAGACACTATTTTATCTGACAGCAAGGCATCATCTAATTTCTTTGCCAGATTTTGCTATGTCACCCAAACATCTGTGTTCCTTTCCTGGGGATGAGTATCAAGAAAGGCCATATTTTAAAACTAAGTGCTCTTAAGTTGGAGCTATAATTTTGTGCAAGCCCCAAACTCATTCCTGGATCTGTGGTTTTTTGTTTGTTTTTACTTGCCTTTGGCTAGCTTTCAAAACCTCTTTGTTAATTTATGGTAGAGAGTTTTATCAATCATCCCCCTAAGGCATAATGATCTTCTATTAAAATTGTCTTTGGTACTAATGTTTTAAAGCCCTGTTGAGGGAGGAATACTGGGCCAATATAGGCTAACTCCATATCACAGTACCCGAGTTATTCACTTGTACAGAATCAATGCTTTCAGAACTGGACAGCGCTATTTTCACAAACAATGGGAGTTCATTGTGAGTGAATATTGACATCTAAGGAGGATATGTAAATTCTCAGCAGGGAATTGGGCCAGTTCAAACCCCTTAAGGAAAATACGGTAAATTCAAATATTTTTCAGTAATTAAGGTGAAATCAACACATTTTCAGATGAAGGAAAACTAAGAAAATTTGTGTCCAGTACACTTACCCTTAAATTATCTTTAAAGGAAGTTCTTTAAGCAGAAAGTAATTGATCAAATAAGAGGCTATGAAATATCACAAAAGGAAAAATACAATAAAAATAATAAAGATAAATGTAATCAGCTTGCCTGCCTCCCTTTAGTTTTCTAAATTATGTTTAATAGTTGAATCAAAAAGGGTAATTGTGTATGGTGTAACTCAAAATATATATAGAGGAAATGCTTAAGGCAATTATCCTGTAAATGAGGATGGGTCCAGGAACACATAGAAAGGTAAGATTTCGATATTACACTCAAATTGATAAAATAATAAGTTAAACTATGATGAATTATGTGTATACATAATTTAATAATAGCATAATCCCTAAAAAAGCTTGCAAACATATAATTGAAAACATTCACAAATCACATAGCTGAAAAAGAATATCCAGAATATGTAAAGAAGGCAGAAAACCCAAGATTAAAACAAACAAATAATCCCATTAGAACTAGGGCAAAAAACATGAGACAGAAGATATAGTAATATAAAATAAGTTTATGAAAACAGGTTGAACTTCATTAACTGTGAGAAAATCCCAATTAAAACCACAATGAAATATCATTATCTAGGTATAAGAATACCTAAAACTAAAAAAATAAAATAGTGAACACATCAAATACAAGTGAAATAAAGAAATTGGATCATTCACACACTGTTGGTTGGAGTGTAAAACGCTCGTCCAGATCTGCAATCAATTCTGCCCTGTCTTATAACAACCACACATGCATTCACCCACCATCTTAGCCAACGACTCCACACCAGATCATGTCTCCCTGAGAAATAAAGGCAGATATCCACACAAAGTCTTGGATGCTAATGCTTATGTTAGCTTTCTTTGTCTCTCACAGATTGATTTGTTTACCTCCTCCAAGGAGTAAATAGTTATTATTTCTTACTTTTGCAAGTGAATCGCAAAAGAAAAAGTTTATTACAAAGGGAAGGACAAATCAGGTGGACCCTACGAAGATAAATGAAGATCATATGTTTCTATGTGGAGTTTAAATTTGGCTTGAGTTTCTAGGAAATACATATAAAAAGGGAGAATCTAATTGTTTATATAATTTTCTTTCTAATAAAGTGGGAAATCTACTCATTTGTTAGAATATGTAAGGCATTTCCTAGAGCTAAACATTATTTATTTGCATGTTTATATCGATTCTTTCCTTCAATCAATGAAGGACATTGAGCACCTGATAGGAGCCAGCACTATTTTAGGACCTAGTAACAGAACTGGGGGGAAAAAAAAGAGAAGGAAGCTTGGCCTAGGAGACTCACCTTCTAAGAGGCCCTTGTTCTTAGGTGCCACCCAGTTAGTTGCTAGAGTTGCTATGTTTGCGACCGTTGTTGAAGTCACTGTGTCAATCCATCTTGCCAAGTGTCTTGTTCTCTTTAATTACCCCTCTACTTGACACAGCCTGATGAAATTGCTTGGTGCCTCCTTACAACATGTTCGAAACACATGGCACCAAGTCTCACCATCCTTAACTCTAAGGAACATTCTATTTGTACTTCTCCAGAGACAGATATGTTTGTTCTTTTGGTGGTCCATGTCACTTTGAATATTCTTCGCCAGCACCATAATTCAAATGGATTCAGTCTTCCTTATTCAATGGCCAACACTCACAGGCAAATGAAAATTCCATGGCTTGGGTCAGGCATACCTTAGCCCTTCAAACAACATCTTTCTTTTATAAAATTTTAAAGAGATCTGTGTTAGTCTGGGTTGACTAGAGAAACAAATCCAGAGGCACTCATATGTGTGTGTAAGAAAGAGCTTCATATAAAGAGTAATTGTACATTAAGAAAACATCCCAGCCTAGTCCAGATCAAGTCCATAAGTCCAATACTAGCCCATATGTCCGAAAACAATCTATAAAGTCCTCTTTAGTCTCATGAAATACATGCAATGACACCAAATTCAGGAAGAACATAGGCCAGTGGGTGGGAAGTCTTGTGGATCCAGTGGCGGTCTAAGCAGCTCAGCGCTGGCAGGGTCTCCACGTGTGGTTTCTCTAGCTCCAAAGCTCTGGCTGCCATTAGCCAGTCTCTATGTGGCTTGCCAACTGTAATATCTCCCAGGGCTTGAGCTTGTGACCCACCTCCAATGAGCTATTCATTTCCTTAGGACCTCCAAATGGGGTCATCAAGCTGCCACCTGATTGACAGGCTAAACTCTACCCCTTCACTCTTAACCCTCTCAAACCGACAACATATTATGCAACTACCACAAAGTTCGATGCAGCATGTTTACCCAATGCAACCCATCATTTAATCTCTTGACAGCTGCTTCAAGGAGCATTACTTGTGGCTCCAAGAACAAGAAATCCTTGATGGTGTCAATCCATCTTGGCGAGGGTCTTCCTCTTTTGAGCTGTCCCTCCATTTACAAAGCATGAGGTTCTTTTCCAGGGACCGGTGTTTCCTGATAGCATGTTCAAAATAGGTGAGACTAAGTCTCACCATCCTTGCCTCTATGAGTACTCTGGCTGTATTTCTTCCAAGGTAGATTTTGTTGTTTTGTTGTTGTTTTGGCAGTCTAACAACTTCAATCTTTTCTCCATTTATCATGATGTTAGCTATAGGGTCAAATTTGAGGATTTTTGTTTTCTTGACACCGAATTGTAATCTGTACTGAAGGCTACAATCCTTGATTTTCATCATCAAATTCTTCAAAGCCTCCTCACTTTTCAAAAGGCAAGGTTGTGTTATCTGCGTACCTCAGATTGTTAATAAGCCTTCTTCCAATCCTCGAGCATAACTGATTTTTCTGGAATTCCCATTCTTCACAAAGATATCAAGAGTTTGTTATTTTCCAGACAGTAAAATGTCTTTTCATAGTCAATAAAGCACAAGTAGACATCTTTCTGGTATTTCTCTGATTTTAGCCAAGATTCATCTGACATCAGCAATGATATTCCTTGTTCCATGCCCTATTCTGAATCTGGTCTGAATTTCTGATACTCACTCTCAGCGTTCTGCAGTAACCATTTTCGGATGACCTTCCTCAATACCACTGCATTGCTTATATACTACTCTTGCTCAATACTATGCATTCTTGTGTAAATGAATGTAAATTCCCATCACGATCCTGAGTTACAAGAAATTATTGACATAAAAGGTTAGCTAATGCCAATTTCTGGCCCATCCATATATCCCTGACAACTGTTAAAGAAGTAGTTGTAGTGTTTCCAAATATTTAAATCTCTCTCAATATCTTTTCTGAACTTCCCCAACCCAAGAAAAACATACTACACATGATCCTCAACATATATCCATCTAGAGTGATCTTTCAGATTGATGATGCGGTTTGCTACTTCTCATCAATTATGTTGCAGTCATTTTTTTATCTTAAAGCTATCATTATGCTTGTAGAAATCTACAATATAGTATTACAAGAATTACATTGCTATAAAGACTATCCCAAATAATTTTGAAAAATAAAATAAAGTGAATAAATTGTCTGAACATTATAAATTCCAAAACTAACTCAAGAAGAATCAGAAAATGTTCAAACACCAGGAACATTCAGATAAAACTGATTTGTAACAGCAAGAACAATAGCCACTCCTACATTTCACAACATAACACAGTAGAGAGTTCACCAAAAAATTGGGTGACCAACTACATTAGAAACACAAATGCACAGAAACTCAGATGTATATGAGACTTTTAAATAAAGGGTAAGTGCACATCAAGAAAACATCCCAAGCCCACAAGTCCAACATTAGCCCATATATCCGACACCACAAAACACACGCAATGTTGTCGACTGCAGGAGGAAAGCTGAATCAGTTAATGTGTAAACATTTTGGCATCTGCAGGGGTCTCCACATGGTTGCTCCAGCACCCAGGGCTGCATCGGGGTAGATCCATGTGGCTTCTCCTCGGGGATGTCTTGCAGGAAGTGAGCCTTGCTAGCTGAAGCAGGGAACTGGCTAAGGAAGCTGCACCCTGGTTTGACCATCAGAAAACAAGAGACACGAGAACTAGAAAGGTGAGGTTCACTGAACCATTTATCCCTCTGCCCTTCAATTAACCCCACATGTGTCTATTGGCCATGTTGGCATAATAAACTTTAGCAATCTCACCAACAAACATATGAAGAAATAATGATGATGATTATGCATATCCAAACAATGATGAGATAGAGACCGCCTCACCCCAGAATTAATAGCAAAGTTTTAAAAATTTAAAAATAACAAATGATGGAGGAAATACAGAGAGACTGGAACCCTCATATACTGCTGATTGCTTGCTCGCTGCCATCAACTCAATCCTGACTCACAGCCACCTGTAGGACACAGTAGAATTGCCCCTGTGGGTTTCAGAGACTGTAACTCTTTCTGGGAGTAGAAGGTCTCCTCTATCTACTGATGAGCAGCTGGTGCTATTGAATTGCTGGCCTTGTAGTTCAATGTGTAACCACTATGCCACCATGTCTTCTGGGTCTGCAAAAATGGTACAACCTCTGTGGAAAGCGGTATAGAGCATCCTCAAAATTTTGATAATAGAAATACCATCTGACCAGTAATATCTCTACTCTTTGTATATCCCCAGGAAATAAAAGACCTTAATAGGCATACACACCCAGGTTCTTGGTAGCATTATTCACAATAGCAACAAGATGGAAACAATGTAAATGCCCAGTGGAACAAATGGATAAACAAACTTTGGTACATACACACAATGGAATACTTTCTGCTCACTATTTCACACTGCCACCGAGTAAATTCTGATTCATAATGACTCTATACAACAGGGTAGAACTGCCCCTGTGGGTTTCCAACATTCTTTCCAGGAATGAGACTTTATAAGAGTAAAACTTTGTGGGACTTTTTATGGAAGTAAAACTCTTTATGGGATTAGAAGGTCTTGTCTTTATCATGTGGACCAGTTGGTGGTTTTGAACTGCTGACCTTGAAGTGCACAACCCAATACTTAACCGACTATGCCACCAGGGCTCTCACACATCATGAAAGAATAGAACATCATGCTGAGTGAAACTAGTTGATCACAAAAGTACAAATACTGTATAAGACCGCTATTACAAAACATCAAGAAACATTTTTCACACTAAAGGAAACATACTTTGATGATGACCAGGTGTCATGAGATGGCTAAATGGTAGACAATTCACATCGAGGCAGAGCAAGACATTGAGTCCTGCAATAAATGGCAAGAGAAGTGGCCACGTGTAGCCTCATCTGGCTTCTCTGTTGCCACAAGGTGAGACAAGCCTCCACGTTTATCTTTCTTCACCTCTTCTGATAACATGTCTACCCAACTTCCATTATCCTGGGTTTGATCATTTGTCGCAATGGCCACACAGAATTCAGACAAACCTCAAGGTGAGGGGCTCATTAAGGAAGCGAATTGGTTGCCACAAGTCAGGATCCACAAGCAGTTAAGATATAGTTATTGGTCACCACAGCCAGTAGACAAGTCTTTGTCTGGTTCTCAGCCTCTCCACCACACAGAAGAATAGCTTCTCTTCAGTCTGCAGTCTCTCAGTCACATGATCCCTTGAACTGGAGCCACTTAGAAATAAAATTTCAAATCGAGGAATTGGTCTCTGCTTCCTTGCTATCTCCAAAATTCAACTGACCTCTCTCCTATACCTCCCTCTTACTCAGCCTTAGATCCACATATTTTTCCAGCCTGGGTCAAAGCCTCTCACCCTAGACCAGTGGTTCTCAACCTTCCTCATGCCGTGACTCTTTTGGACAGTTCCTCATGTTGTGGCGATCCCCCCAACCATAAAGTTATTTTCATTGCTACTTCATACCTGCCATTTTGCTAGTGTGCTGAATCAGGACAACTTCCAAACCTGACTTCATGCAAAGAACTCTTGACTTGTAACCTGCCACCCTTCAACATAACCTCCTACCAATATCACACCCTCACATAGAACACACATAAGGGATAAAAATATCCAAAATGCTAACAAACAAATAGGAGAATCAAACCCAGCAATCACCATTAAAGTTTTAAATAATGATAATAAAGGATTTTTTTAAATTCTCTGGGCAAGGAGTCAGTTTCTATGTTTAATATAATAAATGTTTCTGAACAAGTTTTTCCCCCTCGAAGGAAGCTTTGCTCCACATTTGGAAACCCTACGGGAAAGAACATTTAAAATAGTCTTTCTAAAGCAGCGGTGCTCAACCTGTGGGTTACGGCCCCTTTCGGGGTCGAATGACCCTTTCATAGGGGTTGCCCCATTCATCACAGTAGCAAAATGACAGTGATGAAGTAGAATCGAAAATAATGTTATGGTTTGGGGGGTCACCACAACATGAGGAACTGAATTAAAGGGGCATGGCATTGGGAAGGTTGAGAACCACTGTTCTAAAGCTTCCCATGTCAAAGTGAAAATGTCCTGAACTAAGGCTCTTAAGTTCCATGACAGTTCTAACGCTCAGTCTTATATGGTTCCTTCCAGCTCTCAATTGTCTCTCAAATTTTGTTCAAGGATTGTTTACCTCCACAGGACTATACATTTTAGGAACCAGTCCAAAGATACGGTTCTTGACTGGGAGGAGTCCTTAAAGGTAATAACATTTCATTTTCACACATGAATTTGTGCAGTTTTGATCAGGGGAATGGTGAGACTGGTTGAGTGAGAAGGGGCTGTATCTATAGGACTGTGGTTCCTTTTGCCTTATCTGTTTTTTTTAAAAAGTAATTGTTGTTTGTTTTCTAAGGAGATCATGATAGGAACGAACTCGAGGAATAAAGATGAGAAAACTCTAGATCCTACAGATGCTATTATGCTTCTGAATGAATCGACCTTGTGACTACCTTACCTGTGGTCTTACTGTTTTTTCACCGAGCTTATTTCCATTCTATCTGGCGGCAAAGGCATCTAAGTTAATCGAATTTTTTAGAGTGGAAATATTACGCTACCTTCCTGTCTGCATTATGTTCACAGAGTATTAAGTTAATAACGTATGTTTGGCTTTCTTGCAAGAAATGTTTTATACAAAACAGTTTAGTTTTTCATTTAAGCAATTTTATTATCTTTGACAATAGGGGCCAGAACATGAACTTAAGGTCCATAAAGGAAGGCATGATTAATAACCCTGCCTGATGTTGGATGATCTCCACAAAGCAGGGAAATTCCCTCTGGATAGTTCAGGTTTTATCTTTTTCTATCTTGGTAACTCCATATCAAAGACAGAATTCTTGATTAAAAAATAAAAGTAGATTCTGCCTTTAACAAGATCAGAGACACTAACCAAAAATGATGCCGGGAACATACAAAGAAAATGAAGACTATTTAGATATATGCTTCACCAGGTAAAAAAATAAGTATAAAGAAGAGTTTGGCATGTTTATTCCCAACTTTTAAAAAGTTATAATGGAAAGTAAAACCATTAAAGTAAGATCAAATTTAGAGCCTGTAGTACACCCTCTCCTTTTCATCTCGACTTAGAACACTAAATCAAAAATGACAATTATTTTTGCCTGTGCTTATCTCAAAGACAGCCAAGTAATGTGAGCTTATTCACCCTTATGAATGTAAATGCAAGATTTAGAGATGTGGTACTGTATTGTGCATTCCTCTCCTCTTAATGTGGTAGTCTATTCAATTTGATAAAGCCATACCTCCTATCTACTGCAGTCAACTCCAGGCACTACATCCTTGAGAACAAGAAAGAAGATGAAAATGAGGCAAAGCTGAGCAATGCACTGAGAAACCCAGTTCAAAGCAGTCTGCCAACCTGAGTACAAGGCTAGTTTCTTGTGCTCTTGAATGCTCTAACTACACCAGCCATCAGAAAGCCAAGAGGAAAGAGACACTGTCTTTAGCTGGGGCAAGAGGGGAAAAAAAAGCACCAAAGAAAACATAGCCATTGGATCTCGGGAAATATGTGAAATGTGTCATTAAGTAACAACTGGGGTGAGGTCTGTTCCTTTCCAAGGAAAGAGCAGAACGTTTACAACTAGGGGAGAAGAATTTAAATTTTCACATGAGCAATGGTCTTCACATGATCGGGGGGAAGTTTTAAAAACCTAATGCCCATGTTCTGTTGTATATGGGGCCAGGGCCAGTTTCGTCAGAGCTGGCTCGATGGTGCTGGAGAAACAACAATATCTAACCTATACCCCAAACCGGAATCTCAGGGTGGACACCATGCTGTTCCAGAATCAGCTGTTAGTTCCCTGCCTCTGACCTATCACAATATGCCATTCTGATTCCCTGGATGGCTTTTCCTTCACACCCATCCTTCACTGGCTAATTCCAGTAGGTATCTGGGTCTTGGCTCACATGTCACTTCTTTTTTAGGCAAGAGAACTAATATTGGTTAGGCATAGAGATGAGGAGCAGTTTTATAAAAAAAAAATTGAGGAGGGCAGTCAAATCTGTGTATTAAGTCTTTAGAGACAGGTGAAAAAAGTCTGGGCCATCACTTGTCTGTCAGTTTGTCATAGTGTTGTAACATTTGTGTTGCTGTGACAGTTAAAGCTATGTCACTCCAGAGCAGGGTCACCCAAAGTGAACTGGTTCCAGCAGAGCTTTCAGACTAAGAACAGACAATGTCAGAGGAAAGAGCTACTGAAAACCTGAGACGTAGCTTTGAAACATTGCCAAATACTGAAGGCCTAATGAATGGAAGTAGAGTATTGTCAGAGCTAGTGCCAGAGGATGGGTCCCAAAATGTGACTGAGGAGGAGCTGATTTCTCAGAGTAGAGTTGATCATTGTGAGTGGAGTCAGGTAAAGCTGTGGAAATGCAGCCTTCAGCATTTTAATTTGCTAATGGGGCATGACTCAATGTAAGGAGAAATAGCTGCTAATGATCAGAACTTGGGATATATGAAATATTAATCTAGGAAAATTGAATGTCATCAAAGATGAAATGGAAAGCAGAAAGATCAATATCCTAGGCTTTAGTGAACTGATATGGACTGATATTGACCAATTTGAATCATAAAATCATATGATTTACTATGCTAGCAATAACAAAATCAAAAGGAATTGTGTGGCATCCATTGTTAAAGAGGACATTGCAAAATCAATCTTGAAGTACAAGACTGTTTGTAATAAGATTATATCGATCCCCATTCAAGGAAATCCAATCAATACAACTGGGATTCAAATTTATGCACCAACCATAAAAGCTAAATATGAAAAAATTTTAAAAATTCTACCAACGACTTCAGTCTGAAATCAATCAAACTTGCAGTAAGATGCATTGGCGATTGGGCTGCACATGTTGGAAGTAAAGAGGACAGAACAGTAGTTAGAAAATATAGACTTGGTGGTAGACAAGATGCTGGATATCACAGGATGGAATTTTGCAAGACCAGTGACTTCTTCATCAGAAATAACCTTTTTTTTCAACAACACAAAAGGTACACAGAATCCAAATTGACAAATATTATACACAGAGAGTAAATTGACTACATCTGTGGGAAAAGATGGTGGGTAAGCTCAATATTATTAGCTAAATCAACCTAACAACATCAACAACCACTCTCGGGGACTCTGAAGGATTGACTATGGAATAAGCCATCACTTGGTCATACGACGTAAGTTCAGGTGGAAGCTGAAGAAAATCACACAAGAACAGGAGACCCAAAACACGGCCTTGAGTCTATCCCACCTGAATGACCAGAAAATCTAAAGAACAGATTCCATGCATTAAATAATAATGGCAGATGACCTGATGAGCTATGGGAGGATTTCAATCCCATCATTCATGAAGAGATCAAAAGGTCATTAACATTGCTTCTTGGTCTTTTGGCTAAGATCAAAATGTCATTAAAAAGACAGGAAAGAAAGAGCATATCAAAATGGACATCAAAAGGGATTCTGAAACCTGCTCTTAATTCTTAGAGTAGCTAAAACACATGGACAAAATGATGAAGTCAAAGAGCTAAATAAAAATTGCAATGGATGGATGTATGGATTGTGATGAGTTGTATGAGCTCCCAATAAAAAGATTTTAAAAAATTTAAAGGGCAGCATGTGAAAATGAAGCCAAGTGATATAATGAAAAATGCACAAAGATCTACAATTGGAACTGCAAAAGGGAATAACATGCTCAGTGTATCTTAAACTGAAAAGAACCCAAGAAAAAATTAAAGTCTCGAGTTGCATTCTTTGAAGATTCAATGGGGAAAACATTGCATGATGAAGTAAGCAACAGGAGAAGATGGCAAGAATACATAGAGTCACTGTAGTAAGACGTAGTCTACAGTCCTCCATGTCAGGATACGTGTAAGAACAAGTGGTGCTGAAGGAAGAAGTTGAAGCTGCACTGAAAGCATTAGCCAAAAACTAGGCTCCAGGAATTGATGGCATACCAATTGAATGTTTCACCAAGTTGAGGAAGCACTCGGAGTACTCACTCATCTGTGCCAGGTTTTTGGAAGACAGCCATTAATCATTTGACTAAAAGAGATCCATATTTGTCCCCACTCAAAAGAAAGGCAGTCCAATAGAAAGTACAAGTTATAGAATAGTATCATTGATATCGAAGGCAAGTGAAATTTGGCTGAAGAACATCCAACAATGGTTACAGCACTACATTGACAGGGAACTGCCAGAGATTCAAGTCAGATTCAGAAGAAGAAGTGGAACAAAAGATATCATTGCTAATATCCTTTGATATGGATCTGATGGGTGGATCTGAACTCAAAGAAGAGAATAACACAGATACTTTTTTTATTGGTTGTGCAAAGGCAATTGACTGTGTGGATCATAACAAACTACGGACAACCTTGAGAAGAATGGGAATTCCAGAACACTTCATTGTGCTCATGTGGCCTTTTTACATGGATCAAGAGGCAGTTGTGCGAACAGAACAAGGGAATACTGCATGCTTTAAAATCAGGAAAGGTGTGTGACAGAGTTGTATCCTCTCACCGTACTTATTCAATCCATATGCAGAGCAAATCAGAGAAGCTGGCTTTTGTGAAGAAGAATGTGGTACCAGGATTGGAGGAAGGCTTATTAACAGACTGAAATATGCAGGTTGCTGAATGTGATGAAGATGAAGGTCAAGGATTGCCATCTTCAGTATGGATTGTGACTCAATGTTAACAAAATCAAAATCCTTACAAGTGAACCAACAGTCACCATCATGATAAATGGAGAAAAGTTGAAGTTGTTAATGATTGTGTCTTGCTTGGGTCCACAATCAATGCTCACGGCAGTCACAGTCAAGAAATCAAGATGAGTTGCATGAGGGAAACCTGCTGCTTCAGAGTATCAAAAAGCAAGGATTCTCCTTTGAGGACTAAAGTCCACCTGACCAAATCCCTGGTATTATTTTGTGCCTCATATGCAAGTGAAAGTTGGCCACTGAATAAGGAATATGGAAGAAGAATTGATAGATTTAAATTGTGGAGCTGGAGAGGAATATTGAAAGTCCCAGGGACTGCTAAAAGGACAAACAACTCTGCCTTGGCAGAAGGACAGCCAGGGTGCTCCTTAGAGGCAAGGACGACAGGACTTCATCTCAGTGACTTTGGATGTGTGATTAGGAGAGACCAGTCCCTGGAGAAGGATATCATGTCTGTTAAAGTACAGGGGCAACGACAAAGAGGAAGGCCCTCAGAGAGATGGATTGGCATTGAGGCTGCCACAATGGGCTTAGACCTAGAACAAATGTGCAAACGGTGCAGGGTCGTGCAGGGTTTTGATGTGCTGTGCATTGGGTCCCTCTGGGTGGATGTCACCTAACAGCATGAACCACTCTTGGAGACTCCATCCATGGTCTGGCATTGACTAGCCATTTGGAATTGGCAACTTTTATAGTTCTCTTCCATTTTATCATTATTATTAATTCTGTAACCCTCACCCCCTTGTTTTATATGTGGTTCTATCTACTCCCCGTCCCCCCTACCCGCTTAGTTCTCTTCAATTAATATGGCCCTTCTAACGATCATTCCTTATGTGCTATATGATAGTGCTGGAGTTCAGATGCCTATGGCGAGAGTCCCATTTTAGAGGGATTCTCTACTAATGAACAGGAATAGGGAGGGATTAAGACTTGACCTTAGGAAAGGGTGTGAATCAGACCACGCTCTTTGTTTCCTTGATGACGATATTAAAATACCACCTTAGAGCCCGTGGTGTGTCAGGCCATGCCCTAGGTTTTCCTTGGAGAGATAATGGAGCTGCCATACAATTCCACACATCCATAGCTTCACCTGGGGAACCAGACCACTCTTTCCTGCCTGAGTCGTATTTGGGGATATTTGGGCTTTTCGCTATGGAGCCTGCATTGGCTCGTGATGCGTGACTTTTGGATTTTGAACTGAACAGCACCCACCACCACATGAGACAAGTCCTCAGGTTTCAAGAGTTACTGTGGAATGTTGCAACCATTCACAGTATCCAGAAGCGCGAGGGAAAGTGCTCAGGTGAGGAGGCGAGGGACAATGGAGCTAAATAGCATACTGGGAGAGTTGGAAGTTGGAGCATCATTAATCTCCAACTCCTTGGGACTGTCTGGTATTAATTCTTCTAAAGGAGATTATTACTACAGGCACACTTTCTCATTTCCTCCCTGTCCATCTTTTCTCTCCCTCTCCTTATCTCCAGTTTGTGAAAGTCTTCAAAGTTGCTTTCTTTAGTGTAAAAATATTTTGCTTCTTGCTTGCTTTTTTCACTGGCTAATAATGGTGTTGTTGTGAGGTGCCACTGCGTCGTGCACAACAGAAGGAAACACTGCATGGTCCTGCACCATTCTTAAAATTGCTCCTATGCCTGAGCCTGTTACTGCAGCTAAAATGTCAATCCATCTCTCTGAGATCTTTCCTCTTGTCTGCTGCTCCTCCACTTTACCAAGCATGTCGCCCCTCTCCAGAGACTAGTCTCTCCTGACAACATGTCCAAACTACGTAGGACGAAGTTCTGCCATCATGCCTCTAGGAAGCACTCTGGATGTATGCCTTCCAAGACTGATCTGCTTGTCTTTTTAGAATAATAGTGCCATGAAATCTTCATGGACTTGACTTAGTCTACTGGTCATAATGTCATGCAGTGTTTGGCAGTCTCTTCATTTTTTTAGGGATACAGAATATCCCATTGTGTGTCTGTACCAAAGTTTAATTATCTAATCCTCCACAGATAAAAGTTTCTGGCTGTTTATATTCTTTTGCTATTATAGAAATTGCTGTGAGAAATATGGGTGGGCATATATCTGTTTGTGTTTTGTTCATTTCTTTAAGGTATATGCCAAGTCGAGAGATGGCAGGATCATATGGTATTTCTATTCCCATTTGTTTATGAAAGCACCATACTGTTTACCAGAGTGGCTGTAGAATTTTGTGATATCACCAGCTGTCTATGAGCACTGCGATTCCTCCACAGCTCGTCCAGAATTTATACTTTTCGGAACTTTGCTAAGAGTGTCAATGTGAGGTGATATTTCATTGTTGATTTAATTTTTTATTTGTCTTTTCTAATTTATTTTTATCTTATAACTAATGATAGTGATCACCTTGATGTCTTTTTTGGAAATTGTCTATTCATGTCTTGTGCCCATTTTTGATGGGGTTAGTTGTATTTTTCTTAATAAGATATTATAGTGCTTGATGGATTCTGCTTGAAATTAACCCTTTTTCAGATATATCATTGCAAAATATTTTTTCCTCCATTTGTGAGTTTACTCTTTGAATGAAGTCTTCGGATGTACACAGATGTCATATTTTCAGCAGGTTCAAGTCTTCTCTTTTGTCCTCTGTTTTGAGACTGTTTCCCAGTATGTTTAGCATTATTTGTTTTGTATTAGGGCCCTTAAGTTTGTCCCAAGTTTGTTTCCTTATGATTATTATATCTGTCTTTAATCCATCTTGAATTAATTTGTGTACATGGAATGAGGCATTGCTCAATTGTCACTTAGTTTGTATGCTTTTGTGCTTAAATACTCATGATGTCTCATTCAGTTCCTTCTTCGCACCTATCAAAATTGACAATTATAGATGGGTTTGTGTGATTGTTGGTTCAAGTATTTCTTGCACCCAAATTTAAGAGGGAATGACTGGGTGGTACAAATGCTCAGCACTCAACTACTTGCTGAAAGTTTGGTAGCTCAAACCCATCAAGATGCACTTCCGAAGGCAGCCCTGGCGAAGAGCCCGATGGACTCATTGTGGGGTCATCTTGAGTTGGAGCCAATTCAATAGCAACTAACAACTAGGATGAGAAATATAACAGCCCATGCCTTTCAGTCATTCTTATAACGCCAATTACTAAAACCATCTGTGGCAGATAGAGCATTTCCCTCTACCCTCTTCTGCATTTGCCAGTGCTTGGATTGTCTTTATAGTACTGATACAGTCAGGTATCTTTTATTTGGTTAACACATGTCTTCTTTTATTTGATTTGAGGTACACAACATAGACACTGGCTTCCTGTTACCTGGTAAATATCCTGTACCTGAGTGCTGTGTAGTCCATGCCAATGCACAGTACCTGTTAAATAAACGGCACGTGGTGTCTTTGTTGGCTCTCTATGCGTCACGGGGACTAAGGGTCCCAGTGGGCTTGGACGCGACACAGGGCTTTGGTACTAAAACCAGCAAGTTTAGGAAAGCTGAGAGTTTAGTCACTGTTACTGGTGGAGACATGCTTCGAAGGGGGTGAGGGAATCTACTGGACCCAAAGAAAGGATCCAGAATAAAGTCAGGATGCCAAGAATGATGAAAGTTTTCCGTGTGTGTGTGTGTGTGTGTGTGTGTGTGTCCCTGGGAGTAGCACACAGGGTCGGTGAGATAACAGGAGTAGAGAGAAGGGAGCCATTCTTCTAGGGAAACTATTTTAGTAGCCCAGAAAATACTAATGAGGACCCAAGCAAGCAAAAGGCTGGCTAGAAAGCAGGCAGGGATGTGCTGAGAGATAAGATAAGCAATAACTGAAGGTCAAGGCTGAAGGAGAGGAAATTATTTCAAGAGTCACTTCTGCCTGCTGTGATTGGGGTGGGGTGGGGGATGGGGGTGAGGGCATTGAGATCCGGCTGTGCTGCAGAACTAGGTATGAGTCTCCCAGCTCTGTGAGGTTTGGTGATTTATCTGAGCTCTGAAAAATTGTAAGTGTCATGCTGGGCATGTCAAGTGATGCAGGCACCTGAGCCAGGCTGAGTTGAGATTTCCTAAGAGGCATTTGATTGTCTGTCCCTCTGCCATGCATAGGATCCTGAGGAAGATATGCCTGCCGAGTGTGTGGGCTTTCCTCCCCTAGTTGTAGCTGATTTTTTCAAGGTATTTCCCAATGCCATGCTACAGTGACTGTGGGCATGTGTTTGTGACTGTGTAAAATAGAGAGGGAGAGAGAAAGAGGCATCCATATGCCTAAACTTCATTAAGGTTACCTGGCTACTTCATATGCAATGCCTTTCTTCCCTTACCAATTAATTGCTTTCCTCACAAACTTCTATGTTCTATGTTGGGTTAAGAAAAAAATTACCTTTCTACATAAGGAAATACCATTTTTAAGTAAAGCATAGTGTGTGTCTATGTGTGTACAGTTTTATCCACATATGTATGCATGCCCATCTGGAAAGGGAGACAGGGAGTACTGTCACCAATTAAGATGGGGTAACATAAAATATAGATCACAGTAGAACCCCAGACATGACTCTAATCTATTCTATAAGGAGCATCAAGATACGATGCAGTTGAGTTCTGAATCAAGTTTTACCCATAAGAAATAACTGATAACAGATGAATCCCTTCTCCGCCATCAAGTTTTTACCCTAACCTTGGCTTTTTATATAAAACATTACACTGAAATTTCAAAGTAAATAAGTTGAATTAAACAATATAAATAAGAACCACACAACATTTAAAAAGTTTTTCACTACAGGATGGTCCATACCTTGAGGCTGATGAGGGTCCGCATCTATGGACACGGAGGTGAAGAGGAGGGAGGAAGAAAGAGTCCTTGTTTGGAAGGGGAAGCCCCTTCCAAAATATCAACCGGTAGCTGCTCTTCAGGAGTTTTTTTCCCCCTTCTTTGCCTTTTTTCACTTGGACCTGGCTGGCTTTCTCTAAAAATAAAGCTCTGTCTAATATGGTCTGCTGTTGGCGTTTCCTTGACTGTTTTCTAAAAGGTCAACAATATCAATAAAACTGCTAAGCAGTTCCTTATCATGATGATTCTTTTGAAAAAAAACACTCGTAGGAATCATTTTTTTAATCTAAAACCAGTATAAAAAGCTACAAACACTAAGGAAATTAGAGCAAAACGCTTGGAACACAGCCGCAAGAGATTTAAGCAACGCGTACTAACAACGCCAACTAACTAACACCGCGAGACCGAACCATGAACTGCTTTTGTCGACACAAATCACCTGCGTCGGGTCGGATTCTGATGTTTGGTCGAGCGCCGATGCGAAATGTTCTCGACACAGCTTCAAAATCCAATGATGTCGAGTACCGATGCGGTCGAGAAGGGGTTCGACTGTATATTTTGGGCTCCAGTTCTTAATTCCTCTGAATCCAGGACATTTTCCATGTTGCTTTGTTGTCTTTTTCTGCGAAAAACCTTGGAGTCCCCTTCCTTACACTTTGATTTGGAGTGAGCCCGTATGATTCGTTTGGGCCGGTAGGCTACAGCATGTGCCCAAAGGCTTGACAAATTCATGTGTGATTAGGTTTACTCTCTTCCACTTCTGTCTCTTTGGGTGACCCTGGGGGTGGTCTAGTCTAGTCCGCTGATTCCAGGAGGGAGATGAAAATAATACGGAGCAGATATGTCCTAATCAAGCTACAACAGTCAAACGTAGTCTAGATCAGCCAACCTGCAGTATCTCCGAGACTTGAGGGAACCGAATACTTTTCATTGTATGCCACCAGAATTCTTGTGGTTGGTTGCTACACTATATTACAATAGCTGTCAACTAAAAAAATTTAAATATAATAGTTTTAATATAAGTTAATAATTTGTACCAACTCCCTAGAAATGTGTACCATAATTCACATTATTTAGAATTCCTGTGAAAGAAAAAAATCAGGAGCAGTAATCTGGTTTTATTTTCCTGGATTGAGTACATTCTGTAGAAATGCAAGTAACTTCCAAAATGTATTTCTTGACAGCTTGGAGCCTTACATAAATAAATTCAATCTATTTGGAGGAAAAAGTTATAGAAAAGACCTTTTATTTCCTTTAGAAAAGACTTTGTGTGAAGGAATTTAATTTTAAAAAGAGAATAGGATGTTTGATAGCAATCAGTCCCAGTTCCCCATTTGATTGCCAGAAAGGAATCAAGGAACCCCTCATTTTATCTCAGAAACCCCCGCCAGAAACCCCCGCGTTTTCCTATTCTTTTCCTGTTGCTCATTGGCTATCACATCAATAGGAGTGCCCTGTCTTCCAGAATTGTAAATTCTTAAATAACTCCCTTCAGATGGATATGTGTCAACAAGACCCTATCTAAGGGTAATGAGAAAGTTTTCCTTATTCCCTAGATTTCATTGATTTGTGTCAATGCTCATAGTCTTCCTGTTTTATTGATTCATAATCCTTATCTCATGCCCCTCTTCCCAGCCCCCATTGATCCTATCTTAGCCTTTTGTTTTTCGAGGCCTCCCTGTCGCCCAGATCTAACAAGTGGAAACCATCCTATGAAGCTCAGAACTGTAAGAAGATGAATGTGCCATCCGATTACAGTTAATGAGGATACCTTTTTTGAATGATCCATAAATCCATTTTCCCACAGATGACAAGAGATTAAGAAACAACATTTGTGCACTATCTGGCTATCTGTACCTATGTCAGAAATCTAGAAGGTATATAAACAACACATTGACATTCAAATATGTTGTTTCTGATGATCTAAGAGAATGGTATTCAGAATATTACTAAGCCAAAAGTAAAAGATATAAAAAATAACAGTTCTTTGTGGAACCCAGACCACTCAAACTCCACAGATAGACTTAAAGGTGCCCAGGGGTTCAAAATATGCTTCTTTTCCAATAGAGACAGCTCACATTGGGTGTTCCTCCCTGGAGGCTTGGTGGTGTCGTGGTTATGCATTGGGCTGGTAACTAAAAGGTCAGTAGATTCAAGTCCCCAGCCAGCTCCAAGGAAGAAGGACAGGCTTTGTACTCTGCATAGGGACATCTCTACCTTGTCCTATAGATTTGCTATGATTTAGAATTGACTCGAGTTTAGTTTAGGTGTTTCGTATCATAAGTAATTATCTGGCTGTTGAACATGCTTGATTATTATGAGATCATATTTTTGAAACTAGTTTATAAGCTTTGTCCACAAGTTCAGTTGATATAAATCAGTCATTAGATTAGTTACGTTTGCAGGATATATAAACCTGGCCAATAAGAAATGTGTAAGAAATGAACATAATAATTTGTCAGGGGTGCATGAGGGTAGCAGGGTGGGGGAGGAAGGGAAAAAAGAGTAGCTGATACCAAGGGCTTAAACGGGAAGACAATATTGTGAAATTGATGATGGCAACATATGTGTAAACATGCTTGATACAGTTGATGTGTGGGTTGTTATAAGAGCTGTAATAGCCCCCAATAATGTGATTTATAAAAAAAAAGAAAAGACATTTCTTCCAGGTCTAGAACATACATTGACTTCTACTTAAATACAAGTGTTATGTGAGGATGTTAATTGAGGTCTAAACAGAAAAAATCGTTCTAATGTAATAAATTATTATTGCCCTACACATTCTGTTAGAGATCAAACAACACACCAAGTACTAAAAAGCTGTCAATTCCAATTAAATTGACATTAGCGACATCTACATTTATCAATGTGAAGTCCTCTAACTATAGCTATCACTAAGTATACTGAATTGAATATTAGTATGCAGCTAATATACTCTATCTCCTCTCAAATACTCATTTCAATGAAAGCCTTAAAAACCAGGAACAATAGTCAAAGACAAGCCAATTGTGTAGGTCTATGATGTGCACGTCTTTGTATAACCCTTTATCCACAGATTCAAGTGCGCTCTAGTACATGGGTTAGCATTCAAGATGACTGCAACAGGTTAGTTTAATATGCAAGATTGAGAGCTTTTAACGCTAAGTGGGTTCTTGTTGCTTTGATGAAAAACTGTTCTGTCCTCTTTTTTTTTTTTGATGCAGGGGGCTTAAGTGGAGAGCAAATGCCTTGAGAATGATTGGGGCAGGGAATGTATGGATGTGCTTTATACAATTGATGTATGTATATGTATGGATTGTGGTAAGAGTTGTATGAGTCCCTAATAAAATGTAAAAAAAAAACTGTTCTGTGTCTTTTTCATTGTTAGTCCATAAAATCAAATTTTCACTGTATGAGGGAATATAATAATAACATATGATATGATTTCAGAGAAGATAGTAGACTTTGCGTTTCCTGAGTTTGATGCCATTTTTTGCTCCTAGCTATGGCTCTTGCCAAACAAATTAAAAAAAACAACAACAATCTGATCATGGTTCCTGGCAATCAAGATCTGTGCATTTAAGGAGTGCCTCTCATTCTGAAGTGGACTTTAAATTGATCTTTTTTACTGAGCTAAAGTTTCTGAGATCTTATAGGTACAGGAAGGGCTTAGCATATGGGACACCTCATATGCCAAAATGAAAGACGCTTTAAGAGGGTTGTATATGAATTGTGGAGACTCCGTCTCTCTGTGTTATAGTTACTACACTCCTCGGTAGTTGGATCATCTGAAAATTTTCTCTGGGCACCACATCTGGGGAATAGTCCCACTGAGATGGCTATCACTATGCTATCAGTGTATACTAACTCACAGTCCCATAGTGTCAGAGTTGGTCTCCTTGGACACAGTTCCATTGTCTCAACTTTGGGACAGAATGAAGGATTTCCTATTTAAGCACTTGGGCTTCTAGTAGTTAACTTCTGTCTCCTCGCTCATCTGGACAAATGTACACACATACGTAGCTAGGAAGCATCACTTACGTTTCTAATATTCTAAATCCTCTCAGCCCCATTAGCTTACTGACTTAGCCATCCGTGGCCTATAATCATCAAGGTAGATAAGTAATTAAGCTAACCCTCTGCTATATTGACAGACTTATTTGGAAATAGGTTGAGCTGCATTTTAGCTTTCGGATTTGATTATGAAAATTCTGGAGTTGGTGGTCCTTTATTATTCAATTTTTACCTAGATATTTGGATTTACACACCTAATATCACATTATTTTTTATCTGATTTTGCAAAGAGATAGGGAAATGAGCAGGAGAATTAATGACCCTAAAGACAAATGGAGATTGTGTGCATAAATTTGCATGCATGTAGCACTAAGAAAACGTTAATTATGAAAAACGTGGGGAGTTCATTATGTATGCTATCAAACCCCTTCTATTCCCTTTTCACTCTACCCTTAGATGCTATCTGTTATGTTTAATATTGCCATTTATTATTTTAGGCGAGGCATTTGGTGTTAATGGGATTGAGATTTTCATATACTGCTGTGAACTCACACTAGAGACACAAAATTTAGACAACAATTATCCAAAGAACCCTAGGATCCAATTTGAGAATAAATTAAAGAATGAAATTATGTACATCTCTACATAACTAAATTCCTTCTTCCATTAAAGGAAAAGATATGGATATATAAGACTGAGCTTCAAATTACCCCCAAAGTTAGAAAACAGAAGGTAATAAGCACCTCACTATATATACAGAGATATACCATGCTCATAAGCAGAAATATTCAATATTATTTAGAATCAATTATCTCTATATTGATAATGGAAATTAGGGGAGCAGATTGTATTACGCTCCAAGTAAGACCTTCCATTCCAGCAAATAATGTTTTACGACTCTTGACTTATTTTAATATATCATTTAGGTGATTCAGTAAGGAGGGCAATATGCACTCACTGTCACCCTTTATCAACCTGCTTTCTACGCTTTTTATTAAAGCGTCAAGATTCTTATGCAGGACCTTGGGTCACTACCTCTTATGCTTCATTCCTTTAGGTATTTAAACACTTTGCCATTTGACTTTCAATTCCTGACCTACAGCCACATGAGTCAGCATAGCAGAGCTCAAGCTGAATTACGATCTGTGAGAATGAATGAGTGCTGTTTTTAGATACTGAGTTTTAGGGTCATGCAACATCACTGTGGCAATAGTTACCAAACCGGTGCCCTGGCCTAGTTCTGAAGAATTTAGGGATATCACAGCTCTCACTAATATTAAAACAGAGAGTGGTTTAATATGTATATGCCTAGCATTGTTCTGGGATGTCAAAGACAAAGCCCTGTTCATGATGAACCTTTAATCTGATGGTAACCCTCTTTCCGAATCTAACCCCATACTTACCCTGAGGAAGCAGATTTCCTGTACTATTTCAATGTGATGGGTCATGAATACTGCTGTCTTGGTTGTTTTAAATATTTCAATTAGTTATCCACTTTAGTGTATTCCTGCCCGAGGCATACAGCTAACAGCATAGTTTAAGGAGAAGGGGAAAAAGCACTATAACGTGACTCTTGCTGGAGCAAGGATGGCAATCATCATAACAGTGTCAAGGGCATTCTTGTCTGATCTTTTGAGTTCTGTTGACACAGCCCGAAGGCAGCGAGAGTCACCCTGAGGAGGAAACGAATTGTCATACAATGTTCAGCAGGGGGCAGCTTCTTTTCTAAACTTTTCTCTGCCAGTGTTCAGTGTCCAACAGAGTCATCATTAAAAAACAACAACAAAAAAAGCTTTATTTGCTCACTATGACTTCTGTGTTAGTCTGGGGACTTTAGAGTAACAAATCCACAGAAACTCATGTGTAAGAGAAAATTTTATATCAAGGTAAGTGCACATCAAGAAAACATCCAAAAGCCATTGCTGCCCAAGGACACCAGTCCACATTAGCCCATCTGTCCAACATCAAACCATAAAGTCCTCCTCCATCTCACAAAACACACACAATGATGCCAACTGCAGGAGGAAAGCCGAGTCAGTGAATGTGCAAGCATCTCAGCGCTGGCAGGGGTCTCCACAAGGCTGTGACAGCACCCAGGGCTGCATCGGGGTAGGTCCAGATGGCTTTTCCTTGGGCATGTCTTGTGGGAAGTGAGCCTTTCCAGCTAAAGCAGGCAACTGGCTAAGCAGCACCCTGGTCTGGCCATCACAAAGCAAGAGACTCAAGAACTCAAAGGCAAGGCTCACCGAGCCATTTATCCCTCCACCCTTCAATTAACCCCACATGTGTTTACTGGCAAGGTTGTCACAATAATCTTTAACTACCTCAACTTCCATGAAAATTGTGGATACATTTTTTAATTTTGCAAGCTTTTCCTCAGAATGAAAATTTGCAAGGCTAATAATTTGGTCAATCATAAAGATTCAAAAGGAAACAAAAAATTTTCAATTTCTTGTCCAACATGCAAATTGCTTGAATGCTATGACTTCAATTCTCACAGGGGAAAAATGGATATAAAACAAAAACCACACAAAATTAAAAACCCTGGAAATCACCAACTCTTCTTTGATTCCTTAGAGAATTGAAGTCAAAGGGCAAACCTATATCCCATCAAACCTGGAAACAGGCAAATACAGAGAGTCGGTATTTACTGGAATGATTAATGCTGGTAGAGCCAGTAACTAGTAGAAATGGTAAAAGGATCACTGACTGATTGCTGGACACGAAGAACAGTTACTTAAGATATAAAAATTCCTGAGGGCTCAGTTCAAGTTTTATGAGTTGTCTGCAGGACATCCCCCACCACCTGACCCCTGCCAGTTTCTCAAAGTAAAAATCAGAGAAAAATACTCTTGTATTTCTAGCAGGGGAATGGGAAAGCATTCATTTTGAAACAAGACCAGAGCTCTCATTTCTCCTTAAAAGTGCCCTTCCCTCCAGGGAAATAATTTTACCAGAGCCTAATAGACTTGGATTTTCCTAGAGCCCAGACAACCTTACAGAAGGAAAAATGCTCAACTCGAGTCTCACTTCAGGAGGGTGAGAAAGGACAAAGCTCTTGTCAAGATCACAGTCCAGAAACACAGACTCAACAAGCGACTGGGACCGCATGACAAAATGCTTCCTTTCCTGCCTTCTACACCTCATTAGTGCACCACTAGGAATTTCCCAAGAGGATTGCACTTGACACAACTGACAGACTCCCCCGTTAAGATGGGATCTCAGGGGATATCCAAAGACAAAAGGGAAGCAAACCAAGGAGAGTAGAGGAAATTTTAGCCTATGACATAACTACTATAGGGAACAGTAAAATAGACACAGAGATCTGTCTGTGAATGATTATGATGTGAACACACACACAAATACACGGGTAACTAAAACCATATTGCTACAAAATTATAAAAACTCTCACTGCCATTGAGTCAATTCTAACTTAGCAACCCTATACGACAGGGGAGATGGGTCTTGAGAATTGTGGGGTCTTGAGACTATAACTTTTATGGGATTAGAAAGCCTCATCATTCTTCCATAGAGCAGCTGATGATTTTGAACTGCTTATCTTCTGGTTAGCAGCCCCAAGAGTTACCATTGTACCACCAGAGCGTTGGTTAAAAAATATTAAAAACCATTACTAAACCAAAGTATCAAAGTGTGGGGCTCAACATATCCTCCATCTTTGCCTCTATACTTCTGAAAGCAATATTTTCAGTGTAATATTCCATTTCTTTAAATTTCTTCCAAACCAGTCCTGTGACCATCCTGTGTCCTTCAAGAAAATTTATCATTATTAATCTTTTGAAATAATAATTACAAAAACCACTATAACCTTTGAGCTAATGTCTCTGCTGTGAATTTCAGGGGCCCAGTGGATCCCTTTGGAAGCAACAGTTTTGTTGAAACTTTATTTGGAAGACTCCCTAAGAAGACTAAGACAAATGTATTATGGAGAGCACCTCTCTTATACCATCAATTGGTCACAAAGAGAAGTTGTTGTTGTTGTTGTTGCTGTTGCTGTTAGCTACCATCGAGTTGGCTCTGAACCATAGCAACCTCTGCACAACAGAACAAAACACTGCACGGTCCTACGCCAGACTCATAATTGTTCCACTGTGTGAATTCCTCTTTTTTTGCTGCCCCTTAACTTTACCAAGCATGATATCCTCTTCCAGGGACTTGTCCCTCCTGACATGTCCAAAGTATGTAAGACGAAGTCTCGCCATCCTTGCCCCTAAGGATCACTATAACCACCACTTGCCTGTCAGTGTGTCCTACTATGGTGGCTTGTAGTTTGCTATGGTGCTGAAATCTATGCCACTGCCATTCGACATGCAAGCAGGGTCCCCCAACGTGAACAGGTTGCAGCAGCACTTCCAGACTAAGAACAGACAACAAAGAAGGACTCAGCTCCCTGTTTCAAAAGAAAGGCTGCTGAAAACCTTCCGCGGAGCTTTGCGGCATTGCCAGATACTGAAAGCCATATTTTGTGCATATTGTATTTGGAATAAACCTCTGCATGGACAAACTGAAACCTTACTAGCGATGCTTTCTGACTGACCGCACTGTGTATGTTTATTTGGTTTTGTGTATGGCGGTGTGTACGCATCTGCTGCCATGAATTCAATTTCAACTTACAAGGACACTACAGGCGAGAGAAGAACAGTTCTGAGGGTTCCCCAGCCTTTAAATCTTCAAGGAAGCAGATGGCCTCATCTTTCTTCCATAGAGAGACTGTGGGCTTTGAAACACTCACCTTGCATTTATAACATTTAACGCGCTGTATCACCAAGATGTGCATTCTTTCTCTCTCTCTCTCTCTCTCTCTCTCTCTCTCTCTCTCTCTCTCTCTCTCTCTCTCTCTGTATTTATTTAAATGCTGGAAACAACCCCACTGCTCATCAACTGGGGAATACATAAACCAAATTAGGATGAATCCATATAACAGAATGCTTATCAACAATAAAAAGAAGCAAGCTAAAAATTCATGCAATAGAAGAGTTAAAGGCATCACAGGCAAATACTATTATATACAGAATCCTGCACCAGTGAGATCTATGAATAGATGCTTGGACAGACAGGCTGGCTGAATGTGTGTGAGACGGAGAGTGGGAGAATAACCATGAATAAATATAGGTTTGAAACAGGATATTTGTTTATGTGCATTTACTTTTGCTATAAATAGATCCATGAATGTGGTGGGGCACACAAAAGACAAAATTAGGAAAACTTATTAGACGTACCAAATACCTGGAGGGAACAATCCCTGGGCCTAGTCTCAGGGGTTATCAAGGCCAGTTGGAATAACTTTAATCACAAAAAGAATATTCTACATCCAAATTTAGTGAGCAGCGAGTGAGATCTTTAAAGCTTGGGAGCAGTCAGTTAAAGTGCAATTCTCAGTCTAACCAACCAGAGAAAAGAAGAGTTACAGAAATTAAAAGACATGTGGACAAATTCATCCAAAGGACTAATGGACCATGCAGCCATACATACATTTCCACAATCCTACAACCAAGCATATTAGATGGTGCCTGGCTACCAGGATCAACCATCACATAAGAAGTTTCTAGATAGGGAAGGAGGAAAACATGGAGCAGAACTCAAAATATATAAAAGAAACCAGGCTTACTGCTCAGATAGAGACTAGAGGGACCTCTGGAGGGTATGGGGTCCCTTACACTGAAGGTGTGGAACCACACACACCTGGGTATTAGAAGAATCAACCATTGAAGATCAGAAGGGAAGCATTCACCCAAAGGAAAGTTCACAGGAGGAATGAAAACAGGAACACAGGGAGGAATTGAAGGCGTTGCAATGGATGACGTGAATCACGGTATATAGAGATTGTTGAATGTAGAACTGTGATCTACTCTGGAATCTTGCACCTAATTTGCAATGAAAACTCTCTTTCTTCCTTCCACTCCCTCCTTTCTTTATTTTCTTTGTAAAAATGCATGTAATACATGCATTCTCCAAAAAAGCAAGATTACAGCAACAGAAATCAATTTTCTGTTTTCAAGGTCTAAGGATGGAAGTAAGGCCCTAACATCCAAGAATCCCAAAGGAACTTTTTGGAAAGATAGAAGAGTTGTGTAACTTGATTTGGGTGGTGGGCACATCAGTGTATGCATTGATCAAAACTTATGCACAATAAAAGAATGAATGGAGAGGGACATTCTGTTTGGTAAAGTAGAGGGTAATCAAAAAAAGGAGAAACACATCTAGCTCGGAAGCAACAAAGCCCACAGAGAAGAAGAACACAAGCCTAAGTGAACACAAGGTGTTGAAGGGATCAGGTAGCAGACACCAAAGAACAAAAACCATCATTGTGTGATAACCATCCCCACATAAATGTTGCAGACGAATGTGTGCATAAGTAAGGGTGATGAAGAAGGCTGATGGTGCCTGGCTACTGAGAGATACAGCGTCTGGGGACTTAAAGACTTGAAAGTAAACTAGCGGCCATCTAGCCCAGAAGCAACAAAGCCCACATGGAAGCAGCACACCAACAAGTGTGATCATGATCATGAATGGCCGAGGGTCTCAGGTTTCAACCAACAAAGGCGGGGGAAAGAAAACATATCGTTGTGAATGAGGGGAGTGCATGATGGGGACCCAATGCCCATCTGTAGACAACTAGACGTCCCTTGCAGAGGGGTAGTGGGGGAGAAGATGAGTCACTCAGGGTTCTGTGTAGCAATAATGAAACAACCTTCTTCTAGTTCTTAAACACTTCCTGTCCCCCCCCCCCCCCAACTATCATGATCCCAATTCTACCTTGCAAACCTGGTTAGATCAGAGGATGAACAGCAGTACAGTTGGGATCTGGAAACACAGGGACTCTAGGACAGATAAACTCCTCAGGACCAACGGTGAGAGTGGTGATACCGGGAGGGAAGTTGGGGTAGAAAGGGGGAACCGATCTCGGTTGCCTTCTACAGCACCTCCTGCTTCAGTTGTGGGCCGCCAAACTCCCTGGTCATCAGTAGACAGTTACCAGCACCAACCAAACCTGCCCCGAACTGTGCTACATGAACAGCAGAAACAGAATGCTCACACACACACCTTCTACACCACGCCCGCAGAGAGATAGGTGGTGAGTGCTTAAGAATACCACAATGTACAATCAACATTTAAATACAAATGCAACAACATCAAAATGCTTCAGAGACACTTTCAATTCACAAGAAGAAACACGATTGAGTGGTCCAAAAAAGTGACCAAAATATAGAGGCCAAAGACCTTGAGAGGAAGTACTGGAATTGGCGTGGGATGGGGCTGTGTTTAATTCTATTGTATGAGTCTAACTGATTCCATAGCAACAAACAACCGTAACAAATATAAATTGTAACACTATCCAGAAGTCCAGATATAGAAGTATTCAAGCATAGAAAATCTACAAGGCAGAAATTGAGAAACATTATATAAATTTATAACAGACATTTATAAAGTAAAAGGAGAGGACCCTGTCATAACACCACTTCTTAATGAAAAGAAAGCCAGGTTTTGACACAAGCCAGGGAGGTTGACAACATATGATGGAAGCAAGAGGGCTACTTGGGGGACAGTAAGAGTTAATGTAACAGGGAAAAAGACTGCTACTTATATAGATCAGTTAGTGCTGGGGCCCTGTGATAACGGTGATGTACAACTTGATGCATGGATAGACACTCAGGCTGCAGGGGTGTGAAAAGGAGAGTGGCGTTATCCTTGCAGGGTATATAAGCAGTTGACAGAGGATATTTACACATGGTTATTTATCTTTGCTGCAAATGTAGCCATGAATATGGTGAGCACTAAGTTTTAAAACTTATTGGACAGAACCACAATGGAATTAATCGGTCAGGAGAATCATGAGGGACAGCAAGGTCAAATGGTACAACATAGTCCACAAAGATATTTTACCTGGGTGAGTGGAACTGAAGATCATGAATGACTGGTTTTCTGAGGTGCAACTTTCTGCTCAGATGAAATGTTAGTGGATGAAACTGAAGACACATGGAAACAATGAGTCCAAGAGACTAGTGGACCATGCACACATCAGTGTCCAAGACCGCCAGACCAGAAAAACTAGATGGTGTCAACCTTTCCCTATCAAATACTCATATAAGGATCACATTAGAAGGTCCTAGGTAGAGTAGGTAAGAAATGGGGACCAAAATTCCCTATCATAGAAGAGACCCACGCTTGCTGGTTGGGTCAAGACTGATGGAACCCCCAAGATTATGACCCTTATTCACATTTCAGATCTGTAGCTGAACTAAGATCAAATAATAATGAAATAATATTGATCAAATCAATAGTGAAGAATAAAATTCGGTATTTCATTGAAAAGGTTAATATAAATAGACTTAGTTATAGTCTATAAAAAGAAAAGTTTTTAGTTATAGTATATAAAAAGAAAAGTTTATTCTAAGAATAAAAAGGGAGGTATCATTACAGATATAGCAGGGATTGAAAACATAAAACTGTATTATACAATTGACAACTGACCAAAACTTCCTAAAAACTATAATGACTAACAATGGACTAGTATAGAATATATTAAGACTTTCAATGAATCCCCATGGCATTACCCAATTTTAAAAATGGACAAAAAATTGAAACAAATTCTTTGCAGATAAGAAATATAAATGAAAATGCATATAGGAAAAAAGAGTTCAATCTATTTTTAATCAGTGAAATAAAAATTAAATTTCCATAGAGTACCATTAAATAGCCTCCAGTATGGCAAAGGTTAATAGTAAATTTTGTTGAAATTACAGAATAATGGAAACATATACAGCGCTGATATAAATATAAATAGATACAAATACCTTATAAATCAATTTGGCACTATTTAACAAAGTAACAGATTTGCCTAACATACAATAAAGCATTCTAATCTTAGGTATAACCAGATTGAATCTTGTTAACCTGTACACCACAACGTATCTATTAGACTGCCCACAGCATTATTTTATATGCTCATGAACAAAAAGATTAATAAGTTGTGGTTGATTCACAAAATCTATTAGACAGCAATGAAAATAAACAAGTTGTAGCTACATACCCCACACGCATGTACAAAGATAGAGTAGGGAAAAAGCAAGTGACAAACGAATATCTGCAGTATGACCAGCTTTATAGCAATTTCAAAAACAAAAGTGAACAGTATTTTGTCCAAGAGTTTGCAAATAAAAAATATAAGGAAATGAAAGAAACAGGTTGAAAATAATGTTTCAAGAATCAACAAAATTCTGCTTTTCAAACTGGACATGTTTTGTTTAGGGATCTGACACTAGGAAACCACCTTGGATGTTATCTAAACGAGTAATAATGCTTCAAATAAAACTCTCAGGAAAAGCAAGGAGATGGACATCCGGAAACCGAGGAGCGAGGTGAACTCTGGATGGAGGAAATGGATATAACTGAGGAAGGCACATGGATACTTGGGTACTAGTAATGCTTGACTAATGTGATAAAAAAGATATGACTTTTATAATAGTATATTACCCCAAACTCCACTGCCATCTAGGCAATTCCGACTCATCGGATTTCTGAGGCTACACATCATTACCGGAGCAGACAATTTATCTTTCTTCCTATGAATTTGAATGGTTAGCAGTGCAATGCTTATTAAACTATAGCACCACCGGGGCTCACTCATAAATGATTATAATACAGTAATCATTATTCTTGATAATATATATTTTATACAGTTTGCTCTAGGGGTGATACGCTTTAACATACACATGAAGATATATTTGAAACAAAAATTTTAAGGCTCATAATTAAATACAACATGAAAAACTTGTTTACCATGAAAACATCAGGCTTTTCATTTAAAATGAAAGTACTCCACAGCGTTAGTGAAATAAACGATCTGAAAATAACATCTCAAAAATCAACAGAATTATGCCTTTTTAATAATTAAATCATTTTATTTGGGGCTTGTACAACTCGTATCACAATCCACACATATATCCATTGTGTCAAGCACTTTTGTACATTTGTTTCCCTCATCATTCTCAAAACATTTGCATTCTAGTTGAGCCCTTGGTATCAGCTCCTCATTTTTCCCTTCCCTCCTTGTTCTCCCCTCCCCATGAACACTTGACAATTTATAAATTATTATTGTTTTGTCATAGCTTACACCGTCTGACGTCTCCCTTCACCCACATCTCCGCTGTCCGTCCCCCAGGGAGGAGGTTATATGTAGATCCTTATAATCTGTTCCCCCTTTCTCCCTCACCTTCCCTCCACCCTCCCGAGAATTATGCCTTTTGAAGGTAATAATTTTTCTTTTAGGAATCTGACTTTAGTAAATCATCTGCAATGTGCAAACAAATCCAATGATGACATTGGCTCATAGTCACCAATGTAGGACAGAAGAAAACGGTTTCTCTAGGCACAGCGGTTCTCAACCTGTGGGTCGCGACCCCTTTGCGGGTCGAAGGACCCTTTCACAGGGGTCACTTGATTCACAACAGTAGCAAAATGACAGTGATGAAGTAGCAATGAAAATAATTTTATGGTTAAGGGAAGGACTCACTAGGTCTTTTCCTTCAATCAGCTGGTGATTCAAACCACTTACCTTTTGTTAGCAGCCAAGTGCTTAATGATAGTGTCACTAGGGGTCTTTCAAATGATAATATATACACTCATATGCTTTAAAGCACTGCTTTTAAAATCGGGGAATTGTTCCAATAGGGTTATAGTTAAACACAATGCAGTACATTCAAGTGAATGCCTTTATACCCCTGCTTTTAAAAAGCAAGGATCAAGAAAATGCACTCTGAGGGTGGGACATTAAGATCAATTTGAGAACATAAGAACTATCTATCTCCTGGTGTTTCTCCTGGTGATTGAGACTAAATTGATCCGAGGTGGGGTTCTAGCATTCAGGATGCTTTAAAGGTTTCCTAGGTGATGCTAATGTGTATGTAAGTTTGAGAGCTAATGGGAATTCTTAGACCCTTACTCCTCATAAGCGCACATCAGAAAGACATTTAGCAAACTGATACTACGATTTATGGCTGACGGGGTCTGTTTCCTTTATTTTCTCAGCTTGTACAGTTTGAAGGCCATGCAATAGATACATTAACATGCAATCACTGGCGCTGTTGCTATCAGTGTTGCTGTTACCCATAGGGGCTGCCACGGAATCATAGTGACCCTAAGGACAATCACATGAAAGGCGGCACTCGGGCCAGCCTCGCAATGGTTACGTTTGGGCCCACAGTTTGAAGCCCTGGGTCTGTCCATCACATTGAGCTCTCTTCTTTACAGAAGCTCAACTGTACCGAGTATGACGTCCTCTTCCAGGGAAATGGTCCCTCCTGACAACACGTCCAAGGACCTTTCTGCCTGTACTTCTTCTGAATCAGCGTGGTTTCTTCTTCTGGAAGTTCACAGAACTGTCAATATGCGTCACCAATACCAGAATTCAAACGCAGCCAATCTGTTCCAGTCTGCCTAATGCACTCTCCCGGTGAGCATGCACATGAGGCGGTTGAAGCTCTCCTGCCCTGGGTCAGGCCCACCTTGCTCCTCCAGGGGGCGTCTTTGCTCTTCAACAATGAGGTCGTCTGCAACAAAGGTGCCAAGTATTTTACACCCTGATGATGCTTCCAGGAGCTTGGCTTGCCGATACAAGGAAAATGAAAATGCTTGATCAATTCCACCTTTTCTCTACTAATCATAATACTTTCTATTGGTCTGGTTGAGAAGAGTTTTGTTCTATTTACATCGAGTGGCGATCTATTGGGAGGGTAGAAGTAATTGATTTAAACAGCAACAGTTTCAGGTCCTCTTGACGCTCAGGAAGCAAGGTGGTGTCATTTGCGTATTGCAGAGTGTTCATGAGCCTTCCTCCAAACCTTGATGTCATGTTCTTCGTAGAGGGCAACTCCCTGTTCTGTTCTTGTGCCGTGTATAGGTTCTGAATGAGCACAATAAAGGCTTCTGGAATTCCCATTCTTCTCAATTCGATCCATAATTTGTTATGAACCACAGAGTCAAATATCTTTGCATAATCGATACAAGCAAACAACGTTCTGGTATTCTCTGCTTTGAGCCAAGATCCATCTGCCATCAGCAAGGAGATTCCTCATTACATGACCTCTTCTGAAGCCAGTTTGCGTTTTTTGGCATGTGTTGTCAGCCATTTGGTTCCTTATTCTAACAGCCATGGAAAGTCCTTGAAGGATTTAAATAGTAGAGTGTAATGATCTGATTGGAAATTTAATTACAAATGACTAAAGAAAGTGCAGAGACATGGGAAGTTGAGTGAAGGGGAAGACAAAGGAAATAAGAATTTGTTTTAAAATCTCAAAAAAAAATCAATACTTTTCTGGGAGGGATAAATCTGAATAGAACAAGAAGAGATTGGGAGAGGAAAATGGATTTGGGGTAACCAAACAGGTCACTGGTGTTGCGGTTGAGAAGACAGGTGTGACATGATGTCATGCTTTAGATGTGAGTTATAGTTTACAGGTAGCACCCAGGGGACTTGATGAAGTGAATTGGGGAGAGGGAACAGCCAGTTGTGTAAAGGATGAGTTCTGGATTTGTGGCCTCAGAGGATGACTAGATAGTGGTGTAATTGCCAGAGATGGGAGCTGTGAAGAAAAAGTAGACTGATAGGGGTTAAGAGTAGGAATAAGGAATTAAAGGTTGTCTACATTAAACTTAGATACTTTTGAGATCTTTAAATGGCATTGGGTTAAAAAGACATTGAGTACATTGGGTATACTGGCTTAGACTCCAGAATTAAAGCCTAGCATATAGTTCTTTACTTGGCAGCCACCAGAAGACCCAGTATATTTAAAACCATGAGAACTGACTAGGTTCTCTTGGGAGTAGGAGGATTGAGAATGGAGTGTTGGGACAGAGAATCACCAGTATTTTATTTTCCTTGGAGGTGAAGAAGCACTGGGGTGTCACACTGGATTTAGCATGGGGCTGCTAAGCACAAGGTCAACAGATCAAACCCACTGGTGGCTCTGCAGGGGAAAGACAAGGGTACTTCTTTCAATTTTAGAAAACCTAAGGAGCATTTCTATTCTGTGCTATAGGGTTGCTATGCATTGCAATCTCGTCAATGGCGGGAGCAGTAGGTAGAGGCAAAGGCAGCATAGAACAAAATGAAGAAGTCTAGAGAGGCATGAAAAACATCAAGAGTGTGCTTTCCCAAATGGTAAAGGAAGAGAAAATTTTCTGTAGGAGAAAGAGGCAAATTTTATTATGTCTGTGGTAAGTGAACCAAAAAAAAAATTTCTCTCACGTCATCTTGCCAGAATTGAAATGTGTTCCATGCAGTGTTCGCTGGCTGAGCTTTCTGAAGCAGAAGTCCTTGTTGTTTTTCTTAGATACTGCCGAGGCAGTGCTGACTCAAAGGGCCACCAGAAGGACCCATTGTGAGGCCCTGCATGCGCATTCCCACAGCTGTTTCTCTGCTTGAGCTCATTGCTGCACACAGCGTCCCTCTGCCTAGTCCAGAGTCTTCCTGTTCCTTAAGGACCAAGCGTGAACTCCTTTCCCAGGGCTTGGTCTCTCAAGATGACATGTCCAAAGTAAGTAAGATAAAGTCTCCCCATCCTTATTTCAGAGGAGAATTCTGGCTGTACTTTTGCCAAGACTGCTCCGTTTGTCCTTTTTTTAGTTGATAGCACTTTTGGTTTTCTTCACCAACACCAAAATAAAGCAAATGCACCCATGCTTCTTCATTGTGTCAAGCACATTTGTACATAATTGTCATCTTCATTCTTAAAACATTTGCTATTTGAATCCTTGGTATCAGCTCCTCATTTTCCCTCCCTCCTCCCCTTTCCCCCACGAACCCTTGATAATTTATAATTTAGTATTATTTTTTTCATATCTTTCACCATCTGACGTCTCCCTTCACCCACTTCTCCGCTGTCCATCCCCCAGGGAGGAGGTTATATGTAAATCCTTGTAATTTGTTCCCCTTTCTCATAGTGTCAACCACAGACAAGGTAAAAATTATATGAGATTTTTATATATTATTAATGAGATAAGACAATTCCTCTCATCTACTCCTTTGGCCTTAAATTTTTTTTGTAATAAAGCTTTTATATTCTCTATTATAAGAAAATACTACATTAGATTAATCTTATTACTTACATGTTTGTTGTCCCTGAATTTTTTAGTAGGAAAAACAAAACTACATAGTTTCTGTGTTCCTACTATCTCCAACAATGCCTGATTGAGTGTAAGTGTTCAGATATTATTCAATGAAAGCATAACTTTGAATGTATAAATGATTTAATAAACTTAATAAAATATGCTGATTAATAAATATACATCAGTAACACTAGAGACTCCAGTGACTATCCAAGAGATCTATCTTCATTCCTATTGAAATCTATACATTTGTCTACGATGGAGACTAGAGAGCAGGTAAATTCCATTTGTGAGTGGCATGAACCTAAGAGAGCAACTTCTTAGGATGACAGAGTTTGGATTTGGAAGGAATGAAAATAGAGTCAATTGAGACCACATTGAAGAGGAATTGGTCTGAGAAGCTATGAGTGGCTTAACAGACTTCACTTGATAAAGTGGGAGGAAGAACTCGAGGCTATGGATGATTTACCAGAGTTACCAGTCAACAACATAATGTGGCTACGAACAAAAACCAGGATCATCTTAGACTTTGTCAGTAGAGATGGACCATTTAGAAGCAATGGCTCAATGGCCCCTGCTCTAGGCCATACTGATACATCACTCTTGATTTACATTTCAAGGGCTGTAACTGCAACCTATGTACCTAGGCAATGCAGTTGGAAGAAAGCAAGCAAGACGGTGGACCAAAGTAAAATATTCACTGTCCCAAAGTCCATTCCAACACATAGAGACCCTGTAGAAGAGAGTCAAATTGTTCCTTGGGGTTTGTAAGACTAAATCTTCATAGGAGCAGATTTCTCCCCACCCCCCAGAACTCACTGCCATCAAGTCAAGACCAACTCATAGTGACCCTATAGGACGGGGTAGAACTGCCTGTGTGGGCTTTCTGAGACTGTAACTCCTTGTGGGAATAGAAAGTTTCATCTTTCTCTTATAGAGCAGCTGGTGGTTTCAAACTGCTAAATTTGCAGTTATCACCCCAGTTAGTAATCCACTATGCCACCAGAAAAGCAGATAGCTGCTTCTTTTCCCTCGGAGCAGCTGGTGAGTTTGAACCACTGACCTCTTGGTAATCAGCCCAATGTGTACAGCCCACAGTGACAAGATAGTAGGAGGTCTTTAACCAAGACCTTCAAGGTGACAAGAGGATAAAGAAATTTAGGGGAAAGTCAGCCAAAACATTTGCACACAAAATTATGCTTTATAGGAAAAAGTTACAAATATGGACAAAAATTAATGTCCTTAATGAATATAACTGTTGCAATTTTCAACATGCATTTGAGAAAAATAAATCCAGCAAGATGTTGAAAAGATCATTATATATATGGGGGAAATTTTATTTAAAATAAAATGGAAATTTTCCCTCAAACTTTCTGAAGCCTCCTCCTATGCTTTCTACTGACAAGGTAATATAATTTAATTCAATATTAGAAAGTATATGCATTCTGTCCTTATGTAAAAACATGATTATCTAATATGATATTTAAAAGATCATTTAAGAATTATAATAGCCATTCAAGATTTGTAAATTTAAGAAGCAAACCTCCTATTATATTTGTAATAGATGGCTAAATGATGATAAGTTAGACGGTATAATGGAAAGTATAGAGTCTTCAGATATAACAATGAAATGTGAAGGAGCCGAGAGTAAATTAGATGAAAAAAATGTGTAGGACATATATGCAGAAATCTATGCAACAACCAAAATCCATAAAAGTATATTTGAGCAAATTTAAGAGAGACAAACTAAGTTGCTTGCTAGGAAGACTAAACATTATAATAATATCAGCCCTTTTCAAGGCATCTAAATGCAATGTAAAATCCAGAACCAAGGACTGTTTTACTTCCAGCTTTACAAAATGTGTATCTGGATCAATAGAAAGTTAGAACAAGCAAGCAACTTTTTCAAAGTAGGATTTTCCCTACCAGATGTTACCCAATACTCTAAAATCAGTTTAAAAAGTGTAGTACAATTCCAGAACCACACCAGACAAACCGAATAAAAGTTCCAAGGAAAACACATATGTAAGAGTTAATAAAAACCGAATAGAGAAAGAAATGACCTTGGTGACAAGCATTGCTGCTAAAGATGTACCGTTAGATACGAAATAAGTTCATTTCTATTTAAGATCCAAACCAATTACAGGTGAACTAATCAATTACTGGAGACTAAATTATAGGTGAATTAAAAATAACTTAATCTCTACGAAATGAATTATAGTGAATAAATGACTTGTATTTGGATACGTATTCATTGTCCTCCTAAAAACCCAACAGGGTAGAGGAGCACTGCATCACCCAGTTTCTAAGTTGGTTATCAACCTTCCATGGAAAGAGACTGCCACATTGTTCTCCTGGGGAGCTGCCAATGGATTCAAACCACTGGCATTTTGGCTAGCGACCAAGCGCTTAACCACTATGCCCCTATGCCTCCTTCCCATTTTAAGTAGAACTTTGTACTTTATAGAAGACTATATTATCACAGGTTGAGAAGGAACTCTCTGAGCATAAAAACAAAAGCAGAACCCATATGAGTATTTTCAGAAGAGTGGTAAGTGTAACTTCACAATATCAAGCAAAAAATAAATAAAAAGGTTCAATTCAGATATGAAAAATAACAGAAGATTAGAAACAGCAGAAGAAAGGATCGGGATTCAGTACAAAAATATATGCCATCATGAATACTTTGAAAAGCTTTCCAGGTATAAACTAGCAAGATTCTGTATAAATGACCAAAAATATACTTTTAAATTTATATCAATTTAATACAAAACAAACCTAGATCAGTGGTGTCCAATGTGATTATAATATGAGCCATGTATATAATTTCACCTTTAATAGCAACAATATTTTAAAATAGGAGTGAATTTTTTAATAATATACTTCAAGAGTAACTGAATAATATATTCACCATTATAATGTAAATTCAAAAAATTCATGGCAGAATTCCATTATATTTCATTTCTTTATTTCCAAAAACATTTTGAAGCCTTTTGTATATTCAAAGTATTATTTCAACATTAGCTACACTTTCCAATGCTTAATATTAGCCACGTGTAGCTAGTAGCTACTATATTAGACTGTGTGCCCTAGATCATTGGTTCTCAACCTTCCTAATGCCGCAACCCTTTAATATAGTTCCTCATGTGGTGGTGAACCCCCAACCATAAAATTATTTTCATTGCTACTTCATAGCTTAATAAAAGTAATTTTTCTACTGTAATGAATCGGGCGATCCCTGTGAAAGGATCATTGGACCCCCAAAGAGGTTGCAACCCACAAGTTGAGAACCGCTGCCCTAAATGATGCATACATTAATAAAGACAGTCTTCAACTGCATAAACTCTACCCTTTGCTGCCAAGTCTATTTGGACCCATTGTGATATGACAGGAAAGGGTATAACTGCTCCATAGAGTTTCCAAGGCCTTGTGTATAGACACATCCTGCCATATCTTCTTCCTGTGGAGTAGCTAAGGGATTCTTACCAGTGACCTTTCAGTGAGTAGCCCAGCACTTAACCAGGATTTAGGCCACAAGGATTCCTTAGGAAACTCTAGGTAAATTAAACTTTAAAAAAATCAAAACAAAATCAGTCAATGCTGTTGACACGTTACCTTTCACAGGAATTTTTGTTCCTTGGCCTTTTATGGTCATACAAGTACAGGTGATATGTTCTTAGAAGATTCCAGCAGTTGAAGAGTTACCATTTCTATCGTGAAAAGAGTTATCCAGAAAGAGAGAGCCTTAAAGGGAAATAACAAAACACTCAGAGAGAAGAGGCTCTCCTCTCCGGTCTCCATTAGATTGAGCACCAAGTTTCCTCCCTCCGTTGAAACAGTAGGGTCCTCCTGTTCAAGTTGTACTTGACTGCTGTGACCAGGCCTCAAAACCCATGTGCCTGAATTCATCTCTTTCATCCTCCTGAGAGAGCAGGCTTGAAATCAATGACTCCAAGAACAGATGGAGACGAAGGTAGATGAGGTATGAAAATAGTACCAGCACCTTACAAATGTGAAATCTGGTGACCTGATTGGGATCGATAACTTTCCAAACGAAAGTAACCGTGGCTCTGGAGCCGTGGATCTTTCTCCTGCAGATCAGCTGGTGGATTAGAGGTTGGCAGTCCAATGTGTATCTGCCAATATCTCCATATGACTTATTGGATCCCTTCTCTAGGAAATGGGCACAACAGGTACCCTAACACAATGGACAAAACCACTTTGAAAATCTGCTTTTAAATTCCGTTACCTTTGGCAAACCAGAGAGTGAATTGACCAGTGCATGTCTCTTTGATAGCATTCCAGAGTATGAGGTGGGTCTGTTTGTAGCTGTTGTTTAGGTGCCATTGGGTTTGCTCCAACTTACAGTGAGCCCATGTACACAAGAACACAATGCCGTCTCATCCTCGTTGCTCTGTTTGAAAACACAACTGCAGCTACTGTAGAGCCACCTTCTCGCTGAGCTCCTCCCTCATTTGTGCTTACTCTCTACATTATGAAGCATGATGACCTTCTCCAGGAACTGATCCCTCCTGAGAACATGCGCTAAGGGACATGAGATGAAGTCTTGTCACCCTCGCTTCTAAGTAGCATTTTTGCTGTCCTTGTTCCCAGATGTCTTTCATTCTTCTGGAACCCCGGGGTATATTCAGCATTCTTCACCATCATCATAATTCAAAAGTAGCAATTCTTCTTGGATCTTGCTTATTCATTATCCAACTTTAGCATGCACGTGAGAGTGAAATGATAGTGGCCTGGACCAAGTGACCCTTAGTCTTCAAAGTGGCATCCTTGCTTTTTAATCCTTTTCGAGATGTCTTGGCAGCAGACTTGCCAAGGCAGCTCCAGAAAGAAAGGAAAAAGGGATTGATTATTGTGAAAGTTAGCTGGGTCAAGGTTATCAGTTCTTTGGTGTCTAATCATTACCCAAGGTCAGATCTCCCTAGGGTATGGCCTATTTACATTATAGCCAGAGGCTATGGAAAAGCCTACTTGCTTTGTGCTGGGTCTATGTCCTGTATTTGGTTACGTATCTAGCTTCTGATTCATTGGACTTGAGTGGGCGACCTATCGGATTTCCTGTTGATCTTGAGAGTGGTCAACAGCTTGCCGTGGCACTATTGGTTTCATTTGTTTCGGCAGTCAGCAGCCTGCCATCTGACCTGACGATCTTATATTCATCAGGCCTGGTAGCTACGTGTATCAGAAGAGACCTCGAGAGCAGGGTTCTCAACCTTCCTAAGGTCATGACCCTTTAATACAACTCCTCCTGTTGTAGTGACACCCAACCATAAAATTATTTTTGTTTCTACTTTATAACTGTCATTTGCTACTGTTATGAATCATCATGTAAATATCTGATATGCAGGATGTATTTTCCTTGTTACAAATTGAACATAATTAAAGCATAGTGATGAATCACAAAAACAATATACAATTAAATATTTTGAAATAGTTATTTCTAAGGACAAATAAATGAAATTTTTTCTTGACACATGTAGTATGGGTAAACATCTTCACACTGGGTACTCTCACATGTGGGCGTGTCTGCATGTGGGTGGACCTGCCTGGAGATGGGTAGAGGAGCGGTGTCTCAGTTCCTAAGACCATCGGAAATATGTGTGAAAGGGTTGTTCCACCCCCAAAGGTGTCACAACCCACAGGTTGAGAACTGCTGCTCTAGAGTAACATTGGACAGATTTGAAATGGTTTTCTCTACAACAGTGAGCCATTTCCTTGATATAAACTTCTCTGTATATATACAGATATGTGTCCCTGGTTTTGCTTCTCTAAAAATCTACCCTAAGATAGTTCCATATCCAAGTAAAGGAAAATCCTGGACAAATTCAATGTTTATTCGGTTTATCATGATGTTGGTTATTGATCCAGTTGTGAAGACCTTTTTTAATGAAATATTTGAAAATATTTAATAGGAGTAATCCATTTCTCAACCCCAAACAGAAAGGCTAACATTTGAGCTCAGATGTAGGTACAATGTATAATATTTTATCATATTATAGATGCCTTGTTATTTTCCAACAATGAAAGAGATAGCTATTAATACATTGTTTCCAAAGAGGACATTTAGTCTCCTGCTTTCAATATATCAGAATGCCTACCCATTTCTCAAAGATGTTAATGTTGATAATATTTTTTGGGTTGTGACTATAGGATTAGTATGAACTTGCATGATTTTAGTTAAAAATAATAATGGAACTTACGTATTTACTAATTTAAATATATAACAATAGCATTAAAATATGTCATGCAAGTGTGAGATTCAAAGAGTTTGTGAAAAAATTGTACCTTTTGACTTTCTCTTTATCAGTAGGTGCGTTAAGTCCTCTTCATTTTTTGCAAATATGACTGCGTCGTCGTCTGCATATCAAAGGTTATTAAGGAGCCTGGCTCCAATCCTGATGCCACGGTCCTCAACTTGTAGTCCAGCTGCTTGAACTCTTTGCTTAGAATAGAGATTGAGTAAGTATGTAGACAGGATATAATCCTGAGGCACACCTTTCCTGATTTGAATCCATGGTCCCTGGTGCTGTCTGAATGACTGTCCCTTTATCTCTGTACAGGCTCGACATTCCCATTTTTTTGCAATGTTACCCATATTTTTTATCTACTATCCACACAATCAAATATACCTATGTAAATAATAAGACACCAGTAAAAATCTTTCTGGCTTTCTCGGTTTCAGCCAAGATCCAGCTGTCACTGGGAAAGACACCCCTCATTCCAGGGCCTCTTCGGCATTTCTAGTCATTGCAAATTAATGGGCTGCAGCAAGCATTTTAAAATTATATCCGGCATCATTTTATTCAGGTATGATGAGAATAATACTGTTTTATAATTTCTACATTCTGTTGGATCACCTTTGTTTTTTAATAAATGCCAATATGGATCCTGTCCAGTTGGTTGGTACAGATGAGTGCACTTCTCCAGTACAGCATTCGTTTGTTGAAATTTTCCATTTGTATTCCATCATTTCCTGGAACCTTGTTTTTTATCACTGCTTACAGTACTTTCTTCAATACTCTTGGTCATGTGAATATCAACAGTGTTAGTCTGGGTAGACTAGAGGAACAAATCCATGGACACACATATGTGTATAACAAAGAGATTATATACAAGAACAATTGAACATTGAGAAAACATCCCAGCCCAGTCCAGATCAAGTACATGAGTCCAATATTAGCCAATATGTCCAATAGCAATCTATAAAATCCTCTTCAGACTCACAAAACACATGCAATGACGCCAAATATAGAAAATCACAGGCCAGTGGGTAGAAAGTCTTTGGATCTAGTGGCATTGGAAACATCTCAGTGCTGGCAGGGGTCTCTGCATGGTTTATCCAATACACAGGGCTGCATCAGGGTGGGTCCATGTGTCTTGTCAGCTGCTATGTCTCCCAGGGTGTGAGCCGAGAGTCTCCCACCTCCAAGGAGGAAATACTGGAATCCCCAGAATCCTTAGGGGAAGGCTATGCCCACACAGAAGCCTCATTGGCTATGACATGATTGACAGGCTAGACTCCACCCCTACACGCGTAATCCTTAAATGGACATATATAAATACCACATCAAGCCATTCTCATATTGGTCATCCCTTTGGAAATCCTAAAATGCCTGATTGTAAGCAAGATCATTGTTTAACAAGGACAAGAAACACAATAATAAGAATTCTATGGCCTATGAATCTGCAGTTCTGTATCCCGACTCTGGTTTTATTGATAAATACCAACCAGACCCCATCGACCTTCTGAGTTTCCTTATCATATTATACCGTATCCAATATAATCCACATAATCCAACATTATCATATTGTATTATATGATTCATTTTGATTCTACAAACTATGATTCCAGTTCCACAGAGTAAAGATTATGCAACAGGATGGTTATTTTCATATTACACACAAAGAAATGGAATGAGAATGGCTTGAGTCAAAACAAACTTTCTAGATCTTTGAAAGGCTGTCTACTGTGAGATAAAAGGATGGTTTTATAGTTTCTCCAGAAATGAAAGGATCTTTAATTCCTTCACTTTAATCTGTCTCTATCCCTTAAGAGTGTGAGAGCACAAGTCAGTGTATGTTGGAATCATAAATATGGGTAGTTTTTGAACTGCCTTTATATTTATTAAATACATATTTATACATCTTACATATATCCGTAACGATTCAGATTATGTTCAATATAAATCACAAGAATTCCGTTTGGAAGCACTATTAGGATTTCCTACTTAATGTTGGGAAATGTAAAATGACCATTTTACAGAATAGTTTCCCTTCTCAGTTACCCGACACCATTCAAATTGGCCCTAGAGCTTCATTTCATGTGTCATCTTTTCAGACACCACTTGTCAACAGGTCATGCCTTGCAGTTAAATTATTCTCAGCTTTTTCTTTACACCTGACAAGTTTTGTGCCTAAATATTGCTAACCCACTTAAACATTGAATAGCTGTGTTTATCACGTCTGTCAGTGACAAAAGCGAGAACATTCATTTCACTTACATTATTTTGCTCTTCCAGTTGCTCAATATTAACATATACAATAAAATGGCATGTATGGTATGGTGGAATGGTTCAATAAGTAGACTTCACAGAAGCCTCTGCCCAGCACCACAATCAGAAAGTCCAACACACTGCTGTCAACGGTGTGAAAGTAATCCAACACCTACTTTGATTTTTACTTATTAGCATTTCTGTAATGTTTCAAATTGAAATGTAACTAGTTTGGAGGCTTATTTTCCCGCTTTCTCAATGACCATAACTGGTCATACAAAGATAGGAAAAGCCACCTAAAAGAGTCCACTGCAATTACTTTTCTGATTGGCAGCTGAACCCTTACATTAGTCAGGTTATTGGCATCTTCACATGTTAAATTGAAATACTATTATCCTCTGAACTGTGAAATTTCAACGGGATTGTTCTACTCTGCAACCAAAATCTCTGTATTCGGGGAGCAAACACAGTCGACCTCCTTCTTTTCCAATACCCACAAACATTTGATTAAAATAGTCTAACTTTATACTGCTCAAAAAACTGTGTGGTTTCCACCTTGCCCTCATCCCTACCCGGCACAAAACATAATATAGAGGAAATGCTCAATAAGAAATTTGAGCTCAAAAAGAATGTTGCATTCTTTTCCATTTTGATTTTACTTAAAGTCAATTAAGCAGGAACAAAAGACTCAGGAGGCTAATTAATACTGGTTGGTTTGACAACAAAATATATATTTGACAAATAACTGCTCGAATTAGCCATGCATTTAGCAAACATGTATTGAGTACTTATTATATGCCAGGTATACATGCGGACAAAAAGAATGAAAAATGGGAAAGCTACACAAGAAACAGAGAAAGAGGCGAAATATACAGTAGTCTTCTGCTGATAATATCTTCGAGAAAAATAAGGCAAGGAAGGGGGTTGGAAAAAGCAGAAATCCATAGCTACAATCATTTCAGATAATGTGAGCGAAGATCAAGGACAGAACAGCTTAACCAAATGGTGACAAAGGCCTCCGACCCTGAAGAGCTTGCAAATAATGGAAGAGACATAATACACATATATGTATCATACTTATAATAAACTCTTCAAAGAAGAAAGGACTCAGTTATGACGGAGATGATGGTAGAAATGTAGTAGAACAGACATGTTTTGGTTTGGACCTTGGAGGACAGAGGGGGCATTCTAATTGTATAGAATGCCACGAGTATGGGCCACAGTAACCTGTCCGGGTAAGTGAATGTGGTCTGGATTTTTCAATGTAATGGGAGGAAAATACAAAGGGAGCATATGACCAGATTGTAAAGTACTTTGAATGCTAGTAGAGTGACTTTGAAATGGATTCAATTGGAAATGTGAAATTATTAAAACACTAAATTTTCATTTGGTGAAATTATTATGATATTGCAGAGCTGAGGGAAGGCGACCAAATAGGAGTTAGTTTTAATAGTGTAGATATGATTATTCTACATTAGTTGATTGATTTATAAGATCTGAACTGTGATAGAAGCAGGAAGAAGTATTAAAAGTGGTCTTTCTATCTTTCGACCTCTTTATCTACATGCCAACACATCCATCCTCTTGTTAGTTCAGAAGAAACATCCACATTATCAATAAAAGCTTTCAGATAGGTATTATTATTCTATTTGTATCGAGGAAAATGTTATATTCAAATAATTCACATTATTTTTGTCATAAGAATTATGTAACTATGATTTATAGGTTAGAATGAACACCAAGTGTCAGGGACTGCGCATAGGAGGTACAATTCAATCCTAACAAAATTCATCAATGAAGAAATGCAAATGATTCAAGAAACACACAAGAAGGCAAGGATAAACTCAGGTTGCATACTTCTGTGAGACACTAGATCCCATATATTCTCAATTATAGGGTAGGTTAGAGAAAATAGTTCCTGGTGATTACACACGTACTGTCTAAACAAGGTAGCAACGGCACAGGAGTCGGCAACTGGGATACATTGCTCGAGCATTGACAAAAAGACTGAGGGTTACAGTAGCTGAAGGCTGAGTAATGGAGAACAAGTGGAAAATATGAACGTGTGTCAGAGGCTACTTTCCAGAGAAGGGAGGTCATGAAGACAAGAGGAAAGGGGAAATGATAACAAATGCAGGCAGTATCTGATCTCGCCCTATGCTAATCACTTCACTTACTGTACTGGACACTCCAGTCCCTTGGTGATTTCATGGCAGAATGAAACTGTTAAAACTGGAAAGTGCTGGCCAATTATCTCCTTTGACACTCTCCCCCCACCCCACTGAGGTGATAGCTCAGAATCATGGGTAGAGAAGTGGAATGACAGCCCCACACAGCTTAGTCACCTACAGTATAGAGTCTATAGCTAAAGTCCCCTGAGTCTTGGTTTAATACTCTTTTAGAAGTGTGTAGTCTGACACTTTATCCATTTTTCTTGCTAAAGATGATTGCTGCGCAATGTTGATGTGCCGGTTTATAAGGCTAGCTCATAATCTGCTAACATGGTTCATTTGCCTCCAAGCCTTCTCATTTAGATCTCCACCTATCTGTCTTCAAGATAGAATCTGGAGGGTTGCCTGCAAGGAGATGTAGCAAGGACAAACAATTCAAACTGAATACCTTTGAGAATGAAGTGTACATACTTAATTAACTTGCAGAACTCAACAGCTCTCTTTTCTGAATCTCAATATTCACCGACCACTGTGTTATTTAGCCTAGAACGGTCATCCTATTGGTATTCATAGCCCAGTGTTCTGCACTTTGGTTGTTGTTCTCAACTAGAACATGATCTTGCTTGAAGGCAGGACCATTTTATGTGTTGGAATATTGTTTATAAGGGCTAGCATAGTGTAGGACATGTGGTGGACTATCAACATACTTGTCAAAGGACGACAAAACAGATTTAAGAACACTTTGGGAAGATTTTTCCAAAGTCATATCTTTAAAAGAAGTTGTGATTAAATTGTCCCATGTAAAATATGGTGTGAAATCCAATTATTTTCACACTTGGGCACCTGTTTCTTGGTTGAAGATTCAAATGGCCAATCCTGATTGGAGCGAGACAGGTTAAAGAGGCATCCAAATAGAATTTCAAGTGTATTCACTATTTTTTAGTCTATCATTTTCCCTTAATAAAAGTAAAGCACACTCATGATACCGAATGTGAGCAATGTGAGACTTAAACAAAGAATCCAATAAAATTCACTAATCATAGTTGGATAATCATACTCGGCATTATAATTCCTTTTATTGTGTTTTATCCTCATAAATGTGCATGTATTATTATAAAAGCATGTGAGTTCCTATATATTTTTATTTTCTATTGCTTGGTATTTTAGATGTTGCTAAATAGCCCTCAAAATCACAATTTTAAAATATGAATAATAGAATTGAATGAATAATTGAATTATCAATGAATATATCCATGATAAACTCTTTTATACTCATTGAATCCTATGCATGTGAAAGTTGAACATTGAACAAGGACGTTCAACAAAGAATTCTTAGAATTATGGTGTTGGCTAAGAATATTAAAAATACTGTGGACTGCCAAAATATGTCTGGGAAAAAGTACAGCCAAAATGCCCTTAGAGGCTCAAGGATGGCAAGAATTTTTCTTTCATAATTGGAAATGTTATAATGGAGACCAGTCCCTGAAGAAGGGCAACATGCTTGGTAAAGTAGAGGGGAAGCGAAAAAAGAAGGCCCTTGATTTGATGGATTGACACAGTGGCTACAACGACGGGCTCAAACATGTGAACAATTGTGAGGCTGGCGCAGGACCAGGTGGTGCTTTGTTCTGTTTTACAGAAAGTCACTATGAGTCGGAACTGCCTTGGTGACATCTGACAATTGTTTAGTATTTTCCTATGCTGCTAAAAAACATCAAAAACATTATTTTGAAAGTTTGAATGGGAAACACAGGGAATCCAGGGCAGATGAACCCTTCAGGACCAGTGGTGAGAGTAGCGATACCGGGAGGGTAGAGAGAAGGTGAGGGAGAAACAGGGAACAGAATACATGGATCTACATATAATCTCCTCCCTGTGGAGAAGTGGGTGAAGGGAGACGTTGGACGGGTGTAAGATATGACAAAATAATAATAATTTCTAAATTATCAAGTGTTCATGGGATGGGAAGGGGGCAGGGAGGGAGGGGAAAATGAGGAGCTGATACCAAGGGCTCAAGTAGAACGCAAATGTTTTAAAAATGATGAGGGAAACAAATGTGCAAAAGTGCTTGATACAACGGATGCATGTAAGGATTGTAATGAGAGTTGTACGAGCCTCCAATAAAATGATTTCAAACAATTGAATTCTCATTGACTGTATGCTTGATAATTTGAACTGTTTTGTTAACATTGCTTATTTGGGTTGCTAGCAAAATTTCATTGTTAAGTGCACTTTGATGAATAAAATCTCTGTGCATAAGTCTTCTGCTGAAAATTCTAGCTATTTCCTTAAACCAAATTCTGGGCAGTTGACATATTTATCAAGTCATTGAAATTATAATTCGGTGTGTGGAAATATTTAAAAATTGAATTTCTATTTTTTATCAGTGGATACACAGATGACTAGGTCAAAGACAACTATGTGAAAGTCTTTCTACCACTGGCCTGGCAAAGCTGAGAGTTTATAGAGTACCTATACATTAGGACAGCATTTTGCAATTCATTTTCTTTTTCCTTGTCATACAATGCCGAGGTCATTAGTGACCGGTGCATTCGCTTTGATTTTTTTTGCTATTAGTGGTAGGAAGGGTGTGTGTATGGAGGTAGACTTGAGCTGATTCAGCCAAAATCGGTTCATGTACATATTCCAGGTTGGTGAAGTTAGCGGCCTAAACTATGACTATGCAACTGTCTTCTCACTTATTTGCTGCCAGATTTCACAGCCACTCTAGCCTTATTCAGAGCCTTTCTTAATAATGCATTGCTGTCTGCAGTGTGTGTAGTACAGGGATGTAGATGCTGCCATAAGGAATAACATATGCTGCGTACACACAGGTCAATAACCAGCGTGTTTTGATATATGTCAAGAGCCTACTTTATCCAGGGACGCAGTTTATCTGCCTTCAAAAATGCATTTGCAGGGGGATTCTACAGGCGAAATCACAATGTCGTTTCAGTTAGGCAGAGAAAATAGCTTGAGCTACAATCTGTCTTATTGCATTCAAAACACACACATGTTTGCAATCAACTTCTTCCAAAGATCACATGTATTTCTAATCGGAGGAAAAGAACTCTTATCTTGATAAAAATGAGAGGTCAACCAATGAAAAACAGGACCAGCAATATCAAGCATTTACATGGAGCTAGCTATGAGCCCACTCCTTTTCTAAGTGCTTGATCTATCTTGTTTAAAGCTCATCATAACCTTATGCAGTATACACCCTATTATTTTACATTGAGGAAACTAAGGTATAGGAAGGCTAAGTGATTTTCCCACACCATTAGGAAATGGCAGAGCTGTGAATTCAACGAGAGTCTGTGTTCTCAATCACTAAACTCTACGAGTTCTTAGATCCTAATGGAGCAGAGAGAGGGTTATTTACCTTTATCCAACATATTCTAAAACAATAAGCATAAGTCATAAGTCCTGTCATGAGAAAAGGAAATATCCATGCATCTTTTCTAATGTTAAAGAAATCTGGGAAATACCAAGTACCTTGGTATTCCAAACAGCCCTGCTCTGCCTAAAAATATTCTCCAGCATCAAATGTGAAAGAAGGCTTTCTTTCTGATTCCAAGTTATATAGATGAATGATACCTATTTTTATTAAGCTGGCTAGAAAATAAAGATAACTTATATGGGAAGGTCTCTCTCTGATCTCTGCTCTATTTCTATATCACACATTTATTGTTTGTTTGAACTTTCATTGGGCAAGCAGAGAAATGACAATGGGAATCTGTGAAAAGATTCTCAGAAAGGAAACTTATATTTCTGGGTAGGGGCTTAGGTGAGAAGATTGCCAGGTGGAAAGAAAAGAATATTTCAATTTAAAATAAAAAATACAATGTCAAATATAGAATAGTAGTGAGCACAATTTAAAAATATTTGTAATATTGATATATTCTGGTTGAAGAAATTACAGACTTTAATGCTTGAGACTTGGTTAAACCTGGTCAAGAGAAAAGAAAATCCTTAATTCAAGAGAAATGAACATCTTGGATATAGATAGTCTGGTGATCCTTGAAATTAGCTGAATTTTCAAACTGTGGGTTGAGATTAGCACGAGTGAGGCACAAAAGGACTCCATTTCAGAATATTAATTAAAAATAATTATTCACATCTTGGCAAAACTGGAAATGTGCACAACGTATTTAAAACAGTAACTGAATTCAACACTAGTGGAAAAATCGGGTTCCATGCCTAGACTTTGATGACCAAGCACAATGATGGCACCTAGTTTTTGGAAGTTATCATTAGACTTGTTTCCAAGGTTGACAGATTACTGGTCCTGGAAAGAGAAATCATAGGACCCCTGAGATCCTAGCTTTTATACTGTATGCTTCTCATGACTGACAACAGGCAAACTAATCTCCAGTTCTTAGATGAGAAAAATGCTTGCTAAACAGATAGCAAAAGGAGAGGAAATAGCAAAATTGTATAACTGTAGCCTAGAGCCTTAATCTGGATTCTAATAATAATGACAATAATAGCAGCACAGTGAGGCTTATCTATGTAGACATAGAGAAATGTATATCAAGAAAATGGCTCACATAGTTGTAGACGTGGGATAGCCCGAGTCTAGGCAGATTCCAAGTCCATGGGCCAGATATTAAGCTGGAAACTTCTGACTCACATAGCTTCCAGCGTCGATGAACCCAAGATTGGCTGTAGAGGGAGACGAATTGAAAATTGGCAGTTAAGGTTGCGTGACTAGAAGGGTGAATTAACTCAAGGTTGACAGTTCCACCTTGAGAGGTTTTAAACATTATCCTAAAGATAGAGGAAACACATCGGGAGGTTTAAATAAATTTCTCTTTGCTCAGATGTGCAGTTTAGAATATAATTCTGGCAAAAGTGTGGAACAATACATTTTGGGATAGATTGCGAAAGGTTTTGCAAATAACAATTGCCTAAACAGTCTTCTGTTCTTAACTACTAAGACACACAACCAGTCTTTAATTAATGCTTGAGTCCAAATGATACACTTGAGCATAGCTTATAAATAATATTTATGATCACTACTACAACCATCACTCCTTCTAAGTTAATTCTACGTACAGAAATTTTGATTTAATGGAATTGGTACATTAGGTGACAGAATTCTTTAAGAAAATCTCAAATATAAGAAATATTTTTGGTGTAGATTCCATGTGTTGGCAGCACTTATTGTGAAAGCAAAAATATTTTCCCAGTACATAAAACTCAGAAAGCACAAGTATTAGAAAACTATTCCAGTTTTCTCATACTCTTAACTTACAGTTACATAAGCAATTTCTGTGTAAGGCATCCTGATGCCATGAACAAGAATTATGAAGATAAATTACAGGGGTTAAAAAATAAATTCTGTTGTACATGAGAAAATAATTTTTAAAATCCTAAGAATAAAAAATGGCTGATCACCACAGATTCTGCAAAACAACAATAACAAACCCTTCACAAGAAAGATCACAATACCTCCAGATTCCTTAGCCCTCACACCTAAACAGTGGTCTGAGGGGCTTAAAGAAAAAAGGAGGAAAGTGAAACTGAAGTGAACTTGGAGGCTTGTGACAAACAAGTTCACTTCAAACAATAACACACACACAATACTACATACGTTCTACATTAAAGGGAAATTTGCACGCCTGAAAATAAAAATAAATGCTATTGATATACAGCAAAAAAAGAGAAATATCACAATATTCAGAAACAGGTCAATATATATTAATATATATCCATGAGCAAGTAGGACAAGGAAAAATAGAATGTTGTTTGCAATGGGAAGTGTGTGTACAAATAATGCACAATAAATTGGGAGGTAAGATTTTTTTGAAAATCTATTATTCAACTTGGAAGCTGCCTGTTTTTCCCCTTTCAAATTCAGGGCAGGTCATAACCTCCCCACCAACTACTGCTAAGAATAAGAACTTATAAAGCTTTGAAAAACAGAGGCCAAGCGGCAGATAGAAAACATAGAGAGGGACAGTCTTCCTGGAGGAACAAACAATAGATGTTCTGTCAAGGACACAATGCAAGTTCCAGCAGCAGATGATGGATGTGCGAATTAGGAAATTCAGAGCAGCTGCAGTTTTAACTACAGAAAATCAGTTGAAGAGAGAAAGCGTACTCTTTGCGTACATTTATTCTCAGACATTGAGACATCTGTGCAGTTAGTACAAAAGCCGGATAAAAAGGAAGTCCCCATCTGAGTAAGCCAATATGGACATCCTTATGGCAGAGGCAAGAGAATCCTACAGCACTGGATCTGAGGTATTTCTCTTCAAACACTTCTATGAAGGTTTCACCAAAGCTTGGTGCAAAGGGTTTAATGAAACATTCAAGTCAAAGAACAGTCTCTCTATAATGTATATTTCAATATATTCCTATGGCTATAGTCACTATATACAAAGAGAGGATCTCTCTCTCTCTCTCTCTCTCTCTCTCTCTCTCTCTCTCCCTCTCTCACACACACACACACAACATGGACAGTCTCACTCTGATTCCATGTAACAGATACTATCATTGTTAGGGAACTCCCTGTTGTCTTCGATGACTCCATATCAAATGTATAGTAGGGGCTGTAACTGGTAGATTTTCAAAAGAAGGGGCGTCATTGATGACTGCCTTCAAGCACCAAGCATTTGGTTCAATAGCTTTCTAACTTCCTGGATAAGTGTCTAGAACATGATAGGTTCTCAGGGTAGTTTTGAATAGATGAATTAACGTGTTCATGAACAAAGCTTTAAATTGGCTAATTGTGTCACACAAGCTCCTGATGCAAGACACACTAGAGGTAACCCACACAGAGGGTCACATAAAATATTTCACTCTGCATTTGATTAATAACTCATTATTTTCTATCTTCTCCAAACAAGTGGCACATTGTAATTCAAGCCCTAGAAGTCATACAAACCTGATCACAATGATCATTGTCCTAGAGTATGTCATCAGGGAGGCAGCGTGTGGTCGCATAAGATGCAAGAGCATGAGAAAGCTTCCAAAGCAAACAATGATCTTAAATTGTACCAATAAAAATAGTGCACTAAAAATTATAGCAGGAAGCTCCTATTATACTCCATCTAAATCCTGTTTCCACATCTAGACATTCACTTGAAATAGGAAGATGAAAATCAGGGTTTCGTGAGGAAGATACGACTCTAATGACAGGTGGACTTTTAATCTTTTCATATATGGAAAACTTAGAGGAATTCATATTTTGGATCCCCCTGCCTTAAAAAAATTTCTGCATCAGTTTTGCAAATTGTAGTATAGGAAAGTCCCATGGACCCCAAAATCAAATACCTAAGAGTCAATCAAGATTGCTCCATTTCTGAATCAAAAATAAGTATTAATATGAATTTTATGTCTAATGCTAAAGCAATTATTGCTATTAATAGCTAACATTAACTGATATTTTATGCTCTTTCAGGCTCCGGGCGAGGAGCGTAAATGTATTATATTACTTAATCTTAATCTTCACACTTACTTAATCTTCACAACAATTCTATTAATTTAGTACATTATTATTTTCATGATTCAGATTCCAAATTTGAGACTTGTGTCTATTAATATAGTTTCACATAGTCATACATAGTGGATTCAGGAACCAAAACCCAGTTTGTCAACTTTCACAACCTAAACTGAAGTCCTATCATGTCAATGTCAAAATATCTGAGTTCTACCCACTTACATAGAAGCCCTGGTGGAATACTGAGTTGTGTGTTGGGCTGCTAATCAAAAGGTCAGCAGTTCAAATGCAGCTGCCGCTACACAGGAGAAAGATGAGACTTTCTGTTCCAGTAAAAATTTACAGCCTCTAAAATGCATAGAAGCAGGTATACTCTGTCCTATAAGGATACTATAAGTAGGAATTGACTCAATAGCAGTTAAAGAGTGAAACCCAATTATATCCTTCACTATTGCTATAATCTGCAAATCCAGTATCATCTTTACCTACTCTGCTCCAGTCGTATTTTATCTGAGGTTGCATTTGCATATGTGATTCCATGGGTCCTGTGTACAGGTATATGTCATCCAAAGGTATAGAAACTGAAGCCAGAGAGGTTAAGCAAGATGCCCAAAATAACACAGCTTGTAACTAGAAGAAGGATAAAACCTGCCGTATAATACTCAATGACTCAAATTCACTCTGGAGAGGGTCAGCTGATTAAGCAGAGTAGAAATGAATCAATTTACAGACTTGTCCCTCCTCCAGCATTTTGAAACACTCATTAAAGCCGTCGTAGACATTAGCGAAATACTTGGTTCTAGCTGAAGAAGAAGGAGCAGGACTTAAAGCATCCAACTTCAAAAGTGGATACCAATGACAAAGGAAGAATCTTGTGGAACAATATTGAAGGGCCCTTGATCATAACCCTCAAACTGGGCCAGGTGGCTCATTGAGGAAAGTCACGGAACCCCACAGTGACTGCATGCACAACAGAATGAGCCAGTCCTGACGCCGCCTCACAGTCCTCCTATGACTTGATCCCCTTGTGGCAGCCACTCTGTCAATGCATCACCTTCACGAGCTTCCCCGATTTGGCTGCTCTTCAACTACTTCAAGCATAATGTTCTTTTTCAGGGACTGGTCTCTTCAGATAACATGTCCACACCCATGAAACAAACTCTTACCGTCTTAATTTCTAAGGAGCATTCTGATTTTATGTCTTCAAAGACAGATTTGTTCCTTTGGAAGTCCATGATACTTTCCATCACAGAACCAAAACCCTACATCTATGGTTACCTGCTTTTCCACAATGCTTCTAACTTTATCCAAGAGATAAGAAAGAAATGCTTCAAGCAATAGTGCTAGAAATAGCCAACAAACACATGAAAAGATGCTCATGAGCATTATCCATCAGAGGCAGGCAATTCACAATTAAAAGGCGATGCCACCTAACCCCTACAAAACCAGCATTAATCAAAACAACGGAAAGCAACAAATGCTGGAGAGGTTGGGGAGAGATTGGAACTCAATCTCCTCTAGAGAGATTGTGAATTGGTAAACCACTAAAGAAAATGGTATATGGCTTTCTTTTTCTTTTCTTTTTCAAACCAACGGCCTTACATCATTTATTGTTAAACTCTCAACGCAGAAGCATAAAAACCAAGGAAGAAACCAGATTATTTGCCAATACAAGTTCCATTAATCAGATGGAGACAAAAGTCTTAATGTAACTCAGCATGACAGACCGCTGGTGAGCCTGGGCAAATGCAGCACGCGTGCCATCCCTCAGGGGGCTCCTGACAGACCCAGCGTGGTTCTTCTCCAGTGTCTGCTCTTGGAGCTGTGCCTGACCTGATTACTGGTTTTCATTCCTATCCATTGGAGAATGGGACGATTCTGCTTCTGTTTCTTGGCCAGGAATCTCTTGATCCTGAAAGTCTCATGAGACGACATGGTGAAGTCGGACCAGCAGCACACTCGGGATGGCAGAGAAACTGAGAGGGTATGTTGCTTTCTAAACAAGCTGGAAACAGTAATAACCTATGATCAATCCATATATTTCTAGAACTCTAATAACAGTGACACGGATAGACATATATCCTCCAACTACCATTGCAGTATGATTCACAAGAGAAAACAGAAGCAAATTTTAACTGTCTATCATCAAGTAAATAAGTAAGCACAATGTGATACAATGCAACCATTGTAATTATTACTCCATAAAACATAGAATGGCCAAATCTGAAGGATACTAAGCTACATGAAATAAGTCCAGCACATGACCCCCAATACACTGCAGTTGAGTCAATTCCAACTCATAGACATAGTATAGGGGATCATGGAAGTGCCCTATAGGGACTCCAATGCTGTCAATCCTTACAAAAGCAGACTGCCACACCTTCCTCCGATTGAATGGCTGGTAGATCAAACAGTCAACTTCTTCTCAGCCACAGATGCACTACCAGAGCTCCTAGTCAAGCACAGAAGTCAAGCCTCACTTGTCTGTCCGTTTGTTGTTCTGTGGTGACTTGCACGGTGCTATGATGCCGGAAGCTATATCACTGGTGTTTCAAATGCAGGCAGGGTCACCCAAAGTGAACAGCAGAGCTTCCAGACTAAGAACAGACTACAAAGAAAGAATTAGTTGTCCACTTGAGAGTAATTAGCCACTGAAAACCTCATGCATAGCACTGATACCTTGCTGCACACTGAAGGCCTAATGAATAGAAGCAAAACATTGTCAAAAGTGGTGCCAAAAGATAAGCCCCTCAAATCAGAAAGCACTCAGAATTGGCTGCCTTCTCAAGGTCAAGTTGATCACAGTGGCATGATGGAGTAAACTCTGTGGGCGTGGAGCCTTTGGGATTTTCACTTGCTGATTTACAGCCTTGTGAATTTTAAATGGCAGTGTCCCTCCCCCTTGGGAAGAGCGGGACTGATCTATAGGATCCACAAGAGCAGGTTCCTACATTTTATCCTGGACTGTGGAATCTAGTACAAAAATATTTAATTATGAGGTGAGTGCTGAGTAATTGCTATTTTTCTGAAAAGAGAGCATAGGCCAAATAAATGTGACATTCTGTGGAGTAGTGGATACAGTTAGGCTGAGATCCGAAAGGTCACCAGTCTGAAACCACCAACCAATCTGAAGGAGAAAATTGGGGCTTGCTAATCTCATAATGAGTTACAGTCTTGAAAATCTACAGTTGTACCCTGTCCTACAGGGTCACTAGGACTTGGCTTCAACTCAATGGAAGTGAGTTTTTGTGTTTTGGGATTTTTTATTCCTATATAGGGTCACCATGAGGGGGACAACAAAGCCACAACTAATAAAATAAATTATGAGCAATTGAAACCTCATGAAAGTCAAGTATTTCTTTTCCTCAAAACACTTTATGGTGAAAGTGAAAAGAGAGCCTATGTGTAGTGGAGAAAATTGGAGGGGAACCATATTTCTACAATTTAATAACAAAAATATAAAAAAACAATTAAAATGAATGAAGGACATGACCAGATATTTCACAAAAGAATCTATTCAAATGGCCAATAATCTCATAAAATACTCAGCCAATAGATACTAGGGAAAGGCACACCAAAATCACAGTGAAATACTATTTCACCCCATAAATGGCAGTCATTGTGGGAAATACTTTGGCACTTGCTCAGAAATTCTAATTTATATATATGAGCATACCCCAAAGGCCTGAAAACAGTGACACAAACAGACATATATAAGTTAATGGTACTAGCAGTACTGTTGACAAGATCTCCAAAGTAGAAACAAGCAAAATGTCCATCAACTAATGAGTGCATAAGCAGTGTTATATAAACATATAATACAATGTTACTCGACCACAAAGAGGAATCGATTTCTGATGGATGTTATAACATGGATGAAATCTGAGGACATTCAGCTGATTGAAAAAAGTCAGACACAAAAAATGAGGCTATCTGCTCACATAAAGATTGACAACCTGAAAAACACTATATAGAGTCATTATGAATCTGAATGGACTGCATTGAAGTAGAAGGGTTGGGTGGGAAGAGATGGTGGAGAACCTCAATATGATCAGCCAAAACAAGGCCAATGGCAGTTGGTTCTCAAGCTGTGGGTCGTGACCCCATTGGGGGTTGTATGACCCTTTCACAGGGGTCATGCAATTAATAACAGAAGCAAAATGACAGTGATGAAATAGCAACAAAAATATTTTTATGGTTGAGTGTCACCACAACATGAGGAACTATATGAAAGGGTCGTGGTACTAAGAAGGTTGAAAACCACTGGACGATAGAATAAACCATGAGTTGCTCATATGCAAGTTCAGGTTGAAGCTGAAGACAATTAAATTAATGATAGACAACCTGATAAGTAGTAGGGTGACATCAAGGGTGACACCACACAGGGAAAAAAAGATTTTAAAAACAGGAAAGAAAGAAAAGACCAAAGTGTCTGTCAGAATGAACTCTGAAATTTGCTCTTGAATATAGAGGAGCTAAATCGATTGTGAGAAATGAGGAAATAAAAATGTTGAAAACAACTTGAGAAGACAAAATAAACTATAATGATGATCTATACAAAGATCTGGATTTATAAAGCCAAAAGGGAAGAACTTACTAAGTATATCTCAAGCTTAAAGAATGGGAAAATATCTAAGCCACATTCTATGGTGAAAATATTGAATGATGACGGAATCATTAAAAGAAGAAGGGAGGAATATAGAGAATCACGGTTTCAGAAAGAATTGGTCAGCATCCAATTATCTCAAGAAGTTCCATATCATCAAGAATCAATGGTAGTGAAGGAGGAAGTCCAAGCAGCACTGAATGTATCTGTGAAAAACAAGTCTCCGGGAATTGCTATGATATGAATTGAAATGTTTTTTAAAATGATGAAGTGCTGGAAGCACTCACTTGTCTACACCAAGAAATTTGAAGAGAGCTGCCTGGCCAACCAAGAGGAAGAGATCCATATTTGTGCTAATTCCAAAGAAAGATCGCCCAATCAAGTCCAGACATTTTTGAACAATATCATGAATATTACATGCAAGTACAAATTTGAAGCTCATTCAAAAACAGACGCAGCGACACATTGAAAGGAATCTGCCAGAAGTTCAAGTGAAATTTTGAAGCGGACATGACACTAGGGATAGCATTGCTGATGTCATATATATCTTGGCTGAAAGCAGATGATATAAGAAAGACGCTTACTTGTGTTTTACTGACCAAGCACAGGTATTAGCCTTTGTGAATCAAAACAAAGGGAAATATTGTGGAAAATGAGAAGTGTAGAACACTTCCCTCTGCCCATATGGAACTGCTAAGTAGACCAAGAGGCAGTGGCTTAAACAGCACAAGGGTGGACTGCATGGTTTAAGATCAGGACAGATGTTTTCCAATATTGTATCTTTTCACTATACTTATTTGATCTGTATTGTGAACAAATAGTCCAAGAAACTGGAAAAATTATCCATGAAAAACAACATGGCACCAGGATTGAAGAAGGGCTCACTAAAAACCTTCTGTATGCAAATGATACAACTGTGCTTGCTCAAAGTGAAGAGGATATTTTATTAGAAGAGACCAGTCTCTGGAATAGGGTGTTATACTTGATAAAGTAGAAGGAGATAGATCGACACTGGCTGCAATACTGATTCAAGCACAAGTAATTAGGAGGATGGTAATAGAGCTGGAGAACGTTTTATTCTGTCTTATACAGAGTTGCTATGAATCAAAGGTGAATCAAAAGCACCTAAATAATGGATGACGCTTAAAAATATTACGCTAAGTGAAATATCAGACACAAAAGTAGAACGCTTGTATGATCCATGGACTTATCTAGAATTGCTCATTCATGGAGACCAAAGCATAATACTAGACTTGGAGCTGATGAGGGTGAGGAGTAATTGCTAAATGGGTATTGAGTTTCAGTGTGGGGTGATGGAAAAAATTAGAAATAGATAGCATTGATTGTTTAACATTTTAAATATAATTAATATCACTGAACATTTAAAATGGTTACAATGATAAGTGTTCTTGAATATATATTTTAAACAAAATAATTTCAGTGACTGTTCTAACATTCAATAAATGAAGGAGATATGATTAATTACTTTAAAAAAATTATGAATTTTAGTCACAAGGCAACCTGCAAACTGAAGGAGGAAACGATGTTCAAGGATAGCGATTCTCAACATGTAAGTTGCGACCCCTTTGGGGGTTAAATGACTCTTTCAGAGGGGTCGCCCGATTCATAACAGTTATGAAGTAGCAACAAAAATAATTTTATGGTTTGGTGGGCACCACAACATGAGAAAGGGTTGCAACCTTAGGAAGGTTGAGAACCACAGTTCTAGGACATTATCAAATGGTTATGGCTTTGTAAAATTAATGAATTTCACCTGCAAGTAAAGAACCCTTTAAGGACCAAACCACAGAAAGTCACCTACAGGGAGGAAAACAGCTGTGCCCAGCCATTGCCAGAACAACCGTTAAAATCAGAACATAATGGAGCAGAGGCACCACATATTTAGAGACAGAAATTATGTCCTAGGAATGTTGTCAAGAATTTTCAGAAATATAAAGTCAACAAAGAGAAATGCAGAAGACTAAGGATCTGGAGAAGCCAATACTTTGTCTTGAAATGCTTTCTTGAAAGACTGGATGGACAAGAAATTCCAGACAATTAAGAAGTCAGTAATTATCATGGCAGTAGTCCAGGAGATGAGTAATAAATTCATGTAAGTATAAGATAATACTAGGCAGATGTCAAAGTCAATGGTTCAGAACAGAATACAAGTGTTATAAATCATAACAATATAAAAACTTACAGTATAATGAGAGGTAAATCAAAATGTGGGTGGGATGGAAAGAATTGTGAAACAGCACATTATCACAGTTGGAATAGGCTCAATGGCAGTGAGTCCAGACATGTTGTCTGTGTAATCAACTTTCTCTCAAATCTAGTCATCTACTTACATTTTAAAAATTAGCACTCCATGATCTAAATAGTGTTAAAATTTTGTTGAATTTAAAAATAATTTAGAAAACCATAGTGTCGTAAGTTTTTCCAGAATGTTTTCAATTCCTTTATCTCTACTCAGGAAAAATAATATAGAGTGCTTTATTTTAAAATCACTTTTCTGGCATCACTTAATTTGCTCTAAATGTTATATGGTTGTTGAAATATGCACAGTGTAACATAAATAAATTCAATAATTTCTACATGTACAATTTTGTAATATTGATTACATTCTTTGCGTTATGCAACTAGTCTCACTCTCTGAAGTGTTTTCTCTGACGTGTTCCTCCCTTATTAATATATTTATCACTCTTTAAGTATCTATGTAATCTTTTGAGCTGATGTTGTCCATTTAATTTCATATAGCTAGTCCTTAAAAGAGCACAATGCTCAAGGCAACCCTTTTTTTAAAAACTAGGTAAGCTATATTATTATTTGTTTTTAAGGTGACTTCAGGTAGTATTTTGGCTTAAAGTTTAAAGATTATCTCAGGCCATATTTTCAGTGATTCATCTACCCTTCTTGCTCTAGATTAGTGGTCCTCAAACTTTTTAAACAGGGGGCCAGTTCACTGTACCTTGGACCCGTTGGAGAGCCAGACTATAGTTTAATAAAAAACTATGAACAAATTCCTATACACATTGCACATATCTTATTTTCAAGTAAAAAAACAAACGGTACAAAAATACCTGGCGGGCTGGATAAAGGTCCTCAGTGGGTCACATGTGACCTGTGGGCCATACTTTGAGGACTCCTGCTCTAGGTAGTATAGAACCCATGAGAATTTATAGTTCTGGTCCATATTTTCCCTCTGTTGATCAGAATTATTCTTTTTTTCAGACTTTTAAAAATAATTTTATTGGGGGATCATACAACTCATCACAATCCACACATACATCCATTGTGTCAAGCACATTTGTATATTTGCTGCCATCATCATTCTCAAAACATTTGCTTTCTACTTGAACTCTTGGTATGAGCTTATTTATTCCCCTCCCTCCCCACTCCCCTTTTCCTCATAAACTCTTGATAATTTACAAATTATTATTATTTTTCATGCCCTACACTGTCTGATGTCTCCCTTCACCCACTTCTCTGTTGTGCATCCCCCAGGGAGGAGGTTATATGTAGGTCCTTTTAATTGGTTCCCCCTTTCTACCCCACCTTCCCTCCACACTCCTGGTATCTCCACGTTCACCACTGGTTCTGAAGGGATCATCTGTCTTGGATTCCCAGTGTTTCCAGTTCGTATCTGTACTAGAGTACATCCTCTGCTCTAGCTGGATTTGTGAGGTTGAATTGGGATAATAATAGTAGGGGAAGAAGTATTTAAGAACTACAGGAAAACTGTATGTTTGATCATTGCTACACTGCACCTTGACTGGCTCGTCTCCTCCCCATGTCCCTTCTGTAAGGGAATGTCCAGTTGTCTACAGATGGGCTTTTGGGTACCCACTCCATACTTCCCTCATTTACAATGACATGATTTTTGTTCTTTGATGCCTGATACCTGATCCCTTTGACACCTCATGATTGCACCAGCTGGTGTGCTTCTTCCATGTTGGTTTTGTTGCTTCTGAGTTAGATGGCTGCTTGTTTTCCTTCAAGCCTTTAAGACCCCAGACACTAGATCTTTTGATAGCCAGGCACAATCAGCTTTCTTCACCACATTTGCTTATGCACCGCTTTGCCTTCAACGATAGATCGTGTCGGGAAGGTGAGCATCATGGAATATCAATTTAATATAACAAATTGTTGTTGCATTTAGGGAGTACTTAAGTAGAGGCCCAGTGTCCATCTGCGACCTTAATATTAAACCTATAACTATTTGCACATAGATCTATTTCCCCATCGTCATATATAAATATATTTACATATGTACATGCCTATATTTAGACCTATATAAATGTCCTTCGCCTCCTAGTTCTTTCATTTATTTCCTTTTACTTTCCTCTTCATTTGTTTCAGCAATTCCTCTAGGTTACATTGCCCTGGATTTTGTATCACTTGTTGTTCCCTTGTCTCTGGGTTTGTTAACACCATTTCCCTTCCCCTGCCTCCCCCTCTCCCATGTACCCCCAGGACCATTGTTTACCCAGCATATCTTATCTAGATAGACTTGCAGAGATAAAAATATACACTAAAACAAGACAGAGCAAAACCAAGCATCAAAACAACAACAAACCAATGATCAGAATTATTTTATGGAATCTTTGATAAAAATTGTTTAAAAATGGTAGCCAGAAATCATTCATTTCTTCCAGTCTCATGGTAAAGATGGCTACAGAGGCAATTAGCCACACAGTATTCACACATTTCACTTCCTCCTCCCATTACTGGTTCTTCTTTTTCCTCTGCTGGTCCAGGTGAAGAGACCAACTGATTTGCTTTAAATAGCCACTTACAAACCTTTAAGACCTCGGGTACTACTAAGAATTAGAACTAGGAGATGGAAAAGAAACACCAGATGTGTTTAGGTCAATTAACTGGAATTTATGAACTTATGACTCTCTTTCTGCAACCAAATATTCAAATCCCACTTGTAATTCCATTTTTAAGGAATAATATAATTTTATTAACATATATATGAAATTCTGGCCAAAATAAAATTAATTTTTCTTCTTCTTATTTTTTTTAAAATTTATTTATTTATTTAACATTTTATTAGGGACTCATACAACTCTCATCACAATCCATACATATACATACATCAATTGTATAAAGCACATCTGTACATTCCCTGCCCTAATCATTTTGAAAGCATTTGCTCTCCACTTAAGCCCTTTGCATCAAGTCCTATTTTGTCCCCTCCCTCCCCGCTCCCCCCTCCCTCATGAGCCCTTGATAATTTATAAATTATTATTTTGTCATATCTTTTCCTATCTGGCTTCCATTTTTTTAAAATACTGTTTCGTGGTTTGTCTGTGTCAACTTGGTTCAGCTATGACCATTTTCCAGGACCCTCATCCCTGGCTGGTCTGGTTTCCAGAAGAATTTGCACAAATTTGACAGTTGGAAATGATGCAGTAGCCATTACTTTCCTAAAATTGTTAGCTGTGGTGATAGAATTAAGAGGCCAAGTGGTTTCTGCTTTGTCCTAGATCTCTTCTGCTCTACACTCAGCTTTCCCTGTTGACCAAGAGCATCCCTGAACCCACCACCAGACACTTGCTCACAGATCTATGGATACAGGAGCTACACACAGACATTGTTTCAATTTAGCTGGGCCTGTTTGAATTCTTAGATTGGTTGTTGGTGATTAATTCCTGTATTCAGATGCCTTTCCTAGGCCTTCACTCCTGCAGCTGTTCCCACAACTGTGCAAGGTCTAATTTCTGTAACAAATCCATTACCACATACCTCATAGTGGTTCAACTTCCTTTAGTTAAATTAATCCTGACTGAAACAAATATTTTCTCTTTCTGCTATATACATATGATCCACTCCAGTGTAATATCTACTAATATTAATAATTATTAAGAATATTAAATTAATTCTGAATAGCAAACGTTTGGTTAATTTGAAAAAAACATGCAGATTTTGGTGCTCTCAGAATGAAAATGACATCCATGATAATTTCTTTGGGAAGTGCAGTACTCAATAGAAATGTGTGAAATCTTTTCCCATCACAAATTATCCACCTTTGTTCTTTTTTTTCAGGATTGTTCAGGGATTAGATAGTTAATTCGTACTAAGATGTAATAATTATGGGGTTTAGCTTGTTATTCCTCTCAGGTAGCATGTTCACAATTATTGTAAACCAACTTTCAGCATTTCAATCTCAAGTAAAACTGGAGGGAATTCCAGATAAACTGCTGGAAAATATTTCCGTTATGAAAGTTCTTGCTTATTAATTAAAGAAAAGGCAAGTCCTTCTAGAATTTTGAGGAGAAATCACCCTCATTAATAATCATCTGTAATGCATTTTCCCCAGAACTGAAATAAGGATAATAAGAATCTTTTTTCTAGATTTTGAGAAATTGAGCATTTTGTTATTATGAGTTTGGAAGGCAAAATAAGGAATATGAACACTGCTCAGTTTCTAGGAGAGTGGTTGATATAGCAGACATTTGAAAATTATTTTTCACAAAACAGATGAAACAAGATGGATTGAGACAATGGCTGAGACAAAAGGCTCAAACACAGCAACACTTGTGAGGATGGTGCAGGACCAGGCAGTGTTTCATTCTGTTGTTCAAAGATAGGGCCAATATGGGGACAAACCAACACGAAGGTACTCAACAACAGTTACACACCAGGCATTAAAATGTGTTATTTCTGTTTACCTCACTGTGAGAATTTCCTAACTGTGAACACCTATTTGTTACGCTGGGTTGACTAAAACAAATCTGGAGACACTCATATATTTATCGGAAGAGTTTTAAACCCAGACATGATTATACATCCAGCTAACATCCCAAGTCAGTCTAGATCAATACCATAAGTCCAATACTAGTCCATAAGTCCCTCTTCAGACTCATGCAGCCACATGCAATAATGCACAATACAGGAAGATCACAAGCTGGTGGGTGCGGTCTTGTGGATCCCACAGCACTGGCTGCATCACAGGGCTCATGGGCTCAGTGTGGCTTACCAGTAGGAAGTTGAAAGCATAGAGAGCAAAGGGAGCTTCCCAGGACCCTCCTTATGAGAAGCATGCCATAAGGAGGTACCATCGGGCTGTGACCCATCGACAGGCTAGACTCTACTCCTTCGCTCTATTTATCAAGTTGACAGGAGATTATGTAACTACTACAACCTAAAAGTTTGCTTTGTATCAAACAAACAAGATACAGATGTCAAGTTCAAAGAAATATATTAAATATATGAGACATTCTTTTACCTACAATTTAACACGTAATGGTAGTTGTAGAGATTTCCAGTTGCTCTGAAGCCGAGTGACAACAAGGTGTTGTTCTTGTTGTTTTTTGATGGAAGGGTGCATTTATTTCTGTTACTTTCCTCAAAGCCTAGAAACTATTTTAGAGAAAACTGTTCACAAGGTAGAATTTTATAGGTGGCTGTTTGTGATGTACTCACTGCACATGAGAACAAGTTTTGCAAAAAGTATACAATACTCATAAGCTCAGAGGATGAAAATAATTAACATCCAATTATTTATAGTTTTACCTTCATTCAAATTCTATTACAAGTTCTCACACTGAATGAGTCTAGCAAAAAGATACAACCGTGATGCACATCTTTCCCGATTTTTACCATGAAGTAGCCCCGTGCTTGTTTTGAACCACTGCTCTTTGGTCTATATACAGGTTCCACATGAGCACAAGTAAGCATTCTGAAATTCCTGTCCATAAATTTCTACGATTCACACAAATTCCTTTGCAAAATCATTAAAACACATCTTTCTGGTCATTTTTACTTTCAGTCAAGAACCATTGGATGTCAACAATGATATGCCTTGTTCCATGTCCTCTTTTAAGGCTGCCTAGAATTTCTGGCAGCTCCGTTTTAGTGTCCTGCTGTATTTTTTATTATCTTCAGCAAAATTTGGCTTGCATGTGATGTGAATATATTTTTCAATCATTGTAGCATAGCTTGAGTCATCTTTCTTTTTAATGGGCATAAATATGGATTTTTAATATCTAACCTAATCAGGAAATGAATAAAAGTATGAAAGGGAGTCCAAAATTCATTTTGGGATCAAGGTATTTTTAGCCAATATTAGAATAAGACGACGGGGTTAGAGACAAACTACTAGTTGATATTCAACAGGGCTATACTCATAACTTTAGAAGTTTTCTAAAGTAATGGATGTCAGTTGTTATGGGACTTCTTTTTGGGTGATGAAAATATTGTGTGTTCAAGTAGTGATATGTGAGTTTTGCCAAATTTGTGAGCATACTTGAAAAGCATTGAAATGTATAGCTATGGAGGGGGATAAACAACAGAAATATGGATGAAAGAGATAGTGGTCATTGTAAAATATGAAAATAATAATTATTTATAATTTGTCAAGGGATCATGAGGGTGGGAAGGTGGGGGGAAGAGAGGAAAAAGAGGAGTTGATACCAAGGGCTCAAACAGAAAGAAAACATTTAGAAAATGATTATCAAAACATATATGCAAATATGTTTGATATAATTTGATGTATGTATGAATTGTTATAAAAGCTGTAATAAGCCCCAATAAAATGATCTTTAAAAGAGAAAAATAAATGTATACCTTTTAAGGATGTATTTTATATTCAATTCAATTTATAAAATTAATATGAACATATACCACCAGTGAACCATTGCTTTCAGTGTTGCCATTATATTTGACATAAAGTAAATTGGATTTTTCTCTCTTTGCGCGTGAACATTAATATTAGATACAACATGGAGGAATTTTGTCCCTTAGTGAAAGAATTTTTAAAAGTATTATTCATGACTGAGATCTAACTTCTAAATTTTGATGCTTTTTAAAAAGAAATAAATATGAAATATTGAGAAATTTTATTTTTTCACATGTCTAAATTCTCTAATCATTCCACATGTCTAACTTGCATTTTTTACATTGATTACAGAGAGAGACTGAAAATATTAACCAAATGAATACCATACTGACATTAAGAAAATTTCATCAAAAGTAAGTCTCATGCAGTGTTTTGGGGGGTTAAAGACTAAATTATGGCAGTAATTTACTGTTGTGATTGAAGTAAGATATTTATCTCATTTTTGCATTAAGAAAGCAAATCACAATTTAGCATAAAACGTGAGCAACCTAAAGAAGAAACTAAGTTATTCAATTTTCCTTGTTTTTAAAATTATGATTTGAATTTATTATCTCTTTGCTCTCAGATGCTTGCAATATGATTAACTCTGCTAAAGTATACTTTTTAAAAGCAGTATACTCTTGAATCACATACAACTGAACATTGAATATGTGTCAAAAGTATTATTCAATCCATAAATTATTAAGATGCTATAAGTGAACCAATAAAATGTTAAAGTGAGACCAAAATATATACCAAGATCAAGATATTGACAGTCAATATTAGAAGTGATTCTTAAGTTAGAGACAAAGCTGGCCAAAACTATAACTTTCAAGGTTTTCTGTACTAATGGATAAAAACCCACAAGTTCACCTGTGCCCTGTAGAGTTGTAAAATACCTCAGGTAATAAAACGAGTAGCTCCGCATTACATTGAAAGAACACATAACAAACTCTTTCACCTATTTCCAAGGTTTGGATGATATTTTGGCTAATTTTCTCTATTACTGAAATAAACCATCTCAAATATTTAAAATTGAGATAAACTTCATATTCCATAAAATATACCCTTCAAAATTATAGAGTGGAATTGTTTAAATACTTAAACAAAATTATGCCATCAACAGATACTAGTATTTACTCACAGAATATTTTCCTCACCCCAAAAAGAAGCCCCATGTATATTAACAATCATTGTCTACTACTCACTTCAGTCCCTGGTAACTATTTAACTACATTTTGCCTCTATGAAGTTTTCAATGCTGACATTCCATATACCTGGAATCATAACACATGTGACCCTCTGTGACCAGCATCTTTCATTCAGCATAAAGTTTTCAGGGTTTATCCATGTTATAGCATATATCAGAATGACATTACTTTGGTATCAAATCTTATTTAATTGTATGGATGTATCCCAATTTGCTTATTAACTAATTACAGGGTACTTGGGTTTTTCCAATGTTTGGATTTTATGAATAATGCTGTTGTGAACATTCATGTAAAAGTTTGTGTACACCAGCCTGTGCAATCATGATGAGTCATCAGGACAGGTGACAGGCATCAGAATACCCTTAACTAACAAACAAACAAACAAACAGAAAACATATTGTTGAGAAGGGGGGGTGGCGAGGTGGACCCGAGACCCCAAATCCATCTGTAGACAATGGGACAACCCTCACAAAGGGAAGTGATGAGTCAACCAGTGCACAGTATAGCACCGATGAAAAACAATATTCCTCTGGTTCCTTTAGGCTCTCTCACACCCCACTATCATGACCTCAGTTCTGCCTTTCAGTGTGGGCTAGACAGGAGCCATGTGCACAGGTAGAGGTAAGAGATACAAGTTCACTATGCACAGAATCCAGGAACAGGAATTATAGTAGGAATACCAGGATGGTAGGGGGAAGGTGGGGAAAGGAGGGGAGGAAGGGGGAACCGATCACAATTATCAACACATATTCAGGGAGATGAACAACAGAAACCGTGCGGGAAGGGAGACACCGGTCAGTGTAAGATGTGAAAATAATAATAATAATTTCTAATTTATCAAGGGGTCATAAGGGGGATAGGAGAGGAAGGAGGAAAAAAAAGAGGAGCTGATACCAAGGGCTCAATAGAAAGTAAATGTCTAAAAAAGAATTATGGCAACATATGTACAAATATGCCTGATATAATTGATGTATGGATTGTTATAAGAGTTGAAGAACCCCCAATAAATTATCTTATAATTTTTAAAAGGTTGTGTGCAGACATATATCTTGAATTATCTTGGTGTGGAATTTCTGGGTCATACAATAATGTGATAATTACCTTTCTGAGTTGTTGCTACGCTATTTTCATTCCTACAAACACTATTTCAATTTCTCCTGGTCCTTGCTAATATTCGTTATTGTCCATCTTTGGGATTGTGCGGTCTTGGTCTCATTTTAGTATCAGAGTAATACAAAGCTCACATAATCAGTCAGAAAGCAGTTTCAGTAGTTTGTTTCTTTCTAGGAATTTTTCAAGTACCTTGAGGTTGTCTAAGATTTGGGGCATACCTGTGTTTATATTATTGCTTCAGAGATCTCTATTTCAATAAGAAAAGTAGCATATCTCCTCTTTAAATCAAAATTTTAATAATTTAAACTCTCATATTTTGGTGATCACTAGCTAAAAGTCTATTGAGTTTGTTGATAGGATAAAAAAACAACTTTGGGTATTGTTGATTTTCTCTACTGCTTTCATATTCTTTTTATCAGTTATTGCCATTGTAATCTTTTTATCTCCTTTCTGCTTGCTTTGTGCTTAGTTTTCTTTGTTTCTATTAAATGAAAGATCAGGATCTCGAAATGAAATCTTTATTGTTTTTAATGTAGGCATTTGTAGCTATAAATATCCCTTTAAGCACTAATTTAGTTACAGCTCATAAGTTTTGGTATGAGGTTTTTATTTTAATTAATCTCAAATTATTTTTTCTCATAATTTATATCTTGATGCCTTGATTATATAGGAGTGGGATATTAATTTCTCCAATGATTATTCGTGATCGTCAAATATTGATCTCAAGGTTTATCTTGATTATTAGGTGATAAGTACAACAAGAGTATTAATTAACTATAGATGATTTTTTGAGCACATTAAGTAATATAAATCCAAATAATTTAATTCTGTCTAGAAAGTTTCATAAGGAATCTTGAGTTGGACTTAGAAAAGTATTATATCTTGAGATTAGAAAACCAAACTCAACACAATTTCTACGTTTCCCAGCCTATCAAGAAGTGACTTTCTTCACCACCTATGAGACTGGGTTTTTATAAGCCAAGCATTGGGCCAGATTTATTGGACTGCTAACTACAAGGCCAGTGTTTCAAACCCACCAGTTGCTTCTTGGGAGAGAGATGGGTTTTTCTGCTCCCATAAAGAATTACAGCCTTGGAAACCCCATATAGGTTTGCTGTGAGTTGGAATCCACATGATGGCAGTGGGATTGGGATTGAATTTGGAAGGACTTTGTAGGCAATGGATTTACATATAATTCTGCTTGAAGTCTTCTGTGAGTTGATTCTCTGAAAACATGTATCAAAGAGCCTACTCACTAACTCACGGCACCTGATAAAGCCCTTCCCAAAAACTTCTAAGACAATTTTTCATCACAAATATTAGCCTGTTATCATAGAGTCTCCATATAAGTATTAACAAGAAACAGAAAACTACTTAATAATGATGCACTGAGTGGGGTCAATTTATCAAAATAAAAATAGTATAACATAAAAAAGTAACACTCTCTATTAGGGTGATGCATAGCCATGATTCACCTAAAGGCACTGAAAACTCACCAGGGATGTGCTATAAAACACACAACAACCAAAATATTTATAATAATCCATGTTAACTGATTGTAATATTAACTGTAAGAAAGCTGAGTATCTCTTGATTTTACAATTCTTTCAAGACTGGTATATACATGGATATTTTCATATGTACAGCACATACAAGCACGTATGTAGAAATATGGAGAATTTGGGAAGGTGTCATCCAAAGACTTGTCAGAGGATATTTGATCACTTTAAGATAACCTCATGGCTGCCTATGAAACAATGTCTATTTAATCCAAGGGAAGGGTGGGGTTAAATTAAGTGAAGTGAAACTAAAATTTAAACAATGCTTATACAATTATAAGAACTCTTAACTCTTTCATAAAAGAAGAACTTTTTTTTTTTGATTAAAAGTAAGCGTCAACCCTATTATCACAGGACATCTCTCAGAACCAGCAGTCTTATCACGAGTGTTCCTAAAAACATGTACGGAAGTCAGCTGTCATTGACAGGGAACAAATACTTTGTCTTTTCTTTCTTTCTCCTTCCTTATTCCATTTCTTCTTCCCTCCTTCCTCTTATTTTCTTTCATGAAACAATATTATGAAATAATAGCAGTTTTCAGGGATATGATCAACTCAACAAAAGCAAAAAAAAATTCCAGGGAGATGTGGAACCTTATCTGGGTTATTGTGTAAAGAGTAACATTGTATTTTCTTTTGTTGGGCATCCTTAAACTTATGTTAATAACCATGTGCATGCAGACTAGAGAAACAAATCCAGAGATACTCATATATATGTAAGAGAGATTTTTATATCAAAGAGCAATTGTATATTAAGAAAACATCCCATCCCAGTTCAGATCAGGTCCATAAGTTCAATATTAGCCCACACGTCTAATACCGGCCCATAAACTTTTCTTCAGACTCATGCAAAACATGCACTGGAAGATCATAGGTCAGTGGGTGGAAAGTCTTTTGCAACCAGTAGTGGTAGAAGCATCTCAGCACTGGTGTGGGTCTCCATGTGGCTCTTCCAGCTCCAGGGCTCTGGCTCCATCAATGTAACATCATGTGGCTTGTCAGCAAGATGACAAAGCCGAGAGAGTATGTGTCCACCTCCAGGGAGGAAAACAGGAGATCCCAGAATCCTCAGGGGAAGGCCATGACCACACAAAAACCTCAATGGCTACAATGTGATTGACAGACCAGACTCCACCCCTTCCTTCACTCAAGTTGACAGATTATATAACTGCCACATAACCCAAAAAACCAACTCAATGCCATGGAGTCAATGTTGAGTCATAGCAACCCTCTAGGGCAAGGTAAAACTGTCCCTGTGAGTTTCTGAGACTGATTGTAAAAGCTCTATCTGTCTCCCATGAAGCGACTGGTTATTCTGATTGTGGATAACAGCCTGTGGCTGAACCTCGATGCCGCCAGGACTCCCTATGCTAACAAAGAGAAGGCCAAGTTCTAATTGCCCAGTACAATGATATTTGGTCAAAATTTAAGCATATTTTCTTGCTTTTTTCATACTCATAATTGTAGCTGTCATAAATACAGGCCAATAAAAATGTCCTTTTTCAAATAGTTTACACGTTTCTATATGTGTTCAACATAAATTGCAGTTAACTGTTCTCTTATTCCCTTGAAGAAAAAAATATCATCTCATTTGCTTTGCAAAAGTAATTCCAGTTCTCTGTCAATATTCCTCTGTCTGAAGTTCCAGGGTGATTCGAATTACCTGAAAGTTTTACCATTTTGCCCATCCAGAGGCAACTTCAAAGACAGGTCTAATGACCTTTTTCTAAAAGGTCTTGAAAACCCTACCGAGTAGTTAGAACCTACCCATATGGGTCCACATGACTCAGAGTCAACTTGACAGCAACCATCACCAACAAAAATTACTATTTCTAGAATCAAAAGCACCTATTACCAGATCTTTTTGTACAGAACTCAAATTTAAAAAGTAGATAGAGGTACAAAGGCTATCTATAATGAGCCCTGGTGGAACATCAGATAAATGTTGCACTGCTAAGTTCAAGGTCTCTGGTTCAAATTGACCAGGAGCTCTGCAGAAGGAGAATGAGGCTTTCTGCTCCCATGAAATTTACAAAGCCGCGGAAAACCTACAGAGAATCACTTTGAGTGGGAATGAATTCAATGGCAGGGGAGTTGGTCTGGTTTGGGCTTATCTGTCATAGGTAAATAGTGTAGCAGACAACTAAAGCTCATACACATAACACAACTTTCTACCACTGTTTTCACCCCCAAAGTGTCTTATTAACATGATGAAAAGATATAGCCCGTCTGTGGCATAAAAGGGAAATATATTTAGATAAAAGCATATAGGCTTAGTAATCAATGCTTCCATATTCAATCATTTAAGAAATTACTTTGGTGTTAAATAATTATCCATACATTAATCTAAATCAATTTAATTTTAGTCCAGGATTTTAAATTAACCAGAGGTTTTAAATTACGTGTAATCTTCCAAGCTATGATGCATAATTATTTTGTTAATATTAAAAGTTAGAAAAATGAATAAATTTAGTTGAAAACAAATTTACATTTTTAAATCATTTATATACTATGTAGGAGTAATGTGAGCTTATTTGATTAGTAAACCAATATTAGGAGTTTATCCCTTCAGAATAACTAGTCTTTATGAAAAAAATTAAAATCTCATTTAAAATTTAACATATAAACTTGTAATATGCTCTAGTCTGGTAAAATCAAGGAAAGCATATATAACTGTTTATCTCTAACCAAAATTATTAATATATTCTAATTTATCCAAAGGTTAATCTTCTTCCTGTGAATTTATATTCTTTACAGGGTTCTAACCTAGTAATTTCTAAAAGATTAGAAGGTTTGTCTATCTTTTGTGCATTCTGAGAATATTCATTTCATATAGACATTTATTTATCTCTATAAATCAATCAGAATAGAGCTTCTTTAAAGGTTGCAATAAAGTAATATATTAATATTATTCTAGTATCCCAAGGTAGAAAGGTCTTTCAGACTCGGATATGACATAACTCTATACCAGTAAGCAAATTCTAAAAGCTTAACTTCTGGTACAATGTAACCATGTCGCCATTGTCACAGAGTTGATTCTGTCTTACTGTGGCCCAAGTAAGTTTACAAACACAAAATCTCAGTGGAATTGAGTCTCAAAGACTTGTCTCTTCTCCTTCCATGTTGGCCCTGGTTTCTTCGCTGATTTGAGTTGACTAATACATAAACAAACAATAAAGACTAACATATTTCTTGTTGGCTTTTGCCTAACAAAAAATAGATGTCTAGCATTCATTCCACAAAGATCACCATTTAAATCAGTGGTTCTCAACCTTCCTAATGCCACAACCCTCTAATACAGTTCCTCATGTTGTGGTGACCCCCCAAACCATAAAATTATTTTCATTAATACTTCATAACTGCAATTTTGCTACTGTTATGAATCCGGTGACCCATGTGAAAGGGACGTTCGACCCCCAACGGGATCGCCAACCCACAGGTTGAGAACCGCTGATTTAAATGATCACATGATAAAACCAAATTTCCAATCATTGTGGGTACCAATCAATAATAACTTCAGGCCATGTAGTCACTAGAGAAAACCCCAAAATGAGTAGGAAGAAGAACAATGACAAATATAATCATAAATAAGCAAAAAGAGAGTAAGCAATCTTAAAGTTTTATGCTTCTTGAGATTTATTTCTGGAACCAAGAAAAGCTATAACTTGGTTAAAACTACCCCTGAGGTACACTTTTTTTCCATGCCCACACAGAGATCTCATTGGCCATATCCTGATTAATAGCCTAGACTCCATCCCCACACTCTTAATCCTCAAATAGACACTAGATTATGTAACTACCACAGTGACATTTACAGTAGTCACAAAGAATGGATTTGGGCAGGGAGGGAGGAGCGAGGAAGAATATCTGATTAAGGATGGAAGAAAATGAAGGGCATAATATAGGATTTCCACCCACATTTTAGCAGGCCAAAGACAATGCAATGCTAGCAGAGGAATGGGATCCAGTGATGTGGAGAGTTCCTGGGTATACTCACATATGTTTTGCTCATGAAGCATGCTATCCAGTGCGGACCTTCAATTACAGACAAAACCAAAAGAGTGATGCACCATGCTGTGCAAATACATCTTGCCAATCCTCAGAGAGCTAAGCACGAACTTATTACACAATCAGTAACTTCTCTTCAAGGTATATGCCCCAATGAACTGAGGGCAGGAGCGCAAACAGACACGTTTACAGTGATGTCCACTGTATCACTATTAACCTGGGCTAAGAGGTAGAAACAACTTAAATGTCCAACAATTGATGACCGCATAAATAAATTGCGGTTCATACATACAATGGAATACTAGTCAGCTATAAAAACAAAAGAAATCCTCAGACATGAGACAACATTGAAAAATCTGGAAAACATGCTGAATTACATGTCAGCTACAAAAGGACAAGTATTTTAGGATACCATTTATGAGAAACATCTAGAATAAGCACATTGATTAGTAAATACTGGAGTGAGAGCAATGGGCAAGGAGAATTCCTTGCATAGGGGGTACGGAGACTCTCTTGAGGGTGACCGAAAATTTAGGAAATGGATTATGATAATGGTTGCACAACCTGCTGAACACAGGCAATACCACTGAGGTGAGCATGTGAGGAACGTTTGAAATTTATATATATATATATTGCAATTTACTCGGTTTGGGTCAGCTGAGATCAATAGGAAATCTACAGAACTATTACAGTTTGAGGGGGCTTCCAAAAGTTCATGGAAGGAAGTCCATTATCTTTCCATTCAATGTTGCCATGGCTTTTTTGAGCCTCCCTTTCAAAATTTTTCAAAAGATCAAATCATGACTCTTATGCATATGTACCATGTTGTTGTCATTAAGCACTGCCGAGTCAGCCATCACAATACTGAGGTTCGAGCAAAAAAAACGGCTTTCATGAAACCATTCACTGTGACCAGTGAGAACCTTCCCAGGCAACAGCACTGGTTGCACTAACTCCGAGCGCGTTGTTGATACTCATCTAGCAGGGGAAAGAAACATGCATCCGGTTTTTGGGGGGTACCCTTCATATTTACCTAAGGAATTCTGTCCCTTGAACTCTTGATTGCTGTTTTAGGAGCATTGTGGATCTGAGCAAGATGAAATCCTTAACAACTTTGCTCTTTTCTCCCTTAGTCATAATGGTCCAGTTGTGAGGATTTTAGTTTCCTTTACATTGAGTTGTAATCCATATTGAGGGCTGCAATCCTTGATCTCCATCAGAAAGTGCTTCAAGTCCTCACTTTTAGTGAGCAATATGCAGATGGCACAAAGTAAGTGTGCATCAAATACTTCATTTAGCTCATCAAAGGATTAAGTAATATACTAAAGAAAATAAGAAACTAGATGCCTATGAGTAATATTATGATGTGATTGCTGCGTGATCTACAAAACCAGCAAGGGGTAGAGTCCGTCGAAAAAATACAGAGCACCTAATTAAATGTGAATTTCAGATAAGCAATGAATAATAGTTTTTAGAAAAGGAAAATATATACAAAATGTTTTCTATATCTTTATTTCCTAAATATAGCAACCTTAGATTGGGGGTATCTGTCCCTTGAAAATAAATTATTTGCAATGATTCTGGAAAAAATTGCAAATTAACCTGTTGCTCTAGAGTCATGCCCGGCTATCAAAAGATATAGTGTCTGGGGTCTTCGAGGCTCGAAGGTAAACCAGTGGCCATCTAGCTCAGAAGCAACAAACCCCACATGGAAGAAGCACACCAGCCTGCGTGACCACGCGGTGTCGAAGGGATCAGGTATCAGGCATCAAGGAACAAAAAAAATCATATCATTGTAAATGTGGGTGAGTGCAGAGTGGAGACTCAAAGCCCATTGGTAGCCAACCGGACACCCCCTTACTGAAGGGTTGTGGGGAGGAAATGAGCCAGTCAGGGTGCAGGGTAGCAATGAGGAACATTCTAGTATCCTCTAGTTCCTCTAGTTCTTAAATGTCCCCCCCCCCCCGCCCACTATCATGATATCAATTCTATCTTACAAATCTGGCTAGACCAGATGATGTACATAGGTATAGATAGCAACTGGAAACACAGGGAATTCAGGACAGATGACTCTTTCAGGACAAGTGGTGAGAGTGGAGATGCCTGGAGGGTGGAGAGAATGTGAGGTAGAAAGGGGAAACGAATTACAAGAATCTACATATAGCCTCTTCCCTGGGGGATGGATAGCAGAGAAGAAGGTGGGCGGAGACGTCGTACAGTATAACATTTGACAAAATAATAATAATTTATAAATTATGAAGGGTTCATGAGGTAGGGGGGAGTGGGAAGGGAGGGGGAAAATGAGCAGCAGATATTAAGGTCTCAAGTAGAAGGCACATGTTTTGAGAATGGTGATGGCAATAAAGGTACATATGTTCTTGACACAATGTATGTATGTATGTATGGATTGTGATAAGAAATGTACAAGCCCCCAATAAAATGGTTAAAAAATAACCTAGACAATAGACAGTCAAGCCCAATATTTCAGTGAAAGAACATCTAATATTTTTTTAAATCTATTTCCAAATTTTGAATAATTTTTCTGACAGTCCCCACCTAAGGAGTAAACAGTTTCCAAAAATATTGAAGCACAGGTAGAACTCAACATGGACAATACCATTTATTCCAAAATAATATTGATATTAAAATATAAACAAAAACCTACATCTCATTTCCTTAAATCTCTTTATATTCACTATGAGAAATTCTAAGTCATTTTTCCCCTATTGTATAGCATTGCACTCAGGAGACATTATTTAAGATTGCATTTCACAGTCATTACACAGGTTGGAAAACATTATTTTGGGCCTTGTAGCTTTTTCAATTACCGAACAATATTTGCTTCCAGGAAAGAAAATATAACAAGTCTCATAATCAGATAACAAGGCAAAAATTTTTTACAACCATTACTTGTAGAAGGTCAGTGGCTATATCCCCTGCTGTGTTCATCTCTCCTTAAAGCAGACCATTTTAAATTTCTGAAAAATGAACATAGCTCTGGAAGAATCATCTTATCCATCAAAAAACCCCATACAAATATGGTTTATTTTGAAGGAAGAGTTAATAACAAATGATCTCCATTTCAATGTATCAGCAAAGAAACAGGATACCATCAAATAATAAAATATTCTTACAATAATGATATAAAATGAGCCATCTCATACTATGGTTTTGTGTTCACTCCTCTTCAAAGAGTTATTGAGCTCCATGCATGTGCAGGCTCCGTGGTTACAAAGAAAAACAAGAAAAATGGATCCCAGCCTTTGTGTGTGTGTGTCTACTAGGTATTTGTTATGAAGAGTGGTAAAAACAAAATAAAAACAAAGCATAAGACCTGTTAATCTGAACCTATGTAACTAACTTCTTTAAACCTTATCAAAGGATTTTACAGCTTACATTTTATATTTATGTTTCAAAACACTGACAGTTTCATGAAGAACATCTTAACCTGACAATGGAATTATGGATTCTTAATGTTTGTTTAAACTTTTGACATTCTGGAAGCCATGTCAAAAATAGCACCAGACAAAACACCACTTGGGAAACACAAAACATGAAAAGTTGGTTTCTATTAAAAAAATAGAAAATGCAAAGTATTTGAGAGGCGCCATTTGCGTTTGCAATTATGACAGTATAAATGATGGTGAGTACTCAATGATTTCATGAAATGGGCAGTTCACCAAGTGAGTATAATCTTTGTTCAGATAAGATTGCATATGCAAAACCAAACACATTGCTGTTGATTTGATCCAGTGGTCTCATGGATTACAGAGTAGAACTACTCCAAAATGTTTTCCTGGGTGTAAAGCACTTGGCAACTAATCAAAAAATCCACAATTTTAGCTTGTCAAGTGCTGTGCAGGATACAGATATAGCCTCCTGCATCCATAAAGACTTATCGTCTTGGAAACCTTATGGGGAATCAGTGTGCTAGGCCTTCCTGTCACAATACTGAATGGGCTCAAACCACCAACCTTTAAGTTAATAGAATATTTTGTGCCACCTCGCCACCCCAAAGTCTTATCATCATCATCATCATCATCATTCAAGCACTAGCTTTGAGTTTTGCAAGGCGAGGACTTGCTAGAATCATCTAAGGAATATTTTCAAAAGTAGAATTTATAAACTATCTCATGCACTTTTAATTATTGTACCAGAAACTTGCTTATCCAAGATTGATTCCCTTCTCATGAGCACACAGAGTACATTGCCAGCGTGCTGTGTCCATCGATACTGGCCTCTTCGAACTTCCCTAGCTAAATATGACTCCACCTGACGAATGAAGTAAACATGGGCACCCACTGTCTGGGATGTCTGGGACCTCTATGATTTTCCTGAAAAGAGAATCAGATCTAGCTGCCAGACTTTTTATCTGTTACCCTATGACACCTGATCCTCGCTTTAAAATGGGGAGTGAGGACTAAAGACAGTACCAGAATGGTACCACTAGGTCAAGGAACAAAGTCTCACTCTCAAATTCAAAGTCACATACACCCAATAGTGTTCGTTCGTGTTGGAATCTGTTCTGTGGCAGTAAGTTCCATTTTTGAGTGTTTGTCTTCAAGCCGATATTGATTCAAAAGACCTGACAGGTGAGATCAGAACTAGCCCGCACAGTTTTCAAAGCTGTAATTTTAACAACTGGCAGACTGCCACATCTTTCTCCTGCTGAGAGGCAGAAGGGCTGCATCCAGTTAGCAGGGAACACTTTAACCACTGAGTCAGAAAGTCCAAAAGACCCTCTGTTACAGTCATTCCCTTCAGTATGCTGCACTCCCCCCTCGGGTGCCTATCTGGGAACTTGTTGCTCAGTCAGAAAAAATAGAGAAATATCTAGTTACGCACATCACTTAATTTGATTTCTCCTACAAGCATTTTAAAAGCAAACTTAACATTATCTTAGACGAGCACACGGAAAGGGAAGGGTGAACATGAATAGGTACGTTTTGATATAAATCCTTGGGAAATTTTACTATAAATGATCTCTACAATGTGGGGCGGTCTACCTCCATCTTTTCATCTATGTTAGGCTTCTAAAAATGTAACTTGCATAAAAAAACCAACAGGGGCTCATGTTACAAAGCCGATTCATTCAGTCTGTCTGGCGTGAGGTCTAGGATGCTTCAATGTTAGCAAGCTTCCAAGTGATGCAGATGCTGCGAGTCCATGGACCACGCTTTGAATAGCAAGGAGCTCGACACCACAGTAAACAAAGATCTTAATGAAAATTTTCCACAGTGTCTTTTCAGTTCAGATGACTCCCTTTAAATATATTTGAAAGGTTTCTTCCAATGTAAGGCCTTAAAATGGAAAAACATACTGGAATCAAGCACATAGAAATAATTAGACATATTGTACTAAACGATGTACACCCTCTTCCTCTCTCTCTGTCTGTCTCTCTCTGTCTCTGTCTATGTCTCTGTCTCTCTCTCTCACACACACACACAACTAAAGTATAAGCATCTAAAAGTTAAAAATATAACTTTGGGCAATATTTTATTAAAAGTAATTAATGTGATCACCTGTAAAATGTTAAGAGTGATTCAAAGGCCATCCAAGGAACTAACATCTTACAGGCAATTTAATTAAAAAAATGTTAGGATAGAGTCAAAAGAGTAACTAAATATAGGGTATGGAGTTATCATTTGCATGTTCCAAAAATTATTGCCGCTCTAGTGAATAAAGTGTTTCAATGTAATAGCTGCTTCAGTATGTAGAATCATTAATCAATAGTCTTGATAGTATTCAAGTATGTACACATAAGATATAAACTACCTGAACTACAATTATTATCAACTATTGCTATAGTACAAATAGTATAAACTTTATTCCACTCTTAGAGGAAGCTAGAAAAAGGCTTAGCTATATGAATAGTGGAAGGAAATGTCATGCCTATTTGCCCCTATTGGTCTAGTGCTTTGTCAGGCACTGATACTTAATGTATGAACCAGTACAGTTAACTCCCTATTACATTCCACTAGGAACAGATCTTTGTAGGTATCTCAGAGAAGATCCCAGGAGCATTTCTGTGGTATTGTGAGCTACTCCTGAAATATGGAGATTGGTGAAAAAAACTAGGCCCATCTGTGGCAGTTACATAATCTCCTGTCAACTTGAGTGAAGGGGTAGAGTCTAGGCTGTCAATCAGGTCATAACCAATGGTGCCTCTGTATGGGCATGACCTTCTCCTGGAGATTCTGAGAACTCCTGTCTTCCTCCCTGAAGATGGGACACACACTCTCCCTGAGAGACATTCCTGTTGACAAGCCACATGAAGCTAAGCTGATGGAGCTGATGGAGCTGGAGGAGCCATGTGGAGACCCACACCAGCACTGAGATGCTTCCACCAACACTGGATCCACAGAACTTCCCACCCACTGGCCTGTGATCATCTTGCATTTGTCATCATTGCATGTGTTGTATGAGTCTGAAGAGGACTTTAAATCCTGGTATTGGACATATGGGCTAATATCAGACTTATGGACTTGATCTGGACTGGAATGTTTCTTAATATACAATTACTCTTTGATGTAGCATGTGTTCTTATACAGATGCGGGCCTATGACCTTGTTGCTCGAGTCAACCTGGAATAACACACTATCATATTTGAAATATTTCTGTAGTCCAATTAAGGAGCCCGGATGGTGTAGTGGGGTATGCGTTAGGTTGCTAATCAAAAGAGCAGCAAGTCAAACCTATCAGTGACACCTTGAGAGAGAGACAAGGTGCCTGCTTCCATAAAGATTTAAAGATTCTTTCCATAAAGAAGCCCTGTACAGGGTTGCTGATATCAAGATTTGACTAAATGAAGAGATTGGTAAAATCTTTCCCTCAAAAGCAGCTATAAAGTGGAACAAAATTGTCAAAATAAACAAATGGGTACTACGGCAATAGATCATAGGCATACAGCAGTGAAAGAATCATTTATATTTAAAAAGTTGCTGAAGAGTTCAAAATAGCAAGAAGCTGGAAACAGACTAAATTCCCATCAGTAGAAGACTGGATTAAAAAAGAGAAAAACAACTTTGGTCCATACACACAATGGAATACTATGCAACCCCCAAAACAGCGAGGAAAACATGAAATACCTCAACACGTAGAGGGACCTGGAAGACATTATGCTGAGTGAAGTTAGCCAAGCACAAAACGACAAATAGTGTGTGTGTCCACTGCGGTAGGAACAAGCAGCAGAATTGGCACAAGCTCAAGCTTGCAGGCCATCCAGTCTTTGGACTGGGGACCAGACAGCCTAGTAGTAAAGAACTAGTCCAGTGCCAATGCACCACACATTATCTGCTCCAGGTAAGTATAGGGTAGGTCAGTTGGCCAGAGGACACCTCACGCCAGCTGGGATCAGACGGTCAGAGAAGAGGGAGGGGTTTGCGGTGTTCTGAGTGGTAGCCATGTGGACCTGGGGTAAGGTCCCCGGGAGAGGGAGGCAGCCCTGTCAGAGGGATGAGGCTTACTGAGGGAAGGACAGTGCAGGAGAGTGGAGAGAAAATGGTCAAATGGAGAGGTGTTTGTCTGTTGGAGGGAAGGCTGACCCCCAGGTGGGGGGAGGAGAGACCAAGGATGCTCTTGGGAGGAGTAGTGGGGAGGGTCTTTAATGGCATGCAACAGGTGGACAGGATCAACCTAGGGTGCCTGGGGGTCTCCAGGGAACCCAAGCTGGATGCTACAGAACACTTGGATGCTGAATCCTCGAGCTTCAGGGCACACATCATGCTCCAGAAGCTGCATCGGTGAGACCCCAAATAGTAATTCCACTGAGGAACTGCACTCTACCCCAGACACGCTTGTTGCCTGAGGACTTAGCCTGAAAACACAGTGTGTCTAAGGAAACAGAAGCCAGCTGGACCAAGAGCGGTGTACTATTGGTTGACAAACAAGGTCTGGCTACATCACCACCCTGTACATTGTATTAAGATACGTATTATTATGGCAAACCTGTGACAGCCATTCTGTTATTTTTTTGCTTAGGCTTGTTTATATTAGGATGTAGCTCAGAGGTGTGTGGCCATTAGGGCCCACCCTCTTGTAGCTGTGTTGTTTGTTTCTTTGTTTTTCAGTAAATGAAACCCAGGGATGTTGCATCTACAGGGAAAGAAACTATAACAAGGGTTTGGGGGATGATGGACAAAGGGACATAGAGGGGTGGGGGAGATAAGAGGGAGATGTTATGAAGAAATCCAAGAGAGAAAAGTATGGTTGGAGATTAATTAATGAAGCATTTTTACATTTATGTTTAACATGATTGAAATACAAAATGATATGACATATGTATTAACTCCCAAGTTACAGCCAATTTTTTTTTAAAAAGCACAGATCCAGGAGTGGGTTTTGGATGAGCACTAAACCAATCCCAGCTCCAATTTTAGAACAATCAGTTCTTACATGGTGGCCCTGCTCGATACTCACCTTTGTGAAATGATCACTGAAAATAAAGCTGTGAAACAAACTGTGGTGACGAAAGCAGATGGTGCCCGGCTATCAATCAGAATAGTGTCTGGTGTTTTAAAGGCTTGTATTCAAGCAAGCAGTCTTCTAAATTAGGAGTCGACTAAGTCCACACAGAAGATGCATGCCAGGTTGTGTGATCCAAAGAAGACAATTACAAGCTTTGAATATGGTAAAGAGAAAAGCATCAGAGCTACAATTGTGAACACTTACATAATTTGTGTAGGGCTATGGGGGATGGTGGGAGCTCAAAATCCATCTGCAGACTGTCTAGTCACAATGAGCCACTAGCAGATCAGCTCTAGCCACCGGCAAGTGTCTCGGACAGCCTTACATTCAGCAAAGACCACTGTAATCTTGAACTTGCTGCATTAACTCAACACTTGGCCACCCTACAGATGTGACCTGAATTTTTTGTGGGTGCAAGTATCTCTTACTTGTTTCCAGACAGAAATTTCTTCCCTGGCTTCCTGAATGTTTATAGAGGTCTTTCCCTTCTTACGCATTATTTGTGTTTTTGTCTTTATACTATTATGATTGTTTCCTTACTACCTTAGTGCGATTTTGTTTTGTATTGTGTGTCCCAGCTGTGAAGCACAGGAGAAGAGGATCCATGATGATAGTAACTGATACAAGGGATAGAAGGCATAGACAGGTAGAGGGTGGGGGCAAGGGAGGGAAAGGGGATTTCGGGAGAAAATACTAAAGGCAGGAGAGGGCACTAGAATGGCTTGTGATTACACAACTCCTTTTCAAGGCAATTTAACTATGCGGAGATGCTCTAAACTTGATGTTATGATGATTGTACAATTCTCCCTGATACAACTGAACGGTAAGGTATATAAATGATGTGGCAATAAAACTGTTGGGGGGAAATGTTGCGGAATTTTGAGTACAAGCAGAAGGAGCTTATGGCATTTTGTGGCCATTCCATCTGAGACAGGTGGGTGATGCCCAAGGCCGGTAATGTTGATGGTGAAAGTATCAATCTGGTGTCAAGTGAGCCCAATGACTTTCCTAGATAGAGATGGTGGTCATGGGTACAGCTAATAAACTGGAGGCTATGGACGTGCACCAAGCGGAGACCGAAGGGCCCAGGGTCAAGTCCAAGGTGGGGCAGGCGTGATGCTGCCTGGCCTAGGTGGTATTTATAGAACACTGGGAAGAACAACAGTAGAATACACATTCTTTTCAAGCATATTTTCAAGCAACCATAGAAGACACGTTCTTTTCCAAGAAATATTTCCAAAGATCGGCCACACTAGGGATCAGAAAACCTGTCTCAATAACATTAAAAGGATTCATTCATTCTAAGTATATTCTCTGAACACAGTGACATTAAATATGGAATCAATAACCATAAAAGCTTTCCAAATCCCCAAATACATAGGAAATAAGTAATACATTTGTAAATAATCCATGAGGTGGCTACCAAATGAATTATTTTTGTCGCAAAATTTGGTTTGTTCTTACTGATTAGTTTCTTGAAAATACAATATATTTGTAAAACCAAAAACAATACTAAGCCAATAATATTAATTGATTTAACATCCTGTTTATGTGCAATTGGCCAATAGGGCAGTATTTCTGACTGGCTTCAATGTGTCCCAAAGAGAAAAGAACTTCCAAAGATCCATATATTCGTGAAAGAGCATAAAAGAATTAGGTGCTTGGCATAATGGGAGACTTCAGCCAAAGCTGCAAGTCTAACATCATTTTATTTTTCTGTCTACTGCTTCTTCTGAGATGACTTCGAAATTTAGCTAGACAATACCTCCTGGAGGTGTCCTTCCCAGCCTCCTCCCCTCGCTCTCACTAGATGCAGCCAGGAAGAGCATTGATTCAGCTGGCCCTTGAACTATCTACAGATTCAACTGCTCTTGTCACTGTTGTGTGTCTGGTGAAGCATGATTTTATGAATGCCAACCGATCAGAATGTTCTTCTTGTAAGTTACTGGATCCTCTGTATTTAAAATCAGAATAAAATAACCAAGCCCACTATCATCAGGTTGTTTCTGACTCTTAGTGACACCCCCCCCCTTTATAGGATTCCAAAGCCTTTGTAAAACTTTATGGGAGCAGACAGACTCATTTTACTCCCAAGGAGCTGCTGGTGAGATTGAACTGCCAACCTTGGAGTTGGTAGTCAGTTTACCAAGACTCCTTGCTGTATATAAGCTCTGTGAAAATTCCCTTTTGCTGCAATACTTTGGTGAATTGTCAGCAAGTGCTGACTGATGCAGGATCACTTTGTGTCTTCGATAAACTCTACTTTTAACAGAAGCTCTTGTTTTGCTCTTTGACTTGCCCCCATCTTGCTGACATTGTCATGGAAAAGGGGCCGGGGCCATTTTTTTGCATAATAGCAATTTACTCTAAAATGCACCTTCCCGTTAAACACAGGAGTTCCTGTTTCGAGAAACTGTTAGTACATGGATAATTAATCACATATCCAACTGCTGGACTCAATTTTTCAAAAACAAACTCGTTTTGTGCTACATTTCGGGTAACTGTTCAACTGCTGACTGTAAGTTTAGTGGTTCAAACCTGCCAATGGTTCCTCAGGAGAAAGATGAGGTTGTCTGCTTCTGTAAAGATTCACAGCCTCAAAAATGTGTGTGCGTGTGTGTGTATGTGTGTGTGTGTAGATTGTTTGAATAATGAGTGGCCCTTAGGGCACCCTTTTTCTCAAGGCTCTGTGTTAAAAATAAGATCTGAGAGCAATAGCCTAGGTAGGTCACTCCAACTCTGTGGATGACAGAAACCTGGATTCAAGTAGAGAGAAACTATTTCTCATATCAAATGTGAGTCATGACTTGAAATAAATATACAGATGATTCAGATAATGAAATACATACCTAATAAAGAAGGAAGTGCTCAAATGAATAACCTCAACTTCAACTTTAAGAAATTAGCAAAAGAAAAGCAGTAGAAAAATTAGATGAAGGCAAAAATACAAATAAACACACTTCTCACTTACTGACAGGGTTAGGTGAGAAAGATCAGATCTGTAGGTAAAAATCTATGCTTGGTGATAATAAAGGATGACCACATCAGATCACAGAATAGAGGATGAGTACATTGTTACATACATTCCAAATGTTATCATTATATAACTGCCAAACTACCAAAAATCATGGACCAATCAAATTGACACAGTCGTTACCATCACATTCCATGCTACTCTTGGTAACCATCCTTGAATTGGTGACTGCCAGACTTCCATCTCTTCTGAAACTCAACCATCAAAGATGATCACACCCTTATCCCCCAGCTTCCTGGAAGGAGACTAGTATAATTTCAAGCATCCTTTCATAGAGATACAAAAAATTGGTAATTCTATCTTAAATATGAATGCTCAGTTTTATCTACTCAGATATAAAAATTAAGCTGTAGTTCTACCTTTCCAGTCTCAGTAGTGGATTCCTAGGACCTATCACATTCTGGATTAATACAAATTCAATAATAAAACTTCCCTTTGAGGCTTGAGGTTAAACAAGCGGCCATCTAGCAGAGAAGTAACAAGCCCACATGAATGAAGCACACCGGCCTATGTGATCATGGGGCATCGACGAGATTAGATAACAGGCATCAGAAGACTCAAAACAAACAAACAAACAAAAACATATTGTTGAAAATGAGGATGTCATGGCAGAGACCCAAAACCCATCTGTAGACAATGTGACAGCCCTCAGAGAAGGGTCACAAGGAAGAGATGAGTCAACCAGGGTGCAGTATAGCACTGATGAAACACACAATATTCCTCTGGTTCCTTGAGGCTTCCTCACCCCCAACTAGCATGACCCCAATCCTGTCTTTCACTGAGGTCTAGCCAGATCATGTACACAGATACAGGTAAGAGCTCAGGACACAAAGAATCCATGTCAGATAAACACCTCAGGTATAGAAATGGGCGTAGCGCTACCAGGAAGGTAGGGGGAGGGGGTGGGGAAGAAACCACGGGGGAAAGGAGACAGCAGTTGGTGTAAGATGTGAAAATAATAATAATTTATAATTCATCAAGAGGTCATGAGGGTGGTAGGGGGGCAGAGAGGGTAATGTAAATGTTTAGAAAATAATGATGGCAACCTATTTACAAATATGCTTGATACAATTCATGTATGCATTGTTATAAGGGCTATAAGAGCCCCCAATAAAATGATCTCTAAAAACAAACAAGAAAACCCTTTCCTGTTTTCCCTACTTTTAAAAAAATGTTTTATTTTTCTTTAAAAAATCATTTTATTGGGGGCTAGTACAACTCATCACAATTCATACATACATCCAATCTGTCAAGCACATTTGTACATGTGTTGCCATCATCACTTTCAGAATATTTTCTTTCTACTTGAGCCCTTGGTATCAGCTTCTCAATTTCCCCCTCCATCCCCTACCCTCCCTCCTTCATGTACCCTAGATAATTTATAAATTATTACTACTTTTTCATATTTTACACTGCCCAATGTCTCCCTTCACCCACTTTTCTGTTATCCATCCCTCAGGGAGGGGGTTATATGTAAATTATTGTGACCAGTTCCCACTTTCTCCCCTGACCTTTCAGTTACCCTCCTGGTATCGCTACTCTCATTATTGGTCCTGAGGCGTTTATCTGTCTTGGATTCCCTATGTTTCCAGCTCTTATTTGTACCAATGTACATCTTCTGGCCTAGCTGGATTTGCAAGGTAGAATTGGGATCATGATAGTTGGGGTGGGGGCGGCGGGGGAAGAAAACATTAAAGAAGTAGAGGTAAGTTGTATGTTTCATCAGTGCTATACTGTACCCTGACTGACTCATCTCCTCCCCACGACCCTTCTGTAAGGGGATGTCCAGTTGCTTACAGATGGGATTTGGGTCTCTACTCTGCACCCCTCTCATTCACAATGATATGATCTTTGTGTTCCTAGATGCCTGATACCTGATCCTATCAACACCTCGTGATCACACAGGCTGGTGTGCTTCTTCCAAGTGGGCTTTGTTGTTGCCCAGCTAGATGGCCGATTGTTTCCCTTCAAGCCTTTAAGACTGCAGACCCTATGTCTTTTGATAGCCAGGCACCATCAGCTTTTTTCACCATATTTTCTTATGCACCCACTTTGTCTTCAGCGATCATGTAAGGAAGGTGGGCATCATCAAATGCCAGTTTAATAGAACAAAGTGTTCTTGCATTGAGGGAGTACTTGAGTAGAGGCCCAATGTCCATCTGCTACCTTAATACTAAACCTATAAATACATGTAAATAGATCTATTTCCCTATCCTCATATATAAATATATTTTCATAAGTACATGCCTGTATTTAGACCTCTATAATTGCCCTTTGCCTCCTAGTTTTTTCCTCTATGGAAATGTTTTCTGCATTGATAATAACACCTTGTTCTGGAGTTGATTCTGTCACATGGTGACCAAAGGGTTTCCAAGGCTGTAAATCTTTACAGGAGCACATAATCTCATCCTTCGCCCACAGGTGGTTTAAAATGCCAACCTTGTACTTGTTAGTCTGACACTCACACAACAATGCCACCAGGGTGCCTTGGGTTAAGAATATTGTTGTTAAGTGCTATCAAGCGGATTCCCACTTGGCAACATGATGTATACAGCAGAATGAAACACTGGTAGCTACACCATTCTCTTGATTGTTGTCTTGCTGGAACACATTGCTGCAGCCATTGTGTCGATACATCTAATCAAAGGTTTTCCTCTTTTCCACTACCCCTCCACGTTACCAAGCATAATGTCTTTCTCCAGGAACTGATCTCTCCTGATAACATGTCCAAAAGCCTTGCCATTCTCTCTTCTAACAAGCACACTGGTTGTACTTCTTCCAAGACAATTTTTTTATGTTCTTCTGGCAGTTCACGCTATTTGCAGTAGTCTTCACCTGCACCATAATCCAAATGCATCCATTCGTATTCAGTCTTCCTTATTCAGTCTCTAATGTTCACAAGCGTAAGAGGCAATTGAAAAAACCATGCATTGGGTCAGGCACAGCGTACTCTTCCAAGTGATCCCAGTGCTCTTCAAAACTTTAAAGAGTTCTTCTGCAACAGGTTTGCCCAACGCAATATGATATTTAAATTATTGACTGCTGCTTTCAGTGTGTTGATTATATAGCCCAGTAAAAGGAACTCCTTGACAACTTCCAACTTTCCTCCATTTATCCTGATGTCGTCTATTGGTCCAGTTGTGAGGATTCTGCTTTTCTTTACATTGAGCTGTGATCCATATTGAAAGTTGCAGTCCTTGATCTTCATCAGCAAGTGCTTCAGTCTTCCTCACTTTCAACAAGCCAAATTGTGTCATCTGCATATCGAAATGTTTAATAAGTTTTCCTCTGCTCCTGATGACACTTTCTTCTTCATATAACCCAGCTGCACTGATTATTAGCTCCATATAAAAATTGAAGAAGTATAGTAAGAGGATGCAACCCTGACACCTATCTTCCCTGACTTAAAATCATGCAGTACTCATTTGTTCTGTGTTAATCTATATCTTTGATGGCCTCCCTCTTTTTCTCCGCCCCTCCACTTTACCAACCATGGTATCCTTCTCCAGGGACTGGTCTCTCCTGACAAGAGAGAATCTTGCCATCCTTGCCTGTGAGGAGCACTCTGGTCTTTAGTCGTTATACAGATTGGTTTCTCTCCTTAGCAGTCCATGGTACTTTCAATATTCTTATATTGGCCTGTGATTCAAATGCATCAATTTTCTGCAGTCTTCCATATTCAATGTCCAACTTTCACATGCATATAAAGCGATGGAGAATATAATGGCTGGGGTCAGGCACACCTTCATCCTCAAAGAAAACATACTTGCTTTTCAATATCCTAAAAAAGTCTTGTGCAGCAGGTTTGCTAAATGCAATACATCTTTTGATCTTTTGACTGCTGCTACCATGAGCATTGACTGTGGATCCAAGTAACACAAAATCCTTGACAATATCAAACTTTTCTCCATTTATCATGATGTTACCTATTGGTCCAGTTGTGGGAATTTTGGCTTCCCTTGTATTGAGTGGTAATTTATACTGAAGGCTACAATCCTTGATCTTCCTCAGCAAGAGCTTCAATTTTTCTTCCCTTTCAGCAAGCCAGGTTGTGTCATTTGTATATTGCAGGTTGCTAATAATCCTTTCTGAAATCCAGATGCTGCAGTTTTCTTCATATCATCCAGATTCTCTGATTATTGGCTCAACATACAGATTGAACAAGTATGGTGAGAGGATACAACCCTGACTCACACCTTTCCTGATTTTACACCATGCTGTCTTCCCTTGTTCTGTTTGCACAACTGCCTCTTGATGATTATACAAGTTTCAAATGAGCACAATGAATTGTTCTTGAATTCCTATTCTTCTTAAAATTATCCACAGTTTATTATGGTCTACACAGTCGAATTCCTTGGGATAGTCAATAAAATACAAGTAAACATCTTTCTGATATTCTCTGCTTGAAGCCAAGATCCACCTGACTCCAGGAATGATATCCCTTGTTCCATGTCCTCTCCTGAATCCAGCCTGGATTTCTACAATTCTCTGTCAACATCTACAACCGATGTTGGACAATCTTAAGGAAAATTTTTCTTTTGTGTGATATCAATGATATGATAATATGGATCTCTTCCAGCCAGTTGGCCAAGCAGCCATCTTCCAAATGTTCTGGAATAGAAGTGTGAGTTATTCCAGTGCTATCTCAGCTTTCTGAAACATTTCAATGGGCATTCCATCAATTCCTGGAGCCTTGTCTTTGGCTAATGCTTTCAGTGCAATTTGACCATCTTCCTTCAGCAACCATTGGTTCTTCCCTATATTCCACCTCTTGAAATTGTGAACTGTCAAGTAATGATTCTGGTACCGTGACTCTGTATTCTTCTCATCTTCTCGTGAGGCTTCCTGTGTCATTCAATATTCTGTCTATGAAATCTTTCAACATTGCAATTCAAAGCTTGAATTTAGTTCTTTCAAATTAAGGTATGCTGAGCATGTTCCTCCTGTTTTACTTGTCTAATTCTAGGTCCGTGCACATTTCTTTATAATATTTGGCTTTGAGTGCTCAAACTGTCCTTTGACATTTTCTATCCAACTCCTTGACTTCATTCTTTCTTCCATTTGCTTTAGCTACCCTGCGATTAAGAGCAAGTTTCAGTCCCTTCTTACATTCACTCAGATCTTTTCTATCTTTCCTGACTTTTTAAATTAAATCATTTTATTGGGGGCTCATACAACTCTTATCACATTCCACATTTACATCCATTGTGTCAAGTACTCCTGTACATTTGTTTCCCTCATCATTCTCAAAACATCTGCTTTCTACTTGAGCCCCTGGTATCCACTACTCTTTTTTCCCCTCTCTCCCTGCTCTCCCATCCACCATGAGCCCTTGACAATTTATAAATTATTATTATTTTGTCATATCTACACCATCTGACATCTCCCTTCACCCACTTCTCCACTGTGCTTCCCCCCAGGGAGGACCTTATATGCACAGCCTTGTAATCTGTTCCCCTTTACTCCCTCACCTTCCCTCCATCCTCCTGGTATCGCCATTCTCACCACTGGTCCTGAAGGGATCATCTGTCCTAGGTTCCCTGTGTTTCCGTTTCCTATCTGTACTTAGTGTATACATTCTCTGGTGTACTCAGATTTGTAAGGTAGAAAGGGATCATGATAGTGGAGGGTAGGAAGCATTTAGGAACTAGAGGGAAGTTGTATGTTTCATCGTCGCTCCACTGTACCCTAACTGGCCCATCTCCTCCCCGTGACTCTTTTGTAAGGGGATGTCCAGTTGCCTACAGATGGACTTTGGGTCCCCACTCTGCACACTCCCGCATTCATTTTTTTAAATAGACTTTTGCTGTCTTCATGAATGATGATTTTGATGTCTGCCCACAGCTCTTCCGGTCTTCTGTCTTTAGTGTTTATTGAGTAAAATTTGTTCTAGAGATGTTCTTAAAATTTGGGTGAGTTAGATTCAAGGTTGCATTGTGACTCTTGTGGATTTGTTTTACCTATATTCTCCAGTATAAGCCAATCGGAATATCAGCTGTGGCGCCTAATTTTACCACAAAAACTGCATTAAAATGTGCTGAAAAACTTGGCTTATACATGAATATATATGTAATTTTCTTCAGCTTTATCCTGACCGTACATATGAGCAATTGATGGTTTATTCCAGTCAGACCCTGGTCTGGTTTTAGTTGTTGATATTGAGGCTCTCCATCATGTCTTCTCACAGATGTAGTCAATTTGATTTCTGTGTCTTCTATCTGGGGAAGGCTATATGTTGCTGGAAAGAAAGTTATTTTCTATGTACAAGTCATTGTTTTTGCAAAATTCTAGCATGGGATCTCTAGCTTTGTTTTGCAACAATAATGTATTTTTCAGTTTGTGCTAGCCCTGGTTGACTAGGAAAACAGATTCATAGATACTCACATGTGTGTAGAAAAGAGCTGTACATACAAGAGCAATTAAAAATAGAGTAAACATCCCAGCCCAGCCCAGAGTAAGTCCATACATCTAATATTAACCCATATTTCCCATACCAATCTACAAAGTCCTCTCCAGACTCACAGAACACATGCAATGACACCTAAAGCAAGATCACAGGCCTGTGGATGGTACATCTTGTGGATCCAGTGTAGGTAGCAGCATCTCAGTGCTGGCAGGGGTCTCCACCTGATTCCCTCAGCTCAGGGCACCAGCATAGTTCTATGTGTCTTGTCAGCTGCAATGTCTCTCTAGGTTGGAGTGAGTGCAGAGAGAAGAAAGTGTCTCCCGCCTCCAAGTAAGAAATCCAGAAATTCCCAAAATCCTCAGGGGAAGGCCATGCCCACACAGAGGCCTCATTAGCTGTGACCTGATTAACAGATTAGACTGAAACCTTTCTCTCTCAATCCTCTCAAGTCCCAAACTCACACCTGATTATGTAACTATCAAACAGATCCACTTCCTTTCTCTGCAGTGTTCAGCAATTGGCCAGCTCAGAGTGGACACAGAAACAGGAGTAAGCCAGACACTTGTTACCTACCTTGAGTTGAACCCCAAAACCAAGAACACCAGGGCAGAGGAACCAGTTGCCAAGTATGGGTGCCACCATCCCATAATAAGTGATGATATTCCATCCAGAAACCATTTGATGCAGTCCCCATTTGGAATACCTATTGAGTATACACCTAATTATCACCACCTTACCCAAATGTACTCAATTTCTCTAATGCCCCATCTCTTTTATGCATACATATAATGTTCTTCTGGACCAAACTCCCTTAAGTGCTCTCTTTTTACTTGTTCAAGGAGACATAGTCTGTGTTACTGTAGTTTTCTCCATACCACTACTTGCAAGATGCTTCTCTCTCCAATAAACATTTAGCTCGTTTCTACTTGCAAGCCACTTCTCTCTCTCATAAATCTGCTTGCTTGCAGTAAGCTTGGCTCCCTGCTTTGTTATTCTTACTGAGCAGGGAAGAAGTTTCAACTGGAAGTCTGCTCCGGTAACCGAGTGCGTACAAATATGGATATCTTCTCATTTCAACTGTGCTGAAACCTGTTCAGCAAGGGTAATCCTGCTGGTGTCTGAAACACCAGTGACACAGCATCACCACACACACACCACCACGGTGTGACTAACTGGCAGACAAGCGGTGGTTAGGTGGAGAACAGATATTGTTTTTTAGTGATGTTTACCCAACACTACCACAACCAGTTGAAATGTATTACCAGAAAACTATATGCCAATATACTTCATGAACTTAGCTATAAAATTTCTACACAAAATGTCAACAAATTCAACCAGACAGAATAACAACCAAGTGAAAGAATGTCAACAACACTGCACAATAGAAGGCATGTAGTTATTGTTTTTAGGTGGTACCATCATGTCAACTTTGAGTCAGACTAATGCTAGGAACAGCACATCAAACCATTGCAAACTGCAGCACATCTGACATTAATGTTACCCATCCTCTTGCTAATGCATTGCTGTCCATAACTCCAGAAAACACCGGTGACATTCAGAATTAATTAGCCCAAACTTGATTCAACTACTTCATGCTCTCACGTATGGGCAGATCCTTTTAGGCCAATTTCTTCAAGTCCCAGTAAAACCTCCTAGTTTTCCAGAGCTTCCTGTACCCCTCTGCAGTGAATTAAAAAATTGGATGTTCTTTCATTTGAAACACACATGAATTCAGGCAAGCCTCAGTCTTGTCCCAACCCTTTATAAGAATATGTATAGCTTCTCTTTCCACTACCCTGGAAATTTTTAATCAAATCTGAGGAACCATGCTCCTGGCCTGTTGCTCTGCATCCTGCAATAAAAACTATTTTCTATTTCTGAAAGACTGGTGGGGAGTGATTAGTCATCTGCGCACATCTTTGACTTGGTTTCCCTGCTAGGTCCTGTACCATACTCAAAATTGTGTCTATATTTCAGCCCATTGTGGTACCTGCTGTGCCACTCCATCTTATTGAGGGTCTCTCTCTTTGTTCTTGACTCTCTGCCAAGCATGATGGCCTTCTCTAAGGTAAGCAAGGGCAAGTATTACTATTCTCCCTGCTAAGAAGCATTCTAGCTGTACCCCTTCCAAAACAGAGGTGAGCAAAACCGAAAGCCACGCCCACCACCATTATCATTACCATGCATAGAGTCCAACTCCCAGAGACCCAACAGGCCAGAACAGAACCACTCCACCAGGTTCAGGAGATTGGCAGTCTTTATGACATCTTTTCATGTAGTAGCTGGTGGGTTCGAATGCCCGACCTTTCAGCTAACAACCCAAATGAGCCACGGGAGCGCCTAAAGCCAGATAAGGGATGGTAAGACGCACAGAAGAAATGTTCAGCATCACTAGTCATGAGGAAAATGAGAATTAAATTAACACTGACATATGATTACAGACCAATTAGATCGTGTAAATTTAAAAGATCTGACCATATGAACTGATGGTAAGGATATAGAACCACTGAACAGCCCCGACCCATGGGACTGCTGTGGGAAGGTAAAATGGTACCTGAACTTTGGGGAAGACGTCAGCAGTGTCTCCGGAGGAAAACGTGCGTCCCATGTGGTTCAGTCATTACTTTCCTAGTGATTACGCCAGATCTGGGGAAGTATATATTAATGTAAAGACAGGTATATGGATTTTTTATTACAGTCTTGTTTGTAATAGCCAACAGTCTGAATCAAATACAAATGTCCATCAACAGGTTAGTGGATGACATTTTTTTAAAATACTGTATTGTTAAAGAAGAAAATCTTGTACTCTGTGAAGAGTGAGAGAAATGGAGTTTTTTTGACGAATAATAATATAGATCAAGCTGGGCAGCACTAAGTGAAAATACAAAGTATTCTGCTCTCCCTACTGAATGTGAAGCTTTTATGCATAGAGAAAAAAGTAAAGCTAGGGGGTTAATGCTCAATTCAGCCCAAGCTTTGGAGTCCTTTGACATATAAAGAGTGGCCAATTGTCTGGGGAGGGGGTGAGTTTTACCCCCTAGGTGAGTGGCATCAGCTACATTCTTCCAAGGAACAAACCATTTACACCCTGACCTATTTTTCTAAGGCACAAAATGTTTACATCCTGACCTTTGCTTCTTGGGAAGGCCTGTTGATCCCCCCCCTCCACTGAGATGAGTGTCCCCTTATTTGAAAGTCACCTCTGCTGGACATCCATACAATGGGATAGGACTCAACAATCAAATGAATGGATTATCAATACATATGTAAACCAGGATGGATCTCAAAATTAATATGCTAAGGGCAATGAATCAGATCCCGCCTCTCCCCCATCCCCTGCCAGAAAAGAACACATAATTTATGCTTTCTCAAAATTTTGAGAAATTGAAAAGGAACCTATAATGACAGGAAACATATCAGTGTTTGCCAGAGAACCTGGAACTGAGGAAAGGCAAAATGGAGCTCTACAGTCAGATGAGAATGTTTGCGGGTAATAGATAAGTCTGCACCATAGGTTCTCAGCCTTCCTAATGCCGCGACTCCTTGAATACAGTATAATTTCTCATGATGTGGTGATGCCCCCAACCATAACATTATTTTTGTTGTTACTTCATAACCGTGATTTTGCTACTGTTATGAATTGGGCAACCCCTATGAAAGGGTTGTTCGACCCCCAAAAGGGTCATGACCCACAGGTTGAGAACTGCTGGTCTACAGTTTTTAGCATGGCCATGGTTTCACTGCTATATATACCCATTAAGTCCATTGCCATCGATGTCATTCAGACTCATAATGGCCTTATAATACCTAACAGACTGTCAGGTATCAGAATAGAGGGGGTTGTCCCTCCCCATGCCTGAAGGCCCCCATAGAGGAGGTTGGAAGAGAATCAGGCAAACCTTAGCCACCCATAAAGACTGGGCATGCTCTGATTCAAACCCCCCTCCCCCCCCCCCCCCCCCCCCCCGCTCCCCACCACACACACACACACAAGGTGGGCAGTACACCTGGGTGGCCCAAGGTAGGCCCAGGTGGACTTGATTCAGCCAATGGGCTCAACCAATACCTTTGAAATGCCACTCCAGCCAGAGGTTTAAATGCCTTGGTAGCAGGACAGCCAGCCCTTCTGACCCTCTGCCTTTTCCCCTTGACCCTGCTCCTGGGCCGCTCAGTCGTGCTGTGATCTCTCTGGCTTCAGATCACCACGTGTGGGCGAGCAGTTCCACGAGAGTGGCCATGCTCAGCTGTGAGCCCCACCGTGGCCTACCCATGGTTTGGCATGCTTCCCTGAAATAGCGTGTACTCCTTTGAGACTTTAAATCTTGAAACTTCTTCTTTCCTTTGTAAAAACCCTCTTGGATCACAAACTAGGCTTCGGCGTGATTTCTTTCTCTTGTGAATCCAAGAAGCAAGGTATTTCCCACCGGAGAAATCTAACAGAACTGCTGCGTGGAGTTTTCAAGGCTGCCACATCTTTCTGTTACAGAGTAGCTGCTGGGTTTCTCTGCCTGCGCTTCAGGTTAGCAGTCAAGTGTTTAACGAGTGCACCACTAAAGCTCCTATATAAAAAGCCAACCCACCAACCAAATGCACTGCCATTGAGCCGATTCTGACCCAGAGAGCCTAAAGGTCTGCCTAGAAGAGCCCCCGTGTGTTTCTCATACTGTAAGTAAAAAGTTTTATCTTTCTGCCACTTAGCAGCTGGCGCTTTCGAACTGCTGACCTTGCAGTTAACAGCTCACCACATAACCACTACACTACCAGGGCTCCTACATACATTCATCAAAATGTATTACATTGTCGGACTTCAATATATTAAGTCCATTATATGTCAATTCCAAGAAAATAAAGCTGTGTTTAAAAAGTAAAACATTCCCACAAAGTAAATGATAAGTCTCGGTAACTTCTGCGGTGAACTGTAGGAACTATTGTATTAAAAATACAAGCCCTTTGAATGCTGTCATTGTCAGAGTAGGTAATAACTCACTGTTGTTTTGACTGGCATCTTCCTTATGGCTAGGGATTGTGAGTATCTCTTCATATATTTGCTAGCAATATGAATGTCATCTTTGGTGGACTGTCTATTCATGTCCTTTGCCCACTTTTTAGCTGGAGTATTCATGTTTTTTTATTGTCGAGGTGTTGTGGTTTTCTATAGATGTTAGAGATTAGTCCCCTGTCTATTGGATCATTGCTACAGGTTTTTCCCCCAGTTCATGGGTTCTCTTTTTACTCTTTGAAAGACGTCTCTTGATATACATACATGACTTCTTTTATGTAGGTCTCAGTCATCTCTTTTGCTGGCTTCCTTCATTACCTGTGCCCTGCAATTAGGCCCTTAAGCTTATCTTTAGGTTTTCATTGATGATCTTTATAGCTCTGGGTCTTACATTTAGGTATTTGATCCATCTTGAGTTAGTTTTGTTTGTACAAAGAGTAGGGTATGGATTCTGTTTCCCTATTTTTCAGATGGAGATCAAAGTTTGTCTGGAGATTTAGGTGAAAGGGCAGATGGAGTTCCAAAAGGGAGAAAAAAATCAGGGGAAAGAGGTTGGCTACAGTAAGGGGGAGGATTATTGGGTGGTTGGAACTGTTGAATGCAGAGTTGATGGTCTGAAATGTAAATCTTCTGGCCAAAAATACAATACAAAATTTATTTAACAAATGCATAGCTTTCACCAGCTTTTTCAGTAGAAATGATAAGAGGAGGTAAAAGAGCTCCAAACAAAACTCACTGCTATTGAGGGAATGCTGACTCATAGTGATCCTGTGTGAGTTTCTGAAACTATGACTCAGTGGTTCTCAATTCTCCTAATGCTGCGGCCCTTTAATACAGTTCCTCATTTGTGGTGACCCCCAACCATAAAATTATTTTCGTTGCTACTTCATCACTACAATATTGCTACTGTTATGAATCCAGTGACCCCTGTGAAAAGGTCATTTCACTCCCCCCAAAGGGGTCATGACCCACAACTTGAGAACCTCTGGTATAATAGTTTATAGGTATAGAAAGCCTAGTCTTTCTCCTGAGGTTTCAAATTGCCCACCATGCCCATTACAGCCAAACACAAATCCACTAAGATTGAGTTTTACAGAAAGCCCCAAATGGAGTTTTCTGTAGCAGTATGTGGCAGCCCCCTCTTTTGCATTACAATATTCTGGTAAGCTTCGAACCTAAGAATAAAGTAAGTGACATCATAAAAGTCAGGGAGCTAGGCCTGGCACATCCCCTTTTGAGATAAGAAGTGCAGCATTGTACTCCAGGGGAAGTCAGTCTGGAAAAGGTTAAACTCGTGATAAATGGAACCCTTGAGCACATGTATGTACAGGTAATTCTTTTCTGTGAGCATTGCAAAATCTGTTTTGCACCACACATTTGGGGGTAAATTACTTGCAAGATTTTCCACAGGTAATCAATGGTATTTGGAGGAAACAAACCCTACTTTTTCCCCTCTGTCTTGTTCTTGCTTAATAATCTTAGGGCTTCTCATAAAAACAAGATCTCTGTATCTGGCTGAAACAGTGACACGTAATTCTGGACCCTTGTTACTGGCAAAAAAAATAGAATCAGGGAATACACTCCCCAATTTAGTGTATGAGTCTCATATTTTCATGATGCCAAATTCACACAAGGTTGGCAGAAGAAAAGAAAGTTACATATAATTATTCCTCATTAACATTGGACCTTAAGATATTTGTCAAAATAAAAGTAAACTAAATTCAGTAATATTTAAAATAAATATACATATTGATCAAGTGGGATTTATATGAAAATGGCAAGGTTACCTAGTTATGTATATATAATTCTTTATAAATACGATTGAACTATGTGAAATATAGCTTAAGAAAACTATTTGGGGGAAAAATCAATGGATCTAATATACCATATTAACAAATAAAGTAGCCCTGGCAAGCAAATAGGTTAAGCATTATACTGCTAATAGGTGTAATCCAAACTGGTCTGCTGTCCTTAACTTTCATGAGCAAGTGCTTCAAATCTTGAATTTCAGCAAGCAAGGTTGCGCTATCTGCATATCTCAGGTTATTAATAAGGCTTCCTTCCATTCTGATGCCACATTTCCTTCATTTAATTCAGTTTCTCTGATGATTTGCTCAGAATACAGATCAAATAAGTATGGTAAGAAGATACAAGTCTGACACATGTATTTCCTGATTTTCAGCCATGCAGCATTCCTGTGTTCTGTTCACACGGCTGCCTCTTGTCCACAAGAGCACAAAAAAATGTTCTGGATTTCTCATTTTTCTCAAAGCCATTCGTAGTTTGTTATGGTCCACATAGTTGAATGTCTTTGCACAGTCAGGAAAATACAAGCAAATATCTTTCTGACATTCTCTTTCAGCCAAGATCCATAGAACATGGACAATGGTATCCCTTGTTCCGAGTCCTCTTCTGAATCTGTCTGTAGCTCTGGTAGCTCCTTGTGTATGAACTGGGGTAACCATCATTGCAGGATCTTCAGCAACATTTTACTTACATTTGATACCAAGGATAATGTTCTATAATTTGAGCATGATGTTGGCTCACCTTTCTTTGGAGTGGGTGCAAATATGGATTTTATTCAGTCAGTCAGTTGGTCAAGGAGCTGTTTTCCAAACTTCAGGGCAGAGTCAAGTAAGTGCTTCCAGTGTTTCATCAGCTTGCTGAAACATCTCAATTTATATCCCTTCAGTTCTTAGAGTCTTGGTTTTTATTAATACTTTCAGTGTACCCTGGACTTCTTCCTTCAGAACCCTTGGTTTTTGCTCTTCAAATGGTTGAATTTTGCCTAGTTCTTTGGGTACAGTGATTCTCTATATTTTTCCATTTCATTATTATTATGCGTTGGGATTTATCATTCCATATTTCAAACACATCAAGTATACTTGTACAATTGCTACCACAGTTTCCAACCATTATTTTTCTACATGGACTCCTTGATATCATCTCCCATTTACACCCCCCCACTGTACCCCCACCCCCTGAAACCTTTATTCTACTTGCTGTCCCTATAAAGTTCATACCAAACAAAGAGAAAAACACATAACTCAGCTTCAAGAATTTTCCATCTGCTTTGGATGCTTCCTTCATCATTCAGGATTTTGACCACAGAATAGTTCAGTTTGAGGCTTCAATCCTTAATTCTTTCCATTCAAAATATGGTGAACATGTTCCTTTTGTATTCTAACTCTTGGTCTCTGTACATTTTATACTAGACTTTGTCTTCTCGAGCTGCCTTTTGTAATTTTTTATTCATCTCTTTGATTAAGAGCAAATTTCTGAGTCTCTTCTGACACCACCAGTGATCTTTTCTTTCTTTCCTTTTTTTTAGAAATCATTTTATTGGGAGCACTTATAGATCTTGTAACAATTCATAATTCAGTTAGATCAAGCATATTTGTGCAATTCCTGTCACCATCAGTTTCAAAGGATTTTCTTTCTTCTTGAACTCCCTGATATCATCTCCCCTTGATCCCCTCCCTCCTCTGCCCTACCTCCTAGGAACCCTTATTGTTATGTGATTCCTCCCACCCACCCCTGTGTCTTACACCATCTAATATATCCCTTCACCTACAATTCTGTTATCCATTACCCTCAAGTGGGATTACACAGTCATCATTGCTATAAGCTCTCCTTTCTCCTGACCCTCCTGCCTATGCCCTCAGAAAATCATTACTGTATCTAATGGGTTCTCTACCTTGGCTTTCATGACCTTTTGCTTTCTTCATGAATGATGGTCTTGATGTTCTCCCATAGCTCATCAAATCTTCTGTCATTAGTGTTTAATGCAATAAATTTGTTCTTGAAATGTTCTCGAACTTCAGGTAGTATAGACTCAAGGTTATATTTTAGCTCTTGTGGTCTTGTTTCTACTGCCTTTACCTCGAATTTGTACTTATATATGAGCATTCGAATCTTTCAGTATTGCAACTCAAGGCTCACCTCTTTTCTTGAGTACTCTCAGTGTAAGATATGCTGAGTGTGGTCTTCCATTTGGGTTTTCTAACTCTAAGTCTTTGCACATTTAATTATAACATTTTACTTTATCTTCTGGAGCTGCCCTTTGAAATTTCCGGCTCAGTTCTTTCACTTCATCATTTTCCCATTTTTCCTTAGCTACTCTAAAACTGAGAGCAAGGTTGAGTCTCTTCTGAAATTCACACTGATCTTTTCTTTCCATCCCGTCTTTTTAATGACCACTTACTATCTTAATGTCTGCTGATCTTGATGTCATCCCATAGTTTCTGGTCTTGAGATATACTTGAAATTTGGGTGGGATATACTCTACATCATATTTTGGCTCTTGTGAACTTGTTTTCATTATCTTCAACTTCACCATGAACTTACATTTGAGCAATTGATAGTATCTTCCCCAGTCAGTCCTGACCAGGTTTTACCTGCTGATACTGAGCTTTTTCATTGTCTCTTCCCTCAGATGTAGTCCATTTTATTTCTGAGTATTCTATATGAAAGTAAAAACGCTTCTACAGTCACCTTTGTGTTGTCTAAAAAAGGTACTTATTATGAAGTGGCTAGCCTTGAAAAATCTATGATGGGATGCCCACCTTAGTTTCTATCACTGAGATCATATTCTCCAACTACGGTTCTTTCCTTTTTGTTTACAACTTTTGCATTCCTATCACCAATAATTATCAGTGCAGTTTGATTGCATGTTTGACAAATTTCACATTGAAGACAATAGTAGCATGCTTCAATTTCTTTATCACTAGGCTTTGGGTTCAGTATATAAATTTGGACAATTGTATTGATAGGATTTCCTTGAAGATAAATAGATATAATCCTATCACAGACAGCATTGTGCTTCAAAATAAATCTTGAAATTCCCTTTGTGACAATGAATGGAAAGCCATTCCTCTTAGTTTGTCATCCTTGCACAGTAAACCATGTGATTTTCTGATTTGAAATGGCCAATACCACTCCATTCCTGGTTACTACTGTCTAGGATATTGATCTTGATGCATTTCTTTTAATTTCTGACTGCTTCCAATTTTTCTAAATTCCTACTTCTTAGGTTCCAAGTCCTGATTATTAGATTTTTGTGGCTGTTTCTTCTCACCTTGAGTTGTGCCCCATCAGCAAATAATGATCCAAAGTCTCCACTCCCATGTCTACTTTGAGAATGCAATTCCTCCCCGTTCACATTTTGAGTGCCTTGTGATCCTCTGGCATTGTTTCTGACAATGTTTTGCTTCCATTCATTAGACCTTCAGTATCTGACAATGTTTTGATGCTATGCATAAGGTTTACAGTGGTGACTTCCTCTTAAGTGGGCATCCGGTTCTTTCTTTGTACTCTGTTCTTAGTCTGGAAGCTGAGCTAAAACCAGTTCATTTGGGTGATCCTGGTGGAATTTGAAATAGCAGTGACATAGCTTCCAGCAACTCATAAACCACCACAGTACAACAACTTGACAAGTGGGGGAGTATGATATAGGATAGATAAATAGATATCAATGAAACATAATTAAAAGTCCGGAAATAAATCCTTTTGTTCATGGTCAATTTAAAAATTTTATTTATTTATTCATTCACTCATTTGATGCTTTTTTAATTTCAGAAAAGTATAAGAAACGTTATTTAAACATATTTACTCACTTTTGTGTGAATACTCAAATACCAATTTGTTTTGAAATAAACCATCATTTCCAAAGCCAAACCAGTATCTGTCTCTGTCACCCATATGCCCACTTTCCATTTTGCTTAAAAAGAGGGGTATTAAATTAAGTAATTCTTTCCCTCAGAGAAATACCACAGTTGACACCATAAAAGGAGCTGCAGACCAGTAGCTGTGGAATGGTCAGCTGATTTTTTTATGTATCCATGTACATTTTTTCATTAAAAGATCATTTTATTGGGGGCTTTTACAGCTCTTATAACAATCCATACATCAATTGTATCACGTATATTTTTCATATGCTTCCATCATTATTTTCTATACATTTACTTTCTATTGAGCCCTTGGTATCAGCTCTTTTTTCCTTCCCTCCCCCCACAATCATGACCCCTTGATAAATGATTATAATTTTAATATCTTACACTGACCTCATGCCCTCCCTCAGTACACAACAAGCTGACATTTTGTGATGCTCACCCTCCCAGTACAATCGCTGAAGACAAAATGAGTGCATAAGCAAATATGTTGAAGAAAGCAGATGGTGCCCAGCTCTCAAAAGATATAGCATCTAGGGTCTTAAAGACTTGAAGTTAAATAAGCAGCCATCTAGCTTAGAAGCAACAAGACCACATGGAAGAAGCACACTAGACTGTGCAATCTTGAGGTGTCAAGGGGATTGGGTAACAGGCATCAGAATACCCAAAACAAACAAACAAAACCATATTGTTGAGAATAAAGGGCGTTGAAGCACAGACTGAAAACCCATCTGTCGACAGTGGGATATCCCTTAACAGATGGGTCACAGTGTTCCTCTGGTTCCATGAGGCTTCCTCACCCTCCATTATCATGACTCCACTCCTGCCTTTCACAGTGGGTTAGGCCAGAGCATGTGCACAGGTACAGATAAGAGATAAGAGCTCACAGCACATGGAACCCTGGAACAGGAATGGGAGTAGCATTACCAGGAGGGTGGCATGAAGGTAGGGATTGAAGGGGAGGAAGGAGGAACTGATTGCAATGATCAACACATAACTACACCCCAGGGGGTCAGCTGAATTTTGATAAAGGTATCCTGATAGACTACAGAGGAAATAGTCTTTTCCACAAATAATGAATTGAATAGTAATGAACATAGATAATTGAATAACACCATACACAAAAATTAACTCAAAGTGGATCATCTAAATCTAAGGGGTAAAACTATATAGCGGAACACACGATGAAAATTTTCATTGTCTTGCTAGAAGTACAAAGTTTTGGATATGAAAAAAAAAGTTTTGGAGATGGTACCAAAAATTATCCATAAAAGAAATGTTGGATAAAATAAACTCTATAAAACATTAAAAGTGTTTATGAAGCAGCAGTTATATGCTCGGCTGCTAACCACCAGGTCAGCAGTTTGAAACTACCGGCCAGTCCTTGGTAGGAAGACAAGGCTTTGAACTCTCATGAAGAGTGACAATCTCAGAAACCCACGGGGACTGTTCTAACCTCTCCTATAGAGTCACTATAAGGTGGATTTGAGTCAATGGCAGTGAGTTCGGTTTCTAATCCTTCAAAAGGCATTATTTAGTGTTTTGAAGAGACAAGACACAGATTGGGAGACAGCATCTACTAATTATAAAAGTGCTAAAGGACTTTTATCCCAATACACATATTTTTCACCATCATAAAAGATGAACAACACACTTGAAATTGGGAAAAATATTTGAAAAAACATTCCAGTAATTAAATAGCGGAAGTAAAAAAGTATTGCTTAAAATAATGGAGACCTTTATTTAAAATATATATTAAAATGTGAAGCTATTCTCTCTCGGTGTAACCAATATGTACTTCTATACACTACTGATGATCCAAACTCTCTGATTTGTATGACATAAAAATGGCAGTTTGGGCATCATCAAATCAATCCAGGGGCACCCAAGAAGGTAGGGTTGATGATCTGCTTCCAAAAGGTCACATTTTGAAAATGTGTTGGGGAAAAAAAAGAAATAAAACCCTTATGAAGAATTTCTACTTTGCACACACAGAGCAGAAAGGAGTTTGACAAGGCTGATAGCAACTACCAAAACCGCCACCATAGATAGGCTCACTTGTGTTCTGGATAGCAATGGCTCTGTGGCATAAATCAAAATCACCTGAAAATCTTCAATCCACTCCTTGGCCCATGCCAAGATTTTCTAAGGTGTGATTCAAGGAGATGCATTTCTAACAAAGTCCCAGTTGATGAGGATGCTGCTAGTCTCGGGAGCATGTTTTGAGAATTACGGTTTAAATCACACACACACACATACAAAAATCAGGGATTTCAAACATAAAAACAATTCTTTTTATATTGCTCACTTCAATTAATAACAGAACATTTCTCTGAATCCACAAAAAATGAAGAGTATAATATTTCACTTAGTTGTGTTCACAATAACCACATGTAATGCTTATTGAGCATTTGTCAAAAATCAGTTGTCTGTATGTGGATTTTTTTATGTCTGGGTTTTCTGTCCTGATCCAGTGGTCCATGTATTGATCTGCCTGGGGCATAATGATCTACTGTTAATATTGTTCTTGATTAGCTCCTGATCCTAAATTTTTTTAAACCCTGTTGAGAGAGGGATATTGGGCTAATGTAGGCTAATTCCATATTACATTATCTGAATTATTTATTTTTACAGAATCAATCTTTTCGTGGCTGGAAGCTATTTACACACACACTGGGGGTTAATTGACATGGACATTTATAAAAATAACCACTGAGAATGTCCGGCACAGGTTTGTAAAAATAATATATAACTTAATAAAACATCTAGGGCATTGATGTAGCAAGACGAGGTCTCTCTGCCTACCAACAGTTCGACAATCTTACTACGGCTGTCCTCTGCTTCCTCACACACCATGGATATTCTGACTTATGGCCTCAGGTTACAAGTGTGTCTGAAGAATGGTCCAGTCCATTGAGTAGAGTTTCCCCATCGGATCTCACTGATGCAGCCTCTGGAGCATGCCATGTGCTTTGAAGATCCAGGATTCAGTGTCCCAGCATTCCACGGGACCCAGCTTGGGTCCCTACAATGCACCTAGAAGTTCAGCTCAATGTGGCCCATTCAATCCAGACCACCAAAGACACTCCCCACCTTGGGTTACCCAAAGCATTTTCAGTCATTCTTCCTCCCCCCCTTCCCTGCCACCAACTGGACGTTGGCCCTTCCTCTTGTCCTACCAACAGACATGTATGTGTGTTCCCTCGAAGTGTTTGCTCCCTTTCCCTTTCATAGGCCATGCCAGAAGGACTCGATTTGGAAACCCCATTAAATGAATGGGGCTTTAGATCAAACTCACCTTTAGCTCTTGGACTTAAGACGGTCACTCCCTGGTATGAGAAGAAATAGATGACAGCCACCCCAAGGCTATGGAAGTGGCAGTCTTTTGGCTTTGATTTAGATTCCTGGCTTAAAAAACAAAAACAAAATAAAACAACAACTTAAACTGACTGCCATCGAGTTGATGCTGACCCATAGCAATCGCTGGACAGACTGTGTTTACAGGAGTAGAAAGCCTCCTCTTGCTCCTGTGGAGCTGCTGGTAGTTTCAAAATGCAGACTTCAAGGTTAGCAGGCCAAGACGTGACCACTGTACCTCCAGAGCTCTGCAGTGCACTCTTGGGATTGTGGTTCGATTCCCTGGCTTGAAGGGTACCCAATGAAAGGAGGCCCAGCATTATCATCTATTTACTATTTTAATGCCTTCCTTGCCTTACTATAACACTATAACATCTATTAATCTGATAGGTTTAGTTCTGCCTTGGTAAATTAATGTTATTAGAAATGTTGCCCTACATGCCTGCATGGAGTAGGGGAGCCAGTAGAGAGGTGTGGGAGGGGTGGCCCTAATAGAAACTACTAAGTGGACACCTGCCCCTCCCCTTATAAGAATTTATTCCCAAGGACGGCATTGAATCTTCAGTTCTAGGAGAGGGACATATCTGATCAGAGCACATGGGAGCAGATGAAGGGGAAGGAGGAGAGAGTGAAGCACATCCTGGCCCACCAGGCCACGAGGACAATGTTCCCAATTAGAGCAGTCAGTCCACAGAGAAGACCACAAGGCCGGCCCCACAATGAGGCATGACCCCTGACTGACCAATAGCCCTAAAGGGGACAACACCAGAGACACAGTGTGGGAATTGCGCCCGATCTGATCCTGCCACACCGAGGCAGAACATTAAGGGGGTGTATAAGAAAAGCAAGGGAATGGAACGGTGAGGTCCCCAGGAAATTCTGAAGGTGGGCTTTGGGGCCAGGGCATGGTGCCCCAACAGACTGGACTGGAAAACACTCCTAAAAGCCAGCAAACAATCCTTGAACTAACTACAAGCTTTTCTTTCTTGTTGTAGTGTGTTTTGTTTTTTTGTCATTGATTTGTTGTTGTTGTTGTTGCTTTGCTGTAGATTGTTGCTTGGTTTTGCTCTGCTTTGTTTTTGTGCATGTTATTATCTCCGCAGGTCTGTCTAAATAAGTTAGGCTGGATAAACAATCTGGAGGGGAAAACAACAGAACCGACAGTTCTGGGGGGACATGGGAGAGGAGGAGGTGGGGAGGAAGATAGTGGTGTTAACAAACCCAGGGACAAGGGAACAACAAGTGACCCAAAATGGTGGGGAGGAGGGTGTGGGAGTCCTGGATGGGAATGATCAAGGATAATCTAACCAAGAGGAAATGCTGAAACACTGGTTGGGACTGAGCATGATAGTGGGACAAGAGGTAAGTCAAAGGAAATAGAGGAAAGAGCTGGTAGGCAAAAGACATTTATAGAGGTCTCGATAAGGACATGTACATATGTAAATATATTTATATATTAGGATGAAGAAACAGATCTATGTGCATATATTTATAGGTTTAGTATTAAGGTAACAGAAGGATATCAGGCCTCCACTCAAGTATGCCCTCAATGCAAGAATACTTCCTTCTATTAAATTGACATTCTATGATGCTCACCTTCCCGACACAACTGCTGAAGACAAAGCAGGTAAATAAGCAAATGTGGCGAAGAAAGCGGATGGTGGCTGACTATCAAAAGATGGAGCATCTGGGGTCTTAAAGGGTTGAAGGTAAAAAAGCTCTAGCTCAGAAGCAACAAAGCCCACATGGAAGAAGCACACCAGCCTGTGTGATCACGAGGTGTTGAAGGGATCCGGTATCAGGCATCATCAGAACAAAACATCTTACCACAGTGAATGAGGGGGGAGTGCGGAGTGGAGACCCAAGCCCATTTGTAGGCCACTGGATACCCCCTTACAGAAGGGTCTCAGGGAGGAGATGAGCCAGTTAGGGTGTGATGTAGCAACGATGAAAAATACAACTTTCATCTAGTTCCTAAATGCTCCCCCCACCCCACGATCATGAACCCCATTCTACCTTGCAAGTCTGGCTAGAAAGGAGAATGTTCACTGGTACAGATAGGAACTAGAAACACAGGGAGTCCAGGGTGGATGATCCCTTCAGGACCAGTGGTATGAGTGGCGATACTAGGAGGGTAGAGGGAGGGTGGGCTGGAAAGGGGGAACCAATTACAAGGATCTACATATAACCTCCTCCCTGGGGGACGGACAACAGAAAAGTGGGTGAATGGAGACCTCAGACAGGGCAAGATATGACAAAATAATAATTTACAAATTACCAAGTGTTCATGAGGGAGGGGGAATGTGGGGGGAGGGGAAAATGAGGACTTGATGCCAGGAGCTTAAGTGGAGAGCAAATATTTTGTTAATGATGAGGGCAATGAATATACAAATGTGCTTTACATAATTGATGTATGTATGTACTGTCATATGAATTGTATTAGTCCCTAATTAAACGATTAAAAAAGAACGCAACACCAAAATGTGCTTTACACAATTGATGTACGTATGGATTGTGATAAGTGTTGTATGAGCCCCTAATAAAATGATTTTTTAATGTTGCCCTATTACCAACTCTCATTATCAATGTAAATAGGACTCAATCATTTAAGAGTTTAATCTGTACAAGTTAACAATTTATGGAATTCAGTTCACAGCCTATTATTATATAACTCTAAATAGAATTACTTTATATCCCGGGTGGATGATTGATAATGTTGTCTGTCATAGAGTGATAGTGAGACCTCTAAAATGACCTGATATAAATCATAGTTATGTGAATGGATTTGGGGTTTGCCCTTGAGTCTAGACCAAGGTAAGAATTATTTGTTCTTATGCCATGGTCCTGATTGATGGTCACTCTCATGAAGAGAGCACTGCTTATATGGATGCTGTAACAAAGTGTGGTGAATAAAGCAAATGGTACCCAGCTATCAAAATGAATAGTACCTGGGGTCTGAAAGGCTTGTATTCAAACAAGCAGCCACCCAAATAAACATCAAGTAACTCCACATGGAAGAAGTACAGCAGACTGTGTGATCCAAGGATGTTAACTAATAACATTCAATTCTAAAGAAGGGAGTGATAACAAAGTTTCTATTGTGAACACTCGATTTGGAAGTCAATGGATCACAGTGGAAACCCAAAATGCTTTTGTAGGTTCCATACAGGGATTCAGCTGCCGATGCCTTCTGACCATTTGTGGGACATGAATAGCCTTGCTATCATATAAATATCATATAAATGAGATCACGGAGTTATATTAGGTTAAAATGAAATACCTGATCCTTTGAGCTCCCTTTTGACCTAATAAAATGGTATTCTAGTTTTTAATACTTCCAGCTTGCTTCTCTGGTTTATTTTGTTATTATTGTTGCTGGTCTTTTTCTCTCCTTTTTCTGAGTGTGTTTTCCAGTAGATGAAGTATGGGATGGGTGAAGCTACAGAGACAGTTAGTGGATTAGAGGTCTACTAGGGCACAGCGGGTGGGGGGATGTTTAGAAGGGAATGAGAAGCTAATAGCGAATAGAAGAGGACAGAAAATGGTCTAGAACTGATTGTAGTGCTGATTATACAACTCTTTAATACAAACTACGAAAGTGTATTACATATGAACCACATGCCAATAAAACTATGTTTAAAATTCCGCACTGCCATCAAGTTGATTCTCTCCCCGCAACCCTATAGGACAGGACGGAACTGCCCCTGTGGGCTCCCAACATTGTAACTCTGTACAGGAGTAGAAAGCCTTGTCTGGTCATTTCAAACTGGTGACTTTAGTGTTAGCAGCCACATTTGCAATCCATATGCCACCAGGGCTCCTATGTGCGAGCCTAAATTTAAATTATTGTTTGAACTGATCCCTGTCTACATCCTTCCTTATACCATCTCATAATAATAGAATCTGCTTTAGATCTCTATCTTTTTATTTCTTCTACTTGGCCACGCATCCCCTAGTTTCCTGAGGGTAGACTATTGCTCACCTTTCTAAGGAAAGTGAGAATAAGAGGGCTCCTCCATGTATGGAGACTTTTTTAAACCATCCAAACATCTTTTATTTTTTGCAGGAAAAAAAAGCACCCCGTAAGAAAAGCAACAACAACAAACCAGGACCAGAGTAAAAGTGATGAAAAGAATCTACATGAACCGTTATAAGAGTGGTTCCCAACAATCGTTCTACATGTGAATCACCTACAATGTTCTTATTTTGGATGACCAGAGGTTGCCTGAGAGCCACCGAATCCGAAGTTCTGGAAATGAGGAAGGGCACATGTCTCAAGGGTACTGAAGTCAGCTCTTTGAATGAGAACCTTCGGTTGGCATGTAAGCATTTTTAAGGACACCTTTATTGGCACTGAATCCACATACCACACAATTTAATAATTAAAGCCTATTGTCCCCTCACTTATTTTACTGTAAAGCAACATTAGCCAGGGAAAGCATTGCCTACCAGTAGTTTATGCATTTTCATTAATTACTTTCATAATCTAATTTCTAAATAGAGAAGCAGATTGTGATGCATGGAGATTCTTAAAATAATTATTCTCTGAGTAGTTTTTAATTTAATGCTAGCATCATTAAAGATCGTCACATAACATTTTGTTTTGGGATTTTTAAAAGTAATTTTTATGTAAGTACTTTTGAAAATCCTGTACTCAGAGGGTTTTAGGTGACAGAGACAAAGTTTATTTCATCAGTAATATATAGTTCAGAGTATTTTTATTTGAAGAATTCAAGGGTTTATGAACATGTGACACTTTGAGGAGTGTAGCTGGTGCAGATTATCAGGAGTGGCACCTGTCAGTCCAGAATGAACTACTTGAAAAATAGCATCAAACTTGTAAATAACATTTAGTTCACCTTCCCAGGAAAAACAATAGATTGTCTGTTACATGTTGGAAACAATGTTGTCCCCTATATAATCAATGACCTTAATGATCAGGAATAATAAATGCATCTTTCTCTGGTGAAGTAGGTGGCAGCCCAACTACCAGGGTTCTATCATGAAATACCCTTGGCAGAACGACATCTTCTCAGACACAAAGGAATTATAGTGCTTGCTATAAATCATCTGTTAACTTCCTAGACAATGAACATATGAGCATTGTCCAAATAAACCCCATGGTAAAAGTTGTATGGGGATTGTAGAGAATTGATCTACAAACATCGGCCCGTCTTCCAGCTCGTGGTATATGATTAGAGAAAGAGTAAGGCCAGAGAGAAGGCATAATATCTTTCTATGTTACAAACAGCATGTGGGGATATCACTTTGCTGTTTGGGACATGAGCAAAAAAGAAAACAAAAATAATAGGGTATCTAAGAAAAATAAAATTTAGTAAGACAAAATTTCAATCTCTTAAGAGATCACAGGATCTCACCTCAATGAAGGATGAGTTTAGGCAGAGAAGACAAGAGAGGATTATATGCAAAGGGATATTAATGGAATAAGAATTACAGGGAAATCTACAACAATACAGAATCAAAATCCCACTGGAGGCAATATACAGTAGAATTCACTCCACAGAACATCAAATTAGTGGAAGTGACAAAATTGGGAAGTTATAGAAGACAAAGAAATGGAAAAACATTTAAACAAATTGGTAACCTGGAGACTAAGAATAAAGATCCAATTTCAGAAATAAAGTTCGCCTCAGGAAGACAGGGGATTGGAATACAGATCAAAATCATACTGGAAATATACTCTCATTAAGAGAAAGAATGATGAAAGTACAGATTGAGATGACTCATCATATACAAACAGAGATGAAAGGACCACCAATTTTAAAAAGCATGCAGATAAAAAATTAGCGTTAAAAACTGAAGAAGAAACTGCACAACTACCCGTGTTGGATAGCATAAAGTACAAAAGAATAAAAATGTAGACCAGGCTCTTTCTGTTGTACCTAAAATAAATACCTATTACTTAACTGATTTAAAAAATATATTGAAAGAATGAATGCATGATGTTGCTGCTGTTCTTAGGTGCCAATGAGATGGCTCCACCTCCTAGCACAACAGAACAAACCATTGCGCAAACCTGTGCCTTCCTTGCAATTGTTCCCGTGCCTGCGTCCACTGATGTACCCCTGTGTCAATACATCGTGTCAAGGCCCTCCCTCTTTTTTTGTTGCCCCTCCACTTTACCAAACATGATGTCCTTCTCCAAGGACAGACCTCTCTTGGCAATATGCCCAAAATATGTAAAAGCAAGCCTTGTCATCCTTTTCTCTAAGGAGAATTCTGGCCTTGCTTCTTCCAGTGCAGATCTGCCTGTCCTCTTAGCAGTCCACGGTACTTTCAAGATTCTTCTCCAGCAGGATAATTCAAATGCATCAAGTCTTCTATGGTCTTCCTTACTTAATGTCCAGAATGCATGATAGCAAGGCAAACGGCACGGTTCAGAAAATATAACCTCTCTGCTCTTCATTGGGGAAAAAGAGAGAGCTGGTGACGATTAAACCGTAGCTGCCTAAGGGATTTTGAACTTGTCAGATGTGGAAAAGCGATGGTCCAAGAACTCTGGCAGACCTCACTGTGGGATTAGGGGATTATAAATAGTTAACAACGCAGATAGAAGGCATTGCAAAGAAAAACCAGATTTACTCTGCCAGTTTAAATTCATGACCATCAGAAAAGAAGGAGTTTTAGGAAGCCGTGCAGAATATGATTAATTCCAAATGAAAATAGTACTACTGAATTAAGAAGCGATAAATAATTGGAAAATTTTAGAAAGAAGAGAATCCCTAAAATGTATATATATACTCTATATCCCTACTCTCTTACGTAACTTTTCTCTTTCCCTAGAAATATTACTGGATAACAAATATGCTCTGCCAGTATAAACTGTGAGATGACTACAAACAGAAGTTATTAGGAATTTTTAGGATAAAAGAGACTATGTAATCTTAGCCCTTATGTAGTTAAAAAAAATTGTACAGCCCTTTCACTAATGACTCACATGTAAAAAATAGGTGGAGTATCATTTAAAATGTCTTTTTCCTTCTGTGACCCTAGAGAAATGGGTTTGGGTGTAAGGGGGTGGTACCCAGGACAGACAGTATAATGGAAGTAAAAACTCTTAGATTGATTGCACGAGGTCAGGGGAAAATATTTCACTCTACCAAATCTCAACAAATTTATACTAAACTAAAGGCATGGGTCACTCAATCATAATGACATCTTATAATAGAACACATTGTCCGTCATACATCTGGCCATGTGTATCAACCAAGTATTGCCTCATGACTCTTATTTAGCAAGTCAGCTCACACCTCAATGCAGGAAAAGCAAACAAGAACTTGTTATTTCTCCAGGAGGCTATGAGGTTGCTGGGTACTTCTGTTTCTTTAGCTGTCTTGGTTGGGCGTGTTTATATGTCTGGGTGAATTTTGGAAGTTTGGATGAGGGCTGTCTGGTTTCGCATGACCTTGGCTGGGATCGCCTGACACTCCTCTATGGCTCTCTCATCATCCTCCAGGAGGCAGTCTATTCAGCCTTTTCCGTTAGAGGCAGGGAAGCCTGCGAAGCAGTGAAAGGGATAATGCAAGCACTTTCTCGCGGTTCTGGTGGTCTCAATGTTCCTAACTTACCCATTTAACCAACTAAGTGCCATGCCAAGACCCCAGAGTCAGTGTGGGAAGGCGAGACTTCATAAAAGCATGAGATGGCGTCATCGTAATTCTACCGCCCCATGGAAATCAAAGACCTTCTGGTAAATCCTCCCCTAGAGAGAGTTCATCATTATTAAACGAAAATCAATTAAACATGATTTACAGCCATGCTAATAAATATCCACTCCCATCTCAGAATAAGACTAAATAGAAGCACCAAGGTTATTATGACGTTGGGGAGATGATTTTTATTTCTTCTAGTATTGTCTTGGGGTTTCTTCATGTGTTCTTTCTAGGTGAAATGTATTTTGTAAATGTGAATTCATGTTCTTGGGCTATCCTCTCAATCTTTTTTTTTACGTTTTTTTTTTACATTTTATTAAGGGCTCATACAACTCTTATCACAATCCATACATATACATACATCAATTGTATAAAGCACATCCGCACATTCCCTGCCCTAATCATTTTCAAAGCATTTGCTCTCCACTTAAGCCCTTTGCATCAGGCCCTCTTTTTTCCCCTCCCTTCCCGATCTCCCCCTCCCTCATGAGCCCTTGATAATTTATAGATTGTTACTTTGTCATATCTTGCCCTATCCGGAGTCTCCCTTCCCCCCCTTCTCTGCCATCCGTCTCCCAGGGAGGAGGTCACATGTGGATCCTTGTAATCAGTTCCCCCTTTCCAAACCACTCACTCTCTACTCTCCCAGTATCGCCCCTCAATCTCAATCTTGATGAGAACAGAATCACCGCAGTATGCCCATTTTCATCACACAGCCTTTTTCCCCTCAACATTCTGCATTTATTCCTATCAAATGATCTACATACATGCACACATGTCTGCATGTGCATACCTGCCTAGACGTACATGCAACACTCCTTTTTCACAGTCACGTCCCTAAAACACTGACATTGTTCATAAATGTTATCTCATAGTATGGAGTGTTTAGAGCTCTAACTCATCCTTGTTTGCTTGTGGGAACTTCATGGGAACATGAAAACAGACGGATGGCTGGGTTGTACCCACAGAGCTTCTGATATAAATAGTCTAAGATGTGGCCTGAACATCAGGACTTTAAAGTTCCTAGCAAGAGCCTAATGTGCCTCTAGTGCGGAGAACCACTGCTGTAGCGTGTTTGCCATCTCTTGTTGCTATTTTGACAGTGCTGTAATCACCCACTATTCATCGGTGATTTGCTCCTCTCCAAAATAAAGCCTAGGGTGAAGCCAAGGAAGGAAGAGTGAAAGGGAGGTAGGCAGGGAATGTAAGAGAGTAAGCAGATGAAGAAAAAAAAATTTCAGGAGTAGCATAAAACGTGCTTTCATATAATATTTTAAAATGTGTCTTCCAAAAATAATCTATGCTAGTAATAACCCATACCAGGAAATGATGACAACAGGATCAATAACATGAACACTAATCTACCCTTGCAATCACAACATAACAAGCCACAAGATGAAGAAATTTGTAGTTGAGATGCATCCAAACAGGTGCAGATTGCATCTTTTATATGTTTCAGGCAGTTCTACTGAAAACATTAAGACCTACAATAGAAAGGAGAATATAAAAAACTCAGAAATAGAGGCTGTATTTCTAATGCAATTGGTCACTGAGCTGGTTTGAGCTAAGTAAAATCCAAGAGGGATACCAATTAGTTATATGGTAAATTCCTCATTGTGTAACTCTTAAACGCACATACGACAATATTGTTTTATATAAATGAAGACTTTTAATTTGCCTAAAACTCCAAGATATTAATCTGTTAAATGGAAAACTCCAGAGTAATATTTAGATGATAAATGAGTCCCTAATGCTCTTATAGGACCCTCCTCAGCTGACCTACGGTATTACAGGTATTATAAATAAACTTTCCAGATGTCTGGTTTTGCTAGGAACTGTCCCTGTTTAAAGAAAATCTAACTAGGGTATTAAAAACTTGGAAAATTAAAATAAAGAGTACTGTACCCCTGGTAACCAAATAGGAGAAATAAACAAACTGAAGAGCTATATATGAGCCAAATAACTCAAAGGGAAGAAATGCTTAGGGCCTAGGAGATGGATAAATATTTATAAATATTTAAGAACCATTTAAATATAAATGATCTTCAAACAAACAAACAACCCCCCTGCTACCGAGCTGATTTCTACTCCTAGAGAACCGATAGGAGAGAGCACAATTGCCAGTTAGGGTTTCCAAAACGTTAAATATGGAGTAGAAAACCTCATCTTTCTCCCACAGAGCGGTTGGTGGGTTCAAACTGCTGACCTTGGGTTACATGACTCAATAGGTAGAGCATTATTTCTTCTTTCTGTCGCAAAACAAAAATAAACAGAGATGAAGGATCTAGAGCTCTAAAACTTTATAGGATTAAAAATGATTAGCAAGTCAGATGGCATCGCATACTTCTCAAGAAGTAAAATCCAAATTTTACTACATCTACAGAAGGTAAATAAATAAATAAAACCTTCTGGAAACGAACTCCACTTAAATGGGATTGCTTACCGAGATTCACAGAGCGCTTGCTCAAATGTACTCCCCACAGCAGGAATACTTTTGTTTCATGACAATCAGAAAATAGCAATGCAAATTGCTATGTGTAGGTAGCTGCAAATCTTTAACATGTTTGCTCAAATGTGAAAATAGCTCTGATTTAGTTATTTTATTAGCCTTGTGGATGATGGCTTCTAGGAGTAAATTAAATGGACAAAGAAAAACGTCATCCGAAAGGCTTCAGTCATCTCCAGTCTCGAGGAGAGAAGACGGGGACTATTTAGCTCTTTGACACAGAGCATTGTCAGAGTCCAACGAGACCGAGAGATTAAATGCTTTCGAATGAGAAGGTAGATTTTAGTCATTCGAACAACCGCTTTCTTCTATTCCATGCAGAAAAGCAAGTTTCAGGGTCTAGGAACCCAATTGGCAGCACCTAACACCACCTGGTTACATGTTGAATCACGGCTCAGGGAAGTGCTTTGACAACAGACTAGTGCCTGTCGATGGAATAAGGCTTGCACAGATTTTTCCAAATACAGTTTTCCTGAAACATACTCATGGCCACTTGTTGACCTATTATCAATTGCATTCATGCTACACTCGCAGGGGGAGTGGTTGGGAGAGAGGTCATATGGTACACAAACCCTGAAGGAGTTACTATCTGGTCCTTTCCAAGAAAAGTTGGCCAACTTTGATTAAGTTCACACATTGTTATTTTCTAAGGAGGAGTTTTGTTATTTTAGTATGATGAAAACAAACAGCCTGATCTAAATTAAAAAGCCATGTATATTAAATACAAGATGTTATCCTAGGTTGAATTCTAGAAAAAACAAACAAAACCAAAACGGGAGACATTATTTGAAAAACTGATGAAATATAAAGAAAGTATAGGGTTGAGTTAAAAGGCAAGAACTGATAGAATTTCCTTGGTTTTTGCAAGCATACCATGGTTACATAAGATATTACATTCCACTACTCGATCTCTTTGTACACTTTTCGCCAGTATTCCAAGCATCTAAAATGAATCTAAAACAAGTTTATTTTTAATAAGCTCAATTAAGACATTTCATGTGTGACTATTTTAAAAGCAGAAGCTTTCACACACACGTCTGTCAATTAGTTTCTATAAAAATAACTCTACAATTAAGGTTCTGTGAATTGGTAAACATTTGTTTTAAAAGATGAGCAATGGAAATGTCCTATATTGCTAATCAGAGATTTGAGGGCCTTCTGTCAACCCTGGAAAACGCCTTTCAGACCATCTCGCCAGTGGCCTTTTCCAGTGTGTTAGTCCAATTGAGTCCTCACGGGTGTAGTAAGGACCGTCCGAGAGAAGGAATGCTGCCTGCCCAGGCTCCCTCCCGAGACTGCAATTTAAATGTTTTACAGGTTTGGTGTTCCCAAGGGCTTTTCTTGAGGAAAAACATGTTTGAGAATTTAGAATTCTCACCCCAACTGCTCATTTCAAAGTTTCAGAAAGCGTATTTGCCTTGTACAGAACATGTATGAACTGGGTGTTGACTTTCACACCACAGCAAGTTTCCAAAGGGAAACAATTCCTCCGCACAATTAAAAAACATCCACAGCCATTGAATGGATCTCCTCTCATACTGACCCTAGAGGACACAGAAGAATTTCTCCTTGTGGTTTTCAAGACTTTTACAAGAGCAGACAGCCTCATCTTTCTGCAGAGGAGCGCCTCGTGGATTTTTGAGCCAGAGGCCTTCAATTAGCAACCCAATATTTGACCCACAATGCCACCAAGGCTCACTGTCTTCTTACAGTCAAGATTAGATCATTTAATTTTGTCAAACTTGAATCTGAATTCTTCCTGCCCACACATTTCTCAGCTTACGGCTATAAAAGAATCAATTCTCCAAGGGATGAACTGATGTGAAGATGCCCCTTGTACTCACCTGGCTAACTACATAAAAGAGCAATCCCTTTGTTGTAAGCCAAGTGTTTTCTGACTCCTAATGGCAATATATTGAGTGGAACAAAATACCTCCCAGTCCTGGGCAGTCTCCTAATCCTTGCGGTGCTTGGGCCAAAGTACCTAAGACAAAGTAATGTCCAAGGTTTATAAGATGAAGTACATGTCCAAAGTTTACAAAACAAAATCTTGCCATCTTCCCTTCGAAGGAGAAATTCTGAGTGTACTTCTTCCATGAAAGATTTGTGGATTTTTCTGGTAATCCATGTATAGTCCATATTCTTTGCTCAAACTGAAAGTCTTTATTTGTGGGATATAAAAAGGCTTTCCCCCAGCTTTGTCTCTCCCAAAATATGCCAAACATGAGAGGCTATTTGCGGGTCCATTTTGGGAGGGCAGATGCATTCAGCCTTCAGACTATTGTCTGGTCCCATCACAGGTGGAGCCCACTCCATGCTGTTAAGGACAATGGATTACTTCTCCCTGAAGGCTTTCAGCCATCAGTCTGGTCCACTGAAGGTGGGGTTCACACCCTACTGATAATGGTTTCTATGGAGAGCCAGAGAACAGGTCACTTAGGCTGCCTCCCTGAATCTAGGATCCCCCATATTGTCACATGTGTACCCCCAATCCCTCTTCCTTTTGCTTGTATGCCTCTAGATCATCCCCCTCATCACTGTATTACCTATAGCACAACCCCTTCCTGTGAGGTATATCCTTACCTGTAACACACACCCCCAAAGATATATAAGCCTGGGTTAATAATAAACCACTCTTGCTTGCTCCTGCTCTCTCTCCTGCCCTGTACAACCAAGAGGAGCTGAGGTGAGCATGCTACTATGAAATGTGTCTGACTCCTTCATTTTACTCTCTCTCTCTCTTATCTCTCATATTTTCTATGACTTTGTGATAATCTATACTTAATACTGCTGTACAATTGTGCCTACAGGACCTGAGATGATTTCTTAGGGGATGGCTACCCTGACATGTATTTTTTATCCTCTCTTCTTTATTGGTTGTTCAGCTTTAATAAGCATATGAAGGGATTAAAAATCCCATGCACACCATAGTCCTCAATGTGACGTATATATTTTTTAACATTATAAAGAGGTATTTTGCAGCAGGTTTACCCAGTGCAGTACATGGCATGGTTTCTTGACTGCTTCTTCCATGAGTATTGATTGTGAATCAAGTAAACTCATATCCTAGAAAATTTGACTATTTTATCAATTTATCATTACACTGCTTATTGGCCTAGTTATGAGGACATGTGTTTTCAGATCTTCAGATGGATGTTTTCATCAGTCAGTGTGACACGGCATCCTCTCTTTTAGTAGGCAAGGTTATATAATGGGCATATTGGAGATGGTGAATGTTGTTGTTCATAGATGCCCATAGTCGGTTCTGATTCTTAGGAAACCTATGTACAATGGAATGAAAAGCTCCTGGTCCTATGCTACCTTCACAATTATTCTTAGGTTTGTGCCCATTTATTTTCTTTTTTAAAAAAAAACATTTTCTTAGGGGCTCATACAACTCTTATCACAATCCATACATATCCATACATCAATTGTAGAAAGCACATCTGTACATTCTTTGCCCTAATCATTTTCTTTTTTTACATTTTATTAGGGGCTCATACAACTCTTATCACAATCCACACATATACATACATCAGTTGTATAAAGCACATCCATACATTCTTTGCCCTAATCACTCTCAAAGCACTTGCTCTCCACTTAAGCCCTCTGCATCAGGTCCTCTTTTTTTCCCCTCCCTCCCCGCTCCCCCCTCCCTCATGAGCCCTTGATAATCCACAGATTGTTGTTTTGTCATATCTTGCCCTATCCGGAGTCTCCCTTCCGCTCCTTCTCTGCCGTCCATCTCCCAGGGAGGAGGTCACATGTGGATCCTTGTAATCAGTTCCCCCCTTCCAACCCACTCACCCTCCACTCTCCCAGCATTTCCCCTCACACCCCTGGTCCTGAAGGTATCATCCCTGGATTCCCTGTGCCTCCAGCCCTCATATGTACCCGTGTACAACCTCTGCCCTATCCAGCCCTGAAAGGTAGAATTCGGATCATGGTAGTTGGGGGGAGGAAGCATCCAGGATCTGGGGGAAAGCTGTGTTCTTCATCGGTACATTTATTTTCTTAAACACTTTTATTCACACTTAATTCACATAGCCCACAACTCAATAGTTCAATCATATTAAAAAGCGTTGTATAATACTCTCCACAATGAATTTTAGAACATTTTCCTTTTTCTTGTATTCAATGTTATCAGCTCCCCATTTCCCTACAACCTTCCCGCCAGGAAAAATTCTACTATATTTGGCATAATAAAAGGCTATTCACAACCCTGGTCTATGGTCAGAGGGCAGTTACTGGAGACTTAATCCATGTGAGGATACCGCAGATAGATTTTGGGCTCCCAATGTCACACATAACCTTCTGTAAGCTAGGAGTACACAATTTAAGATATGATATCATTCTCACATTTTGCTTTTTCTCGATGAGAAGTTGCTAGTTATTCTGGCAGTGCATAGTCCTTTCAGTATTTTTTGTGAGCACCATAATTCAGATACATTGATTCTTTTTCAGTTTCTTTTTTCAATGTCCAACTTCCACATGCATAGGAGATAATTGAAAATGCCACGGCTTGGGTCAGTTGCATCTTAGTCCTCAAAGTAACACCCTTGCTTGTCAACATTTTAAAAGGGTCTCATGCCGCAGATTTCTCTAATGCAACCCATCAGCTCTCTTGTCTGCTGCTTCCATGAGCACTGATTGTGGATGCAAGCAAGACAAAATCCTTGATATCAATCTTTGCTCCATGCAACTTGATGTTATGCACTGGTCCAGTTGTGAGAATTTTGTTTTCTATGTTGAGTTGTAATTGTTACTTGATGATCTACATCATCAAGTGCTTTCAAGTCCTCTTGACTTTCAGCATGTCACCTGCATATTACAGGTAGCTAATAAATGTTCCTCCAATCCAGATACTGCATTTTATTCATTAATCCAGCTTCTAAGATCATTTACTCAGCATATAGATCAAAGAACATTACTTATGTGGGATATTACTGATTTTGTTAATATTAATTAATAATTTCTTCATTTTGTGGGGTCATCTTCCTTTGGAATGGACACAAATATGGATCTCATGCAGTCTGTTTGCCAGGAAGCTGCCTTCCAAATTAGTTAGCATAGGTTAATGAGGGCTTCCAGCACTGCATCTGTGTGTTGACATAGCTCAATGGACATGCTGTCAATTCATAGAACCTTGTTTTATACCAATGTTTTCAACACAACTTGGGTCTCTTGACAAACCATTGTAGGTAGTGACTCTGCTTCTCGTGTCTTCGGTATTTTGTCCACATGCTCCTTCAATATTTCAAATGAGCCTTAAACTTGTCTTGAGTTATTTTTCACTAGACAGAAGCTACGCATTCTCTAACCTTTTGGTTTGCTAACTCCATGACTGCTCTGTCCGTTTGTGTTATTCTGGTGGCTTTCAGGTTGTTTTGAGACTGGAAACTGAGCCTTGATATTTCAAAGGTCTGCATGGTCACTCAGGGTGATAGGTTTCAAGAGACTTTCCACACTAAGACACACTAGGAAGAAGTACCTGGTGATTTACTTCTGGGAAAAAAATTAGTAGTGAAAACCTCCACTACTTGTCTGTCCGTTTGTCCCACTGTGGTGGCTTGTTCCTTGCTGTGATTCTGGAAACTATGTCACCAGTTTTTTAAATACCTGCGGGGTTCCCGAAAGTAGCCTGGTTACAGGAGAGCTTCTAACTAAGAGCAGAGTATGCAAAAGCGTTTGGCAGTTTTCTTCTGAGGAATTGCCACTGAAAAACTTATGGACAGAATTGAAACACTGATAGATACTGATAACCTCTGGAAGCAAAGCAGAACATTGTCTGAGATTCTGTGAGAAGATGAGCCCCTCAGGTCGAATGCAGGCCCAATATGACTAAGCTGTTTTCAAATGGTAGAGGGATCCATGATAATCTGGAAGGGGTAAAGCCTTTGGGCGAAAACTTTCCAAACCGTCATTTACTGACAGGATACCACTCAAGATGAGAAGAAACAGCTATAGACATAAATTAATATTCAGAACTAGAGATGGTCAAAATATGAAACTAGGAAAGTTGAAAGCTGTAAAAAATGAAATAGTACACACAGAAATTGACATTCTATGCAGTAGTAAGCTGAAATGGACTTTCATTGCCCATTTTGAATCAGAAAAGTTCATGGTATACTATCCATTGAATGAAATAATCAAGAGGAATGGCTTTGAATTCATCATCAAACAGGACATTTCAGGACCTATTTTCAAGTACAATGCTGTTTGTGATAGAATCATAACAAGCCCCATTCAAGAAAATCCAATCAATGCACCTATTATTCAAATTTGTGCACAAAGCACCAAAGGTAGTGATGAAAAATTTGAGTAATGTCTCCAGTCTGAAATGAACAAGCATGCAATCAAGAAGCATTGCTAATCATTGGTGATTGGAATGAAATATTTGGAAACAAAAAGGACAGAAGAGGACTTCTATCCCCTAGGGGATAGAAATGAAGCCAGAGATCACATGATAACATTTGGCAAGTCTAATGACCTCATCTCATGCACATTTTTTTTCAAAAACATGCAGAGATATATATGTGGACTTCTCTAGATGTAGTACACAGAAATAAAATACAATACATTATGGAAGAATTAATAGAGAAGTTCAACATCAACAGCTAAAACCAGGCCAGAGGCTGACAGTGGAATAGATCATTAATTACTCATATGTAAATTCTGGATAAATTACTCATATGTAAGTACATGGATCAAGAAGCAATTGGACAGAGACGTCGAGGGAATGCTGCATAGTTTAAAATCAAGAAAGGTGTGTTTCATGGTTTTATCCTCTCACCATACTTGTTCAATCGGTATGCTGAGTAAATCATCAGAGAAACTGGATTATATGAAGGAGGGTCCAGCATCAGGATTGGAAGAAGGTTTATTAACAACCTGCAATATGCAAATGACACAACCTTGCTTGCTCAACGTGAGGAGGAGTTGAAGCACATACTGATGAAGATCAAAGATTGTAGCCTTCAGCATGGATTACAACTCATTGAAAGGAAGAACAAAATCCTCCTGATAGATGGAGAAATGTTTGAAGTTATCAAGGATTTTGTCTTACTTGGATACACAATCAATGTTCCTGGAAGCAGCAATCAAAGGATCAATCTTTTCATGACTGGATGTTAATTACACAAATAATGGGAGTTAATTATCAGGAAAGTTTACAATAATGATCACTGAGAATGCCTATATTAGCTCAATATCCCTCTCTCACTAGGGTTTTAAAACTTAGTATTAGGGGTTAATCAAAGACAATATTAATGGAAGATCATTATGTCCCAGAGGGAAAAACAACAAGATTCTTTACCATAAATTAACAAGGAGGTCATGAAAAGGAGCCAAAGGCATATAAAACAAACAAACAGAAAATCCAGGATCCAGAAATGGGTACTAGGTTGACACTCAATCCTGGCTCCAATTACTTCTTACATCATGTTCCTGCTCAATACTTGCCCTAAGGAAGGGAACACAGAAGATATGAGTGCTCTAGAAAAATGTGGTGAAGAAATTAGCTGGTGCCTGTCTTTCAGATAAAATAGCAACCGTGGTCTTAAAGACTTGTCTCCAAACAAGCAGGCATCTCAGTGAGATGGCAACTGAGTCCACATTGGAAGAAGCACACCATCATCAGTCACTGAAGGATTACAAAGCATAGAATCCAAAATCGAAGGAGGGATTAGTATCAGAGCCTACACTGTGAGAATCGGGTTTGGCTGCTTGTAGGAGCGCAAGATGAATTCATGGGAGCTACATAGGACATAAGCCCCTGGTGCTTTCCCTCTATCCGTAACTGAGGCATAGGAGTTAAGTGGTTACTAAAGAGAGTGCATTGCAGAGGTGGCTATAGAAGATCAGAGGGATAAATCTGACTGGAGCAGCTAAACCTTTGGCTTCACTGTTCCCACCCCCCACCCTTTTGATGCATGCTGGACCTGATCTGGTTTTAAATATTTTCTGTAATTTTGTGGTGGGGGGTTGTTTATTTATATTAGGGTTTATCTCAAATGTGTTATGGAATTGGTGGTTACCCTCTTGAAGTCGTGTGATATGTTTTTTTTTTATTCTCTGTATAAGTATATGAAACCCAGGAATGATGAACCTCTAGGGACAGCAAGTAGAATAAGGGCTTCAGGGGAGTGATAGGGGTGGGGATTGGGGGAAAGGGAGACAATGTCAAAAACTCCAGGAAGCAAAGAATGTTTTTAAGAAACTGATTGTGGTAGCAATTGTACAATACTGCTTGATGTGATTGAACTATGGAACAATATGATATACGTATTAACTCCCAATTAATAAAACATTTTTGAAATGCAAAAAAATGATCAAAAAACAAATTGAATTAGGTAAATCCATTGCATGAAACCTCTTAAGGGTAATGAAAATCACGGATGTTACTTTGAAGATGAAGGTGAACCTCACCCAAGCCATAGCTTTCTCCATTGCATCATATGCATGTGACAGTTGGATATTCAATAGGGAAAACTGAAGAATAGATGAATTTCAATTGTGCTGGGGAAGAATATTGAAAGTACTATGGACTGCTAAAGGACAGAAAGTTCTGTACTGGAAAAAGTAAGGCAATGCTCCTTAGAGAAAAGGATGGCTAGGCTTGCTCTTACATACTTCGGACATATTGTCAGGAGAGACCAGTCCCTGGAGAAGGACATCATGTTTGGTAAAATAAAGGGTCAGCTAAAAAGAGGAGGGCCTTCACAAAGATGGATTGACACAGTGGCTGTACCAATGGGTCAGGGCAAGGAACAATTCTGAGATGGTGCAGGACTGTGCAGCATTTAGTTCTGTTGTGCCTTGCAGTCAACTTGATGGCACCTGACAAGTTCAGACTGACGCTGAAGAAAATTAAAACAAGTCTGTGAGCAGTAAAAGGCGATCTTGAGGCTATCTCTGAATTTTAAGAACACTAATGACAGAAGACCTGATTAACTGGGGGATGACATCATACATAAAGAAAACAAAAGACCATTAAAATAATGGAAAGAAAGAAAAGATCGGCTGGGATGTCAGAAAAGACTGAAACATGCTCTTCATCGTAGAGTAGCAAAGGCACAAGGAAGAAATGATGAAATCAAAGAGCTGAAAGAACTAAAGAATAAATTCAAGCCTTGAGTTACAATATTGTAAATTCTATGGGCAAAATATCAAACTGGATGGAAAGTATAGACAGAGTGACTATACCACAAAGAACTAGTGGGCACTTCAACCCGGTGTTCTAAGATGTGAATGCAACGTACCGACATGAAACAGGGAGCAATAGAGAAGTCTGAGGGGCCGGCTCCAATCCCAACTATATGGACAGTCCCCCCTCTCCACAGAGGAAATCACTTCAGAGGACAGGACTGAAACTACAGCTCTGGGAGAGGGACATATCTGATCAGAGGACACAGAAGCAAATGAAGGGGGAGGAAGAGAGAGTGGAACACATCCTGGCTCACCAAGCCCTGAGGACAATAGTCCCTTTCATAACAGCCAAAGCATAGAGAGGACCATAGGGCCGACACCATGGGGACATCCCTATGGAGGACAACAATGGGGACACAATGCAAGAATTGCGATCAATCTGAGCTGACCTCACTGAGGTGAAACAGTAGCAGTCTCCAACAGAACAGCAAGGAAAACAGCAACAAAGTCCCCAGGGAATATCAAAAATAGACTTTGGGGCCGTGGCATTGCACCCAATCAGACTCCACGGGAAAACACACCTAAAGTCAATACACAGACTTTGAACAATTCATAAGCTTTCCTTTAATTTGGTTATTGTTTTTTGTTGTTGTTTATATTATGTTTTCTTTTGTTGGTTTGTTTTGCTCATCTTGTTTTTTGTGCATATTATTATCTCTCCGGGCCTATCTAGATAAGATAGGCTGGATAAACAATCTGGTGGAGAAAACAATGGGACTGACAGTTCAGGAGACATGGGAGATGGGGAGGCTGGGGAAAGGAAGTGCATATAACAATAAGATGATTAAAAAAAAAAGAAGCAGTGTTGTCCCCTGTAGGGGTATGGGTCAGTGAGGGATGTCATGCACTGAAGACACAGTATGGGAATTCCACCTGATCTGATCCCATCACACCGAGGCAAAATACTAAGGGCGTTGAAGAGTACAGCAAGTGGAACAGAGCAATGATGTCCCCAGGGAATACCAAAAATAGACTTTGGGGCCAAGGCTTGGCACCCCAACAGACTCAACTGAAACACATTCCTAAAGGCCAAAAAAACAGTCCTTGAACTAACTACAAGTTTTTCTCTCCTGCTGTTGTGTTTTGTTTGTCATTGGTTTGTTGTATATTGTTGCGAGATTTTGCTCTGTCTTGTTTTTGTGTAGGTTATTATCTCCGCAGGTCTGTCTAAATAAGATAAGCTGGATGAACAATCTGGAGGAGAAAACAATGGGACTGAGAGTTCCTGGGGGACATGGGAGAGGAGGAATTGTGGGGAAAGGTAGAGGTGTTAACAAACCCAGGAACAAGGGAACAACAAGTGATCCAAATTGATGGTGAAGAGAGTGTAGGAGACCTGGTAGGGAGTGACCAGGGGTAATAAAACCAAGAGGAATTACTGAAACCCTAATGAAGGCTGAACATGAAAGTGGGACAAGAGGGAAGTCAAAGGAAATAGATGAAAGAGCTAGGAGGTAAAGGGCATTTATATAGGACTAAATGTAGGCATGTTCATATGTAAATATATTTACAAATGAGGATATGGAAATATATCTATGTTCATATATTATAGATTTAGTATTAGGATGGCAGATGGACATTGGGCCTGCACGCAAGTACTCCCTCCATGCAAGAATATCTTGTTCTATTAAATTGGCATTCCATGATGCTCACCTTCCTGACACAATCATGAGGTACTGAAGGGATCATTTATCAGGCATCGAAGAACAAAAAATCATATGATTGTGTGCTCACCTTCCTGATACGATCACTGAAGACAAATGGGTGCATAAGCAAATGTGGCAAAGAAAGCTGATGGTGCCCGGCTATCAAAAGATATAGCATCTGGGGTCTTAAAGGCTTGAAGGTAAATCTAGCTCAGAAGCAATAAAGCCCACATAGAAGAAGCACACCAGCCTGTGTGATCACGAGGTGTCAAAGGAATCAGGTATCAGGCATCATCAGAACAAAAAAAAAATCATACCATTGTGAATGAGGCAGAGTGAAGAGAGGAGACCCAAAGCCCATCAGTAAGCAATTGGACATCCCCTTACAGAAGGGTCGCAGGGAGCAGATGAATCAGTCAGGGTGCGATGTAGCAACGATGAAACATACACTTTCCTCTAGCTCCTAAATGCTTCCTCTGTGCCCCATGCACCCACGCCCCACTATCATGATCCCAATTCTACCTTACAAATCAGGCTAGACCAGAGGATATACCCTGGTACAGATAGGACCTGGAAACACAGGGAATCCAGGCCAGAAGATCCCTTCAGGACCAGTGGTGAGAGTGGTGATACCGGGAGGGTGAAGGGAGGGTAGGATGGAAAGGGGGAACTGATTACAAGGATCTACATATAAACTCCTCTCTGGGGGATGGACAACAGAAAAGTGGGTGAAGGGAGACGTTGGACAGTGCAAGATCTGACAACGCAATAATAATTTATAAATTATCAAGGGCTCATGAAGGAGGGAGGAGTAGGAGGTAGAGGAAAATGTGAGAAACTGATGCCAGGGGCTTAACTGGAGAGCAAATGTTTTGAGAATGATGAGGGCAATGAATGTACAAATGTGCTTTACACGACTGATGTATGTATGGATTGTGATGCAAGTTGTATGAGCCCCTAATTAAATGATTTTTTAAAATCCAGTCTGTAGTACACCATTTCAAGAAGTAGCATATGAACAAGAGCCAATGGAACTGAGGGAAGAAGTCTAGAAAGCACTGAAAACATTAGCCAAAAATAAAGCTCTAAGAATTCATGGAATACCTAGGGAAATTTTTTTCACAAGCTGCTAATGCAATGAAAGCACTCATTTATGCCAAGAAATTTGGAAGATAGCTACTTGGTGACATAACAGAAGGCTCAATTTATCATTGATATAGCATGTGAGTAAAATTTTGCTGAAGATCGTCCAACAACAGTCGCAACAGTACATTGAGAAGGAGCTGTCAGAGGTTCAGGCAGGATTCAGAAGAGGAATTGGAACAAATAATATCATTGCTGAGGTGAGATCAATGTTGGCTGAAAGCAGAGAATACAAGGCAATTGTTTATTAGCATTTCAGTGACAATACTAAGGCATCAGACTGTGTGGACCATAATAAATGATGGCTAGCCTGGGGAAGAAGAAGAGTCCCAGAACCGTGTACTATCCTTATGTACAGCCCGTACATGGATCAAGAGGCTGTTGTGGTGAATGGAACAAGGGAAAACTGCATGGCTTAAAATCAGAAAAGGTGTGAATCAGGTTCCTATCTTCTCAACATAATTATTCCACCTGTATACTGAGAAAATCATCAGACAAACTGGATTATGTCGCGAAACTTGAAGGAAGACTTGAAGGAAGACTTGAAACACTTGCTGATGAAAACCTGCTGATGAAAATCGAGGACTGCAGCCTTCAGTAGTGATTATACCTCAATGGAAAGAAAACAAAAATCCTGAAAACTGGCTCAGTAGGTATCGTCATGAGAAACGGAGAAAAGATTGAAGTTGTCAAGCATTTTGTCTCGCCTGGATGCATAATCAGTGCTCAAGGAGGCAGCAGTCAGGAGATCAAAAGATGTCTTGCAGTAAGCAAATCTGCTGCACAAGTTCTCTTCAGAGTGTTGAAAAGCAAGGATGCTATTTTGAGGACTAAAGTGCTCCTGATCCAAGTCATGGTATTTTCAATTGCCTCCTACGCATGTGAAGAAAGTTGGATATTGAATAAGGAAGACCAAAGGAGAACTGCTACTTCTGAATGATGGTGCTGGCCAAGAATATTGAAAATACCATCAGCTTCCAAAAGAACCATGAAATCTGTCCTGGATGAAGCACAGCCAGTGTGCTCCTTAGAAGCAAGGATGGGGCGACTTTGTCTCAGGTGTTTGGGACTTGTTATGAGAGACTGGTCCCTGGAGAAGGACTTCATTCTTTGTAAAGTAGAGGGGCAGTGACATAGACGAAGTCCTTTATAAGATGATGTCATACAGTGGCTGCATTGATGGGTTCAAACATAAAATAATTGTGAGGATCGCAGGTAGTTATTCATTCTGTTATAAAGAGTGGCTATGAGTCGGAACTGACTAGAAGGCACCTAACATCAACACTGGGAACCTTCTGCAAAGCATTCCCGTAGATGACTGTATCTTAGTGAGGAGGAAGAAGTTCCATTACAATACTGATCTTCCTGTTATTTCTCTTTCAATTTCCTTCCCATGAGAAAACTGACTAAAGAAATATGGCTCAATGTGTTGTGGTAGTCGTGGTTAGGTGCCATTAAGTCAGTTCCAATTCTTAATACAACCGAATGAAACACTACTTTGTCTTGTCCACCATCACAATGGTTACGTTGGATCCCAGTGCCATAGCCATTTTGTTCATGGCTTTCCTCCTATTTCATTTTCCTTGTCACTGATGCTCTTTTATCAAGCATGTTATCCTTCTCCAGGGATCACCCTCTCCTGTAATATGCCCCCAAGAACAAACTCTACTCATCCATTCTGCTAGAGGGATTCTGGCTCTACTTCCTCTAAGACAGATTTGTTGTTGTCTGGCATCAATCCATTCTAACCTGGTCTTCCTCAGTCAGTGTCCAGCTTTCACGTGTACATGAAGCCATTAGAAAAGACCATGACTTGTGTCAGACTCACCTTAGTCCTCAAAGAAACACTGTTACTTTAGTTTAGAGGTCTTGTGAAGCAGATTTTCCCAATGCAATGTGTTCTTTGATTTCTTGACTATTGTTTCTGTGAGTGTTGAGTGTGGATCCAAAATAAAATGAGACCCTTGACAACTTTAAACTTTTCTCCATTTGCCATGGTGTCAACCCTTGAAAAATTTTGCTTTTATGAAGGAAAAACGTTATTAGTTACATGAAAACGTTATTTTCCTAGAGCACTTTGCTCTATCTCCTTGACACTCAACAGAGGAGTATCTTTATTATTCAGTGATGGCCCTGTTAAATTTCTCCTTTTAATGATCTGCATGACCTCTTGAAGTCTTTCTCTCTACAAAATGAAATGGCTCCCCAGGGAAAAATATGGAAAGATTGTCTAGGAGAAAGTCACTTTTGCTGAGCTCCAACAAGCATGTAGACCACATGACAGCTCTGTCATCTGGGCACTCCCTAGCAATGTTGATTGTGAGTAGACTTTATTTAACACTCACCACAAGTTCAAGTGAGATTTCTGATATCTTTTCAAATTCCCACTTCAATATATGTATTGAACAAAGAAACCATGGTTTCCCATGATTTTTTTTTCACTGAAAAGCAACATAGAACATTTCAAAGTGGCTTATGCACAGTAACCTTGTACATTTCAGTTCTTAGTTGTATAGGGTTCCTATAATAGATATAATACAAGAAGGTGACACTAACAGACAGGTATTTATTTGCTCGGTATTCAGAAGGCTAGAAGTTTGAAGTCAAGGTTCTGGCTATGTAGGAACACTTTCTATATCCACTGTGCTTTGTCTTTTTAGCTTCTGTTTCCTGGTATCTGGGAGTTTTACAGGTGGAAAACTCCTTGGTATCCATCTAGCTCCATCTCTGCCTACCCCTTTATATCTTTTTTTAAAACCATTTTATTAGGGACTCATACAACTCTTCTCACAATCCATACATACATCAATTGTGTAAAGCACATTTATAGATTCATTGCCCTCATCATTTGCAAAACATTATCTCTCCACTTAAGCCCCTGGCATCAGGTCCTCCTTTTATCTCCTCCCTCCCCGTTCCACCCTTCCTCATGGACCCTTGATAATTTATAAATTTTTATTTTGTCATATCTTGCCCTGTCCGACAACTCCCTTCACCCACTTTTATGTTGTCCGTCCCCCAGGGAGGAGGTCACATGTAGATCCTTGTAATCGGTGGTCCCTTCCCAACCCACCCTTCCTCTACCCTCCCAGTATCGCCACTCACACCACTGGTCCTAGAGGGATCATCTGCCCTGGATTCCCTGTGTTTCCAGTTCCTATCTGTACCAGTGTACATCCTCTGGTCTAGCCAGACTTGCAAAGTAGAATGGGGATCATGATACTGGGGAGGAAGCATTTAGGAAGTAGAAGAGAGTTGTATTTTTCATCATTGCTACATTGCACCCTGACTGGCTCGTCTCCTCCCCGAGACCCGTCTGTAAGGGGATGTCCAGTGGCCTACAAATGGGCTTTGGGTCTTCAATCCGCACTCCTCCCCCTCATTCACTATGATAAGATTTTTTTGTTCTGTTGATGCCTGATGCCTGATCCCTTTGACACCTTTTTATCGTACAGGCTGGTGTGCTTCTTCCATGTGGGCTTTGTTGCTTCTGAGCTAGATGGCCACTTGTTTACCTTCAAGCCTTTAAGACCCCCAGATGCTGTATCATTTGATAGCCAGACACCAATCAGCTTTCTTCACCACATTTGCTTATTCACCCACACTGTCTTCAGCAGTTGTGTTGGGAAGGTGAGAATCTTATAAAACACACCCTACACTAATCTGCTTTCCTGGCATAACAGAAAACCCATTCTCAAATGAGACTACAACCACAGGCACCTAGGTTAGAGTGACCAGCACATATTTCTGTTGGGGTGGCAGTGGTGAGCAAACTTCAATCCCTAACACTTCATGATATGGTTACTTCATGATATGGTTACTTCATGATATGGTTAAAATTTTATATGGGGCTTGACCTAGAATCTATTCAGTTACTTTACTTTACACACATCCACACTCAGAGAGAGAGAGAGAGAGAGAGAGAGAGAGAGAGAGAGAGAGAGAGAGAGAGAGAGAGAGAGAGAGAGAGAGAGAACCCACTGCCGTCAAGTTTATTCTGACTCAGAGACCTATAGGATATCCAGGGCTATAAATATTCATAGGGCCAGCCAGTCTCATCTTTCCCCCAAGGTGTGGCAGGTGTACAGGAGCCTTGGACCTTACCTTCATCAGTCCGTTGCTTAACTACCAGTGTGGCCATGACTCACTCCTTCCTTATGCACTCACTTCCTTCTAAATTTAATATTCCTTCCTGACACATTATGTCCACCAAGCAGCTGCCAGGAACTCCACGTTTCTTATTTGGAACTGGCAGAGAGTAAATATGTTTCAGGTCGTTTCATATTTCTTTGTCCCTCTTCTCTGTGATCCAGAATTTAGGCCTATAGCCCCTACCCACAGTTGTTGGAGGGATGGAGCAGATTGACTGCTGTCAATCCATCACAGCCCACCATTTCCAGCATGGGCAGTGGGGTATGATTTTGAGGAAGGGCAAGGAACAGCAAAGTATATGAATGAAATTAGGCAACTTTTACCAATATGCATGGGTTCTCGGTGTCTTGAGATAGCAAATGGCCATTATAACCAGGGAGGATAGATAACAGCATGAATTGGTATAGATCCCATAGATCACTCGCGATCATACCCATACACACATATGCACATGTACACTCATGCCTTCGTGAAATTGGGAGTTAATCTGGAGATTTGATATCACATTAATAACGAGATCTTCTGAGAGATGCTTTACTAATGTGGTCAGTCATTATTCGATAGACTATGCACTATGTATTCAACGTCACTTTTAGAAGGTTATTATATCAGTGGCTCACAGCCTCTTTCTATAAAAAGCTCCCTGCTAAACATCTCAGGCTTTCTAGATCACATAGTTTCTGTCACAACTACTCAACGTTGCTACTGCAGTGTGAAAATATTCAGAGTCAACAAATAAATGAGCAAGCTTGGCTATGTTCCAGTAAAACTCCATTTCTGAAAACTAGCAAGAAACTGGCTTCATACCATGAACCATAGTAATTTGTCAGCCCTACTCTTTATCATAAATTCTTTCTAAAATAAAGTGAAAAATTAGTTTGATGTCCTACACTAAAACTGTACTCTTTTTTATGTGACAAATGAGAGCTCTAAGCCCCATTGTGTTTTGATCTTTTTTCCTCTGCTACAAGGAAGCTCAGAGCTAAGTTATGTCGATATTTAGTGAGTGTGGTGAAGTGAAACTTTGTAATAGGGCTCCTCTATCCATGTCTCTGTAACTCCCACTATAGGATTCAGTGGGATTATGCAAATAGGGCATGTGAAACACTACTAGAGCGTATTGGTCACTTTCAGTTGCTGTAACAGAACTATCTCTGAAGCAGGGAGAAAGAATTCCAGAACCCTTAAAGGAAGAAGGACCACCAGTGGAGTATGTTTGACATCCCTGCCTGAAGTGGTGTAGGTCAAGACCAAAGGCACCAGAGGTTTTGGCACAGAGATCCCAGGACAGACACATGTCTGGGGCAGATCCCAGACAGAGCATAGGGTGCACTTCTGAGGCCCTGAGACAGTGAAGTGGAGTGTATGGGGGTTTCTGGCTCTGAGAAGCAGAAAAGACCATGTGGCTGAGAGGTTGAGGACCAGAGAGACAAAGTCCTCGCTGCTGGCTGAGGAGAGGTGCTGCTGTGGACCAATGACGGTATCTTTACTGTCAACTGATCTCGACTTGTGGCAAACTGTTCACTTTCCTAATAAACTCTCACGATTGCGGGTTTTGTCTGTGAGTTCTTTGTAGCTTTGCAACACATTATCATCCCCAGAAGAAAAAGGAGAGCATCATGCGAGGCATGGTTGGTGTGAAAACAGGTAAAACAAGTTGGAGGTAAAGGCATGGCACTTGGCCTTGGGTGGAGAAGGAGATAGATTCTTCTTTTTTTTTTTCTGTAGCAAGAGGAAGCTGTATGTGAGCTCCATGTCTTTTTTTTATCAGTGGGTACATCTTATTTTCATCATCTTATTTGCTGATGGATCTCTTCAGAATCTCTACCTTTTATATGGTCTCATAGGTTTCATGTTATACCGCATCATTTTTTCCATTAATGTAATTATTTTTATATTGTTTTGTAAATAAGTGATACATGAATTATATTTAATGTTTAATATTTCTCTTTTGTACACCCCCCACCCCCACCACCAAATCCATGGCCCTTAAACCTCTTCTGACTCATAGTTACTCTGTAAGGCCCCATAGAGTTGTTTAGGCTATAATCTTTACAGAACCAAATTGTCATGTGTTATTCCAGCAGTGTGGCTGATGGGTTTAAATGAGTGACCTTCAACAGCTGAGGGCTCAAGCATTGCTCCACCAGGGTTCTTCATACACAGCACATATACAAAGCACACACACATGTGCCAATATTTAGATATCCTTTGAATTCATTTCACAAGTGAGCAATCTGAGACCCAGAAACTTCCATAATCAGGAAGCCAAAAAGTGCTAATACTTTGGCTACAATTTTGGTTGTATGTCTGACTTAGTTTGCTTAAGAAATAGAAATGTATAAATGTATTTCAGAATTCTCATAAAGCTAACTGTTCCTAGTTTTATTTTAGATAATAACACAATACTAGTCATCACTAGTATCTGTCTCCTGCTGCCTTCTGTTACAGAATCACTATCCTGTTCTCTCAGATCCTGCATTTTTACTGGCTCATTTAAAATCTCCAGACCAGCAGCACTAACGTCCCTCTTTTCTCCCTGCATCATCTGCCTCATATTTATATGGACTCTGAACTCAACTTTGTTTCTGACTCAGTAGGGTTTGTGCTCCTCTACCTTGTTCTCCTCAAACCTGTGCTCCCACTTTAGGCCCGCCTTGCTGTGATCCCTCATGTGCTCTGGAATATAGTTTCTTCTTGATCTCTGGCTTTCATCAACTCACCTTTTCTCCTAGCCTTTGCTCCAGTAGCTGTATCAGGGGGTCATATTTTAAATAGCTGTAGGCTAAGGAACTGTGCTTTTAAAAAAAGAATTCCTAAATGTGTCCTTAATTTTTTGAAAGCTGAAAGGCATAGGAAAAAGAAAATAACTACAAACAAGAGCAACTCAAATAAATGCAGCGATATTGGTGCGAATTGCATTTAGTTCATTAGCTTCTGTTCACTCCCATGTCAGCTGAAAACTGTGTAGAAACCTCTCAAAAAAAAAAACAAAAACAAGTGAAAGCCTATCACGCACTATGCATTAATGTGCAGCTAGGACAGATTTAATGGAGAAATTCATCATGTTCTCCCCATACTAGGCTCTGAAATTATCCACAAAAATAATTACTGGAAAAACAAAGCACTTTAATTTATCTTTATGGATTATTATCAGAATGCCCTTCAATTCTATGATTTGGACCTTTTCACTAGCGGTATTTTCCTTAAGCTGGAATTCAATATTTCTTTCAGTGCTACATTTTTCCAAAAGACTAAGACTTTTTGAGTACGGATTTCATTAGGGACTAAGCAAGAAACTGAGCACATATTTCACAGAATTTTTCTCCTTCCCACAGAGACTAAGAGGATAAATTAGGCAAAAAACAAACACTTAGAAAAGCAAGTAGCTGAGGAGATGCACTCAGAAGCTTTGCTCATAGAGGCGAGGCACAGATTTGCCATTATCTGGTTAATTTGATTAAAATTGAGCAATCTCAAAGTAGATACCCACATGCCCATCATGTTATGTGCTTAGGGCAACAGTCAAGCCAGCTCCATGAAAATATTTAGTGAAAGAGGGATATTATATATATATATATATATATATATATATTTAGAAAGCACTAGACTCATCATGAGAAAAATAAAACCAAACCCTTGACCCTGGCGGCGATTCCAATGTGCAGGACCTGATATTAGGTTGTGGAGACTGTATGTATCTTTACAGGAGAGACAGCTACCTCTTTCCCCAGCAGAGTGGCTGCTGAGTATGAGACACCGGCTTTTTGATAAGCAGCCCCAAGCCAACCCACACTTTGTGTCCTGATCCACATTGAAATCACATACACATACACCTGAGCTGCAGTAAGTAATACCGATATCTTTAATATTGGATTCAGAAACAAATTATAGCCAACCACTTTAAAGGTGACTTGGAAGTTCAATGGCTAAGAGTTGGCTACTAGGAAAGGTTGGCAATGTGACACACCCAAAGGCTCCTTTTACGAACAGAGGCATCTGCTCTTGTAAGATTACAGCCTTGAACACTCTATAGGACAATTCTACCTTGTTGCATGGGGTTACTGTGAGTCAAAAGTAAAGGCGATGGCTCCCAGCCATTCCGAGCTCTATGCAATCCCACTATTAATTCAGGTAAAGGGGAACCCTCCAGTGTGGAAACTGATGGGGATAACAATCACACCTTCTACTGGATGTGTCTGAACTATGGAATTATGCCATGCGTGTATTAACTCTCAATAAATAAAAAAAGGGAGGAATCATAAGAATTCTCCACCAAAGTGGAAAGATCCAGCTGATATCCATTTGCTACAAGTCATCCACTTCAGAACAATCACATTTGTAAGGCTTTAGTCTCACTGCAAAATAACACAGCTTAAAAATCATTTTCTTTGGGAACACTCCAAGAATGGTCTAGGGGCAGATTCTGGCCTCCATGGAACATACAGCCAGTGAGAGGATGTAAGTAAAACATTATCAATGTACAAAAATAACAGATTTGTGATACACTACGTGGAATCTAAAAAGAGAAGCTCCCATGAGACCGTATTGGAAAAGTGTGAAATGTGAATCTATGTAGCTTTATGTTGCCTTAAGATGACCTTAAAAGCTTTTTCTAGTCTCTGTATTTGTTTTACATGTTTAGTCTTCACAACTGTGTCACCACCAACACCACCCCCCCCAAAAAAGGAGAATCCAGTATTGTAGGACATTTTATCGGGATTATTTTTTACTCCTCACTCAATCATATTAAGATATCCAGTGTAGTACTGAAACAATTCTGTTTCTACAAACACATCTGAAACAGACTTCTGTTTCATCACAGGAAAATAATTTCACAAATTGACATTTGATTAAATTAGAAAACATGTTCAGAGTTTTGTTTCTCTTTTTTGTTTGATCATTGACAATAGTCAGAAGCAAAATTTACTGATAATGAACATTTTAATAAAATAATGGAACCACAGGTCCGGAAGTGTCTTTAAATGAATTAATGAGATAGGGAAGCACAAACAGAAGTTCCTTGACCAGAGACTTAGTTGAAAGTAATTCCCTTATATGATTAAATGTGGGTTGGACTACATTTCCCAGTATCCTGTACATCCAATGCCATCTTGTGGAAACAAAACCTGCTTGGACTGAAATTTCCACAACCTCTCCTGCCCCACAGGAACCTTTAAAAATTCCAGACCCACATGTGCTCAGGAGAGTCATCTTTCTGATCGTACTAATCTTCAAATCATGCCTCCACATGTGGCAAGAAGACGTCTTTATCTCAGTAAAGAGAATACTCGATCTCGATTACATTATTGTATGGTGGTGTTTGGCAATATGTACTTACATGAAAGCTGTACTTATTTGACATTCACTTAGGTATATTTCTTGTATATATAGTATTTAAAAAAATCACCAAAGTTAGAACATAAAGTTTATTCTGAATGATTAGGCTATATGTCCACAGGGTGGCTAGTTTTTACTTTGGAAAAAGAACTTATGGAAGATCAATCATTGGCTAATATTAACACGATTTACTGAGCACTGATTTCCTGTTTGTACTGAGATCAGAGTAATCCATTTTAAAGATGGCCTCTAACTCTCAGACATCATTTAAGATTAAAATTTACTTATGATTTACAAAAGAGGAAAAATGGGATTTATGATCACATGAAAGAAAACAAGCCTGGTGGAATGATTCTGGTCAGGGGTTTCTTTGAAGAATACATTTGGTTTTGCGGGTATGAAGAACCCCAAATTAAAGCATGATATCTGCGATCAATTTCTCTCTTTGACAACTTCCAAAGTGCAAATCGTAGGCAAGGTTGTGGAAGAATCATATGGGAAAGAAACAGTACATTTGATCTATTGTTTCCTCTAGCAGCAGCACTAAGATGCATTTATTCTTTAAAGTGAACACCCTAATAATTAGTCATATACTCTCAAATATCCCCATTTATTTATATCCCTGGCAAGAGAAGATAAATCCTTCAGATAATAGTTATATATTTCAAAGCCTGTTCTCCATTATTTTTTAAGCTGCTTAAAACGCTGGCTCCTTTCACACTGTTTTGAGTGGAAATCATAGAGGTAGGGAAAAGTTATCTGGCCTTTGACTCCCAAGTTCTGGACAAATGTGCCTTGTTCTCCATGTGAAAAATATCCCTCTTCTCTTTTTCTTCTCTCTCCCCAAATTTGCTCTCCCAACTCCGTCTCTCTGTTAATAGGATATTCCTGTAATGGAAAAGAGGAATGACTAAGCCTAGTGACCCAGGAGCTGCCAGCTGGTTCTCAAAGGGTAGGACTGTCAAGGGAAAGAAAAGAGCAGCATCCTTTCCTTTCCCATTCCCCTCTACAATTTAAGTGCTTCCCCTTTTTAATCTCCCTGTCCAGATGAAATACTAGATAGTACTTCTTTTTACTCCATTTTCTACTTCTGTTGCCTGGTGTTTCTACTTCAGCTGAGGTCAAAGAAATGACTTCCCAGCCTATTAATCTAGTACATGGAGCAGCCAGTCCCCTCTCTAATGATGATATATAATAACTATGAATTAGAGGAAATCGTCTGCTTTGTGCTTTATTAACTACATTTTTAATACTTACTAAACATAATCCAACTTAGAATTTTAAAAAATTTCTTGCCTTTTTATTATTGTCTCTTATTTTTACTAATGGGGAAACCAGTTAAGATAATTAGCTGTTGGAAATTGGTTTAGAATATGTCGAGTTGCTCTAAGCCTACTTTCAGTTTAATTCTATCTTCCAATTACTAAATCTTCTTAAAACACAGGCCTGTTGCCTTGACTGAAATGATATTATAAAGCATTATTCTGGAAGCCCATCTTTAAACTCCATGAGAAGAGAGAGCATGCCAATTTCATTTTCCTTTATATTACCAGAGTACAGTACTGTGTGGCCACTTTTTATATATGCATATTGTGTTAGTCCAGGCAGACTAGAGAAAAAAATCTATAGAAACTCATATGGGTTTAAGAAAGAGGTTTGTATACAAGAGCAATTGAATATTGAGAAAACATCCCATCCCAGATCAAGTCCATTAGTCCGATATTCACCCATATGTCCGATGCCAATCTAGAAGGTCCTCTTCAGGCTCATGAAACACATGCAATGATGCCAAATGCAGGAAGATCACAGGCCAGTGGGTTGGAAGTCTTCTGGATCCAGTGGCAGTGTAAGCATCTCAGTGCTGGCAAGGGCTTCCACCTGGCTTCTCCGGCTCCAGAGGTCTAGTTGCATCAAGGTAGGTCCAAGTAGCCTCTCCAGCCCCCAGAGCATAGAGCCACGTGTTTTGTTAGTAGAGCATCTCCAAGGGAGTGAGCAGAGAGAAGGGCCCCAGGGGAGTGAGCATTGTCAGTCGTGAGTCTGTCTACTGCCTTCAAGGAGGAAATCCAGGAATTCCCAAAATCTTCAGGGGAAGGTCATGCCCATACAGAGGCCTCATCGGTTATATCTTGATTGACAAGCCAAATTCTACCCCTTCACTCGTAATCCTTTCAAATTGACATCACATGATGTAACTCTCACACGTATCTATTGGAAATGCTGTAGTGCCCGACACTAAAGTCATTTCTTCAATCTGTAGTTAGAGCCCTATTTCTATCCTAAACTTTGAAACTGTCCACGTAAGTATTAGACAGATGGTTCTGACTTCTGAACTGCCAACAGGAAAGTCCAAGACCCAGACAGAGGTAGTTTGCCAATGGAAAAGATGGATAGGGTGCTTGAAACAGACATACAGAGAATTAGGAAGTTTGGCTTAGGGATGGCCTACACAGAACTAAGAAGTGTAGATACGGAGGGTAATTAACTTGTTGTTGTTCCCTATTCTTGCCTAATGGATGGCAAGAATAACCCCCTTGACTATTGTGACCTTAAAACTTGTATCAAAGACTTTTGCAAAAGCAATTTTTAGTAACTAGCTCATCTGTTGAAAGGATCCATACTATGGATCTTGATTTGTTTTACGATTCAGGCAGACAGCTTTGATGGCATGGGGCAGTCGGTTTCCGACGTCTCTTCTTTCTATACTTCACGTAAGGAATAAAATGTGCGTTCCTTACTATTATAACTTTGTGATAATTTCTCCCTAGGTCAAGACAATTCTGAATCCAAAAGAACATACAAGAGCAGAACTGCCCCCCTCCGTTTCCAAGGCTGCTGTGTGTTTCTTCCACAGGACATCTGACCTTAGATTAGCAGCCCTGTGCTTAACCCACTGTGCCACTAGGGATCCTCTAGCTAGCTGATGAATATAGAAACTGCCTATCTCCATCAAGCCATTAAAAGACTATACCTGATAGAATTTGTCTTTATTTTACTTTACAGAATTTAATAAAGAGCTCACTTAAATTCAAGCAATGTTCAATGGCAAACTATCAAGAGTAGCATATTCACACGGGACTCCATGTGGTTGAGTTCTAGTTGTTATTATTATAAAGGATGTTGTTGTGACAAGAAGACACTATTCCCCAATCTAAATCATGAGCTACACTAGGAAATTAGAGCAGAAGAGTCTTGCCATTGAGCTGTTGCTAATGCATATGATTACTGATGTTCCATGTTTGGACTATATCTGACTAACACCCTATTGTGGAGGTAGAATACAATTAGTATTCTTATTTCAATGAGTATTCAATTCCTGGGAACACAGTCCTCAGAGGCTAACTAGTCCATCATTGTGGAAAGTAAATTATATATCATTATTTCCATAAATATTCACTGACCACCATTTATGTGTAAAATAATGTACTTGAATGCATTCAATGAATAGGGAAGAAATTGGTCATCGAAGTAAGCAAAGAAGCAAAAATTCAATTTACTTAAAACATATACCAATTCTTCAACAGACTTTTAAATATTTTATTCAACTACATTTTGAAATCTTTCAAAAACTTGTATAAAAGAAAAACTAAAAGTGGAAATTTTTACTATTCAGATGAAGCATGTAAGCCTGCTTATGTTAATGTGGTAGCTATCTGTAATTTGGGGTGTTTTGTTAGATGACCTCAATTTGGTTCCTACTCATAGTGACCTTGTGTACACAATATCTTTTTAAAAAGTAAAAGCACTCCAAACATCAAGTTTTGATGGATGCCTGCTCTAGATTTGCCTATGCTTCTGGATATGGATACACAAATTCCAAATTGAATGAAGATTCTTCAGATGAAAGATCACGCTTTTCTCCGGAGTACAGTGGGTTAATAGAAGTGGGCAATTTAGAAATTTGATACCCCAAATGGGGAGAGATACAGGCACAAAGTGGCTGGCTTACACCCTTTAATGGGTGCTTTTAGAATAGAATACGTGGAACATGGAGAATTCCCACAGACTTGTTTTCTCTTTTTATGATGATTCTAGGTAAGAAAGGGTGGGATAGGCTGTGATTAAGGTGTAAGTGATTGTTCACGGAACTGCAATTTTTAGGCATAAAATATTTTCATTTGCTCATTTAGAGAACATAATGGGACTGGCATATTTTGGGCTACACATGCTTTCTTAACATGTATCCTGTTAAGGGCAAGTATTCTTTTATTATTGTCTTCATTTGGAGATTATGTATGGTTTAAAGAGTTATGTGCACGTAACAAGTTGACCAAGGGTGGTCTATGATGGTTAGATTTTATGTCTACGTGATGGGACCTGTGTGGATGTAGGGTGAAGTCCAATCTCTCAAGTCACAGCCCGATGATGCTACCTTGCGGGTCTGACCTTTTCATATGAGAGATACTGAGAACATCTCTCGATCTCTTTTGTCTCTTTCTTTGCCTCCGTGTTTGCCTGGAATGCATAGCTGGCTCTGGGCTTGGCAGCCTGCAGACTCTGGGAGCTGTGGCGCCCTGCCATGGGGCAGAATTCACTGGCTTGTGATCTCCCAGCTTCACACTTCATCTTCCTTTTACATTGACTAGTACTTGCTTGATTCTTAGAGCCCCTGGCTAGCATCAGGCCCACAGACTTGAAATGAATGGGGTTGGGACGCTTTTATTGATAGACAATTCTTTTTCAATATAAGGTCTTCTCATATACACAGCGGACTATCACTGATTTTGTTTCCCTAGATACCCAGCCAACACGTTGGTTGAATCAGACTCACTGCAACCCTATTGGACGGAGTGGAACTGCCCTGTGGGTTTCTGAGACTGTGACTCTTCATGAAAGTAGAAAGCTTCATCTTTCTCTCACAGAGAAGCTGATGGTTTCAAACTGCTGACTCTGAGGTCAGTAGCCCTGGGTGTAACTCATTATGCCATCAGGGCTCCTGGTACCCCAAATCATAAATGGAGCATAAACTACTAATTTTGTTTTGTTTTTTCAACTCTTTCATTTCTTTCAAAGGGGTTTGAGGTGACCAGATTCCGGAATTTCTCGCTCATTTGGCAGTGAACATATGGGCAACTCTTTTATCTGAGATGGAACTCCCTTGTCTCCATTGCTGTTGCTGCATTTTCATTGTCTTACTTAGGCTCCTGAGGTCATCTCTGATACCAGGTTCCAAATCTGTCGGTCTCAATTGGTCTGGGCTTCATTCATATTTTAGTGCATCACACAGTCTAGCATAAGTTTAGTTCAGTCTCTCTTATGTAAAAGTGGTTTGCCTTTGCTGTTTGAGGCGGAAGACCCCACACAAATGCTCTGTCCATCATGGAATTCTCGATACCAAGATCAGTGGACTTACGGACATTATCGAGTTGGGTAGATGTAAGACTGTTGCTTGTTTGTTTGCTTTATTTGTTTGGCACATCTTGTCATTCAAAATATATACTACATGTAAAGTTGCAGCATAGAATTTTCTGATCTTATCATTCTCAAATATTTACTCACAGGTGGATTGATAAAGATACTCACAATGAAAGGTAATAATAATGAAAACTGAAAAAAATATATTCGTCTTAGGTCATAATTGATTTCCATGGGAATCATGAAATGGAACTACACTGTAAACCGGACACAATTTATTGTCTTTGAAGATGTGTTTTGTAGGTAAACTCCGGTGGTAACATAGAGAAGTCACGTGGAGAGAAGGCATGTGGAAAAATGAATAGAGAAAAATAACTTCAGGAAGACCAATTATTTTAGTGCCCTAAGGAATGTTACTCCTAGTTTTTTCATAAGGGGTTCCTTCCTACATTTTCATTTTGAACTAAGCTCCACACATTATGTAGACGACCGTCCTCTGAGAAGAGACATTTAAAACCATGATGCAAGTGGTCATGTTTCCTCAAGAAAACTCCAGAGAACTTGATTTTCAAAACTTCTTTTTGAATTATCTTCAATAAAGGTTTCCTGTCGTGAATCTTTATGATAAACACAGTACCTATCTAGTAGAGCATTTTCATTATCACAGGCTGTATTAATTACCATAATAAACTCCACTCCAATAGGACTCTAGGTATACAAGTCTTCCACCCTCGGGCCTCTCCTCATTAAACTGCAATTAGCATGATAAATGGGGAGTGTGGTTTTGCTGCAGCCAGGATTAGCCCTACTTACTCACAAGGTGAGTGGAAGCCATCAGAGACAAGAACTAAAGATATTTCGATAGAACGGTTTGTGGTTACCTGGCTACTGGGCCAGCACATCTGTGTACCCGTATTCATTATACGTTGCAGGTAAAAATGATGAAAACCCCAAAGAAGTACCAGTATTAATGTCGGTTAACGCAACATGGAAACTAAACATAGTCTATCATTGAAAGGCTATATGTGCTATGAGAATTCCAAATGATGACAATTCTAACCAAGCTCTCAATTCTAACCAAGCTCTTGAATCATGCTCGTCATTCCCACTGCCATGAAGTCCATTCTGATTCATGATTGACCCTACAGTACAGAACAGGATGGTGTTTTGGATTTTTGGGGCCATAAATCTTGACTGCAGCCCCATGGAGCAGCTGGTAGGTTGGAATGGGCAGCCTTAATTGGAAGTCCAACACTTAGCCAGCAGCGGTGCTTAGTACCAAAGAAAAAGACCAGGAAACACTGTTTAATTAATAACCATTTAAAACCCAGCTTCTGGTTTGACCTGGTTCTTGAAACAGATCCCACAAAGATAAATCTTTGTATGATCCAAGTGGAACTTTTTTTCCCCCAATTAAGCTAGGTAACTCTTTGACCAAAAACAAACTTTAGGAAGACAAATTATGTCAATGGGCAATCTTCTATGTACGTTTTCATAACAATGGGCCTGGGTGGGTCACGCCTTGGATCCCAGAAATCTGGATATCAGGAGATTTTGGACTATCAGACAATCCACAAAAATATAAATGAAAGCTTTATTACTAATGAAACATGAAACTAAAATGAGATGCATCAGAGGCAATCCACTACTGAAATAGCTACGTTCAAGATGACTCTGGCCTTTTATATACCTAAATGGACACGTTTTCAAGATAAAAACTGCTCATTGTCAACTGCCTTTATGGCACGATCCATGAAGTTTTGTTAAACTTTTTCCAATGAACTTAGCAGTAAGGCTGTGACTTCCTTGGTACCACTAGCGCTCCTTTCCAGAGAATTCCATATCCACGGATTCAACCAACCCCTGAGAGAAAATATTAAGATGACCCGTCCTTCCTGGTTTTTATAACAACTAGGTCTCTGGGCAGGCACAAGGGGGTTGACGTTTCCTCCCCCAGAGCCTGGATGGGCCCGTGTTGATGGACTGCCTCCTGGGACTGGGCTACACGCTATATTAAAGCTACCTCAGACTCTAGGTGACTGGCCTGCAGACCACTCTCCTCTTGGGTTTCCCCATAGGACAGAGCGCTGCCAGTGGCCATTGTGTTTACAATGATAGTATGACCCTCAGGGAACCCTGTTTCTGTTAGGGCAACTCTTACCCCATGGCACGAATGCAGATACACACATGGGGCTGTGTGCCCAGTGCAGGGGTCTTGGAACCTGGGAGGCAGTGGACTGCCGTTGGTGAGCTAGGAGGGCCAATACTTGAATGCCTACCATCTTTCCTTATGTCCTTTTCGTGGCCCAAGGCTTGTGTTCGCAATCTGCAATGACAAAGACTGCCTTGGCAATAGTGGCCATCTCTTCTAGGGTAATTCCAATTCCCAGCTCCAGCCAATCTGGATGAGTTCCTTCCCAGTCATTCTCTCTACCCCCACTGCTGTTAAGGTTGCAGGGCAAAGTGTTTGGATCTGCCATTCAAGGGCGAAGCCATGGAAACCGTCACAACACAGCCCCCCAGAAACAGATCAAACAAACACTCCTGTGAAACATTGGACAGTCTTAAGATGGTGTTTTCACCGGCACACTGAGGCAGGTAAGTGCTCCCCAGGAAAACCTCTCTCAGAGCCACCACAGTCTTTAGGCTAGTAAAGGCTTTCACATAATCCCTGTGTTTAAAGCAAACTGGCCCCCATGCCTGTCAGCCCTCAGATTTCTTTTCTAACCTTCCAGTGACACTAATCCCCACTTCCAAGGGCACTGCTATCTCACAGCTTTGCCCCTGCCTTACTAAACTGTTTGCCTCCTTTGTTTCTCACAGAAGTCATGAGGTTACCAGTGACACTAAGCCAAGATTGCCAATTGCAGGATCGCCAGTGCCTGGGTCACCCCCAACCTCATCCACCATGGGCCCCTACGTAGACAACCCCTCCCAACAGAGTAAAAAGGGTGTGGACCCCAAAAGCCCCATGTCATGGCCCATAACAGCAAGTAGCAGCCAGAGACATCATCGCCCAGTAGCCCCAGAGATTCAGGTCCATACTCCTTCAGTGGGGAAATGTTAGACAGCTAGCTTAGGGGTGGGAGATTGTCCCTCCTATGGCTGCAAAGGCCCCCATAAAGGAGGTTGCGAAGAAATCAGGCAGCCATTGGACACCTATGAGAAGACCCCAAACTGAGCATGCACAGCCACAAGGCCCCTAGGCCCAGGTAAAACCAATACCTTGGACACACTCACCTTCGGTGAATTACAAGTTGGCCTAACTCAGCCAATGTGGTCAACCAATACCATCATCCACACCTCCCAGCCAGAGGTTTGAAATATCCTGGCTGTGGAATGGCCTCAATCTCTTTTACCCTTCTCCTGGTCAGCCACAGGGGGAGGGGAAGGGTCTCTCTCCCCAGGGCGGGCCCACATATGCCCACTCTGGGGCTATTCAGGGCCCACAGCCTCTTGGTCCACATGCCAAGTTGTCAATCCCAGGGCGAATTCCGCATGACTTCACAGATTTTCCAGAAATAATGTGTACCCTTTTGAGTCTGTGAAACCTGAAACTTTTCCTGTCCTTCATAAAAACTCACTTAGATAAAAAAAAAGAAAAGAACATATTACGATTAGATTTTTAAGCCATCAAAGCAATTACTCAAGGGCTAAGAGGAAGCATAAAGTGCTATTTACTTAACATTTACATTGTATTAGGTATTAAAAGTGACTTAGCAGTTAAAGTATTCAGAAAGATATGCATGTAGGCTATAAACAATATAAGAAATCGCTGTCATTATATAAAAGTACTTGAACATCGATGGAGTTTCATTTCCAAGGGATCCTGGAACAAATATTAGAAGAAAAAGAAAACAACAAACCTACAAATTCAGTCATGGAGTCAATTCTGACTCCTAGACACCTTGGGTATACCAAGGAAAATTCTAGTTTCATTTCAAGACAGATAGGTCCCAAATCTTTGAGGAAAAAGACTTCATTTAAATATTTTTCAAAGAGATAAATAAGTAGTCTACCATGACAAGTTGTCTAAAGTGAATTATGAAGTAACAAAGAGATAGCAAGCCTCTTCCCTTATTTTCAATGAGGAGAATAAAATTCTCTTATTTTACACTTTTATGTCTTTATGTCTCTGGTATATATTTACATACTATACCAAAAATAGAAAGTAATCATTTTTAATTTTATATACATGTTTGTGTTTGTGTGTGTACATTATGTTGGGTATTCTGGAGAAGCAAATCCATATGTAAATATAAACATTTTATTATATGGAGATATATTTATAAACACACATACTCATATATGAGTGAGAAAGAAACTGAAGTCAAGAAAAATGTTCAAACAGTTATAGATGAAGACAAAGCCCTATCTGGTTCCAAGGCAATGTGTTACCAATGTTAACATGGAAGCTTCTCCTGACTGTATTTGTTTTGAACCCAAGATCATCAGGAATATCAAAAGTTGATGGCTTGGAGGTGAATGGATCTAAGATCAGTAGGTCAGATGGCAGGTTAGATGGCAAGCCACTATTGGTACCCAGGATGGGTAGGCAATATGACAAGTCAATGTCTGACGTCCAAAGAACTTGGCATTAGTGAACTAGATGCAGGATTCAGATTCAGCAAAAAGCTCACTTACATGAAGACTGTGAAGAAGGTATAGGCAGTCTACTTCGGAGGAATTAGCCACTACAAACCTATGGGAAGCACTGAAACAGTGTCGCATACTGAAAACCCCATGAGTGGAAACAAAACATAATCAGAGACAGTGCCAGAGGATAAGCACCTCATCAGCAGGCCCTCAAAATATGATTAAGGAAGAGCTGTCTTCTCCAGTAGAGATGACCATAATAATGGGATGGATTGGAGCGTGAAGGAATAAGGCCTTGCAGATGGTGATTAGCTAATGGGGCACAACTCCAAATGACAATAACAAGCTGCTAACATCACTAATAGGAATGACACAAATTATAGACACATGAAAATTAGAAGTTGTTGAAAAGGGAAAGAGAAGGCATTAAGATTGATATTCTAGGTATTGGTCAGCTAAAATGGGCTGGTATTGATCATTTTGAATCAGAATATCATATGGTGTACACTGCCAGAAATGACAGATTTAAAAGAAATGGTTTTGCATTCACGATCAAAAAAGACATTTGAAACACGATCTTGAAGATGATATTTATTCACATAAAAGGAAATCCAACTGTTAATACAATTGCCATTCAAAATTACATGCAAACCACAATAGCTAGTGAGAAAGAAAATGAAGAATTCGACCAATGTCTTCAGTCTGAGGTTGATCAAACATGCAGTCAAGATACTTTGATGTTTATTGGCGAGTGGACTATAAAAGTTGTAAACATAGAGGGAACAGTAGCTGTGATGTATGGTTTTAGTGACAGAAATTAAGTTAGAGATCACATGATAAAGTTTTACAAATCAAATACCTTTACAAAAACTAAAATGGTCACTGCACAAGTGAGCTTCTCCAGATGCAACACACAGAAATACAACTGACACCAGCTGTGGGAAGAGACTATGGAGAAGCTCAAGATCAGCAGATAAAATCAAACCAGGGGTTGAATATGAGATAAAACATCAATTGCTCATATGTAAGTTCAGGTTGAAGCTGAAGAAAATTAAAACGAGTCAACGACAGTCAAAATATGTCCTTAAGTACATCCCACTTGAAATACGACCTTAAGTACATCCCCCTTGAATTTTGAGAACATCTCAAGAGCAGATTTGATGCATTCAACACTAGAGACAGAAGACCTGATAAGCTGGGGGATGATACCAATAACATCATTCATGCAGAAAGCAAAGAGACATTAAAAAGACAAGAAAGAAAGAAAATATCAAAGAAGAGGTCAGAAGGGACTGATACTTGCTAATAATTGTGGAGTAGCTAACGCAAATGGAAGAAATAGTGAAGTAAAAGAGCTGAACAGAAAATTTCAAAGGGCAGTTCAAGAAGAAAAGTAAAATATTATTATGAAATATGAGAGTTAGAAAACCAAAGAGAAAAAACACACTCAGCATATCTTAAAGTGACAAAACTCAAGAAAAATTCAAGTCTCAAGTTGCAATATTTATTGATTTTATAGGCAAAATATTGATTGATGTAAGTAGTCTCAAAAGAAGAGGGAAATAATCCACAGAGTCATTGTACCAAAAGAACTAATCAAGATCCAATCATTTTAAGAAGCCAATGATCAAGAACCAATGGTACCGAACACGTTCAAATCACACTGAAGGCATCAGTCCAAAACAAGGCCCAAGGAATTGATAAGATACCAACTGAACTGTTTGAATGAGCTGAAGAAGTACTAGAAGCACTCACTTGATTATCCCAAGAAATTTGGAAGACAGCTATTTGGCCAACTGACTAGAAGATATCCACAGTTTTACACACTCCAAAGAAAAGTGAACCAACAGAATCCTCCTATTAGAGAACAAATCACTGAAATCACAGGTGAGTAAAATTTTGCTGAAGATCATCCACCAAGGGTTGCAGCAGTACAATGACAGGGAGCTGCAAGGCCAAACTCAGAAGAGGACTTGGAACAAGGGATATCATTACTGATGTCTACTGGCTGAAAAGTGGAAATACTAGAAAGCTGTTTACTTGAGTTTTATTGACTATTTAAAGGCATTCGCCTGTGTGGTTCACAGAAAACTTTGGATAGCCTTGAGATTACTTGAATTAGAATTGCAGAATAGAATTTGTGCTCATGCACAACCTACACATGGATCAAGAGGCAGTTATAGGGACAGAACAAGAGACTAATACATGGTTTAATATCAGAAAAGGTGTGTGTAAGTGTTGCATGCTTTTACCATACTTACTTGATCTGCATACTGAGCAAACAATCAGAGAAGATGGATTGTATAAAGAAGAATTTGGTATGAGGATTAGAGGAAGGCCTATTAACAACGTGTAATATGTAGATGACACCAAGCTTGCTTACTGAACACGAAAAAGATTTTAGTACTTGCAATGTCAAGAAAACCAAAATCATCATAACTGGACCAATCAGTAGCATCTTAACAAATGGATTGAAATTATGTAGGATTAAATTTAACTAGGATTTCATCTTATTTAGATCCATAGCGAATGCTCATGAAAACAGCAACCAATAGGTCAAAGGGTGCACTGTATTTGGATAACTCTACTGCAAAACCCTCTTTAAAGTGTTGAAAACCAAGAATGTTATTTGGAGGACCGAAGTGCACTTGACATAAGCTATAGTATTTTCAATTACCTCATATGCATATGAAAGTTGGATATTGAATAAGGAAGATCAAAGAAGAAATCGACACATTTGAAATAGGGTGGTTGCAAGGAAGGTTGAAAGTACCATGGACTGTCAAAAGAATAAACAAATCTTCCTCGGAAGAAATACAGCTGGAATACTTCTTAGAGGTATGGATAGCAAGACCTTTTCATTTAGAGTAACTCAAGTACTTTGGACATGTTATCAGGAAAGATCAGACCCTGGAGAAGGACATCATACTTGGTAAAGTAGAGGGGCAGTGAAAAAGAGGAAGGCTCTTAACAAGATGGATGGACACAGGAGCTGCAACAATGGGCGGGAACATAAGAACGATTATCAGGATGGCTTAGGACCAGGTGGTGTTTTATTCTATTGTACACAGGGTTCCTATGAGTCTGACAGAATCTACTGGGAGGCACCTAACAACCACAGGCTACTTACCCAAGGAAACTTCTGTTCAATGGCTTCAGGCTTGTGACACGAGTAAGGGGCTGAATTGGACCCTAATAATTTATTAGTAGTTTGGCTACCCAAAGAAGATCCTGTGATGGGGTTGATTACATTTTATTAGGTGACTTGATGGAAGATTCCGAGGTCACAACTACCAAAACACTGAAATTCCTGACCCAGCCAAGTTGACACAAAACCTAAATATCACATATACAAAAAAGAGCAAAACCATGATCTCTCATTGTTCTTGGCGAGAAAAATAGACAATAAATTGAAATTTAATTTACAGAGACACATTTATTAAGTATTAAACAAGACAAAGGCAAAGATAATTCATCTGGATGACAGAGTCCATTAGCATAAGGCCATCATGGTGTCCAAAGATGCATAGAAATGTAAGCACTAAAACAGGACATGGAGCACAAGGGAAACTGTCAAAAAAGCATGATTGGCAGGCAAGAGTACAGAAGAGGGAATAGGACCATGAATTGAACACATGCATGATAATAGAGAGAAAAGTGTACATAATTAGTCCTGAGTTCACCATCAAGGGCACACCCAGGTAAGTTCCTAAGGGCTAGGCTGCCATCCCTTGGAGTGGGTAGGAAAGTGTGGTTGTAATCTACTTTCTAACACACTTTGCCCAAGGGCAAATCTATTAATATTGCTGTTTAAAAGTCCAGAAATAATTCAATGGAGGCTTAATCTCTGTGGGAACTCAAAAGCAGATTGAGAACTTTCATTGTAAACCATAGACTATAAGCCATAGACTTTCATTACCTAGGAGGTCCACTGATGAGAATTTAAAAATGAAATAGTTTTATTGACCTATCTTACACATTCCAATATATCCATTCACATGCAATTCTGTTGTTCAATCCCATTGGGTGGGGTTTTTCGATCATTGTTGCTATCCGCTCCCCCCTCCCCTCCCCACTCCCATCTTGACCTTCATGTACCAAGTGATCCTAAATATACAAATGAACATATGCAAATCTAACGTGGTCTATGAGGTGAAACACATAAAAAGCATACTAGGAAGGGGAGGGAATGTTAAAGAACTAGAGGATAGTTATGTGCCATTAGCACACCCTGGTTCTATCATTCATTCAGTATGGCCATTCTAAGAGGGACAGTCCAATGATCTTGCAGGTGGATTTTGTGTCTCCATTACATCCACACCCCATTCACATCGAGTTGGCTGGGTGTTTTTAAACTTTTAATGCCTCTTCCCAAGGACACCTCATGATCACACAAGCTGGTGTGCTTCTCCCATGTAGGCTTTGCTGCTTCCCTGCCAAATGACTGCATGTTTAATTACAAGGCTTTAAGACCCAGGTTAAAGAAATGTGGGTTTGTTTGTTTTTTTTTAATGTTTGAAGTAAACTTGTATGTCACTAAAGACTCCAAGGCTACTTCAGTTATACTTCTCCTTTTATAGACCATTATTTAGATCTGAGGGGTAAGGAGTTGTTTTGTTGTTGTTTTCATGAAGAAAATTGTATTTTGTTTTACATTTATTTTTTCAAGTTAAACCCTCCAATTTTGCCCCTGTCGTTCCTCCCCTAACCCTAATCCCACCCCATCTCTAGCCTCCTCATAGTCATCAAAGTCTTCTCTATAGGTGTGGCCACCACATTTCTTCTTCTATGTTTTACTTATAACAATGCTGATATTAAATATGTATATTTAAAAGATTGATGGAGTTTGTTATGCATTGTGTTCTCTAGTTTTGTCCATGTCTTTCAGTGTTTATGAGAGTTATCATTGTTTCTTACTTAGGAACGTAACAGAGCTTGCTTAACCATTCCTCTATAGTAAAATTTCATAGTATGAATGTAACAGAGCTTCCTTATCCATTCCTCTATAGGTGAAGTTTTGGGTTATTTCCATATTTTTGCTATTGTGGAAATTTCTGCAGTAAATATAGGTGCACATATATATATTCCTGTTAAATTATTCATTGATTTTGGGTGTAGACCCAGTAACGAGAGTGTTGGCTCATAAGATACTTAGACATGTATTTGTCTAAGAACGTGCCATACTGATTTCCATAATGGTTGTACATTTCAACAGTCCCACCAGCAATGTAAACGCATTCCAATGAGGGATGCTATGAATCAGAAGGGACGTGATGACATCCAGCGCAACAACAAATCACACTCTCCTAACATTTTAAATTATTTTAAAGGAAGCATCATCTACTGTACTTGATTTTACCAGGTAAGTTCTAGAATTTCAATTCATTCAATTCTCTGTTCTGATCCAAATTGGAGCATTGACTGCACAGGGGTTAAAGGTGGGGCTGCTCCTCCACAAGGGGAGTACTGGCAGAGTGGCAGGATACAAGATCAACAAACAGAGGTCTATTGGACTGCTATACACATAGGATAAGACCACAGAAAAGGAGCTTTAAAAAAAAAGGGGGTAGCCTTCACAATAGCCAAGCACATGTTGAAATATCTAGGGATATACCTGACTAAAGGAACAAAAGATTTATATGAGGAAAACTGTAGAACACTATTACAAGAAACCAAGAGTGACCTCAACAAATGGAGGCATAGCCTATGCTCGTGGATTGGAAGACTCAATAAAGTAAAGATGTCAGTTCTGCCAAAGGTACTATACAAGTTTAATGCAATCTCGATACACTTACCCTCATCTTTCTTCAAAGAAATGGAAAAACTAATTACCAACTCCATATGGAGAGGGAAGAAGACCAGAATTGGCAGAGAACTCCTCAAGAAGAAGGACACAGTGGGAAGGATTGCTTTACCTGACTTTAGCACACGTTATACAGTGGCAGTTGTCAAAACCGCATGGCATTCATATAATGACAGATACTCAGATCAATGGAAAAGAACTGAAAACCCAGAAATAAAATCATCAGCCTACAGACAACTGCTCTTTGATAAGACCCCCCAAAATATCCAATGGGAAGCAGATACCCTCTTCAACAAGTGGAGCTGGAAAAAATGGAGATGTACCTGCAGAAAAATAAAGCAAGACCCTTATCTCACTCCATGCACAAGAATAAAATCAAGGTGGATCACAGACCTCGAGGTAAAACCCCAAATTATTAGGGCCATCAATGAGGGGATTGGGACCAACCTGAGAACTTTGGCGCAGTGAATACATAGGCTATCAGAAATAGGGAAGGACACAAATACAAGATGAGTCACAAATCGACAAGTGGGACCTACTGAAGATAAAACACCAGTGTACATCAAAAGAATTCACCAAGAGAGTAATAAGAGAGTCCACAGACTGGGAAAACATCTTTAGCAATGACACATCAGACAAAGGCCTTATTACTAAAATCTACAGTACTCTGCTAGCTTCCAAAAGGAAAGCAAAAAAACTACCTGCTCACCGAGGAGGTGGGCAAAGGACCTGAACAGATTTTCACAAGGGCAGAAATCAGAATGCCCAATAGACATATGAAATGACGCTCCCAATCATTAGCCATAAGAGAAATGCAAGTTAAAACATCAATGAGATGCCACCTAACGCCCTCAAAGATAGCCCAATTCAAAAAAATCAGAAAGCAACAAGTGTTGGAAGGGCTGCGGTGAGATAGGAACTCTCCTCCACTGCTGGTGGACCTGTAAGTATGTACAGCCACTATGGAAATCGATTTGGCAATATCTAAAACAGATGGAAATCGAGCTGCCATATAAACCAACAACCCCCCTACTGGACTTATACCCAGAAGACTTAAGGAACAAACCACAGCCAGACATCTGAGCTCTAATGTTCATCACAGCACAGTTCACAATTGCAAGGAGTTGGAAACAACCCAAATTTCCATCAACTGACGAATGGATTAAAAAACTGTAGTACATACATACAATGGAATACTACGCATCACTAAAAAGCAGTGATGAATGTAGGAAGCACATCACCACATGGGAAGAACTGAAGGAAAATATGATAAAGTGAAGTAAGTCAAGCACAAAAGTACAAGTACAACATGAGTCTACTGAAGTAAGCTTAAAAGAAAGGTAAAAGGGGCACTGGGAAAAGGCTATAGTATACAAACATTCCTGGGGTGAGGTCCAGGTAGTATGGCAGGGGCCAGACCAAATCCAGGGATGCATATGGCAGCCAACTAAAAAGGAGAGGGGAAGAAGAAGAAATGGGTAGCATGGGAACAGGAACTAGCCCACCCAAGGGGAGGGTATTATTTATATCTCCACAGGGAAAGAGGGACCAGACTTCAACCTGGTGCTCCAAGATGTGAATGCAGCATGCCAGCATGGAATAGGGAACCAGTGGAGAGGTCTGAGGGGCCGGCCCCAATCCCAACTACATGGACAGCCGCCACTCCCCCCAGAAGAATTTACTTCAGAGGACAGCACTGAACCTACAGCTCAGGAAAAGGGACATATCTGATAAGAGCACACTGGAGCAAATGAAGGGGGAGGAAGACAGACTAGAGCACACCCTGGCCTACCAAGCCTGGAGGACCATAAGCCCGCTCAGAGCAGGCAATGCACAGAGAAGACCATATGGCCAGTCCCACTATGAGCCACGACATCCCTTACTGGCCCATCGCCCTACAGGGGACAGCACTGGAGACACAGTGTGGGAACTGAGCCCGATCTGACCCCACCACAGCGAGGCAAAACACTAATGTGTGTGCAACAGAACAGCTAGGGAAGTCGAGCAAAGAAGTCCCAAGGGAGTCCTAAAAATAGACTTTGCGGCCAGGGTATGGCACCCCATCAGACTCAACCGGAAAACACTACTAAAAGTCAACAAACTGATCTTGAACTATTTACAGGCTTTTCTTTTTCTTTTATCATAGGTTTGTTGTTGCTGTTTTTTGGGGTGCTGTTGCTTTGTTTTGCTCTGTCTTATTTTTGTGCATATTATTATCTCTTCAGGTCTATCTAGATAAGATAGGTGGGACAAATAATCTGGAGGAGAAAACAATGAGACTGATGGTTCCAGGGAAATATGGGAAAGGGGGAGGTGGGGGAAAGGATGTGGTGTTAACAAACTTAGGGACAAGGGAACAACAAATGATCCAAAATTAGCAGTGAGGAGAGTGTAAGAGGCCTGGTAGGCCTTGATCAAGGGCAATCTATCCAAGAGGAATTACTGAAGCGCAAATTAAGGCTGAGCATGATAGTGGGACAAGAGGAAAGTAAAGGGAAATAGAGGAAAGAACTAGGAGACAAAGGGTATTTATAGAGGTCTAAATGCAGGCATGTGCATATGTAAATATATTTATATATGATGATGGGGAAATAGATCTTTGTGCATATATTTATAGGTTTAGTATTCAGGCAGCAGATGGACATTGGGCCTCCACTCAAGTACTCCCTCAATGCAAGAACACTTTATTTTATTAATCTGGCATTCCATGATGCTCACCTTCCTGACACAAACACTGAAGACAAATGGGTGCATAAGCAAATGTGCTGAAGATAGCTGATGATGCCTGGCTATTAAAAGATATAGCACCTGGTGTCTTAAAGGCTTAAAGGTAAACAATCAGCCATGTAGCTGAGAAACAACAAAGCTTACATGGAAGAAGCACACCTGCCTCTGTGATCACAAGGTGTTGAAGAGATCAGGCATCAAAGAACAAAAAATCATATCATTGTGAATGAGTGGGGAGTACGGAGTGGGGACCCAAAGCCCATTTGTAGGCCACTGGAGATCCCCTTACAGAAGAGCTGAAGAGAGGTGACAAGCCAGTTAGGGTGCAGCACAAAAACAATGAAACATACAACTTTCCTGTAGTTCTTAAATGCTTCCTCCCCACATTCTCATGATCGCAATTCTACCTTACAAATCTGGCTAGACCAGAGGATGTACACTGAAACAGACAGCAACTGGAAACAAAGGGATCCATGACAGATGGTCCCTTCAGGATCAGTGCTGAGAGTGGTGATATCAGAAGGGTGGAAGGAAGGTGGGGTAGAAAGGGGGAACTGATTACAGGGATCTACATATAACCTCCTCTCTGGGGGACAGACAACAGAAAAGTGGGTGAAGGGAGACATTGGACAGTGTAAGACACGACAAAATAATAATAATTTACAAAATATCAAGGGTTCATGAGGGAAGGGGGGCAGGGAGTGAGGGGGAAAATAAGGAGCTGATACCAACGGCTCAAGTAAGAAGAAAATGTTTTGAGAATGATGATGTCAATGAATGTACAAATGTTCTTGAGACATGGATGGATGAATGGATGGATTGTGATAAGAGGGGTACAAGCCTCCAACAAAATGAATTTTTAAAAGTTTGGGCTGCTATCTGAAAAGTTAGAAATTGAAACTCACTAGCTGATCTGTGGAAAACAGATTATTAGTCAGTCTGCTTCCGTAATGCTTTACAGCCTTGGAAACCCCTACTCTGTCCTACAGGCTCACTATGAATTGAAATAGACTCTGGGGGAGTAGGTTTTAGATGGGTGTCAATGAAAAAAATTCATCTCCAATGGAGAAGGTCTATCTTCAGATTAGTTGTATTGATTAACCATGAAACTTTATTTGATATAGGATAAAAAAAGAACACATTTTCAGATTTTTATATGATTTAAAATAAGACACTATAACATAGAGCATCTTTGTGCAGCTGACTCCCAAGTCTGCGGGTTAGCCCTGATATGAGTTTCTAGGAGCCACGTCCAGTCCCAAGCCCTTTGCTATTGTCTCCATTTGGGTGTCCCAGAAACACTCAAGCAAACTTCATCCTTGGCTCTTCGTAGTTTTCGAAGAGGATCAAAGTGGCATTTATCTCAGTTGTTTCTTTCCCGAAGCATGTCACCAAATCCTGCCAATTCTACAACATTTAGAGACTCTCCTCTCTTCTACTCTTAAAGCCAAAATGGATATTTATCTTGCTATATTTTGTTTCCAATTTTATTAGTGAATTTGACCACCTGACAGGATTGGCACTCACACAGAAATTTTCACAATCTTGATATCACCCTCTAGCACTACGTCATTACTTTTCACATAGAGGATGTTCAAATATCTCCAAGATTAATATGTGGACTACATTATTATTTAAATTTTATAAATTATAAACATTAGAGTCTTTTAAAAGTTGTTAAAATTACAAACATCTCTATACATATTCAAACATTGATTACTTTGAGCCCACATTATTAATATAAAGAGAGTGAAAAAAATGAAAAAGCACATGATAGTATTTACTATCAAGGAGGAAGCCTGGATTTATGTCCGGCATTGTGCTAAGGACTTTAAATACAGTGTGCCACTTATGACGATCATATAAAAAACTGCATGAAAAGAAACCCTCTGTCCTATTGGCAGATTTAAAGCATCAAATTTTGCTTTGAAAATTTGCCACTGTATGAAAGAGGGGACATTACAACAGACCCTAATGAAATCAAAAGGATAATTACATGGTACTACGAAGGACTGTACTCCAATGAATTCAAGAATTTGGAAGACATGGACAAATTCTTGGAAAAACAATCCCTCCCTAGACTATCCTTGAGGGACGTCAAGAATCTAAACAGACCCATGGCAATAGAAAAAACAGACAAGGTTATCAAGAGATTACCAACTAACAACTCCCCTGGACCAGATGGCTTCACGGGAGAATTCTACCAAGCATTTAGGGAAGAACTAACACCACTTCTATACAAACTCTTCCAGAACATAGAACAAGACGGCAAACTACCGGATTCCTTCTATGAAGCTAGTATAACTCTGATAACAATACCGGGCAAGGAACCCACAGGAATTGAGAACTACAGACCTATATCCCTAATGAACATCGATACAAAAATCCTTAGCAAAATACTAGCTAACAGAATAAAAAGTATATAAAACAAATAATTCACCATGACCAAGTGGGATTCATACCAGGGATGCAAGGATAGTTAAACACACAAAAGACCATTAGTATTATTCATCACATTGACATGAAAAAATAAGAACCACATGATAATATCGATAGATCTAGTAAAGGCATTAGACAACATCCAAGACAAATTCCTGTTTAAGACACTTGAGAAGATAGGAATGGAAGGAAAATTCCTCGGGACAATACAAGCTATTTATGAAAAACCGACAGCCAACCTGGTAGTCAATGGAGAAAAGACTAATACAATTCCATTGAAGAGGGACCAGACAAGGATGCCCCTTGTCCCCACTCTTATTTAATACCGTGCTGGACATTTTAGCTAACAGCATAAGGCAAAGAAAAGACATCAAAGGTATTCATCTGAGGAAGGAAGTGGTAAAACTATCGTTATTTGCAGATGATATGATTTTATATGGAAAATCCCAAAAGTTCCACAAGGGGAGTATTGTAAGAAATAGAGGAGTTTGACAGAGTGGCAGGATACAAGATCAACAAACAGAAGTCTATCAGACTGTTATACATATCAGATAAGACCACTGAAGAGGAGATACAAAAAGATGGTAACCTTCACAATAGCCGAACACAAATTGAAATATCTAGGGATATACCTGACTAAAAGAACAAAAGATCTATATGAGGAAAACTACATAACACTATTCCAAGAAACCAAGGGTGACCTCACAAATGTAAGAATATCCCATGCTCATGGATTGGAAAACTCAATATAGTAAAGATGTCAGTTCTGCCAAAGGCACAATATAAGTTTAATGCAATCCTGATACAATTTCCCTCATCGTTCTGTAAAGATATGGAAATACTGATTAACAACTTCATATGGAGATGGAAGAAGCTCAGAATTAGCAGAGAACTCCTCAAGAAGGACATAGTTAGAAGGCTTGCTTTACCTGACTTTAGCACATACTATATAGCCACAGTTGTCAAAACCGCATGGTGTTGGTACAATGACAGATACTCAGACAAATGGAAAATAACTCAAAACCCAGAAATAAATTATCAGCATACAGACAACTGATCTTTGATAAGGGCCCCAAAAATATCCAATGGGAAGCAGATACCCTCTTTAACAAGTGGTGCTGGGAAAAAAATGGATATTTACTTGGAGAAAAATGAAGCAAGACCTTTATCTCACTCCATGCACAAGAATAAACTCAAGGTGGATGACAAATCTTGAAGTTAAACTCCAAATTATTTGGGCCATCAATAAGGGAATTGCCACCAACTTGAGAACTTTGGCACAGGGAATACATAGACTATCAGAAATAGGGAAGGACACACAAACATAGGGTAAGCATAAATTGACAAATGGGATATACTGAAGATAAACACCTTTGTACATCGAAAGAATTTACCAAGAGAGTAGTGAGAGTCCACCGACTTGGAAAACATCTTTAACAATGACACATCAGACAAAGGCCTTATTACTAAAATCTACAATACTCTGCTAGCTTCCGAAAAGAAAGAAACTAATTTCCCACTATGGAGGTGGGCAAAGGACCTGAACAGAAGTTTCACAGGGGCAGAAACCCGAATGGCCAACAAACATATGAAAAAATTTTCCTGATCTTTAGCCATAAAAGAAATGCAAATTAAAACAACAATGAGATATCACCTAACACCCTCAAAGGTAGCCCAATTCAAAAATCAGAAAGCAACAAGTGTTGGAGGGGCTGTGGGGAGACAGGAACTCTCATCCACTGCTGGTTGACCTATAAGTCACAATGGGAATTGATCTGGCCATATCTAAAACAGACAGAAATCGAGCTACCATACAAACCAAAAATCCCCCTACAAGGCATATACCCAGAAGAGGCAAGAAACAAACCAAAGCCAGACATCTGTGCTTCAATATTCATTGCAGCACAGTTCACAATTGCAAGGACTTTGAAACAACCCAAATTTCCATCAACTGACAATTAGATTAAAAAACTGTGGTATATACATAAAATGGAGTACTCCACATTGCTAAAAAGCAGTGATCACCGTATGAAGCACATCGTGGCATGGGAAGAACTGGAGGAAATCATGCCAAGTGAAGTAAATCAAGCACAAAAGGACAAGTACAACATGAGTCCGCTGAAGTAAGCTTTAAAAAAAAATACAAAAGAGGCATAGGAAAAAAGCTACTGTATACAAACATTCCTGGGGTGAAGACCAGGTAACATGGCTGGGACCAGACCAAATCCAGTGATACACATGGTAGACAACTAAAAAGGAGGTGGGCAAAGGAAAAATAATAATAAAAAAGAAATGTGTAACCAGAGCACAGGACACTAACCAACCCATGGGGAGGGTATTGATTACATCACCACAGGGAAAGAGGGACCAGACATCAACCCAGTGCTCCAAGATGTGAATGCAACATGCAGTTGTGATGTAGGGAACCAGTGGAAAGGTCTGAGGTGCAGGCCCAATCCCAACTACTAAGTGGACACCTGCCCCTCCCACCAGAAAAATGTATTTCAAGGGATGGCATTGAATCTGCAGCTCCTAGAGAGGGACATATCTGATTGTAGGACACAGGGGCGGATGAAGGGGGGGGGGCAGAGTGGAGCACATCGTGGCCCACCAGGCCTTGAGGATGATGTTCTCAATTAGAGCAGCCAGTCCACAGAGAGACCACATGGCTGGCCCCACTATGAGGCATGACACCCCTGGCAGACCCATAGCCCTACAGGGAACAACACATGTGACACAGTGTGGGAATTGCACCCAATCTGATCCCACCACACCGAAGCAAAACACTAAGGGGGTACAACAGAATAGCAAGGGAATGAAGCAGCGAGGTCCCCAGGGAATGTTGAAGGTGGACTTTGGGGCGAGGGCGTGGTACCCCAATAGACTGGATTTGAAAACACTCCTAAAGGCCAACAAACGAACCTTGAACTAACTACAAGCTTTTCTTTCTTGTGTTTTGTTTTGTATTTTGTCATTGTTTTGTTGTATATTGTTGCTTGGTATTGCTCTGTCTTGTTTTTGTGCATGTTATTATCTCCACAGGTCTGCTAAACAAGATAGGCTGGAAGAACAATCTGTAGGAGAAAACAACAGGACTGACAGTTCCAGGGGGACATGGGAGAGGGGGAATTGGGGGGAAAAGTAGTGCTGTTAACAAACTCAGGGCAAGGGAACAACAAGTGATCCAAATCGCTGGTGAGGAGGGTGTAAGATACCTGATAGGGTGTGACGAAGGGTAATGTAACTGCTATAGTTTATTGTGCCAGCCTGGCCGATAAACACAAGTAGGATTAACTGAAGGGCAGAGGGATAAATGGCTCGGTGAGCCTCGCCTTGGTTGTTTTGTGCCTCAGTTTAAAGGGGTACACTACCTGTGGGATGCCTAGCCTGTGGACTGTGTCGCCGTAAGTTGAGGTCCCTTTAAGCCCACACGATTGGAATGTTCATCTCTGGAGCTGGGGACTGTCAGTTGATGACAGTTGGGGACCTGCCTTGCTGTTTGCTGCCTGGGTATATATAGCCCAGCTTTCTCTACAGAAGGGGACTGGCAACTGGCGGCTCTCAAAACTTGAAGGACTGCTAGTGTCTCACTGCTTTATAATTTAACTGTTAATTTCTTGTATTATCTATCTGTATATTATTTAACGGTTTATTTCTTGAATTATATATCTATCTTTATATATATATTTATATATAATTACTAGCAATCTGGTTTGTCTCTCTAGAGAACCCTGTCCAATACAGTAACCAAGAGGCATTGTTGAAACACTGGAGGGGACTAAACATGATACTGGCACAGGAGGAAATTCAAAGGAAATAGAGGAAAGAGCTGGGAGGCAAAGGGCATTCATAGAGGTCTAGATAAAGGTATGTACATATGCAAATATATTTATATATGAGGATGGGGAAATAGATCTATGTGCATGTATTTATAGGTTTAGTATTAAGGCAGCAGGACATTGGGCCTCCACTCAAGTACTTCCTCAATGTAAGAATACTTTCTTCTATTAAATTGGCATTCTATGATGCTCACCTTCCTGATACAACCACTGAAGACTAAGGGGGTAAATAGGCAAATGTGGTGAAGAAAGCTAATGGTGCCCAGCTATCAAAAGATATAGCATCTGCGGTCTTAAAGGCTTGAAGGTAAACAAGTGGCCATCTAACTCAGAAACAACAAAGCCCACATGGAAGAAGCACACCAGCTTGTGAGATCACGAGGTGCCGAAGGGATCAGTTATCAGGCATCATCAGAACAAAATATCTTATAATAGTGAATGGGGGGGCGTGTAGAGTGGAGTCCCAAAGAGGCCACTGGACAATCCCCTTACAGAAGGGTTGTGGGGAGATGAGCCAATCAGGGTAGAACGTAGCAATGATGAAAACTACAACTATCCTCTAGTTCCTAAATGCTTCCTCAACCCCCCCCCCCAACTATCTTTATCCCAGTTCTACCTTGCAAGTCTGGCTAGATCAGAGGATGTACACTGGCAAAGACAGGAACTGGAAACACAGGGAATCCAGGGTGGATGATACCTTCAGGACCAGTGGTGTGAGTGGTGATACTGGGAGGGTGGAGGGAGGGTGGGTTGGAAGGGGGAACCAATAACAAGGATCTACATGTGACCTCCTCCCTGGGGGATGGACAACAGAAAAGTGGGTGAAGGGAGACATCGGACAGGGCAAGATATGACAAAATAATAATTTATAAATTATCAAGGGTTCATGAGGGAGGAGGGAGCGGGGAAGGAGGGAAAAATATGATTAGCTGGTGCCAGGGACTTAGGTGGAGAGCAAATATTTTGAGAATGATGAGGGCAATGAATGTACAGATGTGCTTTACACAACTGATGTATGTATGGATTGTGAAAAGAGTTGTATGACCCCCTAATAAAATGATTAAAAAAGAGAAAATCTGCCACTGTGATGCCAAATGTCATCAATCACATTCTTCCTGTAGTTATTTTAGCTGGGTTATCTCTGTTCCTAGCTTGGTGTCCTCTGTCAGGCAAAGCTTCATCTGTCTTTCCTTGTGTGTCTGCATTCCATGAACACTCACATCTTCACAGCTTGCCTTCATTTTGAGGTTTTGTTTCTTAAATTTTAATGGTAAATTGAGTGCAGTTTTACACCTTTCCACCTAACAATTCAAACACATTTTGTTTTACTTCGAATTAAGGTATGTGACATCATCCCCTCAGTCAAGTGTCTCCTGTTTCCGTTCCTTCTTTCCTGACTCTCAGTGCTTTCTGAAGTTTGACCTTAAATGAGCCCTGGTGGTGTAGTCTTTATGAGTTGGGCTGCGATCTGCATGGTGCAGTTCAAAACCACCACCAACTCTGCTGGAGAAAGACCAGATTTTGTACTCCCTTAACAGCGACTGTATGGAAACCCACAAGGGAGTGTCTATGAGCCAGCATTGATTCCATGGCAATGGAAGCTAGTATGTCAACACTGTTCACAGGTGTTTCCCCCTAGTATTACCAATAAGATTCCTGGTGAGCAACTACTAGTTTGGTGATTTAAACTCATCAGTATTTCCAGGGAGAAATATGAGGATAATCTGATCGCATGAAGTCTTCCGGCCTCAAAATTCCAAATACAGTTGCTATGAGTTGGAATGGATGCTGTGAGAGTGGGCTTTGTTTGGGATTCATTTCTATTCTTTCCTGTACTTCCATCTCTGCAGGAGTGCTGTATCTGCATGCATTGAACCTCTCACTGTAGCCAGACCAGAGAAGTTTCTTCCCTGCTCGCCCCACTTTTAAATGTTTTTTACTTTATTTGATTTTGCGTATTTTAGAAAACAATTTGAACAGAAAAGCTTTGAATACACTTTACTGATATTTCTTTGTAGTCTTGAATGAATCATGCCTATTCATATTCTATTAACATCTTCAAACTGCTTGTCATTACATTTCATTAGGAGACAATAGTCAGTGTTGACTCATAAGCACAATTGCATTGAAAAAGCAAATGGGGTGGAAAGGAAAGAAAAGATTGACTACGGTTGGCTGCTAGCCTTCCTTCTTAATATTCTTCAAGCCAACCTTGACTGGATTTTTCAGACCCCTGGCAAGAGGCTACACTTAATTACCCATTTATTGTCCCTCACATTTCATCCTCTGAGAACAATGCATTGAAAGTTGTTTTTCTAACATGCACAGCCACTTCATTTCCTGGTGCTTCTGAACATACTTTTTCTTTGTCTAGAAGAATCTTCCTCCTCTTGTGTATCTGATAAATTAACAATGCTTCAAAACCTAAACATGGCATTCCATTGCCCTATGGCATCATGGAGTAATCCGTTTTGGGGTAATTAGCTTGTATATACATAGTCCTACCACTATACTTACGACACTGGGTAAAATTTCCTGATTGAAAATTACATTTTTTAGTTATATTTTAAAGCAGAGCATACAACTAGCCTAATTTTCTGGGATTTAGTGCTTCAAAATTTACAAATCATCATCACTGAATATCGACTAACCAGATAAATCACATAAGTTTTAGCTTATTTTTACCCCTTGGATTAGAAAATAGAACCCTTTAAAGTGCACTCTTTCCCCTCTGCTCACTCCACCCACTAGAACTGAAGTATATGGCATGTCCAAGAGGGCAGGTGACAGGTAATTACTCTTGTCAAGTGCTTTTGACTAGCATCAAAATCAGGCCCTTTAAATCACATATTCATATAAATGACAACTCAAGTCAAACCTATCTATCTCCCTAAATAGATGAAACCATTTCCCACCCTTCAAACATTCTTTTCTATCCTCTAAAGTTGTGTCAAAAATCATCATGATTAATAGTCAACATGTCCACTCTATTCAGTGGAAACTTTGAAGAATTTCCTATCTTTCTTCTAGGATTCTATAAGAAATAAAAACCTTCCAAAGACTGCATGCATTCAAAGAAAAATTGGAGAGAAAGATGTCTGTTATTATCAGATTTCTACTACAATAATCCTCATTGATACAAAAAATATTGATGAGGAAGATTCGTAACAGACACCTTGATTTCTAAGGTTATTTTACATTCACAAAATAAACCAAATATGAACCACAAAAATCTGCCAGAAACTGCTCTATAGCAAATTTGTTTTATCATGTTAGACAAGGATCATTATTAAATCATTACCTACAAATTAAAAATCTCAAGAAGCCTCATGACTACAGATGGGTAAAGGGTCAAATTATTAGTTTCCAAGTTTCAATCAGGCACATCAGGATTATCCAATATTTAAACTTCTATATCCTACCCCTCCTCTTCATTAAGCCCATTGGAACTAGTTTGTTTGAGCCCATTGGACCTAGTTTGTTTGCTTTTTATCAAAATTAAAATGGCCTCCCAATTTGTGCATGCCACCAATTGTCTGTCAGTCTGTCATACTGTTGTAGCGTGTGTGTTCCTATGAGTGAGGCTGGGAGCTATGTCATTGGTATTTCAAATACCAGCAGGATTGCTCAAAGTGAACACACGTCAACAGAGCCTCTGACTAAGAAAAGATTACAAAGAAGGGATGGGCTGTCCAGTTTGGGTATATTAGCCACCGTACACTTTATGAATAACGGTGAAACGTGCTCAGATACTGAGAACAACATGAACAGCAGATTGGGTGCCATTTTGTTCCACTATACATAGGATTACTATGAGTTGTACCAACTCGATGATACCTAACAACAACAACAACAACAGGCATATGGAATAACTGCTCTGGAAAACAAAACAAAACAAAAAAAAAACCTTTAGTTTTAGTGAGCGGAGTAAGTTCAGGGGAAACAGCGCACTGAAAGGGGAATAATTTTAGTTCAACATTGTAGCGAGTTTGATTCTTTTTAACAAAATTAACCTCTGTGCAAACAAATTACTTTATGTGAATTCATAAGAAACCCAAACCAAACAAACCCACTGCCACTGATCTGATCCCAACTCATTGTGACACCATGTGGGGCAAACAGCCTCCCTTTTCCCGTGAAAAGCAGCTTAGTGAAGAGACATCCCAGAGACTCTAACCTCTGGGCAGGGACGGCTCAGTGCAGCTGATGGCTGTGTCACTAAGGGTGGTATGGTGAGGTTGGTTCTAGGGAGGATTGGAAGAGAGGCAAACTGGCTTTAGTCATTGTTATAAGAAGAAAACAGCTGCTAAGAGGGTAAAGAAGTAGTGCTGGGCTGGTGCCAACACCAGAAGGCACATTGGTTTTAAGACCCTACCCTTTAATCAGCCTTGCTGTTTCGCTCTTGCATACCCTATTGATAGAATCTAACAAGGAGGAAGGAGCCCTGGTGGCGTCATGGGTCACACGTTGGGCTCGCTGTGAGCAGTCCAAGGCCACCAGCGGCTCCTTGGGAGAAAAATGAGGGTTTCTACTCCAGTAGAGCGTTATAGTCTCAGAAATCCACAGCAGCAGTTCTGCCCGATCCTATAGGACGGATATGACTTGGAACCTACTTGATGGTAATGACTGAAAGAGTGAATTAAGAGTAGCTCACAACGTAGAAATTTCGTTTTCACACTCCCAGCCCCAGCATCACCGAGCCGAATGTAGAACCGTGAGCTTGGAGCAAAGGTATACTGACTTGCTAATTGATATGATTTCTCCTCTTGTCTATAGACAAATGATCATCCACAGACTCAGACTACTTTAATAAAGTAACTGTGGGCAAAAGAGATTCCATATTAATATAAACCTTCTTTTCTATAGTTGACCTATATAGTCTTCTTCAAAAGGGAATATTAGACTTGAAAAAAAACATATATCAGGAAGAAACATATTTTAAGAGGCTATATTTAAAGTAAAGGATGCTATTTTTATATATTTTCTTTCTTTTTTATGGTTCATTGCAGAATGGGAGCCTGTTTATCACAGGTCTCAAGTATGAACATTACCCATAGCTCTGGACAGGTTGCCAGGAGGACTTTGGGGAAAAAAAAGTAAAGCAAGGAAAATCAAATTTTTGAAGGAAGGAGGTAATAAATGGATATCCTGATAAGTTTTAATTCGGGTTCACAAAACCTTTTGAATATGAAGTATAACAAAAACAAAGGCCTCTGTAAGATGTGGCATAATCAAGCAAGTTTTCCTAGAATCATTTAGGATATTTACTTAAGTAAAGGGTTAGGAAAGATTTTTTCTTTAAAAAATGGGAAGGCTGGCATTATGTCTATTGATTAAACAGTACATCTTGCTGAAAGAACAGTTGCTATTTTAGGAGAAATAAATGAAAACTCACATTCATCTTTATATCATTCTCAAACCAAGATATGGACGAGGCAAGATGTCCTGACATGTGTTCTTATTCACTTCTACACAAAAGTGCTTCCCTCAAGAAGAAGAATTGCATTTCAAAAAGACAAGGCCACAAAGGCAGAGTTGAAGCACTAAAAAATCTGCTAGCTTGGGTAGTTGCTGTGATTTCTCAAATCAGCAACCACACTCAAAAGGGAGTGCTGCAAACTGGGAGCTCTTCTCTCTCAGCTTCTCAGAAGCAGACAGACAACGGACATACAACTGAGCAACAGTAAATGGTAGGCTAACTAAAGAGTTGTCAGGGAAGACACAAAAAAGTACACCATAATTTTACATTTTTATATAATGCTAGATCAGCAAATACATCATGAAAATAATGGGGTTTTGCTCTTTTAATCCAAGAAAAAATATTTACATTTCATATTGGCAGATTATCACTCTTGCAAAAATGACCCCAAATATCATGATGTGACCCATTTTCTTATGTGCCTTTTATCTGTCTTCCTGAATTTTATTTTGCATAGTTAATTGCTGTACAACATTTCACAAAAGTAACTTTGATTTTGTTAATAAACCATTTTACTTGGAAACATTCCAGAATCATGCAATTCAATAGTTCCGTCATATCAGGAAGTGTTGTACAATTGTTACCACATCCATTTTGGAACAATTTCTTCCTTCTGGTACTCCTAGTTATTGGCTCCTCACTTACCCCCAACCTCCGCAGCTGTACCCTCAAGGAACCCTCAGTCCAATTACTTTCTCTATAGATTCCCCCATCCTAAATCCTATATACTGAAAAAGTCAAAAATACATAGCAAAGAGTCAAAAATGATACCCACAATAACAAAATGAAACAGAGACCAACACCAGTTGAAAAAAAAACTAACAGAAAATATTGCAAACTATTGAAAACCTAAAATGTGTCAAAAGGTAGATCAAATGATATAGTACTGGATTTTACCCTAATTACATTGGTCACAATCCATTTTCCAATGTATTCCACATAAGAACAAGAATGAGAACCCCTGGTAGATGTTAAGAGGGAAATCACAGGAGGCTTCTCCCACCTGTATTTCTCTGTCACTTTTTTGTTGTTGTTGTACTTTTAGATGTGTCAAAACAGGGATCAGGTCATGTATATATATGTATATATATATATATATATCATATTAAATGAAGGGGGAAGTGCAGAGTGGAGACCCAAGGCCCAAGTGTCGGCCACTGGAGATCCCCTCATAGAGGGGTTTAGGAGAGGAGATGGGTTAATTAGGGTGTGAGGTAGTATCGATGAAGAACACAGCTTTCCCCCAGATCCTGGATGCTTCCTCCCCCCAACTACCATGATCCGAATTCTACCTTGCAGGGCTGGATAGGACAGAGGCTGTACACTGGTGCATATGAGGGTTGGAGGTACAGGGAATCCAGGGTGGATGATACCTTCAGGACCAAGGGTGTGAGGGACGATGCTGGGAGAGTGGAGGGTGAGTGGGTTGGAAAGGGGGAACTGATTACAAGGAGCCACATGTGACCTCTTCCCTGGGAGAGGGACAGCAGAGAAGGGGGGAAGGGAGACTCCGGATAGGGCAAGATATGACAAAACAACGAGGTATAAATTACCAAGGGCATATGAGGGAGGGGGGAATGGGGAGGGAGGGGGAAAAAAAGAGGACCTGATGCAAGGGGCTTAAGTGGAGAGCAAATGCCTTGAGAATGATTGGGGCAGGGAATGTATGGATGTGCTTTATACAATTGATGTATGTATATGTATGGATTGTGGTAAGAGTTGTATGAGTCCCTAATAAAATGTAAAAGAAGAAAAGAGAAAAAAATGATTAGGGCAAAGACTGTACAGATGTGCTTTATACAATTGATGTATGTATATGTATGAACTGTGAAAAGAATTGTATGAGCCCCAATAAATTGTTAAAATTAAAAAATAAATTTAAAAAAATTTAAAAAAAAAGAGGGATCAGGTCAGATGTTACATTTGAGCCTTAAAATCTAATGTTTCATTTTCATCTACAATAACTATATCTATATTACTTTTGTTGCATAATGAGGCTATCCTCATTATGGCATATTCTATGTACAGATTCTGCAAATGGATTTTGGGCTTCCACTTTCATTCATAGTCTTCTACAAACCAGGATTTCACAGTTTAAGCTCCGTGCCAACCCCTCCTTAGATTGTGGATTCCAGTATTTTATGATCCTTGGATCACACAGGCTGGTGTGCTTCTTTCATGTGGGTTTAGTTGATGTTTCACTTAAATGGATGCTTGTTTGGAAACAAGCTTTTAAGACGCCAGGTGCTATTCTTTCTTGGTAGCTGGCCGCATCAATTTTCTTCACTATACTTTGCTGTAGCACCCATGTGTTTCATGTTAGATCTTTTTATCAAGAAGTAATTATATATCAAGCAGACATCCTAAGCAAGTCCATAAGTCAGATAATAGTCGATTAAGTCACATACTACTCTTTAAATCCCTCTTTAGACTTATGCAGTCACATCAATGATGCAGATAGCAGGAAGATCACAGACCAGTGGGTCCAAAGCCTTGTGGATCCAATGGTGGTAGATTCATCGCAAGACTCTGGTAGGTCTCAGTGTGGCTTGTCAACAGGAAGATGAAGGCAGAGAGAGAGAGAGGTTCTCAGGATCCTCCTTATGAGAAGGCCAAGCCTATAAGTAATCATCATCAGGCTGTGACCTGATTGGCAGACTAGATGCCACCCCTATACTTTCATATATCAAGTTGGCATGATGTTATGTAATTATGATAGATAAGATAGATAGATAGGTGATTGTTTGCCTGAGTAGACTAGAGAAACAAATTCATAGACATTCATTTGTGTATAAGAAAGAGCTTTATATATGAAAGCAATTAAATATTGAGAAAACATCCCAGCCCAGGCCAGATCAAGTCCCTAAGTCCGATATTATCCCATATGTCTAATACCAGTCGATAAGTTCCTCTTCAGACTCATGCACCACATGCAATGACTGAGTGCAGGAAGATCACATGGCAGTGGGTGGAAAGTCTTGTGGACCCAGTGGCGGTGGAAGCATCTTACCATTGGCAAGGGTCTCCCTCTGGCTCCTACAATCAGATCCAGCACTCTAGCACGGCTCAAAGTGTCTTCTTCTCAACAGGAATGTCTCACAGGGAGTGTATCTCCAGCAAGCTATTGATCTCTGCTGTGCCTCCAAATGAGGTCATCAAGCTGTGACCTGACAGGCTAGACTCCAACCTTTCACTCTGAAGTCTCAAATTGACAACAGATTATGTCATTATGATAGATAGTACATTCTGTCAAGTTGATTCTGACACATGGTATCCTTATGTACAATGGATTAAACCCCTGCCAAGTCCGGTGTCATCTTTACTACAATCAGCATATTCCAGTTCTCTGTTGCAACTCTTGTGCCAATCCTTTGAACCACAGTTCTCCTCTGCTCTTACTGGCCTTTATCATCACTAAGGACGATGTCCTCTTCAAGAATTTGATCCTCCCAAGTGACATAGTTTGTGATTATTTCAATAGCTAATATTTGGAAGTAGATAGATATATGTTTCTGCCTACTCTATCTAGAAACTCTGCTAAAATCTACCTACCAAGGGTCACGCTTGTGCTTCTTGAAATACCCTGGCACCATTTTCAGCATTACAGCAACATGCAGGCCACATCAGATAGGTAGGAGATAATCTGATGAGGGTTTGACAATTGACTTATTCACTTGGTAAAACTGATAGTTCATGTCTACATAAGAGAATAATAGGTATATTTAAATATGCTTCCAACTGGAATGTAGATGCTCCCCACACAAAAAAATTCAAAATTGATACATAGGAGGGTTCATGGCACTTTTATTTGTAACAACCCAGACTAGAGACACTTGAGATGTCTAGCCATGCTGTTGTTAGGTGCCTTCCAGTCAGTTCTGACTCATAGCAACCCTATGCTACAGCAGAATGAAACACTGCCCCAGCCTTTGCCGTTCTCACAATCCTTATGATTGAGGCCAGGATCGACAAGCAATATGGCAGGCTATTGGCAAAAGTCTTTAAAGCAGATGCAAGATACAGACCCAGCAAAAAGCAAGCAAGGCCTTCCACAGCATCTACTTAGATTCAAAGCAGGCCACACACATGAGACAATTAATGGCTATTTGTTGAGTAAGGGTGTTGTATTCTACCCTAAGCTTCTCCCATTACAGAAGCTTCCACCTGACTGGATGTGATTAGACCTGTTAGGTCAGGTCAAGGAGGAATACTACATGTCAACTGCTAACTCAATGAAAATCCTGGCCCAGCTAAGTTGACTATAAAAACTTCACTATCCCAACAATTTCAAGTATTTAATGGTAATTTGTATTTTCTCTTTGATGAAAATACTAATCATATTATTTACACTTTTCTTGTGACAGATTCTTATGCATTCTAATTGTGTCTATATAGTCTGGATCTTTTAGGGTGTTTTCAATAATAAGTGTTAAAATTTCATTTCCCACATTGGCTTGGGTTTTCACTATTGTGTCTTCAAGGAAGAGAAGCTCTTAAATTACATATAGATAGAATTACAAATAGATAAATTACAAATATCTTCCTCGACACTTTGGTTTTCTTTACCTATTAAGGTTTATGCTTTTGCTGTCCTGTTTAAGAAGTCCTTTCATACTCTAAAGCTCTAAAGATTGCAACTGTATTTCTTCAGAAAGTTATTGTCTTTCACATCTAAGATCTTGACCAATGTAGAATTGATTTTTGTACATGAATGAATTGTCTGATTTTTATTTCCATAAATAAAACCAATAGTCCTCTCATCATTTAATGAGCAGACTACATTATTTACAGTACCTTTCTGTTACACATCATGTTTCTATTGGCATGTGGATCTATTTTGGGCTCGTTCATTACCAACCAATAACATAGTGTCTGAAGACATTTTCTCTTTAAAAGAGAAAACAGTAAAACACCTTTATTAATTTAGTTTAAAAAGTTAAATTATGTATTTAGTTAAATGAGAAATACAAGCAATAATTTAATGACCGAGTATATATTATTGAAGAAAAAACATGGACATCATTTATTTTTAAAATTTACAAGAAAAACCTTCACTGCACAAAAATAATTTCTATCTCCTCATTTAAAAAATGAAGACAAATAATGTTCTAGAATACTTTTATATAATCTAAATAACCTAGGATACTCTTATACTATGAATTATTATTTTGCTAAGTCCATTTCTAGGAGAATGCTGAGACTTCCCACTTGCATAAAAAGCTACAGTTTTAGAAATTCACAGGGACAGTTCTACCCTGCCCCATACCATTGCTGAAACAACCTGATGGCAGTGAGCGAAGACTATTTCTTAGTCAAGTTATATTTTGATTAATTAATTAGGTGACTAAAAAAACATGTAGAAAATTTAGACAGACCCATAGCATGAAAGAAATTGACGAGGTCATTTAAAAGCTCCTTAGAAAAAAGCTTTGGGCCCTGATGTCTTCCTTTATGAATTCAACCAAATATTCAAAAAAACTGATGGTAGTTTTATTAAAAATATTCCACAATACAGAAAAGAATGGAATACTCCTAAATTCAGTTTATGAAGTGTGCATAATATTGACACAAATACTGGCAGAGATATTACTAAAAAATAAAAATTTCAACCAATATCTCTCATTTCCATAGATGTGCAAAATATACTCAACAAACTACTAGTCAAAGGATTCAAGAACATCCCATAAAACAATACATCATGATCAAGTGAAATTCATTCCAGGTACGCAAGGATGGTTCAACATTAGAAAACCAATCATGTAATCCACTAAATAAATAAAACAAAGCCTAAGACCCACAGGATCGTTTTGATTGACACACAAAAAAGGGACTTGTCAAAACCCACACCCAATCCTGATAAAAACACTCAACAAAAACAGAAATAGAATATAAATTCTTCACCATAATTAAGAACAAATAGACAAAACCAATGGTCAATATTAGTCTCAAAAGAGAAATAATGGCAACAGGAACTAGACAAAAAGACCTATTTTCATCACTCCTATTCAATATTGTGTTGGATGTTTTAGGCAGAAGTATAAAGGCAGAAAGGGAAATTGAAGGTATCCAAATTGACAAAAATCAAGTGTAACTACCTTGAACTGCAAATGATATGAAATTCTACATAGAATATCCCAAAAACTTAAGCAACATTACAGAAATTAAATGAATGTTTTCAGTAAAGTGGCAAGCTACCAGATCAACATGTGAAAGTCAGTTCGCCTTTTTCACCATAAAAAGAGAACCCTGAAAAATAAATCAGGAAAATAATGTCAGTTACAATGCCTATTCCAATCCATTACCATCTAGTCCATCCAAATTCAAAGAGGTCTTCTTAACATTTTCAAGGCTGTACACATTTATGGGACCAGATAGCCTCATCTTTCTTCCATGGAGCAGGTGGTAGGTTTCATCCACTGACCTTGCAGCTAGAAGCCCAAAGCTTATAAGTCAGCACCACCAGAAGTCCTTTTACAATACCATTTACCATATATCTTTCACAATCATCATGTCATTCAAAAGACTAAATACTTAGGAATAAAGCTAACTAGAGAAACAAGCAAACAAATATAAAACCTATATAAGGAAAACTACAAAACACTATGACAAAAACACACAAAAGAAACCTACATGAATGGAATAAAAGATCATTCTCAAGAAAACATTATAAAAATTTTAATACTATCCAAAGTAATCTACAGATACAACGCTAATCTGATCCATATACTCACAGTAATCTTTAGAGATGAAAAAAATTAATCATCAATTTTTTATATAAAGAAAACAAACTCCTGATAATCAAAGTGTTACTAAAGAAGAAGAAGAAAGTTAGAAGGCACACATTTCTTGATCTCAAGACCTGCTACTCAGCCACGGTAGTCAAAATAGCTTGGTACCAATATAACAACAGACATATAAACTGATAGGACAGAATTGAAAACCCAATTAGTAAATCCATGCAATTATGGAGAGCTGATCATAGACAAAGAGGCACATAGCATAAATAAGGAAGTGATAATTTATTTAACAAATGGTGCTGGTAAAACTGGATATTCATATACAAAAAAAGTGAAACAGGATCTAAGCCTCATACCATATAAAAAAAGAAACTCAAGTTAGATCAAAGAACAAAACGTAAAACCTAAGTCTACATAGATCATCAAAGGGAAAAAAAACTAGGGGTAAACATAAGGGGTTCTATTTTTTATTTTAATTTTTGATTTTAAAAAAAACATTTTTATTGGGGTGCATACAAATCACAATCCTTACATCCATCCATTGGGTCAAATACATTTGTGCATTTGTTACCATCATCATTTTCAAAACTTTTTCTTTCTACTTGAACCCTTAGTTCTCATTTTCCCCTCCCTCCCCCACCACCCTCCCACATAAACCCTTGATCATTTATAAATTATTATTATTTTTTTCATATCTTACACTTGCAGATCTACATATAACTCCCTCCCAGGGGGATGGACAACAGAAAAGTGGGTGAAGGGAGACATCAGTCAGTGTAAGGGGTTCTATTTTTTTTCAAGCCCCAATTGTTAATTATTGAGTTCATCACAAAGCTGCAAATGAATACTTAATTTTTAAAAAGAAATGAACCAAAATGTGATACCACAGCTTAAGATACAGAGTTCTACATAGAAATCAAGGGAAGGAAGGACAGACATTTAAGGAAGAGATAACACATGCCACTAGACAGAGCTGGCCAGGACTCTGGGCTGGAGACTTGTTTAGAGTAGGTTTCCTGCAGGTATTTCTGAAAGGCTGTGGGGGCTTTTCTAGAGCCCAGTAGCATGTGTGTTCAGAGAGCTGTCAATGTTATAAGCAGACTCTGGATGGAGAAGAGAATGCTGCTGATGTCATACAGGGCAGACCTCCTGTCCTTTAGGATGTCCATCTAGATATTATTCTGAGTGGCCACATTGGGGTGGTAGCATGGGGTGAAGAACTTCACAATAGTTGCATTGGAAGGATAGCCACTGGGCCACTCCAGGGAGAGCTCATATCTCAGGTCTTCATAGACTGTGTCCCTACCCACTTGAAATGGTTGACTGATTCTGGGAAGGCAGAGAGTCCTTTGTTGCCCGATATCATGAGGGTCATCAGCTCCTGTTTTAGCCTCTTGCCCATGGGCTCAGCCTCTTTCTAGGCATCTACCACACTGGATGCGGCTGGGTCCCAGTTCGGTGTTGGCACAAACAGGCACTCAGAGGATTAGACGGCAACTCTAGGTTCAAGGGCTTTAATTTATAGCATAAATACACTATCAAACATAAGTAAAAAAATGAAACCTGCAGAAGATAAGCTAGATGACTAGGACCTACTAAAAATAGACTTTTATGTGCATCAAATGATATTAGCAATGGAATAAAAAAAGAACTCACAGGATAGGGGAAAATGGCACTGATATATCAGACAAGGAATCACAATGCTAGGTACATATCAATAAATTCTGAGGTCAAAATCTAAGGGCTTGGACACTTTTCCATAGGCCATCAATTAACATGAAACTACTGCTCAAATGAACCAATGTCTTTAGACACTGGCACACTTCTTACATTTTCTCTAAGTGTGGAATGTTGTTTCTCACTTTCCTTCTGCCTTTCCAGTTGCCATTCAAAGAATTACTAAAAAACCTAGCAATCTTCCTTACAACCACCAAGAGGTCTTTCCTTCTCCTAAAACTGCATTGCCAGCCCCAGTTAATTAATGAGTTCTGACGCGTCAGATTGTTGTGAGATGTGCCCAGTAAGTCCCAATTTATAGCTATACAAGGTAGAACGGAACAAAGGACAGCCCATCTTGTGCCATCCCCACGATCATTACTATGTTTTAGTCCATTGCAAAACCTCACCATCCTTGTTTCTAAGAGGCATTCTGGACGTGATAGATTTGTTGCTTTCCATATTCTTCATCAGCATCATAATTCAAATGGATGGATGCCTTTTCAATCTTCCTTATTGAATATCAAATTTTCACATATCCGTGAAACAATGGAAAATACATGATCGGGGTCGAATATACCTTAGTCCTTAAAGTAACAACATTTCTTTCCAACACTTTCGAGAGACACTGTGCATCAGATTTACCTAATGCAAGGGGTTGTTGGATCTTTCAGCTGGTGCTTCCATGAGCATTGACTGTAGATCCAAGCAAGATAAAATTCTTAACTACTTCAATCTTTTGTTTTATCATGATGTTATCTATTGGTCAAATTGTGTGGATTTGGATTTTCTTAACATTGAGTTGTCATCCATACTGAAGGCTGCAATCTTTGATCTTCATCAGCAAGTCCACCAAGTGCCATCAAGTGCTTCTCTCTTTCAACAGCCAAATTATGCCATCTATCCATCACAGGGTGTTAATAAGTCTTCTTTCCCATCCTGAGGCTGAATTCTTCTTCACATAATTCAACTTTTCTGATTATTCACTCAGCATACAGATTGTATAAATATGATGAGAATATATAACCCAGACAAACACACATCTTTCCTGATTCTAAACCATGCATTGTTCTCTTATTCTGTTTGCACGACTGCATCTTGATCCATGTAGAACTTCTGCGTGAGCACAATGAATTGTTCTGGAATTCCCATCATCTTCAGGTGATCCATAGTTTGTTATGACCCACACAGTCAAATGCCTTGGTATAATCAATAAAACTCAAGTAAATATCTTTCTGGTCGTCTAGACTTTTGGTCAAAATCTACCTGACACCAGCTATGAAATCCCGTGATCCTCACAGACTCCTAAAGATGTTATTTTGTGCTTCAGTGACGGTAAATCTTTACAGGAGCAGATAATTTCATCTTTCATCTTCAGAGGCACTGGTGGATTTGAATCGCAGACTTGGTAGTAAGCACCACCAGGAACTATATTAGAAATATAAAATTCCACTAAATCTGTCGATAATATAATCATGATTGCTTTAGTTTTCTTTTTAAATTTATGATTGGTAGAAATATACAAAGGAACACTGGTGGGTGCCCCTTGACTTCTAACTGAAATGTCAGTCATTTGACCCACCAGCCATTCCGTGGAAAATATTTTGGAAATTATCCCCAGTCCTATGGGGTTGCTATGAGTCAATTGACTTGATGGTAATGAGTTTGACAATACACACAACCTAAAATCCTTCCGCTGACAATTTCAACATGTATGGTTTAATGACCCCGGTGACATTGTATCACCATTCTCAATATCTCTACCCATATTGTTTTATCATTAAAATACTCATCTGTGTTTTAGATGAACTGTTGGAAATTTTAACTCTTACAGAGACTTTTTAAAACTAGGTTAAAATTCTTTCTTAACTGAGTTAAATTGCTATTTCATTTGGCAATAGTTCTATGAGACATTTCTGGTCTCATAGATAAAATAAGTCTGGTTTCTGGGCTTATTTACAGGTTGTTTTTCTCAGATTTCTCCCCTTTGATCAGGATTCTCCTATTCAGTCTTTGACAAAAACAAAAAAAATCATTAACGATAGAAGAGTACCATCCATTTCATCTGGTCCCATGTATGCCTCTTTAAAAAATTTACTTGGATTATTTAATGATCTGTAAAGTATGCTTCATTTCTTAACCAAAATACTATAGTCTTGAAGGCTATGAGTTTTATTGCATGCATCTGTGGGGTACTGGATAACTTGCTATGGTTCTTCTACAGGCACATGAAAATAGAGTGTATGGGACTGAAATATGAGAAATGGTCAGTTTTGACATGTCAGAAGCAAGAAAGGGGCATCTCACTACCATCGAGAAAGAAGGGCAGGAGCTGAGTATGTACTTTGAACAACACAATATACACTGAAGCTCTTCAATCCATAAGCCCGGGGGCTATGACGTGAGAGACACTGCTACCAAAGGGAGACAAAAGTGGCAGTAGCAGAGACTGGAGCTCAAGACAGACATGCTTGCAGAAACAGCTGAGAAAAGGTACTCCTGACTGGAGAACTATTTCTGATCCTGAATTGTAACCTGGTACCTCCTTTAACAAACCCATGTGATTGTTAGGTTTTGTGTCACCTTGGCTGGGTCAAGATTCTCAGTGGTTTGGCAGTTGAGGGCTAGTCATCCCGCATGATGTGAGCTAACAGAATGTAATCAACTCCATGATCGGAACTGCTTTGAGCAGCCAAGAAGTTATAAGAAGATTTAATTGGTTTGTACACTCAGCTCAAAGCCCTGATGCAATTGAATGGATGTTTTCTTGATATTGTGGCCTACTTCCTGTGTAAATATGCCCTGTGGAAAGCTTATTTGCCTTTTGCGCAGTTTGGATTTGGCATCTGACTTATTGACCTTAGGTTTTTTGGACATGCGCTCATTTCCTGTCATATTGCCTTCCAATCATGGGAGCCACTAGTGGCCTGCAATCCTATCTGCCAACCTTGGACTGATTCACCTCTTCAGTCACAGGCCTGACCTGCTGACCTTGGGATACCTGCGGGCAGTGGTATTCCTGCAGCTGCAGGGTCTTCAGCTACTGAAACTATTCAAGAGAAGCCTCCAGTTTAACATCTCACTCACGAACTTGACCATGGCCTGGACCAATCCCACTTCTAAAACCATGTGAACCATTTTCTTCGTGTGAATTTCTTTTTGTATATATACATATCTCAGTGGTTCTGCTTCTCTAGCTACCCCAGCTTAACATACCCTATAATTATGAGTACTGCCTTTGAGGTCTGTGGGATCACTGAAATAGATTATTGAACTCAGCAGAGATGTAGAAAGTGCTGTGGGAGGGATGGTTGGGGTCAGAATGGCAAAGATTTATTGAAGGGTAAAGGCATGTCTGACCTCAGCCTTATGGACCAAGAGCTGATGCTGATGATAATCCTTTCTCCACTCTATGTAGCCATGACAGGTCAGATAAGGCCCCATGCTATATTTTCAATATCTTTGATTCGTTAATGTTTGTTCATATACATCAAGGGTGAGGCACCCCTGTCCATAGGCTGAATGAAGCCCATGAAACAATCACCAAGGAGCAGCAAATCCAGCTATCACATGAGGGGTGAGTTGATTAAATATTTGACCAACATAGCCTGAGCATATTGTTGTTATACATATCCAATGACCTTTTGCAGGCAAAACGATTCTCCACCTTCTATGTAAGTAAATTCTCTTAAAGGTGATCTTTAAACCAATGGTTCTCAAACATGAGTATGTTTACAATTATTTAAAAGTGATTAATAATGATTAAGCAACCCCAGAGTTTCTGGGAAGAGACTGAGGATTGGCATTTCTAACAAATTACCAGCTGATGCAGAGTTCAGGGACCACCCTTTAACAGCCACTGCTCTATATCTCTGTGTCTTGAGAATAATTGCTTTAATATAGTTCCTACTGTCTATTTCTAAGCTTCCATTTTATTGTCTTTCTCATAATGGACTCTTTGGGGAGGTTTATAAAGAATGATACTCATTCACAACTGATATATGTTCAGCTGTGGTTAGTAACTATTTCAAATCTGCTCTGGCCTAGTCTAACCTCTTGTTTCTCTGTAGAATAGAATTATGAATCACAAGCATCCTGCATCTCACATCCCTTTTTTCATTTCCTCTAGTGATTAAGATGCTATAACTTTGGTAGAATAATGTACCTTCCTCCTAGTTCCTCAAAATCGGGATGCTCTTTTTATCTGTTGGCATTATGTTTGAAGAGGATATCTGTTATTCTTCTGATTTTAAAGGGCATATTTTCTTGGTAGGCATCCACCTAAAACCAAGACCATTGCTATGGAATCAATTTCTACTCATAGCAACCAAAACAGAAGCCTACTGCCATTGGGACGATTCCCAATTATGACGATTCTGTAGACAGTGGAGAACTTCCCTGCTTTCAGTTTCCCAGGATGTAAATATTTACTGGATCAGACATATTCTTTTGTTTCATGCAGTGGCTTGTGAGTTTGAACTGCTGACTTTACAGTTCCTAGCCCACAACACCGGCAGGAAAGGTCAGGTCTAATGATATAGAACAATGTTAGGGGAGAAATCTAGAAACCAACTAAAAATAAGTTTTGTTTGTTTGTCACTTGCTTTACTTTACAACAAAGTCACCTAACTTAAAATAGGACAAAGTAACAAAATTTCCAAAGAATTTGGTCCCATGGACCAGTGAAGAAAAAAGTCAAAAGAGATTACCAGTAAAAACAATGGAAGGTTGTGTGTTTTTTTAGAACTGGATGAATTTAACAATAGAGAACATCTTGTGAAGGTTAGCAGGGTCTCACACTGCTCAGAAAAGGATTAGCAAGCAGAGAAGGGAATAGGAATGGATGACTGATAAAATATTTTCTAGTAAATTTATTTGTGACCGCTGGATAATATTTACTGCTTGAGATGTATACATTTTAGTAATAGTAAAATTGATAACTTGTAGGGAAAAAAAGCAACAATAGAAGACCAACAAACTTGAATTTTCATCAATAATTTTATGTTTTTGATGGATAAAATCAGGACAAAGCATCCAAAGACAACACAACTCCGGGTATTTGGCACATATCTGTCCATTCTTAATCTCTTAATTCTCTTTATTTCTGAGAAATCTATAATCACTTCAGATAAAGGTCTTATAAAGTGGATTGCTGGAATTTGAGGAAGATACAATGATTAGAAAGTATATCTTTAACTATTTCATTTTCCCTGATTTTGAAAACAAAACAATGTAAAGCTTCTCCATGAATTAAATTTAAATAGAAAGGATACATTGAACCAAGAAGAGAATTCATTATTCAAAACTATCTTTAACAAGGCTCATTTAAAATTAAGTCGATTAATTGGCAAAACCTGATTCTGGCTAAATTGCAACATCTTTGTCAATTAAGGACAAATGATCCAAATAAATGTCTTGTAACTATGGCAACACAATTTTAACAAGAATATAAAGATAAGCAGGACTGCACTGAAAAGAAAGGATTTTCTTCATAATACCAGATATGCAGTAATAGCTACGCAATGCCATTAGATAGTATTAACCCACCTCTTTTACACACACACACAAGGGAAACAAACAATATTGAGAGTATAATTGGAAATTCATTTGTGTGCTGTTTGCTTTGTATTTATATTTCAAAATTAGAGTTACTTTTCCAAACATGATTTCCTCATGGAAATCAAGTAATTTACATTGCCCTTACAGTATTCATCAGGCTTATGTAATTAAATAGTTATTTTAGTGGCGATTTAAAGATGTCCTTGTACCTTGCTAGACCTAAAATTCCACAAGGGAAGTTCCCATGTCACATTTTGTTTTTGACACTTATTTTTCTTAATAAGTAATCGATTGTATGAATGCATTAGTGAGTGTATTTTCTACTTGACACAATTTTGTTAATGGTTGTGATTATTTATATTTTATTTATGGAACTTTTTTCACAAAATATATACGTAATTATTTCATAAAGTGGGATTTCTGGTCAAGAACATGGTGAACATAATCTTACCAAAGTATACATTTCAAGTGGATAAAATGATAATTTTTAAATAACTGTATATAAGTGGGTGAGTCAAAAAGTAATGCTAATAGGTTTCTAGTTCTTGCATGTATGAGTTTATGTTAGACAGGCTTCTCCAGAGAGACAAAACCAGATTGCTAATGATTTTACATATATTTACACAGATAGACAGATAGATAACATAAGAAATAAACAGTTAATTAATCTATGAAGCAGTACAAATGGCTCAGTGCAACTCACTCCCATAAGACAGTTGTGAGATACTGGCAGTCCTTCAAGTGTTGAGGGCCACAGGCTAGTCCTCTATAGAGCAATTCAGGCTATCCGGGCACAGTCAGCAAACAGCAAGACAGGTCACCAACAGTCAACCAGATGACAGGGTCTGACAGACCCCAGCTCAAGAGATGTAAATTCCAATGGTGTGGCAAAGCAGATCTTAAAGGAACCTCAAATTACAGTGACACAGTCCATGGGTTAGTTGTCCCACAGGTAGTGTAGCTTGCAAAATGAGGCACAGAACAGGCAAGGCAGCCATACACTGGTCCAATGATGAAGGAGCAAGAGACAAGAGAGGTGAGGCTCTCTGAGCCATTTATCTCTCCACCCTTCAATTAATCCCACATGTGATTATTGGCCAGGGTGGCACAATAAAGTAACTACCTCAGAGTTTATTCCAAAGAAAACATGTCCCAACAGAATATCTCTTCCATGGCTGCAGACACGGTCTCACATTAATGCTTATCTTAGTCTTGTTAGGGTGCTAACAAAAGAAAACAGTTCCATTCAAACAATAGCTTCTATGGACATCTGCAGAGCCCATTAAATTCAAAGCAGAGAGGATAACACAGAAAGTTACAGCAACTGACTTTTGGGATTCCAATGGGGTAACAGTGATAGATTTTCTCAAAGATAACTGGATGATCACGGGCTTATGAACTAGTTTTAAGCACACTGAAAACTGCACTCCTGAGGAAAAGGTCAGGAAAATTGCACCTAAGATTTTTTTCTCCCATCATAACAATACACCTGCTCATTTTTCAAGGGTAGCAAAGGCTATCTGATGGAAATTGCATTGGGAAACCTTACCCCAACCATCCTACAGTTCTAATCTTGCCTCCGTAGACATCTTTTTGTTCCCCCAATCTCCAGGAACATTTCAAAACGAATATGGTTGGAGTCCCTTGCGGATGCCAAAACTGCTGTGTTGACATGATTCAAATTGGAGAGTGAAGAATTGTTTGAGGCAAGGTTAATGAGATAGAAAACCGTCTGAAGTATACAGACCAAGTGCAATATTTGTTAAGAAACAATAGCTTCACATATTGACATATTTGTGTGATAAACATTTCTATGATTTTATATCTATGATTTTATAGCAACACTTTTAAACTTACCCTCATATGTACTACCACAATGAGCTAAAATAAAAATCTATAAAATATAGAAATATGTGGAGTTACTCTGTGTCAAAAAGGAGACTAACATGGTGAGATGCGACATCCTACACGGGACAGCACCTGAGACACAGTGGGGGATGTGCTACTGAGCTGACTCCACCACACTGAGGCACAACACTGGGGGCGTGCAGTGCAGCAGCAGGTGAAGCAGAGCAAGGAGGTCCCGAAGGAATATAAAGGATGAACTTTGGGGCCAGGACATGGCACCCCATCAGACTCATCCGGAAATCACTCCTAAAGGTCAACAAACAGACCTCGAACTACTAACAGGCTTTTAAAAATTTTTGCTGTCTTCTTGTTTTGTTTTTTCTTTTTTTGTCTTCTTTTAAATTTTGTATGTCAGTGGCTTTTTTTGTTTGTTAGTGTGTCAGTGTTGCTGCTATTGACGCCATGTTCTTATGTGCCACTTTGGTGCTGTCAAAGACATCCACATTTTATGCACATATTACCATATATGCAGGTCCACCAAGATAAGATAGACTGGACAAACAAATGTGAGAAGAAAATAACGGGAAAAAAGGTCCCAGAGGGACATGAGCGTGTGGGAGGTGGGGGAAGGGAGGAGGTGTTGGCCCACCCAGGGACAAGGGAACAACGAGTGGTTCAAAACCAGTGGCCAGGAGGGCATGGGAGGACTGTTAGGGAGTGACCAAGGGCAAGGTAATTGAGAAGAATTACTGAAACCAGAATGAAGGCTGAACATGGTAGTGGGACAGGAGGAAAGTGTAAGGAAAAACAGTAAAGGAGTAGGAGGCAAAGGGCATACATAGAAGCCTAAAGACAGACATGTACATATGTAAATATATTTATGATTATGGGGGAAATAGACCTATGTGCATATATTTATAGATTCAGTAGTAGGGTAGTAGGTGGACATTGGGCCTCCTCGCATGCACTCCCTCAATACAATAGCACCTTGCTCAGCTAAACGGTCATTCCATGATACCCACCTTCCCGACACGATCGCTGAAGACAGATGTGTGAATAAGCAAATATGGTAAAGAAAGCTGATGTTGCCCAGCTATCAAAAAGATACAGTGTCTGGGGTCTTAAAGGCTTGAAGGCAAACACGTGGCCATCTAGCTCGGAAGCAACAAAGCCCACAGAGAAGAAGCACACGGCCTAAGTGAATACAAGGTGTTGAATGGACCATTTAGCAGACACCAAGGAACAAAAACAATCATTGTGTGATCACCTTCCTCACATAATCGCTGAAGACGAAAATGTGCATAAGCAAGTGTGGTGAAGAAGGCTGATGGTGCCTGGCTATTGAGAGATATAGCATCTAGGGACTTAAAGGCTTGAAAGTAAACAAGTGGCCATCTAGCCCAGAAGCAACAAAGCCTACATGGAAGCAGCACATCAACATGTGTGATCATGAAGGGCCGAGGGAAACAGGTTTCTAGCAGCAAAGGCTGGGTTGGGGGTGGAAATCATATAATCGTGAATGAGGGGAGTGCGTGATGGGGACCCAATGCCCATCTGTAGACAACTGGACATCCCTTGCAGAGGGGTAGTGGGGAGAAGATGAGTCACTCAGGGTTTAGTGTAGCAATAATGAAACTCACAACCTTCCTCTAGTTCTTACACGCTTCCTCCCCCCTACTATCATGATCCCAATTCTACCTTGCAAACCTGGTTAGACCAGCAGATGCACAGCAGTACAGTTGGGATCTGGAAACACAGGGAATCTAGGACAGATGAACCCCTCAGGACCAATGGTGAGAGTGGTAATACCGAGAGGGAAGCGGGGGTAGAAAGGGGGAACCGATCTCAGGGATCACATATAATCTCCGCTCTGGGGAATGGGCAACAGGAAAGTGGGTGAAGGGAGACACCGGGCAGTGTAAGATAAAATAATAATTTATAAATTTTTAAGGGTTTATGAGGGAGAAGGGAGAGGGGAGGGAGGGGGAGGAAAATATAAAAATGAGCTGATTCCAGGAACCCAAGTGGAATGCAAATTTTGAGAATGATGAGGGCAACAAATGTATAAGCGTGCTTTACTCAATTGATATATGTATGGATTGTGATAAGAGTTATATGAGCTCCAATAAAATGATTAAAAAATGAAAAAATATTTAAGGTATAAAAAGGAGAATAAATGTTTATCTGGGGGGAAAATACTGGCCTAAAATATCCCCTCCTGGGTGCATCAAATAATTCATTTTTATATTCCTGTTTAACCATGCATATTATCTGGAGTGATGAGATCTTCAGAATACATTAGTGTGGATTATATAGTCTGCCACTTCACTTTTCTAATTGTTTTTTGCGTGACAAAAGCCCTACATTGAAACAATCTGGGTGCAATTGTTCAATATTTTAATTGGTTCAATAAACTATATATAGAGAAGGCCAAAATATACTGAAGGAGAAGATTCCAAAAGGTTTCCTATTGGACAAAGCGACAAATTCCCTGAGAACTATCTTAGAGCTTAAAAAAGAGAGGGTTACTGCCTATTTAGCTGTAAATATTTTACTGAGTAGAAAATACCCCAAAAAACTTTCTCTTTAATTATTTGTTTTAAATACACTATTCTGGATCTCCTCTTCTGGTCATTGATATCTCAGAGTATATGTCAATTTCTGATCACTTTCAGGTATTAAAAATCCAGTTCAATCCAAAACATTTCAATCTCTTATCCAGTTGATAGTTTCTCCTTTTTCTGTAGCTCATTAGTGACTTGCAATAGGAAAAATAGCACGGTCCACATTTTCATTTTCCTCCACCCTTACTTTCCTCTACTGTCTGATTTTTCAATAGAAATTTGGAGATGGAAATTTTTCAATGAAAAGGGGCAATCATTCTCACAGTTCTGGTGTTGTAAAATGTGGCCATTCATTGAGGAATATTTGCGAATTTTTCAAAGACCCATCACAATCTGTAGCAATTTTTACCATGCAGTCCTCTGAGACAATTTGGCCTCTTTAGGCCTCCCATTAGCTCTGACCTTGGATGCACAGCATCCTACCCTCACCACCCTTGGTGGTGTAGTGGTTAGGCATTGATATATGATCCTCATGGTCGGTGGTTCAAAACCATCAGCAGCACCGGCCAAAAGACTGGGTTTTCTGCCGATAAACAATTACAGTCTCTCAGAAACCCACAGTGGGTCACTATGAGTCAGCATTGACAAGGAAAAGCGACAACACTAACTCACTGCCATTGAGTTGATTCTGGCTCACAGAGATCCTGAAGGGCAGCCTAGAACTCTCCTGCAGGCTTTCCAAAAGTGGGAGCACTGTTGGGTTTAAACTGATGGCCTTGCAGTTCATTCATCGATACTTGACTCACTATGCCACCAGGGCTCCTTCACATACAGCCCAGAAACTCCTAAGGCAGGTGCCCTCTCCTCTTAGCGGGCCACTCTGAACAATAGCTCTTCAATAAAACGCATACTAAGATATGTTCTCGGCCTTCCTTACTCCCACAGAATATTTACCGATTATTTTCTAGGGCTCATGTTACTCTTCTCTTGATTCTGCCTGTGATTGTAGAATACTCTTCCCCTTCACAGTATCACCATAAGGCAACCCTTCACCTTCACAGTATCACCCACCACAAGGCAACCCTTCTCCTTCACAGTATCACCACAAAGGAAGTGGATACCTAGCTTCCTGTGTGCATGTCTCTAAATCCACTCTTGGAGGCACCAGTCAAATTATCCCAGGAATCCTCTCATGACATTCAGCAGGCTTTTAGTGAGAGAAGGGAAGATGTTTTCCCTAACAGGAAATCACCTCCAATCTCCACAACCTGTTCTTTGGGGGTATGTTTCAATCAGCTGGAAGAAAAGAGAACGCTAAGAAGATTAGAGGAAGGACTGTCTTGGCATTTCCAAGTGGGTTGACAACTCTACCTTAAGTTTCATTCAGTACCACTTTAAATCAGTTCGACCCTGTCCTATGGGGTCACTATGAGTCATAATCAACTCAATGACAGTGAATGTAGGAGTGTGAACACTTTAAAACATTTAACCTTACATTGCCTAAAGGTGATGGATTGGAGTTGTTAATAGTAGATGTTTTCTGATATGTTTTCAGATTTTTTTTTATTGCTATACAGCATAAAAACAAAAAAGCACTCATAAATAGAGTTTTCACAACATTTATGGCCTCGTATTCCCCAGTTCCCCAAACACGAGCAGCCTTCCAGAAACTTCACTTGTACTCACTTCCAGTCACTGACTTCGAACACCATTTGTTTTCTGACATAGTCTTAGCTCGTGGCTCGCTATAGAATGTTGAGGTACTTTTCACCTATTTTTTCTTCTTAGAATTCAGGGAAACCAGAAATAATATATTCAACATTCTTTGACATAGCTGTGAGATTCAAGAACCCAATCTCTTAGGAGGAGGATTTTGAAATTCACGCAAGGGGAAAAATAACTCTTGACTTAGACGTTTACTATTTAATCAGGGAACTGAATTCCCTTTTTCTTAAATGAGCCCTGGTGATGCTTCAAGTAGGCATTGGATTGCTAACTGCAAAGTGTGAACTTCAAACTCACCAGCTGCTGGGGGTGGGAGGCAGGGGGTACCCAAAGCTGTCTGCTCCTGTAGAGGTTCTCTCTTCCATCTGAATGGACTCCATAGTAGTAGTTAAAAAATTTTTATTACCACCTTGCCTTTTTAAGATAGAGGGAACTAGAACTGAAACGTTCTTCTACAAGTAATTTTTTTCAAAGAAGCATGTTTTTATCCACTCTTCAACTGAAATAAAAAGAAATGATATACAAATTCTCCAGTAATTGCACATTTAGAGGACTGGATATACAAGACATCTTTGCAATCATTCCACCGGCCAACTCAATTTACAGATGAGAAAACAGGCCCAGAAAAGTGACAGTTCATCATGATGCCTGGCCCAAGGACCCAAGCCCTCTGATCTGGTCCATGGCTCTTTCTAAACTATAGGCCAAGCTGCTTTTGTGGAATGGTCGGTGTCTTAGGTTCTGACTCCATCACTGACAAGTTGAATGTGAATGAATCTAGGCAAACAACTGTTTCTAAGCCACAGTACGTTCACTTTCCCAATGAACTATTCTGATAATTCAGTGAGGTAAAGAAGGTAAAATACTTAGCATAATAAGTGACTCAGAGTCAATACTCAGCGAAAAAAATACATTTGTTGCTGCTCCTCCGGCTGAAAAGGGGGAGAATCTCAGCTGTGACTACATGACTTACACATTCATAAATGACAAAAACAAAACCTAAAGCCGAACCCACTGCCATCCATTAAATTCCAACTCACAATGATCTTACATAAGCATGGATATCTTTCTCCCATGGATGGTTGGTGTGTCTCAATCAGCGACCTTGTGGTTAGCAGCACAATATTTAGCTGACTGTGTCAACAGGGCTCCTTCATAAATATGAGACAATGGGTGTTTAAGAAACTCTTGGGGTGTTATAATACAGAATGGCACTCATTGGATGGCACCTTCCACCCCATTCTACAGTTTCCCCCCAAATCCATGAACCCAAATTGTGATGAAGAAATAGTCAAACAAAACCGGAAAATGTGTTCTTTAATGTTCCTTGTGGTGTTGAATATAGTGGAATAGCTCCCTCCTCTTATGACTTACTCCAGCTCAAGTAGGTAGCATCCTTCCTTGGAGATTTACGAAATAAGGAAAAGCCACTTATCAACAGTTAGATAATTACCTATGGCTATCAGGACACCCAGGAATTGCTCCTCTGGTTGTTCCATCAGAAATCACTGATAAACAGATTGATAAAAATATGGCTGAAGTAGAAAAAATGACTGCCTGTCCTCTGTGATCACACACATGAAAGAGCATAAGACTCTTTTCCCCCTTGATTTGGACATACTGGGGGGCTAAGCAGAGATGGCTTGATCAGCAGACACATCCCATCATCAGATTATTTGGCTCTTGAGGTCAGTTCTTTGGCAAATATTCCTTTGTTAAATCACATTATCCCCATCTTATATTTCTCTTTATTTTAATGCATCCCATCTAAAATTCATTCAAACAAAATCTAAATTTTCACTAAAATTCTTTGAAACACCGATTCACCATTCAGGGTTTGCTCTTTGTTTTAACATATGAGAATTAATAATCCTATGTTTCATGCCATCATCTGAGTATTTTTATTTTTAACATGTTAGAGCCGAGGAGAAGAATACCATAGGATGTCTAAATTTGCTCATAGAACACCAATATTGCCAAGGTCCATTATTTAATGCATCTTGGATATAGGCATCAAAACACCTACAATTCTACTTAAGTATCTAATTATGCAGCTGTACTATTATTCTCCTATAAGTCAAGGAAATGAGATAAAGAAACTTAATTTTCATCTGTAGAAATAACAGATCGGCTATCTGTGTTAGTCTGGTTAGACTAGAGAAACAAATCCATAGAAAGTCATATATGTATAAGACAGAGTTTTATATAAAGGGTAACTGTACATTACCAAAGCATCCCAACCCAGTCCAGTCCAAACCAATAAATCTGATATTAACCCACATGTCTGATATCAATCTATAAAGTCCTCTTTAGACTCACAAAACACATGCAATGACACCAAATGTAGGACGATCACAGGCCAGAAAGTCTTTGGATCCAGTGGCATTATAAGCATGTCAGCACTGGCAGGGGTCTCTACATGGCTTCTCCAGCTTCAGAGGTCTGGTTGTATCAGGGTAGGTCCATATGGCTTCTTCAGCTCTGGGCACTAGCATAGTTCCATGTGTCTGCTCAGGGGCAATGTCTGAAGGAGAGACTGTTTTCTGTCTCCAAGGAGCTAATTCCAGAGTTTTCCTGGAATCCTCAGGGGAAGAACATGCCCACAGACCTCACTGGATGTGGTCTGATTGGCAGGCTAGATTCCACCCCTCCACGCTTAATGCTCAAATTGACAATTACATGCCGACCATACTATCTCTCCATCAATTTCCCCATGTACCTCTGCAGTTTCTAAAATATATATTTTTAAATCATTTTATTGGGGGCTCGTACAACTCTTATCACAATCCACACATACATCCATTGTGTCAAGCACATTTGAACATTTGTTGCCCTCATCATAGAATACAACTTTTTTTTCAAGCACATCTGCATTTATTGTCCTCGTCATTCTCAAAACATTTGCTTTCTACTTGAGCCCTTGGTGTCAGCTCATTTTCTCCCTCTCTCCCCACACCCCCTCCCTCATGAACCTTTGATAATTTAAAATGGATTATTATTTTGTCATATCTTACACTGTCCAATGTCTCCCTTCACTCACTTTTCTGTTGTCCATCCCCCAGGGAGGGGGTTATATGTAGATCCTTGTAATCGGTTGATTCCCCTTTTCTACCCCACCTTCCCGCCACCCTAAAATATCAACTACTGGGTTCTGCAGAGCTTTTTCGAGCTACTTTAGGTTAGGCACCTTTTGCTAAATTCCCTTATGTAGCCTCAATCTTTGTTTTGCCAATTGAGAAACCCCAAAATTTCTTGGGGGACATAAACCCTTTCAGGTTTAATGCATATTAAAATCTAACATATACACCCCTAAAACAATCAAATTACTAAAAGATTCACATATTGGAAATAACTTGACACGCCATAGAGGCTAGCTGACCAGCAAACATAAGATTAATCCATGGAGATAATACAGCATAAGATCCTCTTAATTCTCCAAGGAAGCATTTAAATGCCTCAATAAAATAAATGAGAGTCATTGCAATCTGAGAATTTTTCTGTTCACACGGAGGCTTGCTTGTTCAACAATCTCTCTGGGAGTTTGAAGACACCCATCTGCAGCTGTTCTACATTCGACTGGGTTTTATGAAACACACAATCCACAAATCCAGTCTGCTCATTCAGATGGGCCGTAATACTGGAGCAGAAAGTGGAAGGGGGAGTGACCACTGGAAATGGATGTGCTTTTATTGGGTTGGGGATAAAACTGATGTAACAACTCACTTTCTGTCATTGCAAAAGGCCACAGTACATACAAGGAAAGCAAATCCATAATGGTATACGAATGGATCTGGATGGACTCCAGAACCGTCATTTAAAATCCCAAAGAATTCTTGTGGCTACTGTCATGTTTTTGTTCGTTTGTGTGTACTGTACTTATGTGAGTCATTTATTTATCATTTTTTTACCTCTGAGCTTTGAATATACCATGCTGCATTCGAGGAGCCGAAGTCTGAGACTGTGAAAACTATTTTCCAGACAGAGGAAGAAACAATCCAAAGGTCAAAGGTCTCCTACTGCTTGGATCATATAGGCATAACTTGGGGATATTGTGGGTTTGATTCCAGAACAAATAAAGTGAGCCACATGCTTTTTTGGGGGGTGAGGTGTGGGTGAATTTCTCAGTTATATTTACACTATATTGTAGCCTATGAAGTGTGCAGTAGTATTAGGAAAAGGTGTGAAATCTTGTAGTAATCACCAAAATGTATCATAGAGGTGAAGTGAGCACACGATGCTGGGAACATGGCACCGGTAAGCTTGCTCAGCACAGGGGTATCACAAGTCTTCCAATTGTAAACACTGCAATCCTGCAAAGTGTGATAGATGAGCTGTGCCGATACTTCCCACCTGATTAGAAGCCAGGACTGTCAGCTTTAATAAATCTGAGCAGCTGTGCCATAATAAATATTAGTTTCTATAAAATTTAATATATACATTTAGAAATTCGATAATTTAGTTTGGGACCATCGGGGATTGTATGCTCGTAAATCCATTTTTCTTAGGGGTACTCAAAGACAAGGAGCCCTGAAATATGTAGTGGACTGTTAATGGCAAGGTGAACAGTTTGAATTTCCTAGCCACTCCATGGAAAACATGAGGCTTTCTGTTCCTGTAAATGTTTATTTACATCCTTGGAGACACATAAGGACAGTTTTACTCTTCCCCATAGGGTTGCTATGAGTAAGTATCAAATTGATGGCAGTGAGTTCTTGCTTGTTTAGTTGATTGGGTTTTTTTTAATACTCAAAGGGTGGAGGAAGTAGAAAAATAATAAATAATTTAACTTATCCTTTCGTTAAAAGACAATTTTTCATTTAATGTCCATGATAAATGTATGTTAACAAAAAATAATTAGTATGGGAAAAGGGAGATATAACACTGGAGAATTTAATTAGATTTTGTTGAAGTAGGAACTGACAAGCTAAACAATAAATAGGAAAACAGTACAGTTATCGGGATGGAGTAGAAATCATAACTGGTCAGGGACATAGGTACTGGGATTTCAAATCCCATTCTGCCACTGACTGACTTGGCAACATTTGACAAGTTATAAAACTGCCTGTTTTTTACTTCTCCCAAAAGACAACAGAGGAATACAATATTATAGTAATGTTCTATAGCATAGGACCATTGTGAGGAATAACTATTAGAAGAAATTATTATAACGTACTTTAAAAATACCAAATACTACATGATAATACAGTTTAACAGACAAAGGTGATTCAAATTTCCAAGTTGCTATAATGACTAAAATTTTAAATGATCCTTTTGAATCAGGACAAGATACTGTGTATGAAGATCTGTGGATAATTTATTTCTATTTTCATGTCCTTCCTACCAAGAGAAAAGTCAATGTCATATAGATGTGAGTAAACATCTCACAATCAATCAATCTATTTCCCCAGAAACCATTGCAATTAGACTTGGTGAACCAGATTTCTTGAATGTTAAGTTTGTCCACTCAGCCCCATCTTCACAGACAAAACAAAAAACTTGATAAATTCACTAAGCATAGTGTATGTGCGATCATTTTACGGGAGGGGGCTAGTGACCAAATTCCTATCATGTGGGGAGGAATGAAGAATTGAACTAGACAAAGCCAGTGAGTGGCCAGGTAGGGAAATCCTTGACCAAAATGGTAGCACCGAAAGTAATGGACAATCACAATCTGTTTCAAAACATAAGCCAAATTTCAATCAAAACATAAGCCCAACATTTCAATGACACTCATTGGTTTCAGAATCGAATTTAATTTCCAAAAGATGGTAAAGCCAAACAGGTGGGAGAATCTGAGAAAAGGAACTACAGGCATGAATATGATAGGCACACATCCAGAAAAAGGATCCTGGTGACGCAGAGATGAAGTACTTGGCTGCAAATAGCAATCACTGTGGTTTTAACGGATCAGCCGCTCTACAGGAGAAAGATGCGGCAGCTGCTTCTGTCACGCTTCCAACCTTGGAAACCCCATGGGGCAGGATCAACTTGGTGGTAATGGTTAGTAGAATTGCATCTTGAGTAATTTATCTGAGATAAGGTAGAGTGATTTGAGGCCAAAGCCCCAGTTGGGGAAATATATCTGGTGTTATAAAGGTGGAAAACAAGGCCTGATCCAGAATGAAAGACAGCGCCCTTTTCCAGCCCCTAGCACTCCGTTAGTCCAAGGCAGATGCCTCCCTGAGAGCTAGATGAAAAAGTGTTCCAAGGTATGGAAAATGCCTGAAGTTAAGTGTTTTCCAGATAATTCGACCCCCAAGATTTCTGAGCACCATAGAATGATGCCTTTCTACCAAGTTGTTAGTGAGAATTTCCTAGTGTTGCGTTATTACAAACTTTATGTAGTTCAAGGTCAAATAGAGGACAACTGCAGATTTCTGCGAGTTTATTTATCCAAATGAGAGGGCTTCCATGCAAACGAGACTGACATATGATTCTTTTTGTAGGTATATGTTTTTTAATTATTTCATTGAATATCTAAAAATAATAATGATAACATATTGTCTTCGATGTAGCTGATGTTTTTTATAGAACTGGTATAATTGACCTAGTACCTAGACAAGATAAAGAGTACATGTGGGTCGCAAATGCATACAGTTCCTTAATCAGAGAGGAATGGGTAACTGAAAATCAATGAGTAAGCTCAAAAAAGGTTTGGAAAAAGCTTATACCAGACTGCCACGTAGCCACTGGAAAGACCATGAAACAGAAAGATAGAAGGCTTGTTTCTCTGATAAACAGGAATAAAAAGGCGTTTTAATTCAAACCTTCTTCACATTTTCAGAATTCCTTACAAATATTCAGTCAACAGATGACCAAAATAACTGATGAGATAGGTACCATTTTTGTTCCAATTTCACAAGCACAGAAACCAAATCAGAGAAAGATTAATATTCCAACAGTACACAATCAGTTATGAGAACCAATTTCCAACTGGCTATTCTGAGTCTAGAGGAAGTTTCACCAATACCTAACCCCATAGTGATGATTTTTATTCTGAGTCAAGTTAAAACAAACACAATTATACATAGACATTCTTGGCAAAAATCAGGCCTTTATAAAAAGTACACTTCATGACTTGATTACTTTCCTCTTCGAGAACATAGTGCATGTTCTGAGTAATGCTGACTTTTGGGAACATTACTGACTTTAAAATAATAGACAAAACTGACCCAAACGTGGTTCATAAGGGCTTTATTAGTAGAAGCGGTAAAGCACATTTTGATCTGTCCTCTATCCTAACCATGGAGCATGAGAATCAAATGTAGACTTAGAATATTGGGTGGATACCAGGCCCCTGTATCTGTGGACACATGGAACAAATCAGTGAATCCAACTTCATATGAAGAACAGTAGATGGCCAAGATTCACAGGCTAGCTCCACCAGTGACCATCATGTTGGAGATTATCAATGTCCTCAGTTATCAGACACAAAAACAGCCACACAAGGAGGAACTGATTGGCCAAGTGGTTAGGAGCTAAGCTATGGGCCTCAAGCAAATCTTCTCACCTCAGTTTCTGCCCTTGAGGCCTGATTCTCTATTCTCCTCTTTGATTCTCCCCGAAAAATGATGGCAAGAGAGGAGATGAAGACAACAAATCAGAGGACATTTGGGTACGGGCTTTTGTGCTGAAAGCTAGATGGCAAAAGCACTTTTTAGCACATGATTTAGAGAAAGGCTCAATCTAATACCATCTTTGGCAATATCGACAATTTATAACTACGCAGTTGCAGTTATTCAACGTAAATAATTCACTGGTGCCAGATTTACCCTCGGAACTTCAGGGCCAACTGAGTAAGAAACAGCTAGCCTGAAGTATTTATAGGTTTTGTTTGTAAAACTCTGGATTCCTTGCAGGAAACACAAATCACTCTAGGTCTTTAAAGTGCACACCCATACAGAGAGGGAGAGAGAGAAAGGGAAGAGAGCAAAAGGGAAGGAGAAAAAAAAACTATTTCAATGAAGGACGTATGTGCTATGAAATTTTTGAAAGTCCAGAAGGAACCAAAATCCCAGGCCACCAATGAATCTCTGGGGCTCAGAGGATGCTGTGACAGACATAACCCAACCCAAGAATTAGGAAGTTGCCACAAAGCTGGGTATTTCATCTCGAAATCCAGATTCTGACAGCCCTAACTTTCTCTGGACACTCTTTTCATTCCTTAAAAAAATTAGTGTCATAAAAATATTTATATAGGAAAATATTTTTCAACTCAACATGTTTGCATGTATCATTATGAGGCCAGTTAAGTTCATATGTTGTCCCAAATTATTCCATCACTGTTAACAGAAACTCAGTGACCCCTAATTTATGAATCCCTCTTTGGACCTCCATTAAACCCAGGGCACCACTAGTAAATTTTGGTCCTGTTTCCCGTATGTGAATCTTATACTTTCTGTTGCTGACTTATTTCTCCAACCACAATGCTTTTAAGTTTTAATTTGGAAATCCACGATTCAGAAGATTGTCACTCAAGAGGAGGTTCACTAATCAATGTTTGCGCAAAAAAGATCTTGTGACTCATCTGTGACACCATAAGCACAAAAATGGAGAGTAACAGGTCATTCAATCGTCTACTCTGGCTTCCTTGGCAAAGAGGTAGTGTGCCTGGCTCGTGCTGATGAGCCATACATCACCACCTTCTTCGTACATCTTAAAAATCACTTTGACAGGGGAGGCCTTACATCACCTGGGTTAGTTTCCATAATGCGGGGAGAGGGAAAGACAAATCAGTCCCTGCCACATCACATTATCCTATGGTCGCTCTAAATCAATGGACACGCCTACAAAAGTGAATAGTGAACCTTGCTTGTTGTTGCTAGGTGACATCAAGGCAGTGCTCATGTATAGCAACGCAACATTACACACAAAATCATTAAATACTATTCAGTCCTGCACCATCCTCACAATTGTTCCTATGCCTGAGCCCATTATTGCAGCTAAGGTAAATCCATCTCCATGAGGGCCTTCCTCTCCTTCTTTGCCCATCTACCCTACCTAACATGATGTCTTCTCCAGGGACTGGTCTCTGACAGCACACCCAAAGTATGTAAATGAATTCATGCCCTCCTTGCCACCGAGGAGCACTCTCAATATATTTCTTCCAAGACAGATCTGCTGGTCTTTTTAGTAGTTCACTGTACCCTGCACCAGAATTCAAATGCCTCAATCCCTCTTCAGTCTTCTTTAATCACTGTCCAACTTTCAAATGCCTATGAAGCCAATGGAAAATGCCATGACTTGAGCCAGGCCCAACTTAGTCCTCTATGGAACAACCTTACTTTTTTTTTTTTAATATCATGAAGAGATTTTGTGCAGCAGATTTACCCAGTGCAACATGTCTTTCAGTCTCTTGACTCCTGCTTCCGTAGGCATTGATTGTGTTATCTAAATAAGACAAAATCCTTGACAACTTCAACCTTTTCTCCATCTATGATGATGTTGCCTATTGGTCCAGATATGAAGACTTTGGTCTTCTTTATGCTGAGCTGCAAGCCACACTGAAGGCTTCAATCCTCGATCTGCATCAGCAAGTGCTTCAATTTGTCCTCACTTTCAGCAAACAAGGGTGTGTCATCTGCTTATCTCAGGTTGTTAATAAGCCTTCTTCAAATTCTAATAAAATACGTTTTTCTTCATATAATCTAGTTTCTCTGCTTACTTGCTCAGCATATAGATTGAATACATATGGCGAGCGATTGCAACCCTGGTATACACCATTCCCAATTGTAAACCATGCAGTATTCTCTTGTTCTGTTCACACAACTGAATTTTGATCCGTGTGCAAGTTCCACAAGAGCACAATAACATGTTCTGGGACTTCACTGAGACTCTGTGCCATCTGCTGGGTGGGGTGGGGTAGAGATCCAATATGTGCTGCATCGTCCTGAAAGCTTTTGGCACCCTGTCCCAGGATGTGGAATACATTAGAGTCATCAGAGAATAAATGGAATTGAACAGCTTCAATTTAACATCAACAGATGTTAAAGTGAGTATAATTGGCATCAGAACTTTATAGACAGAGAATGTTTTGGAGATGGGCACTGAGTAAAGTTAGCAAGAATCCAGTTTTGGGATGCCTTGGAATGACAAATGAGAGAAAGCACCATGTCAGATGTCTTTGTAAAAAATAAAATATCTTTTTTAAAAAGATCATTTTATTGGGGGCTCATACAATCCATACATACATATATCCATTGTGTCGAGAACATTTGTACATGTGTTGCCATCATCATTCTTAAAATATTTGCTTTCTACCTGAGACCTTGGTATCAGCTCCTCATTTTCCCCTCACTCCCCACCCCCTCCCTCATGAACCCTTGATAATTTATAAATTATGATTATTTTTTCATGTCTTACGCTGTCTGATGTCTCCCTTCACCCACTTTTCTGTTGTCCATGCCCCAGGGAGGGGGTTATATAGATCCTTGTTATCGGTTCTCCCTTTCTATCCCACCTTCCCTTTACCCTCCTGGTATTGCTACTCTCATTATTGATCATGAGGGGTTTATCTGTCCTGGATTCCCTGTGTTTCCAATTCTTATTTGTACCAGTGTACATCATCTGGTCTAGCCATATTTGTAAGATAGAATTGGGATCATGGTAGAGGGGTGGGGGGAGCATTAAAAACAAGAGGAAAGTTGTGTTTCATTGGTGCTACACTAAACACTGACGGACTCATCTCCTCCCCACGACCCTTCTGTAAGGATATGTCCAGTTGCCCACAGGTGGGCTTTGAATCACCACTCTGCACTCCAGCTCATTGACAATGATATGATTTTTTGTTCTTTGATGTCTGATACCTGATCCCTTCGACACCTTGTGATCACACAGGCTGCAGTGCTTCTTCCATGTAGGCTTTGTTACTCCTCAGCTAGATGGCTGCTTGTTTATTGTCAAGCCCTTTAAGACCCCAGAAGCTATATCTTTGAATGTTGGGAACCATCAGCTTTCTTCACCACATTTGCTTATGCACCCGCTTTGTCTTCAGCTATCATGTCTTGAAGGTGAGCACCAGTTTAACAGAACAAAGTGTTCTTGCATTGAGGGAATACATGAAGAGGCCCAATGTCCATCTGCTACCTTAAAACTAAACCTATAAATATATGCACACAGATCTATTTCCATGTCTGTATTCAGACCACTATAAATGCCCTTTGCCTCTAGCTCTTTCCTCTATTTCCTTTTAATTTCCTCTTCAAACAAATTATCTTCATCGCCACCTGGGCTAGAGTATACCTCTTCTCTAAGCAACCTTACCCTTGATCATTTCCCACCAGGCCTGCCACTCCCCCTTCTCTACCATTTGGGGTCCCATGTTTTTCCCTTGTCCCTGGGTTTGTTAACACCACTTCCTTAACCTCCCCTACCCCCCACCCCAAGTCCCCCCGGAACTGTAGGTCCCGTTGTTTTTCCTCCAGATAGTTCATCCAGCCTGTCCTATTCAGACAGACCTGTGGAGACACTAACATGCACGAAAACTAGACAGAGGAAAACAAAGCAACAGTATACAACCAGACAACAAAAACAAACCACTGAAAAAGAACAGAACAAAACAGTTCACAAGAGAAAAGCTTGTAGTTAGTTCAGGGATCGTTTGCTGGCCCTTAGGAGCGTTTTCCAGTCCAGTCTGTTGGGGCACCATGCCCTGGCCCCAAAGTCCACTTTCAGCATTCCCTGGGGACCTTGCCACTCCATTCCCTTGCTGTTCCGCTGCACTCCCCCAGTGATTTGCCTCGGTGTGGTGGGATCAGGTCAGGTGCAATTCCCACACTGTGTCTCCGGTGCTGTCCCCTGTATCGCCCTTAGTCACTGAGGGGCATCATGTCTCATAGTAGGGCCAGCCATGTTGTTCTCTCTGTGGACTGGCTGCTCTACTCAGGAACATCATCATCACAGCCTGGTGGGCCAGGCTGTGCTCCACTCTCTCCTCCTGCCCCTTCATCTGCTCCCGTGTGCTCTGATCAAATATGTCCATCTCCCATAGCTGCAGAGTCAATGTCGTCCTTTGGAACAAATTCTTTTTGGGGGAGGGGCAGGACAAACAAATTATCTTATGCTGGGTCCTCTCAAGAAGTAAGACCAATGGTGTGTGTGTGTGTGTGTGTGTGTGTGTGTGTTTGTGTGTGTGTGTGTGTGTTAAGGAATTGGTTAACATGGTGATAAAGGCAGGCAACTCAAAGCCTTGGCAGCTTCCAAGGTCCATGAGTCAGTTGTTAGATTGGAGGTTTTGCCTAACTTGTGTAGTTATTTGGGTTGGTCATCTGCCGGAAGACCACAAGCTACTGGTTGCAAAGGACAATGAATTCAATGTTATCAGGTCAGGATTATGGCTATAGAATCTATGAGCCCAAGGTGGACAATAAAGTTGACAAGTCACTGATAACTCATAATATCAGCAGGTAATCAGAAGAGTGACTGGCTGAAGTCCAAAAAGAAAGCAAACAAATTTCTCCCATTGTCCACTGATAATAGAAGCAGGTTAAACCCCTGAATTGCCCCAGGGGTGAGAACGAAGTAAGGGTGCTTCTTCCCTCTATAATCTTACCCCATTATAGAGGCTTACAATTGATTGGCTATGATTATATTGCATTAAATCAGGTAATGGGGGATTTACTAGTAGTTAACTGACAAACCATTGAGAACCTTGACTCAGCCAATTTGACACAAAATTTAACTATCCAAATAATCTAATTTTAGCCCATGCTGGTATTTACTAAAGGAAAAACCATGCAATGTTCAGGATCTACCTGGTTTATCCAAATTGTTTATTGTAAATAAATCTAGAATTTTGGATTTATGAGACATGCCACACTAAAAATGTTAGTTTTAGCAATGTGGTTTTCAAAATAAATAATGGAGTAGTTTTATGATACAAAGAACTTCTTTGGTGTAACATATAGCACTTAGAAACCTTCTTGTTAAATCTGAACCAGGGAAATATCCACATGGAAAGGAAGGACTTAAAAAGGAAAAAGTAAGAATTTGAGAGTTTTGCCAGCAGTCTCAGACTTCTCCATGCTTGTTCTATGTAGAGCAGTTGCCTTTATCCTTTTGTTGGTTACTAAACTCTGTAGTTACAAAGAGTCTGATTTGACAATTTCCCCTTTTCACTAACATCAGTCCCAGACAGTACGTAGAACATGTAGAACACGGTAATTGAGTCGCGGACTTGTGGTTGATTAAGTGAAATATGGCTTATGCAAAAGGCCAACAATATTATATTTAAGAGAAGCTTACCCTAAAAACTTAAGAATGTAGGTTTTATTCATCATCATGGAACAATAGTGCTGGATGAAATTGGATACTGTATGTAAATCCAATCAAAACAATATGAAAGAGTACAGGAAAGAAATGAAGTGAGTTCGAATGAAATATTTGTGGATGGCTGTAATACTCTTGGTAAAGAGAGAGGAGACTGGGAAGAATTGAATGAATATTTGGAATATTTTAAATGAAAAATAAACAGTCTTTAGAGATTGCGTTAGGGGCTAAAAGTTAAGGCCTAGTTTTAAACCTAATAAACTATTTATCTGAGACAGAAAATTTGAGCCACTTTGACATAGGATGAATCCATAAAGCTAGTAACACACACACACACACACACACACAATTGATGCTTTCAGAAATGTAAACATAAAGTTGAATTCCTCTTAAGAAAATGGCCTAGTCCTCTGAGACTGAGTAGGGTCTGTTTAAACAGAATCTGTGCAACATATGAGAGGGGCTTCAAAAAAGATTTCAAGTCAAGGAAGAAGCACACCAGTCTGTGTGATCCAAGGATTAGAAATAAAATCCAAATCCAAAGGAGGGAATGGGTATCAGAGCTTAAATTGTGATCACCCAGTTTGAAAAGTCTATGGATGATAGTGAGAGGCCCGAATCCATTTTCAGGGTCCACAGAGGGATTAAGCCTGTGGTGAATCCCCTCTGACCCAAAACCAGGGAGGTGACAAACCTTGCTATCATGCAGAATGCATTAGGGGTTTTTGGAAGGTTTTTTTGTATATGAAATCCAGAATACATAAAACCCTAGAGAAAGTGACTGCATTGATGGTTTCTTGGGAGGTATGACAGAGGAAGTTGGTTGGAAATGGTAAAGCTGATAATGATGAGTACAATGAAGAATAAAATGTTCTAAAATTGATCGTAAATATGACTGTAAAGCCCTTTTAATATGATTGAACAACTGAATTGTATTCTATATGAGTTATATGCCAATAAAACTGTTAATAAAAGTACCTAAGTTTTAAACAATTTAAAGCAAAATGCTTTTATGGGAAAATGCTATTATCTTTTAATTTCATATTACCATGGATTTTTGAATCACCCCTAGTATTGTAGGCATGCCTACACACACAGTAAAACCTGTGACGATTACTGCTTTATGGGAAAGCCTTCTTTTTCCAGGTCTCACATTTTCCACCTTTCACAGGGTGCAGAATTACTGGTTTTCTATCATTCATGTTCGTGGAAAATAATTGAGTGTCCCTTCTTTGATAGACTATTACCTTACACACATAAGAGCTTTCATTAGTTTTACTGTAGTTTCCTGAAGGAATGACTAACAAAGTCATAAAACTATTACTAATGATACCTCTTCTTCAGCTGTAAACTATGATGGATGTGTCCAGTGACAGATTTCATGTTGTTCACATTTTAGGAGTCATTATTTTTCTTAGCCAGGGTCTCAATTGATTACTTCTTTGGCTTGTTTTAAGACTGTGGGGTCAAGTAGCGGCTCAAAGCATCATTTGAAACAATATATTCACTATATTAGCTATCCGTTCTGACTGGGGTACCCTGATTTTTGTGTTCCATCTTTGATACATGTATTATGATACATCCAAAGCTTATTTGGTTGTAAATAGTTCATACTCCCTAAAGTTAATTAATCAGAAGTTGACTGCATCTCCCCTGGGCTTGTAAACAATAGTAAGAATAATGGGAAATGTGTGGTCATTGACTAATGGCCTTCCAAAGATTTCCATGTCCTAATAATACCTCGTACATGAGAATATATTACCTGACATGGCAGAAACATCTTGCAGATGGAAGTTGAGGGTCCTAATAAGTGGAAGGCAGCAGAGTTAGAGCGAGAAAAATTATGAACAATGGAACTGGAGCGTGGAGTAGCCTCATTGTGAAGAAGGGCCCTTGAGTCAAGGAATGCAATCAGTTTTTAGAAGTTGGAAAAGCAAGGAAACATAGTCTATTCTAGGACTCCAGAAGAAATCAGTCCCGCTGATAGCTTGGCTTTAGCCCAAGGAGACTGATTTTGAACTTCTGATCTTTAGATCTGCAAGATAATACATGTGAATTGTCGGTGTAATAACCATTGGTGTCGGTATAATAACCATTGTTTTCCGGTTATTAGATACAGCAGCAATTAAAAAGACCCATAACTTTTGGTGTCTATGTTGTCTGGGTAAGAAGGCAATGTTTAGCTTACTCACAAGCACATGAGTTAATGTATCTATAGCCAGATTTTGCTGACCAGTATAGAGCTATATATGACCTAGGGTACATGTTAAACAGCAGAGTACTCATATTTTCCATCACAGCATTACTCTTTCATTAATTGACAATTCAGAGGCCAACTCAAATATAATCTTTAAAATCACAATCTCTTAGATTATTAACATGACTTGAAACTTTTAGTAATATCCTTATGATGAATCAGAGGATTTAAGGTGAAAACATGCATGGGAAAGTCATTAATATGTCAGCTGAAATTGGCAACATTAAGAAATAGCAGTCAAGGAATCAAACAATGTTTTACATTTCCACACAAGCCTTCTTCTTTACCTGTTAAAGAGCAAAGACGTCAACTTGAGGACTCAGGAGTGCCTGACCCAAGTCATGGTATTTTCAATTACCTCCTATATATGTGAAAGCGGGCCAGTGAACGCGGTGACAGAACAACTGACACACTGGAATTATGGTGTAGGAAAAGCATAATCAAAGCCCTGTGAACTATCAGAAGAACAGAAATCCGTCTTGGAAGAAATACAACCCGCATGTTCCTTAGAAAAGAAGATTGTGAAACACTGTCTCACCTACTTTGGACACTTTATCAGGAGGACTAGGTCCTTAGAAATGGTCCCCATGTTTAACAGAGAGTGAAGAAGCCTCGCAAGAAGATGAGTGACTCAAGGGGGGCAACAATGGGTTTGAACATAACAATACTTGTGAGGATAGTGCAGGATTGGGCAGTGTTGCCGTCTGTTGTGCACAATAGGGTCACTATGAGTCATAACTGACTAAATTGCACCTAATAAAAACAATTGGAATCTAGTGGGCAGAGGCACTGAAATGCCAAGAATGCTGAGGTGAAGGAACACAGGGAAAGGTAAGTCTGACTTGAGCCACACGTTTTTCAGAAAAGATAAAACTGGAGCTGAAGGAACAGAAATGATAAAACATGTTTTCTAATTCTAAAATTTATCTTTCTATTATATACTCTCTTTCAAATATATATCTACCAAAATAGAGAAATGCATATACTTTTATATACATTGAATGGCATAAGATGTTCATATATAAATCAGACTTTAAACCTTCAGGAAGTTCTGTGGAAATGTGTAATTTATAGAAACAGTAAGCCATCCTAAGAAATTCAAGTCATCTGTATCACTGGCTTATACAAGCAAATAGCTTTTCTTTTAAAAACTAATAAGCCTAGCTTCAGAAATAAACCACTTTATCATTTGCAGATTTTATTCTGGGGGTGAAGGAAACCCCTGACTTCTTAGTTCATATAGATTTGGAAATCCAGTCCTATATGAACCATTTATTTTCATCTTACTATAATAAATTCAAAGTTATCCTGTTAATTATATTTTAGGGAAAAGCAAAAGCATTGTGTTATAGTGTAGATGCTGCTTCAAAACTCATAAGAAAAGTTTGTAAGTTAATGATAACACATAAACCAGTAGAAATAATAAGGGGAAAAAAGTTGAAACATTTATTTTCTTGCCCAGCTAGTGAGAATAAAAAGATATTCTTCAATTCATTCATTTGAGAAACACTGAGTAATCATCTTCCATATGTGAAGGCCTACGCTAAATGTTGAGGAAGTAAACATGAACATCATGGCACCATTAAAGGAAGAAGGCAATGGGGGGAGGAGGGTGTGGGAATTCATTTAGATAAACCTCACAGTGGTGTTTTATGATGGATTCTCCATAATGCAGACTCTGAGAAACGTGATTATGCAGGATACTAATGTGTCCCAAACAAGGTGGATCTGCCATAGTTTAAACAATGGGCTTAGCTGACCCCATGAGGAGTTCTGAAGCTGAGACAGTCAAAGTTGTCTTAAATTAGGGAACCAGGCCTGACCTTAAGAAGTCTTATGTTAACAAATCATTTGTTGTAGACTGCCCTTGAGAGAGAGGCAGGAGTTTTGGCAAAATAGCTCTTGGCAGACCAAGGAAATTCCCAAGGAGGACTGATATGTGAAGTCTGTCCATGTGTAGCCCTCTCAGCAGTTAGTCCAACAGTGGAGTATAAGCAAAAAACACACCATTCACAACAAGTGGGATGGACAGAAAGGGCTTTGGGGAATTAATTATGTGAAATGTAGGTAGAAAGTACAGGTTGGATAAAATAATATTGAGGAGATCCTTCAGTGGAAATTTGGATAAGTATGAGGATTATTCCAAGTACCAAGTCAGAAAAGAGCTTTCCAGGCAGAGGGAACAGCATATATAATGTTTAGGCAATGAAAGCAGAGTTAAGAAACTGTTAAAGCTTACCCCAAGTGGCTAATAACAAGGAAGAAAAAGTGGGGGCTAAAAACAGGCATTGGAATGGTAGGATAAGAAATATGGATTTTCTTCTATACAGAAAAATAGGTCTAACACAGGCTTTAAAGGAGGAACTAATAGCATTTTATGAAGGAAAATAATTGTGAAAGCATTGAGCACAGTTGATTAGAAAGGAGGAAAACTAGGGGCAGGGCAACTCATTTATAAGTACTTGAACAATCATGATTCCAAAATTAAGTTACTAATAAAACATAGTTTGTATCAGCTTCCAAAAATAAATTAGCCCACCCTTACTTATAATGCCATGATACTCTCCTTTAAACATAAACCATGTAGTCGAACACAAATATCAGACAAGACCACTCTGATCATGATGGATCCAGTCAACAAGACCAACCATGGCTGAACACAGACAAAACATGAACCATGTCCAACCCCAAACAAGGTCAAATATTCAGCCATCTTGGCTAATAGGACCCATCACTGTTTTTCTGCCAATATCAGTTTTAGCATAGTGCCTCTCCTCTTTCATTCTAGATAAAAAACATTGTTTCCAAACCAGAGATGTAGTGCTTCTTTATGACAATATCCAATCCAGAACAGCATCCTGCTTCATTGTTCCTACCCTGAAGGAACATCCCACCAAGAAAAGCCCGGGACCAGATGGATTCACAGGGGAAATTTACCAAGTATTTAGGGAGGCACTATCTTCAATCCTACATGGACTATTCCAGAATATACAACGGGAGAGCAAACTTTCAACTCATTCTATGAAGTCGATATAATTCTGATTTCAAAACTAGGCAAAGAGCCCACAAAGAGAAAATTACAGACCAATACCCCTTATGAACATAGGTGCAAAAGTGCTCAACAAAATTTTAGTCAATTGAATTCAACAACATTAAAATATGTATATAATTCATTATGATCAAGTGGTATTCATAAAAATAGATGCAGAAGAAGCATTTGAAAATGCCCAAATCCTATTTTTAATATAAACACTCAATATAACAGGCAAAGAAGGTATATTCCTCAGCATAATAAAAGTCCTATAAGAAAAAACACAAAGGTCAGTATCAATGGGGACAAACTGAAAACAGGAACTAGATGAGAGTTCCCGTCATCACCAATTTCATTCAACATTGTTTGGAAGCCCTCACCAGAACCATTAGAAAACAAAGGGAAATCAAGGAAATCTAAGGAGAACCACTAAAACCTGACTACTTGCATTTGTAATTTCTAGTCTAGTTGGGAGATACATACAATGAGAAATATGAGGAATTCAAACAATCAAAAAGAAAGTATGAAATATAGAAAAAGAAAAAAATCAATATTAAAAAGATAAACACAAGATTTAAAACAGTTATCATGGAGCTATATACTTAAATGTAGGAAACATAAATATATTTTCCAGATACTAGGAAATGATTTTTTATTTTTTACAGAGAAAGCTTAAAATATCAAGAAAGTCTTAAAATAAAAAAAACTAATAAATATATGAAGGGAACTTTGTAAGAAAATTGACTTAGCGAAACTAATATTTGATAGACCAGGGATGTGACTAGCCTGGCTGATGAAGTTAGGTTTAAAACACCTTCTCATTTTATCTCCCTTTTGACCCATTTTCAAGTTGTTCTACTTTTTAATATTTTCTATTTTCTTTTAAACTATGATTTTTCTCTATCAGATAAAAGGCATTGTTTTAGCCCTTTTGACTCTTTGATTTTTGCGTATGTTTTCCAGTTAATGAAGTACAGGATGAGTGAATCTATAGAGATAGTAATTAGATTAATGGTTTTCTTTGGGGGGTATGGCAAGAGAAGTTAGGGGAAAATGGACAGATAATAACGAGGAATACAAGAAAGAAAATGTTCTAAAATTGATTGTGGTAATGACTGTACAGCTCTTCTAGATATATCTGAACTACTCAATTGTATGATGATTGCATTATGTTCCACTAAACCTGTTTATTAAAAAAACTGATTACAAGGCTAATGCATAGCTAAAAATAAAGTAGTAGAGTTGAAATGCTCACATAGGATACAGGGATAGTTATTTTTCACATTTTTATTCGCTACTTCTTCCATAATAAAAATCACTACAATTTTAGCTAAATGCATTGCAACCCAACATGAAGAAATAGCTCCCAGCTCTCCTTGCGAGTAAATGTGGATGAAAGCACAAATCATGCTTATAAATAGCCACGATAGCAAGAAAACTCAAATCCATGATATTCAAAGAGAACAGATGAAGAAACTGAAAGCAACAAATAATATGTTGTGAGGATAAAGGAAGAATCAGAGGCAAACATCATAACTATCCTGAAACAGTCTGGTTCTTTATGGCTTCAAGGAGTGTATGGAAAAGGGAGAAGGAAGTTACAAGGAGGCAGAGTTCCGCTTTGTTTAATAATGTTACATGTTTTTAAAACTTTACAGTTTCTAAAGGAAATTTCCCAGTTCTCAATTAGAATTAGTCATAGTTAGAACGACTACCACAGAGAGGTCTTTGGGGAGCTTTGTACAAGCACTTCAAGCAGCAGCCTTTTGGTTTTGCCCGATAACACCTGAGGTCACTTGTAAGCATCAGATTCTCGTCAAGTTAAAGTCCATTTCTCAGAATGGCATTACGAGATAACAGTCTCATTGTGATCATATCTATAAAGACACAGAGAACATGATGGCGATTTCTCAGAAAATACAGTTTGCATACTTTCCCTGTTCAAGAGCATTCACAGCATACCCTGCTCAAAATGTCCATACCCATACCCCTTGGCCCATCCTATTATTCCATGCTAAGAAAATATTTTGTGGGATATATTTGGGGGCAAGTAGTCAACATAGATCAGATAAAATCTAATCAAACTTTAAAAATCTGTACTAAATTTTCTACTAAAACATCATCCTTTACTGATTGTATCAGAGGTTAAGGTGTCTGAGGAGAGATAGGGTCAACTGCATCTTAATTAGTTTTTATTAAATAAATCATTTTATTGGAGGCATTTATAAATCCTATATCTATCCATCATTCAATAGTATTAAGCACACATGTAGATATGTTAATTAATTCTTCTTTCAGATGATGATGACATTTTGGGCCTAGCATTGAACTCATAGCATCACATGCCTATCCTTAGCAAGAACTTATAGAAGAAGTTTAAAAAAAAGAGCAGAAGCTAAAAATGAGAAAACAAAAATTTGATGAACTATAAGAAAATCAGTATGCTTCTCTAAGGAATACCAAATTTAATCACCCACCTCGCTTCCAAAATAAAAGTGAAAACTCAGTGCATGTGCAGACAGATTGCACTAATATGGACTATTAAAACTGTGACAGTCCAGCTAGTCCATATTTTTATTACTCAATTTTCTCTCTCAATTGGCACTCAATAAAGGTCCATTGAGTGATTTAATATGAACATATTATCCTGTGGTACGTGACGAGTACTGTGATATATATTTATAAGCTTTGGAAAGTAATCTTTGGAAAACGCTGGATTAAAAATGATAAAACAACAACAAAAAAAGGCAAAACATGTTCCTTTAATGTGGATAATTTAAAAGGTTTCACGAACCTGTCTACACTGAAAACCACCAAAAGGGAGACAACGTACACAGACTTTCTTTTTTTTTTAAGTTTTGTGTTTGTTTTTTATTATGGTAAACATATATAAAAAGTATTTTTCATTGCACTGCTCGTCTCATGTACAGTTTAGAGACATTAAGTACTGCTATCATATTTTCAAACTGTTGCTGTGATGGACACTGATGGCTGAGGGTAGGGGTGAGCCCCAACATGCTAATCAGGTCACTGTCTGATGACACCTCTTTGAAGGTGTAGCCTGTGGTATAAGAGAGAGACCTTGAGCAAAGCGGCGCGTATTTATCCCTGTGCCTTCTGCTAGATCTGGATCTCGCGTCTGGTTCCTCATTCTCCTGCTGTATCACCTGCCAGCTGCAGAAGCTGTCAGCAGACTTCTGACTGTGGGTTTATTCAGCTGACCTCACATTTATTTACCTGTACATCCACCAGCCTGTGCGTTTCCTGCCTCTTCAATTCTGATTTGTTAGCCTCCCCTGATACTTGAGTCAGAGAAACCTTCAGTTTACCTATGACCTGTGGATGTGAATTAGAATAGACTCACCTATTTTGACAACTATATATACCATTTCTTGGTACAAATCTCTTTCTATATAATTACACATATAAGCATTATTGGGTTTGCTTCTCGTATGAACCCGATTTAACACAATTGTAACATCATATGTCCAAATGTTTCTATCGTCCTTCACAGAATTCTGTAGACCATTGGACCAGTCCCAGCTATTGGTGACTACATGTGATAGAGCAGGAGTTTTCTTGACTGTAATCCTATAGAAGTAGCTTGTCAGGTCTTTCTCTTGCTGAAACATGGGGTTGCTTCGTGCCACTGACATTTCATTAGCAAGCAAGGACTTAACTACTGCCCTGGCAAAGGATGGAATAGCACAGAATATTATGTTTTGGACATTTCTTCCATTATTCAGTCATTTGTTAATTTACAATATTAAATATTCAATTTTCATCTGCATCGTTGTTAATTCAATTAAATCCTCTTGTAAATCTGGGTGTTTTTACATCCTTCATTGTTATGAATATTTATACACATCAAGGTTTATGCAAAATATAATGTAAGATATAGCTTCTCCTCTCCAAAAAGCAAAGAGCTAATGAAATAGCATTCAAATATTTAAGTGGCATTATAGACAATAATGGAAGAGATGTTACAAACCAATGTGGTTTTGTTTTGTTTTTAATCTTAATCTTATTTTATTGGGGGCTCTTACGGCTCTTATCACAATCCATACCTATATTCATTGTGTCACACACAACTGTACATATGTTGTCATCATCTTTTTCAAAACACTTTCTTTCTACTTGTGCCTCTGGCATCAGTTCCTCATTTCCCCCCCCCCCACACACACACACAATCCTCCCTTCCCCATGCCCTCTTGATAATTTATAAATTATTCTTTTTTTCATGTCTTACACCAACTGCTGTCTCATTTCACCCACTTTCTGCTGTCTGTCCCCCTGGGATGGGGCCATATGTTGATCATTATGATCAGTTCCCCATTACTTCCCCCACACCTTACCCTCCTAGTATTGCTGCTCCCCTTATTGGTCCTGAGGGGTTTATCTGTTCTGGATTCCCTGTGTTGTGAGCGCTTATCTGTACCGGTATACATGTTCTGGTCTAGCCAGATTTGCAAGATAGAATTGAGGTCCTGGTAATGTAAGGGGTGGGAGCATTAAAGAACTGGAGGAAGATTGTGTTTCATCGGTGCTATACTTCAACCTGACTGGATCTTCTCTTCCTTGTGGCTGTTCTGACAGGGGGTGTCCAACTGACTACTGATGGGCTTTGGATCTCCACTGTGCCCTCCCCCTCATTCCCATTAATATGCTGTTTGTTTGTTTTTAGTCTTTGATGTCTGATCCAATGGATACTTCATAATCACACAGGTTGCTGTGCTTCTTCCATGTGGGCTTTGTTGCTTCTCAGCTAGATGGGCCACTAATTTATCTTCAAGCCTTTAAGACACCAGACACTATATCTTTTGATAGCTGGGAACCATCAGCTTTCTTCACCACATTTGCTTATGTACCCATTTTGTCTTCAGTGATCATGTCAGGGAAGGTGAACAACATAGAGTGCAGTGTTAGTAGAACAAATTGTTCTTGTATTGAGGAAGTACTTGAGTGTGAAGGCCCAATGTCCATCAACTACCATCATTCTTTATAAATAAATATATGTACATAGATCTATTCCTCTGTCATTGTATATAGATGTATTTACATATATACATGCCTGTATTTAGACCTATATAAATGTCCTTGGCTCCCAGTTCTTTCCTCTATTTCCTTTTACTTTACTCTTGTCCCACTATCATGTTGGGCCTTCATTTGGATTTTGGTAGTTCTTCTTGGATGCATTGCCCATGGTCTAGTCCTCCCAAGCATCCTATGCCCTCCTCGCCATCAAATTTAGATAACTTATTCTTCCCTTGTCCCTGGGTTTGTTGGCACCCTTTCCCCTATTTCTCCCTCACCCGTGCAGCCTTTCTTACGGTAATTTTATCACAGACTCTTTTGTTTGTTCTTAAGTCACTGTCTTTTAGGCCATATTTCTTATGATAGTCAGTTTGAGAAACAGCCTTTCTTAGTTGTGTCCCATATACACTTTAAATTATTAGAAATATATGTGTGTATATATGTGATTCAAATATAATGTGTTGATTCTAGAAGACCTCGCCTCTATCTGATATCTCCCTTATTTCAGAGTACTTCACTTCCCAGGCACCACTGCTAATGGAGTTTAAACTAAATTCTGCCAATGAGAGGCACCTGCAAGAGATTTGGATGGCACAAGACACAGGGAACATTTTCTCTGGCAAATACATCTGGGAACATGGGTATCAACAGATGGTAGATTTCCTGAAATCCTGAGCTTCTAATACCCAATATTAACCCTTTTACTACTAGAAATACCTAGAGTATCTTTCTGCGTTTCTGCCCAAGGCTTACATGGTCATCAAAGACATATAGACCGGGGCTGGAAAAAAGGAGGATAAGGTCATCTACAAGGAGTATGTAAAGCAAATCCTGACAGTAGTGATTTACAGTCAAAGCTGATTTTTACAATTGGATTAAATATGGAGACTCAGATGCATGGGCTTAGTAATGGAACAGCTGAACAAACTCTGCTGAACCTCTTCACAGCTGCCAAGACAAAACAGAACGGAATAGACAGATTCTGCAATATAATTAGTGGAACTCTTCAACTTATAAAAAATGGATCACCATAAATATTCTAAAAACCTGGACAAGATGTCAGGCCCTCATCACATTAATGCTATCACAAACAAGATGATAAATTAGGCAAATGCTGAGCTTAACAGCCTAAATCCACTGCCCAAAGTTAGGCTTATTCTGATCATGAAAGACTCGGGTGGCCTTGTACACTCATGACTCCCTGGTGATTATTTCATTTCAAAGTTCTAATTATTTGTAGCTTCTCAGATTTCAGGAAATGCCCACTGTGTTGAGGTGATACAAATATTGCTGAACATGGCCCTGGGAGTTCAGGGAATACACTCAAATTTTTCTTACTACACTAATTCACAGAAATAACTCCATTACATCTTATTCTGGCTTCCAGCTTGTAGAGTTTTTCAGCACAAAGGAACAGTGAAACATTTCAGTCTTTTAGAGATGTTAATTACAATGGGCATGTAATTCTCTTGTAAATAGAGGTACTTTAATTCTGAACCATCCTAGTTTATAGAATCCATCCCACATGATATTACACATTCCAGAATGCATGTATCTTTCTCACCAATATGAATGTTTTGAAAAGATTTTTTTTGTAATTTTGGCTGTGAAATTATCTGTCTTTGCATAATTGATTTATAATTGGACACCATATCTCAGCAATCAAGTTCTTGAGAATTTGAACTAAACAAAAAAATCAACACTGGAACTGTTTTCAAATGTATCAAGACTTTCCAAAGAATACCAAAAGTAACCATTAATAAAGGGAACACGATATAATGTGCTTTATAGACAGATGTTCTATGAAAAGTGACTTTTGATGTTGCACTTTTTCTTTTCCTATTTTAGAGCCAAGAATTCTTTTACCAAGTCTCATTTTCAGAATCCTTTGAGAAACAACTTGGTATGAGATATGAGATTATCAATAACCAATTTGCAGCTTGGACCGAGACTAAAGACTCATATCGTCGCGTTAGTAACAAATGCCAAGACAGGTTCTTTTCTTCCCTAGTGCAAGCGATTAAATAAAAGAGACCTGAATACAGCCTTCTATCCCACTTTGCAGTTCATTTGGAAGTCTACTCACACACTGCTGTTAGTCTGCAATGAGTCCTCCACTCCTTTAGCCCATCACTGTGAGGTGCTCCTCCTTCGTGGTGACAATGTGACTTTCAGTCATCCTTGGCAATTTCCTCACAAGCTTTGGGGCTTCACCGAGCCCCGTTTGGCTAGTGAGGAGTCAGGGCCAGCATGAACAAAGGTATAGTTCATCCACAAATAATTATCACTCGCCAGCAGGGGTATCAACTTTGATGCAAAATGCTAGTCTTTATCCATATACTCAGCTCTCTAGCACGGCAGTTGACAGAGCAGCATCTTATGAGAAGGAACAAACTTTTATCAAAAGGTCCTTTTCTGGGCACTTCATGAGTAGTCTCATCTCTCACAAAAATTCTATCAAGTAGGTTCTTTCATATGTGGTTTGTTTGTTTGTTTTGTTCATAGTTTAACAAGATAATTTGTTAGGAAGTAGTTGTTTTCTAAATCTGGGTTACAAATATGAACACGGAGATCTCAAAGTCCATCTGTATTTGACTACTTCTATTTACAAAGCAATTTCGCACACATTGTCTTGTTTTACAACAACCCCAAGCCCATCATTTTAACGGGATTCAGAGGAGTAATTAAAGTAGTAATGTTTAATTAACTTTTAAAGACGTTCTGACATAAAAGGTACTACACAGACTCCACAGAGCTGTCCATTAAAAACCTTCAGGCTGATAGAGCATACTCTAGACTAATTTCCTTCCTGAATGAGGTGTCGTCAGAAAGAGGAAATCTAAATAGACCATAGCATAGAAAAAATCCTTTTCTATTCTGCAGATCAAAGTGCTATAAGGGCCTCACGGACCATTTCCAAGGATAGCTTAGCTATATTGTAGATGATATATAAGAAACAAAGAAACAGACTCGATGAACTATAAGGTAGAATTATCAATAGTAGATGAATCCAATTTGCAATACCTTCAAATCAATGATCAAAAAGCCTACTCTCTCAGAAAGGTGGCCTTGTATCTGGGTGTGGGTAGTGACAGTATTCTCAAGTCCACACTCTGACTGATGTTGTCCTCCTTGCCATTGCACAGGACAAACTGGACTCAGGAAGGCTCTACACGACCACCGATCCCCAGGAGTCCAGAGTGGGTAGCACCACTCAGATTTACAGGACATAGGAGTGGCAAACATGGTTGCAAGACAATTCCTGAGAATTGCAAGAGGAACAGAATAAGGTGGGTTGTTTTTTTCCTTTCCTATTTTAAAAGACTAAACAACATATATTTCAATTATGAGCAGGAAGGCAGCATAGTTTAGAAATGAGCTACTCTTTCTTTCATAATCATTTATTCTAGAAGAGAGAATGAGCAATGGACAGGACTGTAAACTTTTGATAAGAAACCACCTTGATTGTCATCGTACCTGCTGACCTTGGTTGGATTCGTTTGCTTCTGCAGTCACCAGTCTGTTGTCGTCCTGCCAACCTTGGGTTCACCAGTCCCCACAGCTATGAGAGTCAAGAGAAGCCTCCAGCTTAACAACTGACCCACAGACTTAGAACCTGTCTGGCCTTGAAGTTGCCTCTTTCTACAACTGTGTGATCTGTTATCTTGACGTAAAATTTTCTCTCTATGCATACCTATAAGCTTCATTAGTTTTGCTTCTCTAGAGAATCTAGCCTATGACAGCATATGAACTGACCGCCAACATCAGGCTTTGAAATTCCCGTGTGCTAGAGCTGAGAAGGACTTTGATCAAGGTACCAACATGAACTCTGGGAATCCCACATTTTGATTTATTTGGAACACAAGGCTTTCAACACTGGATTCCAACTCCCTTTTCCAGTAACTCTTCTTCAGCAAAGACAAGTCCTTGCTGCAGCGCTTATGTTTTACCCACTTCCCCATAAGTATATCAGATATCCTGCTGAGGCAACTCAAAGGGTCCTGTCATTTTGCTTTCGACTCCTGTAAAGAGTTACACTCTCAGATGCCCACAGGGACCATTCGAACTTGCCTGATAGGGTTGCTGTAAGTTGGAATCAACTCCATGGCAGTGAGTTGTTTGTTTGTTTGTTTGTTTTCCCCTCGCTCCTTCATTTCATACCTGTGTCTGTGTGCATGCATGTGTGTGTTGGGGAGGAGAGGTGGGGAAATAAGTTGTAGTTGTTCAATTAACAGCCCCATTTTTATGCCTCGACTCTAGCTGCACATGCTGATCCAGGGCTTATCTGCTAAGCCTCTCATGTTTCTTGGCGCACAATATAATTTATAATATTCTGTGCTTATTTCACCTTTCAACTTACTTCCATCTGCTTTCTGGTTCTTACATTTTTGTTGAAATTTCTCATCTGTTATTGTTACCCTCCCTTCCTGGCAAGCTGTTTCATTTTTCCATGATTTTTAAAATAGATTCTCAAGAGAAGCAGGTCACCATAATGCACCAGAAGAATAAGCTAGCTCTCGTTGTTTTCTCCTTAAATTTAGTGTGTTCTTATCTTTAATGTCTCTTTTGATATATACATTTTTTAAATCTGAGGTTCAGATTTTATTCGGGCTGAGTTCAGTGTCTATTGCTAAATCCAGCCAAATTAAATTATTGTGAAAAAGTATGTACGAATTAAACTTTCCTTCCTTCTTCCCTTCCTCTCTCCCTGCTTACCTATCTACTTACTTAACTACCTTAATTCTGCCACTCAATGTACATTTGTCTATCTATCTAATCTAGGAGGTGAGAAGGATACTAAGAGTTAATAGCAAAGGTTATCAAGTATTAACACTGCCCCCCCCAACCATTGATGTTAAGGTTTTTGTCACTCTTATTTTCCTTATGTTAAAGAGATTATGAATATATTCAATTATATTTAGATCATTATCATTAAAAGGAGAAAACCTGTAAATATTCTCTCAGCTGCTAATTTCACTTAAGACTTTATCCACCAGAATCATAAAAACAACTGCAAAATGATGTGTGCACAAGTGTCTTGTGGCAATTGATTTTTATGGTATTAAAACATTGAAAACACTAAATGATAACTAATAGAGGACTGAGGAATCACAATAAGTCAAAAAATGATTTAATGGCATCTTACAATAGCAACAATCAATGCAGTATCATACACATTCATTTAAAATATTATTATTAAAATCCTATATATTGACATCACGATATAAACAGTATGATATAATAATAATATAATAATAATAATATAATAATAAGGAGTTCCTGGATGCTGCAAATGGCTAAGTGTTTGCCTATTAGGTGAATGGTTAGTAGTTTACACTTGCCCAGAAGTGCTTGGGAAGACAGACTGCTTCCTCTAGTGACCCCCTAGGAGAGAATCAAACATATCCACAAGGTTTCTGAGACTGCAAACCTTTACAAGAACAGATATCATCTTTCTCCTGTGGAGTGGCCAGTGATTTTGAAGTTGGACGGCCAAACCTCAACCCACTCTGTCACGTCACTAGATCTCCTTTTCTCAAAGCCTTGAAAACCCTCTGGAGTTGAAATGGACTCCATGTCAATGGCAATTATCAACAGCAACATTGGCCTATGTACAGTGTCTTTTTCAGCATTTGCAACTAAATGTTTAGGAAACAGCCTGAAATATACATGGCAAGATATTCGCAGTGGAATTGTGTCAGAGCTAGTAGGGTTTTCTGGATCATTTCTCCCATGGCGTCTCTCTTTCTTTCTTACATTTAATAGGATTGTGTTACTCCTGTACTCAAGGGAGCTGGGTGGTGCAAGGTTTAAGCACTTGACAAGTAAGCGTAAGGTAGACAGTTGGAAACTGACCAGCAAGTCTGCGTGAGAACGACTCCTACATACCTCTATGGACTCATGTATTGCAAGAGTAAACCTGCTTAGATATAGTCACATCTACGTTCATAACAAGATTGTTCACAATCGCAAGAAGACTGAAACAACCTAAATAAACATCACTGGAAGAATGTAAAAATAAACTTTAGAAAGCACAAACAATAGAATAGTTGGTATCAATTAGGAAGAATGATGAAACTGTGAAGTACCTCCTGGCATGGATGGACGTGGAGACCCAGCTGAATGAAATTATGCAATCACAAAATATGAAACTATTGTTAGAAAAAAATCAAGACACTATTCAACCTTACGAATCTGGCTAGACCAGAGCATGTACATTGGTACATATAAGAGCTGGAAACACAGGGAATCCAGGACAGATAAACTCCTCAGGAACAATATTGAAAGGAGCCATATCAGGAGGGGAAGGGGAAGATTGGGGGAGAAAGGGGAACAGATCACAATGATCTACATATAACCCCCTCCCTGGGGACAGACAACAGACAAAGGGGTGGGGGGGAGAGATTGGACAGTGCAAGACATGAAAAAAATAATAATTTAGAAATTATCAAGGGTTCACGATGGAGGGAGGGAGGGAGGGAGGAAGGTAGGGAAGGGAAAGAAGGGGGGAATGAGGAGCTGATACCAAGGGCTCAAGTAGAGAGAAAATGCTTTGAAAATGATGGTGGCAACATATGTACGAATGTGCTTGAGACAATGGATGTATGTATGGACTGTGATAAGAGTTATATGAGCTCCCAAGAATATGATTTTTAAAAATCAAAACAAAGATTTTCAAATGAAAATAATCAGACTTTGATGATTACCAGAGGTGAGAGATAAAGGGAGGAGAAGTGAAGCTTCAAGGTAACAGGTGTGAATTTAGGTGAAGGGGAAGACAGAATTCTACTAATGAGAATTGAAAACTAAAGAGGGGGTCAAAGTAAGCTTTTGGGAGGTTTAATAAGGAATTTAAACTGCTGGATACAATAGTGATTATCTAAAATACAAATCCCCACCGAATTCACAATAACACTTTTTTAAAAGAGTAAACCAATTCAATTTTTTTAAAACACAGAAATAAAAGCTAATATAAACTGTATTTATAGCATGAACAAACATTATTTTTACAAAATAATGGCATCTTAATACTTTATCTTCTTAGCATGCTTCCACTATTTGAATACTCTTAACTACGTTTTTAAAAATCAGGGTTCCTACCAATAATCTTATCTTGTCTTTTGTTCCACTTTAACTAGTTAGCTAGCATCAAATAAGTCCTTGATGGTGTGTAAAACACATATAAATACTTCAATTTTTATGTTGTGTGTATATAAAAGTTTAATAAAGTAATAATATTTTGTGTAGAGAAAAGCCAAGCAAATTGGAATGATCTACAGTGCTCGCTCTTAAACTGTACAGATTTCACATCATCCCAGCATTCAAACTAATTCAAGTACATTTAGTTAGTATGCTTTTCTGGGCCTTATTATCAGAAGTTGGCTATCCTGCCACTGTTGCATCAGGCTGCTTACCTAACACATTTATTCCAGTGACAATAGCAATGTCACAAATGCTATTGAGTTTTTCACCAATAATCTGCACATTACTCTTACATTTGATGGCATAACATTCTCTGAAAGATTCTACATATTTATTTTCATCTTTTGTCTAAGTTATTTTCATTAAACATCAAAGAATGTCTCCCAACTCCTAGAATTCCAAGAACAAAGCTTGAAAAGTGCTAAATCAAAGGATTCAAAAAGCCAAACAAACAAAAGAGGGATTCCATTTTGTTTATCAATACTTTCCTCACTCCACAATAAAGGGATTTTCAGGAAATTGGCTTTCAATTGTTTATGTTTCTCATTTATGCTGGTATTTACAGCCTATGGGATATGTAGGGTTTTTTGCCATACAGTCTGCCCCTTAGGTGCTAGTCAAATTCCCATCTCATATCTATAGCTGGGAGGCAAAATGTAAATAATAAGTTAATAATCACAGTAACCTGAAGTTTGTCACCACAGAGTGCCAATATCAATGGAGAGTTAGGGAATGTACCATACAAGCCTACAAATGTAATAGTCACTCTGTGAAAGGATGTTCACATTTCTGATTGCTATCAACCTTGAGCTTCAGGAAAGCAGAGGTGTTTAAAGAAAGGTTCAAATCATCCCAACATGGAGAAGTGTTTCTTCATATGTGTTCAGCATGAACTGGTTCCTGTCCATCTATTGGACATCACTTCTCACCACTACTTTCCCATATGTACTCCAAGGCCAATCACCTTGCACTACACATGCTAGTCCTGGGATATCCTATTTCCTGCTAGATGAGCTCATCAGGGAAGGCTTCTGTCTTGTTTTCCCCTATATCCCTAGTATTCAAATGTGCTTGGTATACAGAAGGAGCTCCAAAGGAATTTGTGAAAGTATTAAAGGAATAACAATACTTTTGCTCTTCTTCTACATTGCTCCTTTAATTATCTTTCACTTTTCTCTCAGGGAAGAGCCTTCTCATTCTTAAAACCATTTGAACGGTCGTTTCCTGTGAAGGTGACATCAAACATCTCCAAACCATGCTATGTATTTTCTCATCTATTGTAATATATATCACATATTATAATTGCTCATTTGCGAGTCTAATGTGCCTACTAGCCTACCCGACTGAGGGCACTGACCTTGTTCTAGTCATCTGTAGGTCCCCAAGCATGACTACTGAATGAAAAACCTTCTCATCTGTAATTTAGTGCTCTTTTAGAATAATAACAATACAATAAATAGATATTAAGTGCCAGTGAGTCAGGTGTTAAATATCAGTTCTACCCTGAAATTAGGGTTATGACCCTGGACATTTTATTTGTTCTCTCTGGTCTTCAGTTTTCTCAGAGGTAAAAGTAGCATCTGCCTGACAGTATTAAATAAATAATATATGGGAAATGATTGGGACCATGACTGACGAAAAGCTAACATTGTCCAATTCATCTTCATGATCAAAGTACATGTTCCTAATGTCTGTCTGTATGTATTAAAATATATCTGTAAGTCTTGTGTAATGTTTCCTATCCCCAAAGACAAATAAAAGCTTTACTGCTTTAACAAATAGTGCTATACTGCCTTTCACTGTAGTGGTACTGAGACAGGAGTCTGTCTGAAATAAATATTTTGAGACCCATCATATATAAACTATAATGTGATCATAACATGTTCAGGGCCTTGTAGAAAATTTCATACCATTAGGAGTTAGTCTGATCTGGATTTGAATCCTAGTTACTCTTGCATATCAGTTGGCTATGCTGTTCTAACTTTACAGCATAACAGACATGCTGCAATGTGCTTTATGATAGAATTCCATTGTTACAAATAATGCAAAAAGTAATTCTTTTTTAAAGATTAACAAAAATGAGACGAAGAGTGTCTAATTGGTTTGCCCATTAACACAGAATTATGTGGTAAACTGAGGATTTGGTTGTACATCTGCCTAACTTCTAACTTGGTATGAAATTTTCTATAAGGCCCTGAACATGTGATAATCATGTCTTAGTTTAGTTCTGATGAGTTGCAAAGAATTTGTTTGAGACAAACTCTTGTGTCATCACCACTACACTTAGAGGCAGTATAGCACTATGGTTAAGATCCAGGGGAGTTGCTATAGTGGGTTCGACAGGGGCTCCAATATTCGCTTTACTATTTTACTAGTGAGTGATTGTGGCCAGTTTTTTAAACCTCTCGAAGCCTCTCAGATTCCTCTTTCATAAAACTAGCTCTGCAATATCAATCTCAGAAGACTATTTATTCTAAGGATCAAATGAGATCAAATATGTGTAATGTACTTAGCCAAATGCCTGGTGCACTCAAGGCTCAATAAAAGTGAGCTACTATCTGCCATTGGTGGTCAATTGTATTCATAATATTAGTTTCCTTCCTGAATCATAAAACTCTTTGATATAATTTTGAAATTCTAGAGGTGTACCCTCTTTCTCAGAGTTTTTCCCTAAACAATAGTTCCACTCACTTAAGCTGAGTAAGGCAAGCTTTGTCCTCTGGTGTCCCTGAATTCAGGGACTACCTGTCTCTATTCAGAAACAGAACATTTACGAACCAGAGGCGATGGGAAGTGACCCTTGGAGTCTCCACTTGTGGATGGCAAAGGGAAATGATAAAAACATTATCTAAAATATGAAAAACTTCATAATTAGTGAGTCTTTACTATTTGAAATATTATGGTCCTTGTCCCTGAAACTCAACTGCCGGTCTCAGGGGAGAGGGTAGCAGCAATACCTTTGCTTCAAAATCAGTATGTGGCAATACAATTGGGTAGTGGTTGGCTGGTAAACATTTAATAATAGACTGTCCTGGGGAGAAATCCCTGATTTGTAGATTTGCCCATTCCTATGTTATAAATATTTCCACCAAAGCCTATTTCAGTTTACCAACAAGATGTCAGTGAAGGCTGAGTTGGTGACAGCTGTTTGCCTCAGATAGAGTTTCCATAGGATAAACACAACAGATGCACACAACCTCAAGAATATAGACAATAGTCAAAGTAGTCAAAATAATTAGGAAATGATAAGATTCGAGTATGTGTCAGCTTCTGGAAATATAATTTACTAATGTTAAGTTTAAATACATTCATTCATGTTTTACTATATTTAACAACCTGCTCACAAAATTTCTGGAAATGTGACATTGATTCTTGAAAGCGGGGACAAACGGATCACAGTACCCTACTGTCTTTGGCTGCAGGAAGGAAGCATGCTGTGAGAGAGATATTGAAACTCTTACAATTAAGAGCTCTCTGTAAAACTTAATGGAAATAAAAATGACTGCATATGAAGACTGAATTCATTAAGAGACAATATTTACTTGGAATGTCCACAGCCTCTCTAACAATGCTGCCATGAAGGCGTGTGGATGAAAAGAAATTCAGGGTGGAAAGATATGACAGTACTAAACAATGAAAATCCTGATATCTGACATTTGCGAGTTTTTCAAGATCATATAACTATATTAACATAGTGTTAGAACATTTCCCAGGGCTTTGAAAGGGACTGACACAGAGATGAGCTCCCAAAACGTAAGTTTCTTTACAACCATGCTCAATCCATCTTTGATGCAGAGTAAGCAGGAATGAGCTACTTTGAAAATTTAGGTACCAGTGACAGTACCATATACCCCGATAACATCTGTAATGTCACATAAAATCTCCTGATTTTAAAATGCAAAAACTAAGCCAATTATAAACAGAAGCACTGGAGGCTAAACAAATCTGGGGCTGCCAATTTGCGAACTTTGTCTCAGATAATAAAGAGTAGATTGCTTTGTTAATATCTTTCATCTTGACTGGCCCCCGTGCCCCCAACGCAAGGACCCAGGGCAACAGACACTCTAATAGCAATTATCAAGTTGGTTGTCAGTTTGTCTCTCAATTAGATCATGTGCTCTTGGAGGTCACAGTTGATCTATTTTCCTCTTTGTTTTCCTGGAGCACTGAATAGCATCTGGCACTTGGAGCTGCACATAACATTAAGTGCTACACAAAGAGGCAGTGCAGCATAGAAATAATGAGTGTGGGCTTTGGGAATAAATTTCTGAGGCTAGAATTCCAGCCACTATTTATTACCAGAATGTCCTTGGATCAGTTATTTTACTCACATCTTTCTATGGCTCAGTTTCATCATCTACAAAATGGAAATCACACTATTACTTACCACCAAAAATTGTTTTCTGGATCAAAGGAGCTAAAAAGAGCTCTCCAAAACAAGCAAGCCCATTGCCACCAAGTCGATTCCAACACATATCAATATCATATAGTGTTTCTGAGGCTGCAAATCTTTATTGCAGCAGATAGCCTCATCTTTGTCCCTTCAAGCGACTGGTAGGTTTGAACTGTTGACCTTGGGTTAGCAGTCCATCACTTACTGAACAGCACCACCAGGGCTCCTAAAAGAAGGACTAACCAAATATGAAATGTAAATACACAGTGTGGCATATATGAAGCATCCGCTATATACTACGCTTTGTATATGTGTATTTGTAAAATGAAAATGGTATTGTTAATGTTATCACTGCTAACAGTATATTCTCAATAAATGTTTGTATATCCATGGTTCTCAATTTTTACCTGGTATTAGTTATTTATGCTGATTTATGCCTTTTCATATAGAATTAAACACCACCCTCAAAGTACCTAATATGGAATTGATAGTAGATAACTTTATTTAGATTGAACGGTGGCTTCAAAAGTATAGTTTGCACTAGCCTTCAGTGTGTCATTTGCACTAGGATTCTTCACTTAGTCTCTAGATTCTAATATCCATTGCAATGGCTACACAGACGAAATTCATGATTAAAGGTTTTATTAAGGGAGTAAGAAATGCTTATGGTTGAACTGTTGAGCAGGACATGCCACAAAGTTCTTTCAAGACTGCTAATAAATGCCCAAAGGGGCATGTTACTCCACTAGATAACTCAACTTAAAGACATTCATCTCAAGTTCCATGGGTCAGCTAATACAGCTCCTTGAATTAAGGACCCAGAAGCACCCGACTCCACAAGCCAGCCTCCTGCACAAAAGCACTCAGCTTTACTTGTCCCACGGTGGGAAAGGCCAGCAATCTGTTCCATGCTCTGGTTCTAGTTTTGCTTCTGTTTCTCTACCATTGTAGTCATTGTCTGGATCCAGGCACTTCACTAGGCATCTCGGGTCCAGAGCATGTACTCCACTCCTGGCTCATGCTAGTAATGAGATCCCTCCGCCTGCTTCTCGGAGGGCTCATTTTATACTCAGCAGGACGGCACTCTGGAGAATCCTATTTGCAATTATTTACAGGTGAATCCTAACAGCATCTTCCCCAACCTTCTTACCAGACTCATGCAGGAAATTAATGGTCTCTGGGTAGAGATAGAGACTTTGGTTACAAGAGGCACGTTAAAAAATTCACAGCCCCTGTATATATGACTTTGACTCTAATAAAAGGTCCAATACAACTAGAAAAACATACTCATGAGGACAAATCTTTGGCTCTTTTTAAATCTCTAGCTTGGAACATGATCAAACTCTTCATGCAAAATGGAGAAAAATGGTGAGGCAATCGTTTGTTCTATAAGAAACGGTTGAAGATTGGAGAAGAAAAGGGCTTTTGAGATTTTTTTGTAAGATACTGACTCATATATATGTATCTTTCTCCTTCAGAAGACCAATGTTTTTATTGTGGGCATGTTTGTTTTAATCTTGGCAGCTCATCTTTATCGAGGGATTCCTTCTTAGCACACATTGGCATGGGGTCGCTTGGTTTATGTCTCAACTCTGAGTATTTCTTTCCCTACCCAACACAGCCAACAATCAGCAAGTCACTCGGGCCCTATTTCAACATGACCCATCATAAGTTGAATCAATTCCCATGATTTCCCCAGACCCAAACCCAGCCCTAGCCACCACCATTGTTTACCTACTCAGCAACTAGACTCCCCATGATCCATGTTAATCCCTATTCCGTCTATTATCCACATCTTTGTCAAGATTGCTTAAGAAATAAAGCAATTCTGTTAACATTACAACTTAATATTCTCCAGCAGAGTCCCATTATGTGTAGGGAAAAAATGAATAGTATTCACCAAGTCCCTTAAGATCAGGTCTTTCCTCACCGCAGAAGCTTCTTTGCCCATCACCGTCCTGATTAATTTTGCACTAGCTTCACAAGACTTTGCCTTGTGGTTGTTAGGTTCCGTTGAGTCAGCTCAGTGACTCTATGTACAACTGAAAAAAAAATACCACCCATTCCAGCTCTTACAGGTGAGCTCATTGTTGTAGCCACTGTTCAACCCATTTCGTCAAGGGCTTTCTTATGTTTCGCTGCTCTTCTACTATCCCAAGCACGAGATCCTTCTCTCCTACTAACATATTCAAAGTATATGAAACAAAGTCTCACTATCCTTGCTTTAAGAAGCATTCTGGCTGTACTTCTTCCAAGACTGATTTATTTGTTCTTTTGCAGTCTATGTTACTTCCAATAGTCTTCAGCAGCACCATAATTCAAGCGCATCGATTCTTCTTCACACTTCCTTTTTCAAACTCCAACTTTCATATGCATAGGAAACCACTGAAAATACCAGGGCTTGTGTTAGGTATACCCTAGTGTTCAAAGTAACCTCCTTATAACACTCTAAAGAGGTCTTGTGTATCCGACTTAATGCAATGTGTCGTTTGACCTTGTCACTGCTGCTTCCATGAGAACTGATTCTGGATCCATGCAAGACTAATTCCTTGACAACTGCATTCTTTTATCCATTTACTATGATTTTACCTATTGGTTCAGTTGTAAGAATTTTGGTTTTCATTACCTTAAGTTGTAATCCATACTAAAGTTTGCAGGTTTTTAATCTTCATGAGCAAATCCATCAAGTCCTCTTCACTTTCAACAAGCAAGGTTGTTCCATCTGAATATTTCAAAGTGTTAATAAGCCTTCCTTCAATACTGATATTGTATTTTTCTTTATATAATCCAGCTTCTCTGATTATTTGCTCCGCATACAAATTCGATAAATATGGTGAGAGGATACAACCCCATGTATACCTTTACAGAAGTATTCCCTTGTTCTCTTCGTACAACTGCCTCTTGATCCATGTACAAATTCTGTATGAACACAATGAAGTGCTCTGGAATACCCGTTTTTCTCAAGGCTATCCATAGTTTGTTATGGGCCACAGAGTCGAATGCCTTCATATAGTCGATAAAACCAAAGTAAACATCTTTCTGGTATCCTTTATTTTGAGCCAAGATCTATCTGATATCAGCAATGATATCCCTTCTAACAAGTCCTCTTCTGAATCTAGCCTGAACCTCTGGTAATTCCCTGTCAATATGCTGTTCAGCCATTGTCACCGTGATCTCTTCAGCAAAATTGTACTTGCACATGATATCAATGATATTTTTCTATAATTTGAACAATGGTGTAGTCACCTTAATTTGTAATGGGAACAAATATGTGTGTCTTCCAGTTATTTGGCCAAGTAAGCTATCTTTCCAATTTCTTGACAAATGAGTGCTTCCAGTGTTGCATCACCTTGTTGAGAAACTTCAATTGCATTTCATCCATTCCTAGCACCTTGCTTTTGGCTAATCCTGTCACTGCATTAGTCTTTCATTGCATTCTTATTTCAATACCGATGAGTCTTGCTCACATGCTACCTATGGAAGTGATGGAATGTTAGCTAGTTTTTTCGCTACAGTAACTATGTATTCTTTCCATCTTCTTTTGATGCTTCCTGTATCATTCAATATTTTGCCCATAGAATTATGCAACATTGTAACTTGAGGTTTATTTTTTTCTTGTGTTCTTTCAGTGTATGATGTTACAGTTTCTTTTTTATTTGTTTTCTACCTCAATTCCTTTTAGTATTTCCTTATAATGTTTTACTTAGTCTTCTTCAGCTGCCTTTTGAAATTTTCTTTTCAGCTCTTTTGCATGATCATTTCTTCTATTTACCTTAGCTACTCTGCAAATAAGATCAAGTTTCAAAGTGTCTTTTGATAGCCAGTTTTATCTTTTTTCTTTCTTGTACTTTTAATGACCTTTTGTTTTCTTCATGAATGAGGTTCTTGATGTCCTCCCACAGCTCATCAGGTCTTCTGTGATTCGTGTTCAATGCAGCAAACATATTCTGAGGATGTTATTGGAAGTCAGGTGTAATATACTCAAGGTCATATTTTGGCCATCATGGACTAATAGTCAATTTGATTTCTTCATATTTCATTTTGAAAGTTCCACATGTCCAGTTGCCTTTTGTGTTGTTTAAAAGGGATATTTGTTGGCCCAGGTAAGGAGCACATATAGAGAGTTCTTTCAAGTATGGCAGGTCTGGTGTCCTTGAGGACTAGTGGAAGGATCCTGTTGAATGAGAGGACCCATAGGACAACCCCTTCCTCCATGCATCTCCCCTGAGCTGGAGTCCCAAGAGATCTAAGATCTGATTCTTAGGACATCTCGGCTCAGCCAGCTGGGCTTCCCCTGAATGGTGACACTGGTGCCCCCATCTGCCCGCCCACTTCCTCCTCACATAGCTCCTCCCATAAGTTACCCTGCTCAAGCCTGTACACTCCCTCCTTGTCCTGCCTGCACTACTCCCGCTCCTGCCAGAATTGGCCCACAGAAATACAGTGTACTACAGATGGCCCTCTGCCATGGCAGCCTGCCCCAATCCTGCTAGTGCTGCTTCTGCCCACACCACTCAGCACCCCCCTAGCGTCTAAGGGTCTTAGAGGGAAAAGAAGACAAGAAAGGAGCCCAACACACAAACACAGCCCACTGGTAGGAAGGGTGATAGGAAAACACCCCAAACAAAAGGAACAAGAAGACAGCAATGAATCCACCATTCGTGATAATAACTCTGAATTCCAATGGCCTCCATTCATACATTAAAATAAAATGGCTTGAGGACTGGCTCAGAAAACATAAACCAGCAATCTGCTACCTGCAAGAGACACAGCTTAAGTGCAAGGAAAAAATAAACCATGAATAAAATGCTGGCAGAAAGTATATGAGACTAATGGCAACATAGAAAGAGCAGTGGTGGCAATTCTAATCTCCAACTAAATTGACCTCAAGACTCAAACCATAGAGACAAGGAGGGGCACTATATATCAAAGGATCAATAAACCAGGAACAAGTCAACATATTGAGTATTTACTCACCCAACAATGGATCGATGAAATTTGTCAAACAAACTATTCAAAAGGTGAAAAAGAAATCAAAGACTCAACAAATATAGTAGGTGACTTTAATACACCGCTATCAGAGAAAGACAGATCACTGTGAAAGAAGCTCAGCAAGAAGACTATAGATCTAAACAATAAAATTAGGCAACTGGACCTGATAGATATTTATAGAGCTTTCCATCAAAACACAAACAAATTCACATTTTTCTCAAACCCAAATTTTTGAGAATAGATCATATGCTAGGACACAAGTCGAGCTGAGTAAATTCAAACACATAAAGATTATTCAGACGTCCGTCATGGATCACCACACCATAATGCTGGAGATTAATAAAAAGTCGACCAGAAAATCAAGGGCAACAAATTGGAGGATGAAGAATGATCTCCTGCGACATGAATGGGTACAGGCCCAGATTAGAGAGGAGGTTAGGAAGTTTCTAGAAACTAATGAGAACTAGAATATAACACATAAAAACTTATGGTATTCTGTGAATGCAGCTATCAGAGGTAGCTTGATATCAATTAATGTATATATGAAAAAAGAAGAGAGGCTTATTACTGACATGTTATCACAAAACCTCCAGCAAATAGAGTCAACAGAACTACCCCTCCAATAGCAAAAGAAAAGAAATAATAAAAATCATAATAAAAAGGGCAGATTTAAACCAGTGAGAAGACAAAAGAACGATGTAAAAGATTAATGCAGCAACAAGCTGTTTCTACAAAAGAATCAACAGAATTGACAGATCACTGGCAAACCTAACTAAGGAAAGGAAGGAGAAAACATCAATATCAAGGATGAGGGATGAAACAGTGAAATCACATCAGACCCAAATGAGATCAAAAGGATACTCACAAAGAACTATAAATTACTGTATTCTAATGAATTCAACAACGTGGAAGACATGGATACATACTTGGAAAAATAGTACCACCTTAGATTATCCCAAACAGAGGTCGAGAACATTAACAAACCCAGAGCAAAAGAAGAAATAGATATGGTTATCAAGAAGCTATCAACATAAAAGCCCCTGGACCAGATGGGTTCACAGGGGAATTGTACCAAATAGTCAGGGAAGAGATGACTCTGATCTTCCATAAAGTATTCCATAGCATAGAAAAGCAAGTCAACCTCGCAAACTCATTCTACGAAGCCAGTATAACTTTGATACCCAAACAGGGCAAAGACCCCACAGGTATAGAGAACTGCAGGTGAATATCTCTAATGATCATACATGGGAAAATCCTTAACAAAATATTAGCAAATAGAATACAAAAGTACATAAAGCATATCATCCACCATGTTCAGGTAGGATTCATCCCAGGGATTCGGCGATGGTTTAACATCCAAAAATCCATCAGTATTATATACCATATTGATAAGAAAAAGTATAAGAACCACATGATAATATTGGTAGAGCCAGCAAAAGCATTTCACAACATCCAATGCCCATTCCTAATTAAAGCACTCATGAAGATAGGAATGGAAGGAAAATTCCTCAAGCTAATACAAACTATCTACTAAAAGCCTACAGCCAAGAGGAGGGGGGAAAATGGCGACAAGATAGGACACATCCATCCGGAGCTCCTGCTGCCAGACCAGAAAACTGGGAGGTAAGGCAAAGGAAACTGGGAGATAGAGTCCTGAAATTAGAACTAGGGTACCGGAGTTTCTCCTGAACCCCTTTTTGTTTGGGGTTTCCACTCACAAAGCAAACCAAGAACACTCTAAAGCACTCTAGCTTTGGCAAGCCCTTGGGCACTGGCTGTGCCCTTGCTGGGAGCAATGATATCTGCAGGTGGTTGCCCAAGAGGGGACAGAATCCCAGACACAAGGGGAACCACACTCCAGAGCATTCTGCGCGGTTGGCTGCCTTGAGCTCATGGCCAGGGGAGTAGTGGTGGCGGGTAGCCATAATTTACAGTAGAAGAAAAAGTATATTATTACCTCAGGAAGATCATGTTTTTTGAGAAAATAGGCAGAAAGTCGGGAGTCCAGGGAGCAAATTTAATTCAAATTGTCCAAGAAGGAAACAACCCCCCTGATAAGCTGGATCTCTCCCTTTGGGGGGTCAGCCTGACAGCCCCCAAATCAGAGCACATCACAAGCATAATAAATAAGAGTGAAATACATATTATTGGTTTAAAACTCATACCCAAATCTGGTTGCTCAGCTTCAAGGAGCCCTTAACATAAATCAGCATAAGAAGTAACCTAGCTAAGGAATGCCAGAACTCAGCTACAGGGCCTAGTGGCTTATAGCATAACAAAGACCCGCTGTAGGAAGTGTCAGCTTTAAACAGCAAGGAGCTACAGCCAAGTGACAATTACATTTGATTTTATTCTAGCTGGCCAGGGATAGGAGTCTACCCAGCTCTGGAGCCCAGATCAGCACCATGTCCTGTGACAGTGAGGCCTTGCCTACCTCTGCATTCTATTAGGCATCACTAGAACTTAGAGGGAATAAAAGGTGTGTGTGTGGGGGGGGGGGTATTTGTATATATATCTTTTATCTCACGCTGGTTTTTTCTCTATTCTCTCTTTTAATTTTTGTGTTGTCTTTCCTCTCTTCTTTCTTACTCCCTTTTCATTATTGCTAGTACTTCTCTTCTGCCCCCTTTCTATAGGTTTTCCTTCTCTTTTTTCTACTCTTTCCACTTCTAATATTATCACGTCTTTTCTCTCCTCTTTTATAGTTTCTCCTTCTTCTTCCCCGTTTTTTTATTTTTCCACGCAAAATTTTGTTAAAAATTAATTTTTAACCTTTTAAATTATTTTTATTACTAAACAACAAAAGGGCTGCTAAGGGTACCCTGACAAACAAGGTTAACGCAGCCTGAGGGCCCACACTGAGGCTCCAGCCCCCACTCCAGTTGTTGAAACATCTCACCACTGCAGGTCACCCAGCCTTCGGGGAATTCTGCGTACACAGCAGTCTGACCCATCCTTATAGTAGGTCATAGGGAGTCGCCAGAAAGAAACCTTAACAGTAACACAGATCGATTACCCTGGCCTCCCAGAAGCATGGGGCCTATGAAAATATCGAGGAAAAAAATCAACAGACCACATCACTCCCAACCAAAAAAAAAAATCAGAGAGACAAAACATAGTAGCAGAGCTAATGTCTCTCATAGAAGAAACGGATGCAGATCTGCCACAGAAGGAAACATTCAGAACTATGTTCGCAGTAATACAGGAGCTGAGGGAAACAACCCAGAATAAGGATTCAAACATAGAGATGAAGTCCACAATAGAGGGGATGAAATCCACCCACCAAAGGGAACTGCAGGAGCTAACAGAGGAGGTAGCAGAAGCCACACACAAGGTCACAAAATTTACGTTAGGCTCGAGGAGGCAGAGAACCGCATCAGTGATCTCAAGGACACTCAAAAAGAACTAAGCTGGCTAGAGACAGTCAGATAGGAAAATTGAAGAAATGGAAAATAACCTGAGATCAATGTCAGATGAGATGCAGAGGAATAATATTCAAATAATCGGTCTACCGGAGCACAACACAACACATAAGTTGACAGCCAAGATAACAAAGGAATTTCTGTAAGAAAACTTTCCAATCCTAACAAGGGAGAACCAGGCACTCATACAGGAAGCAGAGAGGATTTCAGCTAGACTAAATTCCCAGAAGAACATGCCAAGACATATAATAGTAAAAAATATCAAACTTAGAGGAAAAAGAGAAAATTTTATGAGTAGGAAGAGAAAGGAAGACTGTCACATACAAAGTAGCACAGGTAAGAATATGCTCAGACATATCAGCAGATACTATGTGAAGAGGAGGAGAGATTTGAGAAACATCTACTAAAAGTTGAAAGAATAAAAGCCTCCCCCAGAATTCTATACCCTGCCAAGTTATCCATTAAGATAGATGGTGAGATGAGTGTGTTCCAGGATAAGGAAAGTCTCAAAGAATATACTGCAAGTCACCCTACACTGTGAAAGATACTGGATGAATCACTATGGCCAGAGGATCAATCTCCACCAAGAACTAATAGAAGATCACCACATAGCCCATCTCCAGCAACAATTACGAGGACAACAGGGTCTCAAATGGAAAAGAGGACATGATAGAAACTCTCCACTCAAACACAGCATACCGATATGAAGTGGGATAGGTAAAAACCCAAAATATAAAACAGGGAATGACAACTATGAATTCACAGATAGTGGTAATAACTCTGAAATCCAATGGACTCAATTGGTACATTAAACGAAAAAAGCTTGAGGACTGGCTCAGAAAACATAATCCATCAATCTGTTGCCTGCAAGAGACACATCTTAAGCGTACAGACAAGAATATGCTAAGTATAAAGCATTGGCAGAAAGTTTCCCCATTAAATTGTAACTCCCCAAAGGCAGGGATGGCTATCTTAATCTCCAACAAAATGGACCTCAAGATCCAAACCATAAAAAGAGCCAAAGAGGGACACTACATAATGCTCAAAGATTCAGTAAACCAGGAAGCACATAGCCTATTGAATATTTATGCTCCTAAAAATGGTGCGGTAAATTTCGTCAAAGTATTAAAAAGATGAAAAAGGAAATCACGGAATCAACAATCATAATAGGTGACTTTTACACTCCACTATCAGACATAGACAGATCACTGGGAAAGAAGCTCAGCAAAGAGGCCAAAGAGTTAAACAATGTAGTTAGGCAACAGGGCCTGATAGACCTCTATAGAGGTTTACATCCAAAATCAACGGGTTTCACATTCTTTTCAAGTTCACATGAATCTTTTTCAAGAATAGACCACATGCTGGGATACAAGTCCAGCCTGAGTAAATTCAAACACATAGATATTATCCAGACATCTTTCTCAGATCACCATGCCATAAAGCTGGAGATTAATAAGATGTCCATAAAAGCAAGGAAAACCAATTGGAAAATGAACACTGCTCTCCTGCGCCATGAATGGGTACAGGCCCAGATCATACAGCATAGTAGGAAATTTCTAGAAACTAAGGAGAATACAAGGTATCAAAACGTATGGGAAACTGCGAAGGCAGTTATCAGAGGTAGCATGATATCATTAAATGCACATAAGAAAAAAATAAGAGAGGCTTATGAAAGATACGTTAACACAAAATCTCCAAGAACTAGAACAAAATCAGCAGAAAAACCCCTCCATTAGCAAGAGAAAAGAAATAATAAAATCAGGGCACAGTTAAACCAGTGGGAAGACAGAACAATGCAAAAGATAAATGCAGCTAAAAGCTGGTTCTACAAAAGAATTAACAAAATTGACAGTTCTGTGGCAAAGCTTACCAAGAATAGAAAGGAGCAAACATCAATAGCCAGGATGAGGGATGAATCAGGGACAATAACAACACACCCCAATGAGATTAAAAGTATAATCACAAAGTACTATGAAGGTCTGTATTCTAATGAATTCAGAAACATGGAAGACATGGATAAATACTTGGGCAAACAGTCTCTCCCTAGATTATCTCAGATAGAGATCAAGAAACTCAACAAACCCATAGCTAAAGAAGAAATAGAGAGGGTCATCAAAAACCTACCAACAAAAAGAGCCCCAGGGCCAGATGGTTTCACAGCAGAATTCTACCAAGCATTCAGGGAAAAGTTGACACCAATCCTCCACAAAGTATTCCATAACATAGAAGAGGATGGCAAACTCCCAAACTCATTGTACGAATCCAGCATTACTTTGATACCCAAACAGGGCAAAGACCCCACAGGTATCGAGAATTACAGACAAATATCTCTAATGAACATAGATGCAAAAATCCTTAACAAAATATTGGCCAATAGAATACGAAAGCACATAAAACATATCATCCACTAAGACCAGGTAGGATTCATCCCAGGGATGCAGGGATGGTTTAATATCTGAAAATCCATCAATATTATATATCACATTTAGAATAAAAAGGATAAAAATCATATGATAATATCCATAGATGCAGAAAAAACATTTGACAACATCCAACACCCATTCCTAATCAAAACACTGATGAAGATAGGACTGTAGAATTGGAAGGTAAGTTCCTAAAGCTTATACAAGCTATCTATGAAAGACCAACGGCCAACATCATAGTCAATGGAGAACAGACGAGAACAATCCCACTGAAAAAGGGTACAAGAGAAGGATACCCACTGTCCCAACTCCTATTCAATACCATTTTGGAGGTTCTGGCTAACAACAGAAGACAGCGGAAGGACATCAAAGGTATCCAAATGGGAGAGGAGGAGGTGAAACTATTGCTATTTGCAGACGACATGATCCTGTACATTGAAAACCCCAAAAGCTCCAGAGATGGAGTACTTACAGTGATAGAGGAATATGGAAGAGTAGCAGGATGCAAGATCAATAAACAGAAGTTGGTAGGTTTTTTATACACATCAGACACTACCATGGAAGTGGGAATTAAGAAGGAAGTAACATTCACAGTAGCTACAAACAAACTGAAATACCTAGGAATATATTTAACAAAAATACTAAAGACCTATACAAGGAAAACCATAAGACCCTACTATAGGAAATCACAAGCAACCTCCACAAATGGAAGGGCATCCCCTGCTCCTGGACTGGAAGGCTCAACATAGTAAAGACGACACTCCAACCTAAAGCACTTTACAAGTTCAATGCTATACCAATTTAAATACCATCAACTTTCTTCAAAGAATTGGAAAAACTGACCACCAATTTCATATGGAGAGGGACAAAACCCAGAATTAGCAGAGAACTCCTCAAGAAGAAGGATACAGTTGGAGGACTCGCCTTACCCAATTTTAATGCCTATTACACAGCGACAGTGGTCAAAACAGCATGGTAGTGACACAACAAGAGACACTCAGACCAGTGGAAAAGAATAGAAAGCCCAAGAATAAAACCATCAGTGTGTAGACAACTGATCTTCCACAAGGTTCCCAAAACCATCAAGTGGGAAACTGATGCCCTTTTTAACAAATGGTGCTGGAAACAATAGATATCCACGTGTAGAAAGATGAAACAAGATGTTTACCTCACCCCATGCACAAGAATAAACTCAAGGTGGATCACAGACCTAGAAGTTAAATCCCAAACCATCAGGATCATCAAGGAGGGAATTGGGACTAACCTCAGAGCACTGGCCCAGAAACTCATAGACTCACTCCAATAGGGAAGAGTACATACACAGGTGAACTAGAAATTGACAGATGGGATTTAATAAGTATAAGGCACCTGTGTACCTCAAAAGACTTCACCAAAAGGGTGACAAGACAACCCACAGAACAGGAGAAGGTTTTTAGTAATGACACATTGGAAAGGGCTCATTACTAAAATCTACAGCACCATCATGACCTGAAAAAAAGGAAAACAGTTAACCCCCTAAGGAAGTAGACAAAAGAACTGAAAAGCACTTTCACTAGGGAGGAGACCCATATGGCCAATAAGTATATGAGAAAGTGTTCCAGGTCATTAGCCATAGAGAAATGCAAATCAAAACAAACATGAGATACCACCTAACATCCCCAAGGCTAGCCCAAATCAACAAATCAGAGAGCAACAAGTGTTGGAGGGGCTGTGGTGAAGTAGGAACCCTCCTCCATTGCTGGGGGTCGTGTAGATTTGTATAGCCACTGTGAAAAGCAATCTGGCGATACTTAAAGAAAATGGAAATTGATCTGCCTTATGACCCAGCAATCCTTCTACTGGGCATATACCTGGAGGAAGCAACAAATAAAACATGACCAGTCATATGCGCTCCAATGTTTATTGTGGCACAATTCACAATCACAGAGACTTGGAAATAGCCTAAGTTTCCATTGATAGATGAGTGGATTAGTAAACTCTGGCACATAAACACAATGGAGTACTATGGAGCACCGAAAAGCATGGACGATCACATGAAACACGTCATTTCGTGGGAAGAGCTGGAAGGAATCATGATAAGTGTGGTAAGGAAAACTCAAAGGGACAGGTAAAGCATGAGTCCCCTGAGGTAAGTACAATCAGCATGCCAGGAATAGAAGAATAAACACCTATCTCGCAATAAACGGGTAGACGCATAGATAGTTGGAGGGAGGGCAGGCCACATCTAGGGAGGTACATGGAAGCCCAACATAAAGAAGAGAAAGTAGGGCAGGTGGAGGGAGAAGTGGGGTGTGGAGAAACCGAGTGGATGGCATGGGGGGAACAGGGCACTAACTCACCCAGGGGAGAGTATTGTTTGTGTCCCTACAGAACTAGAATGTGCATACAGTCCCACCATGACACGCCAAACCAGGAGGGCAATGTAAATCGCAGAGGAATCCACAAAGAGACTGGACCATATGCCAGCCCTAACCAGAATTAGCCCAACCTCCACCATCGAAGGGAGTACCACAGAAAATGAAAATAGATCGTCTGGTGTGGGAATGCAACTGACCTACCACACCTCACCCAGAAGGAAGTCAAAGCAAAGGTAGGAGGAGGAACGGAGCAGAGCACACCTGAGCCCACCAAGATCAGAGGACATTAGACCTGCTCGAAGGGCCCAATGTACAGAGAGGGCCATATAGCCAGCCACATAGCGAGATGCGACATCCTGCAGTGACCCATGGTCCCACATGAGACAGCACCTGAGACAGTGGGGGGTGTGCGACTGAGACGACTTCACCACACTGAGGCAAAACACTGGGGGCGTGCAATGGAACGGTGGGGGAAGCAGAGCAAGGAAGTCCCGAGGGAGTATAAAAGATGGACTTTGGAGCCAGGATGTGGCACTCCATCAGACTCTTCTGGTAAACACTCCTAAATGTCAAGAAACAGATAACAGGTTTTTTTTTATTTTTGCTGTCTTTTCCCCACTTTTTTATCTTCTTTTAAATTTTGTATGTCAGTGGGTTTTTTGTTTGTTAGCTTGTCTGTTTTGCTGCAGTCGATGCCATGTTCTTATGAGCCACTTTAGTGCTGTCAAAGCCATCCACATTTTATGCACATATTACTATATCTGCAGATTCACCTAGATAAGATAGGCTGCATAAACAATGTGAGAAGAAAATAATGGGACCAATGGTCCCAGAGGGACATGAGAGTGTGGGAGGTAGGGGAAGGAAGGAAGTTTTGGCCAGCCCAGGGACTAGGGAACAAAGAATGGTTCAAAACCAATGGCAGGGAGGGGATGGGAGGACTGGTAGGAAGTGATCAAGGGCAAGGTAACAGAGAGGAATTAATGAAACCAGAATGAAGGCTGCACATGGTAGTGGGACAGGAGGAAAGTGTAAGGAAATAGAGGAAAGGAGTAGTACGCAAAGGATATCCATAGAAGCCTAAATACAGACATGTACATATGTAAGTATATTTGTGATTATGGAGGAGATATACCTATGTGCATATATTTATAGGTTCAGTAGTAGGCTAGCAGGTGGGCATTGGGCTTCCTCGAGCGCATTCCCTCAATACAAGAGCACCTTGCTCAGCTTAACGGTCATTTCATGATACCCACCTTCCCAACATGATCGCTGAAGACAGACATGTGCATAAGCAAATGTGGTGAAGAAAGCTGATGGTGCCCAGCTATCAAAAGATATAGCATCTGGGGTCTTAAAGGTTTGAAGACAAACAAGTGGCCATCTAGTTTGGAAGCAACAAAGCCCACAGAGAAGAAGCACACAAGCCTGTGTGAAGATGAGGTATTGAAGGGATCAGGTAGCAGACACCAAAGAACAAAAACCATCATTGTGCGAGCACCTTCCCCACATAAACACTGAAGATGAATGGGTGCATAAGTAATTTTGCTGAAGAAAGCTGATGGTGCCCGGCTATCGAGAGATATAGCGTCTGGGGACTTAAAGGCTTGAAAGTAAACAAGTGGCCATCTAGCCCAGAAGCAACAAAGCCCACATGGAAACAGCACACCAACATATGTGATCATGAAGGGCTGAGGGGAAGAGGTTACAAGCAACAAAGGCGGGGGGGCGGGCGGGTGTTGGAATCATATCATCATGAATGAGGGGAGCACATGATGGGGACCCAATGCCCATCTGTAGACAAATGGATATCCCTTGCAGAGGGGTAGTGGGGAGAAGATGAGTTACCAGGGTTCAGTGTAGCAATAATAAAACTCACAACCTTCTAGTTCTTAAACGCTTCCTCCTCCCTACTATCATGATCCCAATTCTACCTTGCAAAGCTGGTTAGACCAGAGAATGCACAGCGGTGCAGATGGGATCTGGAAACACAGGGAACCTAGGACAGATAAACACCTCAGGACCAAGGATGAGAGTGGCGATACTGGGAGGGAAGTGGGAGTAGGAAGGGGGAACCGAACTCGGGGATCTACATATGATCTCCTCTCTGGGGAAAGGCAAATTTTGAGAATGATGAGGTCAACGAATGTATAAGTGTGCTTTACACAATTGCTGTATGTATGGATTGTGATGAGTTGTTTAAACTCCAACAAAATGATTTAAAAAAAATAAAAGCCAACATCCAACATCATAGTCAATGCAGAAAAATAAAAACCGTCCCACTGAAAAAGGGGACTTTACAAGGAGGCCCCTTGTCCCCATATCTATTCAATATCATACTGGAAGTCCTAGATAACAACATAAGACAGCAGAAGGACATTGTGTTAGTCTGGGTAGACCAGGGGAAAAATTCATAAGCATGCAAATGTGTATAACAAACAGGTTTATATATAAAGGCAGTTACATATTGAGGAAACATGCCAGCCTAGTCCAGATCAAATCCATAAATCTGATATTAGCCCATATGTCTGATATCAATATATAAAATCCCTTTGGACTCACGAAACACATGCAATGATGCTGAGTGCAAGATGATCACAGGTCAGTGGGTAGACAGTCTTTGTATCCAGTGGTGTTGTAAGCATCTCACCACTGGCAGGGGTTTCCACGTGGCTTTTCTAGGTCTACGCTTATAGCTACATATATCAGGGTATGTCCATGTGGCTTCTCCTCAGAGATGTCTCCCAGGGAGTGAGCACTGAGAGAGAGAGTATCTCCTGCCTCCAAGGAGGAAAAAATTGGATTTCCCAGAATTCTCAGGAGGGCATGCCCACACAGGGACCTCATTGGTTATGATCCAATTAACAGACTAGACTCCACCCCTTCACTCTTAGTCCTCCCGAGTCCCAATTTGACACCAGATTAAGTAACTATCACAAACATTAAAGGTATCCAACTGGGAGAGGAGGAGGTGAAACTATTGCTATTTTCAGGCTTGATTTTGTACATTGAAAATCCCAAAAGCTCCACAATGGGAGTACTTACAGTGTTAGAGGAATATAGAAGAGTAGCAGGATACAAGATCAACAGACAGAAGTCAATCTGTTTATTATATACATCAGACAGGACCATGGAAGAGGATATCAAGAAGGCAATACCCTTCACAATAGCCATGAACAAATTGAAATACCTAGGAATATATTTTGTAAAAACCCTAAAGACCTATACAAAGAAAACTACAAGACCCTACTACAGGAAATCAAAAATGACCTCCACAAATGGTAGAACACTCAATGCTCATGGATTGGAAGACGCTACACAGTAAAGATGTCAACCTTACACAAAGCACTTTATAAGTTTAACTCTATTCCAATTCAAATACCAACAACCTTCTTCAAAGAAGTGGAGAAAGTGACCACCAATTTCATATGGAGCGGAAAGAAGCCCAGAATTAGCAGAGAACTCCTGAAGAAGAAGGACAAAGTTGTGGACTCACTCTCCTTGATTGTAACACCTACTTCACAGCCACAGTGGTCAAAAGAGTGTGGTATTGGTATAATGGCAGTAGAAAAGAATAGAAAGCCCAGAAGTAAAGCCATCAGCATATAAACAACCAATCTTTGATAAGGGCCCCCAAAGCATCAAGTGGGAAGTGGATGCCCTCTTTAACAAGTGGTGCTGGAAACCATGGATATCCACATGTAGAAAAATGAAACAAGATGTTTACCTCACTCCATGCACAAAAACAAACGCAAAGTGGATCACAGATCTAAAAGTAATACGCCAAACCATCAGGACCATCAAGGAGGGAATTGGGACTGGGCTTACCGCAACAGGGAAGGGTATACACACAGGTGAACTGGAAATCGACAAATGGGATTTAATAAGAATAAAACACCTGTGTGCCTCAAAGACTTCACCAAGCGGGTAACAAGGTAACCCACAGACTGGGAGAGTAGTTTTAGCAATGACAATCAGACAAAGGGTTTATTACTAAAATCTATAACACCCCCCTGGCCTATAAAAAGAGGAAATTGTTAACCCCCTGAGGAAGTGGTCAAAAGAACTGAACAGAAGTTTCACTAGGGAGAAGACCCATATGATCAATAAACACATGGGAATGTGTGCCAATTCATTAGCCATAAGAAAAATGCAAATAAAAACAACCATGAGATACCATCTAACACCCCGGAGGTTAGCCCAAATCAGAAAATAAGATAGCAACAAATGTTCGAGGGGTTGTTGTGAAATAGGAACTCTCCTCCACTCCTGGTGGTCATGTGGATATGTATAGCCTCTGTAGAAAGCAAGCTGTTGATACATTAAAAAAATAGAAATCAATCTACCGTATGACCCAGATATCCCTTTACTGGGCATATACCCAAAAGAGGTCAGAAATAAAACACGACCAGTTGTCTGCATCCCAATGTTTGTTGTGGCACAATTCACTACTTCAAAGGGTTGGAAACAACTTGTATTTCCATCAATAGATGAGTGGGTTAGTAAACTCTGGCACATACACACAATGGAGTACTATGCAGCACTGAAAAGCACAGATGGTCACATGGAACACATTGTTTCATGGGAAGGGTTGGAAGAAATTATGCTGAGCAAGGTCAGCCAATCTCAAAAAGACAAGTATAACACGATTCCCCTTTGGTAAGGATAATCTTCACAGAAGGAATAGAAGAAAAGACACTTATCTCACAATGTACAGGTGGAGGCACAGGGAGTCAGGCCAATCCAAGGAGGTACATGTGAATCCAACATAAAGAAGGGGAAAGTGGAGAAGGAGGTGGGAGAAAAAGGGTGGGAAGGAACTGAGATGATGGCACAGAGGAGAGAGGTCAGTAACCCACCCAGGGGGAGAGTTTTGGTTGTGTCTTCACAGAATTGGAGTATGCATACATTCTCCACCATGACACGCCAAACCAGGAGGGCAACATCATCACATGGAGGATTGCATGAAAAGATTGGGCTATAGGGCCAGCCCCAACCAGAGCTAGTCTGACCCCTGGCCTGGAAGTGTATGCCGCAGAGAACGACACTAGACCTTCAGGTAGGGGAAAGGAACTGACTTACCATGCCCACACGGAAGCAAACCAAAAAGGCAAAAGAGAAAGGGACAGATGGGCTAGACTCCATATAGGCATACCAAGCCCGGAGGATGAGGTCCCTTCACAGAGCTGCTAAGGCTTAGAGAGGACTGTGGGTCTACCAACAACTCAAAGCATGTTGTCCCCTCGCTGGAGCATATGGCGACAGAGGGCCATAATGGGGACACACGGCAACAGCAGAACAAACCAGGAAGGAGCATAACAGATCAGCAATTGGAGCAAAGCTGAGCCACAGAGCCAATGAGGAGCCCCAAGAATGGATTTCAGACTAGGAGGGGCTGCCCCTGGAACTCCCCCAGGACCAGTTGGGAGGGACTCATGGGGGCTAGCAGACAGACCTGGATCTATATAGGTTTGTGGGGGGTTTTCTCTGCTTTTCATTTTTCAACATTTTGTTTACTTATTGTTTGGACTAGGTTATTTCTGGTTTGCCTAACATTGGAGGCAAGCGCAAGGATAAAGCAATGGGGTCAATGGCCCTGGAGGGTTTGGAGGAAGAAGGAGGAGAAGAAAAGGGTATGGTGAGCAGACAGCACCAGTGACAGGCGAACAACTAGGGAAATGAAACTAACATCTAGGAGGGTATAGAGATCCTGTGGGTATTAGAGCAACACCAACATAGCTGAGAGGAAGTACTAAGAGGTGTAAGAAGGGGGAAGTGATGGTGGGACAGGGGTATGCAAAAGGAAACAGAGGAAAGCTCTAGGAAGCAAAGCTATAGATAGAAGTATTAACAAAGGTGTGTACTTATGTAAATACATTAATTAATGAAAATAGAGGTTTTGGCTTATGTACATATATTTATAAGGCAACACACAAAGGCTGAAGACAGGCCTTGGGCCTCAGCTCATACCCTCCCTCAACACAGAACACTTTGTTCAGACAAGATGACACTTTGTGATGCACTTTCTCTCTCTCTCTCTCTACACACACACATATACACACAATCTCTGAAGACAAAATGGGTGCATAAGCAAATGTAGTAAAGACAGAGAATGGGAGAATGGTGCCCAGCTATTAAAAGATATAGCATCTGGGGTCCTAAAGGCTTGAAGTTAAACAAACGGTCATCCAACAGTAAAGCAACAGCACACATGGAAGAAGCACACCAGCTGGTGTGATTATGAGGTGTCATTGGGACTGAGCAACGGGCATCAGATGATTCATGACAAACAGCAAACAAACAAACAACAATATGTTGATGAGACCCTAAGCCCCTCTGTGGACAATGGAACATCTCCCCACAGAGGGGGTTACAGGGAAGGGAATGAATCAATCAGAGTGCAGCAGAGCACCGATGGATCACACAATATACCCCTGATCCCTTAAGGTTTACTCACCCCCTACTATCATGACCCCATTGCTGCTTCCCACTCTGGACTGGACAGGAGCATGTACATAGGTATAGGTAAAAGATAAAACTCATGACACATGGAAGCCAGCAAGTTGAATGGGAATAGTGACATCAACAGGGTAGGCGGAAGGGGGTGAGAGGTGGGGAGGAAGAAGGTACTGATTGGAATGAATGGCACATAACTACACACCCCCATCCAGGAGGAAGAACAACAGAAACCAGAAGGAGGGGAAGCAGTGGTCAATGTGAAATATGAAAATAATAACTATCTGTCAAGGGGCCACGTGGGTGGGGGCAAAGGAGGGCGAGAAAAAGAGGAGCTGATACCAAGGACTCAATAGAATGTAAATGTCTAGAAAAGAACAATGGCAATATATGTACTAATATGTCTTATACAATTGATGTATGAATTGTAACAAGAGTTGTATGAGCACCCCCATAATATGATCTTAAATAAATACATAAAAGGATATTTTCTATGACCAAGTCATTGCTCTTGAAAAATTCTATCATGTCATTTCCAGCTTAGTTTCTATCATTAAGCTATTAAGTGCATATTTTCCAAGAACTACTACTTCCTGTTTGTTTCCAACATTGACGTTCCAATAATCAAGAATGATCAATGCATTTTAATTGCATGTATGATCAATTTCAGGCTGAAGACATTGGTAGAATTCTTCAATTTCTTCATTACTAGCTCTAATAGTTGCTGTATAAGTAAGAGTAACAGTTGTATTCATTTGGTTTACTCATATAAAAATAAATATTATCCAGGAGGGAGGGAGAGGGAAAAAAGGAAAATGAGCTGATTCCAGGAACCCAAGTGGAAGGCGAATTTTGAGAATGATGAGGGCAATGAATGTATAAGGGTGCTTTACTCAATTGATGTATGTATGGATTGTGATAAAGTTGCATCAGCCCCAATAAAATGATTAATATAAAAAAAGAAAGTGACTCAATGGCATATACCAACAAGAACATACATGCTTCACTGATTTTTCTCCTCTATAGAACCCAGACCATGACACAATTCCATGGACTTATTTGTAGTCTATTCCATATCAGGATCTACATATATGTGGTAGTTACATTATCTGTTGGCAATTTGGGACTTGAGAGGATTAAGAGTGAAGGGGTGGAGTCTAGTCTGGCAATAGCCAATATCTGGTGATAGCCAATGAGGCCTCTGTGTGGGCATGGCCTTCTGAGAATTCTGGGAAAACCTGTATTTTCATCCTTGGAGACAGGAGACATTCTCTCTCTATCTGTCCTCACGCCCTTGGAGATGCTCTACTGACAAGACACAAGGCTGATTCCCCACGCAACATCCCTGACAAGAAGCCACGTGGACCTACCATGATGCAGCCAGAACCATGGACCTAGAGAAGCCACGTAGAGAACCCTGCCAGCACCGAGATGCTTCCACTGCCACTGGATTCACAAGACTTCCCACCCACTGGCCTGTGATCTTCCTGTCATTGCATGTGCTTCGTGAGTCTGAAGAGGATTTTAGATTGGGTCTGGCTAATACCAGACCTAGGGACTTAATATGGACTGGGCTGGGACGTTTACTTAATGTACAATTACCTTTTATATAAAACTCTTTTTTATACAAAAATAAATAAATAAATATTATCCTAGCACAGACAGCACTTTACTTTAAGACAGATCTTGAAATGTCCTTTTGATGCTAAATGGGATTCCACTGTTCTTGAATCGGTCATTTCCAGCATAGTAAACCGTATGATTTTCTTATTCAAAATGGCCAATACCAATCCATTTCAGATGATGAATGGTTACAGTATCAGTCTTTATGTGTTCCATTTCATTTTTTGAATAGGTTTATTGACAAAATTCACATAGGTGTTGCTTTTAAAAAGAATTGCATAAACATCATCAAAATCCGTTTTGGTGCCCCTTCCCCTGACCCACATTAATTATTTGGTCCCCATTTCCCTGCACCCTCCCAATTTCTGTCCCTGTCAAACCCTTGCATTGGTAATTATCTCTCTGCATCCACTCCTTCTGTGCCTTATAAACTGGGAAACCTAAAAGAAACAATAAAAAATAAAAATAACAGAGGAAAATAATAACAATAGTATAAAGATAAAAATAAAGAATAAGAAAGAAAAGACCACCAGAAATTTTTTTTCAAAATCCACACAGGAAATTTCTGTTATGGAAAAAGTGCGAAATACGTAAACCTAGATCAAATTATGGTTGGCTGAAGAGGGAGGTCATCTGACGATGTATCCTATTATACCATAGTTCCATCTACCAAAATCAAGTTTACCATCATCTCTGTCTGATAATAAAGCAGTTTGAGTGCCTGGCCTGCAGCCAGAGGAGATATATCAGAGGCTGGATCTGACTAGATAGTCTGCAGATGGATTTTGGGCTCCCACTGTCCTCTGTAGTCTTCTACAAATTGGGGGTTCAAAATTTAAGCTCTGATATATTTTCTCTGCATCATATTTGGATTTTGTTATCATCATATTTAGAAGCCTCATGTGCTTCCTCACTTACATGGCTGCTGATTTGAATATAAGCCTGTAAGATTGCAGACATGATTCCAATTGATAGCAGGGCATCATATGCTTTTTCACCATACTTTCCTGTCACAGCCTTATCTCCAGTGATCTATTCCTGAAGGCGAGTGTCAAGCGGAATCATATTATCAGAACTAACTCTTCTTGGGTTGGAGCTAGAATTAAGTGGGAGCCCAGAATCCATCTACTTGTTCGCTGGTTATGAAAGACTCTAGTTTACTTTAGCAGTCATATTATCATGTTCTGAGTAAAAAAAAACACACAGAAAAAGAAAACTAACCAACCAAATACAAAGCAAGTGAAAAATATTGTAAATCATCCCCCTGGGGAATTAGTTGGAGTATAAATTGATTTCATTGATAACATCAATAATTTATCCAAATGGCATAGAATTTAAGGTGCTATTGTGGAGTTTAAACAAGTATAGTCCATCTTCAAATTGCAATCCATAAGTTGTTGATTTGTACAGATTGAATTCTCAAATTATTGAGCTGTTTACATTGAGCATGGGGCTTATTGCTAGGGGAAATTTTCTTTTAATATTCCTTACATGGGTAGATCCTTGCCTATCATGTTAATGTCATATTAATGTAAGGGGAGCATTACGATATTAAATATATGGAGGTTCTTGTTCCCCTTTCACTAAATGCCCACTAAGCTGGGGTCCTACTCAACGTCCAATGACCACCACTTCCACAATATTGGGGTGGCCATCATTTGCTTCCTCTGTCATCAAGGAACTTCAGTCCAAAGTTCAAGGGCTAGAGGTAGTTTTGAGGTAGAGATCAATTTCTTTAGTTTGACTTTCAAGTTGAGTCCTTCTAGTTTGGCCCTTGGGGGAATGTTCATACTTCATACATTCCAAGTTCCAGTGTTTAATTTATGTTTTTAATGTTTCTGCTTGTTTGGAGTTGTGCCCCATCAGCAAACGAAGGGCTCAGAAGCTTTCCTCCCATAGGGCTTCACTCCATCTACCTCATTATGGTTGACTATATTTTGAGAAGGCAGCTACTCCTCAGTCATTTTTGTGGCAGGTGTTAATTCAAACTCCCATCCGTAGGCTCTGCTATAATGAATGGAATATGGGAAGTGTATGTTTTGATGGCACCAAGTAAACAATTTTAAGTATTTTTTTAATGCAGAAGGGAAACCCCTAAATAACTTTGATTTTTACCGAAGAGTACGAGCTTTGGGGGTAAGAAGAGCAACTTGTGTTTATGGAGCCACGAGTGTAGACTCAAATATACCAACCATCAAGAAGGCAGCATAGAACCAGGCAACATTTTGTTCTGTCATACATAAGGCCATCATGAGTCAGTGTAGTCAGGGCTTGACTGGAACTTACTATGTAACTAACTCTGGGTCAGATCATTTACTAGACATTTTAAGAACACATTTTCTCCATTTTTGTTGAAGGGAAACTGAAGCTGAAAAATTTTCATTTGACTTATTCAATCCCCCACTATTAACAATTAAAGAACTAATGTGCATTCAACTCCGAAGACTGTCCTCTTTCCACCATGAAATTGGTTGTACTGTCATATCTCTTTAACAGGTTAGTGACTATATTACATGATGAAAAGACATTATCAACATGAAGAAGTTAATTAAAAAATAATTAGTAGCAGTATTTTTTACAGTTTATGTCAACCCTGTTTAAAAGAGTTGTGGTGGTCTCTGTTGAAACACATTGCGATATGTCACACTACTTTTATTGTTGCTGTTGTTAGCTGGTGTCCAGTTAATTCTTGGTGACCCCGTGTGTGCAGAGTAGAAAGTCTCCACAGGGTTTCAAGGTTGTGATCCTTGGGAAGTAGATTACCAGGTCTTTATTCCCAGGGACTCTGTGTGGATTGGAACTGTCAATGTTTGACTAGTAATATAGCACTTAGCCATTCGTTCTACCCAAGGATTCCGATGGTTGGTAAATTAGAAGGTAATGGGGGAAGAGATCATGTTGGTAAAGTAGAGAAGTAGCAAAACGGAGGAAGGCCCTGAGGAGTTGGATTGACATGGTGACTCCAATAACGAACTCAAACATAAGAAACATTGTGCGGATGCAGCGGGACTTGGCTGTGTTGGAACCGGCTTTACAGCACCAAACAACATTAACAAGGACTCCCAGCTACAGCTTACAAAATAAAAACTAACGCTCTCACTGCCACCAGCCCAATTCTGATTCACAGAAACACCGTGGGATAGAGGAAAACTGCCCCGTGGGGTTTCCAAAACTAGTGCTCTCATCGGATGCCGACTGCTGCATCTTACTTCTGTGGAGGGATGAGTTAGCAGACAAACACTTTAACCACTGCAGCAACCAAGTAGATGCCTTCTTGTTCTGTTTGAATTCTGATACAGATCATATGCCAGAAAATATGTGTTGGATTTCAATGGTTGGTGCATAAAAATCTATTAAAGTTTTCTTTTTTGTTTTTGCCTTTTTGTATATACCAGCAGTTCTCAACCTGTGGGTCACGACCCTTTCACAGAAGTTGCGGAAACCATCGGAAAGCACTTATTTCCAATGGTCTTCTGAACCAAGACACAGCTCCCCTTTCCATCTTCAGGAGGGTCTGTCCACATGCCGATATGCCCACATACACATACCTGGCATGGTGACATAATCACGCCAACCTCATCACATACACCCTGCACAAATACAGGTGTATGTAACAGGGTTGGTGCCATAATGTACTTATGCAGATCAGTTACACATGTGTAGAGAGTAGCTACTTTTTGGAGAGCAGCTACTGTCTAGAAAGCAGCTTTTGTGTTGAAAGCAGCTACTCTTAAAAGCAGCTACTGCCCATTCACAGAAGTCCATTCAGTCAAAGCTGACAATGTTCCTGAGACAGCACACGAGGTGTTCATTGGACTTATTAACAGTGATGCCGTGAGAGCTAATTTATCTACAATGCCAGTTACAAAATTCTAGATTAAGTGTTTGCAGTCATATGCTGTTCTGTGTGAGATTGTGTTGCACATTCTTCTTCCATTTCCAACAACGTATCTTTGGAGACAGGGTTTTCCAGCTTGTTGGTGATCAAGTCTAAATACTGAAGCAGACTTGTTTTGGAAATGATATTCGTTGTGCTCTTGCAAAGACTGCCCCGAGAATTTCTGATCTGGTGAGAAAGAAGCTATTTCAACCCTCACACTGACAGTGGCTTTTTATGCATACGGTTGCAAAGAGTAGCAATGTAGCTTACTGTTGTTCTACTAAATCTGTTATCCATGCTATACCATGCTTCAAGACAAAATTTCATTTTTTGGAATTAGAAATAAATATTTCAAAGTATATAATTACATATTGTTTTGTGATGAATCACTATGCTTTAATTATATTCAATTTGTAACAATGAAAATACATCCTGCATAGCAAATATTTACATTATGATTCCTAACAGTAGCAAAATGACAGTGATGGAGCAGTAATGAAAATAATTTGATGGTTGGGGTTCGCCACCACATGAGGCACTGTATGAAAGTTCTGTGGCATTAGGAAGGTGGAGAACCACTAGTCTATACCACTCTAGTCAAGCTATGTCCCACCCGTATCATCCTTGACAGAATTGAACAGAACATAACAGAAGTTGTACTCTTCTTTAAAGGGGCTACTTTTAGGCAATCTCCACAATCTTATCTTGCACCCCATTTCTCCTTCAAAATTTCACTCCAGGCCCAACTGAAACTCCTTCAGTAGTTTATTCTTTTATACTCCAGGGCTTTTCCACATGCTCTCCGACTTGACCTGAGTGACCTATCCTCATTGTTCGTGTCATCTTGGACCAAATATTGCTTTCCACCAGATTGTCTAGACCAAGACACTGGGTTGAGTGCTCATGTGTATGTCCCTTACCATCGCAGCATTCATACCGCTAGGTGACTCTTGCTCTCTCTCTGTCTTCCTTATTGTCTGTAGTCTTTGTAAGGACGAGAGCTATCTTTTCATTTTTAACAGTAGCTTACAGCATTGACTAAAATAAGCTGTCACACAGTGAGTGAATACTGTTTTAGTACAAATAATTAATAGATGTTATTAGGTGCCTTTGTTTCAGTTCAGATTCATCGCGACCCTATGTATGACGGAACTAAATCAATAGGTTACAACACACAAAATTATGTATGTTGACAACAAAATTAAGAAAAACATCAAATATTTTCTGTTATTCATGAAATATTGTGTATGTTCACTGGTGGGTTTATCTAGTTAGGTATAAGTAAACTAAAATCTTTAGGATGGTAAAGACCACAGGGATCACCATGGTCTACTTGCTTATTTCCCAGAAAAGGAAACTGAGACTGAAGAAGTAAAATAACTGAGCCCAGTTACCTGGTCACATAGACCACAAACATGGATGTCTTCACTGGACACCTAACAGATGTCAATAGGTCACTTGACTGGACACTGGAAGATGACTAGAGAGGAAGTAAAATGTGAATGAAACCCTTGCCCTCAGGGAAAAGAGAGTCTAGGTAGGGAAGCAAGCCTTCTCATATATCAAACAATTAGAGGACAATGACCAAATACATTATTAAAGTGCTAAATTAGGCAGAAGAGAGGATAAATACTATAGCCGTACAAGGTGAAAGGAAAGACAAATTACCAAATAAGCTCGGATTGATTACTTACTGTTTCTGGTTCTCCTCTTGGGAGCCTTCCTTATGTTTACTACTGTCTGTCACCCACGTCGTGGCCAGCTCCTGTGGGAAAGGGATATTGTTGGTGCTTTCATATTTTCCAAACGATAGATAATTAATAATCAGTACAAGAGAACTGACTTAGGTGTCACATGTGTGTAGAAGAAAGCCTTCAGAAATAACATATTCTGCTCGACTCAATGATGTTAATATTTTATCAAAATAAATGAATAAACTGTGGCATTAATTTTGTACTCAAGTATTCTTAATCCTCTCTAAAGCATCACCACAGATATTACTCTCCTGTGGTTTTCCCATGTATGCACACGCACGAGCTTGCACGTGTACGCACACAGACATACATACATATACACATACACCTTCCATGTATCTGCATCTCTAAAAAGAGCACAGGGAGTGACTGCTTTTGCCAACGTAGCTAATACTTTGGAACTGTGGTCTCCAGTTCCCCGGCATATTTTTACAGTGGATCCTCCAGTAGGTACGTCTCCCTAGCCTCAGCAACCCCGATCACCTCTCTAATTCCCAGTAGGATTTCCTGTCATTTCCAGAAGCTGTGCCAGGTGTGGAAGGACTGGGGAGGCAGCATTCTCTATACATGTGTGAGTCCTCCATATTCCATAACGTCTTAATGCCAAATAAGAACCATGCTTAGGACTCAACTGTCTGTATCCTGAACCCAGTTCGTTTTCACCTTCCCTAAATCAGTCAGGCAGAATTAGTCATCCTCGTACTCTGACAACTACAGCCCCCTGGGCAAAAACACCTTCCAAACCTGGGGCTCACAGAGCAGAACTTGGTAGATTCCTACCGAGCTGTTTCTCTCCCTCAACCGTAACTTCTTCAAAGCAGATTTACACAGTTTCCTTTTTTAATCCTAGTTAATTGCCTCACTTATAACACCACCAACACACAAATAAACAAACAAAATCCACTGCCATCAAGTTGATTCCAACTCATAGTAATCTTGTATAATGAGGTGTTGGAGACTGTGAATCCTACCTGGAGCAGACAGCCACATCTTCCTTCTTGAGAGCAACTGGTTATATTCAACTGTGATTAGTCCAACACGGAAACCATAGTGCCATCAGGACTCCTGAATAGTATATTCAAAATTTTTTGTAGGAGTGAAAGAGAATTCACTTGTTCTTAATTTCTTTAAATGTTTTTATCTTAAGTTTTAAAGCACCTTTCCAAGCTGATTGGTTTTCTGACTAAGGCCTGGCTACATTTGAATGGATCGTATTCTTTTATGGGAAATTACTTTTAAATGGGACTTTGACATGGGTATTTAAACAAAGATAAAATGAGAGTTCTAAAATCATGAGCCCTAGGCAACCAGCGAATATGGCACGACTTTATAGAGTGAATGAATTTTATCAAAGCTTTCCTTTGGAAAATATTGGTTTCCTTCCTTCTTGGTAGCTCTGTTTAGTAGCCTGATATCTTGAATGCTGCCTTGACCTGTTTTGAGTTGTTAGTCTGACCCTGAAGTATTACCAATAAAATATTCATAAGCTCCTCTAAGGTACATAGATTTTTATTAGCTTTATATAGTATATACACAAGACATAGGGAAATATACAATGTCATGATTCAGATGAATTTGTACCTCATGGTGACTGGGCCACGGAACTGGGAATGCAGTTTCATAGAGACAAATATAAAATATTAAGTCTAGAGACAATGAGCCAAAACAGAGAGTCCCTATGAAGTGGTAGCAATGCACTTTAATGATCAGGAAAATGATTGAGGAGTTTCTCGAGTGATAATACTCAAAATGAGATGCTTGGAACTGTTTGCTAGCTGAGTAGAAGGCTTAAGAGATGCACAGAATCAAATTATGCACTGGCATACTGTGAAAACTACAGCCATCACACACCTAAACCTCAGCATGTGACTCTTCCACCATTTCACTAGAGGGGACTATGTATAATCAGTCTTAAATTGGTCGGCTACAGAGGACTGTGGCAGATGAACACATTCAGGTTAGATGTTGGGAAGAGCTTCCCATAAAACATTAAAAGGTTTTCAGAGAACAAGAATAATCTCTTACTTTTATGGGGCACATTCTTGATTATAGTGTTTCCCAACTAATGTCCTCTATTGTTCCTCACTGTGAAGCTATTGGGGAAAAGAAGAAACAGTATGTATAGCCAAATTTCAGAGAGTTAAACTGAGATTCAGTAGCCAAGGACAGCAGGAAAGCCAAGGTAGATGCCCCAACTTACGTATATCATTATCATGCTCTTCATGTACACTAATGCATATATGCTAGGCATTGTCAAGTAAAGATGCAGAACTCAATAGGTTGCGTGTTCTGGAATTCTCATTCTTCACAATAGTATTCATAGTTTGTCAAAATTGGTGTAAGGTTACAAAGTGGAGGGATTTTTTTGAACTCCACCTCATAGGGATCAACTTTGGATGCTGATGCTGGTCCTTACTCCCCATGAAGCTGGACCCGCTCTGACAGTAATTATTCCTACCATATAAAAACTTGCTAACTGTGTAAAATGTTGTTGTTATGTACCGTTAAGTCAGTTCCAACTCATAGTGACCAAAATACTGCCCAGTACTGTACCATCTATACAATGGTTTTGTTTGAGCCCATGGTTGCCACCCTTGTGGCCATCCATATTCTGAATGGTCCTCCTCTTTTTCTTTGATCCTTTACATTATCAAGAAAGATGTCTTTTTCAAGGGACTGGTCTCCCCTGATAACATGTTGAAAGTACACGAGACAAACACTGATCTGCTTTGCCTCTAAGAATATTGTGGTTGTACTTCTCCCATGGAAGATGGATTTGTTGTTCTGGTAGTCCAAGTTGCTATGATCAGCACCGTCACTGAAATGCCCCAATTCTCCTGTGGTCTTCCTTATTCACTGTCTGACCTTCCTATCCACACTTAGCGCTTGAAAATACCCGGGCATGTGTTTAGTCAGGCACACCTGATTCTGCACGGTGATGTCGTTGCTCATCAGCACGTTACAGAAGTCTGGTGCAACAGATTTGTCCCATGCAGTATGTCCATTGATTGCTTGACTCCTACTTCCATGCATGTTGATTGTGGATTTAAGTTAAATGAAACCCTTGACCACTTCCATCTTTTCTTTGCTTATCATAATGTTACCTTCAGTCCAGTGGTGAGGATTTTTTTGGTCTTTCCATTACATTGCAATTCATCCTGAAGGCTACAGTCTTTGACCTTCATCAGCCAAAGTCTCGGGGCCTCTTTGCTTTCAGCAAGCAAGGTTTTTTCATCTGCATAACGAAGATTGTTAATGAGGCTTCCCCTAATTCTGATGTCACATTCTTCTTCATCAAGTTCAACTTTTTGGATTATTTGCTCAGCACACAGATTGTAGAAATATTATAAAAGGATACAACCCTGATTGTAGAAATATCGTAAAAGGATACAATTCTGATTTAAACCACGTAGTATTTCCTGGTTCTGTTTGTACAACTATTTCTTGGTCTATATACAGCTGAAAAGTAAAGCACACTCTGAGCCAAAGAGAAAAGTGACACTGAGGTTAAGACCAAAGAGCATAATGCAGCTTCTGATTGGTCAGCTGGAACATTATTATGTTTGAAACCTTGAGTTCTCATGAGGTTGCAATACTCTAAGGAAGCCTGGACTAGCACATGGAGAAGAAAAACACATACAAGAGAGACCTGCGACAATATTAAGACGGAGAGAGAGACTTCTGGGATTCTCTGAGCAGCTCCACTGCTTCCCCCTCTACCACCACCCCACTCCACTCTACCAGCTCCATGTGACCACATATATATGAGAGACCTGGCAACACAGTCACCAAGCTCTGCCTGTCCTAAGGTCCTAACCCATGTGGGAAATAATAAAATAACTTGCTGACGTATGAAGCCACTGCATTTAGGAGGGATTTGCTATGCAGCAATCAGAAGTAGGATAGGATGCAAATGGTATGGACCCCCAGCATCAACCCCGAAGAGCACTGGTGATATAGTGCATTACACCTCGGGCTATTAACTGCAAAGTCTGCAGTTTCTTAGCAGGGAAAACATGAGGTTTTCTGCTCCCTTAAAGAGTTTCGGCCTGGAAAACCCAAAGAAGCAGTTCCCCTCTATCTTATAGGATCGCTCTGAGTCAGAATTAACTCGATGGCAATGAATTCTGTTTTCTTTTGTTGCAATATCATCCCCTGTGGAGGGGCTCCAACGAGATGCTACCAGTTAGAAGGCCTTCCTTGCCTTCCTGCCTCCTGGGTCTTTGAAGGTGGATTTTGCCCTGCTGAATTCCAGGTCTGACTTTCCAGCCTTCTTAACTTGAAGTTCCTGAGATCACTTCCAGAAATTTAGCCAAAGTTCTTTTCTGCGATTTACAAGCAATGAGCCCTGACTCATCCAGAGAAGACACTGGTTTTGCAGCTTTAATAAGTTAGAACTGACATACACTAAGTGCCAAATATTAAAGTGCGCATTTGGCATAGGTAGACACTCTTGAAACTAGCTCTGAAAACAAGAGAGTGAGCACTTCTATCATCCTCCTCCCACCCGCGTTTCCTCTGACCCCTCTACAATCCCACGCAACCCTTCTTCTGTGATTCTTCACTGCAGATGAACTTCATTCTCTACAATTTCATGTCACTGGACCCACATGCCATAAACTTGATTTTATCCAGCTTTTTAAACTTAACGTATTATGAGATTTCTCCATGTTATTGCTTGTGTTCCATTACACGGAGAGGGTAAGGGAAAAAGTATTGTTGCGAAAGGTCTCTGGTCATGTTATACAGGTTTATTCCAAACAAAACATATTTACACATGCCCCTGCAAGCCGTAGATGGCTGCACACAAGTTCTCTAAATAAGATACTGGTCTGCATTTCCTTAGGGTGCGTTCACTGAAAAGGCCAATCAAAACTAGTTGGTCTCCAAGGGCATCATCTGGGACCTTTAAATTCAAAGGAAAGCTAAGCTTGGAAGGTTGTGGCCACTGTACTTTTTATTCCAAAGGTATCACGACGATAGACTTTCTGGAAGAACACAGCATCATCATGGGGGCTTGTTAGAAAGATGTGTCATGACAACTGCATTGGTGATAAAATCGCCAGCAAAACTGTGCTGAGGGATTTTTTTTTATATTAGGACAGTGCACCTGTTCATTCTTGGAGGGTAGCAAGGACTGTGGTTTTGTTGGGGAAACCTTACCCCATCCCTCCTGCAGTCCAGATTTTGCCCCCTGTAGTATTTTTTGATTACCTCAAACTCAAAAACCATGGAAAAGGAGCACAAGTTGTTGCAGTCCTAAAGTCAAAACCAAGGTCACTGCCATCGAGTCAATTCTGACTCATAGCAATTCTGGAGGACACATTATAACTACCTCTGTGGATTTCTGAGACTAAAACTCTTTACAGGACTAAAATGCCAAGTGTTTGTCACACAGAGAAGCCGGAGTATTCAAACATCTGACCTTGTAGCTAACAGACCAATAGGCAACCACAGGCTACCCTAGCTCCAGGGTATGAGTCTCTGGAGGATGCCCAAACTGCCAATTTGATGTGATGTTAGAGTGTAGAATTCTTTAGAGAAGGGTTAGAGAGAGGGGATCACCGCCTTCAGAAGCATGTACGTCTAGATGGAGGCTATGTCGACAAACAATGGCTTCATGCTGGGATCTTCTTGTTTACTAAAGGTGTCCATGATTTGCAGCAATACTTTTTGCATCATTATTTGTTGGTAGAGGTGTAGCTTGTGTGTCACTATGCTGTATAACACGGCTCAGATAATTCATGCACCGTTCTTTTAAGTGCTTGGATTTCCCTGGAGAAAATACCTAGTCTCAAAATGGCTGTGTTTTCCTGAGTTTCCCACTAATTGTTGTAAAATGACAAGCAGGATCAGAAACTACGCTATTTGCATAAACAGCTTCAAACACCTAGTGTGGTGGGGCACTGCAGATATGTTTCACCAAGATAGTGCCCTTTCCAGCCCTAGCATTTTCTTATTATCTCTGCATTTCAATGTTACCTTCCAGGCTCTGTCATTAGGCAAATTCTTAGGATTGGAAGTAAATAAGCTTGCACTATTTTAAACTGGCAAAACACCCGGGGGTACTACTGACTCTGCTGATTTTTTATTGTAGAAATGACACTTTTGTGACTGCAGATCCTCCTTGTCCAGCACGACTGGGCTTTCTCTCCTCTACACCACAGTACTTCGTGTCCTCTGCAGTATATATTTATTTGCTCAGTTACAGCAGGAAGACCCCAGGAGGGTGAGTCACTGTCCTTATCCAGCAAGTCACCGTGGAGGCCGCATTGAGAAACCTTTCTTCCGGTTCTTGTATGAAATAGGACCTCATCAGAAAGCAAGAGTTCTGTTTCGAGGAGTACCCTACATAGACAAGAAAAAGCACTGGAGAAATGCTGGACCGTAATGTTAAGAGGGCATAATACAATGTCTTGGTCTTAAGCAATGCCAGACAAGAAGTCCAGTTATCAAATGTAGAGTCCTCACTGCTTGGAAGACTCTGATAAATGTTAAGGCAGACAGAGCATATAAGATAAGGTCCCATTTTCCAGGAAAGTATTTATTTACTAAATTAAGGATTTACGGAGGGAGTTTACACCAGATGACTCGCTACAAAACCACAGAATCATCATGCTCACAAATCAGATTTTAAATAAGTGAGCACTAAATCGATTCCTGGATTCTGTACTCAAGTGATGTTAACTGAGGGGTGGGCTACTCAGAGGCCTCTGGAGGAACTTTTCTGGAAAGCCTCATCCGTAGACACCCTTCCTGGTCTCACTATTTACATGGGGGACATTGAATCACCCGGTGAATTACACAAAAGGAGCAGAAGTTAGACACAGAATACCGAGAGGAGGCTGAGGGATAAGTAGGCAGTCGGTTGAATTCAGGAAATAGGGCAAATGAAGTTTTAGTGGTTTACTTACAGCTCAGTGTCCTTGCCTTCACTTAATTGTGGGTTGTTTGTTTGCATGTTTATTGCCCATTCTTTGTTTGCACTAAAATTTTAGATTTTTCATAAAATCCTACTGTCATTATAAATTGTTTAAAATTTTTAAAATGAGAAGTCAGTTCAAACTCCTTAATGAACTCTTATCATCAAAATAAGCAAAATTTAGATAATTGCCAAGCTATATGAGGTTTTCCAAATGGGAAGCTACTCTATTCATTTAATGAAGCTGAATAACTCCCCTACTTATACCTGACCAAGATCACATGAAAGACTATAAAGCATACCCTACTTTTAAAAATGATTTTAAAATGCTACGTACAAATACTAACAAAATTCTCAATACAAAATTTTAATCATGCCAATGGCAAGTACTAAAATGTATTATGAATAAACATAAAATTTAAATAAGTATCATATCAGGAAGTTAAAGAAGAAAAAACTACAAATGTCAAAGATATGTTTAATAAAATACAATGTCTCTTTCTGATGTTTTTGAAAGCAAAAAAATTGATCTCACATTACTTAAAAGAAAACAAACAACAGCATTAAATTAATTTCCATTCAAAACAAAAGCAGCCTCACTAAATTGTAAATAAGTCAAGGGTGTCTATTGTAATCATATTCTTATTTTCATCATTGATCTACAAATGTTGAACAAAGCCATTGAAACACTAGTCAAAAACAGGCACCAATAATAGCATATTATTTAGAAAAGAGAGAAACATTTCCTTATTAAACTCAAGTTAATCAAATGAAAACCATTGAAATCACTCAAAATTTAGTGAACTCACAAAATGCAAAATAGATCTTGTGGTAGTTACATAATTTCTATCAACTTGATAAATAGCAAGAAGGGGTGGAGTCTAGACTGTCAATTCAGGTCACATCCTGATTGAACCATCCTTGTGGATGTGACTTTCTCATGAGCATCTGGGATCCTCTCTCTGTTTGCTTCACCTTCCTGTTGACAAGCCACATGGAGCCACTCTTATGGTAGTCAGAGCCCCTGAGATGCTTCCAGCACCACTGGATCAAAAAGACGTTCACCCACAGATTTGTGATCTTCCTGCATTCAGCATCATTTCATGGGTTGCTTGAATCTGAACAGAAGTTTATAGAGTAGTCTCAGATGTATAGGCTCATATTGGACTTATGAACTTGATATGGACTGGGTTGGGATGTTTTATGGATGCATAATTACTTCTTGATATAAAGTTCTCTCTTACACACATATGAGCTTCTCTGGATTTGCTTCTCTAGTCAACCCAGACTAGCACATTATTGTACCTTGGGGTGGGGTACTAGCAAAACAATTCATAAAGATATAGAGTGGATGCTTGTTTGGCCTGTATCACATAGTAATTTTTCTTATTTGGCTAGCCAGGGGTCAGATGTGGCCATGCAGTTTACTGGGCTGTTTTCTGGAAAGAATATGGGAATTTAAAATTTGTATTATTTTCTTTGGTTGTTGTCTTTGGTTATTCTTGTTTGAACCGGTGACAATGAATGTGATTCGTGTATATTTTGACCTCAGGGGAAGAAATTGTCCCTTGACTTTCTCAGAGACCATACTGCTTAGTTAAAATGGCTGACGGTGGCAGTTACTTAATCTCCTGTCAATATGCGAAGTGGTGGAGTCTAACCTTTCAATCAGGCCATCGCCAATGAGGCCGCTGTGTAGGCCTGGCCTTCTCTTGAGGATTCTGGGAACTTCTGTATTCTTCCTGGAAGGAGGGAAGCACACTCTCTGCTTGGTCTTCATGCACATGGAGCTATGCTAGAGACCTCAAGCTTGAGGAGACACTTGGAGACCCCTGCCAGTGCTGAGATGCTTCCTCTGCCACTGGATCCACAAGACTTTCCACCCACTAGCCTGTGATCTTCCTGCATTCAGCACCATTGCATGTGTTGCATGCATCTGAAGAGCAATTTATAAACTGTTATCGGTTATAAGGACTAACATCAGACCTTTGCACTTGATCTGGACTGGGATGTGATGTTCTTTGAATGTACACTTGCTCTGTGCTATAAAACTCTCTCTTACAGACACATGAGTCTCCCTGGATTTGTTTCTCTAGTCTACCCAGACTAACAAACTGACAGAAGGTAAAAATATAATAGGAATACTCTCTGGAGGCCTTGAGTGGGTGGCCTTCTACTACACTACCTGTGGATCACCTTGCTGGCTCTCACGTGTTCCTATAGGTTTGCTGGACAGAACTCTGATGTTTTTCCCTCTAATGAAATATTGTATTTTTAATTAAGAAATAAATATGTACACACATGAATGGGCTTTGGAAAGTTCCTGGGGACAAAATATTCACACACATGAGATAGATCTGGGGCTTCAAAAAAGTTCACAGGAAAAATCTTTCAAGCTTCTTGTGTGCGTATTTGTATGTGTATATCCTTTTATATTGTTTTCTTAACAAAGTATGTTATAAAGGCTATGCAAAGGTACTCCATGCATAGGATATTTAATAAGTCAAGATATGTAATTATATATATATAGTAAGTCAATATATATACATATATATGTTGGCAGAGTATTTTTACATATACATCCATGTATGTGGTACAGCACAATGGAGGCAAAGTTATGAAGTTTGAAAATATAAGCAAACACCTTGAGTGAATAGATTCCTTGGACCTGGAGCATCAAGATTATGGTCCTTGGGGACCCCAAAGCCAATTTAACATAACAGTTGTGTTAGGGCAGATTCACAATTGACAAGAGAAATAAATCTCGTGACACTCATATACAAGTACATGTCAAAAACAGCTTAAGCACAAGATATAATTAGCGTAATTATATATTGAGTAAACATCGAAGCCCAGTCCGACTCAAGTCCATAAGTCCAATACTAGTCCATAAGTCCCTCCTCAGACTCACAAAGTCAAAAGGAATGATGCAGGAATTTCACAGATCTGTGATTCCAAGGTCTTGTGGATCCAAGGTCAGCAATAATAGAACAGGGCTCTGGCAGCTCTCAGGGTGGTCAGAAAGCAGAGGAGTGAAGGCAGAGAGAGAGGGGGAGATTCCCAAGCTTCTCACTGGGGGGAAGGTTGTGACCGGATTGACAGGATGTATACCAGGCCTACATTTTGATATATCTTCAAGTTGACATAAAATTTTCTAAGTATCACAACAGTCCACAAAGACAACATTTTAGCTTCTACTTTGATGACTTGCATTGGAGTCCTCAAAGCTCCAGAGAAGCCACATAAGATGCCACTATTTCTCACTCTTTGTCCAGATGACAGAAGAGTAATAAAAATGAAGACATATGAAAACAATAAACTAGTGGACCACGTAAGCATCACTCTCCAGGATGCCTCGAACTGAAGCACCACATGGGGCCCAGCTACCACTATCAAATGCTCTGAAAAGGATCATATATGGCCCCTAGTCACTCTTCAGGTCTGGAATTGAACTCCGCCAAAACAGTAGACAAGTCTGCAAGGGGAACAGTAACGTGAGTGAGGTATGCATTCCGTTATAATAACCAACCATTTGACGTTAAAGGGCACCATTTCCCCAAGGACATAGTGTAAAAGGGACAGGACACACAGGACAATGAACACTGGAAACAGGAAGTGAAACAGGTAATGTTACATTGAAGGGTATTGGAATGAAGGAGATGGAAAAAATGTGGATGAGTCGCTGAATGTAAAAAGGATAATCAACCCTGTAAGCCTTCAATGAATTCACACTAAACAAAAAACATGTTTGAAGTTGTGAAGCACAATGTGAAGTGCGAGCAAAGTTTGGGCCTGCACTTTAGCTTTCCACGACAGTCCAGATTGAAATACGGTGCAAGGATAGGTGTGATTTATGAAAAGTATCTGATGTTGAATTGTTATATCCCAATCCTCAATGACAACATGAAACTATTTTTAGCTATTTCCAGGACCACTGCCGGTTCTGAATGTGGCGATGGAAACTCAGGTGAACTTTCCCACTTAGAAATTGATTAGAATTTGCCATTTACTGGTGAAGAAGCTTTTTTTTTTTTTTCCGTGCAGGACTCAAGTCTGAAGTGCCATCTATGGCACCACAGGGCATCTTTGTCCGTAAAATGCTTAAGGAAACCAGCCTAGAATTGTTCCATAGTTATATTCTCATCTCCTGGTGCCATGGCGTCATAAAAATGTCCCTAAACCAGCCCCAGACATAGTTAGTAGCCCTCAAGAGGGCAAAGTTCCCAAGAAATCGCTGCATATAAATAGTCAATTAAACAGAAGGGATGGTTCAAATGGGTTCCCCCCAGGAGGAATAAAGTTCAGATGAGAACAGCACAATGCCTATATATTTTTTGTATAAGAAATTGAGAAGTGGCCCTCAAAGCAATATCAGGCTAGCCTCCCGAGAGCCGACTGCTTGCTATAAATTGCCTAAATTTAAAATGTTAATGTCTTTGTCACGTTTGGGATTCCTTCTTCATGCAATGAATGAGTAATAGTTCCATTAGTAAAGAGGAGCACCAGATTGTACACTGTGGGGGGAATTATGCTAATCTTCCCACTTATGCAAGTCTTATATTTTAAAATTCTATTATATATGCAAAGCACTATGTAGATGGAGTTTATGGGGGGTGTACAGTTTGGTTTTCTTTTGACCAATCCTTATCAGGAATTTAAAGAGATTTATCAGTATAAGAAAATCATATGACTCCTACTTTAAATAAAAATGGAAATAAAGCAAACTGATCCTACAGAGGGGCAGTTTACAGTTTTAAGAAACACTTAGCACTTCTTGAAACACATAGTAGCCAACCGTACAAACTATATATCTGATTTAGTAGATCTAGAATAGGGCCTAGAATTGGAAACTTCAACAAGTTCACAGGTAATTCTGATGCTGTTTGTTATAAGGGTACACTGTGAGAAGCAGGTCTAAAGCCTTAATACATCCAGCATTGGGAATTATCCACCTTGAAGAATCTCCACCCAAGACAACTCATACATATTTCCTTTTTTAAAAGACCCCATTTCATTGCAGAAATTATTATGTTGGTAATTATTTTAAGGCAGAAAAGTATTATAAATATCAAACTTGAAAATTTCGGCTTGAACCCCTCTTGTCACCAAATAATGTGGCTCAAAGTAAAACCATGGTAATAGCTGCTTTACCCAAGTTACTGAACACCTCTTTATTTACAAATACTAATTAATGGACGTGTGTGTATATTTACAATAACATATACACACTCACTCATATACAAATACATGCACATCTGTATATGTGTATATACTTTTACGTGTGTATATATGTATGCACACATATATGTATGCATACACACAGTTCCTCAATTATCACCCCAAAGACCACATCTTTATGGAAAAAAAATATTGACATGTTAGAAAAATAGAGGATGATCACATCTGATCACAAAATGGATTATGACATCAGTATATAACTGCTCAAATGCATCATTACATAACTATCAACTACAGAGCATCATGCCCCAGCCAAGTGGACACATCGTCTGAACCATCACAGCCAGCAGTACTTTGACAGACACCTGCTGTTAATGCACAAAATAGACTGCACCTTTCCACTGTTATCTAACGATGAAAGGTCTGATACCCAATCAGTGAGATGTGAATAAATCGATAGTGCATTTAAAGTTTTGACTGCCACCAGAGTAGTCTTCAGACCACCAGAATTAGCATCATCTATGAGTTGTACAATCCCAGCTTGTCCTCATGCTAATACGTCTAAATCTACATTTGTAGACAACCTCTGGCGATTGACATTCACATAGCAGTTTAAGAAGACCTGTTTTAAGTATGGTTTCTTCACCAAGACCAGAGATTTCCATGCAGAATCAGGGACTTCTGAAAGAACACTGTCAAGCAAGTTGGACTGACAGGCCAACTGGGGAAATCAGACGTAACAAGGGTGCTACAGCTGAGAGGCAGGGAGAGCTGCATTGTTGACCACGCTCACTTTGGGCGTGCTGGGGTTTTCTATTTGTGTGAAAGAAATTCATTAATTAAATAACCTTGAATTCTAAACAACAGAGTGAAAAATCAATTAGAACATCTCAGAGTGTGAGAAAGAATCAGGGGAATTCATTAGCAGAGAGTCAGCAGTTCTTGAAAGAAAAGGGTAGGCACGACCTCTTCATGTCACTGAGCAATGCTCTAAAATAAGCACGGGAAAACTATCGCTTTCCCCAGGATTTGGCACTTCCTGACTGAAGACAGAGCATGGAGGACATGTCTAACCTCCTGTCGCTACACAAGAGGGGAGGGGCAGGACCATCATTATCAGCTGCACCAGACTGGTTCCCATGAGGTTGAAGTCAGGCATGCCCCACCTTCGAGTCTCCCTTATCCAGTCTGACACCAACAACTCTCCCCTAGCAGTGACCTCCCAGCGTGGTTTGAAATTCACTACAGTGGCCACACACCGCTCACAGACCATTCTTACATTATGGGCTTTCTTAGGGGAGTAATAAGCTACAGTTCTTGTCAGAAGCACTCGGGATAAAATTGCTCTGTCAAGACAGCTTCTTTTCTGCTTTCCCCACAAATGGGCCTCTCTTTGGACCCCAGCCCCTAGGCCTATTCCCTGCACTGCATGAGTAATGTGACAGTGGTCTTTTAGTGTTGCGAATAAACACCCAAAGGGCACAGCACTGCATCCTAAACCTCAGCCTGAAGGTTCTCAATTTTGATTCTGTGGGTCAGCAAATGTAGTTCCCCTATTAAGTGACTGGAGCCACACCACTTCTCAAACCAACCTCCTGCTCCAAGGCACTCAGCTTGACTTGCTCTTCAGGACAGGAAATTCTGTTTCCTGCTCTGGGCTCTGTTCTAGGTTCTGGTGTTGCTCCTCTGTTCCTCCTCTGGTGTCGAGCGGCCTCCTCGATCTAGGAGATTAAATATGCAGGGATCTCAGGGTCCAAATAATGTGCTCCACTCCTGGCTTATCATACTTGCTGGTAGTGAGATTCTCGCTCTGACTGCTGTGAGGGCTCATTTTACACTTAGTAGAATGGCAAGACGTGACCAACCCCTCTGATGACTTTTCATAATCACAATTAACCCGATTAGCAATCATTCATCATGAAATCATATAATCCTGTCATTATTTTCTCCCTTCTTTTCTTACCAAACCTGTCAGGAAAATAATCATTCAGTAAGAGTTATGAAGTCTATGGCTAGAAGAGTCATATCAAGTAAAGCATTATACCACATTTGTCACCAATATAAGCATCACCAATAGACTGTGTTTTTTAGTTTTATTTACATGTAGTTAATATATAATGAACATTTCAACAGTTCAAGCATATATGTAAAAGTTTTGCAATAATCAATACAATCAAGTATAGAACATTCTCTTCTTCTTTTACTCATTATTATTTGCTCCAGTCTCCCGCCAAACTTTCCTGCCATACCCCCAAGAAACAATAAATCTAGTTACCATCTCTATAGATACATTAATCCTGTTTTTCATGTAGTGAAAACCATAAAATAAAAAATTGCCATGACAATAACAGAAAAACCCCAGAAAGCTTCAATGAAAAAGAAAGCAAAAAGTATTAAAAACTAGGACAACTTTAAAATGAGTCAAAAGGGAGATCGCATGGTAAGGTGTTAACTTTTAATTGAATAGCACCTGCACCAATCCACTTTCCAAAGTACTCTGCATGATAGAAAGGCTATTTGTGTCCTTGATCTATAACCCAAGGGGATTCATAGGAGGCTTTATTCATAGATTTTGGACTTCAATGTCATCCATAGCCTCCTTCAAACCAGGTTTTCTGCAAAAGGAACAAATCAAAGAATACATAAAAAGAAACAGACATACAAAAGATCCTTGCCAAACCAGTATGGACAGATGATCAACAATCACCGAGCACAAATAAGAAACCATCGCATAGAGCAACTCCACCTAGAGGGAAACAAGAGAAAAGATTCCCCAAGATAGCATTAGCTAAATAGTGGAAAGAAGGCAAGACTGCTCCACTCTCTCCTCCTGCCCCTTCATCTCCTCCCGTGTGCTCTGATCAAATATGTCCATCTCCCATAGCTGCAGGGTCAATGTCGTCCTTTGGAACAAGTTCTTTTCGGGGGAGGGGCAGGAATCCACTTAATTTATGGTGCTGGGGCCTGCCTCCCAGACCTCTCCACCGGTTCCGTCCTCCACGCCGGGATAATGCATTCAGCCGTGAGGATGATGTTCCTGAGTAGAGCAGCCAGTCCACAGAGAGAACAACATGGCTGGCCCTACTATGAGACATGATGCCCCTCAGTGACTAAGGGCGATACAGGGGACAGCACCGGAGACACAGTGTGGGAATTGCACCTGACCTGATCCCACCACACCGAGGCAATGCACTGGGGGAGTGCAGCGGAACAGCAAGGGAATGGAGTGGCAAGGTCCCCAGGGAATGCTGAAAGTGGACTTTGGGGCCAGGGCGTGGTGCCCCAACAGACTGGACTGGAAAACGCTCCTAAGGGCCAGCAAAGATCCCTGAACTAACTACAAGCTTTTCTCTTGCGAACTGTTTTGTTCTGTTCTTTTTCAGTGGTTTGTTTTGGTTGTTTTGTTGTCTGGTTATATACTGTTGCCTTGTGTTCCTCTGTCTAGTTTTCGTGCATGTTAGTGACTCCACAGGTCTGTCTGAATAGGACAGGCTGGATGAACTATCTGGAGGAAAAACAACGGGACCGACAGTTCCGGGGGGACTTGGGGTGGGGGGTAGGGGGGGGTAAGGAAGTGGTGTTAACAAACCCAGGGACAAGTGAAAAACATGGGACCCCAAAGGGTAGAGAAGGGGGAGTGGCAGGCCTGGTGGGAAATGATCAAGGGTAAGGTTGCTTAGAGAAGAGGTATACTCTAGCCCAGGTGGCAATGAAGCATGGTAGTAGGGCAGGAGGAAGGTCAAGGGAGATGGAGGAAAGAGCTAGAAGTCAAAGGGCATTCATGGAGGTCTAGACAACGACATGTACATGCAAATATATATAGGAGGTTGGGGAAATAGATCTTTGTGTCTATATTTATAGGTCAAGTATTAAGGTGGCAGAAGGACCTTGGGCCTCTACTCAAACACTCCCTCTATGCATGAATACCTTCTTTTATTAAATTGGAACTCTATGATGCTCACTCTCCCGACACAACAGCTGGAGCCAACATGGGTGAACAAGTAAATGTGGTGAAGAAAGCTGATGGTGCCCGGCTATCAAAAGAGATAGTGACTGGGGTCTTAAAGGCTTGAAGATAAACAAGCGGCCATCTAGCTCAGAAGCAATAAAGTCCACATGGAAGAACACACCAGCCTGTGTGATCGAGTGGTCCCAAAGGGATCAGTTACCAGGCATCAAAGAACAAAAAATCATATCATTGACTGCACACCTCCATGATAGGATCGCTGAAGACAAATGGGTGCATAAGCGAATGTGGTGAAGAAAGCTGATGGTGCCCGGCTATCAAAAGAGATAGTGTCTGGGGTCTTAAAGGCTTGAAGGTGAACAAGCGGCCATCTCGCTCAGAAACAAATAAGCCCACATGGAAGAAGCACACCGGCCAGTGCGATCACGAGGTGCCCAAGGGACCAGATATAAGGCATCATGCAAAAAAAAAAAAAGATATAAGTGTGTGTATTTATGTGTATTTATGTGTATATGTATATATGTATGTGTATATATATATTATATTAAATGAAGGGGGAAGTGCAGAGTGGAGACCCAAGGCCCAAGTGTCAGCCAATGGAGATCCCCTCACAGAGGGGCTTAGGAGAGGAGATGGGTTAATTAGGGTGTGAGGTAGTATCGATGAAGAACACAGCTTTCCCCCAGATCCTGGATGCTTCCTCCCCCCAACTACCATGATCCGAATTCTACCTTGCAGGGTTGGATAGGACAGAGGCTGTACACTGGTACATAGGAGGGTTGGAGATACAGGGAATCCAGGGTGGATGATACCTCCAGGACCAAGGGCGTGAGGGACGATGCTGGGAGAGTGGAGGGTGAGTGGGTTGGAAAGGGGGAACTGATTACAAGGAGCCACATGTGACCTCTTCCCTGGGAGAGGGACAGCAGAGAAGGGGGGAAGGGAGACCCCGAATAGGGCAAGATATGACAAAATAACGAGGTATAAATTACCAAGGGCATATGAGGGAGGGGGGAAAAGGGAGGGAGGGGGGGAAAAAAAGGAGGACCTGATGCAAGGGGCTTAGGTGAAGAGCAAATGCCTTGAGAGTGATTGGGACAGGGAGTGTATGGGTGTGCTTTGTACAATTGATGTATGTATATGTATGGATTGTGGTAAGAGTTGTTGGAGTCCCTAATAAAATGTAAAAGAAGAAAAAAAAAAAAAAGAAGGCAAGACTGAAGCACACACACACATGCACCAGCTGATAAGATAGGTAGGTAGGAAAACAGCCAACACAAAAGGTACAAGATCACATCACAGATTCCACAGGTGGATTTAATAACACTGAATAGCAATGGACTGAACTCAGGCATTAAAAGGCAGAGGCTATCAGACTGGCTCAGAAAACATAACTCATAGATCTACTGCATATAGAAAACACTTCTCAACCTTGCAGACAAAAACAGGTTGAGAATTAAAGGCTGGAGAAAAATATACCAAGCAAATGGCAATGTAAAAAAAAAGGAGGGGTAGCAATCTTAATCTCTGCAAAATTGATCTTAAGGTATAAGCAATAACAAGAGACAATAAAGAGGCACTATATAGTGGTCAAGGGGACAGTAGACCAAGAACCAATGAGCATAATCAATATATATGCACCCAATGAGAGAGCCCCAAAATTCATAAATAAAACACCCCAAAAGATGAAAAAAGAAATCACTGCCTCAACAATTATAGTAGGTGACTGTAATAAACCAATCCCCGAAAAAGAAAGATCACAGAGAAAGAAACTCAACAAGGAGTCTACAGATCTAAACAGCACAATTGGATGACTTGATCTGATATTTTCAGAGCTTTCCAACCAAATGCAAAACATGTACATTCTTATCAATCACACAGGGCACATACTCAAAGCCAGACCACATGTTGGGACACAAGTCAAAACTGAGTAGATTCAAGCACATAGACATTAGAAAGATGTTTCTCTCTGAACACTGTGCCATAAGGCTGGAAATAAACAGAAGGACAATGAAGAAAAAAAGGACAAACAATTGGAGGATGAATAATTCTCTATTGAAAAAAGAATGGATATTGGCCCAGACTAGAGGTGAAATCATGACTTTTCTACAAATCAATGAGAATAAAAATACGACGTACCAAAATCTTTGGGATACAGTAAAGAATTTGTGAGATGAAGGCTGATAGTAATACATGCACACATGAAAAAGGAAGAGAGACTTGTGGTTGATAAGCTGGAATAAAACTTACACCAATTAGAGTAGAGTCAAAATAATCCTACTAATAGCAAAAGGAAAGAAATAATAAAAATCAGAATTGAGAGACATGAGAGGGAAAACAAGAAAACTATGGAAAAAATTAATGCAGCTAAAAGTTGGTTATTTGAATGGATTACCAGAATTGATAGACCACTGGCAAACCTAAACAAAGAAAGAATTTAACAAATTTATAGCAAGGATAAGGGATGGAACAGGGGACATTACAAAAGGATCCTGATGAAATCTAAAGGATAGTTACACAGTACTATGAAGGCCTGTACTCCAATGAATTTAACAACTTGGAAGACATGGATAAATACTTTGAAAAACAATCCCTTCCTAGATTATCCAAGATGGACGTCAAGAATCTCAACAGACCCATACCAATGGAAGAAATAGACAAGGTTATCGAGGGATTACCACCAAAAAATTTCCCAGGACCAGATGGCTTCACAGGAAAATTCTACCAAGCATTAAGGGAAGAACTGACACCAATCCTCCACATAGAAAGAGATGGAAAACTCCGAAATTCTTTCTATGAAGCTAGTATAACTCTGATACCTAAAGCAGCCAAAAATCTCACAAGAATTGAAAACTACAGACCAATATTCCTGGTGAACATTGATGCGAAAATCCTTAACAAAATACTCGCCAATAGAATACAAAAGTATATAAAATAAATAATTCAGCATAACCAAGTGGGATACATACCAGGGACATGGATGGTTCAACATAGGAAAGACCAGTAGTATTATCTGCTATATTGACAGAAAAATTATAAGAACCATATGATAATATTGATAGATATGGAAAGGCATTCGACAATATCCAATACCCATTCCTGTTTAATAAAATAAAGAAGATAAGAATAGAAGGAAAATTCCTCAATATTATACAAGCTATATATAAAAAACCAACCACCAATGTGGTAATCAATGGAGAAAAGACAAACAATTCCATTGATAAAAGCGACCACAAAAGGATGCCCCTTGTCCCTACTCCTACTTAACATCATATTGGAGGTGCTAGCTAACAACATAAGACAAAGAAAATATATCAAAGGCATTCATATAGGGAAGGAAGATGCAAAACTATCATTATTTGCAGAAGATATGATCTCATACTTCGAAAATCCCCAAAACTGTACAAGTAGAGTGTTTGAAGTTATAGAGGAAAATGGAAGAGTTGCAGGATACACCCTCAACAAACAGAAGTCTATCAGACTGCTATACACATCAGACAAGATTTCACAAGATACAATTAAAAAGGTAGTAACCTTTCCAATAGTCAAGCACAAATTGAAATATCTAGGGAAATACCTAAGAAAACAAAAGATTTGTATGAGGAAAATTATAGAACACTATTACAAGAAACTAAGAGTGACCTCAATAAATTGAAGACTATCCCAGGCTCGTGGATTAGAAGACTCAATATAGTAAAGATGTCAGTTCTGCCTAAGGCACTATATAAGTTCAATGCTATCCCAACACAAATACCACCATCATTCTTCAAATTGGAAAGACTGATTACCAACTTAATATGGAGAGGGAAGAAGCCCAGAATTAGCAGAGAATTCTTTAAGAAGAACCAAGTGGGAGGGTTTATTCTCCCTGACTTTAGCACTTATTATACAGCCACAGTGGTCAATACAGTGTGGTACTAATATAATGACAGATATTCACATCAAAGGAAAAGAGCTGAAGACCCAGAAATAAAACCATTGGCATACAGGCAACTGATTTTTGATAAGGGACGAAAAAATATAAAATGGGAAACGGACGCCCTCTTCAATGAGTAGTGCTAGAAAAAAATTACTGTTGACCTCCAGAAAAATGAAGCAAGACCCTTACCTCACTCCATGCACAAGAATAAACTCAAGGTGGACCACAGACCGTGAGGTAAAACCCCAAACAATTAGGGCCATTAATGAGCGAATTGGGACAAACCCGAGAACCTTACCACAGGAAATACATAGGCTATCAGAAATAGGGAAGGATACAAATACAGATGAGTCACAAATTGAGAAGTAGAATCTAATGAAAATTGATACAGTTAATATTTATTGTGCCAACCTGGCTGATAAACACATGTGGGGTTAATTGAAGGGCAGAGAGACAAGTGGCTCCGTGAGCCCCACCTTTAGAGTTCTCAAGTCTCTTACTTTCTGATGGTTGGACTAGGATGCAGCTGCCTTAGCCAGTTTCCTGTTTCAGCTGGCAAGACTTACTTCCTGGGAGACATCCCTGTGGAGAAGCCACATGGACCTACCCCAATGCAACCCTGGGTGCTGGAGAAGTTGTGTGGAGACCCTGCCAGCACTGAGATGCTTACACATTCACTGATTCAACTTTCCTCCTTCAGTCGGTGTGATAGTGTGTGTTTTGTGAGATGGAGGAGGATTTTGTGGATTGGTTTTGGACATAGGGGTTAATGTTGGACTTGTGGGCTTGGGCAGTATTGGGTTGGAATATTTTCTTGATGTGCACTTACTCTTTTTGTAAAACTCTCTTTTACCTATGAATTTCTGTGGATTTGGTTCTCTAATGTATCCAGACTAATTATGCATATGAGTTCCTATGTATTTGTTTCTCTAATGTACCCAGAGTACCACAAAGATAAAACACCTGTGTACATCGAAATAATTCACCCAGAGAGTAATAAGAGAGCCCGCAGACTGGAAAACATCTTTAGCAATGACACATCAGACAAAGGCCTTATTACTAAAAATCTATAAAACTTTGCAAACTTAAGAAATTACTACCCACTGAGGAGGAGGGCAAAGGACCTGAACAGAAGTTTCATAAGGGCAGAAATCTGAACAGCCACTAAACATGAGAAAATGGTCCCAATCATTAGTCATTAGAGAAATGCAAATTAAAATGATTATGAGAAACCACTTAACACCCAATTCAAAAGTCAGAAAGTAACAAGTGTTGGAGGGGCTGTGGGGTGATAGGAACTCTCATCCACTGATGGTGGGCCTGTAGGTATGTACAGCCATTATGGAAATCAATTTGGTTATATCTAAAACAGATGGAGACTGAGCTACCATATGACATAGCAATTTCCCTACTGGGCATAAACACAGAAGAGGCAAGAAACAAAACCACGGGCAGACATCTGTGCTCCAAATGTTCATCACGGCACAGTTTACAAAAAAGGGATTTGGAAACAACACAAATTTCCATCAACAGACAAAAGGATTAAAAACCATTGTCCATACATGCAATGGAGTACTACACATGCCTAAAATGCAGTGATGGACGCATGAAGCATATTACTGCATGGGAAGAACTGGAGGAAATCACGCTAAATGAAGTAAGTCAAGCACAAAAGGACAAATACAACATGAGTCTACTGAGGTGAGCATAAAAAACAAAAACTTGGCATAGGGGAAAAGCTACTATATACATACATCCCTGGGGTGGGGTCTGCAACTAATGCATGGGTCAAATCTAATCCAGGGATACATATGGCAGCCAACTAAATAAGAGGGGGAAATAAAGATAAAAAGAGACATGGGTAGTGAGGGTGCAAGGTAATAATCCACCCATTGAGTGGGTATTGTTTATATCTCCAAAGGAGAAGGAAAAAGAGACCAGGCTTCAACCCGATGCACCAAGACGTGAATACAACATACCGGCATGTACCAGGGAACCAATTGAGAGGTCTGTGGGGCCAGCCCTAATCCCAAATATGTGCACATCCCCACCCCCAGAAGAATGCACATCACAGGACAGCACTGGGGCTAAAGCTTGGGGAGACTGAGGCATTGGATTCGAGCACACAATAGAAACACAAAAGGATGGAGAGGGAGGAGAGGACATCCTGGCCCACCAAGACCCAAGGACAATATTCCTGCTCAGAGCAGACAACACACGGGGAGGACCGTAGGGCTGGCACCACCATGGGACATGGCATCCCACACTGAACCATGTCACTGCAGGGGACAGCACTGGAGATACAATGTGGGAATAATGCATTGTTTGGCCCCATCATGCTGGGCCAGGGTACTGAGGGCATGCTGCAGAGCAGAAGGGGAAGCAGACTGATGAAACCCGCAGGGAATAAACTAGGGAGACAGAGTGTAGTACCCCATCAGACTTGACTGGAAAACACTCATAAAGGCCAAGAAACAGACCTTGAACTATTTATAAGCTTTTCTGTTTTTGTCAGTGTCTTTCTTTTTGTTATTGTTATTTTGTTCTTGCTTTCTGCTATTATTGTTTTGTTGGCTTTGACTTCCTTTGTTGTTTTATTTGGTGTTGCCTGGTTTTTGCACTTATTAATGTATCTAGATACGCTAGGCGAGATAAATAATTCAGAGATGAAAAGAATGGAACCAATGGCTCTGGGGGGATATGGGAGAAGGGCAGGTGGGTGAAAGGAAGGGGATGGGACCAACCCAGGGATAAGGGAATAACAAGTGAACTAAAATCAATGGAAGGTAGGTCTTAGGATGCCTAGTGGGACTCAATCAAGGACAATGTAGCAGCGAGGAATTACTAAACCTGAATGAAGGCTGAACATGATGGTGGGACAAGAGGGACATAAAAAGGAAATAGAGGAAAGAACCATGAGGCAAAGGAAATTTATAGAGGTCTAAATACAGGAATATATATATATATATATATATATATATATATATATATATATATATATATATATATATATATATATATATATAAAATAAGTACACAGAACTATGTACTCATATCTATATGTTAAGAATTTAGAGTGCATATGGCCATTGGGCCTCAACACAAGTACTCCCTTAACATGAGAACACGTCTGAGGCCTAGGGATCGTTCCGCGGAATCCGCCTGCGAGTCACCTCCGTCGCTGCCGCCCCCTGCCCCCCCCCCCCCCGTTCCCTCAGCCCCACCCGGTCCAGCCCGGTTCCCAGGGAGGATGAAGTTCGTGTATAAAGAGGAGCACCCGTTCGAGAAGCACCGCTCTGAGGGCGAGAAGATCCAAAAAAAATACCCGGACCAGGTCCCGGTGATAGTAGAAAAGGCGCCCAAAGCTCGAATAGGTGATCTGGACAAAAAGAAATACCTGGTACCGTCTGATCTCACAGTTGGTCAATTCTACTTCTTGATCCAGAAGCGAATTCATCTCCGAGCTGAAGATGCCTTGTTTTTCTTTGTCAACAATGTCATTCCGCCCACCAGTGCCACAATGGGTCAGCTATACCAGGAACACCACGAAGAAGACTTCTTTGTATACATTGCCCACAGCGACGAAAGTGCCTACGGTCTGTGAAGCTGCTGCCCTGGAGCTGGGGTGTTCCATTCTGCAAAGAGAAAGGTGGCCCCCTTTCTTGACCTGTCCCTGCTTCAGGCTCAAATACCACCTCCCTTCTTCAGGAGCCGCACTACTTAATGTCTGTGGCTTTCTCCCCAGCCCTTTCTAGCAGGTGCAGGAATGGTGGAAATGGCCCCTAGTAGCTCTCCTTTTCTTTCTTCCTCTGCACCTTTCTCTGCCACCTCTCCCACTCCACTTCAGACTTCTTGGTTGTCAGTCTTAGATCCAGTGATTGTTTTCGGTTTCTGTACCCTTTCTAACAACCCAAGGGGCCCAGAACCCCAACATTGCCTTTCATTGCCTTCTCTTTGGGGGATAGATGAAAGGGACTAAAATTATATGGGGGAGATAGGCACATCAATAAAGAGGAAACCACCCAGCTGAAAAAAAAAACACTTCTGTGCTGCGCACCTTCCTGACATTATCACTGAAGACAAACTGGGTGCATAAGCAAATATGGTGAAGAAAGCTGATGGTGCCTGGCTATCAAAAGATATAGCACCTTGGGTTTTAAAGGCTTGAAGATAAACAAGTGGCTAACTAGCTCAGAAGCAAAAAAGTCCACATGGAATAAGCACACCAGCCTGTGTGATCATGAGATGTTAATGGTATAAGGTATCAGGCATCTAAAGTCCCAGAATAAAATCATACCTAACATGAATGGGCAGGGGGGAATGGAGTGGAGACCCAATGCACATCTGTAGACAACTGGACATCCTCTCACAGAGGGGTCACGGGGAAGAAATGAGCTAGTCAGGGTGCAGTATAGCACCAATAAAACACACAACTTTCCTGTAGCTCTTTGGTACTTCCTTTACCCCACTATCATGATCCCAATTCTACCTTACAAATTGGATTAGACCTGAGTATGCACACTGCTATTGATAAGAGCCCACAACACAGGGAATCCAGGAAAGATAAACCCCTCAGGACCAACAAGGAGAGTAGAACTACCAGGAAGATTAGGGGAGGGTCGTGGGGGGGGGGAGGGATTCAATCATAAGATCAAAACAGAACCCACTCCCAGGGGGAAGAATAATGGAAAAGTGCGTGAGCGGCAATGGAGGAAGATGTAAGATATGGGAAAAATGATGTATTATTTATCAAGGGTCTGGGAGGGAGGGAGGGTGGGCAGGGGAGAGAGGGGGAAGAAATGGGGAGCTGATATCAGGGGCTCAAGTGGGAAGAGAAAGCTTTGAACTGATGATGGCAGCCTATGTGCAAATGTGCTTGACACACTGGAGGAATGCATGGATTGTGATAAGAGATGTAAGAGTCCCCAATAACAGTATTTTTTTAAAAAAAGGACAGAGTCTGAAGTTCCAATGTTCTATAGCCCACAATTTGGGATACCGATGACTGAATAGAAACTAGATTAAAAAATGTCCAATCAGGAACATAGTACTAAGTATATTTCTTCCCCCTGCATTTTATGTAAGTAAGCATTTTGTTTTGTTTTGTTTTTCTCCAAGGAGAGGTTTCTTTGCCCCATTTACCTACCAAGAGAAATGTAATCTCCTTCTTGGATACATCCATGCCCCCCAGAATATCGCATGTTATTACTCAAGGCCATCTTGACTTAAATTTCCAGTAATATTCACTTCTGACTCTTGGAGGAGTGTCTGCTGACTTGTGATGGCCTTAGCATCCACACAAAAATGCACAAAACGGCCAGTGCAAATGAGAGGGGAGCAAGTTAATCACCTTTGTTCTTTGGCTTGATTTGGGCCCTATTTCTTATGTTTTTCCAAGTTCTGGGTTAACATAGATTGTCCACTCATAGTAAATAATAATAGCACATTTGCTGCATTTGAAATTTGAGTTCAGAGTACCTCAATTTTATGAATTCTTGGTAAATGACCTGAATAACTTTCTGAAGTTGTAGTGTAACAAAGTTTGTGGCCTATACTCTCCCAACTTCCTCTTCTAATCTCCTGCCACATTTTCTCCATCCTCTAGTTCAGGGGACATTCAGTAGAGGTGAGTTAATGAAATGGTTGGCCATTCCAGCCTTTATGATGGATTGCAATTCAGTGTAATGAAAACTCAAATCCTCACCACTGGAGCAACAGATAACATCATGATAAATGGGGAAAAATGAAGTTGTAAAAAGATTTTGTCTTGCTTGTATTCATAATCAATGCTCATGGAAGAGCAGTTAAGAGGTCAAGAAAAGCATTGCATTGGGCAAACGTGCTACAAAATGCCTCTTAAAAATGTTGGAAGGTAAGGTTGTTACTTTGAAGACACGTGTGTACGGCCTAAGCCATGGTAGTTTTTGGTTTCCTCCTATGCACTTGAAAGTTGGACAAAGGAAAGCTCTGTGGGGGAATACCAAAAATAGATTTGGGGCCAGGGTGTGGCACCCCATCAGACTTGACCTGAAAACACCCCTAATGGTCAACAAATGGACATTGAGCTATTTATAGGCTTTTCTTTTTTGTCATTGATGATTTTGGTTTTTGCAGTTATTTTGTTTTCTTTTGTTGCTTTGTTTTGCTGTCTTGTTTTGTGTGCACATTATTATCTCTGCAGGTGTATCTAGATAAGATAGATGGGATAAACAAGGTGGAGGAGAAAACTATGGGATAGACGATTCTTGGGAGACATGGGAGAGGGGGATGTGGGGGGAAGGAAGAGGTGATAACAAACCCAAGGACAAGGGAACAGTAAGTGATTCAAATCAGTGGTGAGGAGGGTGTAGGAGGCCTGGTAGGGCGTGACCAAGGATAATGTAAGGCTGAATGTGATAGTGAGGCAGAGGAAAGTAAAATGAAGTAGAGGAAAGAACTAGGAGGCAAAGGGCATTCATAGAGGTGTAAATTCAGACATGTACATATGTAAATATATTATATCTGAGGATGGGGATATAGATCTATGTGCATATATTTATAGGCTTAGTATTAAGGTAGAAGATGGACATTGGGCCTCTACTCAATACTCCCTCAATGCAAGAACACTTTGTTCTATTAAACTGGCATTCCATGATGCTCACCTTCCCGACACGATCACTGAAGACAAAGTGGGTGCGTAAGCAAATGTGACGAAGAAAGCGGATGGTGCCCCACTATCAAAAGATATAGTACCTGGACTCATAAAGGCTTGAAAGATAAACAAGCAGCTATCTAGCTGAGAAGCAACAAAGCCCACATGGAGGAAGCCTGTGTGATGACCAGGTGTTGATAGGATCAGTTATCAGACATCAAAGAACAAAAAATCATATCATTTTGAATGAGGGGGAGTGCAGAGTAGAGACCCAAAGCCCATCTGTAGGCAATGAGTCATCCCCTTACAGAAGGGTCTCAGGGAGGAGATGAGCCAGTCAAGGTACAGTATAGTACCGATGAATCATATAACTTTCCTCTAGTTCTTCAATGCTTCCTCCCCCACCGCCCACTATCATGATCCCAATTTCACCTTACAAATCTGGCTAGATGAGAGGATGTACACTGGTACAGATAAGAGCTGGAAACACAGGGAATCCAGGACAGATAATCCCTTCAGGACCAGTGGTGAGAGTGGCCGTACCAGGAAGGTGGAGAGAGGGTGGGGGATTAAGGGGAACCAATCACAATGATCTACCTTTAACACCCTCCTTGGGGGATGGATAACCAAAAAAAAATGGGTGAAGGGAGACATCGGACAGTATAAGACATGAAGAAAATCATTTATAAATAAATTATCAGGGGTTCGTGAGGGGGCGGGAATGAGGAGCTGATACCAAGGGCTCAAGTAGAAAGTAAATGTTTTGAGAATGATGATGGCAACAAATGTACCAATGTGCTTAACCCAGTAGACGTAGATATGGATTGTGATAAGAGTTGTACAAGCCCCCAATAAAAATTATTTTTTTAAAAGAGGAAAGCACTGTGGAAGATGGATTGACACAGCCGCTGTTATAATAGGCTCAAGCATAAGAACATTTGTGACGATGGTGCGGGACCTGACCGTGCTTCATTCTGCTGTGTATCGGGTTCCTGTGAGACTGAACTGACTCCATGAAATCTAACAACAATTTTTACACTGCTATTATTTCATGGGCCAAATTTTATACTTTGGTCTGATCACTTTGTATCAGTTGATGTCATTGAATGATTTTATAAAGAACAAAATAGCCCTTGGCAGAAAAACGTTCCCTACTCCTGCTCTTGTTTGTTAAAAAAATTCACTGCCCTCAAGTCAGTTTGAACTCATAGGACCTTTGAGGACAGGGTGGAACTTCCCCAATAGCTTTCCAAGATTGTAACTCTTTAAGGGTTTAGAACTACCCACCTCTCTCCTTTGAGCTCCTGACCCAACTAGCAGCCTAATGAGCAACCAGTATGCTACCAATGGTCTGTGTGGCAGATACTAAAAAAAACATAACTTGTTACTTTCTCTGCTCAAAGTCCTTCAGGGTCTTTCTATCATTCTTATGAGAAAATCTGAGATGTTGTCCTCTCTGACCTTTTTTCTGTGATTTCTCTCTCTCTCCCTCTGTGTCTCGTCTCTGTCTCTGTCTTTTCTTCGCTCATACTGCTCTTCTTTCTCTCCTTGGTTCATAAGTCTGCAGGATCCTCTGGGTATTTTTATGTTTTCCTCAGCTACTTTTGTCCCATTTCCTTAAGTCTTCCAGGTTTATAATTTAGTCATCTTTCTGAGGGAAGGGCCTTCTCTTACCACTGAATCTGAAGTGACATTCCGCCATTATTTTCTTTCTTTCTTTTAAGGTTGGCTATTTTTTAAAGATCATTTTATTGGCACTCATACAGCTCTTATAACAATCCATACATCAATAGCATCAAGCATTTTTGTACATATGTTGCCATTATCATTTTCAAAATATTTTCTTTCTATTTGAGCCCTCGGTATCAGCACCTCCTTTTTTCCTCATTCCCCCACCTGAGTGATACCTTAATAAATTATAAATTATTATTTTAATATCTTACATGACCATTGTCTCCCTTCACACAAGTTTCTGTTGTCCGCCCCCCCTCATTAGGGGTGTATGTGTCAATCATTGTGACTGGTTCCCCTTTCCTCTCCATCTCCTTCCACCCTTCCACCTTCCCCCTACCCTTTGGTATCATTGCTCCCATTTCTGTTCCTGGGGGGTTTATCTGACCCAGATTCCATGTGTGTCATGATCTCTTATCTGTACCAGTGTACATGCTCCAGGCTAGCCAGAGCGGAAAAGCAGAACTGGGGTCATGATAGTGAGGGGTGAGGAAGTCTGACAGAACCAGTAAAATATTATCTGTTTCACTGGTGCTATACTACGCTCTGGTTGACTCATCCTTCATTGTGACCCTTCTGTTAGGATATGTCCTATTATATACAGATGGGTTTTGGATCTCTGCTCTGAGCCCTGTAATTCCCAATAATATGTTTTTGACATGATCCTGCACACAACTCATGATCAGACAGACTGGTGTGCTTTCTCTTTGTGGGCTTGTTGCTTCTGTGCTATGTGGCCATTTGTTTAACTTCAAGCCTTAAAGACCACAGATGCGATATCTTTTGATACCTGATCTCCATTCATCCACTTTCTTCACCACATTTGCTTATGAACCAAATTTATCTTCAGCAATCCTGTCAGGAGGATGAGCATCACATAATACCAGGTTGTTAGAATAAAGTGTTCTTGTGTTCAGGGAAGACTTGAGCAGAGACCCAAAGTCCATCCAGCTCCTCAATGCATTGCCACATAAGTATATGTATATAGGCCAATACCTCTATTTTTATGAATTAATTTATTAAAATATCTACACACTCATGTTTATATCTCTATCCATAGCTTTACTTCCTAAATCTTTCCTCTGTTTCCTTTTAATTCCCTAGTTATTTCCCTGCCTATGGCTTTGTTTGTTTGTCACTCCCTTCCTCCAAGTCCTCCTCCCCATGATTCCCTCTGGAACTGTCAGTCACTTTGCTTTCTCCTTGAGCTTGCGTCCCATGCCTATCTTACAAAATTAGGGGGGAAATAGTAACAGAGACAAAGCAAAAAGAAAACAAAAAGAAATAATCAGCATAGAGACAAATGATCTTTGATAAGGGCTCAAAAATATAAAATGGGAAGTGGATGCCCTATTCAACAATGGTTCTGGGGAAAAAAGGATATCTACCTGAAGAAAAAAATGAACCAAGATCCTTACCTCACTCCATGCAAAAAAATAAACACGAGGTGGATCACAGACCATGAGGTAAAACCCCAAACTATTAAGGCCATCAGTGAGGAAATTGGGACAAACCTAAGAACTTTGGCATAGGGAACACATAGGGTATCAGAAATAGAGAAGGATACAAACACAGAGGAAACAAAAATTGACAAGTGGGATATACTGAAGATAGAACACCTGTGTACATCGAAAAACTTTGCCAAGAGAGTAATAAGAAAGCCCACCAACTGGGAAAACATCTTTACCAATAACACACCAGACAAAGGCCTTATTTCCGAAATCTACAATACTCTAAAACCTAAAATAAGAAAAAAAAATAACCCATTGAAGATATGGGCGAAAGCCCTAAACTGAAGATTCACAAGGGCGGAAATCTCAATGGCCAACAAACATATGAGAAAATGTTCCTCATTATTAGCCATAAGGGAAATTCAAATTAAAACAACTAAGACATAACACCTCATACCCTCAAAGATAGCCCAATTAAAAAAAAACCCAGAAAGCAACAAGCTAGTTAGGTACTCTCATTCATTGCTGGTGGTACTGTAGGCATGTGTACCCATTATGTTAATAGATAGGGTGATTACTAAAACAAATGAAAATGGAGATACATATGACCCAGCAATCTCCCTCCTGGGCATATTGTGTTAGTTACATAATCTGGTGTCATTTGGAGGATTAAGAGTGTAGGGGTGGAGTCCAGCCTGCCAACCAGATCAAAGCCAATGAGGCCGCTGTGTGGCTTTCTCCTGAGAATTCTGGAACACCTATATTTCCTCCCTGGATGCTGGAGACACACATTCTCTCTCTGCTCATTCCCTGAGAGACGCTTTACTGGCAAGACACCTGGCACTAAGCTGACACACCCCTGTGTCCTGGGAACTGGAGGAGCCACGTGGAGACCCCTGTCAGTGCTGAGATGGGTCTAATACTACTCGATCCATAATACTTCCCACCCACTGGCCTGTGATCTTCCTGTATTCAGTGTCATTGCATGTGCTTCGTGACACTGAAGGAACTTTATAGATTAACATCAGACATATGGGTTAATATTGGGCTTAAGGACTTGATCTGGACTGAGCTGGGATGTTTTTTTCAATATTCAATTGCTTCCATATATAAAGCTCTTTCTTACACACATATGTGTTTTATGGATTTGTTTCTCTAGTTTCCCTACACTAAGACACATATGCTCAGAAGACGTAAAAAACAGACCGTGACCACAAATTTTGCTCCAATGTTCATTGCAGCACAGTTCACAATTGCAAAGAATTGGAAACAGCCTAAATTTTCAAAATCCGAGGAATGAATTTAAAAACTCTAGTATATATGTACAATGGAGTATTGCACATTCCTAAAAAGCAGTGATACACGCATGAAGTGCATAAATGCATGGGAAGAATTGGAGGAAATTATGTTAAGTGAAGTAAGCCAAGCACAAAAGGACAAGTACAACATGAGCCCACTGAGGTAAGCTTTCAAAGCACAAGGGGCATAGGGGAAAAGCTACCAAATGAATAAATTCCTGAGTTGAGGTCCAGGCACTCTGGCAGGGGTCATACACAACACAGGGGTGCAATTAACAGCCAACCAAAAAGGAGGGGGAAAGGAAAAAAAAGAACATAGAAAGTAGGGGAACAAGGCACTAACACACATAGGAAGTTGAAAGAGACTAGACCTCAACCTGGGGCGCCAAGCCTAGAGGGCAACATACCAGCATGAAGCAGCAAATTAACAGAAAGGTCTGCGGGACCTGCCCCAGTCCCAGCTAAGTCAACTCACTCTTTAGAGGAATGTACTACACAGAACAGCACTGAAAATACAGCCTGGGAAGAGTGGCAGGTCTGTCCAGACCACAAAGGAGCAAACAAAGTGAAAGAGACAGAGTGGACCACAATCTGGCCCATCAAGCTTCGAGGATGACATTGTTGTTCTGAGCAGCCAATGCATAGAGAGGACCATGGTGCTGACCTCTCCAGGAGACAGGATGTCCACTCACTGACCCACAGTGCTAAGGGGACACCACTGGAGTCACAGTGAGGGTATTGCTCCCGGTCTGACCTCCACATTCCAGAGAAAAACATGAACAGAGCACAACAGAACAGCAAAGAAAGCAAAACAATGAAGTCCCCAAGGAATCCTGAAAATAGACTTCAGAATCGGTGGGCAGGCCGTGGCACTTCACCAGATCTGATTGGAAAACAATTGGAAGGGTTAGCAGACAGACATGGCTTTTTTTTCTTTTTGCTTTTTTCTCATGTCTATTCATAGAAGATAGGCAGGATGTAGGATAACCAATCCCAAGGAGAAAATAATGAGGCTGAAGACTCTAGGGGACATAGGATAGGGGGAGGTAGGAAAAAGGAATAGAGGAGCCAACAAAACAAGGGACAAGGGAACAATAAGAGATCTGAAATCAATGGAAAGGAGGGTGTTGCTGGCCTAGTGGTGTTTGATAAAATGTATTGTAGCTTAGAGAAAGTACTGAGAGTCTAATGAAGGTCAAACATGATAGTGGGGCAGAAGGAAAGTAAAAAGAGATAGAGGAAAGCATTAGGAGACAAAAGACATTTATAGAGTTACAAATATAGGCATGCACATATGTAAATATAAAAAAATATATTAATAGAGATATAGGTATAGGTACATATATTTAAATGTTAGGTGTTAAGGTAGCAGATGGGTATTGGGTCTCTACTCAAGTATTCCCTCAATGCAAAATTATTTTGTTCTAATAACCCGGCATTCTGTGAGGCTCATCTTCCTGAAGTCAAAATTGGGTGCATGCATAAGGAACTCTGTTGAAGAAAACTGATGATGCCCGGCTATTAAAAGATATAACATCTAGGCTCTTAAAGACTTGAAGTTAAAGAAGCAACCATGTAGCAGAGAAGCAACAAGCCCACATTGAATAAGCATACCAGTCTGTGTGATCATGAGGTTTTGACAGGATCAGATATCAGGCTTCAGAAGATCCAAAACAAACAATCATATCAATAAAAATGATTGGGGTGGAGTGGAGCCCCCAAACCCATCTGTAGACAATTGGACATCCCTCACGAAGGGTTACAAGAAAAGAATGAGTCAGCCAGGGGGCAGTGTAGCAACAACAAAACACAAAACATTTCTCCAGTTCTTTAATTCTCCCTCCCCCCTCCACTATCATGACGTCAGTTCTACCTTACTAATCCAGCTAGACCAGAGCATGTACACTGGAACAGATAAGAGGTCTGGACACAGGGAATCCAGGACAGCTAAATACCTCAGGAAAAATAATAGGTGAAGCAATGCCATGAGGTTAGGGGAAAGGTGAATGGGGGTGCCGGGGAATGGAACCAATCACAATAATTGACATATAACACCCCCTCCGCAGTGGGACGACCAACAGAAACATGGGTGAAGGGAGACAGGGAACTTTGTAAGTGTGGTAGTTACATAATCTGGTGTCAATTTGGGATTTGAGGGGATTAAGAATGAAGCAGTGGAGTATAGTCTGTCAATTAGGTCATAGCCAATAAGCCCTATGTGTGGGTATGCCTTACCCTAAAAACTCTGGGAATTCCTGGATTTCTTCTTTGGAGGCCAGAGAATTTCTCTCTCTGCTCACTGTATGAGAGACACTCTACTGACAAGATACATGGCACTACGCTGATAGACTCCATGCCTGGGAACTAGATGAGCCACAGGGAGACCCATGCCAGCACTGAGATGCTTCTACCACCATTGGATCCACAAGACTATGCATCCAATGAACTGTGATTGTACTGCATTCAGTGTCATTTCATGTGTTTCGTGAGTCTGAAATGGACTTAATAGATTGATATCGGACATATGGGCTAATATCAGATTTATGGACTTGATCTGGACTGGACTGGGATGTTTTCTCAATATTCAACTGCTCCTGTATAAAAACCTCATTCTTATACTCATATGAGTGTCTATTAATTTGTTTCTTTAGTTTGCATGGACTAACACAGTAAGATGTGGAAATAATAATAATTTTAAATTATCAAGGTGTGATAGTTTATTGTGCCAGCCTGGCCGATAAACACAAGTAGGATTAATTGAAGGGCGGAGGGATAAATGGCTTGGTGAGCCGCGCCTTGCTTGTCTCTCGTTTTTCAATCACTGGACCTGCGTGCGGCTGCCTTGCTTGTTCTGTGCCTCAATTTAAAGGGGTACACTACCTGTGGGATACCTAGCCTGTGGACTGTGTTGCTGTAAGTTAAGGTCCCTTTAAGCCCACACGATTGGAATGTTCGTCTCTGGAGCTGGGGACTGACTGTTGGTGACCTGCCTTGCTGTTTGCTGCCTGGGTATATATAGCCCAGCTCTCCCTATAAAAAGGGAGTGGCGACTGGTGGCTCTCAAGACTTAAAGGACTGCTAGTGTCTCACTGCTTTATAATTTAACTGTTAATTTCTTGTATTATCTATCTGTATATAATTTAACAGTTCATTTCCTGTATCATATATCTATCTTTATAAATATATTTATATATAATTACTATCAATCTGATTTTTTTCTCTCTAGAGAACCCTGTCCAACACATTTTGGTACCAGGAGTGCTTCTAGAGAAATAAACCATAAATATGGGTTTCTTAAATTGTCTTTCCAACCTGATTAGTCTTAACAGCACTTCACCACCCCCAAATGTGGATATGTCTGCTACTTCAACACCCCAAAATGTGGATATGTCTGCTACCCTTATTAATTAATCCATGGTGTGAAATAGCAAAGATAATACCTAAAGTAGCACCACTGATAGATGGTTAAAGGAGATGCTCTGGGTGATCGTATGTTTGATATTTTCCAGGAGTTTTGTAATGATGACAAGTATAGGGAAGCTGGTTGGCTGGTCCTTCTTACAATGGAAAGTGTGATTAAGGAGAGGGATGATCTCAGAGCCTCAAAGGCACGCCTCAGGTGCAGAATAAATGATTTGAAACCTTCCATTTGTGCTACAAAGGAGAGCCTTCTCTCCTCTAGTAAAAGAGCTGACATTGCTGAGAACCAGGTCCAGAGTCTCATTATACGAGTGGCTAAATTACAACGGCAGCTGAATTGCAGATCTAGAGTAGTGTCTGAAACCAAAGTAAGGGCATTAATTGGTAAAAGTTGGGACCCTGAAACATGGGATGGGAACATTTGGGCTGATGATCCAGAAGAGGAGGACATTGAGTCCTTAGAAATACCTGAGCAGATTAGCCAAACTATTCAAGTTGATATGCCAGGTGGGGCTGCATCAGTAGCATTACCTGAGGAAGATGCCTCGCAAGATATTGCTGAGAGCATCCAGGAAACACCCTCACCACCCATTATTTCCACTAGACCTGTCACTAAAATTAAGTCTCAGAAACCTCCTAAAGGTGAGGTTGAGATGATTATCCAAGAAGAAGCATGCTATACTCATAAAGACCTGCTCGAGTTTTCAAATATGTACAAGCAAAAGCCTGGAGAATATCTCTCGGAATGTAATATTAGACCGGTCTGAGTTTCTGGATATGGGACCCCTAAGCACAGACTCTTCTGTGACACCTACCTTGGTACACTGTAGAGGAAGGCATCCAAAAGCTTAGAATGTTAGAATGGATCTGTCAAGATATTCCCATTGGGTCAGCTGGATCATATGGTCCCAGTGGCAAAGCAGCTTGCATGGCAGCCTGAACTTGTTGAAGAGCCTTTTCTTTTCTGGGCCCCACTCAAAATTGAAGGCTTTTCGTATCACTTGATAAATAGGTCGAAGTAGAACACCCAAGTGAGGGATACGTTGCCTCCAAAATCCGAAGAGGCCCACTAGGCATTGTGCCTCTTTTTTAGTTGTTGGGGACACTAAATGCAATAGCTTATCCTTCACTTTAATAGGAATATCTCGACATGCCTCACACCACTGGACCCCTAGAAATTTTACTGATGTTGAGGGTACCTGAATCGTTGTTGGGTTAATTTCCCAACCCCTTGTATGCAGATATTGTACCAATGAGGACATACCCTTTACCACAACCATAAGGAACAAGTTTGTGAAGTGGGCCCCAGCATCTCTTAAGACTCCTGTAATTGCTATTTTATGTGCGCCAGGATTAACAGTGGGCACTGCCCTAAGCAAACTCTGACATTTGCCCACAATGGGGCTGATTGGTTCCCGTGATGGTAGAGGGCAGGTGTCAGTACTGAATCAACAGAGACAGAGTGGGCGTGGTTATAAATAGACAATAAGTTTTCAATAATAATCAAAGCAACCTGTCTCATGTGGAATTATGGCATTGGCTACTTAGCCACAGTGTCCCTAGGAATGAAATATTTACGTGATCTGTACAGGCAAAAGAATGGTAGATCAGGTGAACAGCAAAATAGACAGTCACGATTGCTCAGTCAATTCCCAGACCTGAGCAAGTTTACAGACCCACAACCCCTTGCTACATCACCGAAGGTTTATACTGTTAGTCTTTCTTCTAGCCTTCCCCAAAGGGACCTACAGCCTTTCACAAGAGTGACTGTTCATTGGGGGAAAGGAAATAATGAAACGTTTCAGGGATTACTAGACACTGGCTCAGAAATGACACTAATTCCAGGAGACCCAAAATGTTTCAAAGGCCCACCAATCAGAGTGGGGGCTTATGGAGGTCAAGTTATCAATGGAGTTTTAGCTCAAGTACGCCTCACTGTGGGTCCAATGGGCCCCTGGACCCATCCTGTGTTATTTCCCCAGTTCCAGAATGCATCATTGGAATAGACATACTTAGTAACTGGCAGAAACCCCATATCGTATCCCTAAAATGTGAAATAAGAGCTATCATGGTAGGAAAGGCCAAGTGGACACCATTAGAATTGCCATTACCTAGGAAAATAGTAAACCAAAAGCAGTACCGCATTACTGGAGGGATTGCAGAGATCAGTGCCACCATCAAAGACTTGAAAGATGCAGGGGTGGTGATTCCTACTACATCCCCATTAACTCACCTATTTTGGTCTGTAAAGAAGACAGATGGATCCTTGAGAATGACAGTAGATTACCGTAACCTTAACCAGGTGGTGACTCCAATTGCAGCTGCTATCCCAGATGTGATTGCATTGCTGGAGCAAATTAATACTTCTCCTGGTACATGGTATGCAGCTATTGATCTGGCTAATGCCTTCTTCTCAATACCAGTCTCAGAAGCAGTTTGCCTTTACCTGGCAGGGGCAACAATATACTTTCACAACTCTCCCCCAGGGGTACATCAACTCTTCAGCCCTGTGCCATAATTTAGTCCGAAGGGAACTTGACCACCTGTCTATTCCACAAAATGTCACACTGGTCCATTATATTGATGACATTATGCTGATTGGTCCCTCTAAAGAGGATGTATCAAAGACTCTAGATTCATTGGTACAATATCTGCGTACAAGTGGTTGTGAAATTAACCCAACAAAGATTCAGGTACCCTCAACATCAGCAAAATTTCTAGGGGTCCAGTGGTGTGAGGCATGTCGAGATATTCCTATTAAAGTGAAGGATAAGCTATTGCATTTAGCGCCCCCAACAACTAAAAAAGAGGCACAATGCCTAGTGGGCCTCTTCGGATTTTTGGAGGCAACGTATCCCTCACTTGGGTGTTCTTCTTCGACCTATTTATCAAGTGATATGAAAAGCCTCCAATTTTGAGAGGGGCCCAGAAAAGAAAAGGCTCTTCAACAAGTTCAGGCTGCCATGCAAGCTGCTTTGCCACTGGGACCATATGATCCAGCTGACCCAATGGTGCTAGAGGTGTCAGTTATAGATAAAGATGCAGTGTGGAGTCTTTGGCAGACCCCTACTGGTGAATCACAGCGTAGACCATTGGGATTTTGGAGTAAAGTCTTGCCATCATCTGAAAACAACTACTCCCCCTTTGAAAAACAGCTGTTGGCCTGTTACTGGGCCTTGGTGGAGACTGAACGCCTCACCATGGGCCACCAAGTCACCACGAGGCCTGAATTACCTATCATGAACTGGGTATTGTCTGACCCACGTAATCATAAAGTTGGACGTGCGCAGCAACTCTCCATTGTTAAATGGAAGTGGTATATACGAGATCAGGCCAAAGCAGGACGTGAAGGAGCAAGTAAGCTGCATTAAGAAGTGGCCCAAATGCCCACAGTCTCCACTCCTGTCACATTGCCTCCTTTATCCCAGTCTGCACCTATAGCCTCCTTGGGAGTTCCTTGCCATACTTTAAGTGAAGACCAAAAAAGTCATGCTTGGTTTACTGATGGCTCTGCATGATATGCAGGTGTCACTCATAAATGGAGAGCAGCAGCACTACAGTCCCTTTCTGGGATCTCCCTAAAGGACAGTGGTGAAGGGAAATCTCAATGGGCAGAACCTCGAGCAGTGCACCTGGCCGTTCAGTTTGCATATGAGGAAAATTGGCCAGATGTGAGACTATATACTGATTCATGGGCTGTGGCTAATGGCTTGGCTGGATGGTCAGGGAATTGGAAGGACCATGATTGGAAAATTGGTGACAAGGAGGTGTGGGGAAGAGGTATGTAGATAGACCTCTCTGAATGGGCCAAGAAAGTGAAGGTAATTGTATCGCACATGAACGCTCACCAGGATTACCTCTGAAGAGGAGGACTTTAATAATCAAGTGGATAAGATTACATGCGCTGTGAAGACTGGTCCTCCTCTTTCCTCTGCCACTCCTGTTATCATCCAATGGGCACATGAACAAAGTGGACATGGTGGCAGGGCTGGAGGTTATGCATGGGCACAGCAACATGGGCTTCCACTCACCAAGGCTGACTTAGCCACTGCTGAGTGTCCCATTTGCCAGCAACCGAAACCAACATTAAGTCCAAGATAGGGGACAATTCCTCGGGGAGATCAACCAGCAACTTGGTGGCAGGTTGATTACATAGGCCCACTTCCATCATGGAGGGGACAGCATTTTGCTCTTACTGGAATAGACACCTACTCTGAATATGGATTTGCCTTCCCTGCACGTGATGCTTCTGCCAAAACTAATATTCGTGCACTTACAGAATGCCTCATCCACCGGCATAGCATCCCACATAGCATTGCTTCAGATCAAGGAACTCACTTTACAGCAAATACAGTGTGGCAATGGGCCCATTCCCATGGAATCCACTGGTTGTATCATATTCCTCATCATTCTGAAGCTGCTGGCTTGATAGAACGATGGAATGGGCTCCTAAAGACACAATTATGGCACCAACTAGTTGGCAACAACTTGCGGGGCTGGGGCAATGTTCTCCAGGAAGCTGTATACACTCTAAACCAGCGGCCAATATATGGTGCTATGTCTCCAATAGCCAGAATTCATGGGTCCAGGAACCAAGGAGTGGAAGCTGGAGTGGCACCACTCACTATTACTCCTAGTGATCCACTTGCAGCATTTTTGCTTCCTGTCCCAGGAACCCTGTGTTCCTCAGGCCTGGAGGTCCTGGTCCCTAAGAAAGGAACTCTCCCACCTGGAAACACAGCATGGATTCCACTGAACTGGCAGCTGAGAATGCCCACTGGTCACTTTGGACTTCTCATGCCTTTGGATCAACAGGTCAGGAAGAATGTCACTGTACTAAGTGGTGTGATTGATCCTGATTACCAAGGAGAAATTGGACTGGTACTACATAATGGAGGTAAAGAAGAATGTCTGGAATCCAGGAGATCCCATAGGCCGACTCTTAGTGTTACCATGCCCTGTTGTTAAAGTAAATGGTTACCCAATTCTGATAGGACTTATAATGACCCAGACCCCTCAGGAATGAAGGTCTGGGTCAACCCTCCAAGTAAAAAACCACAGCCAGCTGAGATGCTTGCTGAGGGCAAAGGTAATACAGAATGGGTAGTAGTAGAAGGTAGTTCTACCTATCAATTACGACCACGTAATCAATTGCAAAAGCGAGGTTTGTAATTGTCATTGTATTTTCTTTGCATATGATTATTGTATATATTTCCCTTGTTCAGGTATGATATATCAGATATAATTTGATGATATAATTTATTGATATAATTTATATGTATGATAGATGATTGATGATAAGTATAAGTGTGATTTCATTAATGTCTGGAAATTATAAAAGTATGTGTGGGTAAAGAATTGTGTATAGGTGCCAGGCTGGCAAGGGGTGGATTGCAATAGTTTATTGTGCCAGCCTGGCCGATAAACACATGTAGGATTAATTGCAGGGCGGAGGGATAAATGGCTCGGTGAGCCGCGCCTTGCTTGTCTCTCGTTTTTCAATCATCTGCCTTGCTTGTTCTGTGCCTCAATTTAAAGGGGTATACTACCTTTGGGATACCTAGTCTGTGGACTGTGTTGCTGTAAGTTAAGGTCCCTTTGAGCCAACCTGATTGAAATGTTCGTCTCTGGAGCTGGGGACTGACAGTTGGTGACCTGCCTTGCTGTTTGCTGCCTGGGTATATATAGCCCAGCTCTCTCTACAAAAAGGGACTGGCAACTGGTGGTTCTCAAGACTTAAAGGACTACTAGTGTCTCATTGCTTTATAATTCAACTGTTAATTTCTTGTATTATCTATCTGTATATAATTTAATGGTTCATTTCTTGTGTTATATATCTATCTTTATAACTATAAATATATATATCTTTATAAATACATATATATTATTAAATATATATATATATATATATAATTACTAGAAATCTGGTTTTGTCTCTCTAGAGAACCCTGTCTAACACACAAGGGTTCATGAGGGCTGGAGGGTTGGAGAGAGAGGAAAAAAAGAGGAGCTTATACCAAGGGCTCAAGTAGAACGAAAATGTTTGGAAAATGATGATGGCAACATATATACAAATGTGCTTGATAAAACTGAGGCATGGATTCTTGTGAGAGTTGTAAGAACCCTCAATAAAAATATTTTAAAAGGAAAACAAAAGATCAAAGGAAAAGAGGGGGAAAACCAAGCAAAAAAATGGAAAAGCACATAATTGCAGGTCGCTCTGTTGACCTTTATGATTATCCTCCCAGCTGACCCTTGGAGGCCCAGGAACTGCCCCTCCCAACCTGAAGGTTATTTGGGGGGCTCCTTAGGGGTTTTGTGGCTTTTATTTCTGATCTGTTATGCTCCCTTCTTGGTTTGCCCCACTGTGGCAGGGATCAGCCTAGACTCAGTCAGTGCCATGTGTGACCAGTATTATCCTCAGTAGTGGTATACTTCAGAGAGAGGTCATCATGTCCAGAGCTATTGTTGGCCTTGTATGGGGTCTAGTCCCTCACTCTCTTTTATTCTTCCTTTTTCTTTCTTGGTTTGCTTCTGTGTGGGAGTGGCAAGTCAGCCCCTCTCCCTAACCTGTAAGTTTAGTATTGTCCGCTGTAGCATTTACTTCCAGGGAGGGGGTCAGTGTGATTCTGATTGGGCTGACTCTGTAGCCCACTCTGTTCATGAGCTTCTCCTTGTGGTTACATTACTGTCAAGGTTTGGCATACCCTGATGGGGTTTTCGCTTATGCTCCCATTTCTGTGGAAACAAAAAGTACCCTTCTCTTGGGTGGATTAGTACCCTGCTCCCCCAATGTCATCTTCCCCCTCTGTTTTTCACCTTTCTTCTCCCCTCCCCTTTTTTTGTGATGGGATGACACATACATCCTTGGACTTGGTCTGTCCCCTGCCTGATTACCTGGACCTCAACCCATACAGTGTGGGATAAGTGACTTTCTTATATACCTACTGTTCTGATTACACTTACTTCCACAGATTCATGTTGTATTTGTCCTTTTGTGGTTGGCTAACTTAGCTTAATTTTCTTTAACTCTTCCCATGAAATGATGTTCTTCATGCAATCATCAATGCTTTTTAGGGATGCAAAGTACTCCATTGTGTTTATGTGCCAAAGCATTTTAATCCACTTATGTATTGATGGAAATTTAGTTTGTTTCTAATTATTTGTGATGGTGAACTGCACCACAATAAACATTCAAGTCCAGACAACTAGTCATAGTCGATTCCTTACATCTTTTGGGTATATGCCTGGTATAGGGATTGTTGGCTTGTAAGGTAACTCAACTTCCATATACTTTAAATATAGCCTTTATTTTGTAATCCCTTTGCACTGTTATATTTTTTCATCCTACCTTTGTAGTAAATAATAATTAGTTTGCTTATTCTTGCTCATTCTCCCAGTAGACAAGCCTTGATCTGTTTTGCTTCCCACTCTTTTTCTATGCCTAGCACATAGAAACAGCTCATTAAATAGCTATTGAAGTAGCTCTACAATCTAGTCAACTCACTCTTCTGTTAAAGTATTCACAGTTTCTTTTTTTGACACATGATTGAATAAAGATATTTGCATAGAAGTAGACTCTTTGTCCCTCCTGTTTGAGAAGTGACCACAGGTAGAAAATGATTGATTGATAGATTGATTGATCAATTGTGTACTGACATACCCTGTATGATCACTACATTATTATTTTTATCACAAGTGTCTTTTTCAGAAGATATGAGAGTCTTCATTTTAAAAATGATTAAGTAGACCCACAAGGGTTAAAATGGCTTATTCAAATGGATAGACCTAAAAAAATGATGCTGTTCTGCAGAGCACGTCTCCAACACTATAAGCAAAGCAAAAGGTGAGCCTCAGATATCAAGGAAATACTAGTAATCCTTGACAAAGGATTTGATACGCAGCACCCACAGATCAATTGGAAGAGAGAGGGAGCGAGGCGGTCTTATAATTTTTGTGACATCAGTGAACAAGTTTTTGGAAGAGAAAATCTGAAAGGATCATACATCTATCAGACAACTGCTAATTTAAGTAGTAAGAGATGACGTTGTATTCCTTAAATTAGAAAAATGTAGAAAAACTCAATAATATCAATTCTGGTATATGGGAATGCATATTTTAAACTCTATTAGTGGGACTATAAATTGGTTTCAATACTTTGAAGAGATATTAGTAATATATAAAAAGATTAAAATATCTGTACATTGTGACCCAGTAATTACACTTCTAGGTATATCCCAAAAGAATGACATACCAAATATTGAATAAATCTGTGTCAGACACCCACCAATCAGCATTGACACCAACCTGCAAACAACTGAGCCTTGTCATTTTGATGGATTTTACTTGAAAAAACTCCTATATATACCTGAGAGGAACTCTTGTGTATAGACACATACAAGAAGCCTTAAATAAAAATAATCACATAAGGATTATTTGTAATAACAAAAGCCTGAACATTGCATATTTATCTATCTATAAGAAAGTGGACAAGATCTTGCAGTCATAGAATAACATGCCAATGAGCAGTTTAAAAGAATAAACAAGATCCACGTAAATCCATTCTGTTAAATTTAATCAAATAACAAGAAAACATTATTTTTTAAAAAGAATTCCTAGGGCGTGATGACATTTATATTAAACTTTAAATATCACTTTAGCAACATGGCGACTGAGTAATGCATACCAGAAGGACTCCACAGAAATCAGCGCAGGAGACCAACTGAGAGAGAAATTCCATACTGCCATTTCATAAGAGGAGCATTATAAAGATAAGTAACACAGATGCACTAGGTTTTGAGTAGCTGTGGGCTTTTAGCTTACCACTGTGGAGGCCAGTTAAGGTTTGACCTTAGCCTCATCATAGTCTCAGCCAGAGCCAGGCTTCTTTAGCTGACCCAAGGCCTTTACTTCAGCACAGCCACAGCTTGCTGCTGCCTCTGGGTAGGGTTTAATCCCCTCTAGCCCCACAGTCAGGTGATTGGGGCTCTGCTTATCTTTACTCTTGTTTTTCTCTCTTCTCTCTTTCCCCCCACACTCTCGGCGGGCTCAGTATTTTTCCCTCTTCTCCTTCCCCTCACATGCCACTGTCAACATTCAAGGCATTTCCAGAAGCCTAGGGTAATTATGCCCATCCTCCACCAAGCCGGGTGAACTCCACCATTTGCAGCATAACACACAGCTGGATAAAGTCCACCAACCTTCCTCCACAGGGGAACTCATACCTACCCTCCAAGGCCCTTTAAGCAGTTTGTGGGAAATATTGCCTGACCGCACTATGCAGCTTAACATGTGGCTGAAGATATCCTGCCTGATTCCCACTGCAGTGAATCTCACGCCTACCTCCCTAGGCTACCGGGGGAATTCCTTCCCTCGCTTTATGGTGTTTCACCTTAAAAGAAACACAGCCTACAAAATATCCTTGCCGAACCAGCATGGGCAGAGGAACAGAACTCACAGAGCACAAATAAGAGACCACCACATAGAATAACACCACTCAGAGAGAAAAAAATAGAAAGTAGCCCCCAAGATAGAATTGGTTTAAGGGTGGAAAGAAGTCAAGAATGAAACACAAACATACACACATGTACACCACATTAATAAGAAAGGGAGGCAGGAAAACACCCAACACAAAAGCTATAAAATGACATCACAGAGTCCACAGATGGATGTAATAACCCTGGTATCAATGGACTGAACTCAGGCATTTAAAGGCAGAGGATAGCAGACTGGCTTAGAAAACAACCTGTCAATCTACTGCCTACAGTAGACACAGATGAGGTCACAGACAAAAATAGGCTGAGAATCAAAGGCTGGAGAATAATAAACCAAGAAAATGGCAATTTCAAAAAAGCAGGGGTTGCAATCCTAATATCGGACAAATAAATCTCAAGGTGAAAGCCATAACAAGAGATAAGGAGAGTCACTATATAATGCTCAAGAGAACAGTAGGCAAAGAACCAGTGGGCATAATAAATATATTCGCACCCAATGAGAGCCCCACGAAATTCATCAAACACTCAAAAAGATGAAAAATGAAATTTCAGACTCAACAATTATACTACATTACTTTAATACACCACTCGCTGAGAAAGACAGATTACAAAGAAAGAAGTTTAGCAAGGAGGATACGAATCTAAGCATTATGAATAGACTATTTCATCTGATAGATATTCTAAGAGCTCTCCACCCATATCTAAAAAATTTCACATATTTTTCAAGTCCACATGGCACATACTCTAAGATAGACCACATGCTGAGGCACAAGTTGAATCTGTGTAAATCAGAGAACATAGAGATCATACAGATTTCACTCTCTGATCACTAAGACAAAAGGCTGGAAATCAACAAAGTAACGACAGAGAAAACAAGGAAAACAATTGAAGTACGACCAACTCTCTATTGCAAAAGAAGTGGGTACTGGCCCAGAGATGAAATCAGGAAGTTTCTAGAAATTCAGGAGAATGAGAGTATGGTGTACCAAAACCTTTGGGACACTGCAAAGACAGTTATCAGAGGAAGGTTGATAGTAATACATGCACAAATGAAAAAGGAAGAGAGACTTATGTTTGATATGTTGACACAAAACTAAAAGCAATTAGAACAGAGTCAAAAGGACAATTCTAATAGCAAAATAAAAGAAATAATAAACATTAGGATTGAGATTCATGAGAAGAAACACAAGAAAACTACGCAAAAAAAACTATGCTGCTAAAATTTGGTTCTTTGAAAAGATTAACACTATAGACAATCCACTGGAAAACCTAACCCAAAAAGGAAGAACCAAATTTCAATAGCAAGGATGAACAATGAAACAGGGGATATTAAAATGGACCATAATGAAATCAAAAGGATAATTACACATTATTATGAAGGCCTGTACTCCAATGAATTCAACATCTTGCAATACATGGGCAAAAACTTGGAAAAACAATCCCTCACCAAACTATCCCAGATGGACATCAAGAATCTCAATAGACACATAGCAATAGAATAAATAGACAAGGTTATCAAGGGATTACCAACAAAAATTCCCAAGGACCAGATGGCTTCACAGGAGAATTCTACCAAGCATTTAGGAAGAACTGACATCAATCCTATTCAAACTCTTCCAGAATGTACAAAAAGACGTCACAGTCCCAAACTCGTTCTATGAAGACTTGAAGTTAAACAAGTGGCCATCTACCTCAGAAGCAACAAAACCCACATGGAAGAACACACCAGCCTTTGTGATCACGAGGTGCTGAACAGACCAGTTATCAGGCATCAAAGAACAAAAAGTCATATTATTGTGTGCTCACCTCCCCGATATGATCACTGAAGGCAAATGGGTGCATAGCAAATGCGGTGAAGAAAGCCGATTGTGCACAGCTATCCAAGGATTTAGCACCTGGGGTCTTAAAGACTTGAAGATAAACAAGCGGCCACCCTTTTCAGAAGCAACAAAGCCCACATGAAAGAAGCACACCAGCCTGTGTGATCACCAGGTGTCAACGGGATGATGTATCAGGCATCAAAGAACAAAAAATCATATCATTGCGAATGAGAGGGAGTGAGAGGTGGGGACCCAAAGCCCATCTGTAGGTAACTCGACATCCCTTTATGGAAGGGTTGTGGGAAAGAGATGAGCCAGTCACGGTGCAGAGTAGCCATGAGGAAACACAACTTTCCTCTAGTTCCTAAATGCTCCCCCCTCCCACTATCATCGTCCCAATTTTACCTTACAAATCTGACTAGATGAGAAGATATACATTGGTACAGATAGGAACTGGAAACACAGGGAATCCAGGACTCATGATCCCTTCAGGACCTGTGGTAAGAGCAGTGATACTGGGAGACTGGCAGGAGGGTGGGGTGGAAAGGGGAAACTGATTACGGGGATCTACATATAACCTCATCCCTTGGGGATGAACAACAGAAAAGTGGGTGAAGGGAGACGTCGGATAGTGTAAGATATGACAAAATAATAATTTATAAATTATCAAGAGTTCATGAGGGAGGGGGGAGAGGGTAGGGAGGTAGAAAAATGAGGAGCTGATGCCAAGGGCTTAAGTGGTGAGCAAATGTTTTGAGAATGATGATGGCAATGAATATACAGATGTATGTATGTATTGTGATAAGAATTGTATGAGCCCCCAGTGAAATGACAAAAAAAAGAATGCAAGCAGGAAGCAGAGTGGAAGTAGACCAAGTGATGGCACATTGAGGAGGTTATAAAGAATGAGTTGAATCAGGATGCTTATGAATTGTTGAATGCAAATCTATGATCCTCTCTATATACCTTCACCAAATTCACAATAAATAAAAAGTTTTAAAAAAAACTGATTGCGTCTCCACAGGGAAAGAGAGAATAGACTTCAACCCGGTGCTCTAAGACAAGAATGCAGCACATTGACATGAAGGAGGGCACTGATAGAGAGGCTTGAAGGTCTGGCTCCATTACCAACTAAGCTACCCTCCCCCCAAGAAGAATTAACTTCAGAGAACAGCAATGAAGCTACAGCTCAAGAAAAGGTACTTGTCTGAGCAGAGCACACAGGAGCCAATGTGGGGAGAAGGGGAAAAAAAGTGAAGCACATCCTGGCTCAACAAGCCCTGAGGACAATATCTGTACTCAGAGCAGCAATGCACAGAGACGACCACAGGGCTGGCCTCACCACGGGACACAGCATTCCTCATTGATCCAAAGCACCATTGGGGACAACACTAGAGACACATGGCAGGAATTTTGCCCACCATGAGCCCACTACACCAAAGCCATCCACTGGGGGCATGCAGCACAGCAACTGGGGGAACAAAGCAATGAAGTTCCCAGAGATAGATGTGGGGCCAGGGGATGGCGTCCCTTCAAACTCAAATGGAAAGAACTCATGAAGGACAACAAATAGGCCCTGAAATATTTAAAGGGCTTTTTGTGTGTTGTTGTTGTTATAGCTATTGTTTTACTTTCTATTGTTGCTTTGTTGTACCCAGTCTTGTGATGGTACATATTGTTGTTGCTGAATGTCTACCTGGAAAGGATAGGCGGGATAAATAAGCCAGAAGAGAGAACAATGGGATGAAATTTATGGAGGGACATGGGGGAAGGGAAGACAGGGGAAAGGAAGTGGGTGTTAACAAAGCCAGGGACAAGGGAACAACACGTGATCCAAAATCAATGGCAAGGAGGGTGTAAGAGATCTGGCAGGGCTGGATCAAGGGCAATGTTACTGAGAGGAATTCCTGATCCAAATGAAGGCTGAACATGAAAGTGGAACAAGAGGAAAGTACAAAGAAATAGAGGAAAGATACTAGGAGGCAAAGGGCAGTTAGAGAGATCTAAATACAGGCTTATACAGAAGTAAATATATTTCTGTATGATGAGGGAGAAATAGATCTATGTACATATATTTACAGGTTTAGTATTAAAGAAACAGATGGACAGTGGGTTCATACTCAAGTACTCCCTCAACACAAGAACACTTTGTTCTAAAAATTTGACAGTCTGAGATGCTCACCTTCCATTGTCTTCACGATCACTGAAGACAATGGGTGCACAAGCAAATGTGGTGAAGAAAGCTGATGGTGTCCGGCTACCAAAAGATATAGCATATGAGGTCTTAAAGACCTGAAGATAAACAGGCGGCCATCTAGTTGAGAAACAACAAAGCCCACATGGAAGAAGCACACCAGCCTACTCTGACACGATCGCTGAAGACAAAGTGGGTGCATAAGCAAATGCGCCGAAGAAAGCTGATAGAGCCCGGCTGTCAAAAGATATAGAATCTGGGGTCTTATAGGCTGGAAGATAAACAAGTGGCCATCTAAATGAGAAACAACAAAGCCCACATAGAAGAAGCACACCAGCCTGTGAGATCACAAGGCTTCAAAGGGATCAGGTATCAGGCAACAAAGACCAAAAAAAAAAAATCATAGCATTGTGAATGAGGGGGGAGTGTGTACTGGGGAGCCAGGGCCCATCGGTGGGAAATTGGACATTCCCCACAGACCTTTCTATTGGTTCCCTGGTAAGACACTTTCTTGATATATAATACTTCTTGATACAAAACTCTTCCTAAGACACATATGCATATCACTGGATTTGTTTTTCTAGTTCACCTAGTCAAACACATCCACCATCCCATGACCAAGGATTAAGGAGACACCATGCTGGCCCAGGAAATCCTGAAGAACTATTTTCTGAGAAGAAACTATTAAGCATTGGTAATCCCTGTCATTCCTTCTTTAAATTTCAATGTAATTATCAATTATCTATCAGATTTTTCAATAACTGCATTTACTGTCATTTAAAACTCTGCTTTTTCAACCAAGCCTCATTTAATGTCAATATTTAAAGGTAGTCTTGAACACTGAAAGATGAATTAGCAATTATGTTCTGTATTGAAATATATGGAGAGTCCATTATCTGATTTGTTCAGTTTTCAAAGAACATGACAACCCGGGATCTATAGCGCCAGGAAGGCACCAAACCTGCACCTTTGTCCATTCACAGAATCTCTGCCCTGTTTCACACTCCCAAGTCCTCATCATTCTAGTGCTGCGACAGCACTTGAGGGCTCTTGCTCTGAACTGTGGGTTGAGTTGTTGAGAATCTACGCTAAGTCAGGCTCAACCAGGGACTGCGAGTATAATAATGAATAAACAATGGGCCTTCACTCCATTGGTTGGGATCACCGAGCCTGTCCATCTAATAATAAAAACAAACAAACAAACAAACAAACAAACAAACAAACAGTAGTTTGGGCCCTTTTTTCTTTTCCCTGCCAAACTCATTATATTTTAAGGAGCCTCTAGGGATTAGAATTGACGTTATCAAAGTGTATATAAACTCTTTAGCTCCTAACGCAACCATGGCATGTGGTATCATTTAGTATCTCAAAAATACTGGGGCCATCTATATGAAAGCAAAAATTTCATGAAACACAGCCAACTTTACTTTTGAAACTTCCTTTCATTACAAGTTAACCATATAGTTTGTTTTCGAAGTTCTTGATCTTCATGTGCTACTTCCTATAAGCTTAAGATTTCTGTTTCCTGTTGTACTGAAAGATATTTTCTGAAGCAGTTGATGTAATTACTATTCATTTAACTTCCCACATTCATTACGTAAGCTCAGCATAGCAAACTTATGTATTGACAAAATGCATCCATGGTAAAATAATGATAAATGCTAATAAATTAGATGAATGGTAAACAAGAAAAGCAAAGAAACACAAACTGATGTTGTCTTAGTAAGAGTGGAGCTAGTGACTAAGCATCAGCTGCTAACTGCAAGGTTAGCAGTTCAAAGCCACCACCTGCTCCAAGGGAGAAAATTGCTCAGTGACTGCCTGCTCCTGTAAAAAGTCACAGACTTGCAAATGATATGGAAGAGTTTTACCTTGTCCCATTGGGTTACTATTGGTTAGAATTGACCTGATGATTATGGCTATATCAATCTCTTGGTGGTTTGTGATATGTAAAGCAGGTTTGTGAAAAAAATTAGTTTCATTTTATCTAAATCACAAACGTTAAGCTCAACACATACTTTCAGTGCTAACATGCAAATATGATGGTGATGATGATGAAATAAATATCTTATAACAGTGCTTAGGGTGTAGTACATATGAGTGTTATCAGTTGCTTTTAAACCGGAATGCTCATTAGTGAAACAACATCCAATTTTACAATAAATAGGCTTGGGAAATCCCAATATAAATATTACCACCAGTTCTGTCTTCCTTGGAAAATTATTATTAATACATATTAGAAATAGACACTGGCTCATTATGCATTATTATTAAAGTTTCCTGAAAAACTTGAATATATAAAATCTGTGGTAATATAACTAATATTGGCTATACCAAAGACTTTATTCTCTAGATGGTGTAGAGATGCTCACATTTCAAATGCTTAGAAATAATTTTGATTGCCTGTGTATGACAACTAGAGGACATAATTGGATGTATAACATAATAAAAACATATGCACTTTCTATTTATACATTTAGTATTAAGGTAGCAGATGGACATTGGACCTCTACTGTAGTACTTATTAAATGCAAGAACACTTTGTTCTATTAAATTAGCATTCCATGATTCACACCTTCCCAACACAATCGCTGAAGATAACACAGGTGCATAAGCAAATGTGGTGAAGAAAGCTGATGGTGCCCGGCTATCAAAAGATATAGTGTCTGGGGTCTTAAAGTTTGCAGGTAATCAAGCAGCCATCTAGCTCAGAAGCATCAATGCTGATATGGAAGAAGCACACCAGCCTGTGTGACTATGAGGGGTAGAAGGTACCCGGTATCAGACATTAAAGAACAAAACATCATATTAGTGGGTGCCCACCTTCCAAATATGATCACTGAAGACAAATATGTGCATAAGTAAATGTGGCAAAGAAAGTGGATGGTGCCTGCCTATCAAGAGATAGAGTCTGCGATTTTAAAGGCTTGAAGATAAACAAGCTGCCATCTAGCTCAGAAACAAGAAAGCCCAAGTGGAAGTAACACACCAACTTGTGTGATCACAAGGTGTCAAAGGCATCAGGCATCAAAGAACAAAAAAAGCGTATCATTGTAAAGGAGGGTGAGTTCAGAGTGGAGATCCAAATCCCATCTGTAGGCAACTGGACACCTACTTACTGAAGGGTTGCGGGGAGGAGACAAGCCAGTCAGTTTGCAGGGTAGCAACGATGAAACTTACAAATTTCCTCTATTTCTTAAATGCTTCTCCCCCCCTCCCCCACTATCATGGTCCCAATTCTACCTTACAGATCTGGCTAGACCAGAGGATGTACATTGGTACAGATAGGAACTGGAAACAGGGAATCCAGGAGGGATGATCCCTTCGGGACTAGAGGTGAGAGTGGCAATATCTGAAGGGTAGAGGGAAGGTGGAGTAGAAAGGGAGAACTGATTACAAGGATCTACATATAAGCTCCTCCCTGGGGGATGGGCAACACAAAAGTTGGTGAAGGGAGATATGATGAAATAAAAATTCATAAGTTATCAGGTGTTCATGAGGGAGAGAGAAGTGGGGGGGGAGGAAAAAATAAGGAGCTGATATTAAGGTATCAAGTAGACAACAAAGGTTTTGAGAATGATGATGGCAGCAAATGTACAAATGTGCTTGACACAATGGATGGATGGATGGATGGATGGATTGTAATAAAAATTATACAAACTCACAATTAAATAATTAAAAAAATATGCAATTTCTTTTTAATGAAAGCAAATTAATACTACGGCTTCGAGGTCACTTTTCTGTGAAGTTCACCTGGCCTCAAAATACAGGATTTGGGTCCTTGCAGCTGTTTGTCTCAGAAGGCTATGGAACTGTTGAGTAAGCATTGGATGGCTACCCACAGGTTAGCAGTTCAAACCCACCAGTCACTCTATAGGAGAAATTCAGGCTCTCTGCTCCCTTAGAGCTTTACCTTCTCAGAATTCCTCTATAGGATCATAATGAATCAGAATAAACAAGTTGTCCATGGGTTTGGTATGGGTTTGGGTCACCACCAGGATTCCCATACATAATACTTGATCCAAATTGGACCCAGCTGGTCCTCCCTTGCTGGTATGGACTCGAAGCTGAGATATTCTAGCTCCAATGAGGCTGATGGCATCAACATAGGAATATAAAACCAGGAACTGTGGAATCAGCCATTTTCTACACTATGTGTGGAGAAAAAGCAAACGCCAGCTGTGGAGGGAAAGGAATGGGGCAGATATCCTGAGAGAAGAGAGACCAAGAACATACCTATATGACCGATAGAGACCCAGTAGGTGCCCTCTTCATGACAACACCTGCCTAAACAAAGCTGCATGTTGACTACCCATCTGAGACGTGAAGGAGAGCTGGTGGCGCGGTGATGAGTGGGGCGGCGAGTGAACAAGCCCGTGGTGGCAGTCCACCAGCTGTCCTGGCGTAGACGGATCGGGCCCTCGGAGTCCACAAGCATTGACATCCTGAAACGCCCCAGAGAGCAGTTTTACTCCGACTCAGAGGACCTCTGTGAGTCAGAATTCAGTTGAGGGCCCCGAGCTTTGGGTGGGTTGGATAAGGGATTGCCGACCTTTTCAACTTTGTGGGTCTCACAACTACTAAATGACTGCCACCGTCACCCCTTAACATCCTATCCTTCTCCTCTTTTCAAATACGATTGACCATAAAAGACATTCACGTTTCCATCCCAGTGTTGTAAATGCAGATCATTTCGTTTTTATGAGACACAAATCCAAGCAACATCTGTATTTGCCAGCTCTAGAAATCAAGACTGTGCCTTGCCAGAACCCCGTAGTTGATTGCGAGTGGCTGAATTGAGACTCACCCTAGGGCAGCGATTCTCAACCTGTGGGTCTCAAGCACTTTGGGGGTTGAATGACCCTTTCACAGGGGTTGCCCGGTTCCTAACAGTAGCAAAATTAGAGTTATGAAGCAGCAACGACCATAATGGTATGGTTGGGGTCACCCCCAGATGAGGAACTGTATGAAAGCATTGCGGCTTCAGAAAGCAAGAGAACCACTGCCCTGGGGGCTTCCTGATTCCTGACACTCCTCCACCATTCAGCAGCGTGTTATGCTGCTGCTGGAATCTAGATGCAGCGACTAATATGCATTTTTTAAAGGGAAAAGAGGTGTGTGCCCTGTGTGTACAGGAGCAGTCGGTGCAACTCAGTGCGAATGCTGGAAGCGATGTGCAGAGCTCCGTACATCAGACCCGCGCCTGCAGGATCCAGTGCTTGCACAACCTAGGTTTGCTCAGCTCCAGGAGACTCGGGCACACGTAGAGCAAGGGCCCTCTGTGCGCGCCCACTGTAGAGGAGCTTGGGAAGAGACTGTTCTGGAAGCAGAATAGCCTTAAAGAAACCTTTTAATTGTCATCCCCTGGTATTCTACTGCCTGTGTGAGAGCAGAAGGACGTTTAAACAAAATAACAACAGAATTGTGCTTCACAGGAAGGCATCAACGAGGATGTGTATTTGTTCGGGGTTCGTTTACGGGTAGGGGGTGTTGCTACAAACTGAAGAGAAACAGAAATGCCAGGGAAGAGCTATGGCAAGCCCACGTTGAGTGTTTCCAGAGAAAATGAAAGCATTTATGCAAAGTAGCACATCGGACCTCCAAGAACACGTGCCTAAAGCAATGAGCTCAAATTTCAAATGATTTTCCACTGAACTTGAGGACTGGTTTCCCACAGAAATTGAAATGAAGACCCCAAAAGGCATCAGTATAAGTCCACCATGGCGGCTTAGGGAGATTAAGTGGATTTATTGAGGTGGAGTACATATCACTGCAGACATATAACCCTGCCGGCAGGGCTAGAAGAACAGAGAGGCAGCAGGTAGCCAGGTGAACCCTGCGGGGAGCATTTAAGTGTGATGGGGAGGCTCACATGTCCTAGGGGGTGATGTCAAAGACCAGAGTCGCTTAGGGAACCCGAAGGGCAGGGTGTAGCTTCAGGATCATTGATTGAAACGTCAAATGGAAGTGTCAGGCTAAAGAGAGGACCATTCTTGCCATCTTCCTGCTGAAGGCGAGAGCTTTATCCCTTGAATAGACCATGGAATCTTGATTGACATGATCATTTTTCTTCCGAGAGGGTTCTTGGGCCGCAGGACCACTCCGAGGGGAGTGGAGGGGGGAGAGATGTCTTACTGACTTGCTCCATGTTCTATGGCAACTACTTGCTCCTTGTTTCTTTCTTTTTCATTTATTCTTTTAAGTGAAGTTTCCACCACAGGCGGGGCAGCAACCCTGGTGCGGCCATCTCTCCCTCTGCCTCTGTGGGGTACTGGGTGACACACTGGGTGCTCACCGCAACGCTGCCACATGGGTCCCACCTGCTGCCCCTACGAGGGAGAAAGAAGAGCTTTTCTACATCTGCAAAGAGTTGCAGATCAGACACCCAAAGGGGCACTCCTACTCTGTCAATGAGGCAAGCAAAGGTTCACTCTGAGTCAGCATTAGCTCCGTGGAAGTGGGGTATGTGTGCGTGTGTGTGTGTGTGTGTTGGTGGGGGGTTATTTCTCTGCTGTGTGAAAGGATTCTTTTTCACTCCCAGGGTGCACGACAAGATTTCCATTGCTTCTCACCCTGAGTCTCCATTCTGCGGAAATTTCACCTGAGCTCTTCTATGCAGTGGATGGCCAGAGTTTCTCTGGCTGGCTACATTTCAAATCTGTCAGAGCCAGGGATGTACTTCAGGTGCAGCCAAGTGTGGTACTGTTTGAGCTATTGGCTCAGATGACCTTGACACTGGGTCTCCTCAATTGCAGCTCAACTTTGCTCTTCTGCCACTCTCTAGCTTCTTCTTCTAATTGCTGCTGACTGTTCAAAAGCAGGGCTTCTTGGATGAGCTTCCAATTTTTATAATCTTATAGCAATTCCCTAGGGATTCCTGTGTTTTTTAGTGTCCCTATTAAATAAACATCCAGAGGAAAAGTTTAATTTGCTTCTTACAGTCAGTTCTCATCGTAGGAAATTACCCGTCATTGGAGCCTCTTCTCAATAATGGAGAATTCACTGCCTCAACTAGAGACGTGGCTATTCCCCCAATTTAGATGCGTCAAACTGCAGGAAGTACACAACCAACCATTGAACAGGACGGCATTTATCATTTTGATAAGGCCACATTCAGAGATACAGGATTCCTGGGTGGAAGGATTGGGTCCCACACGGAGATGACCACGTGTTTGTTGCTTTCAGGCGCTGACAATTTGTTGTGACATACAATAAGACTATGTACAGCAGAACCAAATCCGAGACATAGCAGGCTTGCAGTGCAAACCTTTTTCGGGGTAATCTCTCTGACCCAGGACAAGGCGTTGGAAGGACATCTTTCTGACAGACTTAAACAGAGAGAGGCGGGGAAGATCATTTCCCTGATTTCTGCTAATGGATCCACAGCTAGCCTTACTGCTGCAAGAATACTCAGAGAGAGAATAGACCCATGGGAAGCAGAGATGACCAGACCTTACTGTCCCCTTTGTTCTTTCTTGACTGAGATTTGCTGAAAGAACATGCCCACTGTTTAGGTGTTTGTGTTGTTCACCTCACACCGCCCCTCTCATTTCCCCTGAGTGTAACCCTTCAAGGGAGAACCAAGCTTCCTTTTTCTCCCTCAGAGAGACTAGTAGTTTCCAACTGATGACCTTGGGGTAGGTATGCAATACGCCACCGGGGACCCTATTTCTATCTTTCTATGTCTACAACTATCTGTCTATCTATCTGTCTATCAGTCTATCTATCTATATAGCTATCTATCATCTTTAAACCAAGGTTTTGAAGAAACCTTTGGAAAATCTCTTTGCTGTCACAGCGATTGTCCTTAAGTCACTTTAAATCTTCAGTTGAACACATATACTTCCCTAGCATGGGGACACTTAAGGGACACTTAAAACTCAGGGGGCAAAGTACAGAAAACATTGCATGGTGTGAAAAAATATCAACTCAGTGTACTTTTTTGAGCAAAATTAATGTCCTTTTCAATTCTCCCATGTTCCTTCCTGCGCACTCTATCACGCTTCATGAGCGAAGAGAAAATTTTCACTAAACAGCTAGTTGGTGTTGATGCTTACCCGTTGTTTGAACTTGGGGAAGCTATGGGGCCTCTCCGAATGTCACTTTCCTGATCTGCTAAATATTATAGTAGGGTGCTTTTTTATAGATGCTACATGTGAAATTTCCAAAAAAGAAATATTTTTTCATGTTATCCATCTTTCTCATAATAAATAGAAGGTGGCATAGATGCCCATACATGTCATCATAAAAATCAGTTAACAGAGAGAAAAGCTTATTTTTCCACCATGACAATAAATAAGGTAGATGATATTTTCCATACTTCTGCTCATATGCTTATGCCCTCTGGTTGGAGAATGGATAAATAAACTTGGGTCCATACATGAAGTCGAATACCATGCTGAAACTCTGAGACATATCATGACATGGCTGGATATGAAGGGCATTATGCTGAGTGAAGTTAGCTAACTACAGAAGGCCAAATATTTTATGGGGCTGCTGTTATTAACCAATCAACAACAATTGGCCTTCAAACAAACAGCCATGAAAACGAAGCCTCAACTAAGTCTCCAAGGAAGAAGCCCAGCAGCCTGTGTGATCTAAGAATTGCCAACCACAAAGCCCAAAGGCTAAGTAGGGAATGGTGTCTGAAGTCACATGTTGAACACCCATGGAAAGAAGGGTCTGGTGGTCAGAGGAAGCCTCAAGTCCTGTTTGCAGGTGCACACGTAGATTAAGCCTCACGTGAACCACCTCTAACCAAAATCATGGAATGAGAATAGAACGGTAAAGTCAATTAAGGCTGGCATAGTTAGGATAACAGGGAGTACCTTTCCGTTGGATTTCCCTTGTAACCCAGCTTAAAGTTGTTTCACTTTAAGGGTACGGGGAGTGAAGGGGCATGACATGTGTACTCAGTCTCCCGTGAGTGCCCTCTGGCCATGGACCAGGGAAGGGAGAGGCCTAACTTTCAGGGATGAACAATGGAAAGCATAGTCCTGCAGATATAGTTGGTTTCAAACCTAACACCTGACCATTTGATCTTCCTTTTTGTCCTTGTAATATTTGTTCTAGTTTTTAATATTTTCTACTTTCTTTCTGATTTTTATTCTGTGTTACTTGGTTATGGTTGTTAAGATTTTGCTGTGGCTGTTTGCATATTTTCTGCGTATGGAATCCCAGATAGGTCAAGCCATAGAGACAGGAACTAGGTTAATGATTTCTTGGGGGTGCTGCAGGGGAAGGAAAGGTGACTGCTGGTAAGGAGGAGTACAAGGAGGAAGCAAATGCTCCCAAACTGATTGTGGGGATTCTTCTAGAACTCTCATTGGTGTGACTGGACTCTGGAACTGCGTGGTATGTGAATTTTATGCCAATACAATTGGTTGGGGGACAAAAGAGAAAGCCAGAAATTCATGTATGTATCATATCTGGTGGAGCCCTGGTTGTAGTAGGTAGGTGTTGGGCTGTTATCCACATGGTTGGCAGTTTGAAGCCACCAGCCACTACGAGCTAGTCTTGTTGCACAGTAGACCAGTGAAGTTCCGCACTCTTGGATTTGTGGGACATCCCAGGGTCTAGGACACTGGCCACTCAGGCCTGAGCTAAAGCTCAGGCCACCCCAAAGCCACAGGTCCAGGCAACTTTGGCCCAGGTGGCCGGGGCCTGGTTCCTGCCCCTCTCCAGGGGCACAAGGATCCTGCAGGGAGTGGCCTGCAGGTGCTCAGCCTGAACTAAGGAGGACTTTCCTGTGAACCCCAATTGAAAGACAGTTCATCTTAGGGAGGCTCGACAATGTGGCTAACTGTGGGGTTTGTCCTTTAACGGGGTGCATTAGAAACAGAAGCCTGCTTACCTGCTCTGTGGGGCACTGGAGCTTTTAGATTATGCATGCTGACTGCATGAGAAATAGCAACCCTCTAGGAGGCTGGACTACTTCCCTCTTCAAGACAGCAGTGGCCTGCATGAGGCCCCAGGGTGTGAGGTCAGCTTTGTCCTCAGCCCCCTGCCCCAAGCCAAGAGCAAGCCTTGGCTTCCTGCTTCCCTGCAGCCATGCTGCTGTTCTCAGCCCTGTGCTGAGCCCTAGTGGATCTGCGCCGCCCACTGCTCTCTCTGAGATGTAAGTGGCATATGCTGTGGCTCTATCCCAGCCTGTTTGATCCCCTCTGCAATTCAGGCCTTGGCACCAGATAACAGAGTACCTTGCTGAGGGGTGGTTCCTGAGGCAGCCATGGCAGGCTAGGCAACCTCAGGACACCAGGCTGACCTAGCAAAGTGGTGTCAAAGCCGTGCCTGCCCTGTGACTGGGAGCCTGCTGCCAGGGCTGGAGAATCCCCACCTAGGCAGGGTGGCCAACTGCCCTGCACAGTGCCCTAGGCTCTTGGTGGTGTCAGGGGGCTGCTTGGAAGGGGCGCAGATGTAATTTAGAGTGCAGTGAGGGCCAGACACATACTGGTGGAGGAAGACCACTGAGGGCTTCAGGCCCCAGGAGGAAGGCTGGGGGTTAAGGCCCTGCCAAGCCACTGTGTGCCCCTTTCACCTGTGGATCACCAAGTGACCGACCAGGCAGCCATCCAGGTAGGGCTCAGGGAGCCCCGATCTACCTGTCCCAAATTAACAGAGTGCGAGTGTCACCCTTCTTCACAGGTGAAGGTTATTCCACAAGTTTTGAAATGGAGGGCAGAGGGCGGTTGGGGAGACCTTCATTGTTGCAGGAGGCTGTGCTGTGTGTTGGAGGGGGTTTAGTAGCATACCTTGACTCGACCTTCTAGATACCAGGAACACGCCTCATTTCCCCCATGGTGTGAGTCTCAAAATTATCTCCAGTCATCAGCAGATGTCCCGTGGGGAGCAACAACAATTTAGGTGGAAAAACATTGATGTGGATTATCGAAAAATAAAATTTGGTGGTGGGTGTTCTTTCGCAGAGTATATTATGAGTGAATGTCCCCTTGCTGTATTCCGCTTTGAAGCCCCTTTTATTTCTGTTTCTCTCTCTCTTTTTTGTTTAATCTCGATAATCATTTATAAACCTTGCTAAGAATGGTGGGGTGGTGGCATCTGACCCCCTGTGACTCCCCAGGGCAGAAGCAAAATCAAATGCGACAACCCAAGGCTTTGCCTCAGAGGCAGAGGACAGACATGCTTCCACTCACCAACAGTCCTACGAATTCTGACACCAACTGCCCCTCACCTAGCGCTCTCTGCTCCTCCACAGGCTTCCATAATTTATTTTGCTGGGCCCACTCACCATGCATATGGTCATGAAATTCATTAGAGAAGTTAGCAGGTTGCAACCCCGGGTCAGAAATGCTGAGAGTGCAGGACTTCCCATCAGTCAGGACAGCCTCTTTCCCCTGCACACATGGGCACGCCTCTCTTTAGGCCTGAACGTGGCCCCTTGACTACTGCACTCCTTGGGGAGTTCCACAGTTCCTGTAGCACGCAGATAAATGCCCAAAGCATACGCCACTCCTTTGATCACTTGGGCTCAAAGGTGCTCAGCTCCACCTCAGTGGGCTAGCAACTCTAACTGTGTGTCTAAATGCTTAGAGGCACTTGGTCTCACTGGCACACAACTGCACTTTCCGCTTGGGCAGGAAACGCCCTGTGTCACTCTGTTTTTCTACCTCTTGTCTGTCTCCCTCTCTCTCTCCGCTGGTGCTGCTGCCTCTGTTACCCTACCTCTCTAGTGTTACAGATCTCTCTCCTGATGGGGAAGGTTTGGAGAAAAGGGATTTTCAGATTCTACAAATGTGTTCTACTCTAGCCTTTCTTTTTGATAGTAAAATCCTCCATCCTTACTTGTGAAACGGCTCATTTTACATCAAATGGGCTGGCAAGTTTGAGCAATCCCCAGGTTAGAGTTCCACAGTTTCACACTCACCATGTCCCCTAGGAAGGATGCATAATGGAATCAGGTCATGCTGTCAAGCATCTTCCTCCTCCTTTCCCTTTCCAGATACAGCAAGGTACGAATGCTTGGCTTTGTTCATATTGGGGTTTATCTCAGGTCTATTTCTCATTGGGGGTGACCCTCTTCAATTTTTGTTGAATGGTTTTCATTATATGAATCCCTGGGTTGATGAACCTATAGAGAACCAGGTTTCAGGGGTGGGTGCTGTGGTGGTGGTGGGGGGTGGTAAAAGGGAGCTGATGACAAAGTGTTCAAGAGGGAAGAGAATGCTTTCAAACTGATTGTGGGAGCTACTCTACCATACTGCGTGAAGTGATGGAACTTTACAAAGATATATTTGTATTAGCGCCCAATAGAAAGGTTTTGTTGAAAGAAAACAAAAGAAAGAAATTAACAAAAATCAGAGAGAGAGGATAGCCAGTTGGCATGGCCCCCCCGCCCAGTCATTTGTTGGGAGTTCTACAGACTATAGCTAGAAGAGTCATATAAAGTACATTAATACATTATACCTATATGTAGTAAAGATGGGGGTGAGATAGCTAGCAGCAACCGTACATCTACCAGGAGATGCCAGCAACACCTCACCCCTCCTTCCCAGATGGGGCAACCATACTCAACTACAGGCATTGACTAAATTGGACCCTGTTGACAGCCACTGAATGAGATTATACCAAAGATAAGAAGGATGGAGGATTGTGTCCGTCTTGGTCTAAAGGAAATAATTTCCAGTTTCTCTCGTTATATTTTTGCCTCACGTACCTTCTTGTTTACTACAAAATCCATTTTGTTTTGTTTTTCTTGGGTTCCCCCAGGGACCCTCCGTGTTGTGAAAGGATAATATTGGGGTGAGTGGAGATGCCGTGAGATTTGTACGATGTGTAGAGCATGGCCGCTCCATTACTTACTAGATTCCCGTAGCATCTTTCCTTCCCTCCTCCTGCCCTACCCCATTGTGACAGGCTACATTATCTCCAGAGATTTCCCAGTGTCCCTTGGGGCAACACTCTCCCCAGTTGAGAACCATTGCTGTATTTCCTCTTAGATTCCCACATACCATCGCTCTTCTACTCATTTCTCTATTAGAAAAAAACAATGCAGGGTTTTCTCCATTTCTTCACCATAGACATTCAATGATATGTTTTGGGACTTGAACTTCATCGAGCAACCTCACTGTCTAGCTAAAGTGCTCTGATTACTTAGTTTTTCCTCACAAATAGAGCTTTGCAGGCAAGAGGCATGTTGGCAAGTAGCAACTCCCCCCAACTGGCTAACCAATAAGCATTTCTCCTCTGAATGAACAGGAATAGACCATTTTAACCCTTGCCACAGGGGTATTATAGACTACCTTTTTATTATGATACATTCGTTCCTGTGTCTTTTTCAGTAATCCAACCTTGTGAGCTACTTCAAGACAAGGAACAGGTTTGAAAGAAAATAATGTAAAGATTGCAATCAGACACATCTGGGTAAAAATGTTAGTTCTCTGCTTATTTACACATCTTTAGTGAATGTAAGCAAGGCCTCTCCCCTAATCTTTTATCTTATCTGCAAAGGGGGCATAAGGTTTTCTTCTGATTGGGATTCTTATGTTACTCTGAGATGGAGCTGCTATGTAGAAAGCCTTCAAAACTTTTGAGCCACTAATTTGAATTAATATTGATTTTATTAAGCAATATTGTGGCCTCTATAAGGAACCTTTAAAGATGGACTTTAAATCTCAACTATCTTATTCTAGAGAGTGTATATGTTTTCCTCGATTTCTGGTCAGAGCAGAGAAATTCTGGAAAAGAGCTCATTGTAATAAATCCCCCGCACGCTATTTTCCCCGATATTTTAAGGCTTGACTGATTCTAATGTTCTCGTGATCTTGCAATGTGAAAGTGCATTTATCATCATTGTGGGTATTTAATTTGGCAATTGTGAGCAGACGCAGATTGCTTCTGAAGCTTAACAGAATTAGAAATAAAACTGGGAGTTTTCGTTATATTGGTTAGTATAGCAAAGCGTGTCATTTGAGTTTTCAGATTTTCCCAGTAGATAAAATATCATTTCCTCCCACAATAAGCTCTCTTCTGATGTGTAGATGGAGTTTTGACCTTTTGAAGACAAATCAAATTAAAAGTAAACTACAAGGAATGGAACAGCAAAGACTAACAAGAGACTACCTGTGAGTCACAGTACAAAATTCAATGAAAACCCACAGTATGCCGTTATGGTCATTACACAGTGTTCCTCTCCTATCATTGGTGAGGAGAGAAGTGACTTTCCTTACGTCAGGAAGAACGAGCCTCAGTGTAAGTCTGGGACATGCAAATCTGCTTCTCCTCTCTCCATTTTACGGCAGAAGGAGCCCCCAAATGATGGCATGCATGCATACCACATTTAGATGCGAAAAAAAAAATGGACACTGAGCATTGTGACAGAGTGTGTTGGAGGGTTTGCTTCCGGTGGTTTAGGCATGACACTTTTCGGTCGAATCTACTTTGTAAGAGAGAATTGTGGAATATTCGATACAATTAAACACTTCTAATGAACGAAAAGAGGGGGTTGACAATCCACATAACTTTAGGAGTAAATCTGGCATCAACCAATGGAGGGGGGAATATTTTGGCCATGTGGGATAACCTTCATGAAAACTAAGTTTCTATTCAGTGCAACGTTTTTTTATTAAATCATTTTACTGGGGCGCATACAACTCTTATGTCAATCCATACATACATCAAATGTGTAAAGCACATTGGTAGATTCGTTACCCTTATCATTCTCACACGATTTGCTCTCCAACTAAGCCCCGGCATCAGCTCCTCATTTTTCCCTCCCTCCGGTACTCCGTACTCCCTCATGAATAATTTATAAATTATTTGGTCATATCTGACACTGTCGGAAGTCTCCCTTCTCGCACTTTTCTGTTGTCCGTACCCCAAGGAGGAGGTTACATGAAGATCCCTGTCATTAGTTCCCCCTCTCTCCCCAACCCTCTCTCCACACTCCCGGTATCGCCACTCTCACCACTGGTCCCAAAGGAATCATCCGTCCTGGATTCTCGGTGTCTCCACTTGCTATATGAACCAGTGTACATCCTCTGGTCTAGCCAGATTTGTAAGGTAGAATTGGGATCATGATAGTGGTGAGTAGGAAGCATTTAGAAACTAGAGGAAAGTTGTATGTTTCCTCCTTGTGACACTGCACACTGACTGGCTCATCTCATAAGCACCATGCTATCAAGGTGAATCTTTTTGAGAAGATGTAGCCGGTCAGAGTAAACCAAAGGCAAACCCACTGCCACCGAGTCGATTGCTACTCATTGCGACCTTTTCCGCTGGTGGCTTCCAACCGATGAACTGCCTAACTTGGTTCGCTAAACTGCTAACTGGTTACCGGACTCACTTGAAACAAGGGACCCCTAGGATCAGTGGTTCTCAACCTGTGGGGTGCTACCCCTTTGGAGGCCAAAGACCCTTTCATGGGGGTCACCTGATTCATCACAGTAGCAAAATGACAGTGATGAAGTAGCAATGAAAGTGGTCTGGGGCTCACTACAACAGAGGGGCGACTGTAGGAAAGGATCACGACATTAGGAAGGTTGACAAACAGTACCTTAGAGGAATGCAGCACGTCTATAAATGAAACCAGATTCTCAATCACCCACAAAGCATCGAAGTAAGGCTCGTGCGATTTTATTGAAGAAGTTGAACCATCAGGTGTTGTCCAATATGTGTCCTCACCAAGTGTGTTCAAAATGAAGACGGAGTTCATACCGCAGGCTGTCGAAGTGCCTTAAAGGGATCAATGGCTTGGCTCAACCTGTCCGTGTAATTGCCAGTCAAACTCAGATGCCGGTATGACCTTTGGTCCTCATTTCCCTGTGATGTCTATGGTGATGTTCCCTAGCCATCAGCATCAGTTCGGCGGGCACAGTTTGCTCGCATTTCTTCAGGACCTTCACCAATTTGTGGGCAGTCTTTCTATTGTCCTGGGTCAGAAGGGAGACGGAGACTCCAGCGTGGCGTGCTCTCCCAGCGAGTCCGACTCTGTAGATATAGTCATCGATTTTCCGCGGGAAATCATAATTATAGACGCGGGTGATGCCACGTAGATCCAGTCCCCTGGATCCCAAATCGGTAGCAATCAGTATGTTGACTTTGCCGCTTTTGAAGTCTTCCAGCACATGTTGGGGGTCCCTGTACTGTCTTGTGTCATGCAGGGATTGCACCGGTACGCCTTGGAGGCGTAAATCCCTGGCCAGCTGGTCAGCATGGTGCTTTCTGCGGACAAACACGATGACTTTGTCACTGGGTGACACCCTGTCGAGAAACGCTTGCAGCAGAAATTGTTTCCTTTGGTCTGTGGTAATCACGATAGTCTGCTTCACTCTCTGTACCTCGGCCAGGTTCAGAGCACGGACCACGACCAGCAGAGGTTCCTTCACGTAAGACTGTACTACCCGCCAAAGTTTGTGCGACCAAGATGCACTCATTACCACGGTCTGTCGGTCTCGGCGCAAGAGTTCCACAATGCCCTTGATCTGCTCTTCAAATCCTAAGTGAACCATCTTATCGACGTCATCCAACACCAAGTAGGTGATGCCTTTTAGATTGACCAAGGAACTCGTCTTCAGATCATTTAGCCTGTCCGGAGTGGCGATGATGATGTCTGCCCCTTGGGAAATGCTATTGATTTGCTCTGTGCGGCTGCCGCCGCTGTAGACGCACACGCTCCTGAAGTCACTGCCAGTGTATTTACTGCAGTCATCTTCTAACTGGAGCGCTAATTCCCGTGTAGGCGTGAGGATTAGCATCCCAGCTCCACAGCTTCTGTGTCGGAATAGCGGCTGAGTCTGCAGATGGATGAAGCCTGGTAGTAAATAAGACAAGGTTTTGCCACTTCCCGTTTGCGCTGCCCCGATGAGATCTTGCCCCTTTAAAACAATTGGCCAGGCCTGAGCCTGAATGGGGGTGGGTCTTTTAAAACCCCCTCTTTTTAAGTATTTTATAACTGCGCGATAATTTTTAAAGGCATCTTCAAAGGTACGCGTTGGATTGGGAAAATCACGTCGGGGGCCTCCTCTCGGGTCCTGGCAAGTTATTTGGAAATTCTTCTGTCTCCAACGCTGTACTTGCATTTGCGTCATGGACTTGGTGGAGACAGATTCCACGTAGAAGTCTTTCTTAATGGGGGGCAACTTGGCCTCCAGCAGAGAGTCCAACGCACTGCCTCCCAATCGGATTCGATCCCAGTCCAGAGTGGTACAGATTTTTGTGCCCGGCGGGAGACTTGGGCGACGTCTAGAAGTGCCCGCAGCACTGGCGGCCTGGGCCTGGCTTTGCTTCAAAATGTAACGGGCTTCCTCCCGTTTGACAATAATCTCTATAATGCCTTTGGCCTTGAGTTTCATGGCAGACGTTCCAAAGATGTTGACGACCGCCTCAATTTTATCTTGCACTACATGGATTCGAGTATTGGTTGCGGTTTGAATGTCCTTGATTTTCTTTCCTTTCTTACCAACGAGGGCATCTACCAGGTAGGGTTTCAGTTTAAAGGTGAGAGGCGGGCCCCCGTAGCCAGCTGGGCCGCTCCAGTCTGTGCTTCTTCGCCTGCTGCGGCCAGCCGAACCTTTCTGATCTGCGTTCCACTCCCAGATCCCAGCCATTGGGAGACCAGTGGCAATGTCAAGGCCTGCCTAGGAGTACATCAAGCTGGAAGAATCAGAAGGGGGCTGCTGCTCCCTTGGCCGCAGGCTGCCCTTTCTGGTGCCTGGCGGACTAGGGAAGTGTGGGGGGCTGTGGGGCGTGGCCTTGAGAGACTGGCCAATCACAGCCCTGGGACGCAGTTGCATGTGACAGAGGCGTCTATGATGTCACCTTTAAAGAGGCACTCACTGGTAGACACCCTCCCTGCAGCAAAGAGTTAGTATCACTTTAATTTTTGAGCATGTCTCAAGTAGGGTTACAGCTTAACTCCACAGTGTTCATTTTTTACATGAAATTAGTTGTTTCCAAAGGAATAAGATACAGTGGGTTCAAAAACATCAAATTGTTTAAGGATTTCTGTGCTTTTCTTTGAGTAACGTGGTTTTCATGTGTGTGACAAGAATACTTGCTGTGACCAAATTCTCATTTCTTGCTTCTGTCGTGGGGGAGGTGGCGGTGGGGAGCCCACCCGGTGGAGTTGATTCCAGCTCATATTGACCCTGCTGCACAGAGCACAACTGCTCACAGGGTTTCTGAAGTCTCCTGATGCAAGCACACGGCCGTCACTGTCCCCTGCACAGAGACAGGTGTGTTACTGCAACTGACCTGTCCATTCGGAGGCAAGTCCTGTGAGTTCAGTTCCACCAGGGCGCCCCCCTGGTCCATTGTTGCCGACTCAGTGGCCCCTCATAGCCACTCTGTGCACAACCGCACAAAACCTGCTCCAGGCTTGCGCTCGCCTCACCCCTGTGTTTTGGGCCCAGTATGGCAGCACCTATGGAGGTCTCCTCATGGACGGCCTTCCCTTCATCACAGTCCTAACACCATGTGGTTTCCATTCCACCTGGACTCGCTCGAGGCTGCGTTTGTTGGAGGAAAGCCCATGGGATCTTCGTTGTGTTTCTCTAACCTTGTCATTCAAAGGAGGTCTTCCGGATTCCTGCCCGCGATGGGAGGCTGTGGCATGCTCCCCCTGGGTGCCCTCATCTTGGCAACAAAGGAACTCATGACAGAAGCCCTATAGTTAGTTACAGTCAGCTCTCATGCTTTGAAGCCAAGTTCTTTGTAGTGATTTCTCACAAAGAACAGGCCATCTCCAGAAAGGCCGGGGGCACAAAAGAGGCGCTTTACTGTGCTGTCACATTTGTGCCCATCCCATTGACTGGTCTCCCCCCCTCCTTGGAGGGCTTGATTGTATGGGTCAGTGGGCACCTAGGGGCTATGCTCATGTGTGTGTGTACATGTGTATGTGTGTGTGAAGTAAAATGTAACTGGACCAGACTGTGCATGCCCAGACTTTGAATGAGCGTGCTGTGTAAGTGGCATGTGACTTAATTGGCCCTTACATTGCACATCGTTTCCCATAGCTGTCTAGTGGGCACCTCATCTCCTAGGAAGGACCCTTTTCTTTATAGGTTTGGGTAAAGTGTGCCCGATCTCTTAGGAAGGTCCCCCTTCCTTATGGGATGCCTAGGTGTGCCTTGCTGATTGTGGGTCCGTTGGGGACAAACCCTTCTCTCTAAGCTTCACGCCTATCAAGGGCATATATTGCTCCTTAGTCAAATTGACCATTACTTTGATTCAGTATCGAAGACAGAAATCACAAATGTGTCTCTGATTAATCAGGAGACTTAAAAAAATATAGACATTTTCATGATAGATGCTTTTTGCAAAAAAAGCAAGTCATCTAGCCAAATGTATTTGACACAAACAACACCCAGTGTCACTTCAGCTCACTCCACACTAACATCTATTAGGCAATCCCGGAGCTAAGAGTATAACCAACATTGAGAAATCCACGTGTTAAACCTAAAATTCTTAGAGGAATATTCCGTGAGCCCATCCTCATATTTGAAAAATCATAGTGATTGGGAAAATTGGATGAAATGATCTTTTGGGATTTTTTCCCCTTATGAACTGTTTGAAAATCCCTTGGGACATTTTTGTTTTGATAAATATGAATATTTTGAAGTTGTTCAGAAATTCATGGCCTTCCCAGTATACTCCATGACCAGTTTTATTGTCCCATCTTATAGTCTCCCAAAATCTGATATCTGATATTACCAGGATACATTTGTCATACCCAAAAAATAAACATTGGTATAAACTTCTTAGCTTACATCATTAATTTTCCACGAATGAATTTTTTTATGTCCATGATCCCAAACACCACATTGCCTTTTGCTGTCATGGAGAATCATGACAGTCTCTCAACCTCTCCTGATCTTCAAACGGTGGCGGTGTTGGGGGGTCATGATATGGTGTTTTTCAGAATATCCTTCAAACTACGTACGTGTGATGTATTTTCACATGACTAGCCTGCAGTTCTGGGTTTTGGCATCAGCCTTGGAAGTAAATAATCACTGAAGTTAAAGGCGCTCTATGGCATGTTTGGACGCAGTTGCAGCAACAATGTGCTCAAAGAGAAGAACGATTGGAGAATGGTTCAGAAGCCTCCAGTGTTTCGTTCTGTTACACACGGTATCTCTCTGAGTTGGGAACAGCTCAGTGTCGTATAGAAGTACCAGCAACCTCTGTTTTCAGGAAAATGCACCTTGGTAGAGGTTGGCCAGGCCCAAGTCAGTGCATCATGCCTTAAGACTGGAGGCTTCTCCTGACACACCTCACTACAGGTACTGATGGATCCAAGACCAGCTGCCGGCTCACAGGCTACACAGGCTGATAGATCTCAAGAAATAGAGGTCATAGGGTAAGGAGCAATGTGGTAGTCACACAATTTCATGTCAGTGTGATAAATAGAATGTAGGGGTGTAGTCTACCCTGCCAATTAGGCCACACGATCACACCCACCAGGAGGATCCTGGGAGCTTCCTCCCAGGCAGAGGGATGTACTCTTTCTTTGTTTCGCCTTCCTGTTAACAAGCTTCATGAAGCCACAGCGATGAAGCCCAGGGCCCTGGAGATTCATGCACTGCCATTTGATCCATTCCTGCGCTTGGCATCATTGCAGGTGCTGAATGAGTTCAAGAGGAATTCATGGGCTGGTATCCGACTTATGGGCTACTATCAAATGGCTGGACTTGATCTGGACTGGGTTGAAATTTTTCTGGGTGTGTAATTTCTTCTTGATATCAACTTCACTCTTACACATATATGCCTGAGTGTTCCTGGATTTTTTCCTCTAGTCCACCTGGACTAACCCATCATGGTATGTCGTGAGTGGCTCCCAGAGAAAATAATCGTGGTATGTGTATGGATGCTCCTCTGAACGCTGCCTCAGGGTACTTTTTCTATGGCTCTCCAGAAGTCACAAATGGCCATGCGGTTTACTGGGTTGTTATCTGGAAAGAATATGGGAAGGTAACATTTTGATTTTTTCCTTTGGTTATTCCTGTTTGACATGGAAAAAATGAATGTGATTAATGTACCTGCTGTTGTACCTGACAAGTGAGTGAAATCACCCCCTTGAAGTTGTCGTAGTCCATGCTGCTTAGCGAAAAAGCTGACAGAAGGCCAAAATGGCTGACAGAAGGACTAGTCGTGGCTTGATGCAGGAAGAGGACCTCGGCCATATTTTGGATCGGTGCAATAATTTAGATAAGGGTTGAGATAGATAAGGATTGAACCTGACTGTGTGAATATTTAAGCATTGGATCGAGCTGGACTAGGTTTATACGGTTCTCTTCTAACTAATTTTATTGATGCAAAGATTGATAGAAATAGTGAATGGGATTTAAGAGTAGAGCGTTTGTAAGCCTATTTGCTTTTTGGCATCAAAATGGACCTTTCACTGGGTGTAGGACAAGCCTGGGAGACTGACAGCATAAGCCCCACCCAGTGCTTTGGAGTATTGAACAGGACCATGATGTGACGCCTAATCGTTCTTCAGTGAGACCTAGAATTCAGAGTCAGGCCCCAAACCATCCCCAGATCTAAGTGTCTCTTTTTCTTGTTAATTTGCTCTAATTGGGGAGTGAATACATATGTCATATCATTCCACAGTTCTATCACAGCAGACAGAATTGTACAAATGCTTCCACGGTGACTCTGCAAACATGTTTTTCCTCCCGGGACTCCTTGCCATCATCTCCCTGTCGGCCACATCGCACTGAAGGCCATGTTTTGTTTGCTTTCCCTGAGGCTCAGTGTTCCTGCGTTTCTTTAATGCTGCCTCCTGTATTGGTCAATATTCTGCCCATAGAATTTTTAAATATTATATTTTGAGGTTTGAATTCTCTCCTCAGTTCTTTCAGCTTACGATATGCTAAGCAAATTCTTTTTTTTCTTTCTAACTCCAGATATTTGCATGTTTCCTTAGAAAACGTAACTTTGTCTTATGGAGCCCCTTGTTGGAAGTTTTCCCCAAGTCTTTGACCTCACCATTTTTTACATTTGCTTTTTCTGGTCTACACCCTGTTGGAGTACTGGGTTACCCAGTGGACTACTAACTGCAAGGCCAACAATTCAAACGCACTAGCAGCTGAGTGGGAGAAAGAGGAGGATTTCTACTCCTCTAAAAAGTTAAGTCTTGGAAAACCAAAGGGGCTGTTCTACTCTCTTCTGCAGCACTACTGTGAGTCATAAGCGACTCCTTGCCAATGGGAGGGTGGGGGCGAGGAAAAGAGAGAGAGGCAGAAACAGAGAGACAGAGAGAGATTCTATGTTCAAAAGCAAGTTTCTGAATTTCTTCTGATATCCACTTGGCACATTTCTCTCTTTCCTGCTTTGTAAATTACATTTTGCTTTCTTCATGTTTGATATCCTTGATGTCATCCCGCAGCTTTTTGCAGTAAATGAGCCCCACCTATTCTATGTTGTTTTCCCACATCAGGTGGGCTATACCGCAGCTTGGAATTTGGCTCTCATTGACTTGTTTTCCTTTGCTTCAACTTCCACGGAAGCTCACAGGTGAGTCGTTGCTGATCTGTTGCACAGTCAGCTGCTGGCCTTGTGTTAGCTGCTGATATTGAACCTCTCCATCTTCTTTTGCCACAGAGGTTGTCAATTTCACTCCTATGCTTTCCGTCTGAAGAAGTCCATGTATATAGTAGCCTTTGGTGTAGTTTTAAAAAAAGGTATTTCTGATGTAGAAATCAATGGATGTGCCACATTCTCTCCTGTGATTTCCAACTTCATTTCCATCATGAGTAGTTCCAAATCCGGTTCTTTCGTCTTTGTTTCCATTTTTCCCATTCAAATCACCAATGATTATCATTGCACTTGTTGTCATGTTTGCTCAATTTTGTACTGAAGGGTGCATGGGGAGAATCTTCAGTTTCTGTATGTTCAATTCAAAATGACCAACACCAGTGTACTTCAGCTCTAGTTCCTAGTGTACTGATCTTTACGTATCCCATTTCATTTTTCATGATTTTCAATTTTCCTAGATTCATACTTTGGAAAGTCCAAGTTCCAATTGATAATAGATGTTTGCAGCTATTTCTTTTCTTTTTGAGTCATGCCCCATCTGCAAATGATGGTCCTGTAACCTTCACTCTTTATAAGTCATCATAGTCTGCTCTACTTGAGCAGCCAATTCGTCGCTAGTCATATTTTGTGTGCCTTCCCACCGGAAGCGGTTTTTTTTTTTCTGTCAATACATCTGACAATGCTCTACTGCGATTTCTGAACTTTGCACTGGGAACCAATGTTCTGCAGCAATTTGTATCATTTTCAGTGGTTAATTCTGCAGAAGTGGACAGCCAATTCCTTCTTTGTAGTCTGCTCTTAGTCTGGAAGCTCTCTAGACACCTGCTCATCCTGTGTGACCCTGTTAGTGTTTTCCATATCAGTGACATAGCTGCAAACCTCACAGCAAGCACAAGTCACCACAGAGTGGGAAAGTGACAGGCAAGGGGCAGCATAAAGACGAAAGCCTCGGAAGCTCCCAGGAACCAGGTCTCCACTTTGCCCTGTAGGGTTGCTATGAGTGGGAATGGACTTGCTGGGAATGCACTTGTGCATTGGCTGGTTTGGGTTGTGGTGGGGCAATGCATCAACACTAGATGTCAAGAGAAAATTTTGGGCGTTGGAACCAACCAAGTAACCTTAGAAAATAGTCCTGAAGATGTACTTCTGTAAACGTCACAACTGAGAATCTCACGTGAAATGGACTACGGTCATGTAGGGTTGCGGGGGTAGGAATACACCCAACAATAGCAATTTATTAATATATATAAAATCCAAATATTCATTAAATCCACCAGAGAATGGATTGAATCTGTCACTGAAACAATGGGCTCAAGCATAGAAACAATGCTGAGGATCATAGAGGACTGAGTACTGTTCCGTTCTATTGTACATAAGATCATTATGGGTCAGAACTGGCTTGATGGCACCTAACAACACCCCTTTTGCTTTCCTTTTTAAAGGATAATTGTTTCAAAAATGTAAATTCTCTCTATTTAAACATAGAACTGCACTAGTTATACAGAAAATCATACAAAACACCAACAGTAAGTTAACAAAAGACCGATAGCAATGACAAAACAGAATGAAAGTCAATCAAGAATAGAGCAGAACATTAAAACCCCCAAGGAACCTAAAATGTGCCCAAAGAGAGATCGAACGATGAAGACGTACAGGAGCCCTGGTGGTGTACTGCTTACTCATTGTGCTTCTAGCCTACAAGGTCGGCAGTTCAAAACCACTAGGGCCTCAGGAGTGGAAGACCAAGCTTTCCGCTCCTACAAAGAATTCTAGTCTCAGAAACCCACAGGGGAAGTTCTACCTGGTTCTGTGGGGCAACTCTGAATGAGCAGTGCTGACGGCAGTGAGACATCTGCCACAATCAACTTCACAATCCTCTCCAAATGCACAGCTTTTCGGGTTATTTCGGTTTTTATATTGTAATGTGTTCTCTTGGTTTGAGGTTTTACTCCTTTCTTTTTTGGCCAGTATTGTTGTTGTGTTTTTCTGTTGCTGGTTGGTGTTTTGTATGACTTTCTGTATATGAAGAAACTGGATTAATCATTACCTAGGGGCATGGAAGGGAAGGAGAGGGAGATTGAACTATGGGTTTCTCTCATTTAAGAGCAGAGATTGAAGAAAGTCAAGCTCTCTAGCAAACTGTTGTGAGCTCCTCATTTACCATCACAATAGAAGACCCTAGACAAATGCAGGACCAAATTGTCACAAAGGCCTAATTTTCTGAACCCAAAGAGATTGTCGACCCTCCACATGCTTCAAGCCTAGAAGTGAGTTTCCCCAGGGATCAGCTTTCAGTCAAGTAATGTCCTGGTCTCTGGCATGAACAATCCCTGGGAGGAACATACTCCACAATAGAAAACCCAAAGGGCAGCATTTGTCAAAGGCAATGCATGCAGGTGAGAAGGGACAAAGAAGAATTAATAGAGATAGGGAAACCAAGGAAGACGTAGGAGGAATGCTGTAACACTGATAGAATTGTCACAAATGTTACCAAGCAAAATGTATATATTTGTTGAGCGGGAACTTAAATAACTCTGTGAACTTTCACTCAAGGCACAATAAAAAGTTGTTTCTCAAGAAAAAAAATATCTTAAAGAATCCGGATCCGTATATTTAGATTCTGAGAGGAAGAGGACAGAGAAACAGATGATGAAATATGAACCATTCAGGAGAATCGGAAGAGATCAGTATAACGGACAGTGATTTGTTAAGAAGGGGGCTTCATACACAATGTAAAATACTGCAGAAAGGACAGGACTTAGGAGAGTGTTGAATTTGGGAGAAGGAATTCATCAATATCCTCAATGTCATCAAAGTTCTTCTTGTGGAATGATGGAAAACCATATATGGCTAAGAAAGCAATTGGAATAAGATACAAATGGCCCACTAGAGAACCTTGCAGTGGGATAGAGAGAATGTTTAATCTTATAACAAAAGCTAAAATACACTGGGTTAATTTTTAAACAAAACTTCTAGGAAACCAAGATTTCATGGATAGGGTATTAGGATTTATGTGCTAAGGAGTCAATGAATTTTAGGAAGACTATTTATCATGAATATCAGAAGAAAATGAACTGTAATCGTTTTTCAAAAAAGTGTGGGAGGATGTAGATTGGGGGAGAGCATCATAGGAAGATAGGAACCATTCATTAGTAGTTTCAAAAAAGGAAAGTCTTTCTAAAAGGATGGAGGGGGGGAGTACTGGGAGTTCTTTCAAGGAGATTTCAGGGCTATTTTTAGCTGCCCATTAAACCTTTCTCTATCAAATTTAGTTTATTCTCCACAGACTAGGGGGATGCATTATTTAAGTTTATGAAGAAGTGAGGCTATTGAGGTAATTAATTCTCCTTTCAGCACACACAGTAAAAAATAATGTAAGCTGATTAGCACCTGGAATAAGCCCTTTCAAAGAAATTCTCAGTTACCTACTACTTCCTATGGAAATCTTAACACGGTGGTATGCATTTATAAAGTAATAATAACCTTCAATTATTCTTTTCTTCTATTTTGAGGCACTTGAAGGGCTTTCCAGAACTATGACAATTCTTACAACTTGGATGTAGATAAGTGGAAAGAGTACAGTATTATCTACATAATTTGTATCATATAAAAAAAGCTAAACAAAGACCTTAGAATCATGGGATTTTAGAGGTGGAAAGAAATGAATTGGGAAAGCATCCATTTGAACACACGGTTTTAAAGTGAGAACACTAGAGTATACATCAGCTTTGTCCAACAGAAATTACCGATACAAATTTAAATTTTCTAGTAGCTACATATTAGCAAATAGTAAACAGGAGAAACTTCTGGAATGTGGCAAAATGGTGTAGATATTCCTCCTGTGAGAAACAAATAAATTCTCTAGACATTATAAATAAAACAAATAAAAGAATGTTGTGGTAGTTACATTTCTTGCCAACTTGGAGATATAAAAATGTAGGTGTGGAGTCTCACTTTTCAATCAAGTACTAGATGATACCGCCTTATGGGTGTGGCCTTCTCATGAGGGTCCCAGGAACCTCCCCTTCTCTCTCTGTGCCTTCACTTTCCTATTGAGGAGTCATGCTAAAACCTGCTCAAGCCCTGTGATGTGGCTACTGCTATGGGATCCACACCATTCTGCACCCATTCTGCATCACTGCATGTAACTGTGTGAGAGAGAGGGATTTATGGACTAGAATCAGCCTTATGGACATGAGTTTGGGCTGGGATGTTCTCTTGACATACAGTTACTTCTTGACATAACGCTCTTTCTTACACATGTCTGAGTTCACTGGATTTGTTTCTCTCATCAACCTGGCCTAACACAAATGCCCTGAGAGATGGAGAGCAAAAAGACCAGCTAAGAACTTCCAGATTTGAGGAATGACACAATAGTGTGTCATTCTTGGGTTTTCTAGGGCACTGGCTAAAGCCACCTGCAACCTTGCACCACGCCCCCCCACACACAAACAGTCATTAAAAAGCAACATCCCCAAAAAACCCACATGTGTTCTTTCAAGCCAACCAACCAGAAAGGAAATAAGGCAGAAACATTTTTGACAATAACTGTCCTACTTCTACTTCACAGGAAAAAGCACTGCATTCATATCACTTCCCCCACATAAGCAAAGGCCAGGGGGGAATTTTAGATTGTCACCCTCATCCGTTGGTAATGAAATGTATCTCTCCCTTCTTACCCCTATAATGTCTGAGTAGACAGAGCGGAGAGCGTAGATTTTCAGCCAAGCTCAGAGGTAATGAGGGACTCTCATTTCCATAACCTCCCCATGTCATATCAATAGAAATCACGAGGGAAGCCTAAACGTCCTCTCTCATCCAACAGTAATTAGGTATGCTTCATTCTCTCAACATTATAGGTGAAGGCTGAGAACCTGGATTTCCATATCAGCCTAGAAATATTGATATAGGGTGCCACTTTCCTTGAGAGGATGGTTTCAGTAAAAATTGGCTACACCTTAGCATTTAAATTAGGTCCTAAATTTCAAAATGTCCAAGAGAGAATTGAAAGTCATTCATATGCTAAGAACCAGGAATACCTTAACTTCAGTAAGGAAAGATCAGTAATATATATCAACCCTGAGAAGACACCAATGTTGGAATTACATGAAATAAATTTAAGAGCTGTCATCATTTTTTAAGAAAACGTTTTAATGAGCAAGTATGAACATGTTTGAAACAAAAGGAGGAATAAGAAGAAAGTCTTAGCAAGAAGAAGGTATAAAGCAAAACCAAATAGAAGCTGGAAACTGAAAAGTAGAACAATCAATAGAAACTCGTTGGTGTGTTAAAAAAATGGAGATTAAAAAGAAATGAAGCCACAAACTTGCAGATTGAGTAGTAGAAATTACCTAGTCTTAACGGAGAGAAAACAGACTGAAAAGGAAAATGAACAGATCCTTAGGTACTTGTGAATGATAATAAAATATTTAGCATTCATGTCATTGGAGGTTCAGAAGAGGAGAAAGAATAGTGTTCTCAGATATTCAAAGGAATGAAGAAAAATCTCCTAATTTGATGAAGAGTATATCCTAGATTAAAAAATAACTAAACCTAAAACACAACAAACCAACCCAAAGAAGTTCATGCCAAGACACAACATAGTTAAACTTTTGCAACCTAATGACAAAGACAAAAAAATCTTGAACAACATCTATAGAGAAATGACACTGTACTTAAAGGAGAGCAGCAGGTGAAATGACAGCACGGTTGTACCAGGATCAAAGGAGGTCAGAATAAACAATGCAGCATTTCTCAAGTGCTGAAAACAAAGAATGATCAAATCAGAATTCCATATTTTCAAAAAAAAGAAATGAAGGCAAGATCCTAATATTCTCAGATTAATGAAAACTATGTGTATTTATTACCAGCAAACTTATCCTAAAATAATGGCTAAAGCATGTTCTCTACATGGAAAGTTAATGATAAGAGAAGAAAACATGCAATATTCAGGTTGGAAGAAAGAATACTATAAAAAATTAAAACATATATGTCATATATAATTATATGCAGGCATATATATATGGGATATGTATTCTAAAAACTCTAATTAGGTCAAAATAAAGAGGCATACAATGCTCATGGAGTAGAAAAATAATTGTTATAGTGATATAAATTATCTTCAAAAATGATTTATAGATTTTGTGTAAATCCTATCAGAATCCCAGCAGTACTATTTGTGGATATGTCATGGATTCTATTAGCTCTAAATATAGCTGTGTGTAGATGACATATATGTATATCAACTTGACTCGAAAATGAGTTTCAGTGGTTGGGCAGTTATATAGTGATATGATAATTTAATCAGCCCCTATGATGGATATGATCCAATGTAAGCGATTATAGTGGGTTCAAGCACCCTGAACTGAGTCACCACCCTGTTCTGATAGAAGAGAAGTTTACCTGGGGTGTTTTTTGCATTACCTTTTATCATAGAAGAGATAAAGGGGGAGAGAACTGTGCAGAGCAGGACCCACTGCTGCCATGAGAGAAGAGTTCGGAGTAGAATGCATCATATGAACCTAAGTAACCTTCTAAACCAGGGGTTCTCAATCTGTGGGCCGTGAGCCCTTTGAGGGTTGAATGACCCTTTCACAGGGGTCACCCAATTCACAACAGTAGCAAAATCACAGTTATGAAGTAGCAACAAAAATAATTTTATGGTTGGGTGGGGGGTTCACCACAACACAAGGAACTGTAGTAAAGGGTCGCGGCATTAGGAAGGTTGAGAACCACTGTTCTAGACTTAGGGAAAGATTGATACCAAGACACATAGAGATATTCAAGGAATCGTGGACCTATCAATATCAAAAGGACATAAAAACCTTCCCTAAACTATGAACTTAGAAACTGAGAGAAACCTTTCCCTTGAGTTGGTGCCCTGAATTTAGACTTCTAGCCTTTTAAACGGAGTTCCACTGGTGTAGTGATTATGAGTTTGGCTGCTAACTGCAAGGTTCACAACAACCAGACACTCCATGAATTAAAACCAAGACTTGCTAAATCCTTAAGAAATTACAGTTTCAGTAAACCCACAGAATCGTTTCTACCCTGTGCTATAGGGTAACTATGAGTCGACATTGACTCAATGGCAGTGAGTTTGGTTTGAGCCTCCTAAACTATGAGAGAATACATATTAGTCTGTTATCAATTTGTGGAATTTTTATTACAGCAACACTAGATAATGAAAACCCATCCACTACATATGAGCTGTATCTGATTCAGAGAAATCCTATAGACAGAGTAGAATTTCTGAGTCTGTTAACTATGTAAGGAAGGCAACTGCTCCATCTTTCACCCTAAGAGCAGATAGTGGGTTTGAATGGCCAATTTTGGGGTTAACAGCCCTGCTCCCAAATGAACCCACTGGCTTCCAGGATGCCTTGATTATGGAGACAGGGTACATAGAAATGGATTCTTAAATGTACATGGGAAATAAAATAAAATGTTTATAGAAAGCCCAAAATGAGGACAATGAAAGCAATTTTGAAAAACAATAAAGGAAAACGGTCTACCTGTTTTCAAGACATTTCAAAAAGATGTTGGGTGCCAATGAATCAGTCCTAATTCATATTGACCCATGCAAAACAGAACAAAATACCACCTGGTCCTGAGTCATCCTCCCAATTGTTCCTATGCTTGAGCCTATTGTTACAACCACCTTGCTAATCTATCTTTTTGAAAACCTATTTTTTGCTGCCTCTCTACTCTGCCAAGCATGATGCCCTGCTCTAGAGATGGGTCTCTCGTGACACCATCTCCAAAGTAGGTGAGATGAAGTCTCACACCCCTGCTTCTAAGGAGCATTCTGGCTGTGTTTTTTCCAAAGACAGGTTTGATGAAGCACTCACTGGTCTATGCCAGGAAAGGCAACTATTTGGCAACTGACTGTTCTTCATGAGGGAATTACTGATAAACTGGCCATCCATTCTGTGGAATCTGAAGGGGTGGGTGGCAGGGAGCTTCCAAAATCTGGGAAGAAATTCCGTTAACTTTTAATTCCATTTTTTCCCAGGAACTTTTCGAAGCCCCTTGGTATGTTTTAGGTTGAATTGTCTTGCCCCAGAAGATAGGTTGAAGTTCTAATTCCCTGGACTTGTCAGCCTGGACTTCTCTGGCAACAGAAACTTTGAAGATGTTACCAGCTTGGTTGTATCTCCATTGGAATGCTGTCTTATGAAAGATGATATGGAAACAGTGTTAGAGAAGAATGACCATATGACTTTGGAAGCAGCCCCAGATAACTAAGCACACTACTCGTCAACAACAAAGAATAAAGATGAACAAGCATGCAACAACTGTACGAGAACCTAAGGGTCTTATGTTGAATAATAATAAAATATGTACCCCAAATAATACATATGATGTATATAATCCTTTACATAACATTCTGGAAATGACAAAATTATAAAGCTGGAAAAGAGATTGTTAGAAGCCAGGGGTTCAAAATAAGGAAGGTTGAAGAATAACTGCTGTATTTGAATTATTCTGTCAAAGACTATAGAAAGGAGCACAGACTGCCAAAATAATCAACACATCTCTCTTGAAAGAAGTACAGGCAGAATGCTCCTTCGATGCAAGAATGGGGAACTTCGTCTCAGGTACTTTGGACATGTTGTCAGGAAAGACCAGTTCTTGGAGAAGGACATCATCCTGGATAAAGTAGAGAAACAGTGAAAAATAGGATGACTCTTGAAAAGATGGATTGACACAGTGACTGCAACAATGGGTTCAAACAGCGGAACAATTGTGAGGATGGTGCAGGATCAGGTTGTGGTTTGTTCAGTTGTACATAGAGTTGATACACGTCCGAACTGACTCCGTGGCATGTAACAACTGCAACAGGGGTTCGGAATGGCAGCTGAGGTGGTGGGTGAATTTAACTATAGAGGGGTAGCACAAAGGGGATCTTGATGGCAAAGAACAATATCTTGATCTTCATGGTTACTACATGAAGTTACACATAGAATAAAATTACATAGAACTACATAGGCACACAGAACAAAAAAAAGATGAGTGCATGTAAAACTGGAAAAATCAGGATTGTATTAATGCAGTTACCTGGTTTTGATCATTACAATATAGTTGTATACAATGTTACCATTTGGCAAAATGGGGGAAAGGATATTCAGACTCTCAGTAGTATTTCTCAATTTCATGAGAATCTACAATTATTTCAAAATTCGTTCCCAAAAGCATAAAATAAAAAAAACTAAGTGAAATTAATGCTAACCGTGTATTCTATTTAACCCAATGCTTCCAATATATAATTTTCATGTAGAATCACCATGAGAAACTTTATTAATGTGATAGTTTAAATTATTTGGCATTAAATATTCAATACCTAGTGTATGCTTTCACAAAAGTCCTTCTAAGTGGTCATGTCTAGAGAGATTACAAATAATTTGCTCTAAGTCACATAGCTAAAAACATACATTCATTCATGGATTTCCTTATATGCTAAAAAGTTAAAAGTCTAGTGTGGGCTACAATGCTCTTCTTAGAGTAAGGAACAATAAGAAAGTACTAAGAAATTTATTTCAAAGAGCAAAAACCAAATACAATCCAATAAGCAAAATTCAATGGGGATGTACAGTAATTGAGCAATGTACTACATAGAGTGGCTGGGTAAAAACCAAACAAACAAAAAAAACCAGAAAGTGATTATCCATGGGAAACTAGTCCAGGAGGACTGAGGAATAAACTAGGCTGTTTATAAATTCATCCACTTAAGCAACTGCTATGTTGGCCACTCATCAGTCCCAGTCATCGTGTCAGTGCAGACTCATCGCAGCCCCCTGTCAGTTTCTGTGGAGCCCCCGGTTGTTTCACACTGCCAACCTTGTGGATAGCAGCCCAATGCATAACCATTTTCCCACCAGGGCTGGAAAGCTGCAATCGCTAGTTTTGGAAAGCTCGACCTACATGTGCTTAATCACTTTGACCATCCTGAGCCCTGAAAAGTAAGTATCAGCAATCTTTGGTGGGTAAAGGGTTGGTCTATACGTTTCTGTGTGTTACTTTCCACGGGCCATTTGCAGCTTCGCTCAGATGGCATGAGGAAGTTTATGCTTAGGGGCATCACCAAAAGTTTCGTGAAAGGAGTTGTCAGACAGTAATAGGGAGCGAACGGGCAGAGTAGCTAGAAGTTTACCAGAAGGAGCCAGTGAGAGAGCAAACTATGAAGAGTTCTTTTGGGACTGAAGCAAACCTTAAATTCAGACAACACTATTTCCTGGTCAAAAATGACCAACTTTAACTCAATCAAACTGTGGGACAAGGTAAGCCCAAAGGCATTATTGAAAACATAGTGCAAGCGTCTAGCACCTAGTAGAAGCTAACAAGTGGGTATCACGCTGATAAAGGCCAAAATGACTGAAGACAAATAAGACAATCTGAATCAGCCCATAACACGTCACCAGAGAGAAATATTAATGTTTGAAAATTCCCACTAGGAAAGTCCAAGCTGGATGGCTTCACCAGTGACTTCTACCTCACAGTGAAAGAATAATTAAGAGCAATTTCCCACAATGACTTCTGAAAAGTAAAAGAGAAGGGAGCCTGAACAAGATTTATTATTGTGGAAAATAAACAATAGATGGTATTGTGTGTATCTTAGATTTCAAAGCACTCTGTTCTCTTTCTTATATGTGATTTACTTTCACCATCTAATCTCTCCTCAGAAAGCAATCTGGTTTACAAATGGGAGAACCCAGACACAAGGAAGTTAGGTTATTTTTCCAAGATTGCACAGCTAAGTCCTGATGGTTACACACCAGCGTGATGATTGATAGGTTGCTTAAATATGAGGAAGACAAGAAAAAGATAGCATTTCTAATAAGCATATTGGGTTGTGATAATATGGGATAAAAAAAAGGCAAACTGGTGTGAAAGTTTTTATTGCCTTCCTTAGGGGCTTTGGAATGCTTGTAGTAGATAAAACCATTCCAACTGAGGAGTTGGAGCCAGGTTTCTGTGCCATTCATTACACTGTGTGCTGTCACAGAGGGAGAAGTCGCTAGGAATACTCATCATAGGGAGAGCGAAACACAAAGTGGTGATGTTAACAAGCACCAAATCCTCTCTTTGGGCATTTCTTGATAGTGCTAAATGCTAGGAGTAGAAAATTGATGGAACACGAGGCAACAACCTTTAAGAGTGGATTAATTTGGCATCCTGTTTCTGTGCCAGTATCATTACAGCACTTGACAGGAAAATAGATGCATTCGATAACATTTCCTCTTTTCAACATAGTCATTGCTTTGGCAATATGACCACGTTTGATTTGGATCTGAAGATCCTCTCCCTCGTATGACTGCTGTGAGGTGAACATTGGAAGACTGGGGACGATTGCTTGTTCTAGAACAGGCAGGCTGGGGAGCTCAACAATGGCCACTGGAGAGGGGGAAGCAGTCTGGAGGAGGTAGGCAGGAGGTCACCAGCTAGATAGCTAGATTTTCTCAGCTGTGTCTTAGACAAGGCCCCTGTGAAAGAATGTGTCCTAATCTTAGAGCTAGAGTGCGTACAACGGGGCAGTAGGAGATGCTCTGGTACGGTAAGTCTTATTTTTCCAGGGGATTCTCCAGTCAGAGTCATTGGGATTATCCAGCCCTTTGGCACACATCATTGGTGAGGTGTCAGGCCCTCACCCAAGCAGGCTCGATGACAAGGTGGAATTTTGTTGTCCGTGTTGGGCAGAAAGAAACAGGATGGAAATGTATTCTGTTGGCTGCACAAACGCCTAATGCAGCGCCCATTCTGGTACTGGATACTTTGGCAACAACAACATGTCTGATTCCAGAGTCATGAGAAAGAGGGGCCACGGGTCTTGGCAGAATGAGGCCTGGTGGAGCTGTGCTCTGAGGCCGCCAGGTAGAAGGGGCTGGGAAAGACAGAAGCTGATCCACTCACCTATGTGTCATGCTCATGAGATCCAGCCCATTAAGGAAGACAACACAGTAGATGCAGTGATCATGGACAGAGCCAATGTCACCAAGACAATATCACTCAGACTGTAATTTGAGTTTCAGCTCCTCTACATAGCTACTTGTGTGATGGTGGGCAAGTCGCTCAACTGCTCTTGCCTCACAATTTCCTTTTTCCGAACATGGCCTTGGCATGCTACTGATCATCTGGGGTGGCTGCGAATGCAAAATGAGAATATCCACGGCAAGTGAATATAATATGTCGATGAATGTTAGCTATTCTTAATGCTGCCATTATTAAATTTGTCCCTCTAAGTCTGGTCACAGATTTTGTCACTTAGGCCTTGATATGGGTAGAAAGGTGGAACATTTTTAAGCAAATCAGTTCAATAGGGTGCTCTTGATATAAGGCCTTGCTCTGCAGACCTGTGGCATCACCTGGGAATTTGCTAAAAAGCAGACTTGCTGGCTGCATTCCAGATCCTGGAATCAGGATCTGTATTTTAACAAGGTCCCTCGAGAATACACACACACACATTAAAGTTAGAGAAGCAATGTGTAATAGATTATCTACTGAATTGTCTCCTGCTTTCACTAATCATTAGCTGTATCACCTTGCTCAAGTGACTTAACTTCGCGAACCACGTTTCCCTTTCTGTGTGTATAGTTGTGCACAGTATATGAAATAACACACGTTAGAGTACTTAACACAAGACTGACAATGCAAATGCCCCGAGGGCTTGGAAATGATAATGATAAATAATTTCTAGTACTAGACATTGGCTTCATACATTCCTCACAATGATCCTGAAAGAGAGCTTGAAGGAACGCAACTAATCGTCCTTATTTTTTTAAAAAATCATCCTGAACACAGTTTGAAAATCATAGCAGGCAAACGTCTTTCTGTACAGGAGCAGATAGCCTTATGAGCCACAAGGTCTTTGTTGTAGCTGCTCAACTCTGCATTATAAATGAACTCTGCATTATTTACTCTGCTGTGCTCCAGTAAAATATATATTTACCAGCAGGTAGTCTATCAGGTTAGAAGGAAATAAAAGCAACAATTAAGGCAGCTTTTGAGTTTAATCCAAGCCCTTGTTTCAACATCTTTAGCATCTAGAAGGGGAGTAGGAATGGTCATAGCATTTACCACGTATTGGAGTTGTTACCTGCAGGGTGATGAGGAACGCCAATCTTGTTGGTAAGGTGGGTATGTGTGCTGGTTATCACCATGGCTGAGCTTGGGAGTAGATCTACTTCTGGGGAAGTCTCTCTTCAAACAGTGCTCCCTTACGCAAACAGACTTCTAGTCCCAGTCCACCTTTTAAAGTCTCACCAGAAAGCCACATCATAGTTTCATGGAGGAATATTATAATGGCTTGGATCACACGTGGGCTCTTTTTCCACAGCTACGTATTGCAAGCCCTCAAAAACCCCACTGCCATCAAGTCAATGCTGACTCTCAGTGACCCTACAGGATGGAGTAGAACTGCCCCTGTGGGTTCCCGAGACTATAACTCTTCACAGGAATAGAAAGGTTCGTCTTTTCTACAGTGCGATTAGCAGTCCAATGTATAAATCATGACATACCTGGGCTCCTTCTCATCAGTGACTCCAAATATGGGCCTTTGCTCCAGAATAAACCTAAGCAAGGCAATGTCATAGCATAAATTGTATAGTCTTAGTTGGCAGACTTGCTGAGACCTTAGTTTTAAGCGGGGAAGGAGAAGAGGGGGGATAAACAGAGATCTGGAAGTCCAGGACAGATCCAGCTGCAGAATCAATGTCTTGGGCTTTAGGAGATGTATAGAGAGAGTTGGACTGCCATTACCATACAAAAGATTCCAGGCACTGTGTGGGGTTTGGCATCAGGAGTCTCTGGGTTGAGTTTTTTTTTCCCCAACAGAGTGAATCTGGGTTGAGGCAAGTAGAAGCACAGGGCCGCAGCTCTCTAGGAAGGAAGCTGGCAAGCGGTTTGGAGCCCAGAGCCTGCGGGTGGAGAAGCCCAGCACAAGAGCTGATGCTCAGCGAAAGGGAGCCAGTCGGCACCAGGGGACTGTGGCAGCTCCAGGAGGCTCTAAATGCAATCGTCGCATCTACTCTCCTTGCTGATAGGCTCTAAGGCGTTATAGCTTCTTTGGGCCACAAAAATAACAAAGTCTGAGTTTATGTACACAATCTTGAGTTTTTGTATACAACGTGGTACCACAAGTTACAGTACACATTTTCAATGCCAGGGCTTTGACTCATTCAAAGACAACTTAAGATATTGTGTGCAGTTCGAGGTACCAATCCAGATATTCTACGGGTTTCCAGGGACCTGTTACACTGTATAATCTGAGTTGGGGTTGTATGTTCAGTCGCTTTGAGGATGCAGAAATCTCATTAGTTTTATTTAAAGAATGATAGTGTACCTGGAAAGAATTATTAACAAGGCATAGCACTGCTAATGATGTCAACTGAGGCAGTATATTTTTACTGCAGAAACTGAAAAGGTAAAAAGAAAACACTAAGGAGTCAGGTAAGGTTAAAGTATACAAAGCAGCAACTACTTCTGGGGTTAGGAAATAAACAGAAGAAGAAAAAATTACCTTTATGAAAATTATTCTTAAAACTTAAAAGCTCAGAAGAGGATTCACAGAGAGTTAAATTCCAGACCTCTGAAAGTGGTTGGTTCTGATGCTTCTGACAGTGATGAAGTCGCTTCCACAAAGGTGGTAAACCCCGCAAAAATGGATTCAATTGCCGCGCTAGGGAGGAAATGCCACTGTGCGATGCGGAAGCATTTTTAACATCACTATTGTTATAAGGAAAAAAATAAGAAAGAATGTGGCTTATACACCACATGATGACTATGAGGAGGTCACGGAGAGGGGAGGGATTGGAGAAAGGGAGAAAAATATGGAGTGTGTAACAGGAAAAAATAAAATAAACATCTTGCTCCTTTAAACACGCACACACAAACAAACATTCTCTCAAGAAGCAGACAAGAAGCAACAGGTCTCTGTTTTCCCCCAGTGTTCTGGTTTTATAGGCAGCCCAGCAAATATACAGACTGGAGCGTGTCAGGCCTTCCCATCCTAATAGAGGATAAAGTAAGAGCCCACCCGATGTCTGTGAACTTCTGGGCTTTTGTTGATCCTCTCTGTCTACTGAGGAAGGGACTTAGTCTAGAACACTTTTACCAATTTCTCCATCAGCGCCCTCCTAGGATATCACCTAGGACACCTCCTAGGACACCGCACCACAGGAATATCACACACGACTGGTAAGCGGAATAAAGGACTCTAGACGTAGCAGATTCTGTCAGTGGGAATTAATGCTCAGACACGTTTTCTCCTCGTAGAAAAATGAAACTCATCCAATAGTAGCCCACACGGGAATGTGCATGAAAGGGGGATACATGGCAAACCTCCAGTTCCGCCTGAGAAACCACCTGATGGTGTGACAAGAAAATCAGAGGCAAGGAATTCAGCTGGGAGGGGAGTTGGTTTGTTTTGTTTGGGATACGTATGAGGAGGCCTCAGAAATTTTGTTGCAGAGTTTAATTGAAGATAAAATAATAATTTATAAATTATTAAGAGTTCATGGGGGAGGGGGGAGCGGGGAGAGAAGGGGGGGGAAGGAAAACGAGCTGATTCCAGGAACCCAAGAGGAAGCCGAATTTTGAGAATGACTAGGGCAACGAATGTATAAGGGTGCTTTACTCAATTGATCTCTGTATGGAGTGTTATAAGAGTTGTATGAGCCCCAATAAAATGATTTATTAAAAAAAGAATGGAATTTTCCCATGAACGTTCTGAATCCCTCTTCCACATGCTAAAATGTGTTCTAGGCCCATTCAGATATTCTGAGCAGTCAAGAGTACAAACTCTATATTCTACCTTCCTGCTCACAGGAAGTAACACATTTACCTTCAGTTAAACAAGTTGGGTATACTTCTCTTTGAAACAAAGGAGAATATGTATCATGGCAAATTATGATATTTCGTTAAGATGCTAGGGGGAAGATTTATTTATTATCAAATTTGAGCTGTCTTTTGGTGAGTTTGTGAAGGGTTCAAAACAGATTGTGTCTCTGGATTTGGTGCTATCCAAAGGTGAGGCAATTCTATGAATGGAATAAAGAAATTTTCTCCAGTCAAGAAACAGTAAAAGATTTATACGATCTGAAGAGCCTAAATTGTGAGAATCCAGTTTTTTGAAGGCTGTGGATGACAGTGGGAGCCCAATATTCATTTGTGGGAACTACATAGGAAATAATCCTCTGGGGATTTCCCTGCATCCGTACTAGAGGGATCACAGGAAAGTGGTGACCAAATAGAGCCCAGTGTAGAGACGACTGCCTGTGGGATCAAAGGATAACCCTGCCTTGAACGGTTCAAACGCTGTCAGTTTATTTCCCCCTCTGATGCATGTTAGACCTGGTGTGGCGTTCAACCTTTTCTGTATTTTTAAAAATATTTATATTGGAGTTTATCTCAGATGTGTTATGTCATTGGGGTCATCCCCTTGAATTTTTGTTATATGTTTTCCTGCTTTTTTTTTGGTATACAAAACCCAGGATTGACGAAACTATAGAGACAGCAAGAAGAATAAGGGATTCTTGGGGGTGTAGTGATGGCGGGTGGCGTTCGCCGGAAGGGAGCTGATGTCAAGGAGTCGATGAAGGAAAAGAATGTATTGGAACTGATTATGGCAGCAATTGTACGATAGTGCTTGACGTGATTGCACAATGGAATGACATGATATCTGTATTAATGCTCACTAAAATGGTTTTGTAATAAAAAAAAGAAAAGAGAAGTCCCTCATATTAACCAGAGAAAGGGGCTGTTGGGTATTTTGTGCTACGAAGTTCGTGCTCTTTCTGTGCTCAACCAGAGGAATGTAATATTCTTCTTGTGTGGATTCATCCTGAACCTAGATTTGCCTTGTCTGATATTGGTGTTCTATCACATTGTTTCCTTAGACAGAGAACACCAAGGTCGAGCTGTACGTACCTGACCAGTTTGTAGCAGAAAACGTAATTCATCATAGCAAGCAGGTTCCTGGATGCCAGGGACGGCTTTTCTCTATCTTAGTATTCTGGTGGGAAAAATTGCTAACTAGGTATAAAGATGTTAATTAAGTAGCCTAAGGCACAGACAGAGAACACTGACCTGGCATGGATTTAACATCAAGATAAACTATCACCCCCACAGAGGCAGGATCATCCAGGGGAAGAGAATGGAATGATTTATATGCAGAAACTTGGAAAAGATACCCCATGGAGTTGGAACCCTGATCTCTAAGGGTGTAACTTGACTGACACCTTCACAGGACACCAAGTGGAAAGATTAAGTCCCTGCCCCCCTGTCCTCCAGCATGGCAAGCATTCTTCTGAGATGTTAAAGAGATCATATGCCCATCCAGTTAGATGGGAAGTTGCTCAGGAACATCATCTACATATCCCTGTCCCCCTTGGTCCCCATCCTCAACATTTACTACAGTGTTGCCCAGGGAACCGCACACCACTTGTTCTATAAACACTGTTGCTTGAGCGATCACACAATGAATTCAGAACCATAATCCACTCGAATCCATATTTTTGCCTTTGTTTGTTTGTTTGAAAAATCATTTGGGGCTCTGACACAATCCATCCATCCATTATTTCAAGTGCCTGTATACATATGTTGCCATCATCATTTTCAAAACATTTTCTACTTGAACCTTTTGTATCAGCCCATTTCCCCTTCTCACTCACGAATCCTTGATAATTTAGAAATTATTTTTTTCCATATCTTACACTGACCGCTGTCTCTCTTCACACACTTTCTGTGGTCTGTCCCCCTGGGGGGGTATTATATGTTGATCATTGTGATAGGTTCCCCCTTTCTCCCACCTTCCCCTTCCCCTCCTGGTATGACTACTCTATTGGACCTGAGGAGTTTATCTGTCCTGGATTCCCAGTGTTGGGAGATCTTATCTGTACCAGTGTACATCTCTGATGTAGCCAAATTTGTAAGGTAAAATTGGGATCATGATGGGGGGGTATGAAACATTAAAGAACTAGAGGAAAGTTGTATGTTTCATCGCTGCTATCCTGCACCCTGACTGGTTCATGTCTTCCTGTGACTCTTCTGTAAGGGGATGTACAATTATCTACAGATGGTCTTTGGATCTCCATTCGGCCCTCCCCCTCATTCACATCGATATGATTTATGTTCTGGGTCTTTGATGCCTGATTCCTGATCCCATCGACACCTCATGAACACACAGGCTACTGTGCTTTCTCCATGTGGGCTTGGTTGCTTCTCAGCTAGATGGCTAGTTGGTTATCTTCAAGCCTGTAAGACCACAGATGCTATATCTTTTGATGGCCTGGCACCATAAGCTTTCTTCACCACATTTGCTTATGCATCATATTTGCTATCAGCAATCATGTTGGGATGGTGAGCATCATAGAATACTGGATTACTAGAACAAAGTGTTATTGTGTTGAGGGAGTGCTTGAGTAGAGGCCCATTGTCCATCAGCCTTAATGCTGAACGTATAAATATATGTACATAGATCTATTTCCTTATCATTATACATATATTTACATATGTACATGCCTATATTTAGACCTCTATAAACATCCTTTGCCTCTTAGTTCTTTCCTCTTTCATTTGGGTTTTGGTAATTCCACTGGGATACATTGCCCTTGATCAATCCCCACCAGGCATCCTCCATCCTTCTAGCCATCGATTTTAGATCACTTCTTGTTCCCTTGTCCCTGGGTTTATTGGCTCCCCTCTTCCTTTTCCCTGCCTCCCCCTCTCCCATGATCCAGCACAACCATAGGTCCCATTGTTTTCTCCTCCGGACTGTTTATCCCACCTATGTTATCTAGCTAGACATGCAGAGACAAACTGAGGAGAGAGAGAGGGACCAAAATCAACCTGGTGTGGCAAGATGTTAAGGCAACATATGGGTATGAAACAGCAAACCAATAGAGAGGTCTGTGGGCCAACCCCAATCGCAACTACGTAGACAACCCCCAACCCCCCAGAAGAAGGCACTTTAGAGGCCAGCACTGAAGCTACAGCTCAGAGGGAGGTGAGCGTCTGATCAGAACGCACAGGAGCAAATGAAGAGGGAAGGAAAGAAAGTGGAGCACATCCTGCCCACCAAGCCTCAAGGACAATATTCCTGCTCAGAGCAGCCAATTCAAAGAGAGGACCATAGGGCCAGCACCACCATGAAACAGGATGTTCTACACTGAAACATAGTACTCTGGAGGACAACACTGGAGACACAGTGCACGAATTGTTCCCGATCTGACCCCACCACAACTAGGGGAAAATGTGATAGGTGTGCAGCAGAGCAGCAAGGGGAGCAAAGCAACGAAGTCCCTGAGGAATACCAAAAATAGCCTTTGGAGCCAGAGCGTGTCACCCCATCAGACATGATTGGAAAATACTCATAAAGGTCAACAAGCAGACCTGGAACTATTTATAGGCTTTTCTTTTGTTGTTGTTGTTCTGTTTTGATTTGTCTTGTTTTTGTGCTTATTAGTGCCTTTACTGTTCTTCTTGAAAAAATGACAGCTATGTTACTTACCAGACATAAAAGGACTAAATCGCAAAACTCCCTAGAAAGAATGTATGAGAAGCTCAAACAGACGCAATGACTTTTGCCTAGGGGCTTTTTGGAGAAGCCAAGTGGTCAATCTCTTTAAGAACTTCAGAGCAGTCTGATTGAGAATCCAACCCTGCTGTTCAGAGAGAGGAACCACTCTGAGATAACCGAGAGGTTATTTGTAGTTCACATTTGCTGGGAATATCTTGGAAATGAGCAAACCTGCTTAGATCCCAACAGAGCTCAGAACTGAGCAGGAGCTAATTGTAAGTGGCAAGAGCTATACACTGTTAAGCCATTGATGACAAGTTGAGAGCATTTTAGAGTTGGCTACTTATCCCTGTTACATAGCCTTGGTCATTCCGCATTCGGCCTGTGAATAACTGAGGCCTGGAGCAGAAGAGTAGGGAACCATAAACCCAAGCACTAAGAGAAGAAGCCATCTAAGCTTATGGTCTTCACCTTTCATTTTTTTAAGGAAAAAGTAAAATTGAAGCCCGATTTACCACGTGCACCAGTTTTCTATTAGGGTGTCTGTTTACACATGCACGGGTTTGTTCCAAAAACAACATATTGAAACATGGCTGTGTGATCAATGAATGGCGGCTGACAAGTCCTCTTGGGAATATACTTGTTTTATATCACTAGGGTGTCTTCAGAAAGAAAAGGTCCAATCAGAGGAGTGGCTTCTGCGGGGATCTGCTGGGCCAGTTCCATTCAAGGCAGAGAGCTCAGCTCACAAGGTGGTGGACTGTGTTTTGGGATTCCTAAGGAATCATCTCCATAAATGTTCTCCAACAACACTGGGCCATCACTGGGGCTTATTATGAAGTGCTTCTGTGAAGACGTTTGAAGAAAAACTGAAAACTGCATTGATGAGCAAAAGGACTAGAAAACTGTACTGAAGATTTAAAATCTTTTCTCCATGACACGCTTGCTCATTCGTCCATGGTGCCAAGGATAAATTCGTTTGGAAGCCTCAATCCAAGCACCCTATAGTCCCAATCTTCCATCCATAAACCTTCTATTTGCTCCCCAAACTCAAATATAATTTCATAGGTATATGATTTGAGTTGCCCAAGGGTACCCATACTTCTATTCTGACACGCTGTAGGTGGAATTGTACCGATTTCTTTCAGGGAAAGGTTAAAAAGACAGACACACCGACAGAGTATGTTAAGAAACAAGAGCTTCACATTTTGATAGTTTTGTCTCTTAAAAGCTTCTACGACACTTTTAGCAATACTTTTTATTTGCTGCTCATATTTTATTATTATGGAATGTGTGCATATATGTGGTGTGTGGTTTTATAATTTCTGTTTTATAAAAGTGAAATCGGTAAACTGCATAGTCAATTATGGTTTTCCTCTCCCCTTCCCCACATCTTGTTTACCCATTGACAAGTAAGCATATAGTTCATAAAGATTTCATTTTAAACACAGACTGCCTGTGTGGAATAAGTTCAGATTTGTTTCTCTTCCTATGCTGCTATAACTACAGCTTTTCTAACTATTCCCGGATGTCCTCAATGCTATCTGGCTCAACATCATTTTTTTCCTTTGAAATTTTGTTGTATACAACATAGGAGTTTATATTTCAGATCACTAACTTTTTAAAAAACAGGTTTTAATGGATATAATTCACATACCATATACTTCAATGGTTTAAATATATTAAAAGAGAGTTGTGCAGTCATCAGTGCAATCAATTTTAGAATATTTTCTTCATCCTTGGACTCATTATTATGAACTTCCCATTACCCCCAACTTCCTTGGACATAGCCTTAAGGAAATATTGATCTAGTTGTTTGTACAGATTTACCTATCCTGTATTTCATATAAAGAAAATCAGGCAAAAAATCTTAAAAATGAAAGACAACATGAAACACAGAAAAACCTCAATTCAAAGAGAAAGCACAATAGGAACTACACCAAATTAAAAATGGGCCAAAATGTAGCACACATGACAATATATCAAATTTCAATCTAACTCTAGCTATAGTAATCTGCTTTTCCCCAGTATTTTCTCTGTGTGTTTTTTTCTTTTTTTTTAATTTTCATTTATTTAAGAATTTTATTGGGGGCTTGTACAACTCTTATCAAAATATATAAATCCACCCATCGCGCCACGCACATTTGTACATTTGTTGCCATCATTATTTTCAAAACATTTGCTTTCGACTTGAGCCTTTGGTGTCAACTCCTCAATTTCCCCTCTCTCCCTGCTCCTCCCTCCCTCATGAACCCTTCATAATTTATAAATTTTTATTATTTTGTCATATCTTACACTGTCCGACATATCCCTTTACCCACTTTTCTGTTATCCATCCCCAAGGGAGGAGGTTATATGTAGATCCTTGTAATAGAGTTCCCTTTACACCCCACTCTCCCTCCACCCTCCTGGTATCGCCACTCTCAGCTCTGGTCCTGAAGGGATCATCTGTCCTGGATTCCCTATGTTTCCAGTTCCTATCTGTACCGGTGTACATCTTCTGGTCTTGCCAGATTTGTAAGGTAGAATTGGGATCATGATAATGGCAGAGGAGAAGGAAGCATTTAGGAGCTAGAGGAAAGTTGTGCGTTTCATCATTGCTACACTGCACCCTGACTGGCTCGTCTCCTCCCCATGACCCTTCCATAAGGGGATGTCCAGTTGACTACAGATGGGTCTTGGGTTCCCAGTCTGCACTACCCTTCATTCACAATGATTTGTTTTTTTTTGTTCTTTGATGCCTGATACCTGATCCCTTCAATACCTCGTGATCACACAGGCTGGTGTGCTTCCTCCATGTGGGCTTTGTTGCTTCTGAGCTAGATGGCCGCTTGTTTACCTTCAAGCCTTTAAGACCCTAGATGCTATCTCTTTTGATAGCTGAGCTCTATCCACTTTCTTCACCACATTTGCTTATGAACTCGCTTTGTCTTCAGTGATCTTGATGGGAAGGTGAGCATCATGAAATGCCAGTTTAATAGAACAAAATGTTCTTGTATTGAGGGAGTACTTGAGTGGAGGCCCAGTACTCCACTTTTCAATTCAGTTTGTCTAAGGGCATGACTATCTATATCCTTGGCCAATGGGCTGAGGGAATTCAATGGAGGTTTACTCGACTGGGGAATTATGCACGTGGATTTGGGGCTTTTAATCTCCTCCATACCTTCTGCAGTGGGTGCTCAGAATTTTAGCTCTTATAGCATTCCCTCATATGATCTCGGATTTTCTAATTAAAAAATCTTGGATCACATGAACTGTTGTGCTCCTTCCTCATGAATTTAGCTGACACTTCATTGTATGGCTTCTTGCTTTAAAACAAGTAATTAAGACACCAGTCACTTCACTTTTTGATAGCTGGACACCATCAGATTTCTTCAGCACCTTTGTTATAGCAGCCATATCTTCGGTGCTTATTTCATGAGGGGAAATATTGAACATGGCCACATTGTAAGAAATAAACTTTTCTTAGTTTAGAGCTCATAGGAATAAGTAGAAGCTTAAAATCCATTAATGTATCTAAAGTTTATATATCTCGCTGGTACACATTATCAACTTGCTGAGAAATAATAAAGTAACCTATATCAAACATTTGGTAATTCTAATGATAGTATCATGAATCTAGTCAGTGGTATAGATTTTAATTACTACTGAGAAAAAGAAAATATACATATACAGGAAATCTTTTTAGACTAAAATACAGAGGATATTCACTTTTACAGATGAAAAAACTAAATAAATGAACACTTTAACAAAGCAATGAGTTTTAGACACAAGACAAAATTTTCATTAATACTCATTCACCAAGGCACAACTCTGTCTGCAGGACTACAACGGGTCACAAAAAAGCAAATAAAATATAAAAATATCAATTATATGGTAGTCTTAAGCTACCAATTATTGGGAACACTCAAAAGCCAGAATTTTGAACCAAAGTCCACTGACTTACAAACTCAAGACCTTGGGAAAGCAATCACACTAGGGTGTTACCACTCTAAGTCCAAAGGAACATTTCCGTTCCTTTGATCTGTAACAGTTGCTTTGAAGATAAAGTTCTGTTCCCTTAGTGAAATTTCCAAATCACATAATTCTGCCGTGGGCTAGGAAGAACACTCTACCCCTTGAAAAGACAAAAAAGTAAATCCAGGTAGTCTATAGCATGCTGAACATAAACTCTCAACAATGTACAATACTGGGTAGAATCTCCCATTAAATGTTTATAAAAAGCATATTAATAACACCCCTCACTGACCCATGGCCCTGCAGGGGACAGCACCAGAGACACAGTGTGGGAATTCCACCCAATCTGATCCCACCACACCGAGGCAAAGCACTGGGGGAGTGCAGCGGAACAGCAAGAGAATGAAGCAGCAAGGTCCCCAGGGAATGCTGAAGGTGGACTTTGGGGCTAGGGTGTGGTACCCCGACAGACTATACTAGAAAACACCCCTAAGGGCCAACAAACGATCCTTGAACTAACTACAAGCTTTTTTTTCTTGTTGGGTTTTGTTTTGTTCTTTGTCAGTGGTTTGTTGTATATTGTTGCTTGGTTTTGCTGTCTTGTTTTTGTGCATGATATTATCTCCACAGGTCTGTCTAAATAAGATAGGCTGGTTGAACAATCTGGAGGACAAAACAATGGGACCGACATTTCCAGGGGATTATGGGATAGGGGGAGGTGGGGGGAAAGGAAGTGGTGTTAACAAACCCAGGGACAAGGGAACAAAAAGTGATCCCAATTGGTGGTGAGGTGGGTGTGGGAGGTTTGGTAGAGCATGATCAAGGGTAATGTAACCAAGAGGAATTGCTGAAACCCAGGTGGGGACTGAGCATGATAATGGGACAGGAGGAAAGTCAAGGGAAATAGAGGAAAGAGCTTGGAGGCAAAGGGAATTTATGGAGGTCTAGATAGAGACATGTACATATGCAAATATATTTATATACGAGGATGGGGAAATAGATCTATGTGCTTATATTTATAGGTTTAGTATTAAGGTAGCAGAAGGACATTGGGCCCCTACTCAAGTACTCCCTCAATACAAGAATACTTTCTTCTATTAAATTGGCATTCTATGATGCTCAGCTTCCTGACACCCCTGCTGAAGAAAAAGCGGCTGAATAAACAAATGTGAAGAAAGCTGATTGTTATGGGCTATCAAAAGATATAGCATCTGGGATCTTGAAGGCTTGAAGGGAAACAAGCTGCCATCCAGCTCAGAAGCAACAAAGCCCACATGGAAGAAGCACTCCAACCTGAGTGATCATGAGGTGTCGAAGGAATCAGGTATCATCAGAACAAATATATCTTACCATAGTGAAAGAGGAGGGGATTGCAGAGTAGATACCCAAAGCCCATTTGTTAGCCACTGGAGATCCCCTTGCAGAGGGGTCTAGGGGAGGAGACGAGCCAGTCTCCTGTAGCACCGATGGAAAATACAACTTTCTTCTAGTTCCTAAATGCCCTCCAAACCACCACCAGTATCATGATCCAAATTCTACCTTGCATGTATGGACAGACCAGAGGATGGCCAGTAGTACAGATAGGAACCAGAAACACAGGAAATCCAGGGCAGATGATCCCTTCAGGACCAGTGATATGAGTGGTGATACTGGGAGGATAGAGGGAGGGTGGGTTGGAAAGGGGGAACCTATTACAAGGATCTACATGTGACTTCCTCCCTGGGGGACGGACAACAGAAAAGTGGATGAAGGGAGACGTCGGACAGGGCAAGATATAACAAAATAATAATTTATATATTATCAAGGACTCATGCGGGAGGGGGGACCGGGGACGGAGGGGGCAAAATGAGGACCTGATGCCAGGGGCTTAAGTGAAGAGCAAATACTTTGAGAATGATGAGGGCGATGAATGCACAAATGTACTTTACGCAATTGATGTATGTATGAATTGTGATAAGAGTTGTATGAACCCCTAATAAAATGACTTAAAAAATAGAAACTAAAGGTCAAACAATAGATTGACTTATCAAATAAACAATATTACCCATGGGGGAAAAAAGCATGTTAAGTAGTTAACTCAATTGTAGGTTGCCCGTCCTTGGTTTACCCACCAAACAGAAGCAAAACCACCTTCTAAAAGACATACGTATCCCTCCACCTCCTGTGGCACTCAATTACCATCAAAATTCACTATTCAGTGTTAAAGGATTGTCTTTTAGTTTGGAGTACCATGTCAGATGGCAGGAACCATTTGGCTCTGACCCTCTCTCCCCCTAATAAAAAATTGACACCATGTGAGCTAAGGGTGCCTCCGAAGAAGTGTTTTTGAAGATGTACAAATAAGGGTACAGTACATGGATCCTAAGCATTAGACATTATCTTTTGTTGTTGTTGTTGATTTTAACCATTTGTATGGATGATCCCTTTGGGCTCTGTTAACTGGTTAAACTTCTTCAGGCAGTAACCCTCTCTACTGTGCCCTCTTACCTGTGACACGAGGTCAGGAATACATGCCAAATCCCACTGCATCTCCCCCTCAAACTGAGGTCAGAGGAGAAGAACCAGCATTTCTTCAATCACTCCATTGTAATCACCAAATAAGCTCAAGGAAGCGTCGCTTGATACCTTGTACTGACACTAATCATAATTACAGTTAAGACCCTAATGCCCCAAATGAGTAAACTTTGTACTACTCAACCTCCTGAAGAGCTATGAATATTTAATATGGACTTACAACATATTCCCTGCATTACATCAAGTGGTGGGAACACTGTGGTTGCAGGAGAGGCAAGGAGAGAAAGAAGACCATCGGATTCATTAGGTATTGGGGGATTCGTATTCCTCTTGTGTTCTTGTGTTCTGCTAAAGCTTGGGCCATTGTTTTCAGAACCACATGAGAAGACCCACACTGGAAATGTTAAAAGTGCCAACAAAGTCAGAAGTGGAAAATGCAATTTCCAAGGGAAACTACCATATACTGCCTGGGATCATAATGGCAAGCTTGTTCTGGAAGGAGAAGTGTCCTTTCTGCAGTGAAACACAAAAGGTTGGGAATCACTGCTGTTTATCATGTCTATAGGAGAAAAATGGAAAGCATAGGAAGACATACAGAATAAGAGTGATTAAGAGTGATAAACATTTTTTGGTGTAATGAACTGACATGGCAAGGAAAGCATTTTTGACAGACACAGGAGGACTTGGAGATTCAAAGCAGTATAATTTGCTCTGTCTTGCTGCCTGCCTTTAGACAACATTAGCTGCTAGGCGGCAGCAAGAATGAAGAGAGAGTGACTCTCTGAAGTGTGCTGGGGAAACAGGGAGCTTCCTGAGCAATCCCTCGCCTCACGGTGCTTTGAAATCTCTGGGTTAGGAATGTTAAGGATTATGAGATGTTGTACATCCACGCTGTGAATATGCACAAGCACATATCATTCAAGGAGCAGGTGATCCAATGGACACTTGTAAAGTTAGGGCGATTTTGTCATGTGTTAGCCACACTGTACACCCCAGGAAGGAGCTCTTGTGGCATAGTGGATTACGGGTTGGACTACCAACTATAAGATCTGCAGTTTGAAACCACCAGCTCTCTGAGGGAGAAAGATGAGGCTTTTTGCTCCTGTATAGATTTATAGCCTTAAAAAGGGCAGTTCTATTACATCTTCTAGGGTTGCTATGAATCCGTATCAACTCTACAGAAGTGAAAAGTGTGTGTGTGTGTGTGTGTGTATTTCAGTTGGTTTATGATGGGACAGCATGCTTTGCTGCTCACATTTCAAGATGCTTTCAGTGACTCGGCCATGAAACAAATGTAATTCATGTTGACTTGATGTTTTATTTTACTATAAACTCAATATGAATCCAGACTGTGGTGTGGGAGAGGACAGTGTTCCCAGCTCAGCTTCTAAGAATGGGAAACTAATGTGCAGATCAAGTTTGAATTTAGTGAGAATAAGTCAAAACCAGGTCCCTCATTAAAAACACAAATAACAACACAACTGCAGCAACAGAAATTCACCAAAAGGGATTAGATGGTATGGACACCCCATCACTGGATGAAGCATTAACAGCATTGGGAGAATTCACACCATAAAATACAATATGCTTAAGATATTATAGCTAATATTATATTATAAAAGAAAGGAAAGATAGGCTCATTTTGAATTGTTCAGCCTATGTAGGACTGATTGGAAGGTTCAGAGAAGAGAATTTTTACTAAATATATAGTTGGAATGAGACAAACTTGATTTGGATCTCACACAGGCAATTTTGAGGCCTGGGTTTTTACTCTGGAAAAATGGAATAACGTTACTTTCTGAGGCTGGCGATATAGTTCACAGAACCTTCTCTTCCTCAAATTCTAAAACAACGGAAATTGGTAAACAATGGCACAGAGACCCTGGTAAAGGGAAGGCAAAAGAAGACAGGTGAGTAATAAACCCCTCAGGATCCATGATGAGAGTAGCGACACCAGGAATGTAAGGGGAAGGTGGGGGGAGAAAGGAAGAACTGATCACAATGATCAACATATAATCTCCTCCCTGGAGGATGGACAACAGGAAAATGGGTGAAGGGAGACAGCGGTCAATGTCAGACATGAAAAAAAAAATTAATTATCAAGGACTCATGAGGGAGGGGGGCACAGATGAGCTGATACCAAGGGCTCAAGTAGAAAGAAAATGTTTTGGAAATGATGAAACAAATGTACAAATGTGCTTGACACAATGGATGGATGGCTAGATTATGATAAGACCTATAAGAGACCCCAATAAAATGATTTTTTAAAAGAAAAAAGTATTTTGAGCCTAAATCTGTTATCAGATTCCTTTGAATAGGACTCCACTTCAGAGACAAGGTTCCTTTGTTATCAGAAGCTAGATCTACTCAATGTGCAATCATTTCAATGGGGTTTATATTTCCTGTCTGACCTGTGGATGTGGCTGCATCTCTCCTTCAGTAAGACCTTCTCTGAGATCCTGTCTCTCGGTCAGATCACACTAGCTTAAAATGCTGGAGAAGAGGTGACTGGAAATCTCCTTTTAACACCGCCCCTCCCCCAGCTTCTCCCATTTTTCTAGTTCCTCAGCATTTTCTGTAACTCCTTTCATATTCTATATCTGACTCATCAGAACCTCTTCTTAGTAGCCCCTTCAATTATATCCCCACATTAATCTTTTCTTCACAATGATTCAAGGTATTAGATAGACTATGACCTGAGCCTTCACCAAGGCCCCCAGCTCCTGTTGTCACCCCAATTCCTTTTCTCTTCCACCAAGCAGTATAAATAAGGTCATGTCGCTCACCCACTGAGAAACTTCCAGTGTCTTTGCTTATCATTACAAGTAAAAGCCAACGTGCGAAGGAGGAAAGTAGAGTCCAGTAGGGGAACTAGCAAGTGATGGTGGTAGGGGCACTATTTTAGATAAGCCAGTTGGAAAAGCCTGTGTATGAACCTTGAATTTTCTCTGACCTCAAGATACCTCTCTACAAGGTCCCCCACCTGTGTGTATCCCTGTAGCCCAAATAATTCCTGTCGCTTTGACCTCCTTGTGTCCTAAGCAGGCAGCTGTCCCTTCAATGGCTTTGTGTTCACTGTTCCCTTGGCTCAGAAGGCTCTTCTCACAGGCAGCCTCATGAATTAAGATACTTTCATGATTGAATTTAATGCATCTTTCTGGCCCTGGTCCTATGCTTGTAATGTCTGCTCATTTGTCTGTCGTTTGGGGCTAGAGGAAGGAAGGAAACTGGGTTATAGATGGCTTATCATTCTCCAGGCCTCTGCTATGTTCAATACGCTTCGGTCTGAACTGGCCAAGTCATTGCAGTAGAACCAGCCCAAGTCTGAATGGTGGAGGACTATGTCCCATCTTTTGATAGATCAAATATACAAGGGCACATCGATAAAAAAGAGGTTTTGGCAGAAGGCAAGATTTGTGGCCATTTTTGCATTGTACCCCACCCTCCTTTTCCTTCCTTAGCCAATTGGCTGGTTCATCCTTTATTGAGTCAAATAACTATTTATGGAACAGCCAATGAACTGTCTTTTCGTATCCTCTAGCAGGTCACGTCTCCCTATAAAACTGTTCTCATATCATTTGCCCATTTGCTCTGGTATAATTTTCTCTTGCCTGATTTTTTTAAAGGTTAATTTTGAAACACATAGATATTTTAAAACTAGATAGCTGTCACTTCTAGGTGACTCTAGCATGTGTTTTTCTTCATAATGTTCCTGGTTGGGATGAATGAATGCTATTTTCATCAATTGCAAAAGCATTTTATCATTGTGGCATTTTAGAGCCAACATCTGGTGCACATTCTGTACAGTTTAGTCACTCTGTTTTTCCTGTCAATAGATTTTCTTCCCTTGCCATTTGGAAGATCTTTTTCATTTTCCTGTTGGCCTTCTCTTTTTTTGGCGATGGTACGCAGTGCTATGTGCCACATTTACGAAAGCATTTACCCCCATATAACTCCACTTTAAACGGCATAGAAATACATAACAAACACCTGCTATAGCACGCATCATTTTGTGTCCCTCACTCTCTGCCCTCACCACTTCATGCACTGTGCTTGACTGCTAATGCCAAACACCTGCATTGAAGTGGGGGGGGGGGCTCTCTGGCATCTAGGATCTTCTTTGCCCACCTGCATCAGGTCCTAAAAGATGTTAGGAAATTACCTGATTCCCCACCAGGACACCATGATGAATGACTAAGGGGATTTGGTGTATAAATACCCCATTCTCCTTCACGCCTGGGTTGAGGAGGACAATTCTGAGTTTCAAGTCCTATATGAACTCCCAGATCTCACCAGCAGCTTAAGCCCCGATTTCTCACAGAATACACCTGCTCATTCATGCAGCCATTATTAACTGTCTTCTCTTCCACCTCATTTCCTATTTCTCTCCCAAATACCTGCCCTCAAATCAGTGCTTGGGTTCTGCCCAACCTAAAACAGGCAGAGATGTCATTGGTACAGTAAGGTTTTCCTCATCTGCACTTGTTAGTGCAGACAGGTAAAGAGAGAAAATAGCGTAGGGCTCCGCTCACTTATCTGTTCAGATGGTGGCTGTGTGCGTGTGTGTGTATACAAAATATGTGGGCACCACAAAGTCAAATCATCTTGCTTCCATAGTCAGATACTTATCTCCCAAAGCTAATCTTAGTTTATTTTGTTACTGTTTTCCTTCCATTTTGGGAGGGATGAGTTGCTCTCATCTTAGAGGAGCCTACAGGGCCCTTGAAGACGTATGGGATCAGCAAGTGCTAGCAAACTTTCATCTTTGAATACAGTGGAATATCAGCACCCTAAACTGAATAATTGATTACAGTTATGTAAATTATAATTAATTTGGAGAATTGGGCCCATGGAGATTTTAGTAACCTCATGCTATTATAAAAACAACAAAAACAGGAGAAAAGATAACAATTCAATAATAAGACCATATTCTTGTCTGAGGAATCTGATTGTGGTACTGAGAGTTACATGGTCTTGTCTTCATTCAATATTTAGATGGAATTTCTATTTGTCAATAATTGTTAATGGACAAAACCAAAGCACCATCTGCCATCATGCTAATTCTGACTTATAGTGGCCCTATATATGGTTTGGAAAAGCTATAAATCTTCAGGGGAGCATATGGTCATCCCTTTCCCCTAGACAGAAGCTAGTGAGTTCAAACCACCAATGTAGCAGACTAACACTTGATAGTGCCCCACCAGAGCTCCTGAGTCACTGTACTGTTGACACTGTCTGATTAGCATCAGACTGCTAACCGAAAGGCCTATGGTTTCAACCCACCAGCCACACTTTCGTAGAGAGTAGAATCTGTTTGTTCCTGTAAGGATTTACAGCCTTAGAGAACCCTACACAGAGTCACTGTGAGTCACAATCAACGCAATGGCAGTGCAATTTTTTAATTGTTTTATAAGGGACTCATACAACTCTTATCACAATCCATACATACATCAATTGTGTAAAGCAAATTTGTACATTCATTGCCCTCATCGTTCTCAAAACATTTGCTTTCCCCTTAAGCCCCTGGCATCATCTCCTCATTTTTCCCTTCCCTCACCACTACCGCCTCCCTCATGAGCCCTTGATAATTTATAAATTATTTTTTCAGATCTTGACCAGTCCAACGTCTCCCTTCACCCACTTTTCTGTTGTCCATCCCCCAGGTAGGAGGTCACATGTAGCTCCTTATAATCAGTTCCTTCTTTCCAACCCACTCTCCCTCTACCCTCCCAGTATCATCACTCACACCCCTGGTTCTGAAGGTATCATCCGCCTTGGATTCCCTGTGTTTCCAGTTCCTATCTGCACCAGTGTACATCCTCTGGTTTAGCCAGACTTGCAAGGTAGAATTCAGATCATGATAGTGGGGGCGGGAGGAAGCATTTAGGAACTAGAGGAAAGTGATATTTTTCATTGATGCTACAGCGCACCTTGACTAGCTTGTCTCCTCCCCTAGACCCCTCTGCAAGGGGATATCCAGTGGCCGAAAAATGGGCTTTGGGTCTCTAGTCTGCACTCCCCCCCTCATCCACTATGTTTAAACATTTTTTTTTTCTGATGACGCCTGATACTTGATCCCTTCAACACCCTGTGATCGCACAGGCTGGTGTGCTTCTTCCATGTGGGCTTTGTTGCTTCCAAGCTAGATGGCCACTTGTTTACCTTCAAGCCTTTAAGATCCCAGACTCTATACCTTTCGAAAGCCAGGCACCATCAGCTTTCTTCGCCAATTTACTTATGCAACCATTTGTCCTCAGTGATCGTATCATGTAGGTGTGCACCAAATGATGATTTTTTGTTCTTTGATGCCTGATAACTGATCCCTTTGGCACCTCATAATCACACATGCTGGTGTGTTCTTCCATGTGGGCTTTGTTGCTTCTGAGCTAGATAGACACTTGTCTAGCCCCAACCTTCCAAGACCCCACATGCTATATCCTGTGAGAGCCGGGCACCATCAGCTCCCTTCACCATATTCGCTCATTCACCCGTCCTGTCTTCAGTGGTTGTGTCAGGAAGGTGAGCACCACAGAATGCCAATTTAATAGAAGAACGTATTCTTGCATTGAGGGAATACTTAAGTGGAGGCCCAATGTCCTTCTGCTACCTAATACTAAACCTATAAATATAGGCACATAGATCTATTTCCCCATCCTCATATATAAATATATTTGCATATGTACATGTCTCTATCTAGACCTCTATATATGCCCCCTGCAGTGCTATTTAATGGACAGTGGTGACAAACGTGATTTATGGAATAAAGAGTTAGGACACTCAGATGAGATCACTGGAGTATTCTCTCTCTCTCTCTCTCTCTCTCTCTCTCTATATATATATATATATATATATATATATATATATATATATATATACATAAATATTTAATCAAGCTGTAAGTTATATAGCACAGAATCCAATACTTCAGTCATATCACAAAGTGCAATGAATATTTTTTTCTCCAAATGGGTCATTTCAAAGCTGAACTAAAATCAAGGATGGATGATGGAAAAATTCTGGGAACAGTCTCATCAGCAAGCCTTAAGACCATGCAGTAGGCTGGTCCAGAAGGCTTGTCTTGGGCTTTTCGGTGTTGTGTGACTCAGCAACTAAAATTTCCTAATAAAAATGTGACAGTTGTCTTCTGGCAGCTGCCAAAAACCATCAAGATGCCATCTAATCACTGGCACTTCCACCACGATCTGACCGGGGATGAGGAAACAGGAAGGACTCTAAATGGCTTACAAGTTTTCCATTTGTTCCTGCCAATGCATTATGCTGCTCATACAGATATTATGGTTTCTTTTCTACAGATGCCCTGGTGATGCAGTTGTTTAGCTAGTGGGAAGGTCAGCAATTTGGATCCACTCCATGGGAGAATAAGCTTGGCAGGTTCCTCACATAAAGATGACCGCCTTGGAAACCCTGTGAGATGTCTGCTCCATCCTAGAAGGTCACTATGAGATAGAATCAATTTTTTTGGCAATAATTTTGCTACCAACCTCCCCCCAAGGGTACTTTCAAAATATGACCAAAGTCAGCCCCTGTATGTGTAGTTGAAGTCACTAATAGTTAAAGTATTACTGCAAGAGTCCTGGTGAAATAATATAATACGTTCGGCTTCTAATCTCAAGGTCAGCACTTTGAAACTACCAGCTGCTCCTCATGAGAAAGATGAGGCTTTTTATTCTGCTAAAAATTTCCAATCTCAAATATGTACCGGGGCAGTGGTACCCTGTCCTATAGGGTCACTGTGAGTCAGAGTTGACCCGATGGCCGTGAGAAACCAGAAAACGGAAACCACGGCATCTCTGGTTTATTAGACATCAAATATGTGGGTGACAGTATCTAAGTTAAATTTATATGAAAATACTATTTCTTTGTTCTTCTGGAGATGTCTTTTTTTCTCAACATACCTGCAACAGAAATTTTCTTAACCCTTGACATGCATTAATTTATCACCTATTAATAGACCTCCATATTTTAATATCCTGAATACTATCTGTCTTGTTAGAAAGAAATAATCTGAAAATTAAACCCAATTTCAAACAGTAGTGAAGACTTCCTGGGTCTTCAGTAGTTCCTGGATATCTGGAAAGAAGGAAAAAGCAGGGCATTGTGAATGCAGGGATGGGGAACTGACCATTTCTAGAAGGCGAATCCCAAGAAGGTTAACATCATTCCAACTTACGGTGCCTAATGGGGACTTAGAACAGGGGAGCTTAGCACTTTAGAGCACAACTGGACCTTAAGCAGATCTAGGCCCCAGAATGACTTAATCTTTTCATGAACTGTGATTTTAACTGTTTTAATCCTTAACAACATGGCTGCAACAATGGACTCAAGCATATGAACAATTGTGAAGATGGCGAAATACAGGGCAGTATTTCCTTCTGCTGTGCATCAGGTTGCTATGGGTGGAACCTTCTCAATGGCCCCTAACTACAACAACAACCTTTAATGCCTTTTCTATAAAATGAGGATTGTAAGGGTACTTTCTTCACAGGGTAAAGATGAAATGCGACTGTGTATCACACATTACCCTTCCTATACTGAGTGTGATTAAGTGTCACTACTATTATTTAATTCTCATCAATACTAATAGCCTAATATTCCCAGGATCTCAAATAGACAGAGGGTCAGGAACACAGGCAACTTTTGGTACTTAGAGCCATCCAGGTGTGGGAGAAGATGATTAATCAGGACAGGATCCAGCTGACAAGAGGTTGTAGAGGATGATGAAAGGGACATGTGCCTATATTTATAGGTTTAGTATTAAGGTAGCAGAAGGACATTGGGCCTCCACTCAAGTACTCCCTCAATGCAAGAATATTTTCTTCTATTAAATTGGCATTCTATAATGCTCACCTTCCTGACATGAACGCTGAAGACAAAGCAGGTGCATAAGCAAATGTGGTGAAGAAAGCTGATGGTGCCCAGCTATCAAAAGAGATAGTGTCTGGAGTCTTAAAGGGTTGAAGGAAAACAAGCAGCCATGTAGCTCAGAAGCAACAAAGCCCACATAGAAGAAGCATATCAGCCTGTGTGATCACGAGGTGTCGAACGGATCAGGTATCAGGCATCATCAGAACAAAAAATCTTACCATAGTGAATGAGGTGGGGAGTGCAGAGTGGAGACCCAAAACCCATTTGTCGGCCACTGCAGATCCCCATGCAGAGGGTTCTCAGAGAGGAGACAAGCCAGACAGGGTGCGATGTAGCAACAAAGAAAAATACAACTTGCCTCTAGTCCCTAAATGCTTCCCCCCACCACCCCACCACCCCCACTATAATGATCTGAATTCTATTTGCAAGTCTGGCTAGACCAGAGGATGTACACTGGCACAGATAGGAACTGGAAACACAGGGAATATAGGGCAGATGATCCCTTCAGGACCAGTGGTGTGAGTGGCGATACTGGGAACGTAGAGGGAGGGTGGGTTGGAAAGGGGGAACCTATTACAAGGATGTACATGTGACCTCCTCCCTGGGGGACTGGCAACAGAAAAGTGGGTGAAGGGAGACGTCGGACTGGGAAAGATATGACAAAATAATGATTTATAAATTATCCAGGGTTCAGGAAGGAGGGGGGAGCAGGAGGGAGGGGAAAATGAGGAGCTGATGCCAGGGGCTTAAGTGGAGAGCAAATGTTTTGAGAAAGATGAGGGCAATGAATGTACAAAAGTGCTTAACACAACTGATGTATGTATGGATTGTGATAAAAGTTGTATGAGCCCCTAATAAAATGATTGAAATTTTTTTAAAAAAGAAAGGGACATGTGGCAAGGTAATCAATCTATCCTTGTAGGGAAGAGAGAGGCACTTAGGTTTCTGGGAAATGATTAGGGTTCTAGTCACATGGGCTGCTGTCCATCCTACAAGATGAATATATATCACAAGAATGAGGGTGACATGTGGTGGTTGCCAGGACTCACCTCCTGCGTGCCCGTCTACAACTGGAACTCATTTCCAGTCAAAATGGCACAGTTGATATCTGTTTAACAATTAGTAGTAGGGGGTGGTTTCTAGGAGAAAAATGGTCATGGAGACTTATAACAACCATGTTCCAATTTCTAGCCAAATGTTAGAACTTACTCTTCCACCCTTTTGGAGGTTGTCATGACCCTGCACCCTTTTCTTGGTCACCGATATTTATCAGCTATTTTCTCTGAGTTACATTTCTGGTTTCCAAGCCCTTGGTTTGAGTTGGTAACAATGGGTACTGCAATTCCTGTTTCCATGTTCTTTCTGGGTCATGTGGCCTTAATGCTCTGAGCACCGGACCTCTGAATCTTGAGCTGATACTCAGCCCAGACACATCCTAGAAGTTCAGCCAATGTCTTTTGGATCAGAGTTTTCCAAATATTGGCCCTGTTGCCTCTCCTGACTTAATACTGCCATCTCAGTAAAGATAGATGGCTATATGAAGAGAAATATGGTTAGAACTATGTCATAAGCAAATATGAAGTTGAAGTCACACTCAAACAACAACACTTTATACATCAGAACTTGGCAAGTCTTTCAGGAAGAAGTTGCAGCAGCCTCTGTGATTTATTCCATGATGACTAATTTTAGCCCATTAAAGGAGGTGAAATAAATTCAACTATTCTTGACAGTCTCTTCTGACAGTCTCTAATCCCTCATGCCCTCAGTAAATCTTCTTTATCATCACCGAGCTGGTTGAGGAGACCAGAGCCAATGCAAGTCAGTCCCCTCACCTCCTGTGCTCTAGAAGCTCCTTTAGGTCTTAGTCTTGTTTGCTGCTGGATGTGCCAAGTCCTTACTATGGCTGAGATCTCAACGTGTCCAGAACACCTCTTGGAAGCCCCAGGGAAAATAAGACATGCTTTTGTTTTGAAACCTTCAAATTCTCCACTTTGCTCTAACCTGCAATATAGTATTGGTCTCAGTATTAAGGTGATGGTAGTTAACCAGTATTTTTTAGAACTCCTGGTAACTGACATGGCAGTTTGTTTTACCCATATGCCCCCAGAACTCATCAGGCTAGGGGCTTCAGTCAGAGTTATATCTCTCTACTTGAGGACTCGCTGATTGTAGGAGCTATTCTCACAGTAAGTAATTTCAGCAATAATGAAGGTCAAGTGGATGGGTGAACCGTGGTGTTTCCTCCAGTTTCGTGCTGTCCCTTGTTCAATTCAGCTGGCCATCGTGCACAGTACAGCTGCTTCATTCCCACTCCTGATCGACTTCACCGCATGGCTCTCAGAATTTCCAAATAACCACCACATACTCAAAGTATTGCCTTAGGATCTGCTTCTGGAACACTCAAATGAAGACACTGGCTAGAAAGAGACCTGCTCAATATCAGTTGATATAACTTCCTATGGCTGTGCCGATGAGCACATGCGGGTTGAATCAGCATTCCCACGACTTAGCGTTCTGGTAGAACTGTCTGTGTGCCAAGTGACTGACAAATTGGGGCACGTTATGGAGGTCTGGTGGGTCACCAACACCCACACACATTTCTACAACTTTCTTTTGGAGGTCAGCAGTCAGAAGCCACCAGCTGCTCTGCAGGAGAAAGACGGAGCTTTCTACTCCAGTAAAGCGTTACCACCTTTTATGAAATGATGGTAATAGTAGATGGCATTTGGTTGTATTTTTCCTTTCTTTCCTCTGATTTTCTAAAATAAAAATTACCCAGCACAATAAGTTGGCAACTAAGTTATATGTGGAAGCATCAGCAATTTTCCTGTTTGATGATTGCTCTGTTCCATAAGAATTCCAAAGTCCTAGGAAAACAGTTTTGAATGATATAAGGAGAGAGAAGTGTTCGTAATACTGTTACTGCTGCCTATATAGGAGTAAGCAAAGCCATTAAACTCTATTTCTCTATTTATATATATAATATTTATTAAATATATAATATTTATTAAATATATTTAATTTATTAAATATATATTACATGTGTATATATATATTCAGTGAAGCAAGGGTGTATGTAGCTCTGGAAGCTTCTTCTAATATTTAAAAGTCATTGACTACACTGGCTGTAAAGCGTTCTAGGACTAAAAAACTAAATATTTCCTTCGTTCCTTTATGGTCTCTCATCTCTATTTTTCACATCTTTCTGTTTCTCTAAGGCCTCTTCCAACCATTTTAGGTTTTTTCTTTTGTATTCCTCCCCCTCCCCACTAGTAAACGAATCCAGTGTGAGGGCATATTTTTATCTCTGATAGGGGACAGTGCAGTGAATTATTTGATATGGCTCTTCTAACCGTAGTCCTTATAATTCTGGCTATGCAAGTAGGAAGTATGGAGTTCTAAAGTGGAGCAGTTTTACCACTTTGTTGGTTGTAAAACTGAGCCATCTGAGAAGCAGGAATCGGAGGCTCATACTACCATCAAGGAAGAAAGTAACAGGAAAGCTGACTGCGGTGATGATGGTTCAACTCTTCTTGCTATGATTGAACTGTGGAGTTGTATGATATTTGAACTATATGCCAATAAGACTGTTTTAAAGAAAAAAAGGCACAAGGACCAGGAGTGGAGTGTATCCTTTGGATTCTAAGATTCATGCCTACTAAACCTCCTCAACACAGGCAACAGAGGGCTGTCCCACCAGAGGAGTGGTGGATGAGTGGTGGATGAGTGATAGGAAAGCAGCAGCAGCAGAACAAGGAGCACCAGGCAGAGAGAGGAACTCCCCAGCCCAGAGAGTGAGTAATGCTGAGTGCCATTGGGCAGGAGGCTTGCTTGTGTCTTGGGGCAACTCCAGGCACTTAACCAGGGTATCTAGATGTGCTGACCAACAGAATCAATGCTGAGCACCTTCAGGCTGAGGCTCACTTCAAGCTGGCTTGAGTAGCTTTGGGGCTTTATCAACAGTACTGAAAGAGCTATGTGACACTGTCTGAGCAGGGGCCACTTGGCTGGGAGATCGAGGCCCAGAGAGGGGTATGTCCATGGCCATGGTTAAGAAGAGATGCTCCTGACAAAGGATCATTTCTGCTCCTACACTGTATCCTGTTAGCAACAGAACAGCAAGGGGAACCAGGCAACAAAATCCCCAGGGAATACCAAAACTACACTTTGGGGCTAGGGCTTGGCACCCCATCAGACTCGACTGGAAAATATGCCTAAAAGCCAACAAACAGTCTTTAAACTAACTACAAGCTTTTTCCTTTTTTTGCTGTTGTTTTCTTTTCTTTTGTTGCTTGGTTTTGCTCTGTCTTTTTTTAATTAATAAATCTTTTTATTGGGGCTCATACAACTCTTATCACAATCCATAGATATATCAATTGAGCAAAGTACCCTTACACATTCGTTGCACTCGTCATTCTCAAAATTCACCTTCCACTTGGGTTCCTGGAATCAGCTCGGTTTCCCTTTTTTTCCCCCTGCCCCTCCCTCCCTGCTCCCCCCTTCCCCCTGGTCCCTTAATAGTTTATAAATAATTAGTATATCTTATCTTACACTCCCCAGCATCTCCCCTCACCCACCCTCCCATTGCCCATCTCCCAGAGAGGAGGTCACACATAGATCTCCAAGATCGGTTCTCCCTTTCTACACCCTGCTCCCTCCCGGTGTCGCCACTCCCACCGCTGGTGTTGAGGGGTTCGTCCACCCTAGATTTCCTGTGTCTCCAGATCCCTACTGCACCGCTGTACATCCTCTGGTCTAACCAGGTACGCAAGGTAGAATTGGGGTCATGATAATTAGGAGGGGAGAAAGTGTTCAGGAACTAGAGGAAGGTTTTGAGTTTCATTGTTGTTACACTGAACCCTGAGTGACTTATCTCCTCCCCACTACCCCTCTGCAAGGGATGTCCAGCTCTGTCTTGTCTGTGTGCATGATATTATCTCCATAGGTCTGTCTAAATAAGATAGGCTGGATGAACAAATTGGAGGAGAAAATAATGGCACCAATGGTTCCGGGGGGCCATGGGGGAGGAGGTTGGGTGGAAAAGGAAGTGATGTTACTAAACCCAGGGTCAAGGGAACAACAAGTGATCCAAATCGGTGGTGAGGAGTATGTAGGAGGTCTGGTAGTGCCTGATAAAGGTTAATGTAACCGATAGGAATTACTGTAACCTAAATGAAGAGTGAGCATGATAGTGGGACAAGAGGAAAGTAAAAGGAAAGAGAGGAAAGAGCTAGGAGGCAAAGGGCACTTATAGAGGTCTAAATAAAGGCATGAACATATGTAAATATATTTATATTTGAGGATGGGGAAATAGATCTACATGCATATATTTATAGGTTTACTATTAAAGTAGCACACAGGCATTAGGCCTCCATTCAAGTACTCCCTCAATATAAGAATACAGGATCACTGAAGACAAAGTGGGCGCATACGCAAATGTGATGAAGAAAGATGATGGAACCCAGCTATAAAAAGATATTGCACGTAAGGTTTTAAAAACTTGAAGGTAAACAAGCGGCCATCTAGCTCAGAAGCAACAAAGCCCACATGAAAGCTGCACACCAGCCTGCGCGATCATGAGGTGCCAAAGGGATCAGTTATCTGGCATCAAAGAAAAAAAATCATGTCATTGTGTGCTCACCTACCAGATACGATCACTGAAAACAAATGGGTACATAATAAATAGTGGCAAAGAAAGCTGATAATGCCCCGCTATCAAAAGATATAGTATCTGGGGTCTTAAAGGCTTGAAGCTAAACAAGCGGCCATCTAGCTCAGAAGCAACAAACCCCACATGGGAGAAGCACACCAGCTTGTATGATCACAAGGTGTAAAAGGGATAACCTATTAGGCATCAAAGAAAAGAAATCATATCATTGTGAGTGAGGGGGTGTGCAGAGTGGGGACTGAAAGCCCATCTGTAGGCAACAGGACACCCCCTTACCTAAGGGTCATGGGGAGGACATGAGCTAGTCAGGGTGCAGGGTAACAAAAATGAAACATACAATTTTCCTCTAGTTCCTAAATGCTTCCCCCACTCCACTATCATGATCCCAATTATACCTTAGAAATCTGGCTAGACCAGAGGATGTACACTGGAACAGAAAGGAACTGGAAACACAGGGAATCCAGGACAGATGATCCCTTCAGGACTATTGCTGAGAGTGGCAATACCGAGACAGTGGAGGGAGGGTGGGGTAGAGAGGGGGACCAATTACAGAGATCTATATATAACCTCCTTTGTGGGGGACAGACAACAGAAAAGTGGGTGAAGGGAGACTTAGGACAGATATGCCAAAATAACAATTTATAAATGATCAAGGATTCATGAGGCAGGGGGAGGGGGGAGCTGGAGGGAGGGGGGAAATGAGGAGCTGATGCCAGGGGCTTAAGTGGAGGGCAAATATTTTGAGAATGATGAGGGTGACGAATGTAAAAATGTGCTTTACATAATTGATGTATGTATGGATTGTGATAAGAGTTGTGTGAGCCCCCGATAAAATTATAAAATAAAAGAAGGGTCCTAGTTTTCCTCAATTATAAGATGCCATATGGGCTTGGGGCATGGAATTCAAACCTGGAATCTTTTACATCATGAGGGTTATATGGCTGTATAGATAAAGCATGACCTGCTATTTTCAAAAGTATCTATTCTAACCACATAACTACTAGCCATATCTACTAACTTTGTTTTCTGGGATTTCAGAATGGTTGGATTGACTACATTTATTCCCGTAATTAGCAAAGGGCTTCTCCAACGAGTCATAGTTCCCAAACATTAAGTGTATAGACAAATTGAAAACACTACATAACAACTCCCAGGTGAAAAGACAAAGTATCATAAGCACCCTAGATATCCCCATTGTTTCCCTCTTAAAATCACTAATCCCACCCACCCCTACCGCCAGGTAAGAACTATCTGACATTTAGCAGCCTAGATTGGTCTTTAACTGGATTTGTTGTCATTTGCATCTCATTTCTTTTTCTCAAAAGTATGTTCGTGAGATTCATTCATATTATTAAATGCCAATTTTGTAAAATAGTTTTCATTGTTAAGTATGTGATGAGTAAACCACACTCTATTTTCCACTCTACTGATGATGGACATTTGCGGTAGTTAGTTTATTGGGCCAACCTGGCCAATAAACACATACGGGGTTAACTGAAGGGCAGAGGGATAAATGGCTTGGTGAGCCTTGCCTTTCTAGTTCTCGGGTGTCTTGCTTTCTGATGGTCAGAAAAGGGTGCATCTGCCTCAGCCAGTTCCCTGCTTTAGCTGGCAAGGTTCACTTCCTACAAGACATCCCTGAGGAGAAGCCACATAGACCTAACCCTATGCAGCCCTGGATGCTGGAGCAGTCGTGTGGAGACCCCTGCCAGTGCTGAAATGCTTACAGATTAACTGACTCAGCTTTCCTCCTGCAGTCGGCATCATTGTGCCTGTTTTGTGAGATAGAGGAGGACTTTGTGGATTGGTGTTGGACATATGGGCTAATGTTGGATTTGTGGACTTGGGCAGCACTGGGTTGGGATGTTTTCTTGATGGATACTTAACCTTTATATAAAACTCTCTCTTATTAATGAGTTTCTATGGATTTGTTTCTCTAAAGTACCCAGACCAACACAACATTCATTAAGATTTTTAAAATATTTGAGGTAGGAACAGGGCTGGAATTAAAAAAAAAGTTGTGTAGAAGTCTTCCAATCCATGATCTGTATGTAGTGATCTAAATTATGTACCAAGAGCAGAGTCATTAACTCACAGGAAATGCATATGCTAAGCATTGGGAGATACTGACAAAAGTGTTTGTCAGAGTGGTTTACCAACTTACACTCCTGGGAGCAGTGTATGCCCGTTCTAGTTACTCCATATCTTTGCCACCATTTGATGTTGAGCATGTCGGTGTCTGGTTTTGGGGTGGTTGTATATTCAGTATGTCCAAGAAATAATCAAGATACAAGACAGAGGGCAGCATATTCATAAGGACTTTCTAGACCTGTTCATCAGTAATGCTTACTAAGATAATATAAAATTCCTGCAGTAATATTACACTTTTATTTAAATGTGGAAAGAAATTCTTTTAATTTATAACTGCTTATTATATGAAATTGTCTTTTTTTCCTCTTCTTCAAATGAAATTAACGTCTACAACTTAGTCCACACCCACCCCCCAATAGTCACTTCTCAAATGGGAAATATTAATACATAAAACTCCAATTTTACTCTTTGGTAAAGTATTTTGCCTCAGTTCATCTAAGAAAATCAAAATGACCAAATATAATTGAGATATGAACTTTAGCCTCCCCTTAATTTCCTTTTCCCATAACAATAAACCAGGGATGGAGACTCACTAATCACATGTACTAAAAAAACCTCTGTGGTCACTTTCATTTTTTTGAGAATAACTTTTTTTCTTTGTGATTCACATTTCCCAGGGCATTATGGTTACAATCGATAGTATATGGTTAACAGAAAGATCTATTATTTCAAGGAGGATCGCTTCTTGCTTGATTTAATTATTTGATGTTTGCTAAGTTTGATTGATTGAAGGTTTTTTCAGGAATGGAATGCAAGCTGACCAGTTGATTCATGCTCGTGAATTTTTGGAGGGGGTAAGATCACTAACCCAAATCAAACTCACTGTCAGCAAGTCAATGTCAACTCTAAAAGACAGAATAGAACTAACCTGGTGGGTTTCCAAGATGGTAAATCTCAAAGGGAATAGAAATCCTCATTTTTCTCCTGCAGTGCTACAAAGGTTTCAAACTGCTGACTTTATGGCTAGCAGCTCAACTTGTAGCTTACTAAACTACTCGAGTTCCTCTATTTAGATAAATAATATGTGGGAGACATATGTACCCCTGGACTCCAGAGGTAGAAGAGGTAGGATGAGCCACGAGAAAGTCCTTTTTTCTTAGCAATTTTATTATGTAAAATGTTAGATAATATGGGTTAACACACAAAGGCACTCTGCTGTGGCTGCATGTAGTTATTTCAGTTTTCTCATTTAGTTCTCTGTACATTGTGATTTGATGCCACTGGACTGATTTTTGTTTTTGGTTTTAATTCTACTAGAAACAGTTATATATGTCCCGGTCAAATGTCAGCATGTATTGGCACAGAACACTAGCACCCCAGGAGAGGCAAAAATGTAAGTGTCCTTGTGACCATGAAAGGGTTAGAGGGCAACAAACAAGCTTTTCTTTCTTGATGTGTTTTGTTGTCAGTGGTTTGTTGATGTTTTGTTGTATACTGTTGCTTTGTTTTGCTCTGTCTTGTTTTTGTGCATGTTATTATCTCTGCAGGTCTGTCTAAATAAGATAGGCTGGATGAACTATTTGGAGGAAAAACAACGGGACAGACAGTTCCGAGGGGACATGGGATATGGGGAGGTGGGGGGAAAGGAAGTGTTGTTAACAAACCCAGAGACAAGGGAACAACAAGGAATCCAAATTGGTGGTGAGGTGGGTGTGGCAGGCCTGGTAGGGAATGATCAAGTGTACGGTAACGAAAAGGTATACCTGAAACCCAGGTGGGGACTGAACATGATAGGGGGACAGGAGGAAAGTCAAGGGAAATAGAGGAAAGAGCTAGTGGGCAAAGAGTATTTATAGAGGTCTAGACAAATACATGTACATATGCAAATATATATATGAGGATGGGGAAATAGATCTGTGTGCCTATATTTATAGGTTTAGTATTAAGGTAGCGGAAGGACCTTGGGCCTCTACTCAAACATTCCCTCAATGCATGAATACTTTCTTCGATTAAATTGGCATTCTATAATGCTCACCCTCCCAACACAATCGCTGAAGCCAAAGCGGGTGAACAAGCAAATGTGGTGAAGAAAGATGATGGTGCCCAGCTATCAAAAGATATAGTGTCTGGGGTCTTAAAGGCCTGAAGATAAACAAGGGGCCATCTAGCTCAGAAGCAACATAGCCCACATGGAAGAACACACCAGCCTGTGTGATCACGTGGTTCTGAAGGGATCAGTTATCAGGCATCAAGAACAAAAAATCATATCATTGGGTAGACACCTCCATGATACGATCGCTGAGGACAGACGGGTGCATAAGCAAACGTGGCAAAGAAAGCTGATGGTACCCAGCTATCAAAAGAGATAGTGTCTGGGGTCTCAAAGGCTTGAAGGTAAACAAGCGGCCATCTGGCTCAGAAGCAACAAAGCCCACATGGAAGAAGCACACCAGCCTTTTTCATCACAAGGTGTCGAAGGGATGAGGTATAAGGCATCATCAGAAAAAAAAATCTTACCAGATTGAATGAAGGGGGAAGTGTAGAGTGGAGACCCAAGGGCCATTTGTCAGCCATTGGAGATCCCCTTACAGAGGGGCCTAGGGGAGGAGATGAGTCAGTCAGGGTATGATGTAGCACCAATGAAGAATACAGCTTTCCTCCAGTTCCTAAATGCCTCCTCTACCCCCCCCCCCCACCCCCAACTATCATGATCCGAATTCTACCTTGAAAGTCTGGCTAGAGCAGAGGATGTACACTGTTGCAGATAGGAGCTGGAGGCACAGGGAATCCAGGGTAGATAACACCTTCAGAACCAGGGGTGTGAGGGGCGATACTGGGAGCATAGAGGGTGAGTGGGTTGGAAAGAGGGAACCAATTACAAGAAGCTACATGTGACCTCCTTCCTGGGAGATGCACAACAGAAAGGGGGGTGAAGGGAGCCATCGGACAGGGCAAGATACGATAAAATAATAATTTATAAACTAGCAAGGGCTCATTAGGGATGGGGGAGCGGGGAGGGAGGGGTAAAAAAAGAGGACCTGGTGCAAAGGGTTTAAGTGGAGAGCAAATGCTTTGAAAATGATGAGAGTAAAGAATGTACAGATGTGCTTTATACAATTGATGGATGTATGGATTATGATAAGAGTTGTATGAGTCCCTCATATAAATGTTTAAAAAAAAGGGTTAGAGGGCATAGTCTCTCAAAGTAGCTAGAAATTTTCACTTGGTAGAAATGCAGAATCTGTGCCCTTTGCAAGAACTGCTTATTCAGAAGCGGCTTCTTCTCAACATGCCCAGGTGATCCCTGTGCATTTCAGAGTTGAGAGAGCTAGAGTTGCATAGAGTAAAAGAATAAAGGCTGAGGTCTTCATTTAAAATAGAAACCTCTGGGGAAGGCTTGGAAACCTGGTGGCATGGATTGAGCTGCCAATGGAAAGGTCAGGATTCAATGTTCCTAGCCACGCTGTCTGCTCACATAAAGATTTAAAGTCTTGGAATACCAAAGAAGCAGTTCTGTTGTGTCCTATAGAGCTCCTGAGAGACAGAGTTGAGTAGATAGCAGTGGGGTCCTATTAGAGGAAAGTTCACCAAACTTTTCCTGTAAGGGGCCATATAGTTACTACTTTAAGCAAGATCTGGTTTCTGTTGCAACTCCTCAACTCCTTCTTTGCAGAACAAATGCAGAGGAGGCCAGTTTCTCAGCAAAGGGGTGTGGCAGTGTGCCAATCACAATTTCTTTCCAGACACTGGCATTTGCATTTTGTGTAATTTCCACAAGTCATGAACCATTTTGCTCCTTTAGATTTGGCCCTGGCCATTTAGCCCTGTAGAAACCCTTCCTTGCTCGTGGGCTACATAAAACCGGATGGATTTGGCTTGTTGGTCATGGTTGGCAGACTCCTGCTGTGGGTGGAAAAAAATGATTAAGCATTTTACTCCAAGCCAAAATGTTGGCAGTTCAAACACACTGCAAGTCACCTTGGTTGGCAGGCATGTCAATCTGCTTATGAAAATCACAAGCCTTAGAAGCCTTCTGGAGGAGTTCTGCTGTGCGCTGCTCTGTGCAGGTGCACAAGTAAGAGTCGATTCCATAGTACCTACCACCAAGCTCCACAAGGACCTTGTGGGGTTTGCTTCACCATTGCTTCCCTAACCCTGGCATCACACCTCACATAGTGTGTGCTCAGAAAGATTTGGGAACAGAAATTTGGGACTTTTAAATTATCCAGCATGCTGCAAATCCAGAATTGGAATTCATAAGGCTCTACTTTTTGTTTTCATTCAGTTTAAAGGTGTCACATGCCTACTATGTGCTGCGTAGTGTGGATGGAGAAAAAAAAAACAAGAATAAAGTGGATATTGTTTACTGGCCTGGATGCCAGCTACTCAGAAGAAAAACTCATTAAGTTGTCATTCATCTTATAACACAAGTGTCCTAGATCCAGGACACTGGATATTAGTATAGTAAATTCAGATGTCTATGAATAGCCACGGTTATTATCTGTCAAGCATTCTGATGAGAAAATCAGGAGTATAACCTAACAATGAAGTGGGAGGTATTCTTCCCCTTTTACCATGGGCAAACAAAACAATTCTAGCCTTTCTTTAGATAATATCCAATAACTTATGTATGTGTGCAGATTTATAAATAGGTGAGACTTTGAGTTTACAACATGAGTTGATATAATACAAGCTGGTAGCACTTGAGTTTTCTTTTATCATTCTCATTATGAGAGTGAATAATCATCAGATTGAAATATTGGAAAGTCACAAAAGGAGAGAGCAATTAATCAGTTAGATCATCACCAAGGTGACCAGTGCTGATGCTTGTTGCGCTTGCCCTCTTTGTCATCTTTCTCTTCATTCAGGACAGAATAGAAAGGCAGACTTTGGAGCCCACCAGCTGATATAGATCATCTTTTTTATATTTAATATTTAATAGACTTTGGCTAATTATGTAATACCTCCATGAAACTTTCTCTTTAAAAAAATCATTTGAGGGAGCTCAGCAGTCCATCCATTGTGTTAATCACATTTGTACATTTGTTGCTATCATCATTCTCAAAACATTTGCTTTCTACTTGAGGTCTTTATATCAGCTCTTCCTTTTTCCCCTCCCTCCCCCAACCTCCCTCCCTCACAAACCCTTGATAATGTATAAATTATTATTATTTTGTCGTGTCTTATCCTGCCTGATATCCCCACCCACTTTTCTGTTGTCTGTCCCCCTGGGAAGAGGTTATATATAGATCATTGTGATTGGTTCCTCCTTATCTCCCCCACCTTCTCCTTACCCTGCTGGTATCACTACTCTCATTATTGGTCCTGAGGGGTTTATCTTTCCTGGATTCCCTGTGTTTCCCACTCTTATCTGTACCAGTGTATATTCTCTGGTCTAGCCAGATTTGTAAGGTAGAATTGGCATCATGATAGTGTGTGTGTAGGGGTGTGTGTGTGTGAAGCATTAAAGAACTAGAAGAAAGTTGTATGTTTCATTGGTGCTATACTGCACCCTGACTGGCTCTTCTCCCTGCGACCCTTCTATAAGGGGATGTCCTGTTGCCCAAAGGTGGGCTTTTGGGTCTCCACTCTATACTCTATACTCCCCCTCATTCACAATGATATGATCCTTTTGTTCTTTGATGCTTGATATCTGATCCTATTGACATCTCATGATCACACATTGGAAAAAAGAAGAATATCAGTATATACCAATAGGATATTGGAAAAACTAAATGAGTTACTATAGCTGTTATTGAAATTCACAAAACAAGCAATATACTGATCCCCTATTCTTCCCCCTCTCTCCTTCTCCTTTCCCCAGGATCTTTGATATGCATACAGTTTCATTTTACACCTATACTTAACTAATCTTGAAGTTAGCATTACTTCCTACTTTTCATGACCTCGATATAGCATACAGTACCATGACTATTTATTTATTATTGCATCTATACTTATTTCCATAGTACATTTCCTGGAATGTATTTACTGTAAGGGAGGATGGGGTAGAAAGGGGGAACCAATTACAGTGATCTATATATAACCTCCTCCCTGGGGTACATAAAACAGAAAAGTGGGTGAAGGGAGATGTTAGACAGTGTAAGGTATGACAAACTATTTATCAAGGTTCATGAGGGAGGAGGGGAATGGGGAAAATGAGGAGCTGATGCCAGGGGCTTATGTGGAAAGCAAATGTTTTGAGAATGAGGGCAACGCATGTACAAATGTGCTTGACACAATGGATGGATGTATGGGCTGTGATAAGAGTTGTATAAGCCCCCAATAAAATTATTTTTAAAAGTCAAAAAGAAAACGTACTTTTCAACTGTTTTCAAATATACTATGAATTTTCCTTTAACAACACTTACTGTATACTAGTCAGAAAATGTGTGGGTGAAAGTAGCTATTATCCTGCATCTATATTTCGACATCTGATTCGGGCCAACCAGCACCCTTTGGACTTGTTTCTGAAACTGTTATTTCCCTTCCACTGGCTGGCTTTCATTCCGCCATAGTATTAAAATGTTCAAACTTTACTTAGATGCATAGCCACAGTAAGTGAAGACCATTTTACCCAGCTTCCCATGCTAGCTGATGTAGTCTTCTGGTTCAAGCAAGTATGGTGGGTGTCAACTCCAAGGAATGTCCTTTGATACATAGCTGCATAAGATCCTTTGCTCTTTAATCATCCCTGCTGGTTAAAGTAATAGCTCTTGTGCAGCATAAACTAACCTTGGGAAAGGTTCACAATAGAGTAGAAAAATAGAAGCACCCTGCTTACCCAATTCAGTAATACCACCAAAGCAGCTGAGGCTTCCAGTCACTAAATGTTTACATAACAGAAGAGTACGTTCCCATCGTTATAAGCCACTTCTTTCTGGAAGTCATTCTTGCTGCCCAGTGGAAGATTTTTACTGAATGTCTTCCAAAGCTCCTTAGAAATGAATAATATTAAGCCATTATCTGGTAGATTACATATTTTAATTAATTTAATTTAACTAGTATTTCCTCCACTATGTGTGTGATATATGCATATTTATCATGTACAAATATATATGTAGGAAAAAATAGAACTTGCTATTTGCTAAGAATTGCTCTAACCATTTTCAATTATTAACTCAACTTGATATGCGTGACAAAGCTATAATGGTGTACTCCTATAAAGATGTATAGCCTTGGAAACACTATATGTGGTTGCTATGAATTAGAAACAACTTGATGGCAATGGATGGGATCACTCAGAATGAACTCAATGAAATGGTTCGTTTGGTATGGTTGCTCATATTCAGCTCTGTCTATGCAAAATGTATACATTTGAGTTTTGGTGCTGGAGAACAATGTTCAAAATACATGGACTTCCAAAAGGACAAACAAATCAATCTTGGAAGAAGTACAGTCAGATTTCCTGTTACATACTTTGGACAAGTTGTCAAGAGAGACCAGTCCCCAGAGAAGAACGTCATGCTCGGTAAGTTATAGAGGCAGGGAAAATGAGGAAGGCCCTGCAGCAGACGAATTGACACAGTCTCTGGGACAAGGGGCTCAGGTACGGGCAGCACGGTGAGGATGGCACAGAGACCAGGAGTGTTTCCTTCGATTGCGGGCATGGCTGCTATGGGTGGGAACTGACTCAATGGCACCTTGATGCTGCCACAACATATAATTGACGTATTTGTATTAATTGGGATTAATAGCTATAGCACATTGTTCCATGGCTGAGTATCCCCCAGCAGAATTGCACATTTCCTACCAGTTTCCCAACATTACTTTCCTCTATGGACTCTTCGCTGGCATGAACCGTTCAGCCCGCCACAACCTCTGGGCCCACTCCCCGGAAACCCATGTGCCACTGTTCCTCTACAGGTTCATCAGTCCTGCTTTGCACACACCAAAACCATCAAACAATGACTGCAATTTCAAGAGGGTGATCGCCAATGAAAGAAGACTCCTGAGACACCCCCTAATATGTAATTTATCATTTATTTTGATGTGTGAGTCTCTACCTTGATAACTTCAAACAAAATGTCCAGGAACTTTTCAAAATTTCTCCTTTCCACTGCTTTATATGGTTCCTTTTCTTCTGTTTGCCCCCTAATACTACGTTCTCATAGTTGTAGGGAGAATTTCAAGTTAATTTTCTTCTGTTGTGTTGATTAGGAGTCTATTCGTTTTCAGTGGCTATTTACTATGTTTACAGTATGATGATTATGAGCTTGACACACTGCTTTCATTACTGCAGTTTTTGCAGCAGCATCATGCAAACATGTATTAAACAAAAGTATCCAAATGCGAAGTTCCTCCTTCTTGATATTTCCTCCATCTAGGTCCATGCATTTCATTTTTAATAAATAGCTTTAGTGACATACAATTTCCATATCATACAATTGATCATTTAATTACATTGAGTTGTGCACTCATATCCACAATCACGTTCAGAACATTTTCTCACTCATTGTTGAGAGCTCCTCATTTCTCCCACTCCTTTCCTATCATGCCCCTAGGTAATGATTAATCCAGTTTCTTCACATACAGAAAATCATACAAAACATCAACCAGCAACAGAAAACCACAACAACAAAAATACTGGCCAAAAAAGAAAGGAGTAAAACCTCAAACCAAGAGAACACATTAAAATACAAAAAAGTGAAATAACCCGAAAAGCTTTGCAATTCGAGAGGATTGTTAAGTTGATTGTGGCAGATGTCTCACTGCCATCAGCAATTCTGACTCAGAGTTGCCCCACAGAACCAGATAGAACTTCCCCTGTGGGTTTCTGAGACTAGAATTCTTTGTAGGAGTGGAAAGCTTGGTCTTCCACTCCTGAGCCCCTAGTGGTTTTGAACTTCGGACCTTGTAGGTTAGAAGCACAATGAGTAAGCAGTACACCACCAGGGCTCCTGTACGTCTTCATCGTTCGATCTCTCTTTGGGCACATTTTAGGTTCCTTGGGGGTTTTAATGTTCTGCTCTATTCTTGATTGACTTTCATTCTGTTTTGTCATTGCTCTCAGTCTTTTGTTAACTTACTGTTGGTGTTTTGTATGATTTTCTGTATAATTAGTGCAATTCTATGTTTAAATAGAGAGAATTTACATTTTTGAAACAATTATCCTTCAAAAAGGAAAGCAAAAGGGGTGTTGTTAGGTGCCATCAAGTCAATTCCAACCCACAATGATCTTATGTACAATAGAACGGAACAGTACTCAGTCCTCTATGATCCTCAGCATTGTTTCTATGCTTGAGCCCATTGTTTCAGTGACAGATTCAATCCATTCTCTGGTGGATTTAATGAATATTTGGATTATTATATATATATTAATAAATTGCTATTGTTGGATGTATTCCTACCCCAGCAACCCTACATGACCGTAGTCCATTTCACGTGAGCTTCTCAGTTGTGACGTTTACAGAAGTACATCTTCAGGACTATTTTCTAAGGTTACTTGGTTGGTTCCAACGCCCAACATTTTCTCTTGCCAGCTAATGTTGATGCATTGCCCCACCACAAACCAAACCAGCCAATGCACAAGTGCATTCCCAGCAAGTCCATTCCCACTCATAGCAACCCTACAGGGCAAAGTAGAGACCTGGTCCCTGGGAGCTTCCGAGGCTTTATGCTGCCCCTTGCCTGTCACTTTCAAACTCTGTGGTGACTTGTGCTTGCTGTGAGGTTTGAAGCTATGTCACTGGTATGGAAAACACGAGCAGGGTCACACAGGATGAGCAGGTGTCTAGAGAGCTTCCAGACTAAGAGCAGACTACAAAGAAGAAATTGGCTGACCACTTCTGCAGAATTAACCACTGAAAATGATACAAATTGCTGCAGAACACTGGCTCCCAGTGCAAAGTTCAGAAATCGCAGTAGAGCATTGTCAGATGTATTAACAGAAAAAAAAAACGCTTCAGGTGGGAAGGCACACAAAATATGACTAGCGACGAATTGGCTGCTCAAGTAGAGCAGACTATGATGACTTATAAAGAGTGAAGGTTACAGGACCATTATTTGCAGATGGGGCATGACTCAAAAAGAAAAGACATAGCTGAAAACATCTATTATTAATTGGAACTTGGAATTTCCAAAGTATGAATCCAGGAAAATTGAAAGTCATGAAAAATGAAATGGGATACATAAAGATCAGTACACTAGGAATTAGCGCCGAAATGGACTGGTGTTGGCCATTTTGAATTGAACATACAAAAACTGAAGATTCTCCCCATGCACCCTTCAGTACAAAATTGAGCAAACATGACAACAAGTGCAATGATAATCATTGGTGATTTGAATGGGAAAAATGGAAACAAAGACGGAAAAACCGGATTTGGAACTACTCATGATGGAAATGAAGTTGGAAATCACAGGAGAGAATGTGGCACATCCATCGATTTCTACATCAGAAATACCTTTTTTAAAACTACACCAAAGGCTACTATATACATGGACTTCTTCAGACGGAAAGCATAGGAGTGAAATTGACGACCTCTGTGGCAAAAGAAGATGGAGAGGTTCAATATCAGCAGCTAACACAGGGCCAGCGGCTGACTGTGCAACAGATCAGCAACGACTCACCTGTGAGCTTCCGTGGAAGTTGAAGCAAAGGAAAACAAGTCAATGAGAGCCAAATTCCAAGCTGCGGTATAGCCCACCTGATGTGGGAAAACAACAGAAGAATAGGTGGGGCTCATTTACTGCAAAAAGCTGCGGGATGACATCAAGGATATCAAACATGAAGAAAGCAAAATGTAATTTACAAAGCAGGAAAGCGAGAAATGTGCCAAGTGGATATCAGAAAAAATTCAGAAACTTGCTTTTGAGCATAGAATCTCTCTCTGTCTCTCTGTTTCTGCCTCTCTCTCTTTTCCTCACCCCCCCCTCCCATTGGCAAGGAGTCGCTTATGACTCACAGTAGTGCTGCAGACGAGAGTAGAACAGCCCCTTTGGTTTTCCAGGACATAACTTTTTAGAGGAGTAGAAATCCTCCTCTTTCTCCCACTCAGCTCCTAGTGCGTTTGAATTGTTGGCCTTGCAGTTAGTAGTCCACTGGGTCACCCAGTACCAGAAAAAGCACATGTAAAAAATGGTGAAGTAAAAGACTTGGGGAAAACTTCCAACAAGGGGCTCCATAAGACAAAGTTACGTTTTCTAAGGAAACATGCAAATATCTGGAGTTAGAAAGAAAAAAAAAAGAATTTGCTTAGCATATCGTAAGCTGAAAGAACTAAGGAGAGAATTCTAACCTCAAAATATAATATTTAAAAATTCTATGGGCAGAATATTGACCAATTCCGGAGGCAGCATTAAAGAAACGCAGGAACACTGAGCCTCAGGGAAAGTAAACACAACATGGGCTTCAGTGCGATGTGGCCGACAGGGAGATGATGGCAAGGTGTCCCGGAAGGAAAAACATGTTTGCAGAGTCACCATGGAAGCATTTTTACAATTCTGTCTGATGTGATAGAACTGTGGAATGATATGACATATGTATTCACTCCCAAATTAGAGCAAATTAACAAGAAAAAGAGACACTTAGATCTGGGGATGGTTTGGGGCCTGGCTCTGAATTCTAGGTCTCACTGAAGAACGATTAGGCGTCACATCATGGTCCTGTTCAATACTCCAAAGCACTGGGTGGGGCTTATGCTGTCACAGTCTTCCAGGCTTGTCCTACACCCAGTGAAAGGTCCATTTTGATGCCAAAAGCAAATAGGCTTACTAACTCTACTTTTAATTCCCAATCACCATTTCCATCAATCTTTGCATCAATAACAATAGTTAGAAGAGAACCGTATAAACCTAGGCCAGCTCGATCCAATGCTTAAATCTTCACACAGTCAGGTTCAATCCCTATCTATCTCAACCCTTATCTAAATTATTGCACCGATCCAAAATATGGCCGACAGCCTCTTCCTGCATCAAGCCACGACTAGGCCTTCTGTCAGCCTTTTTCACTACGACAACTTCAAGGGGTGATTTCACTCACTGACCACAACAGGTACATTAATCACATTCATTTTTTCCCTGTCACACAGGAATAGCATGGCCATTTGTGACTTCTGAAGAGCAGAGGTCAGGAGCATCCACATACCATGATTATTTTCTCTGGGAGCCCACTCACAACATAACAAGTCCAGCCATTTGATAGTAGCCCATAAGTCGGATATCAGCCCATGAACTCATTCAGCACCTGCAATTCTGCCAAGTGCAGGAATGGATCAAATGGCAGTGCATGAATCTCCAGGGCCCTGGGCTTCATCGCTGTGGCTTCATGAAGCTTGTTAACAGGAAGGTGAAACAAAGAGAGAGTACATCCCTCTGCCTTGGAGGAAGTTCCCAGGATCCTCCTGGTAGGTATGATCGTGTGGCCTAATTGGCAGGGTAGACTACACCCCTACATTCTATTTATCACACTGACATGAAATTGTGTGACTACCACATTGCTCCTTATCCTATGACCTCTATTCCTTAAGATCTATCAGCCTGTGTAGCCTGTGAGCCGGCAGCTGGTCTTGGATCCATCAGTACCTGTAGTGAGGTGTGTCAGGAGAAACCTCCAGTCTTAAGGCATGATGCACTGACTTGGGCCTGGCCAACCTCTACCAAGGTGCATTTTCCTGAAAACAGAGGTTGCTGGTACTTCTATAAGACACTGAGCTGTTCCCAACTCAGAGAGATACCGTGTGTAACAGAACGAAACACTGGAGGCTTCTGAACCATTCTCCAATCGTTCTTCTCTTTGAGCACATTGTTGCTGCAACTGCGTCCAAACATGCCACTGAGCACCTTAAACTTCAGTGATTCTTTACTTCCAAGGCGATGCCAAAACCCAGAACTGCAGGCTAGTCATGTGAAAATACATCACACGTACATATTTTGAAGGATATTCTGAAAAACACCACATCATGACCCCCCAACACCGCCACCGTTTTTAAAGATCAGGAGAGGTTTAGAGACTGTCATGATTCTACATGAGAGCAAAAGGCAATGTGGTGTTTGCTATCATGGACATAAAAAAATTCATTCGTGGAAAATTAGTGATGTAAGCCAAGAAGTTTATACCAATGTTTATTTTTTGGGTGTGACAAATGTATCCTGGTAATATCAGATATCAGATTTTGGGAGACTATATGATGGGACAATAAAACTGGTCATGGAGTATACTGGGAAGGCCCTGAATTTCTGAACAACTTCAAAATATTCATATTTATCAAAACAAAAATGTCCCAAGATATTTTCAAACTGTTCATAAGGGGAAAAATCCCAAAAGATCATTTCATCCAATTTTCCCAACCACTATGATTTTTCAAATATGAGGATGGGCTCACAGAAGATTCCTCTAAGAACTTTAGGTTTAACAAGTGGATTTCTCAATGTGTGTTATACTCTTAGCTCCGGGATTGCCTAATAGATGTTAGTGTGGAGTGAGCTGAAGGGACAGTGGGTGTTGTATATGTCAAATACATTTGGGTAGATGACTTGCTTTTTTTTGCAAAAAGCATCTATAATGAAAATGTCTATATTTTTTAAGTCTCCTGATTAATCAAAGACACATTTGTGATTTCTGTCTTTGATACTGAATCAAAGTAATGGGCAATTTGACTAAGGAGCAATATATGCCCTTGATAGGCATGAAGCTTAGAGAGAAGGGTTTGTCCCCAACGCACCCACAATCAGTAAGGCACACCTAGGCATCCCATAAAGAAGGGGGACCTTCCTAAGAGATCGGGCACACTTTACCCAAACCTATAAAGAAAAGGGTCCTTCCTAGGAGATGAGGCACCCACTAGACAGCTATGGGAAACGATGTGCAATGTAAGGGCCAATTAAGTCACATGCCACTTACACAGCACGCTCATTCAAAGTCTGGGCATGCACAGACCGGTCCAGTTACATTTTACTTCACACACACATAAACATACACACACACAAATGAGCATAGCCCATAGGTGCCCACTGACCCATACAACCAAGCCCTCCAAGGAGATACGGGGGGAGACCAGTCAACGGGATGGGCACAAATGTGACAGCACAGTAACGTGCCTCTTTTGTGCCCCTGGCCTTTCTGGAGATGGTCTGTTCTTTGTGAGAAATCACTACAAAGAAGTTGGCTTCAAAGCATGAGAGCTGACTGTATCTAACTACCGGGCTTCTGTCCCGTGAATTCATTTGTTGCCAAGACGCACGCACCCAAGGGAGCATGCCACAGCCTCCCATCGTGGGCAGGAATCCGGAAGACCTCGTTTGAATGACAAGGTTAGAGAAGCACACCGAAGATCCCATGGGCTGTCCTCCAACAAACGCAGCCTCGAGCGAGTCCAGGCATAATGGAAACCACATGGTGTTAGGACTGTAATGAATTGAAGGCCGTCCATGAGGAGACCTCCATAGGTGCTGCCATACTGGGCCCAAAACACAGGGGTGAGGCGAGCGCAAGCGTGGAGCAGGTTCTGTGCAGTTGTGCACAGAGTGGCCATGAGGGGCCACTGACTCGGCAACAAGGGACCAGGGGGGCCCCTGGCGGAACTGAACTCACAGGACTTGCCTCCGAACGGACAGGTCAGTTGTAGTGACACACTGTCTCTGTGCAGGGGACAGTGATGGCCGTGTGCTTGCATCAGGAGACTTCAGAAACTCTGTGAGCAGTTGTGCTCTGTGCAGCAGGGTCACTATGAGCTGGAATCAACTCCACCGGGTGGGCTCCCCACCGCCACCTCCCCCACGACAGAAGCTAGAAATGAGAATTTGGTCACAGCAAGTATTCTTGTCACACACATGAAAACCATGTTACTCAAAGAAAAGCACAGAAATCCTGGAAACAACTAATTTCAAAAAATGAACACCGTGGGGTTAAGGTGTAACCCTACTTGAGACATGCTCAAAAATTAAAGTGATACTTTTTGCTGCATAGAGGGTCTCTACCAGTGAGTGCCTCTTTAAAGGTGACATCGTAGACGCCTCTGTCACCTGCAACCGCGTCACTAGTCCGCCAGGGAGCTTGATGTACTCCTAGGCAACTGAAACCCTACCCTACCTCGAATCCATGTAGTGCAAGATAAAATTGAGGCGGTCGTCAACATCTTTGGAACGTCTGCCATGAAACTCAAGGCCAAAGGCATTATAGAGATTATTGTCAAACGGGAGGAAGCCCGTTACATTTTGAAGCAAAGCCAGGCCCAGGCCGCCAGTGCTGCGGGCACTTCTAGACGTCGCCCAAGTCTCCCGCCGGGCACAAAAATCTGTACCACTCTGGACTGGGATCGAATCCGATTGGGAGGCAGTGCGTTGGACTCTCTGCTGGAGGCCAAGTTGCCCCCCATTAAGAAAGACTTCTACGTGGAATCTGTCTCCACCAAGTCCATGACGCAAATGCAAGTACAGCGTTGGAGACAGAAGAATTTCCAAATAACTTGCCAGGACCCGAGAGGAGGCCCCCGACGTGATTTTCCCAATCCAACGCGTACCTTTGAAGATGCCTTTAAAAATTATCGCGGAGTTATAAAATACTTAAAAAGAGGGGGTTTTAAAAGACCCACCCCCATTCAGGCTCAGGCCTGGCCAATTGTTTTAAAGGGGCAAGATCTCATCGGGGCAGCGCAAACGGGAAGTGGCAAAACCTTGTCTTATTTACTACCAGGCTTCATCCATCTGCAGACTCAGCCGCTATTCTGACACAGAAGCTGTGGAGCCGGGATGCTAATCCTCACGCCTACACGGGAATTAGCGCTCCAGTTAGAAGATGACTGCAGTAAATACACTGGCAGTGACTTCAGGAGCGTGTGCGTCTACAGCGGCGGCAGCCGCACAGAGCAAATCAATAGCATTTCCCAAGGGGCAGACATCATCATCGCCACTCCGGACAGGCTAAATGATCTGAAGACGAGTTCCTTGGTCAATCTAAAAGGCATCACCTACTTGGTGTTGGATGACGTCGATAAGATGGTTCACTTAGGATTTGAAGAGCAGATCAAGGGCATTGTGGAACTCTTGCGCCGAGACCGACAGACCGTGGTAATGAGTGCATCTTGGTCGCACAAACTTTGGCGGGTAGTACAGTCTTACGTGAAGGAACCTCTGCTGGTCGTGGTCCGTGCTCTGAACCTGGCCGAGGTACAGAGAGTGAAGCAGACTATCGTGATTACCACAGACCAAAGGAAACAATTTCTGCTGCAAGCGTTTCTCGACAGGGTGTCACCCAGTGACAAAGTCATCGTGTTTGTCCGCAGAAAGCACCATGCTGACCAGCTGGCCAGGGATTTACGCCTCCAAGGCGTACCGGTGCAATCCCTGCATGACACAAGACAGTACAGGGACCCCCAACATGTGCTGGAAGACTTCAAAAGCGGCAAAGTCAACATACTGATTGCTACCGATTTGGGATCCAGGGGACTGGATCTACGTGGCATCACCCGCGTCTATAATTATGATTTTCCGCGGAAAATCGATGACTATATCTACAGAGTCGGACTCGCTGGGAGAGCACACCACGCTGGAGTCTCCGTCTCCCTTCTGACCCAGGACAATAGAAAGACTGCCCACAAATTGGTGAAGGTCCTGAAGAAATGCGAGCAAACTGTGCCCGCCTAACTGATGCTGATGGCTAGGGAGTATCACCATAGACATCACAGGGAAATGAGGACCAAAGGTCATACCGGCATCTGAGTTTGGCGATTACACGGGCAGGTTGAGCCAAGCCATTGATCCCTTTAAGGCACTTTGACAGCCTGCGATATGAACTCCGACTTCATTTTGAACACACTTGGTGAGGACACATATTGGACAACATCTGATGATTCAACTTCTTCAATAAAGTCGTACGAGCCTTACTTCGATGTTTTGTGGGTCATTGAGAATCTGGTTTTATTTATAGACGTGCTGCATCCTTCTAAGGTACTGTTTGTCAACCTTCCTAATGTCATGACCCTTTCCTATAGTCGCCCCTCTGTTGTAGTGAGCCCCAGCCCACTTTCATTGCTACTTCATCACTGTCATTTTGCTACTGTGATGAATCAGGTGACCCCCATGAAAGGGTCTTTGGCCTCCAAAGGGGTAGCACACCACAGGTTGAAAACCACTGATCCTAGGGGTCCCTTGTTTCAAGTGAGGCCGGTAACCAGTTAGCAGTTTAGCGAACCAAGTTAGGCAGTTCATCGGTTGGAAGCCACCAGCGGAAAAGGTCGCAATGAGTTGCAATCGAATCGGTGGCAGTGGGTTTGCCCTTGGTTTACTCTGTCCGGCTACATCTTCTCAAAAAGATTTACCTTGATAGCGTGGTGCTTATGAGATGAGCCAGTCAGTGTGCAGTGTAACAAGGAGGAAACATACAACTTTCCTCTAGTTCCTAAATGCTTCCTACTCACCACTATCATGATCCCAATTCTACCTTACAAATCTCGCTAGACCCGAGGATGTACACTGGCTCAGATAGCATGTAGAGACACCGAGAATCCAGGACAGATGATTTCTTTGGGGCCAGTGGTGAGAGTGGCGATACCGGGAGTGTGGAGAGAGGGTTGGGGAGAGAGGGGGAACTATTGATAGGGATCTTCATGTAACCTCCTCCTTGGGGTATGGACAACAGAAAAGTGCAAGAAGGGAGACTTCTGACAGTGTCAGATATGACCAAATAATTTATAAATTATTCATGAGGGAGTACGGAGCACCGGAGGGAGGGAAAAAATGAGGATCTGATGCCGGGGGCTTAGTTGGAGAGCAAATCTTGTGAGAATGATGAGGGTAACGATTCTACCAATGTGCTTTACACATTTGATGTATGTATGGATTGACATAAGAGTTGTATGCGCCCCCAATAAAATGATTTAATAAAAAACAGTTGCACTGAATAGAAACTTAGTTTTCATGAAGGTTATCCCACATGGCCAAAATATTTGCCCCTCCATTGGTTGATGCCACAGTTACTCCTAAAGTTATGCGGATTGTCAACCCCCTTCCCCTCTTTTAGTTCATCAGAAGTGTTAAATTGTATAAAATATTCCACAATTCTCTCTTACCAAATAGATATGACCGAAAAGTGTCATGCCTAAACCACCCGGAAGCAAACCCTCCAACATACTCTGTCACGATGCTCAGTGTTCAATTTTTTTTAACATATAAAAGTGGTATGGATGCGCGAAATCATTTGGTGGCTTGCTCTTGGCTTGGGACAGCTGGCTGAGGAAAAAGCTGACCTCATACCCTGGAACCGGTTGCAGGCCACTGCTGTCTGGATAGGGAAGTAGTCCAGAGTCCTAGAGGTTTGCTATTTCTCATGCACTCAGCATGCTTAATCTAAAAGCCCCAGTGCCCCAGAGAGCAGGTAAGCAGGCTTCTGTTTCTAATGCACCCCGTTAAAGGACAAACCCCACAGTTAGCCAACTTGTCGAGCCTCCCTAAGATGAACTGTCTTTCCATTGGTGTCCACAGGAAAGTCCTCCTTAGTTCAGGCTGAGCACCTGCAGGCCACTCCCTGAAGGATCCTTGTGCCCCTGGAGAGGGGCAGGAACCAGGCCCCGGCCACCTGGGCCAAAGTTGCCTGGACCTGTGGCTTTGGGGTGGCCTGAGCTTTAGCTCAGGCCTGAGTGGCCGGTGTCCTAGACCCTGGGATGTCTCACAAATCCAAGAGTGCGGGACTTCACTGGTCTACTGTGCAACAAGACTAGCTCGTAGTGGCTGGTGGTTTCAAACTGCCAACCATGTGGATCACAGCCCAACACCTACATACTACAACCAGGACTCCACCAGATATGACATATAAATGAATTTCTGGCTTTCTCTTTTGTCCCCCAACCAATTGTATTGGCATAAAATTCACATACCACACAGTTCCAGAGTCCAGTCACACCAAGGAGCGTTCTAGAAGAATCCCCGCAATCAGTTTGGGAGCATTTGCTTCCTCCTTGTACTCCTCCTTACCAGCAGTCACCTTTCCTTTCCCTGCAGCACCCCCAAGAAATCATTAACCTAGTTCCTGTCTCTATGGCTTGACCTATCTGGGATTCCATACGCAGAAAATACGCAAACAGCCACAGCAAAATCTTAACAACCATAACCAAGTAACACAGAACAAAAATCAGAAAGAAAGTAGAAAATATTAAAAACTAGAACAAATATTACAAGGACAAAAAGGAAGATCAAATGGTCAGGTGTTAGGTTTGAAACCAACTATATCTGCAGGACTATGCTTTCCAGTGTTTGTCCCTGAAAGGTAGGCCTCTCCCTTCCCTGGGCCATGGCCAGAGGGCACTCACGGGAGACTGAGTACACATGTCATGCCCCTTCACTCCCCGTACCCTTAAAGTGAAACAACTTTAAGCTGGGTTACAAGGGAAATCCAACGGAAAGGTACTCCCTGTTATCCTAACTATGCCAGCCTTAATTGACTTTACCGTTCTCCCTGTCTGGTAGCAAGGTTGTTCCCATTCCATGATTTTGGTTAGAGGTGGTTCACGTGAGGCTTAATCTACGTGTGCACCTGCAAACAGGACTTGAGGCTTCCTCTGACCACCAGACCCTTATTTCCATGGGTGTTCAACATGTGACTTCGGACACCATTCCCTACTTAGCCTTTGGGCTTTGTGGTTGACAATTCTTAGATCACACAGGCTGCTGGGCTTCTTCCTTGGAGACTTAGTTGAGGCTTCGTTTTCATGGCTGTTTGTTTGAAGGCCAATTGTTGTTGATTGTTTAATAACAGCAGCCCCATAAAATATTTGGCCTTCTGTAGTTAGCTAACTTCACTCAGCATAATGCCCTTCATATCCAGCCATGTCATGATATGTCTCAGAGTTTCAGCATGGTATTCGACTTCATGTATGGACCCAAGTTTATTTATCCATTCTCCAACCAGAGGGCATAAGCATATGAGCAGAAGTATGGAAAATATCATCTACCTTATTTATTGTCATGGTGGAAAAATAAGCTTTTCTCTCTGTTAACTGGTTTTTATGATGACATCTATGGGCATCTATGCCACCTTCTATTTATTATGAGAAAGATGGATAACATGAAAAAATATTTCTTACTTGGACCTTTCACAGGTAGCATCTATAAAAAAGCACCCTACTATATTATTTAGCAGATCAGGAAACTGACATTCGGAGAGGCCCCATAGCTTCCCCAAGTTCAAACAATGGGTAAGCATCAACACCAACTAGCTGGTTAGTGAAAATTTTCTCTTCGCTCATGAAGCGTGATAGAGTGCGCAGGAAGGAACATGGGAGAATTGAAAAGGACATTAATTTTGCTCAAAAAAGTACACTGAGTTGATATTTTTCACACCATGCAATGTTTTCTGTACTTTGCCCCCTGAGTTTTAAGTGTCTCTTAAGTGTTCCCACGCTAGGGAAGTGTATGTGTTCAACTGAAGATTTAAAGTGACTGAAGGACAATCGCTGTGACGGCAAAGAGATTTTCCAAAGGTTTCTTCAAAACCTTGGTTTAAAGATGATAGATAGCTATATAGATAGATAGACAGATAGTTTTAGGCATAGAAAGATAGAAATAGGGTCCCCGGTGGCGTATTGCATACCTACCCCAAGGTCATCAGTTGGAAACTACTAGTCTCTCTGAAGGAGTAAAAAGAGGCTTGGTTCTCCCTTGAAGAGTTACACTCAGGGGAAATGAGAGGGGCGGTTCTCCCCTGGCCTACAGAGTGACTATGAGGTAGAATCGACTACAGGTAGGGAAATAGGGAAGTGATCTAAGCCTACTCAACAGACAAACCAACACCCTGTCAGGATAATGAGTTATGCACCCAGTAGCCAATGTATAACCACTATGCTGTGATTTCTGGGAATAAATGATTGAAAGGCCACTTCGGTCAACTTTTGCCCACTCACCTATGAACGCCCGACTTGCTCCCAGGAAAGAGGTCGAAAAGGCCAGAAATGCCTGTTTCTAGCCATCCTTGCACCTCAAGCACAGGCATGTGACCCTAAACTGGCCAACAGGACCCTAGCAAAGTCTCCCTAGAAGCATTAGCAAAAACCGTTCCTATATAGCCAGCTTTTGAAGAAAATCTGCAGAGTTGTGTGAAGACTTGAATCTGTAACCATATTATTGAGAGGATGAGGGAATCAAGCTGGACAGAAATCCCTATAGGCTAAGCACAACTGAAGGGAAATTTGGAAACACCTGGATTCGGGATGGCCCAACTGAATGGCTGAATTCCCCCTTGCACGGCAGCTATGGGGGTTTGCTTCCAATGTCACCTCAAGAATGAGTGTGCTGATGAACTATGAGATGTGATGTGAACAATCCAAACAGCAGGCCTGCTCTTTCAGCAAATCTTAGTCAAGGAAAAACAAGGAGACAGTAGGGTCTGGCCATCTCTGCTTCCCATGGGTCTATTCTCTCTCTGGGTCTTCTTGCAGCAGTAAGGCTAGATGTGGATCCATTAACAGAGATCAGGGAACTGGCCTTCCCCACCTCTCTCTGTTTAAGTGTGTCAGAAAGATGTCTTTCAACGCCTGGTCCTGGGTCAGGGAGATTACCCCAAAAAAGGTTTGCACTGCAAGCCTGCTATCTCTAGGACTTGGTTCTGCTGTACATAGTCTTATTGTATGTCACAACAAATTGCTCCTAAAAGCAACAACCACGTGTTCACCTCCATATGGGACCCAAACCTTCCACCCAGGAATCCTGTACCTCTGAATGTGGCCTTATCAAAAATGATAAATACCATCCTGGTCAAGCCGTTAATGGTTGGTTGTTGTACTTTGTGCAGTTTGACGCATCTAAATTGCGGGAATAGCCAGGTCTCTAGTTGAGGCAGTGAATTCTCCATTATTGAGAAGAGACTCCAATGACGGGTAATTTACTATGATGAAAACTGCCTATAAGGAGCAAATTAAACTTTTCCTCTGGATGTTAATTTAATGGGGACACTTAAAAACACAGGAATCCTTAGGGAATTGCTATAATGTTATAAAAATTGGAAGCACATCTGAGAAGACCTGCTTTTGAACAGTCAGCAGCAATTAGAAGAAGAAGTGAGGGAGCGGCAGAAGAGCACAGTTGGGCTGCAATTGTGGAGACCCAGTGTTAAGGTCATCTGAGACAATAGCTCAAACAGTACCACACTTGACTGCACCTGAAGTACATCCCTGGCTCTGACAGATTTGAAATGTAGCCAGCCAGAGAAACTCTGGCCATCCACTGCATAGAAGGGCTCAGGTGAAATTTCTGCAGAATGGAGACTCATGGTGAGAAGCAATGGAAATCTTGTCATGCACCCTGGGAGTGAAAAAGAATCCTTTCACACAGCAGAGAAATAACCCCCCACCAACACACACACACACACACACACACATACCCCACTTCCACGGAGCTGATGCTGACTCAGAGTGATCCTTTGCTAGCCTCATTGACAGAGTAGGAGTGCCCCTTTGGGTGTCTGATCTGCAACTCTTTGCAGACGTAGAAAATCTCTTCTTTCTCCCTGGGAGGAGCAGCAGGTGGGACCCATGTGTCGATGTTGCGGTGAGCACCCAGTGTGTCATTCAGTACCCCACAGAGGCAGAGGGAGAGATGGACGCACCAGGGTTGCTGCCCCGCCTGTGGTGGAAACTTCACTTAAAAGGAAAAATGAAAAAGGAAGAAACAAGGAGCAAGTCAGTAAGACATCTCTCCCCCCGTCCACTCCCCTCAGAGTGGTCCAAGCAATCCTCTCGGAAGAAAAATGATCATGTCGATCAAGATTTCATGGTCTATTCATGGGACAAAACTCTCGCCTTCGGCAGGAAGATGGCAAGAATGGTCCTCTCTTTAGCCTGACACTTCCATTTGACGTTTCAATCAATGATCCTGAAGCTACACCCTGCCCTTCGGGTTCCCAAAGCGACTCTGGTCTTTGACATCACCCCCTAGGACATGTGAGCCTCCCCATCACACTTAAATGCTCACCGCAGGGTTCACCTGGCTACCTGCCCCCTCTCTGTTCTTCTAGCCCTGCCGGCAGGGTTATATGTCTGCAGTGATGTGTACTCCACCTCAATAAATCCACTTAATCTCCCTGAGCCGTCATGGTGGACTTATACTGATGCCTTTTGGGGTCTTCATTTCAATTTCTGTGGGAAACCAGTCCTCAAGTTCAATGGAAAATCATTTGAAATTTGAGCTCATTGCTTTAGGCACGTGTTCTTGGAGGTCCGATGTGCTACTTTGCATAAATGCTTTCATTTTCTCTGGAAACACTCAACGTGGGCTTGCCATAGCTCTTCCCTGGCATTTCTGTTTCTCTTCAGTTTGTAGCAACACCCCCTACCCGTAAACGAACCCCGAACAAATACACATACTCGTTGATGCCTTCCTGTGAAGCACAATTCTGTTGTTATTTTGTTTAAACGTCCTTCTGCTCTCACACAGGCAGGAGAATACCAGGGGATGACAATTAAAAGGTTTCTTTAAGGCTATTCTGCTTCCAGAACAGTCTCTTCCCATGCTCCTCTACAGTGGGCGCGCACCGAGGGCCCCTGCTCTACGTGTGCCCGAGTCTCCTGGAGCTGAGCAAATCTAGGTTGCTCCAGCACTGGATCCTGCAGGCACGGGTCTGATGTACGGAGCTCTGCACATTGCTTCCAGCATTCGCACTGAGTTGCACCGACTGCTCCTGTACACACAGGGCACACCTTTTTTCCCTTTCACTTTAAAAAATGCATATTAGTCGCTGCCTCTAGATTCCAGCAGCAGCATAACATGCTGCTGAAGGGTGGAGGAGTGTCAGGAATCAGGAAGCCCCCAGGGCAGTGGTTCTCTTACTTTCTGAAGCCGCAATGCTTTCATACAATTCCTCATCTGGGGCTGACCCCAACCATACCATTATGGTCGTTGCTGCTTCATAACTCTAATTTTGCTACTGGTAGGAACCGGGCGACCCCTGTGAACCACGGTTGAGAACCGCTGCCCTAGGGTGAGTCTAAATTCAGCCACTCGCAATCAACTACGGGGTTTGGGCAAGGCACAGTCTTGGTTTCTAGAGGTGGCAAATACAGATGTGGCTTGGATTTGTGTCTCATAAAGACGAAATGCATTTACAACACTGGGATGGAAATGCGAATGCCTTTTATGGTCAATCGTATTTGAAAAAAGGAGAAGGATGTTAAGGGGTGATGGTGTCAGTCATTTAGTAGTTGTGAGACCCACAAAGTCGAAAAGGTCGGCAATCCCTTATCCAACCCACCCAAATCTCAGGTTCCTCAACTGAATTCTGACTCACAGAGGTCCTCTGAGTCGGAGTAAAACTGCCCTCTGGGGCGTTTCAGGATGTCAGTGCTTGTGGACTCAGAGGGCCCTATCCGTCTACGCCGGGACAGCTGGTGGACTGCCACCGCGGGCTTGTTCACTCGCCGCCCCACTCATCACCGCGCCACCAGCTCTCCTTCACGTCTCAGATGGGTACTCAACATGCAGCTTTGTTTGGGCAGGTGTTGTCATGAAGAGGGCACTTACTGGGTCTCTATCGGTCATATAGGTACGTTCTTGGTCTCTCTTCTCTCGGGATATCTGCCCCATTCCCTTTCCTCCACAGCTGGCGTTTGCTTTTTCTCCACACATAGGGTACAAAATGGCTGATTCCACAGTTCCTGGTTTTATAGTCCTATGTTGATATCATCGGCCTCATTGGAGCTAGAATGTCTCAGCTTCTTGTCCATACCAGCAAGGGAGGATCAGCTGGGTCTAATTTGGATCAAGTATTATGTATGGGAATCCTGGTGGTGACCCAAACCCATACCAAACCCATGGACAACTTGTTTATTCTGATTCATTATGATCCTAGAGAGGAATTCTGAGAACGTAAATCTTTAAGGGAGCAGACAGCCTGAAATTGTTCTATAGAGCGACTGGTGGGTTTGAACTGCTGAATTTGTGGATAGCCATCCAATGCTTACCCAACAGCTCCAGAGCTGTCTGAGACAAATAGCTGCAAGGACCCAAATCCTGTATTTTGAGGCCATGTAAACTTCACAGAAAAAGCACCTAGAAGCCATAATATTAATTTATTTTCATTATAGAGAGAGTGCATGCATTTTATCATGTTATGGATCCAGTTACCACCGCTAGTTGTCATATACAGGCTATCAAAATTATTTCTAAGCATGTGAAATATGTATTATCTCTCCACAGTCAAGAGAATCAAGTCTTTGGTATATCCAATAGTAGTTATTTTATCACAGATTTTATATATTCCATTCTTTCAGGAAACTTTAATCATAACATTTATGGCCGATTTATAATTGTCAACTTAAGGATTAAGCAGGTAGGGGTGGAGTCTAGCTTGTCAATCAGGTCATAGGCAATGAGGTTTCTGTGTGGGCATAGCCTTCTCCAACGATTCTGGGAATTCCAGTATTTCTGCTTTGAAGGTGGGAAACTCTCTGCTCACACCCTGGGATACATAGCAGCTGAGAAGACACATGGACCGACTTCATGCAGCCGTGGGAAGCCATGCAGAGAACCCTGCCAGTGCTTTGATATTTCCAGTGCCACTGGATCTAAAATCTTTCAATCACTGGCCTAGGATTATCTACATTAGGCATCACTGCATGTGTTTCATGAATCTAAAGAGGTCTTTATAGATTGCTACTGGACATATGGGGTAATATTGGACTTATCGACTTGATCTGGACTGGGCAGGGATGTTTTCTTAATGTATAATTGCTCTTGTATAAACCTCTTCCTTATACACATATGTGTGCCTATGGATTTGTTTCTCGAGTCTACACAGACTAACACACTACCTGATGAGCAAGTGTCTATTTCCAATAAGTTTTAATAATAATTTTCCAAGAAAGACAGCACTGGTGGTAATATGTATATTAGAATTTTCCAAGCATATTTATTGTAAATTTGGGTGTTGTTTGACTAATGAGCATCCCTGTTTAAAAGCAACTGAAAACACGCATATGTACTACACCCTAAACACTTTTATAAGATATTTATTTGATTATCATCACCATCATATTTGCATTTTAGCACTGAAAGTATGTGTTGAGCTTTACATTTGTGATTTAGATAAAGTTATTTTTGCACAAATCTACTTTACATATCACAAACCACCAAGAGATTGATATAGAGTAGCCATAATCATCAAGTCAATTCTCTCTAATAGTAACCCCATGGGACAAGGTAAAACTCTTCCATATCATTTGCAAGTCTGTGACTCTTTACAGGAGCAGGCAGTCACTGAGAAGTTTTCTCCCTAGGAGCAGGTGGTGGCTTTGAACTGCTAACCTTGCAGTTTAGCAACTGATGCTTAGTCACTAGCTCCACTCTTACTAAGACAACATCAATGTGTGTTTGTTTGCTTTTCTTATTCACCACACATCTTATTTATTATCATATACCTTTTTATCATGAATGCATACTCTCAATGCATCAGTTTGCTATGCTGAGCTTAAGTAATGAATGTGAAAGTTAAATGAATAGTAATTACATCAACTACTTCAGAAAATATCTTTGAGTACAAAAAAATAGAAATCTTAAGCTTATAGGAAGTAGCACATGAAGGTCAAAACTTCTATAACAAATAAACTATATGGTTAACTTGTAATTAAAGGAAGTCTCAAAGGTAAAGTTGGCCGTGCTTCATGAAATTTTTGCTCTTATATAGATGGCCCCAGTATTTTTTGAGATATTAAATGATACCACAAGCCGTGGTTGGGTTAGGAGCTGAAGAGTTTACATACACTTTGATAACATCAATTCTAATCCCTAGAGGCTCCTTTAAATATAATAAGTTAGTATATTACTATATCTGCAGGTCCACCTAGATAAGATAAGCTGGACAAACAATGTGAGAAGAAAATAACGGGACCAACGGTTCCGGAGGGACATGAGAGTGTGGGAGGTAGGGGAAGGGAGGAGGTGTTAGCCCACCCAGGGACAAGGGAACAACGAGTGGTTCAAAACCAGTGGAGGGAGAGGATGTGAGGACTGGTAGGGAGTGGCCAAGGGCAAAGTAATTGAGAAGAATTACTGAAACCAGAATGAAGGCTGAACATGGTAGTGGGACAGGAGGAAAGCGTAAGGAAATAGAGAAAAGGAGTAGGAGGCAAAGGGCACCCATAAAAGCTTAAATACAGACATATACATATATTTATGATTATGAGGGAAATAAACATATATGCATATATTTATATGTTCAGTAGTAGGGTAGCAGCCAGACATTGAGCCTCCTTGCACACACTCCCTCAATACAAGAGCACCTTGCCCAGCTAAACGGTCATCCATGATACCCGCCTTCCCGACATGATCACTGAAGACAGACGTGTGCATAAGCAAACATGGTGAAGAAAGCTGATGGTGCCTAGGTATAAAAAAGATATAGTGTCTGGGGTCTTAAGCTGATGGTGCCTAGGTATAAAAAAGATATAGTGTCTGGGGTCTTAAAGGCTTGAAGGCAAATAAGCAGCCATCTACCTCGGAAGCAACAAAGCCCACAAAGAAGTACACAAGCCTAAGTGAACACAAGGTGTTGAAGGGATCAGGTAGCAGACACCAAAGAACAAAAACCATCATTGTGTGATCATCTTTCCCCACATAATCACTGAAGATGATTGTGTGCATAAGTAAGTGTGGTGAAGAACGCAGATGGTGCCCGGCTATCAAGAGATATAGCATCTGGGGACTGAAAGGCTTGAAAGAAATCAAGGGGTCATCTAGCCCAGAAGCAACAAAGCCCACATGGAAGCAGCACACCAACAAGTGTGATCATGAAGGGCCGAGGGGACCAGGTTTCAAGCACCAAAGGAGGGGGGCAGGGGAATCATATCATCATGAATGAGGGGAGCGCATGATGGGGACCCAATGCCCATATGTAGACAACTTAGCATCCCTTGCAGAGGGGTAGTGGGGAGGAGATGAGTCACTCAGGGTTCAGTATAGCAATAATGAAACTCAAAACCTTCCTCTAGTTCTTTAACACTTCCTTCCCCCCCAATTATCATGATCCCAAATCTACCTTACAAATCACAGCGGTACAGTTGGGATCTGGAAACACAGGAAATCTAGGACAGATGAACCCCTCAGGACCAACGGTGAGAGTGGTAATACAGGAAGGGAAGTGGATGTAGAAAGGGGGAACCGATCTCGAGGATCTACATATAACCCCCTCTCTGGGGGATGGGCAATAGGAAAGTAGGTGAAGGGAGATGCCAGGCAGTGTAAGATAAGATAGAATAATAATTTATAAATTATTAAGGGTTCATGAGGGAGGGGGAAGCAGGGAGGGAGGGGGGAGGGACAAAGGAAAATGAGCTGATTCCAGGAACCCAAGTGGAAGGCAAATTTTGAGAATGATGAGGGCAACGGATGTGTAAGGATGCTTTATTCAGTTGATGTATGTATGGATTGTGATAAGAGTTGTATGAGCTGATTTATAAAAAATAAAAAGAAAAAATATATATATAATAAGTTTGTGTAGGGAAAAGAAGAAAGAGCCCAAACTAATGTGTTTTTGTTTTTTATTATTAGATGGACAGGCTCGGTGATCCCAATCAATGCAGTGAAGGCCCATTGTTTATTCATTATTATACTCGAAGTCCCTGGTTGAGCCTGACTTAGCGTAGATTCTCAACAACTCTACCACAATTCAGAGCAAGAGCCCTCAAGTGTTATCGCAGCACTAGAATGATGAGGACTTGGGAGTGTGAACCAGGGCAGAGATGCTGTGAGTGGACAAAGGCGCAAGTTTGGAGCCTTCCTGGCTCTATAGATCCCTGGTTCTCACACTCTTTGAAAACTGAGCAAATCGGATAATTGACTCTCCATATATTTCAATACAGAACATAATTGCTAATTCACCTTTCAGTGTTCAAGGCTACCTTTAAATCTTGACAATAAATGAGGGTTGGTTGGAAAAGGCAGAGTTTTAAATGACAGTAAATACAGTTATTGAAAAATCTGATAGATAATTGATAATTACACTGAAATTTAAAGAAGGAATGACAGGGATGCTTAATAGTTTCTTCTCAGAAAATAGTTCTTCAGGATTCCCTGGGCCAACATGGTGTCTCCTTAGTCCTTGGTCATGGGATGGTGGATGTGTTTGACTAGGTGAACTAGAAAAACCAATCCAGTGATATGCATACATGTCTAAGAAAGAGTTTTATATCAGGAAGTATTATATATCAAGAAAGTGTCTGTACCAGGGAACCAATAGAGAGGTCTGTGTGGCCGCCCCCAGGGCCAACTATGTGGACTCTCCACCCCCTCAGAAAATTGCACTTCAGAGGATAGCACTGGTTCCCCAGCTTGGGGAGGGGGGCGCATCAAATTAGAACACATGGGAGAAATGTAAAGGGATGGAGAGGGAGGAGAGGACATCCTGGCCCACTAAGCCCCAACTACGATGTTCCGGCTCAGAGCAGACAACGCACAGGAAGACCATAGGGCTGGCCCTACTACTAGACACTATGTTCCTCACTGAACCATGATGCTGTGGGGTACAGCACTGGAGACATAGTGCGAGAATACTGCATGGTCTGGCCTAATCATGCTGGGATGAAGCGCTGAGGGCATGCAGCAGAGCAACAGGGGAAGCAGAGCGATGATACCCCTGGGGAATACCAAAAATAGACTTGGGAGACAGAGTGGCACCCCATCAGACTTGATTGGTAAACACCCATAAGGGCCAACACAGAGACCTTGAACTATTTATAGGCTTTTCTATTTTTGCTCGTGACTTTCTTTTTGTTATTGTTATTTTGTTCTTGCTCTTTGCTGATGTTATTGTTTTGTTGGCTTTGACTTCCTTTGTGGTTTTAGTTAGCTTTGCCTGGTGTTTGCACTTATTAATATATCTGCATGTCTATCTAGATAAGATAGGTGGGATCAATAATTCAGAGATGAAAAGAACAGGACCAATGGTTCTTGGGGAATATGGGAGAAAGGGAGGTGGGAGCACCTCAGGGACAAGGGAACAACAAGTAAACTAAAGACAATGGAAAGACGTTTGTAGGATGTCTAGTGGGGTTCAATCAAGGGCAATGTAGTAGCAAGGAATTACTAAACCCGAATGAATGCCAAACATGATGGTGGGACAAGAGGGAATTAAAAAGGAAATAGAGGAAATAACCAGGAGGTAATGGACATTTATAGCGACCTACCTACAGTCATGTACATATATAATACATATAAAAAGAGAGGGGAATAGAACTATGTACTCATATCTATATCTTAAGAATTGAGGTTGCAGATGGACACTGGGCCTCAATTCAAGTACTCCCTTAACACAAGAATACTTTGCTCTAGCAATTCACCATTCTGTGATGCTCACCTTCCCAACATGATCTCTGAAGACAAAATGGGTGCATAAACAAATGTGGTGAAGAAAGCTGATCATGTTTGCCTATCAAAAGATATAGTGTCTGTTGTCCTAAAGGCTTAAAGATAAACAAGTGGCTATCTAGCTAAGAATCAACAAAGCCCACATGGAAAAATCACACCAGCCTGTGTGATCATGAGGCATCCACGGGATCAGATATCAGGCATCTAAGACCCAGAATAAAATCATTTGCAAGGTGAATTAGAGGGGGGTGGGGCAGGGGTGAAGACCCAATGCCCATCTGTAGACAAGTGAACATCTCACAGAGGGGTCAGAGGCAAGCGATGAGCCAGTCAGGGTGCAGTATAGCACTGATGAAACACACAACTTTCCTCTAGCTCTTTGGTGCTTCCTTCACCCCACTATCATGACCTTAATTCCACCTTACAAATTGGACCAGACCAGAGCATGCACACTGCTACAGGTAAAAGACCGCAACACAAAGAATCTAGGATAGATAAACCCCTTACGGTCAAAAAGGAGAGCAGAGATACCAGGAGGATTAGGGGAGGGTAGAGAGAGAAAGGAGAAATTGATCACAAGCATCGAGCTAGAACTCCCTTCCAGGGGGATGAGTAACAGAAAAGTGGGTGATGGGCGATGGAGGACGATGTCCAATATGGAAAAAATAATCTACATCTTATCAAGGCTTCATGAAGGAGAATGGGCGTGGGAGGGAGGGGAGGAAATGGGAAGCTGGTATCAGGGGCTCAAGTGGGAAGAGAATGCTTTGAAAATGATGGTGGCATATGTGCAAATGTGCTTGACACATTGGAAGACTGTAAGGATTGTGCTAACAGATGTAAGAGTCCCCAATAAAAGTATTTTTTTAAAGTGTCCCAGCCCAGTCCAACTCAAGTCTGTAAATCTGATACCAGTCCTTAAGTTCCTTTTCAGACTTTAAGCAGGCTTGAAGATGTATAAAAGTGTAGGGGTGCAATTCAACCTGTCAATCAGGTTGGATGAGGCCTCCTTGCTGGTGTGGCCTTCTCATAAGGAGGGCCCTGGAAACCTCTCCCTCTCTCTACCCCTGATCCTGACAGCTTCCAGAGCCCTGCCAGGTTTCTACCATCCTTGAGAGAATACAATTCTGCACCCAGTGACCTGTGATCCTCCTGCAGTCTGTGTCTTTGCATGTGGCTGTGTTGAGTCTGAAGAGGGACTTATGAATTAGTATCAGATTTATGGGCTTAAATAAGATTGGGGATAAGTAATGAAAAGATCTCTGACTCTGTAATCAGACAGATCTGGGCCCACCCAGTACAAAGCCCACTGCTGTATTTATATTTCTCGTTAAAATAACGAAACATACATTAAATTAAAAACTGATAGGTTTCCACCTAATTTAGAAATGTTAATATTTGTCATCTTTCTTTAGGTTTTATTTTATTCAGAAACTAAAGACTATCAAGAATGCTAAACATCTCCTCCCATTATTAGATTTCCCTCCCTTGACCTGGAGGAAAAGAATGCTCTTGTAGTGGTCTAGTTTTAATACTTTTTACATATTTAAAGTTTTATATAAATGGCATCATGTCCCAGGAATGCTCTTTTAAAAATAATGCTTTCTTGTTATTTGGTTAAATTTAACAAAATGAATTTACGTAGATCTTGTTTATTCATTTAAATTGCTAAATGGCAATGTTATTCTATGACTGCGAGATTTTATCCACTTTTCTATAGATAGATAAATATGCAATTTGCAGGCTTTTGCTATTACAAATAATGATCTGGTGACTATTTTTACTTAAGGTGTGTTTTATGTGTCTGTGCACAAGAGTTCCTATCAGGTATATATAGGAGTGCTATCAAGTAGAATCCATCAAAATGACCAGGCTCCATTGTTGGCAAGGTGGTACCCATGCTGATTGGTGTGTGGCTCTGACACAGACATATTTGGTATGTCATCCTTTTTGGATATGCCTAGAAGTGTCATTGCTGGGCCATAATATACATTTTAATCATTATAATATAATTCTAAATATGTCTTCAAAGTAGTGAAACCAATTTATAGTCCTATTCATAGAGTTTAATGTATCCATTTTTACCAGAATTGGAATTATTGGGGTTTTCTAACGTTTTCCATTTTAATGAATACAACATGGCCTCTCACTGTTTAAATTAGCAATTGTCTGATCAATGTATCATCGTTTCAGATCTCCTCCTTGACAAATCACTTGTTCACAGATGTTACGTAATTTATACGACCGCCTCTCTCCCTCTCTCTTCCAATGGATCTGTGGGTGTTGCGTATAAAACCCTATGTCAAGGATTCCTAGTATTCACCTGCCATTGGGGCCTCACCTTATGCTTTGTTTACAGTGCTGGTGTCCTGCAATCCAGAATATCCTCATTTTTTGTTCTATGCATTTGAATAAGCCATTTAAACTTCAGTTTCTCCTTTATCATTTTCAAAATGAAGACTTTCATGCCTTCTGAAAAAGACTCTTGTAAGTAAAAATAATAAAATGTATAGGGTGAATGTACAGGGTAGGGCAATACACAATTAGGCAGTCAATCAATTATATTCTCCTTGTGGGCACTTCGCAAACAGGAAGAAAAAGGAGTCTACTTCTTTGCAAATAACTTTTTCAATCATGTGTCACAAAAAGAGAAACAATTTGAATGCATGAACAGAAGAATTAGTTGACTAGATTATAGAAGTCATTCACTACCTGTTAAATGAGCCATTTCTATGTGGTAGGCACCGAAAGAGAGTGGGAGGCAAAACAGATCAAATCCTTTCTACTGGGACAATGAGCAAGAATAAGCAAACAAATTATTATTTACTACAGAGTTAGGATGAAAAACTGTAACACTGCAAAGAGATTACAAAATAAAAGCTATATTTAAAGTGTATGGAGAGTTACCTTACAAGCTAACAATCCCTGTTACTGGACATATACCCAGAAGAGGTTAAGAAATGGACCATGACCTGGGCTCCAATGTTTATTGCGGAGCAATTCACCATCGTAAAGAATTAGAAGCAAACTAAATTTCCATTGATAGATGGGTGCATTAGAAAACTCTGGCACATACACACAATGAAGTACTATGATCCCTAAAAAGCACTGGTGATCGAAAGAGGCATATCATCTCATGGTAAGAATTGGAGGAAATTAGGCTAAGCTAAGTCAATGACAAAAGGACAAGTACAACGTGAGTCCACGGAGGTAAGTAGAATCAGAACAGTAGATATTGAAGGAAAATCACTTATCCCACACTATACGGGTTGAGGTCCAAGCAATCAGGCAGAGGACAGACCAAGCCCAAGTATGTACATGTCATCCCATCACAAAGAAGGGGAAAGGGAAGGGGGCAGAAAAGTGGGAAAAAGGGGAAGACAATGGCATTGGGGGAGAAGGGTATTAATCCACCCAGGAGGATGGTATTGTTTGTCTCCACAGAAATGGGAGAATGAGTGCAGATCCCGTGGCGTACCAAACCTTGATGGGAAATGTAACCACAAAGAGGAACGCATGAACAGAATGGGCTACAGGGCCAGACCCAATCAGAGCCAAACTGACCCCTCCCTAGAAGTATGTGCTACAGAGGACAACACTAAACATACAGGTTGGGGAGAGGATCTGGCCTGCAACGCACACGTGGAGGCAAACCAATAAAGAAAAAGAAGAAAAGGAGAGAGTGAAGTACTAGACCCCATATTGGCACACCAAGCAAGAAGTGCCTGCTGGGAGCTGCTGAGGCACAGAGAGGACTATAGGGCCAGCAACATCTTGAAACATGATGACCTCTCTCTGGAGCATACCACGCCAGAGGACAATACTGGCCATACACAGCGGGGATCGAATCCGGGCTGAACCTTCCTTCTCCCCCTACACACACACACACTACAATGGGGCAAACCAAGAAGGGAACATAAGAGATAAGCAACAGAAGCAAAGCAGAGCCACACAGCCCCTGAGGAGCCCCCAAAATAGACTTCAGGCTAAGAGTGGCAGTTCCCGGACCCTCACGGACCAGTGGGCGATAGTCATAAAGTCAGCAGACAGACCTGCAATTACATATGCTTTTTAGGTTTTTTCCCTTTTTTCTCTCTGTTTGCCATTTTATTTTCTTTTGTTAAATGAATCATTTTATTGGGGGCTCTTACACCTCATAACAATTGATACGTCAATTGTATCAAGCATATTTGTACATATGTTGCCAACATTTTCAAAACATTTTCTTTCTACCTGAGCCCTTGGTATCAGCTCTTTTTCCCCTCTTTCCCCCCCACCCTCCCACCCTCGTGAACCCATGATAATTTATAAATTATTATTATTTTCATATCTTACACTGACCGCCGTCTCCCTTAACCCACGTTTCCATTGGTCATCCCCCTGGGGAGGGGGTGTTATACATTGATTATTATGATTGGTTCCCCTTTTCTCCCCCACCGTCCTCCACCTTTCCCTACCCTCATTGTATCGCTATGCCAATCATTGTTCCTGATGGGCTGTACCAGTGTACATGCTCCGGTCTAGTTGCATTTGTAAAGTAGAACTGGGGTCATGATGGTGGCGGGTGTAGTGGAGTAGAGAAATAAAGAACTAGTGGACTGTTTTATGTTTCGTTGATGCTATACTGCACTCTGGCGGACTTGTTCTTTCCTTGTAAGCCTTCATGAGGGAATATCCAATTATCGACAGATGAGCTTTGAATCTTCACTCCACCCCTATCATTTGTATCTATATGATTATTTGTTTTGGGTCTTCTGATGACTGATATCTGATCTTGTCGGCACCTCATGAGCACACAGGCAGGTGTGCTTCTTTCATGTGGGCTTGTTGCTTCTCTGTTAGATGACTGCTTGTTTAATTTCAAGCCTTTATGGCCCCAGACGCAATATTTTTTTTATAGCCAGACACCATCAGCCTTCTTTAACAAATTTGCTTATGTACTCATTTTGACTTCAGTGATCATGTTGGCAAGGTTTTTATCACAAAGTGTTCTTGCATTGAGAGAGTACTTGAGTAGAGACCCAATAACCATCTGCTACCATAATATTTAACATTTAAATATATGTACCTAGACCTATATCTCTATTAATATATTTACATATGTACATGCCTGTAGCTGTACCTCTATAAGTGTCTTTTGTCTCCTAGTTCCTTCCTCTATTTTTATTTACCTTCTGCCCACTATCAAGTTCTCCTTTCATTAGACTCTCAGTACTTTCTCTCGGCTACACTGCATTCGATCAAACACCACCATGCATTCAATGAAATTCAGATCCCTTATTTTTTTCTTGTGCCTGGTTTTGTTGGCTCACCGACCCCTTTCTCCCACCATACCCTCTCCCATGTCTCCCAGAGTCATCATCCCTGATATTTTCTCCTTGGGATTGGTTATCCTATATTCTGCCTACCTTATATGGATACACACAAGAAAAAAAAGTAAAAAGAAGAACAAGGAGAAAAAAAAGCCAGGTCTGTCTGCTAGCCCTTCTGATTGTTTTCCAATCAGATCTGGTGAAGTGCCACGGCCTGCTCACTGATTCCGAAGTCTATTTTCTGGATTCCTCAGGGACTTTATTGCTTTTTTTCTCCTTGCTCTGTTGTGTTCTATTCATGTTTTGATCTGGAGTATGGGGGTCAGATCGAGAACAATAGCCACACTTTGTCTCCAGTACCATCCCTTTAGCACTGTGGGTCAGTGAGTGGGCACTCTGTCTCCTGGAGAGGTCAGCCCCATGGTCCTCTCTGTGCATTGGCTGCTCAGAGCAAGAATGCCATCCTCGAAGCTTGGTGTGCCAGGATGCAGTGTTTTCGCTCTCTCTCCCTCTTAGTTTGTTCCTGTGTGGTCTGGCCAGACCCGCCACTCTCCCTGGACTTTATGCTGTCCTCTGTAGTGCATTCTTCTGAGGAGAGAGTGGATTTAACTGGAACTGGGGTTGGCCCCGAAGACCTTTCTGTTAGTTCGCTACTTCATGCCAGTATGTTGCCCTGTAGGCTTGGCGCTCCAGGTTGAGGTCTATTCCCTTTCATGCTTTCCTGTAGAGTCATGAACAATCCCCTCTCTGTGTGTGTTAATGCCCTGTTTCCCCACTATCCACATCTTCCTTTGTCCCTCTTCACCCCTCCTTTGTAGTTGGCTGCTATATAAACCCTTATGTTGGGTACGACCCCTACCTCAAGAATTTATGCATTTGGTGACTTGTCCCCAATGCCCCTTGTGATTTTAAAGCTTGCCTCAGTGGACTCATGTTATACTTGTCCTTTTGTGCTTGGCTTACTTCACTTAGCATAATTTCCTCCAGCTCTTTCTATGCATTGATGTGCTTTGTGGGTTCATCGTTGCTTTCTAAGGATGTGTAGTACTCCATTGTATGTATACACCACCATTTTAAAATCTATTCCTCAGTTTATGACAATTTAGGCTGTTTCCAATTCTTTGCAATTGTGAACTGCACTGCTATGATCATTGGAGCAAAATTTGTGGTTGTGGCCTGTTTCTTGCTTCTTCTGAGTATATGCCCAGTAGGGGGATTGCTGGGTCATATGGTAGCTCAATTTCCATCTGTTTTAGGTATCACCATATCTGTTTCCATAATTGCTACAAATACCTACATGACTACCAGCTAGTGGATGAGAGTTCCTATCCCACCACAGCCCGTCCAACACTTGTTGCTTTCTGTTTTCTGGTTTTCTTTTTTTTTTAAATTGAGCGATCTTTGAGGGCGTTAGAGGGTATCACATAGTTGCTTTAATTTGCATTTCCCTTATGGCAAATGATCGGGAACATTTTCTCATATGTTTGTTGGTCATTTGGATTTCTGCCCATGTGAAACTTCTGTTAAAGTCTTTTGCCCATGTCCTCAATTGTTTTTTTTTCTTTCTTTCTTACTTTATACTATCAGATTACTGTAAATTTTAGTAATAAGGCTTTGTGTGATATGTCATTGCTAAAGATGTTTTACCCGCCTGTGGAATCTCTTATTACTCTCTTAGCAAACAAAGTCTTTTGATGTAAATAGGTGTTTTATCTTCAGTATATCCCACTTGTCAATTTTTGTTTCTTCTGTGTTTGTTCTTCCCTATTCCCGATACCGTATGTATTCCCTGTGCCAAGGTTCTCATGTTTGTCCCAATTCCCTCATTAATGGCCCTAATAGTTTGGGGTTTTATCTCAATGTCTGTAATCCACCTTGAGTTTATTCTTGTACATGGAGTGAGGTAAGGGTCTTGCTTCATTTTTTCTGCAAGGAGATATCCATTTTTTTCCAGAAACACTTGTTTTATAGGGCTTCCACTCCCCATTTTATATTTTTTGAGTCCATATCAAAATCAATTGTCTGTATGCTCACAGTTTCCTTTTGCTTTCTTTTTGTTTTGCCTGCATTGTTGTTTTTTGCCTACCTATATAAGATAGACATCGGAAGCAAGCCCAAGGAGAAAGCCAAGGGAAAGACAGTTCCAGAGGGAACTGAGGGGAGGAGGAGTTGGTGGAGGGGAGTGTTGACAAACAATGCCATATACAGGGGAAAACAAGGTAATTAAAATCAACAATGAGGAGGATGTAGAGATCCTGGAGGTATTGGAACAACAACAATCTAGCTGAGAGGAATTACTAAGATGCAGAAGAAAGGCAAGCATAATGGTGGGGCAGGAGGAAGGTAAAAGGAAACAGAAAAGACTAGGAAGCAACATCATGGATAGTTGTATAAACTTAGGTGTATACATACGTAAATATGTGAATTTATAAAAATAGAGGTATTGGCTTATGTTCATATATTTATATGGCAATACATAGAAAGAGTGGACAAACTTTGGGCCTCTGCTCAAGTTATCCCTCAATGCAAATACACTTCATTCTAACAACTTGGCACTCTGTGATGCTCACCCTCCCTATACAATCAGTGAAGACAAAATGGGTGCATAAGCAAATGTGGTTAAGAAAGGTGATGGTGCTCAGCTATCAAATGATGTAGCATCTGGGGTCTTAAAGGCTTAAAGTTAAACAAATGGCCATCTAGTAGAAAAGCAACAAGTCCACATGGAAGAAGAACAGCATCCTGTGTGATCATGAGCTCTGGGCAAGATCAGGTAGCAGGCATCAGAAGACTCAAAACAACAACAAAAAAACATATTATTGAGAATTATGAGAAAGAATAACATCTGGGGTCTTAAGGGATTATCTTCAAACAAGCCACCACTTAAGGGAGGAGTCAACTTAGACCACATGGAAGAAGCACACCAGCCTGTGTGATGTAAGGACTGTAAATAATAAAACCCAAAGATAAGGCAAGGAATGATATCAGAGTTTAATTTGCTGAACACCTGGTTTGCAGAACGCTGTGGATGACATTACAGACCAAAATCTATGAATAAATCCTCCAGTGAATCCCCTCGGGTTATAGATCAAGGACATGAATAGCCTTTCTATCATGCAGAGTACTTTGGAAAGTGGATTGGTGCAGGTGCTGTTCGCTGAAAAGTTAACACCTTACCATGTGATCTCCCTTTTGACTCATTTTAAAGTTGTTTTGGTTTTTAATAATGTCTGCTTTCTTTTTCATTGAAGTTTTCTGGGTTGTTTTTGTTAGTGTTTGGCATTTTTTTGTTTTATGTTTTTCACTACATGAAAACCAGGATGAATCAATCTATAGAGATGGTAACTAGATTTATACTTTCTTTGGGGGTACGGCAGGAAAGTTTGAAGGGAAATTGGAGCAAATAATAATGAGTAAAAGAAGAAGAGAATGTTCTATACTTGATTTTGTTGATTATTGTAAAAGTTTTACAAATATGATTGAATTATTGAAATGTTCGTTATATTAAGTATATGTAAATAAAACTTAAAAAGCACAACCTATTGATGATGTTTACGTTCGGGACAAATGTGGTACAATGCTTTACTTGATATGACTTTTCTAGCCATAGACTTCATAACTGATCGAATGACTCTTTTCCTGACAGGTTTGGTAAGAAAAGAAGGGAGAAAATACTGACAGGATTGTGTAATTCTTGGTGAATGATTGTTACTAGGGTTAACTGGGATTATAAAAAGTCGCTGTCGAGATTGGTCACGTCTTGTCTTCATACTAAGTGTAAAATGAGCCCTCACAGCAGTCAGAGCGAGAATCTCACTACCAGCAAGAATGATAAGCCAGGAGTGGAGCACATTACTTGGACCCTGAGATCCCTGCATATTTAATCTCCTAGATCGAGGAGGCCGCTCGACACCAGAGGAGGAACAGAGGAGCAACACCAGAACCTAGAACAGAGCCCAGAGCAGGAAACAGAATTTCCTGTCCTGAAGAGCAAGTCAAGCTGAGTGCCTTGGAGCAGGAGGTTGGTTTGAGAAGTGGTGTGGCTCCAGTCACTTAATAGGGGAACTACATTTGCTGACCCACAGAATCAAAATTGAGAACCTTCAGGCTGAGGTTTAGGATGCAGTGCTGTGCCCTTTGGGTGTTTATTCGCAACACTAAAAGACCACTGTCACATTACTCATGCAGTGAAGGGAATAGGCCTAGGGGCTGGGGTCCAAAGAGAGGCCCATTTGTGGGGAAAGCAGAAAAGAAGCTGTCTTGACAGAGCAATTTTATCCCGAGTGCTTCTGACAAGAACTGTAGCTTATTACTCCCTTAAGAAAGCCCATAATGTAAGAATGGTCTGTGAGCGGTGTGTGGCCACTGTAGTGAATTTCAAACCACGCTGGGAGGTCACTGCTAGGAGAGAGCTGTTGGTGTCAGACTGGATAAGGGAGACTCGAAGGTGGGGCATGCCTGACTTCAACCTCATGGGAACCAGTCTGGTGCAGCTGATAATGATGGTCCTGCCCCTCCCCTCTTGTGTAGCGACAGGAGGTTAGACATGTCCTCCATGCTCTGTCTTCAGTCAGGAAGTGCCAAATCCTGGGGAAAGCGGTAGTTTTCCCGTGCTTATTTTAGAGCATTGCTCAGTGACATGAAGAGGTCGTGCCTACCCTTTTCTTTCAAGAACTGCTGACTCTCTGCTAATGAATTCCCCTGATTCTTTCTCACACTCTGAGATGTTCTAATTGATTTTTCACTCTGTTGTTTAGAATTCAAGGTTATTTAATTAATGAATTTCTTTCACACAAATAGAAAACCCCAGCACGCCCAAAGTGAGCGTGGTCAACAATGCAGCTCTCCCTGCCTCTCAGCTGTAGCACCCTTGTTACGTCTGATTTCCCCAGTTGGCCTGTCAGTCCAACTTGCCTGACAGTGTTCTTTCAGAAGTCCCTGATTCTGCATGGAAATCTCTGGTCTTGGTGAAGAAACCATACTTAAAACAGGTCTTCTTAAACTGCTATGTGAATGTCAATCACCAGAGGTTGTCTACAAATGAAGATTTAGACGTATTAGCATGAGGACAAGCTGGGATTGTACAACTCATAGATGATGCTAATTCTGCTGGTCTGAAGACTACTCTGGTGGCAGTCAAAACTTTAAACGCACTATCGGTTTATTCACAACCCACTGATTGGGTATCAGACCTTTCATCGTTAGATAACAGTGGAAAAGGTGCAGTCTATTTTGTGCATTAACAGCAGGTGTCTGTCAAAGTACTGCTGGCTGTGATGGTTCAGACGATGTGTCCACTTGGCTGGGGCATGATGCTCTGTAGTTGATAGTTATGTAATGATGCATTTGAGCAGTTATATACTGATGTCATAATCCATTTTGTGATCAGATGTGATCATCCTGTATTTTTCTAACATGTCAATATTTTTTTCCATAAAGATGTGGTCTTTGGGGTGATAGTTGAGGAACTGTGTGTATGCATACATATATGTGTGCATACATATATACACACGTAAAAGTATATACACACATACACATATACAGATGTGCATGTATTTGTATGTGAGTGAGTGTGTATATGTTATTGTAAATATACACACACGTCCATTAGTTAGTATTTGTAAATAAAGAGGTGTTCAGTAACTTGGGTAAAGCAGCTATTACCATGGTTTTACTTTGAGCCACATTATTTGGTGACAAGAGGGGTTCAAGCCGAAATTTTCAAGTTTGATATTTATAATGCTTTTCTGCCTTAAAATAATTACCAACATAATAATTTCTCCAATGAAATGGGGTCTTTTAAAAAAGGAAATATGTATGAGTTGTCTTTGGTGGAGATTCTTCAAGGTGGATAGTTCACAATGCTGTATGTATTAAAGCTTTAGACCTGTTTCTCACAGTGTACCCTTTGAACAAACAGCATCAGAATTACCTGTGAACTTGTTGAAGTTTCCAATTCTAGGCCCTATTCTAGATCGACTAAATCAGAAATATAGTTTGTAGTGTTGGATGGTATGTGTTTGAACAAGCGCAAAGTGTTTCTGAATACTGTAAACCACTGCTCTGCAGGATCTGTTTCTTTATTTCCTTCTTTTTTTTACAGTAGGTGTCATATGATTTTCTTAAACGGATAAATCTCTTAAAATCTGAGACTTCTGGTAAGATGGCAGACAAGAGGTCCCGCATACTCTGAGAGCTCTTTTGAACAAGGAGGGTTTGGTGTGCAGGTAGCTGAGTGGAAGGACTCTGGTGAGTGAAATATTCCCCTCGGACATCACCCTACCCCCACCCCAAGCATTTTTCCTGAGCCGGCCTCGGTGATCCAGAATCAGATTCTTGGGACATCTCATGTCATTAGGCTGCTGCCACCACAGCCACGACTAGCTATAGCCCCATACTATCCCCAGACCAGGACCCCAGGCCCAGAGGTGCCTGCCTGCTCTGCCAAGACACGCACAGTAGCGGCAGGACTGCCTTTAGCAGCTTCCCACTCCTGGGACCTCACTAAGAGTGAAGCTTCCCTTTTCCGCGGTTCCCCTCTCCCCAATGGCAGCGATTTACCCTTAGGCCCACATCCTTCCCTCCATTCATCCAAGGCCCGGGTAACCGACCTGAAATCTACTGGGGGCTGCCTCAGTGACCTCCAAGGGGGACCATCCACCCCCATTGCTGCCTGGGACCTCTCCTCCAACACCGTTTGCCTGGCCGCCCGCCCGTCGGCTTAACTCCTGCTCCTCTTCCAACCCGAGAAGCTGCGCTGTGCACTTCCTGCCAGCACTAGCCTGCATGAGCCCATCCCGCTTCTATCTACTACATTCCTCTGGAGCCACTTCAGGCTGGTATGCGTCACCAAGGAGGCCTGTGCCCGCAACCCGGAGTGCTAAACCTACCTGCCACAGGGTGCTCCATCACTGACAGCGCCGGGTGTAACAGTGGGTGCTCCTGCCTATTGGGAGTGTCAGCGACAGGGCTTTGAGTTCCCACCTGAGAGGTTTTACCCACCCCGGTATGTTGTGGCCTTTCCAGCGGCTGGCAGCTCTGAGTGCCAAGCCTGCCTGCTGCTGCACGTCCCTCTCAGGGTGGAGGCAGGTGCCATTACTCACTGTTTCCCACCACAGCCGCCACTGTCGGATCAGGCTCGGACCATGTCGCTGAGGAGCCAGTGACCCTAGGGATATGTGTGTGTGTGTGTGTATATATATATATATATATATATATATATATATATATATATATATATATATATATATATATATATATATATATATATATTCTTTTATCTCGTGCTGGTTTTCCGTTTTAACTTTTACTCTCTGCATTTTCTTTTCTCTTTTCTTTCTTCCTCCTTTTTCATTATTACTATTACTTTTCTTTTGCCCCTCTTCTATAGGTTTTGCTTCTATCTCTTTGGTTTTTTTTTTACATTTGCACTATTATCACTTCTTTTCTCTACTCTTTATAGCTTCTCCTTCTTTCTCTCTCTCTCCATTTTTCCTTTTGCCTCTCAAATTTTTTAAAAATATTTTTTTACATTTTTAACTTAAATTTTTTTTATTAAACAAAAAAAAATGGGCCGCTAAGGGTACCCTGACAGACCAGGTCAAAGCAGCGTGGGGGCAGTCACTGAGGCTCCAGCCCCCACTAAAGTCGCTGAAACATCTCACCACTGCAAGTCACTAAGTCTTTGGGGAAGCTTGCCTACACAGCAGTCTGACCCATCCTTATAGTAGGTCATAGGCAGCCGACTGAAAGAATCCTCAACAGTAACACAGATAAGGTTCCCCTGGCCTCCCAGAAATAAGGGGCCTATGAAAGGATCAAGGAAAAATCAGCAGACCACATGACGCTCAACAAAAAAAAAACCCAGAGAGACAAAACATAGTAGCAGAGCTGAAGTCTCTCATAGAAGAAACAGATACAAATCTGCCACAGAAGAGCTCTTCAGAAGCATGCTCACAGTAATATAGGAGGTGAGGGAAGCAACCCAGAATAAGAATGCAATAATAGAGAAGATCAAGTCCACAATAGAGGGGATGAAGTCCACAATAGGGGGGATGAAGTGCACCCACCAAAGGAAACTGCAGGAGCTAACAGAGGAGGTAGCAGAAGCCACACACAAGGTCAAATAATTTACGATTAGGCTTGAGGAGGCAGAGAACCATATTAGTGATCTCTAGGACACTCAAGTAGACCCAAGCAAGCGAGAAAGGCAGTCAGATAGGAAAATTAAAGAAGCAGGAGATAACCTGAGATCAAGACAGATGCTGTGAAGAGGAATAATATTTGAATAACCAGTCTACTGGAGCACAACACGCAATTCTACAGCCAAGATAGCAAAGGAATTTACAGAAGAAATCTTTCCCACCCTAATAAGAGAGAACCAGGCACTCATATAGGAAGCAGAGAGGATGCCAGGTGGACTAGACCCCAAGAATATGCCAAGACATATAATAGTAAAACATCCAACTTTGAGTACAAAGAGAAAATTTTAAAAGCAGCAAGAGAAAGGAAGACAGTCACATACAAAGGAGAGCAAGTAAGAATATACTCTGACCTATCAGCAAATACCATGAAGAGGAGGCAAGAATTGAGCAATATCTTCCAAAAGCTGAAAGAAAAAAACACCTCCACCAGAATCCTGTACCCTGCCAACATATCCATTAAGATTGACGGTGAGATAAGGGTCTTCCAAGAAAAGAAAAGACTCAAAGAATATGCTAAAAGATACCCAACCCGGCGGAAGATACTAGGTGACTCACTATGGTCAGAGGATCAATGTCCACCAAGAACAAACAGGAGATCACCATATAGCCCATCTCCATCTAGAAGCCAACATTGCAGCAACAATTACCAGGACAACAGGTCCTCAGATTGAAAAGAAGACAAGATAGAAACTCTCCATTCAAATACAGCACACTGATATGAAGTGAGATAGGTAAAGACCCAAAACACAAAACAGGGTATGGCAACTACAAATCCGCAAATAGTGATAATAACGCTGAATTCCAATGGACTCAATTCGTACTTTAAAAGAAAAAGGCTTGAGGACTGGCTAAGAAAACATAATCCACCAATCTGTTGCCTGCAAGAGACACATCTAAAGCGCACAGAAAAGAATATACTATGAATAAAAGGTTGACAGAAAGATTACCATTCAAATAGTAACTCAAAAAAGGTAGGGGTGGCTATCTTAATCTCTGACAACATGGACGTCAAGATAAAAACCATAACATGAGGCAAATAAGGACACTACATAATGCTCAAAGTTCAGTAAACCAAGAAGTACTTAGCATATTGAATATTTACGCTCCTAATAATGGTGCAGCGAATTTCATTAAAAAAAACTATTAAAAAGATGAAAAAAGAAATCACGGACTCAATAATCATAGTAGGTGATTTTAACATTCCGCTTTCAGAGAAAGATCACTGGGAAAGAAGCTCAGCAAAGAGGCCGTAGAGCTAAACAATGTAATTAGGCAATAGGGCCTGATAGACATTTATAGAGCTTTCCACCCAAATGCAAATAATTCACATTCTTCTTAAGTTCACATGGATCTTTTTCAAGAATAGACCACATGCTGGGACAAGCTGAGTAGATATTATCCAGACATAGATACTAACACATAGATATTATCCAGATATCTTTCTCAGATCACCATGCCATAAAGCTGGAGATAAATAAGATGTCCAGAAAAGCAAGGGCAACCAATTGGAGAACGAATAACAATCTCCTGTGACATGAATGGATACAGGCCCAGATTGGAGAGGATATTAGGAAGTTTCTAAAAACTAAGGAGAACGAGAACACAGCGTATCAAAACTTATGGGACACTGTGAAGGCAGTTATCAGAGGTAGCTTGACATCATTAAATGCATATATGAAAAAATAAGAGAGGCTTATGACAAATACATTATCACAAAACCTCCAACAACAAGAACAGAGTCAGCAGAAAAACCCCTACAATAGCAAGAGAAAAGAAATAATTAAAATCCGGGCAGAGTTAAACCAGTGGAAAGATAAGAGAACAATGCAAAAGATAAACGCAGATAAAAGCTGGTTCTATGAAAGAATTAACAAAATTGACAGAGCACTGGCAAAGCTGACCAAGGATAAAAAGGTGCAAACATCAATAACCCGGATGGGGGATGAAACAGGGGCAATAACAACAGACCCCAATAAGATAAAATAGATAAACAAAAAGTATTATGAAGGTCTATATTCTCATGAATTCAGAAACATGGAAGACATGGATAAAAATTTGGAAAAACAGTCTCTCCCTAGATTATCTCAGACAGAGATGAAAAACTTCAACAAATCCATAGCGAAAGAAGCAGAGAGGGTCATCAAGAACTTACCATCTAAAAAAGCTCCTGGGCCAGATGGCTTCACAGAATTCTACCAAGCTCTCAGGGAAGAGTTGACACCGATCCTTCACAAAGTATTCCTTAACATAGATGTGGATGGCAAACTCCAAAACTCATTCTACTAAGCCAGCATTTCTTTGATACCCAAACAGGTATAGAGAATTACAGACCAATATCTCTAAGGAACATAGATGCAAAAATCCTTAACAAAATATTGGCCAATAGAGTATGAAAGTATATAAAACATACCATCCACCACGACCTGGTAGGATTCATCCCAGGGATGCAGGTATGGTTTAACATAGAAAATCCATCAATATTGTATACCACATCAAGAAGAAAAAGGACAAAAACTATATGATACTATCCATAGATGTAGAAAAAGCATTTGACAACATCCAATACCCATTCCTAATTAAGACACTCAGGAAGATAGGATTGGAAGGTAAGTTCCTCAAGCTGATACAAGCTATCTATGAAAGGCCAACTGCCAACATCATAGTCAATGGAGAAAAGACGAAAACAATCCCACTGAAAAGGGGTAAAAGACAAGGATGGCCCCTCTCCCCACTTCTATTCAATATTGTTCTGGAGGTTCTGGCTAACAACATAAGAGAGCGGAAGGACATCAAAGGGAAACAAATGGGAAAGAAGGAAGTGAAATTATCTCTATTTGCAGATAATATTATCCTATACATTGAAAAGCCCAAAAGCTCCACAGATGGAGTACTTACAGTGATAGAGGAATATGGAAGAGTGGCAGGATACAAGATCAATGAACAGAAGTCGATAGGTTTTTTTGTACACATCGGGCAGCACCTTGTAGAGGGGATTAAGAAGGAAGTACCCTTCACAGTAGCTAAGAACAAACTGAAATACCTAGGAGTATATTTAACAAAAATACTAAAGACCTATACAAGGAAAACCATAAGCCTTTACTAAAGAAAACCAAAAGCGAACTCCACAAATGGAAGAATATCCCCTGCTCGTGGATTGGAAGGCTTAACATAGTAAAGATGACAATCTTACCTAAAGCACTTTACAAGTTCAATGTTATACCAATTCAAATGCCATCAGCCTTCTTCAAAGAATTGAGAAAACAGACCACCAATTTCATATGGAGAGGAAAGAAACCCAGAATTCGCAGAGAACTCAAGAAGAAGGACACAGTTGGAGGACTCGCCTTACCTGATTTTAATGCCTATTACATAATTACAGTGGTCAAAAGTGTGGTACTGGAACAACAACAGACACTCAGACCAGTGAAAAGAATAGAAAGCCAAGAATTAAACCATCAGCATATAGACAACTGATCATTGACAAGGGTCCCCAAACCATCAAGTGGGAAGCACCCTTTTTAACAAATGGTGTTGGAAAAAATGGATATCCATGTGTAGAAAGATGAAACAAGATGTTTACCTCACCCCATGCACAAGAATAAACTCAAGGTGGATCTCAGACCTAGAAGTTAAACCCCAAACCACCAGGGACATCAAGGAGGGAATTGGGACTAACCTCAGAGCACTGGTCCAGGGAACTCATAGGCTCATTGCAATAGGGAAGGGTACACACAGGTGAACTGGAAATTGACAAATTAGATTTAATAAAAATAAAGCACCTGTGCACCTCGAAAGACTTCACCAAGAGAGTGACAAGACAACCAACAGACTGGGAGAGGATTTTTAGTAATGACACATCGGACAAAGGGCTCATTACTAAAATCTACAACATTATCATGACCTGCAAAATGAGGAAAACAATTAGTCCCCTAAGGAAGTGGACAAAAGAACTGAAAAGAACTTTCACTAAGGATGAGATCCATATGGCCAATAAGCATATGAGAAAGTATTTCCAGTCATTAGCCATAAGAGAAATGCAAAACAAAACAATAATGAGACACCACCTAACACCCCTGAGGCTAGCCCAAATCAGCAAATCAGAGAGCAACAAGTGTTGGAAGGGCTGTGGTAGGAACCCTCCTCCACTGCTGGTGGTCGTGTAGACTTATAGAGCCACCGTGGAAAGCAATCTGGTGATACTTCAAGAATGGAAATTGATCTACCTTATGACCCAGCCATCCCTCTACTGTGCATATATCCAGTGGAAGCAACAAATAAAACACAACCAGTAATCTGTGCTCCAATGTTTATTGAGGCACAATTCACAATTGCAAAGACTTGGAAACAGCCTAAGTTTCCATCGACACATGAGTGGATTAGTGAACTCTGGCACATATACACAATGGACTACTATGCAGCACTGAAAAGCACGGATGATCACATGAAACACATCATTTCGTTGGAAGAGCTGGAAGGAATCATATTAAGCAAGGTACGCCAAACTCAAAAGGACAGGTATAACAGGAGTCCCCTGAGGTTAGTACAATTAGCATGCTAGAAATTGAAGAATAAACACCTATCTCACAATAAACAGGTGGAAGCATAGATAGTTGGAGGAAGGGCAAGCCACACCCATGGAGGTACATGAGAGTCCAACATAAAAAAGGGGAAGGGGGGCAGGTGGAGGGAGAAGCGGGGCAGGGAGAAAATGAGTTGATGGCACTGGGTGATACAGGGCACTAATCCACGCAGGGGGAGAGTATTGGATGTGTTCCCACAGAACTGGAATGTGCATACAGACCCCACCATGACATGCCAAACCGGGAAGGCAACGTAACACGCGGAGGAATCTACAGAAAGCCTGAATCATGCACTGGCCCTAACCAGAATCAGCCCGACCCCCACCATGGAGGGGGTTCCACAGAAAATGAAAATAGATTGTTGTGGGAAAGAACTGACCTACCATACATAGAAGGAAGCTGAAGCAAAGGAAGGAGGAGGAACTGACCAGAGCACACCTGGACCCTACAAGCTCAGAGGCCAATAGCCTGGCTCGGAGGGCCCAATGTACAGAGAGGACCACATAGCCAGCCCCATGGCAAGATGCGACATCCTGCACTGACCCATGGCCCTACACAGGACAGTACTGAAGACACAGTGGGGGATGGGTGACTAAGCTAACCCCACCACACTGAGGCAAAAAACTGGGGGCATGCAATTGAGCGACGGGGGTAAGCAGAGCAAGGAGGTCCCAAGGGAGTATAAAGGATGGATTTTGGGGCCAGGACGTGGCACCCCATCAGACTTGTCTGGAAAACACTCCTAAAGGTCAACAAACAGACCTTGAACTATTAACAGGTTTTTTTTCTATTTTGTTTTGTTTTCTTTCTCTTCTTTTAAATTTTGTATGTCAGTGGCTTTTTGTTTGTCAGCTTGTCAGTTTTGCTGTCATCGTCGCCATGTTCTTATGAGCCAATTTGTTAAGTACTGTCAAAGCAATCCGCAATTTTATGCACATATTATTATCTCTGCAGGTCCATCGAGATAAGGTAGGCTGGACAAACAATGTGAGAAGAAAATAATGGGACCAATGGTCCCAGAGGGACATGAGAGTGTGGGAGGTAGGGGAAGGGAGGAGGTGTTGACCAAACCAAGGACAAGGGAACAACGAGTTGTTCAAAACCAGTGGAGGGAGGGGATGGGAGGACTGGTAGGGAGTGACCAAGGGCAAGGTAACTGAGAGGAATTACTGAAACCAGAATGAAGCTGAACATTGTAGTGGGACAGGAGGAAAGCATAAGGAAATAGAGGAAAGGAGTAGGATGCAAAGGACATCCATAGAAGCCTAAATACAGACATGTACATATGTAAATAAATTTATGATTATGGAGTTAATAGATCTATATGCATATATTTATAGGCTTAGTAGTAGGGTAGCAGGTGGACATTGGGTCTCATTGCATGCATTCCCTTAATATAAGAGCACCTTGCTCATCTAAACGGTCATTCCATGATACCCACCTTCCCGACATGATCACTGAAGACAGACGTGTATATAAGCAAACCTGGTGAAGAAAGATGATGGTGCTTGGCTATCAAAAGATAAAGCTTCTCCCTCCCCATGAGGGAAGGGGAAAAAAAAGAGAACCTGATGCGGAGGGCTTAAGTGGAGAACAAATGCTTTGAGAGTGATTAGGGAAAAGAATGTACAGATGTGCTTTACACAATTGATGTATGTATATGTGTGGATTGTGATAAGAGTTGTATGAGCCCCTAATAAAATGTAAAAAAAGAAAAGAAAAAGGAAATGATTAGGGCAAAGAATGTACAAATGTGCTTTATAAAATTGATGTATGTATATGTATGGATTGTGATAAGAGTTGTATGAGCCCCTAGTAAAATGTTTTTTAAAAAAAGATAAAGCTTCTGGGATCTTAAAGACTTGAAGGCAAACAAGCGGCCATTGAGCTTAGAAACAACAAAGCCAACAGAGAAGAAGCACACAAGCCTGTGTGAACGTGAGGTGTTGAAGGGATCATGTAGCAGACACCAAAGAACAAAAACCATCGCTGTGTGATCACCTTCCCACATAAATGCTGAAGACAAATGTGTGCATAAGTAAGTGTGGTGAAGAAGGCTGATGGTACCCGGTTATCGAGAGATATAGTGTCTGGGGTTTTTAAGGCTTGAAAGTAAATAAGCAGCCATCTAGTCAAGAAGCAACAAAGCCTACATGGAAGCAGCACGCCAATATGTGTGATCATGAAGGGACGAGTGGACCAGGTTTTGAGCACCAAAGGTGGGGGGAAAATCATATCATCGTGAATGAGAGGAGTGCGTGATGGGGGCCCAATGCCCACTGTAGACAACTGGACATCCTTGCAGACGGGTAGTGGGAGGAGATGAGTCACGCAGGGTACAGTGTAACAAAAGGAAATTCAAAACCTTCCTCTAGTTCTTAAAAACTTCCTCCCCGCAATTATCATGATCCCAATTCTACCTTGCAAACCTGGTTAGACCAGAGGATGAACAGAGGTACAGAGGGGAACTGGAAACACAGGGAACCTATGAGAGATGAACCCCTCGGGATCAGTGGTGAGCGTGGTGATACGGGGAGGGAAGATGGGTAGAAAGGTGGAACCAATCACAAGGATCTACATATAACCTCCTCCCTGGGTGATGGGCAACAGAAAAGTGGGTGAAGGGAGATGCCGGACAGTGTAAAATAAAATAAAATAATAATCTATAAATTATCAAGGGTTCATGAGGGAAGAGGGAGTGGGGAGGGAGGGAGAGGGACAAAAGGAATATGAGCTGATTCCAGGAACCTAGGTCGAAAGCGAGTTTTGAGAATGATGAGGGCAATGAATGTGTGTCTTGTACACAATTGATGTATGTGTAGATTGTGATAAGAGTTGTATGAGCCCCAATAAAATGATTTAAATTAATCTCTTAAAATCCCTGCTAAGAAACACAAAATATACACCCCCCATAAACTTCATCTACATAGTACTTTCCATGTGTAATAGAATTCAAAAAATATAAGCCTGGCATAAGTGGGAAGATTAGTATAATTCCCCCCACAGTGTACAATCTGGTGCTCCTCTTTACTAATGGAACTATTACTCATTCATTGCATGAAGAAGGAATCCCAAACGTGACAAAGACATTAACATTTTAAATTTTAGGCAATTTATAGCAAGCAGTCGGCTCTCGGGAGGCTAGCCTGATATTGCTTTGAGGGCCACTTCTCAATTTCTTATACAAAAAATATATAGGCATTGTGCTGTTCTCATCTGAACTTTATTCCTCCTGGGGGGAACCCATTTGACCCATCCCTTCTGTTTAATTGACTATTTATATGCAGCGATTTCTTGGGAACTTTGCCCTCTTGAGGGCTACTAACTATGTCTGGGGCTGGTTTAGGGACATTTTTATGACGCCATGGCACCAGGAGATGAGAATATAACTATGGAACAATTCTAGGCTGGTTTCCTTAAGCATTTTACGGACAAAGATGCCCTGTGGTGCCATAGATAGCACTTCAGACTTGAGTCCTGCACGAAAAAAAAAATAAACTTCTTCACCAGTAAATGGCAAATTCTAATCAATTTCTAAGTGGGAAAGTTCACCTGAGTTTCCATCGCCACATTCAGAACCGGCAGTGGTCCTGGAAATAGCTAAAAATAGGTTCATGTTGTCATTGAGGATTAGGATATAACAATTCAACATCAGATACTTTTCATAAATCATACCTATCCTTGCACCGTATTTCAATCTGGACTGTCGTGGAAAGCTAAAGTGCAGGCCCAAACTTTGCTTGTACTTCACAATGTGCTTCACAACTTCAAACATGTTTTTTGTTTAGTGTGAATTCGTCGAAGGCTTTCAGGGTTGATTATCCGTTTTACATTTAGCGACTCATCCACATTTTTTTCCACCTCCTTCATTCCAATACCCTTCAATGTAACATTACCTGTTTCACTTCCTGTTTCCAGTGTTCATTGTCCTGTGTGTCCTATCCCTTTTACACTACGTCCTTGGGGAAATGCTGCCCTTGAACGTCAAATGGTTGGTTATTATAACGGAATGCATACCTCACTCACGTTACTGTTCCCCTTGCAGACTTGTCTACTGTTTTGGCGGAGTTCAATTCCAGACCTGAAGAGTGACTAGGGGCCATAGTTCCCTCCCTCTCTACTTCACCTGCTTTCGTTTTTTAAAACTGCTTGTTTTAAACTTTTGTTCCACATTTTCCTCCTATTTTATCCAGGACCTTCAAATATGTCTTTCAGAGCATTTGATAGTGGTAGCTGGGCCCCATGTGGTGCCCCAGTTCCAGGCGTCCCGGAGACTGATTCTTATGTGATCCACTAGTCTATTGGACTAAATGTTTTCATGTTTTCATTTTTATTACTGTCATCAGACAAAGAATGACTAATAGTGGCATCTTATGTGTCTTCTCGGGAGCTTTGAGGACTCCAATGCAAGTCACCAAAGTAGAAGGTAAAATTGTCTTTGTGGATTATTGTGATATGTAGAACATTTTATGTCATCTTGAAGATATATCAAAATGTAGGACTGGTATACTTCCTGTCAATCAGGTCACAGCCTGGGGTTACCTCATAAGGAGAAACTCAGGAATCCCCCCCCACCTCTCTCTGTCTTCACTCCTCTGCTTTCTGGCCACCCTGAGAGCTGCCACAGCCCTGCCATATTATCCCTGACCTTGGATCCACATGACCTTACAATCATAGATCTGTAAAATTCCTGCATTCTGCATCATTGCATTTGACTTCCTGAGTCTGAAGAGGGATTTATGGACTAGTATTAGACTCATGGACTTATGCAATGTTTTCTTAATATATAATTACTATGTATAGTGACAACTACTATATAATAATATATAATTACTACATAATTCTTCTTGATATAAAGCAGTGTCTCTCAACCTTTCTAATGCTGTGACATTTTAATACAGCTCCTCATGTGGTGGTGACCCCTCCAACCATAAAAATGTTTTCATTGCTACTTCATAATTGTAATTTTGCTACTGTTATGAATCAGACAACCTCTGTGAAAGGGGTGTTCGACCCCCAAAGGAGTTGCGACCCATGGGTTAACAAATGTTGACATAAAACCTTTTCTCACACCTACTTGTATATATGAGTGTCACTGGATTTATTTCTCTTGTAAAGAGTGAATCTGCCCTAACAAAACTGTATTATAAGTTGGGCTTGGGGTCCCCAAAACCCATGATCTTGATGCTCCAGGCCCAAGGACTCCATTCCCTCAAGGTATTTGGTTATGTTTTAGAAGTTTACATAACTTTGTCTCCAGTATGCTCTGTCACATCATGGATGTACATATTAAAATACTCTGCCAAAAATATATATAAATATTGACTAATTATATATATAATATTATATATTATATATATTGACTTATCATATCCTAAACAAGGGCTACCCTCACGTAACCCTTATATTTTGTTATGATTATGAAAGAATATATATGTACAAATACATACAAGAATGCTTCGAAAAGAATCGAAAGGTTATTCCTGTGAGCTTTTTGAAGTCACAAGTCTATCTCATGTGTGTGAATTTTGTTTTTCCCAGGAACTTTCCAAAGCCTGCTCGTGTTTGCACATTATTTATTTCTTCATTAACAAATACAATATTTTTTTAGAGGGAAACACATCAGAGTTCTGCCAACCATACCTATAGGAACGCGTGAGAGCCAGCAAGGTGATCCACAAGTGGTGTAGTAAAAGGTTACCCACTCAAGGCCTCCAGAAAGTATCCCCATTACAAAGAATTCTGGCAGTTGGATCAGTGGAGGGTTGTCAGTGATAAAAAGAAATAGTTTTCCTGTTCAGGAAGTACATTTTACTTTCTCTATCAATCCTTTGACAGATCTTCAGGAAATCCTCAAAGGTTGTCCCCTCAATCACTTGGTCAAGCTCCATCTGGTTCAGGCAGATGCTGGCTGCCACCATCATTGCGTTGTCATCTGTCATCCAATTAGCTGGCTCTTTTTCTATATGTGGGTTCTCTGGGAGCAGCTCATCAGCCATATTTTCATATCTGTGTTAGTCTGGGTTGCTTAGAGAAACAAATCTAGAGATACTCATGTGTGTGTAACAGAGAGTTTTATATCAAAGAGTAACTGTGTATTGAGAAAAATCCCAGCCCATTCCAAATCAAGTTCATAGGTCCGATATTAGCCCATATGTCTGATACTAGGCTATAAATTCCTTTGTAGACATGCAATGATGCCAAATGCAGGCAGATCACAGGCCAGTGGGTAGAAGGTCTCATGGATCTGAGGGCTGTGGAAGCATCTCAAGGCTAGTGCAGGTCTCCACATGTTTCTTCCAGCTCTTTGAGTATCGCAACAACAGGAAAGGAAAGGCACAGAGAAAGGGTCTGGCCTCCAATTAGGTCATCAAGCTGTGCCCTGATTGACAGGCTAGCCTCCACCCTTTCGCTCAAGTTGACAGGAGATTATGTAATGGCCATAATACTCTTCTAGAATGACCTGTTTTTTTTTACTGTCAAAATTTTACAGATGAAATAGGAATCGCAGCTTTTCTTTGCTGTGCAGTTCCACCTGCCTCTTGTCCTTGGAGGTATAAATGGGCCATAAGTAGGTCAAAATTGCTCTATGTTGATCTCAACAGCCAGGTCACTGGGTTCCATGCTGGGGTTGCCATTATCAGAGAAAGTAGAGATGATCATGGATGGGAACGCCTTGCAGTCCAGGTCAAGGGCATTGTTGGAGGAGTCTGTTTAAACCTCCGATGCAGCTGCTCAAATTGGTCTGAGGACAAGTTGATGTTGCCCATGAATGCAGACATCTCCTCAAAAGAGTGGGCAGAGAAAAAGATGCCCAAGTCAGGACTCAAGGCGTGAATCCCTCACAGGGCCTGGAGTAGCTTCACAGGGCCCAGAGTAGCTTTGGCTGTGCAGCTGGAGGTCCAAACTCCAGAGTCCAGCACAGAATGGGGCCCTGGGTATGGCTAAGAGTGATGGACCCACAAAAGAATATATTAATGAGCAACTAAAGGAGCATTGTTAACAAACTGTCAAAGGGCTATTTAACAAAAAGTAAAACCACATTTCATACAAATATAAAATGGACAGTTGTCAAAATTTTTACTGCTCACAATAATTGAGGATACCAGTAAGATGTTACAAAACATAATGCAATATAATTAAATAGGAATGCTGGAATGAATGACAAGTAGATTCAAACCTTATTATTTTGACATGAAGGAATAAAATATCCCTGGATATAATACCAGTAAACATTTCTGTGGCAAAGCATTATTCGAGAAACATTTGCAGTGTATCAGCTATCAATGACTGAAGAATGAGAAAATAACTCAAAGATAACGAAGGGCTTGTAGATTCAGATACAATGGAAGATAGATCAGATAACACCTTGATTTTCCCTGGGGGCACCTCTTTGAAGGTAATTTACATTTTTTCTCATAATGACTTTCCAATGAAATATAGGGAAAAACATACACATACACTTTTCCCCTAAAATAAAGTCTGTCTTACAGGAAATCTATGAAAATTAAGAGAAAATTTTAAAAATACTTAGCACACAGTAAATTTCTTAATAAATATAAATGTAAACAAATATGAATGTATTTATATTTTTATAAATGTAAAGAAACCCTGGTGGTTAAGTGGTAATGTAATTGGCTGCTCACCCCAAGGTTAGCAGTTCAAAACCACCAGCTACTCCATGGGAAAAATATAAGGTTTTCTACTCCCATAAAGAGTTTGTTGTAATTGTTATGTGCCACTGAGGTGGTTATATCTGATAGCAAACCTATGGACAACAGAACACACCACTACCAGGCCTGGTATCATCATAATTGTTCTTAAGTTTGAGCCCATCAATGCAGCCACTGTGTCAATCCATCTTATGATAGGTTTTCCTATTTTTCCATGCCCCTCTACTTTATAAAGTATAATTTCTTTTTCCAGGGCTTGATATCTCCTGGCAATATATCCAAAGTACGTAAGATGACATTTTCCATCATTACTTCTAAGGAGTACCTGGCCACACTTCTTCAGAAACAGATCTGTTTGTCCTTTTGACAGTACATGCTTTCAATATTCTTTGCCAATAAACGTTGGTCGTCCTTATTCCATTTCCAATGTTCCCATGTGTATGAAGTTATAAAAAATACTATGGCTTGGGTTAGGCTCACCTTAGTTCTCAACGTAACATCCTTGTTTTGCAACACTTTAAAGAGCTCTTGTGCAGCAGATTTACCCAACGCACTGTGACTTTTGATCTCTTGACTGCTGCTTCCATAAGCACTGGTTGTAGATCCAAGCACGATGATGAAACCCTTGACAACCTCTGTTGTGCCTCCGTTTATCATGCTGTTGCTTACTGGGCAGTAACGAAGACTTTTTGTTTGGTTTTGTTTTTACAGCGAGTTAGAATCCATACTGAAGGCTGCAGTCCTTGAGCATCATCAACAAGTTCTTCAAGTCCTCCTCACTTTCAGCGAGCAAGGTGGTGTGAGCTTTCTTTCAATCCAGATGTCTTACTCTTCTTCACAGAAGACAGCTACTCTGATGTGTTTCTCAGTATACAAGTTGAATAATTATGGTGAAAGGCTACAACCCTGATGCACACCTTTCCTGATTTTAAATCATGCAATATGTCCTTGTTCTGTTCACACAAGTGGCTCTTGATTTATGTGCAGCTTCTGCATAAGCACAATGTAGTGACCTGGGATTCCTATTCTTTTAAAGGTCATCCATAGTTTGTTAGGGTTCATGCAGTAGATCTTTGGTTAGTCAATAAAATACATATAAACATCTTTCTTGGATTCTCTGCTTTCAGCCAAGATCTATCTGACATAAACAATGATATTCCTTGTTCCATGATCTCTTCTAAATCCGGACAGATGCTCTGGCAGCTGCCTGTTGATATACTGCTGCAACCTTGGGCAGATGATCTTCAGCAAAATTTTATTTGCATATGATAAGAATGATACTGTTTTATAATTTAGGTCACCTTTCTTTAAAATGGGTACAAATATGGATCTCTTCCAGTCAGTTAACCAAATGCTCTCTTTCAATTTCCTGAGAAGAGAAGAGTGACTGATCACAGTGGTTCATCAGCTTGTTGCAAGATTTCAATTGGTTTTCATTCTATCAACTCATAGAGCCTTGTTTATGGATAATGCATTCAGAACAGCTTGAACCACTTCTTTCAATACCATTGTATGTTAGTCCGGCTAGAATAGAGAAACAAACCTATGGAAACTCATATGTGTATATAGACAGAGTTGTATATAAAGGGTATTGCATATTAAGAAAGCATCCCATCCCAGTCCAATCCATGCCCGTAAGTCGAATATTAGCCCATATGTCCAACACCAACCTAAGAAGGTCTCTTCAGACTCACGAAACACATGCAATGTCACCGAATGCAAGATGATCACAGGCCAGTGGGTAGAAAGTCTTTGGATCCAGTGGCATTGTAAGCATCTCAGCGCTGGCAGGGTTCGCCACCTGGCTTTTCTGGCTTCAGAGGTCTGGTTGTATCAGGGTAGGTCCATGTGGCTTCTCCAGCTTAGGGCACTAGAGCAGTTCCATGTGTCTTGTCAGATGCAATGTCTCCCAGGGAGTGAACCTAAAGAGAGGTTTCCTCTCTCCAAGAAATTCCAGAGTTTTCCCAGAATCCTCAGTGGAAGGACACACCCACAGAGGCCTCATTAGCTATGTTCTGATTGACAGGCTAGACTCCACCCCTACACTCTTAATGCTCAAATTGGGGAACAATTGTATAACTAACACACATCGGTTCTTGCTAATATGTTACCATTTGAAATGGTGGAGTATTGACTTGTTCTTTTTGGTACAGTGACTTCTTATTATTTCAATCTTCTTTTGTTGCTTAATGCATCATTCAATATATTTTCCCATAGAATCCTTCAACATTGAAACCCAAAACTTGAATTTTTTCTTGAATCCTTTCATTTCCAGATATTCTAAGCATATTCTACCTTTTGGGTTTCTAACTCGAGGTCTTTGCACATTTTACTATATTACTTTGTCTTCTCAGCCTGCCCTTTGAAAATTTACTTTCAGTTCTTTGGTATCATCATTTCTTGCACATGCCTTAGCTACTGTATGATAAAGAGAAAGTTTCAGTGTCTCTTTTGACATCTATACTAATCTTTTCTTTCATTCCTCTTTTTTAATGACTTTTTTACTTTATTCATATATGAGGTTCTTGATGTCATCGCCATAGCTCATTGGATCTTCTGTCATTAGTGTTCAAAGCATCAAATCTGTACTTGAAATTCATATGGAATAGATTCAAGGTCATATTTAGGCTCTTGGGGATTTATTTTCATTTTCTTAACTTCAGCCTGAACTTAAATAAGAGCAATTGGTGGTCTGTTCAATAGTCTGCACCTGGCCTATTCTTAGTTGCTGGTACTGAGCTCCTCCATCTCTCTTCCCACCGATGCAGTCAATTTGATTTCTGCATATTCTATTTGGAGAAGTCAGCATTGTATTGTTCAAAAAAAGGCATTTGCTTTTAACAAGTTGTTGGTGTTGTAAAATTCTATTGTATGATTTAGAGCTTCCTTTCTATTTCTAAGTCCATATTTTCCAACTACTGTTCCTTCCTCTGTGTTTCCAACTTTTACATTTGAATTGCCAATAATTATCAATACATCATGATCCCATGCTTCATTGATTTCCTTCTGAAGACATTGCAGATTTCTTCAACTTCTTCATCACTAGCTTTGAGGGGTGGTGCATAGACTTGAATGTTATTTCAATTGACTTTATTTCCTTGAAGGCAGGTAGACATAATCCTATTACAGACATCATTGAACTTCAAGATATATCTTGAAATATTCTTTTTGATGATGATTACAATACCATTCCTTTTCACTGCTTCATTCCAGGCATAGTAGTAAATCATGTGATTTTCTGTTTCAAAATGACCAATAACAGTCCATTTCAGCTCACTAATGCCTAGCATGTTGCTTTTTTTTACAATTTAATCTTTAAAAATCATTTAATTGGGGGCTCTTACAGATATTATAACAACCCATAGAGCACTTATATCAAGCAGACATGTATATATGTTGCCATCATCATTTTCAAAACAGTATTGTTTTACTTGAGCCCTTAGTATCGGCTCCTCTTGTCTCCCTCCCTCCTCAAACCTCCCACCCTTGTGAACCCTTGATAAATTATAGATGATTATTTTTCATATATTACACTGTCTGCTGTATCCCTTTACCACATTTCTGTCATTTGTCCCCCTGGGGGGGGGATTATACATCCGTCATCGCTATTGTGTCCCCCTTCACTCTCAACCCTCCGCCTACCCTCATGGTATCACTACTTTCATTATTGTTTCTGAGGGGTTTCTCTGTCCTGACTTTTGTGTGTCCAAAGCTCTTATTTGTACTGATGTACATACTCTCGTTTACCAGGATTTGTGAGGTAGAACTGGGGTCATGATAATGATGGTGGTGGGGGGGAAGCATTAAAGAACTAGAGTAATGGTGTGTGTTTCATCAATGCTGAGTTGTACCCTGGCTAAATTATCCATTCTGCGTGACCCTTCTGTGAGGGGATGTCCATTGTCCTACAGACAGGCTTTGGATCTCCACTCTGACTCCTCTCCTTCACATCGATTTGTTTGCTTTTGATCTTCTAATACCTTATCCCGTTGACACTACATGATCACACAGGCTAGAGTGCTTCTTCCATGTGGGCTTTGTTGCTTCCCTGCTAGATGACCACTTGTTTAACTTCAAGTCTTTAAGACCCCAGGTACTATATCTTTTAATAACTGGGCACCATTATATTTATTCACCACATTTACTTATGCACCCATTCTGTCTTCAGTAATCATGTTTGGAAGGTGAGCATCATGGAGTTCCAGTTGGTTAAGACAAAGTGTTCTTGTGTTGAGGGAAGACTTAAGTAGAGGCCAATAGTTCATCTGCTACCTTAATAATAATAATAATAATAATGATTTCACATATACATATATGTACGTAGATCAATAACCCTATCCTTGTTTAATATATATATTTTTATACATGCCTATATTTGTACCTCAATATATGCCTCCTAGGTCTTTCCTCTGTTTACTTTTACTTTTCTCCTGTTTCAATATCATGTTCACCCTTCACTTGGTTCTTGGGAATTCCTCTCAGCTACATTACACCTTGCCATAAATTTTAGATCCCTTGTTGTTCCTTTGTCCCTGAGTTTGTTGGCTCCCAGATCCCCTGCCCATGTCTCCTCCTCTTGCAGCGCCCACTCCCCACTACCCCAGCTCCGGAACCATTGGTCCTGTTGTTTTCTTCTTGGGATTATTTATCTTGCCTATTTTATATAGATAGACATCTAAAAAATAAAATTTAAAAAGCGTATAAAGAGTTTCAGGTATATCTGCTTTTATGAATGTCTTCCAACCAGGTGCCAAGGACTGCCCACTGAGAAGCTTATTTTCAGAATTCCTTGTGAACTTTGTGACTTTGCTCCCCATTGCTGGTCTGTTGAGCTCCCATCATGATTCACCCCACCGTGGGGGAGGCAGATCAGACTTACTTCCCACACCACCTCCAGTGTTCTGGGCCAGGGAGGGGCCATCGTGTCTCCTGTTGGAGCAAGCCATCCGGTATTCTCTGTGCATTGGCTCCTGGGAGCAGGAATGTCGTCATCAAGGTTTAGTGAACCAGGATGAGGATGAGGTTAGTTTTCTCTCTCTCTCTCTCTCTCTCTCTCTCTCTCTCTCTCTCTCTCCTCTCTCTCTTTCTCCCCATCCCTCACCCCCACCCCTCTTAGTTGGCTCCCATGTGGTCAGAAGAAACCAGTTGCTCTCCCCTTCCTATATCTTAAGTGCTATCCTCTGTAGTGCATTCTTCTAGGGAGGGGTCAAGATAGCTTGGATGAGGGCCAGCCCCACTGTTCTCCCTGTCAATGCACTGCTTCATGCTGGAATGTTGCCTTCCTGGATTAATACTTGGTATAGTCCAACCTCCCATTATTAATTATACTTTGCAACTGTATCTTCTCGCTTTGAGTCACACCCCATGGGAGAAGGCAAGTCCCCCGAGCTTTACTCCTACAGGCTTCCCTGCATCTGAGTCAGTTAAGGTGATTACATTCAGAGAAGGCAGCTCTTCCTTGGTGAGATTTTTGAGGGCCTTCCAACCTGGAGGGCCCCTCGTCTATCCCTTTCTCTGAGAATAATCTGCTTCTATTCATTATGTTTTCAGTTACTGACAATGTTTCTATGCAGTTTATAGGGTTTTGCATTTCTAATTCCTCTGAAGTAGACTACCTGATTCTTGTTGGTAGTCTGTCATAGTCTGGAAGCTCTGCTGAAACCGTTCACTTTGAGTGACCCTGTTTGCATTTGAAATACAGGTGACACAGCAATCCCCAAGCCACCATAGTATACCAAACTGACAGACAAGTGATGACATGAAGAGTTAGTCTCAGAAACCCTTAGGAACAATTCTACTCTGCCCAAAAGGGTCGGTATGGCTTGATATGGACTCAATGGTAGTGTGCGTTTTTTAAAATGTATCTGTAATATTTATAGTGTATGCATTTCACTAAGTCCTTATTTACATCTTTAAAAAAAATCACACCTCAGAATATTAGGCATTCCTACCCCTAGACAGAAGTCTAGGTCTCAGAGTTCCATACAATGTTTTCTCTCACACACTTGTGAATGCACACATGTAGTATGTGCGTGCACGTATATAAGCTACATATATGCATATAGTATATGCTTTATGTATGTGAATGTATGTTATTAACAGGAAATTGCATGTATAATGTTGCCTTGCCTGTGTGTATTTAATTGAAAACAGTGTGCAAAGTTTACCTGATATAATTCCCAAAGAGCAAACAGTTCTTTCAAAGCAGTCACTCTAGTGTGCATATTTACTGATCTATGGGTAATGCCCCTCCCATAGAGAATTTCTTCCTGGAAAAAAGAAAATAGGCCTTTAAAACTAAGATAGGCTCTTATCTATCTGGCATATACTCCGCATGGGCCAGTCTGAAAAGATGGAGATAAATGCACTAAATGTATCTGCAAGGACCTCTCTTCCCCTTCAGTGTTGTGATACTTAATAACTTGGCTTAGTACCACCTCTGCCAAGAATCACATACCCCTTCTTCCTAGGCTTTAAAAGAAATGCCCATCAGTTCATTCATGACTTTGCTCCAGCTACAGAGGATGGGAAAGTGGAATTTTATCTTCTTGACACATGTTGTTTTAGCTCTTGGTGAAATAAATGGTTTCTATATTGCGCATCATTATTCACAGGCTTAAACTTTTTTTTTACAGAAACATTTGAGAAAGAGTTGGATCATCTCTTATCGTTCCAGTTTTTCTTTAGAAATAAAACTGCAAGATAACTAGGGGTTAAAAGTTAATTGAGAGCTCCAATCAGAGAAACAGTGCACATTTTTACTCAAACCACAATTTCCACTTAAAAGATGTACTGTTCCTAAAGAAACAGTTACAAATATCCACACAGCTACTTGGGCAACCAACTGGAAGACCAACTAGAAGTCCAAGTGGGCAGCCACCTGGAAAACCATATTTTGCCTATTCCAAATAGAGGTGACCCATTATAATGAGGACATTCTTGAGCACAGTGGCTGTAACTGTGGGCTCCAAACCCACCAGTGTGTGTGGTTGGCTTGGACCCAGGCAATAATTTGTTCTCTTGTCATTATGAATGGACTCGATGGCATCTAATGATAGCAACTACAAATATATAATACACCAATGCTGATAGGCTAAAACTGGTTGTGTGTTTTTCCTGAAACACCTGAATAATATTTGAAATTTGAATCATTTCCTATTCTGATTTTGCTTCAGCTATATATATGGTATATAGATCTAGATGTAGATATGTCAGACTTAAGACTGCTAGCTTTTTTTTAGAGAGGGCGGTGGGGAATAAATCCAAACATGTGAATTTTTAATCAGAAAAAACTGCATAGTTTTACACACAGTAACAATTTCCAGTGCTGAATATCCATTAAAAAATTAACCGTCCCTAAGGCTGGAAAAAGACTCATTTTATCAGAAAAGTTTGGAGTTTTGTTTTCAACTGACCATACACAGACTTTAATTTTGTCTTCTGCACACTCGGAATATAACATATTGCTCATTATGCTTGTCAGGTCAGAGTCCTCATAAAATTTCCAGTCCTAACCCACACAGTAGGGACCAGGGGAACCATCTCCATTTTAAAATAATTCCTCTGAAAAGATCTTATTTCTAAATCCTGAGGAAAAAAACATTGGAAAGAAGAGGAAAGGATTTAGAAATAAGATCTTTTCAGAGGAATTATTTTTAAAATGGAGAAACAATTTAATAACCAACTTCAATTGAGAAAAGTGGCAATGGCCACCTAAGGAATAGTGACATGATGTGAAATATGGACCAAGCTAAAATAAACAGCATCAAACTGCCGACAAGGGATCAATTTAGGCATAAAACCTTTCTTTTCCCTCTGAAGTTGCCGTGTGCCACAGCATCGATTCGGACTCCCAGTAGACTCCAAGTAGTAGAGTGGAACTGATCCAGGGAGCTTTCTGGGAAATTCAAGGGGACAGATGATCAGATCTTTTCCCCAAAACGGTGCTGCGGGATGGAGGTGGGTGTGTGGATGGGTGGGGTGTGTCTGTGAGAGTTTAAGCACTGCGGCACCAGGGTTCCTTCTCCCTCAAGTCAAGATCACAAAACATTTGTATATCTCGCAGAAGGAAAATGATGAATGCTTTCTATAACTTCATTACATCATTAATCCAACAAAGCTGTCCCCCCTTCTTCTTCTCTCCTACTCCGCTCCCCCTCGCCACTTTACTTTGTCAGCCTCCTCTCCCTGTCATAAAAGCCCCAGATATAGTTCTCCTTTAGAGTTCTGTATTTACGATTCTCTCTCAGAGGGTGAAGAGTGGGGACTCTTCCTGCAAGGAGGTAGTTCGGTTACTTCCTCTCAGTGGAGCTTCCCTGGCTAACTTATCTCAAACATCAACTCCCTCCCCAAGAGCTTCTACCCTGCTATCTTGATTTACTTGTCCTTTTCAGCAGCTAATCCCATCTAACACATTAAATGTAGTCGATTATAAGAATATACCAAAGGCTTTTTTTTAGAAGTACTAGTTGGGAAGTAATACATAAAACATATCATTCTATAATTCAATCATGTTAAGCAGAATTGTACAATTGCTACCACAGTTTTCCAACCCTTCTTTTTATACATGGACTCCTTGACATTGTCTCCCTTTACCTACTCCCTCACTGTACCGCCCTCCCCCTGAACCCCTTATTCTACTTACTCTCTCTACAGGTTCATCCATCCTGGGTTTCATATACTGAAAACTGGAAAAACATATAACAGCTTCAAGAGGGTGGGTGATCTCTATGGACATAACACCTCTGAGATACACTCTGAGAACAAACAAAACCCAAACGGAACAATGCAAACCAAATATATAGAAAAGGCTTTTACCCATTCACCCAATGAAGGATACTCGGATTGCTTCTACTTTGGAACGATTAAAACAAAGTTGCTAGGAACACTTGCATTTACCATGACCACGCATTTTCATTTACCAAGAATAAATACCTAGGAGTAGGATTGTTGTGTCAAACGATGAAGGTGTGCTTAGTTTTATTAAGATATTGCAAAACTCCTTTCTAGAATGGTGTTTCCAGTTTGCATTCTACAATGAAGACTAAGATTTCCAGTTCTTATATCCTCACCAGGACGTGGTATTTCTGGTATTTAGTATTATAGGTTTGCGGTGGTTTCTCATCGTGGCTTTCATTAGATTTTCTCTTTTTCTTTTTCATTTGCATTTCTCTAATGGACAATAATGTTGGCCATCTTTTCATTTGTTTATCTGTTATTCTTAATAGTGATTAATTATATATTCAAATTTTTGCCAATATTTTGTTTATGACTTCTTTAGCTCAATATTATTTTTAACTTATTTTAAACTAACGATAGCCTCACAGGAAACTGTAAAAAATGGGACAGAGTTTCCTGAAGCTTTTAGCTAGCTTTTTCTATCAATCATATCTCACAAAGGGGGAGTGTTATGTCAGAACCCAGGAAAATGTTATCGGTACCATCCTTTTAACTCAACAACAGGCCCGATTCAGGTTTCCCCAGTTTTCACAGGCACTCTGTGGGGCATATAAATCTAGGCAAGCTGCTTCCTTGTAGAGATTCACATAACCTTCAATACAATCAAGGCACAAAATGGTTTCACGATCATTATGAAAACTACTCCTACTTATTTCTGCCATTCTTGGCTTCTGAGTCCAAATCAGCTATCAAGTGAATCACTGCTTCCTGGTGAGTGCTATGTTGTTTTTCTCTGCTGGTGTCCAAGTGTCTTTCCTTTCGTTAGGTATTAGATTGATTGTGGTGTGTCTAGGTATGGGTTTCTTTGAGCTTATGCAGTTTGGGTGTGCTGAGTTTCTTGAATCTTTATGTTTAGTGATGTCATCACATCCGAGAAGTTTGGGGATAAATCTTTTTCTGCACTGAACTCTGTGTCCTCTCTTTGTGGAATTTCCATAACATGTTAGGCTTTGAGTTATTATTCCCAAGGTCACGAAAGGTCCCTTTATGTTTTTAATATTTTTAATCACTAAAATGTTCAGATTGGATAATTTAGACTGATCTATTTTAAATTTACTTTATTTTCTTCTGTCCTCCATTCTACTGTTAGGCTCCTTTGGTTAATTTAATTTTATATGAGATATTATATATTGCACTTCCTAAAAATTCCATTTCACTCTTCTTTATATTTTCTATTTCTTTGCTGAGATTTTCTATATTATCATTCCTTTCCAGGAGTATTTACCCTTACTTATGGGAGCATTGTCATAATGACTCTTTTAATGTATTTGTCGAAAATAACAGCAATTACATAACGTCCATGCTGGTGTCTATTGATTGGAGTATATTTTCCTGGTCCTCTGGATACTGAATAATTTGGGGTTAAAGCCTAGACATTCTGGATCATGTTATCTGACTTGTTTAAATCATATAGAGAGTGTTTTATATTGTAGTTTTCACAGATAATTCACACAGCTGGCTTGGCTGCTACAGATTGTGATTTTAATTTCAGTTCCATTTTCCAAGGCTTTTCAGTTCTACTTAGCTCAGAGATGTCTCTTGTATATACCACTCGATAGCTAGTCTAGGACCTGAGCAGTGGTCTATTCTGTTGTACAGTACTGATAGTCTGTGGTACGCTTATTAGTGGATGTTTGGGAAATGCAGAAAGAACTTTATGAGCTGGTTTCCCCAAATTATTCCCTCTCAATTATTTTCCCTAGCACTTCTGATCCCCTGAGGCTCCTCTTTTAGACCTCCATTCAGAAATCTGGGCTATATTTACCTTCTTTGCTGCACACTTCCTCAACCTGTGTTGACATCTCTGGCAATTAGTGGCACTTTTCAATATTCTTCACCAGCACCACAATTCAAAAGCATAGGTTCTTATTTGGTTTTCTATATTCAACATCCAACATTCCCATGCATATGAGGCCATTGAAAATATCACAGCTTGTTCCTGGAACACGTTAGCCCTCAAAATAACATTCCTGATTAGAAAGCCTTCAAAGAGCTCCCCTACAGCAGATTTTCCCAATGCCACGTGTTGATTGCTAGCTTGCCTACTGCTTCCGTGAGCATTGATTGTGGTCCAAGCAACACCCAAATCTCGACAAATTAAAACATTTCTCCATTTACCTGTGACAAACAGAAAGAAGAAAACAGTGACAAGGAAGCAAAACCTATCATGGAGTTTTGCTTCACATTTTTCACATCTCAGCTCCTCTTATGAGACTGCAAGATTCTAGTCACTCATTGTCTTAGGTCAGTGTGATTTGTATTAGGTCAGTGTGATGACCAGTGCTGTCATTGTTACTGCTCTCTCAGCTGATATCACATTTCTTGGGTTGGGGAAGGAGAAATAAAGGTAGAAAAAAAAGGAAAGGAGAAAAAAGTATGGTACTTCCCCCTTACATTTTTCCACAACCCAAAGTAGTGCTTTTCTGCTACTGATCTGTTTCTCTTTAGATTCTAGTGTTGTTAAGCCAGCCCTACTGAGGTGGAAACAAGTACTAACTCATTTCATTTCATTGGTATTTTTCTTTCTAATTTATGTTACCCTTTTGCCTGCTACTATTTACATTTCAGATGTGTCAAGGAACTGTTGCATACATTCTGTCAAGTTTTATATCTGTATTTCATAGGCAATATAGAATGTAGCTGCTTACACAACATTACCAATTACAAAATGCCAGAGTCATTTTATAGACTTTGGCTCTTTGTTTAGGACATTTGTTCTATCAGCTAACCTGGAAAGAATGTGAGGTTATAGATTCCTTTTTTATTACTATATCCTCAGCATTTGAATTATAGTGTTGGCAAAGAATATTGAAAGTTCTATGGATTGCTAGAAGAACAAAATATCTTCCTTAGAAAAATATAGCTAGAATGCTCATTAGAAGGTAGGGCAGCGAGACTTCTCCTGAACTTTGCACATGTTATCAGGGGAGGCTAGTCTCTGGAAAAGGATATGATGCTTTGTAAAGTAGACGATCAATGGGAAAAAAACTCATAAAGGAGATGGATTGATTCAGTGGCTGCAGTAATGTGCTCAACTATACCGATCATTATGAGGATGGCACAAGGGTGAGTATTCTTTCATTCTGTTGTCTAGATGGTCACTAAAAGCCAGAACTAACTTGAGAGAAACTAACACCAAGAACAGTATCCCCAGCATGCCACATTTTGCTTTGTATACCTTGCTGAATGAATAAATAGTCAACACTGGATTATTAGTTTCTCAAACCATAATGTTATTCAACTTTTCTTAAGGGTTAATTTATCATTTTTCTTATGGTGATATATTTATTATCTGATTAAGAGTCATATTTATTTGATTCCGGTATTTCACTGTGACTAGCCATTAGAAAATATCATATATTGTTTATAGAAATGTTTAACTACAGTAAACTATATTTTCATCTGTCCCAACCCCTACTGAACAAATTGAGATGTTAAACCACAAAATAATTTGTATTTTCAAATGTAAAGTCATCCAAATTTGAGCTAAAGAGGGAAAAAAAACAAGGCAGACCTTAAAAAATGATTCCAAGAAAAACAAATCATTTGTTTTATTAGGATGACAAACGCTTTTCTTTCTTTGTTTAAGGGAACATTTTCAGATCATCACAAAGTTAGAGACACACCTTGGCAAGAATCTTCTTATCTTAAGTAGGGGCACTATATACTACTCAAGGGATCCAAGAACCAGTGAGCATAATAAATATATATGTGCCTAAAGAGAAACCTATGAAATTTGCAAATCAAACACTCCAAAAGATGAAAAAAGAAATCACAGTCTCAACAATTATAGTTGGTGACTTTAATACACCACTCTCTGAAACAGATATATCATTGGGAAAGAAACTCAAGGAGGCTACAGATCTAAACAGCACAATTGGACAACTTGACTTAATAGATATTTTCAGAGCTTTCCACCTATAGGCAAAAAAATCACATTCTTTTCAAGCCCACAAGGCACATATTTGAAGATAGACCACATGCTGGGACATAGGTTGACCTTGAGTAAATTGAAGCTCATAGAGATTATACAGACATCTCTCTCCAATCACTGTGCCATAAGGCTGGAAATTAATGGATGGTGAAGAAAACAAGGGCAAACAATTGGAGGATGAACAATTCTCTATTTCAAAAGGAGTGGGTATTGACCCAGATGAGAGATGAAATCATGAAGTTTCTAGAAAACAATGAGAACGAAAATGTGATGTACCCAAACCTGTGGTATACAGCAAAGGGATTTATCAGAGGAAGGCTGATGGCAATAAATGCACACATGAATAAAGAAGAGAGACTCATGGATGATATGCTAGCACAAAACTTACACCAATTAGAGCAGAGTCAACAGAAAAGCCCTCCTAATAGCAAGAGGATAGATATAATAAAAATTATAGCTGAGATAAAGGAGAGGGAAAATAAGAAAACTATGGAAAAAATTAATGCTGCTAAAAGTTGCTTCTTTGAAAGAATTAACAGAATGTATAGACAGCTGTCAAACTTAACCAAAGAAAGGAAGGAATAAACGGCATCTGCAAGGATGAGGCATGCAAGAAAACAGGAGACATTACAACAGACCCTTATGAAATAAAAAAAAACAATTATACAGTACTATGAAGGTCTATACTCTTAACGAATTCAACAATTTGGAAGACATGGACAAATATTTGGAAACACAATCCTTCCCTAGACTATCCCAAATTGATGTCAAGAACCTCAACAGACCCATAGCAATGGAAGAAATAGACAAGGTTATCAAGGGATTGTAAAAAAAAAAAAAAAAACTCCCCAGGACCAGATGGAAAATTCTACCAAGCATTCAGGGAAGAACTGACACCAATCCTACACAAACTCTTCCAGAACATAGAAAAAGACGGACAACTCCCAAACTCTTTCTATGCAGCTAGTATGACTCTGTTACCTAAAGTGGGCAAAGATCCCATAAGAATTGAGAACTACAGACCAATATCCGCAATGGACCTTGATGCAAAAATCCTTAACAAAATACTAGCCAATAGAATACAAAAGCATATTAAAAAATAATTCACCGTGACCAATTGGAATTCATAAAAGTGATGCAGGGATGGTTCAACATATGAAAGACCATTAGTATTATTTGCCACATTGGCAGGAAAAATGATAAGGACCACATGATAATATTGATAGAGGCAGAAAAAACATTCAACAACATCCAACACACATTCCTGTTTAAGACACAAAAGAGGATAGGAATAGAAGGAAAATTCCTCAATATTATACAAGCGATATATGAAAAACCAACAGCCAACGTGGTAGTTAATGGAGAAAAGACAAAAAGAATTCCACTGAAAAAGGGGACCAGATAAGGATGCCCCTTGTTTCCACTCCTATTTAACATTATACTGGAGGTCGTAGCTAACAACGTAAGACAAAGGAAATATATTAAAGATATCTGTGGAAGGAAGAGGTGAAATTATCATTATTTGCAGACAACCTGATTCTGTAAATCAAAGATCCCCTAAACTCCATAAGTTGAGTGTTGGAAGCAATGGAGGAATACGGAAGAGTGGCAGGATAAAAAAATCATCGAAGAGAAGTCAATCAGACTGCTCTACACATCAGACAAGACACAGAAGAGACTTTTACAATAGCCAAGCACAAACTGAAATACCAAGGTATATGCCTGACTGAAAGAACAAAAGATTTATACGGGGAAAATTACAGAACACTATTACAAGAAACCAAGAGAGACCTCAACAAATGGAAGAATATCCCATGCTCGTGGATTGGAAGACTCAATATTGTCAAGATGTCAGTTCTGCCAAAGGCACTATGTAAGTTTAATGCAATCCTGATACAATTACCCTCATCTTTCTTCAAAGAAATGAAAAAACTGATTACCAACTTCATATGGAGAGGGAAGAAGCCCAGAATTAGCAGAGAACTCCTCAAGAAGTGGGAGGGCTTGTTTATCTGACTTTAGCACATACTATATAGCCACAGTAGTAAAAAATGTGTGGTACTGGTATAATGACAGATATTCAGACCAATGAAAAAGAGCTGAAGAACCAGAAATAAAAACATCAGCATACAGGCAACTGATCTTTGATAAGGGGCCAAAAATATTAAAGGGGAAGCAGATGCCCTCTTCAATAAATGGTGCTAGAAAAAATGGATATCTATCTGCAGAAAAATGAAGCAAGACTCTTACCTCACTGCATGCACAAGAATAAACTCAAGGAGGACCACAGACTTTGATATAAAACCCCAATTAGGGCCATTAATGAGGGAATTGGGACAAACCTGAGAAACTTGGAACAAGGAATACATAGGCTATCGGAAATAGGGACAGACATAAATACAGAGGAGTCACAAACAGACAGGTGGGATATACTGAAAATAAGACACCTGTGTACATCAGAAGAATTAACCAAGAGAGTAGTAAGAGAGCCCACCAACTGGGAAAACATCTTCAGCAATGATACATCAGATAAAGGCGTTATTACTAAAATCTACAATACTTTTGCAGCTTACAATAAGAGAAAAACTAACTGCCCACTGGGGAGGTTGGCAAAGGACCTGAACAGAAGTTTCACAGAGTCTGAAGTTTAAATGACCATAAACATATGAGAAAATGTTCCCGGTCATTAGTCATAAGAGAAATGCAAATTAAAACAATTATGACATATCACCTAATACCTTCAAAGATATTCCAATTCAATAAAACAGAAAGCAACAAGTGTTGGAGGGGCTGTGGTAAGACAGGAACTCTCATCCACTGCTGGTGGACCTGTAGGTATGTATAGCCACTATGGAAATAGATTTGGCAATTTCTAAAACATGCAAAGTGAGCTACCACATGACCCAGCAATCCCCCTACTGGGCATATACCCAGAAAAGGCAAGAAAAAAACCAAGGCCAGACATCTGTGCTCCAATGTTCATTGTGGCACAGCTCACAATTGCAAGGAGTTGGAAGCAACCCAAATTTCCATCAACAGCTGAATGGATTAAACTATTGTGGTACATACATTCAATGGAGTACTATACATCACCAAAAAGCAGTGATGAATGTATGAAGCATATCACCGCATGGGAAAGACTAGAGGAAATTATGCTAATTGAAGTAAGCCAAGCACAAAAGGATAAGTACAACATGAATCCACTGAGGTAAGTTTAGAAAAAAGAAAAGGGAAAAAGGGGCACAGGGAAATAGACTGTATACAAACACTCCAGGGGTGAGGTCCATGTAGTATGGCAGGGGCCAGACCAAATCCAGAGGTACATATGGTAGGCAACTAAAATGGGGGGTGGGGTGGGGGAAGAGATGTGTGGCAGGGGAATAGGGCACTGACCCACCAAGGGGAAGGGTATTATTTGTGTCTCCACAGGGAAAGATGGATCAGATTTAAATCCAGTGTTCCGGGAGGCGAATCTAGTGTGCCAGCAAGGAGAGGGGAGCCAGTGGAGGGGCCTGAGGACTTGGACCCCCTACCAGCTAAATGGATGACTACTCCTCCCCACAGAAGAATGTACTTCAGAGGACAGCACTGAAGCAGCAGCTAGGGGAGAGAGACATGTCTGATCAGAGCACACAGGAACAAATGATTGGGGAGGAAGAGAGAGAGTGTAGCACATCCTGGCCCACCAAGCCTGGAGGACGATATCCCCAGTCCAAACAGCCAATGCACAGAAGGTACCATATGGCTGATCCCACTATAAGACACGACATCCCACGCTGAACTATGGCCCTACTGGGACAACACTGGAGACTCAGTGTCGGGATTGGCCCAGACTGACCTCGTGACACTGAGGCAAAACACTAAAGGCTTGCAGCTGAGTAAAGGGGTTAGCAGAGAAGCGAGCTACTGAGGGAGTACAAAGGATACACTTTGGGGCCAGAATATGACTTGACTGGAGGATACGCCTAGAGTTTAAAAATCAGATCTATTTACAGCTTTTTCTTTCTTTTTAATTTTTTAAAAATTATTTTATTCTTTTATGGGTCATTGCTTTTCTTTTTTGTTGTCATCACTGTGTTCTCATTCCTCGCTTTGTCTTGATGCCTTGTTTTCTGGTGCATATTATTATCTCTACTGATCCATCTACATAAGATAAGGTGAATGAATAGTCTGTAGGAGAAAACAATGGGACCGATGATTAAAGGGGGACATGGGAGAGGGGGAGGCGGGTGTAAAGAGGTGGTGTTGACCAACCCAGGACAGGGGAGCAACAAGTGATCCAAAATTAGTGGCAAGGAGGGTGTGAGAGGCCTGGTAGGGATTCAGTGAGGGCAATGCAACCAAGAGAAATTACTGAAACCCAAATGAAGGCTGAGCATGATAGTGGCACAAGTGAGAAGTTAAAGGAAATAAAGGAAAGAAATAGGAGACAAAGAGTATTTATAGAAGTCTAAATATAGGCATGTACATATGTGAATACATTTATATAGGATGATGGGGAAATAGATCTACATTGATATATTTATAGGTTTAGTATTAAGGCAGCAGATGCACATTGGACCTCCCCTCAAGTACTTACTCAATGAAAGAACACGTTGTTCTATTAAATTGGCATTCCATAATGCACAACTCCCCGACATGATCGCTGAAGACAAATGTGTATATAAGCAAATGTGGTGAAGAATGCTGATGGTGCCTTGCTATCAAAAGATATAGTATCTGGGGTCTTAAAAGTTTGAAGATAATCAAGTGGTCATCTAGCTCAGAAGCAACAAAGCCAACATGGAAGAAGCACACCAGCCTGTGTGACCGCAAGGTGTTGAAGGGAGCAGGTATCAGGGATCAAAGAACAAAAAAAATCATATCACTGTAAAGGAGTGTGAGTGCAGAGTGGAGACCCAAAGCCCACCTGTAGGCAACTGGACACCACCTTACTGAAGGATTGTGGGGAGGAGATGAGCCAGTCAGGGTGCAGTGTACCAATGATGAAACATACAACTTTCTTCTAGTTCTTAAATGATTCCTCCTCCCACTATCATGATCCCAATTCTACCTTCCAAATCTGGCTAGACCAGAGGATGTGCACTGGTACAGATAGGAACTGGAAACACAGGGAATCCAGAACAGATGACCCCTTCAGGACCAGTGGTGAGAGTGGTAATATCTGAAGGGTGGTATAGAAAGGGGGAACCAATTTCAAGAATCTACATATAACCTCCTCCCTGGGGGATGGACAACAGAAAAGTGGATGAAGGGAGACGTCGGACAGTGTAAGATCTGACAAAATAATAATATTTTATGAATTATCATGGGTTCATGAGGGAGGGGTAAGTAGTGAAGGAGGGGGAAAATGAGAAGCTGATATTAAGGGCTCAAGTAGAAAGTAAATGTTTTGAGAATTCTGATGGCAACAAATGTACAAATGCACTTGACACAGTGGATGTATGTATGGATTTTGATAAGAATTCGATGAGCCCTTAATAAAATGATTTTTTTTAAAAAGAAGAATGTGACTTGGTGGCAGCCATTTTTGTCCAGCGATTCCAGAGTCTTCAGGAGGAAGACAATTGAAGCTTCTGGTTTCTTTTTGTTCCTGTTGCTGCAGCAAATCGACAGGCTGTTAGTAAATCTAAAGGCCATTGTTATAAAGTTCTGAAAAAATCACATGCCGAAAGGTGTTCAAGTAAAACCCTAAAGTACAGCACCATTCCCTTTTGTAGTTTTTCATAGTTTGACAAAGATAAAAATGCATACTTTACCCCCAAAGGGAAGATACTTTTTTTTCTTTGTTGTTAATCCTTTTATTGGGGGCTCATACTGCTCATCACAATCCATACATACATCAATTATTTTTTTGTTTTTTTAAATATTTTATTAGGGACTCATACAACTCTTATCACAATCTATACATATACATACACCAATTGTATGAAGCACATCTGTACATTCTTTGCCTTAATTGTTTTCAAGGCATTTGCTCTCCACTTAAGCACTTTGTATCAAGTCCTCTTTTTTTCCCTCCCTCCCTGCTCTCCCCTCCCTCACGAGTCCTTGATACTTTGTAAATTATTATTTTGTCATATCTTGCCCTATCCAGCGTCTCCCTTCACTCCCTTTTGTGTTGTCCATTCCTCAGGGCGGAGGTCACATGTAGATCCTTGTAATCGGTTCCCCCTTTCCAACCCACTCACCCTCTACCCTCCCAGTATCGCCCCTCACACCCCTGGTCCTGAAGGTATCATCCACCCTGGATTCCCTGTGCCTCCAGCTCCTATCTGCACCAGTGCACAACTCTTAATGCAGGTCATGGCTAGTGAGTAAGGGTTAGCACTTTATTTGCCTCCTCATTTCAAGCCAGAGCTCTTACAACAGAAAGTGTAAAGGAAACTCACAAATAACATCGGTGATTTAATCTCAAGGGGTGAATGAGGTGGTATGGGAAGCAGCATGGAGTCACCAGTACCGTAATGTCAGGCTACTCGATAGGGCTATACAATTCTGTTATCTGTCTACGGATGACTAACATAATGGGGACATTATGTGAAAAAAGCCTAGAGAGACTAACAGAAAAGCAATACTTCCTAATTTGTATGATTCTGGGTCCTATTCAACTGCAAAGGTTGTGATTTCCAGAGTTTCACTGTTTTGGGTGATCTTAGGAGCCCCTTGGTGCAGTACTTATGCAGTGGGCTGTGATCGGCCGTGTGGAACCACCAGCAGCTCCACGGGAGAAAGACAGAACTTTCAGGTCCCCTTAAAAAGATAGTCTCAGAAACCAACAGAGGGTGGCGATGAGTCGGACTGGACTCAAGGGCAGTGAGTTTTGTTTGGAGAAGGGCTTGGTGCTAGGTCAAATTCTACTGTCCAGGCTTCCTGGCACTGAACAAGTGCTTTTCTCCGACTTCTACTCTGAATTCTTCTTACCGGGAATCTGTTTCCGACCAGTGTCCAGGCAGGTGCTGTCTTTCCAGACTTCAATGTGTAGTGACTGTAATGCGTGTAATGCCTCTCCTGAGAGATGAGGGCAACGGTAATCAATAGTGAATTAAGATACAAAATAAAGAAAAATGTTCAGCTACTCTGCATGTGTGGAAAAAGCTATATATTTGGTGGTTCATATACTTGACCAAAAATCAGAACAGATGGTTTCTAGTGCTAAACCTGCTGTTGATTCCAACTACATTATTGACTTTCCTTAGACCATTTGTTTCTATTTTCAAATTAAAAGTAACCAGACCAGTCTTTATTAGTATTATATTTTAAAAATAATTTGTTGGGGGTTCTTACAGCTCTTATCACAATCCATACATACGGACATTGTGTCCACCACATTTGTATATATGTTACCATCATCATTTTCAAAACACTTTCCTTCTACTTGAACTTTTGGTATCTGCTCTTCCCCCCACTCCCCATCCTCCCTCCCTCACGAACCCTTGATAATTTATAATTTTTTTCATGTCTCACACTGACCGCTGGCTCCCTTCACCCAGTTTTCTGTTGTCTGCCCTACTGGGAGGGGGTTATATGTCAATCATTGTTATAGGCTCCCCCTTTCTCACCGCACCTTTTCCTTAACCTCCTGATATCGCTAATCTCATTATTGGTCCTGATGAGTTTATCTGTCCTGGATTCCCTGTGCTGTGAGTTCTTATCTTTACTAGTGTACATGCTCTGATCTAGTGAGATTTGTAAGGTAGAATTGGGGTCATGATAGTGGGGGCAAGGAAACATAAAAGAACAAGAGGAAAATTGTATGTTTCATCAGCGCTAAACTATACCCTGACTACCTTGTGTCTTCCCTGTGATCCTTCTGTGAGGGGAAGTCCAATTGTCTACAGATGGACTTTGGTCTCCTCCTCATTCACATTGATATGATTTTTTGGCTGTTGTTCTGGGTCTTTGATGCCTGATCCCTGATCCCATCGACAACTCATGATCACACAGGCCGATGTGCTTCTTCCATATGGGCGTTGATGCTTCTCAGCTAGATGGTTGGTTGTCTTCAAAGTTTTAAGACCCCAGATGCTACAACTTTTGATAGCCAGGCATCATCATCTTTCTTCACCGTATTTGCTTATGCACCCATTTTATCTTCAACAATCCTGTCAGGGAAGGTGAGCATCACAGAATGCTGAGTTATTAGAACAAAGTGTTCCAGCGTTGAGGGAGTACATGAGTGGAGGCCCAATGTCCATCTTCTGCCTTAATGCTTAACAAAAAAATACATGCACATAGAGCTATTTCCTTATTGTTATATATAAATATATTTACATATGTACATGCCAATAAATGTACTTTGCCTCCTAGTTCTTTCCTCTATGCCCTGGATCAAGCCCGATCATGTATCCTACACCTTCCTTGCTATTGATTTTAGATCACTTCTTGTTCCCCTGTCCCTGTTTTTGTCAGCATCCCCCTTTCTTTGCCCCAACTCCCCCTGTCCCATGTTCTCCAGAATCGTCGGTCCCATTGTTTTCTGCTCTGGATTGTTTATCCCGACTATCTTATTTAGATAGACAAGCAGAGACAATAATTAGCACAAAATCAAAATAACACAACAAAAGAAAACAGAAAACAAAACAACAACAAAAAAAAGAAAAGCCAATAAATAGTTCAAAGTCTGTTTGTTGACCTTTATGAGTGTTTTCCATTCTAGTCTGATGGGGTGCCATGTCCAGTCCCGAAGTTTATTTCTGGTATTCCTCAGGGATTTCATAGCCTTGCTCTCCTTGCTGCTCTGTTGCACACTCTTAGTGTTTCACCCCATTGTGGTGAGGTCAGATCAGGCACAAATCCCAGCACTATGGCTCCAATATTGTCCCCCATAGCACTATGGGTCAGTGAGAGACATCTTGTCCATGGTGGTCCTGGCCCTTTGACCCTCTCTGTCAATTGATTGCTCTGAACAAGAATATCATCCCCAGGCCTGGGTGGGAAAAGATGTGTTCCACTCTATCTCCTTCTCTGTTCATTTTCTCCTGTGTCATCTGATCAAAAACACCGCCCTGTCTGAGCTGTCACTTCAATGTTGTCCTCTGAAGTGCATTCTTCTGTGGGGGGTGGGAGTGGGGTAGGGTCCATGTAGTTGCGATTAGGGCCAGCCCCACAATCATTCTTTTATTTTTGATGACAGAATTTTCAATTTCATGAAATTTTCAGCAATAAAGTAGTTTTTCAGGTGTACATCTTCTGGGTTTTTGTTTTTTTTTTGCATTTTAATGTGCAAGTGGAAAAGCAGAAAACAAATAACATGATAGACTAACACATAGGTGCCTGCTCCCCAAACTCACTTTCTCCTGATTAGGCCACTTCCATCTCCTTGAGACTCCCAAGATTGCTGTTCTTCCTGAGGAAAAACAGATTCTCTTCTCTTATTTTGAAGTATGACTTTTTCTCATTCCAAACCAGAGGTTATTACCATTCATTCCTAATGAATCCTCATGTACCTAATTCCCCTGTTTATTATATAAACCTCAGTTTTTTAAAAAAATTAAGTTTAAGGGAATGTTTAGGAGAGTATATGCATTTGTTTGGGGATTAAAAGTAGCACCTATTATTTCTTGTTACAAATAATAATTTGGTTATCTTATTTTAAAAATAAAGTTTCCAATAGAAAAAATAGTAGCAACATAATTAAGAAGGATGAAATAAAAGCCATCTATTGTCCATCATCTGGAGATAAAACCTTGATGTGCACAATTCCAAACTTTGTGCCTCTTTGTGTTGCTTATTTATCCTTACTGTTTTTAATGAAGTTATAATAATATACTAGTACAGTTAATAACCAACTTCTTTCACCAAACAATATATGAGAACCTTTCCAGATCATAAATATTCCTCTACAACCCTATTATAAATATTCAACTGTAATTCATTTGACTTGCCATATCATTTTTATTCTTTTCCTCTTTAAATTCTATTTTATCATAACAGCTACTTTACTTATTTTCATCTGTTTCAGGCATAATGCACTGGATACTTTTTGTTCTTAGAATTAATTTTGGAGTGACTACCATTTCTACTATACTATGAATTATTTTTCCTGCTCTTTTGAGTTTCGTTTCAAGAACTTCAACTCCTTGCCTGAGTTCATGGGAATGAAGGGGAAAACAAAATTAGGCTAGACTGTGTGAAACACTTGTACACCCTACTTCTCTTAACTGGATTGTTCCTTGGGAAAAAAAAAAGCATTACAGTCTTCCTGCCCCCGGAACGTACTTGAGGGCATGTATTCACAAAGATATTATTCCTTCTTTGCTAGTGTTGCTTATTTATACCCTTATAATTTTTTGTCCAAAATGTCATGTTCTGAAGAAAGGGCCTCAGGATTTTATTGAATCCCTTATTTATTAAAGTATTACTTTTACTGTTCTTGTGTGATGGTTAAGGTTTTGTATCAACTTGGCTAGGCGAGACTTCTCAGTGGTTTGGCAATTAAGACAAAGTTATCCCCCCATGAAAAAATCTCCTAGGGGGTATGGCCTGCTTCCAGTATAAGTAGAGATCGTGGAACAGCTTGTTTGCTTTTTCTTGGTACTGGATCCAGAATCTGGCTTGACATCTGACCTCTGGGTCTTTTTCCCCCACCTGTGGCTCTTTTGATTGAGTTATCAGCCTGCTATATTGTCTGATGATCTTGGAAGTCCTCAACAACTGGCCATTTTAGGAACTGACCATGGATTAATTCACCTCTGCAGCCTGAAGCTTACTAGTAGCTGACCTGTCAATCTTGAGTACATCAGTTATTGTGCCTAAGTGAGCCAAGAAAATGCTCTAGTCTGACATCTGACCCACGGACTTGTAACTTGCCAGACTCAATAACTGTGTGAGTCTTTTCCTTGATGTAAACCTTTCTATACACATACATAGTTAGAAGCTTCACTGGTTCTACTTTTCTAGAGAACCAAGCCTAAGACAACTAGACTAATGTTTGCCTTTATCCATACCACTTTTCAGAGTTGATGGAATGCATGTGTATACTTTTTTGGTATGGTTTCTATTTATGTCTTTTTGACCCTTTAAAAGAATTTTTTCCCTGTTTAGTTCATTAGGCTTTGGGAGAGAAATTCTTTGGGATTTTATTCTCTTTTGTCAGTATTATACAGTCTTCTGTGGGTATCCTCATTTCATTTGCTTTCTATTGCTCCAAGAGTCCATTCGTTTCATGGAGCATAATACTACAGTAAAATTAATTGTCATTGTTATTTTAGAATATTATTTTCTAATAGTAGGAGACTTTCTAGGTTGTGATAATCATATCTTGTAAAGTACCTGCTATTGAGGAGGGAATACACTGACTAAGAACCTGCTCAGAGCCATGACTGAAGCAGAAACAAATGGAAAGCTCATATTTTCTGATGAAACTATGGTCACCTCTATGGCCACATCACCTGTGCAGTTGAACATGATCAGGTGGAAGGAAAGTGGAGCACTTTCACATAACAGAGCAGGGATTTACAGATCTCTAGCCCTATACTTCCGAGTGTCCTGACCCCCATTCTCAAAATAAAGGGTATTTCTTTGATTCCCTCTACCCCTATTCTGAACTTAAACTCCAATAAATTATTGATGTCAAAACTCATGGAGATTAATCACATATAAATGATCAATCCTGTTCTAATGTTCGTTTCACGTAGAACACCTTTGAAGTCAAAAAATAGGAGTAATGTTAATTTCCTGAGTAAACACTGTACTTATTTAAATGAATATAAGTCTGGTCATTAAAAATAAACAAAAAACATTTCAAAGGAGGTATTAGTGCTAGAAAATTTTGGTCTGAAGCAAAGGAAGGGATGTAGGGGAATTACCTTTCCACAGTTAACCAAAATTTGTGAATTCATCAAGATTCTAGGCCAGTGTTTCTCAACCTTCTTAATGCCATGACCCTTTAATACAGTTCCTCATGCTGTGTTGATCCCCAACCATAAAATTATTTTTATTGCCACTTATCACTGTCATTTTGCTACTGTTGTGAATCATAATGTAACTATCTGATATGCAGGATATATTAGGTGACCCCCGTGAAAGGGTCCCCCAAGGGGGTCACAACCCACAGGTTGAGAACGGCTATTCTAGGCCCTTTGCGCATTTGAATTTAAGAAAGGATGTGATCATTCTTTTGTGTTTTCTGCACTACATTTTAAAACTTCCACAAAAAAACTATCTATGACTTACACTGAGAAGCATATGACTAGATGACAGTGATATTTTGGTAAATGTTTAAAAAGTCAAGGTAAAGTGAGGAAAACCCTGAATTGTAGCTTTTCCATTGGTGTAAATAGTCACACCAAGGTCAATGTCAAGCTGTCAGTGTGGTATCATTGAATAAAATGTTGGAAATAGATGTGTTGCTATCAGCTTTCAGAAGCTGCTAGGAGACAGCTCCAAAACACCCTTGATAAAACCAAAAAAGCAAAGCAATTTCTGTTGAGTCATCGTGACTTACAGTGAACCCGTGTACTGTCGAGGAAAACTAGGATCCACGGGAGTTTCCAGATTATGACTTTTCAGAAGCAGAACAATGGACCTGTGTTAGTCTGGGTACCTTAGAGAAACAAATCCACAGAAACTCATGTATAAGACAGATGTTTATATAAAGGGTACGGGTGCATCAATAAAACATCTCTACCCAGTGCTGCCCAAACCCACAAGTCCAACATTAACCCACATATCCACCACCAATCCACAAAGTATTCCTCCACCGCACAAAACACACACTATGATGCCAACTGCAGGAAGAAAGTCTAGTCAGTGAATGCGTAAGCATCTCAGCGCTGACAGGGGTCTTTACAGGAAGTGATCCTTGCCAGCTGAAGCAGGGAACTGGCTAGGGCAGCTGCATGCTGGTGCAACAATCACAAAGCAAGAGACCCTAGAACTAGAAAAGCAAATCTCACCAGGCATTTATGCCTCCACCCTTCAATTAACCCCATATGTGTTTATTGCCCAGGTTGGCACAATAAACTAATTGGCCAGGGCCTTTCTTCTGAGGTCTTTCTGGGGGCAGGTTTGACCAACCAATCTGTTATCTAGTAGCTGCATGCTTAACTGTTTGTGTTACTCAAGGACTCCAAAAAAACTGACAGTTTAAAAAATACCACTGCAAGAATTTCAAGATGCATATGCATATGCATGATTACCTTGCCCAAATGACCATGTAATTCTTTCCTGCTCAGGAGGAAGCAACATTATTGAAGGATGAAATAAAGAAAAAGAAACCTTCTCCTGTCCCCAAGTGACTTTGAGATAATTCATTCTATACAAAGTCTACTAATGCTTAAAACCCAATTAACAGCAGGTTTGCCCTTTAGAATTCCTTTTACAAAAAGTACGGTGTTATCGAAACATAAATTCTTATTATAACTTTTAACTTCTGAAATTATCATTGTTAATGAGGATTAAACAAGTATCTTTTATAAGTTAAGGAAAAGCCTACATACAATTAAGCCTAAACCACTGTAAGGAGAAATTTCAGTAACTACTCCAAGGTTATTTCATGTGCTGTTCAATGACAACTGCAGCTGTATGGAAAGGGTTGCTGGGAAATTAATATAATGTATTATAAAAAATGCTATGTGCGGCTCTTGTAGATGCAGAAATCTGAGTGGGTGGTAGAGAAAAAGAGAAACAACAGCAGTGGGATAATAGAACATTCTATAAAAAACTTAGGTGACTTTAATTTCTCTGTAAATAATCTGTAAATTCGTCTCAACTGGACACGTCTCAGAGGTCAGTATAAATCGCCACCACATTGTCTTCTGCAATCTGAACTTTAACGATCATGTGCTTCAGTCCTTCAGATTTCTGGGCTCTCCTTTTCCAATTTCCTACTGTATAACTGATAAATGTATTAACCTTGAGGGGATAATGTCTAATAGCAAAAACTGACTACACTTTCTGAGAATAATAGGGTTTCTTTGGAAGATTCCTGAAAACAGAGTGCCTTCACTGGACCTTTAAATGGCATGGCTTATGTGGAAAATGAAAATATTTGCACAGTATCTCAGATAAATCATCAAGGAATCTACTGTGGATGATCAGCATGGCTTCCATTCATTTTAGGCCAGCTCCAGCCATGCTGATGCTGAGAAGATGAATATTTCTACAAAGCTACATTTCATCTATTGCATACTAATGTCCCACATTACACACACCGCCTGAGGAACAGACTTAACCTGAAAGATCTTGTGGCAATTTGGTTACCCCAAAAATCTCCCTCTGAGATGGATTTGTGTGAATAATGTTTACTGAGAAGTGTCCTTGGGAGCCAAACTTATGGAAGGAAGAAAAACAAGGGTGTTCAAAGAGAGGTTGAGTCACACTGCAGACCCAATGACAGCTGTAGGCAAACTGATTTGGGCCAAGATGGCCAGGCCTGTCTTTCTGTAAGAGGCTTCAAAACTGTAAGGAGAGTTTTTCCGTGATCTTTTTGAAGCCTCCTGGTATTTCTACATCATACAGCCAAGGATGTGAGCCAACTCAGGAAGAGGTATGACGTGGGACAAGAAAACACTCTCTTACTGAATTCATCCGAAAGGGGTGAAAAGTTGAAGGCTGTTTGCTGACGGTCTTTCCAGTAGCTAAGGCAAGACATTTTTTCCTGAAAGAGTAACTGAGGACATTATATGTCTATGGTAGTTCTCCAAACAAGATTTCTTAAGATGCTGTCTGCCTCAACACTATTCACTTTTGTAAGGTATTCCTGTTTATAGGCCCAGTAACTATATGAAATAGAGAGAAGAACAGTGAAAGAGATACTTCTATAACTCTGAAGGCATATTTGCGTCTCACACCAATACATGGGACTTATGAAGGTCCATTCCTCAAAGGGGAGCTCATCTAACTGTATGTTCAACATCTTCAAAGCAAAGAAATCCCGAATCAAACTCACTCCATAAAGTCACTGCCCACTAACCTTATAGGACTACTCCTGAGTTTCTGAGACTAACTCTTTATAGTAGTAGAAAGCCCTGTTTCACCCAAGAAGCAGCTAGTAGTTTTGAACTGCTGACCCTATAGTTAGCTGCCCACTATGTCACTATGTCTCCTCTAGGCTTTACCACTACCTACAGATAAAATATAGATGCACAGTTTACCTGTCTTAGTCCTATCTGGGGTTGAAGTTCACCAGTGTACTATATCTTTGTTGTTGTTGTTTTTAAAATCTTTCTATTGGTAGCTCTTACAGATAGAATAACATTTCATTATGCCATCAGCTCACCCCTCCCACCCCGCACTGTACCCCCCAAGAACATTATGGGGATTTTGTGCCATGCCTTACACATTCACATTATGCATTCACATTTGTTGTTCAATCCCATTGAGTGGGTTATACAGTAATCAATGCTAGCAGCTCCCTATTGCCCCCACTCCCCCCCCAATTCCTGTACCCTCAGGGAAATTTCACTCCTGTTACCGAAGGATTATATATCTTGACTTTCATGTATCAAACAATCATATATACAAAAGAACATATGAAAATGTAACATGATTAATGAGGTAAAACAAACAAAAACCTTAATAGTAAGGGGAGGAAATATTAAAGAGCTAGAGGATAGGGATGTGGTTCATCAGTGCCTTACTGCAACCTGAGTTTATCATCCCTTCCTTGTGGCCCTTCTGAGAGGGTTTGTCCAAATATCTACATGTGTTTTTTCAGTCTCCACTACATCCATACCTGTTCACACTGATTTGGCTGCTTGTTTTTTGAACTTGTGATACCTTTTCTTATTGACACCTCATGATCACACAGACATGTGTGCTTCTTACATGTGGGCTTTGTTGCTTCCATGCTAGATGGCTGCTTATTTAACTACAAACCTTTAAGACCCCAGATGATGTATCTTTTAATAGCTAGACACCATCAGCTTTGTTCACCACATTTGCTTATGCTCCCATTTTGTATTCAGTGATCATGTTAGCAAGATATCATACAATGCCACATTATTAGAATAAACCATTCTTACATTCAGATAAGATTTAAGTAGAGGCCCAAAGTCTATCAGCTTCCTTGTTGCATATAAAAATGCATAAATTTACATATGTACATATATATTTTTCCCATTTCCCTCTTTTTCTCTTTTCCCTCCTACCCCACTATCAATTTTACCCATCATTCACCTCTGTAATTCCTCTCAGACTCAATTTGATTGATCAAACATGCCCAGAAAAGCTACATCCTCCTCACCATCAATTTTAGAACACTTACTATTCCCCTGTACCCATCGTTACTGACTCACTTCTCACTGCCCCCAGCCTCCTCCCTTCCTATGCCCCTCAGGAACTATCTGTCCAGCTGTTGTCTCCTTAAGATGGGCTGTTTTGCCTATCTTGTATAGATAAACACCCCCCAAAAAACAGAACTTACAGATCATCAGCAGTCTAACAATTATCCTGACATAGTGAAGATTAATCTCTCTCTGTTAAATAGAGAGGACATGTTATAATCCATCAGCCCAGTCCCCATTTCTTTTGGGGTTACATATCCTGAGTCCCATGTGCCTTTAGTCTTCAGCATTCGAGTACACTCTATCTTAAGGAGCATACACACTCCTTACTTGTTGACATGATTAGGTTCCAAAGACAAGGCCTTTATATGAAAACAGAGGATCACAACACAGATGACTACATCATTACGCAACTACCAAAGCACTGAGAATCATGGCCCAGATAATTTGACACATTGCCTCAACCTTCACAGCCAGTATTCTTCTCTCCTTGCACCTAAGCGTTTGTCCCTGCCATTACCTGTACTATAACTGTAGGTCATTAAAGCAGAAGATAATTGGATAGTCAATTTTTTATTACGGTCGTAAATACAAAATGTCAGATAATGAGAGTCAATAAGTGACGGTGTGCTAAATTAGCACCTGAAACAAGGAATACCATAAAGGTGTTGAATATGAGTCTGATATGAATCTAAATTGCCAATACCACCTGCATGGTGCTGTGTTAATGGCCATTATCATTAGGCTCAGTAATCTTTAACCATGTGTTTTTTGACACAAGACAGCACAGCCAAGGCACTGCATGGCACTACTAGATAAAAGGAAGTGTCTGCTAGAATACAGAAGCAGAGTGGGCCAAAGGAAGAGTGCTGTCAAAAAGTCCACTTTCCACATTTTACGTCTATCTGGCCTGTCTTGTATGGTGTTCTTGGCAGACATATGAGTTGTGCTAGAATACATTTTCACCCAATAATTATTGATAAAATAGAGAATGTGTTTGCTGATGTGTTTGAACGAACAAATGCTCAACTTTGGGTGACCTTGGAACAATACAAATATGGTTTAAAATACATTGCCCAGCTCAGTGCTAACATAATTGAGTTTTCAAGCAGGCCGAATCGATAGGAAAAAGTCAATTATGAAAAATCTACATATTTGCATAGGCCATTCCCTGAAGTGTGTCTGTCCTTCAAGTCTAAACCTAAAACCTACTTCATCCAGGGAGTTTGCCTCAAACAATCCATACTTGACCTTCATCAGGGGTCTTCTGTTGCAGTGTTACTGAATAACCATTCTGTGTCAAGGACAGCATTATAAAGTTTACCTTTTGTATCAGATTGCATCCTTCTCTGAGCCAGCTTGGAGCCCTCGTAGCATAGTGGTTACACATTGGACTGCTACCCACAGGCTTTCTATACTTGTAAAGGGTTACAGGCTTAGACAACCACAGAGGTAGTTCTACCTTGTTCTATAGGATCCCTATGAGATGGAATGGACCCAATGGAAGTGAGTCAGATTTGCCTATCCCCAGCTGACATACCAGAGAACAGAGGTTTAACGAAGTGAGTTGACTCTGCAGCCGACATCAAACTCAGCTCAGATATATGACGGGCTTCAACCAGTTAATGTAAAACTTCATTAGCTTACCATGTCATCTTCCATGAAGTTGGTAAAGCCCTCTCACATTATAATACTTATGTGTTTTTCTCCATTATGCTGCTGATGTTGTGTCTCTCCTTTCCCTTGAGTAGACCACATTCTTCTTGAGAAAAGAAACTGTGTATACCACCCCTTTCTATTTTTAAATTTACTTTTTAAATGTTAATTTATTTTGTATCTCATCATTCTTTTTAAAATTGTAATAAATCATTTTATTGGATGCTCTAACAGCTTTTATAACAATCCATACATCCATTGTGTCAAGCACATTTGTATATATTGCCATCATCCTTTTCGAAACAGTTCCTTTCCACTTGAGCCCTTGGTATCAGCTCCTCATTTTTATCCTGCCTCCCCACCTTCCCACCCTCATGAATCCTTGATAAATTATAAATTATTATTATCTTCATATCTTACACCATCTGCTGCTATCTCTCTTCACCCATGTTTCTCTTGTTCATCACCCTGGGGATGGGGTATTATGTGTTGATCACTGCGATTGCTTCACCCTTTCTCCCGCCACTGCCCCACTACCTTCAAGGTATCCCTACTACCATTATTGTTCATGAGTTTTTTATCTGTCCTGGATTCCGTGTGTCAGGAGCTCTTATCTGTACCAGTGTATATGCTCTGATCTAGCTGGATTTGTACGGTAGAACTGGGGTCATGATAGTGGGGGGAGGAAGTATTAAAGAACTAGAGGAATGTTGTATGTTTCATTGGGGCTATACTGCACCCTGGGTAGACTGTCCATTGTTATTCTTCAGTGAGGGGATGCCCAATTGCCTACAGATGGGCTTTGGGTCTCCACTTCAACCCCACCCCTTGTTCGCATCAATATGATTATTTAGTTTGGGTCTTCTGATGCATGATACCTGATCCTGTCGACACCCGTGATCACAGAAACTGGTATGCTTCTTCCATGTGGGCTTTGTGCTTCCCAGCTACATGGCCATTGGTTTATCTTCAAGCCTTTAATGTCCCAGATGCTATATCTTTTGATAGTCAGGCATCATCAGTTCTCTTCACCACATTTGTTTATGCATGCATTTTTATTTCAGCGATCATGTCAGGAAGTTGAGTATCACAGAATGCTGGATTATTAACACAAAGAGTTCTTGGGTTGAGAGAGTTCATGGGTAGAGTCCCAATGTCCGTCTGCTACCTTAATACTTAACATATAAATATAGGTACATAGACCTATATCCCCATCATTATATAAAAATATATTTACATATGTACATTCCTGTATTTAGACCTCTATAAATGTCCTTTCCTCCCAATTCTTTCCTCTATTTACTTTTATTTTCCTCCTGTCCCACTATCTTGTTCAACCTTCATTTGGCTCTCAGTAGTTCCTCTCAACTACATTGCACTAGATCAAACCTCATGCATTTTATGTCCTCCTTGTCATCAATTTTGATCACTTGTTGTTTTCTTGTCCCTGGGTTTATTGGTTTCTTACTTCCTTTTCCCTGCATCCCCCTCTCCCTTGTCCCCCTAGAACTGTCAATCCCACTGTATTCTCCTCAGGATGATTTATCCTGCCTATCTTATGTAGATAGACATGAGGGAGGGAAATCCTACAAATAGATCCAGGTCTGTCTGTTGACCCTTATGAACATTTTCCAACATCAGATTGAGCCTGATGAGGTAGCATACCCCGTTCTTATACTAATTTGTACTTACGTCCATCACCTTGAATAACAAAGAGCTTGTACACCATGTACACAATTGAGAGAAACAAGAAAAATGAAGATCTTATTAGGGAAGTCAATGAATAGTGGATTCTTACAAGTAGTCCAGCTTATTACCAAAGAAGTTAAAAGTTAATAGAAGGATACATAGTTCATAAAAATATTAAGAAGCATTTTTACACCAGTCTTTCCTATTTCCATATGCAGGTGCCAATCTGTCATTTCATGAAAACCTTGGCTTTCTCACTCAGTAAGACGGAAGCCAGCAATTGGGAAACACGATTAAGAATTGGGGTTATCCGCAGCATGAAGAAATTTAATACAGATACATGTCTGGTTTCCTCTTATTAAAATCAATTGCAATGCTTTATCTCCAAATGATAACAATGCAACTGGAAACACTTGGCAGTTCTCCTGAATATATAATGAAGGATTACCCTCACACCCACATTTATATCCTGCAGTGTGCAGACACTGAGAGGAGGCCAGAAAAGTGACAACTCCTTAATTAGTTTAGCACTTGGTGATAAATTGGGGAAACTTTCTCTGGAATCTATAAGGAGGGTAGAGATGGTAGACCGGTGTAAATGCCTCTCTCTCTTCTCCATTGTATCTTCCACAAAAATAAGTTTCTTCTTCCATTGTTCAAGATGTACAAACCTAAAGAAATACGATTCACTAAATACCATGCTAAAAGCCAAATGAAAGGTTTTGCTTCATTTAGTACCTGAATTAACAGTACTTTACCTATCAAGGCGGACCTGAAACCTCCTTTTACCAATTTTTCTGTGATATGAGAAAAGTAATTAGAACCAACTACTAAATTTTATTCATCAGTGCCTCTGATAGTCAAGCTGTATAAAGAAAAAAAAAGCAGCAGCAGCTATTTTAAAGTAATTTTCCTTAAAATGTACCCATGTAAGCAGTGGCATTATCCTTCTAGAATTATGACTCAAATTATTTATTGAATTATATCAAAATGCCATACAGAATTTAGTAATGATAGCTGTATACAATAATTACATGCTACATTGCCTCCATTGGAAACCATGGTAACCGATCAGTTGCTGTTTCAGCCTGTCACCATAGCTAAGTGTCACGGAGGAGAAATAACTTACTATTCCCATCATCACATACATTCAACCTAGAGATAACCACAAAAGGGCCATTTATTGATAATTAAGCTAATACATTATTCTAATTATAGCCATATACCCCGTGGAATTTGTGCATGCAATTATGATAGCGTGTAGGGGGCGGGAGGCAAGCAAGGAAGAAGAAATGAGGTGAGGGAAGGAAGGGAGGGAAGGAATGGGGATTTAATCATTAATATCCACTGTTTTCAAAAGTGATTTTTTTAATAGGAAGAGTCATCATGCTAAAGAATAATTTATTAGAAATCTGTAACTTGGGGGCAACAATGACCTTGGTTTTCAGCTTTTCTCCCAGACAAAGACTCGGAGAACATCTCCAGTCTCTAACTTATCAAGACTTCCTCTCTACATCATTCCTGATGAACCATGCAATCTCCACTCGTACAACTACTAAGGAGAACTGATGGAGCTGTCGAACAAACATTGGATTGCTAACCACAGGGTAGGTTGTTCAAAGCCACCAGCACTTCTGAGGGAGAAAAAGGAGGCTGTGTGCTCCCGTAAAGATTCACTGCCTTGGGAAAGTTACGAAGGGTAACGAAAGTCAGAGTCGGCCCAATGGCCATGAGTTTGGGCCATATTATGTGGCAGATATTTCATAGTTGGGCTTTGTCATTGGTAAGAAGATCTTCTAAATACTAAGAATCAAAATCGGCCTCTAGGCCTTTTTATGCTGATGCTGCCCATTCACAGATATTCTAGAGGATACTAGACTCCCTCTATCCTCAAACGTTTGCATTGTACTTTTCCTCAAGTGCTTTTCCAGTGGCTCCTCACATGACTGACTTCATCTTGTCTCTCAGCTCAAAAGTCATCTCAGAGAGCACTTCCCTAACCAACTGGTATGGTATTTGCACTATTTTCTTCCCACTAAACTGCTTGCTCCTTGAGAAAAGTCATCTGGAGTTTCTTCTTCACCAAAGTGATACACACTTTTGTGGCAGGTAATCTTCATGCTTAGCGCTTTCCCCCAGCACAGGCATACTCCTTTCCACAGGCCCAAACATATAAAAGGATATTTTAACCCTTGGTCCTGTCATACGAAACACTTTGCTGATAAGTACAATTTTACTGATATGTACAGAGTAAGTGTTGAACACAGAGGTGACAATAACAATAAAAAAGGGAAAACTAAATGACTGACATTTAAATACCATCTGGAGAAAGATGATTCTACCTTATTCAAGTTTCTTTTCAGAGCTATACATTCATGATTTTTTCAGTTCTTCTTCTTAGGTTTTGACATCTCTGACAATTTGTTTGTCTCCTAGTCCTACTAGTTTATCCGTATTACACTTTAAGCTCCGGCATACAGAACTGAGGATAAGTTCTTCAGATGAGACCTGATATAGACAGACATGGTCATTGACAGACGTGATCAAAATAACATAATCCAAGCAAAGCATCTCAGTATATTATATGAGCCTAGCATACTCTTTACACTGAAAAAAAAACTGGGAAAAAATACAGGCATGTACATATGTAAGTGTATTTATATGTAATGGTAGGGAAATAGAGCTATGGAAATATATTTATATGTTAAGCATTAAAGTAGCAGATGCACATTGGGCCTCTACCCAAGTACTCCCTCAATGAAAGAAAACTTTGTTCTAATAACCGGCATTCTGTGATGTGGACTTTCCCATCATGATCACTGAAGACAAAATGGGTGCATAAGCAAATGTGGTAAAGACGGGTGATGGTGCTTGGCTATGAAAAGATATAACATCTGGGGTCTTAAAGGCTTGAAGATAAACAAGCAGCCATCTAGCTAAGAAGCAACAAAGCCCACATGGACAAAGCACACCAGCCTGTGTAATCCTGAGGTGTTGATGGGATCAAGTATCAGGCATCAAAGACCCAGAACAAAAAAAGCATAACAATGTGAATGGGGGGGTGCATGAAGTAGAGACCCAAAGCCCACGTGCAGACAACTGGACATCCCCTTATAGAAGGGTTGCAAGGAAGAGATGAGCCAGTCAGGGTGCAGTATAGCATCAAAGAAACATACAACTTTCCTCTACTTCTTGAATGCTCCCCCACTCCCACTATCATGACCCCTATTCTCCCTTCCAAATCCGGCTAGACCAGAACATGCACACTTGTACAGATAAGAGCTGGAAACACAAGGAATCCAGGTCAGATAAACCCCTCAGTACCAATAATGAGAGTTGCAATATCAAGAGGGGACGGGCAATGTGGGGAGACAAAATGAGTACCAATCAAAATGATCTACATATAACCCTCTCCTGGGGAGGAAGACAATAGAAAATTGGGTGAAGGGAGACAGCAGCCAGTGTGAGACATGAAATATGTATATAATTATCAAGGGTTCATGAGGGAAAGAGGGCGGGGAAGGGAAAATGATCTGATACCAAGGGCTCAAGTAGAAATAAAATGTTTTACAAATGATGGCAACATGTGTACAAATGTGCCTGACACAATGGATGGATGGATTATGATAAGAGCTGCACGAGCCCCCAATAAAATGATTTAAATAACTAACTCTTAGGTCTGTCTTAGCCACACAGTCCTCGTTTCACACAACATTTTAGCGGGGGGGGGGGGGTGGTGTCAAGATAAAAAAATCAAGTGCTGTAGTAGGGAAAATACCGATCTCCCAGGATATCTGGAATGTAACCCACGTAAATGGCATATAGGGCCATTGCAGATGTGACGAAAGAACGGGTCTTGACCTGGGAGTTGCTTCTGGATTAGTGAGGTGTTCTCATAAGGAGGCAGAGGGAGACTTGATGACAGAAAAAGAGAAGTCAAGGTGAGGATAGAAGCAAAGATGCAGTCATGAGCTTGGGAATGGTGGCAGGGACCAGGAACGGGCCAAAGCAAGGCATAGATTCTCCCTTGTTCTTTAAGTCAACAAGCCAACAAAAAAATCTACTGTCCTGTGAGATCCTGTTCAAACTGCCAGTGAGCCAGTCAGTGTTCCCAAATGATGCTTGTGCCTTGTATTCACAAGGGCAACCAGAAGCAGGTGTGAGACAGTGGGGCACATTCTAAATTGTGCTGTGTAGACACACCATTTGGAGATCTTGTGAAAATTACCAAACTCTGATTCAGTAGATCTGAGCTGAGATTCTACATGTCCAACAAACAACGGGGCTGTGAACCACACTGTGAGTAACAAGTATACACCAGCCATTCGGAGGCTGGAATGAAAAGAGTTAATTACGAATTGAGGCTTAGCTTAGCTCTCTTGGGCTGCTGTAAGAGAAGCACCACAACTGGGTGACTTTAAAGGAATGTGCGTTTATTTTCTCACAGCTTAGGAATTGAGAAGACTGAATTCAGGGTTGCAGTTGGTTATAGGTAGGTTTATTGTGCCAACCCGGCCAATAGGAACATGTGGGATTAATCAAGTCACAGTTTGATTGGAGGGCAAAGAGATAAAGTTGCCCTGGTTTTGTTCCTCTAGGGAACCCTGCCTAACATGCAGTTCTAGGCATGATGACACTGTGTGTGTGTGTGTGTGTGTGTGTGTGCGTGCGTGCGAGAGAGAGAGAGAGAGAGAGAGAGAGAGAGAGAGAGAGAGAGAGAGAGAGAGAGAGAGAGAGAGAGAGAAAGAAAGAGAGAGAAAGAGAGAGAAAGAGAGACAGAGACCAACCTCTGGGAAGAGGTTCTTTGATTTCTTTAGCTTCTCTCCTTCAGTCCTTTGGCAACCAAGAGCATGTAAGTCCCCCTTCATCTTGTAATTGATTTTTTTCTGATCTGCCATATCTCAAAAGAGATTGATATTAAGCATATTCTACACCAGCATGACCTTATTAACATAATAAACCAAACCCATTCCCAAATGTGATTAAAACCACAGGGATAAGGGTAAACATTTGAAAAGCATATTTTGGGGAAGATACAATTTAATACATAATTCATTGACTTTCATATCTGCAAAAGAGGAATAAATATAAATCCCTTAGAGAGTTGCTTTAAGAGTCAAATAATGAATATAGTTGGCACATAGTAGGGATGTAACAAATATTTACTCAGTGAATGATATTCTACAACTGAAAGTTGGAGACTCATGTTGAATATGTAGTCAGCAAAGAAAACCTAGTATCTTTTTTTCATGGAAATGGCTACTATTCCACATTTTCTCTCACCCAGCACTTGTACAGTTGATATTTTGGAGTTCAAGAACAGGACTTAACATTTATAACTATTAAATTTCATCTTGTTAGCTTTGGCCAGAGTTCCAATCTGTCAAGATGATTTTGAATTAAGATTCAGTTACTCAGTGTATTAGCAATCGCACCAAGCTTTATGTCATCTGCAAATTTGATAAGTATGCCTTCTATGTCATCATCCATATCGTTAAAATGTTGAGTAGGACAAGACCAAGGGCAGAGATATTCTATATTCTATTTATTTTAAGAACTAATGGGGTGGGGGAAGGAGCTAGAAATGTTTGACAAACTATAAATTCATATAATTGACATCATCTAGCCCATAATCCTCCATTTTTCCCTCCATAGTCTCCATAAAATAAATTTGGGTAAACATGTGATGTAAGTACAATATATCTACAGCAGTTTTCATCTTTCCATGAAACTAAAAAAATTAAAATTAAATAAGCAAGATTAGCTTACCATGACTTATTCTCAGTGAATCATTGCTATCCCCTAGTGATGTTTGTGGACTAAGTGCCCAATCTTTTCTTTAACATTTTATTTTTTGATTTCAATAAGTGAGAATCAGCATTATCGTCATTGGCAGCATGTATATTCAATAACCAAAGCTTGTTAGACATGTTTTTTCCCAATATTCCCTCAAACATGTGCTGTTTATTAACATATGCAAATATATTTTATGTTTATTAATGCACTTGAGGTGTCAACCTTTGCCATCAAAACAAACTCAGCCATCTCACAAAATACTTGCACAGACATACAACCCTGACAATGTAACCATTCCTTCGTTGTCTGAATTGTCCATCACAACGCCCTTTAGATAAACTAAATGGCAACTATAAAAGCTGCAGATGATACTGCATCTTCTGAAACTCAGTGTGGCAGTTACATTATCTCCTGTCAACTTATAAATGGGTGGAGTCTAGCCTGTCAGAGTCAATGGGGCCTCTGTGTGGGCATGGCCTTCTCCTGAGGATTCTGGGGACTCTTGGCTTCCTCCCTGGCTGTGGGACAGACACTGTGCAAGACATTCCTGTTGACAAGCCACATGGAGCTGTGCTAATGGAGCCAGAGCCCTGGAGCTGGAGGAGTCATGTGGCGACCTCTGTCAGCGTTGAGATGCTTCTATTGCCACTGGATCCACAAGACATGCCACCCACCTGCCTGTGATCCTCCTGCATTTGGCATCATTGCATGTGTTGCATGAGTCTGAAGAGGAATTTGTAGACTGACATCGGGCACATCGGCTAATATCAGAATTATGGACTTGATCTGGACTGGGCTGGGATATTTTCTTAATATACAATGACTCTTTGACATAAAACTCTTTCTTATACATGTATGCATGTCTATGAATTTGTTTCTCTTGTCAACTTGGACTAACACACTCAGTGATGCAAACCATCAGCTTGCGGTAATCCTTGAGTGCAGGTGCTTGTGAGATATAGGTTGAAAACATGATTTACACTAGTTTAAACAGAGAATGAGAATCTGACATAGCCAGGCCCATGTGTGAAGGTGTGTGTACGTGTGTGTACGAGATGGTTGCGTGAGATTAGTTTTAATAGTAAATAAGGAAATTCAGATAAATTAGGCCCTTCTTCATGTCAACTCATTCATTTAATAGAAAAACAACATGATTGTATATAAGTATGAATAGAAAAGCTGTAATTTTATAAAGTAGTCTCTGAGAACAATGGTGAATCTCCCAAGGTCATGGGTCGAGTAAGACGTGGAGCTTGGAGCTTAAGAGATTCCGAAAACCATGTGAACATAAGATACATGCATGTGCAATTTTTCAAGCAGAGAACTGAAAGGGTACATAGGAGTTTAAAGTAATGCAGAAAATTATATAGAAAATTGCACCTTATTCTTTTCAGAAAGTCATTACACACCAATACTCACGCTATCCCTACACTGTTTAGAATCTCAAAGTTGTCCTGAATGCGAACTGTTTTTTCCAGCCTGCAGAACCTAAAGCTCCGAAGACATTTGAAAAGAATTCAGAAAGCGACCTTAGAGGTCACACCACAGCCGAACTCCAAGTCACTCCAGAGAATGGGTCCATGAAAGACTCCAGAAAGAGTGGTTTGTTGGAGCTGCTGTTTCACTTCTGTCACTCATCTCCATTTGACACCTATGATGTTAGCGCTGGCCGCTGGTAACTCTCCACCCATGCCTCAGAAGAAGTACATTCTGCAACCACTGTGCTGATTTCCAGTTGCACAAAACCCCCTTCGCAGAAGCTACCTCCCGTGATAAAAAGAAATGGAAGAGCACCTGGGTAATGCACTCTATAGCATTCCCATCTTTGGGGTGCAGGGAGGCGAGGAGAACCACATTAGGGTGTGACCAAGAAAGTCCGTCTGCTTTATTATTTCATCATATTTATTTTTTGAGAAATGCACTTCCTGTCTTATGCAAACTCAATGACTTGCTCCCGAGTGCATCCCTGAAGGAGTTGACCAAACCCGGTGCCATCTTAGGTGTTTGTTCTCTGGCAGGGTTGTTCCAGAGCAATGGATGCTCAGTGCCTACAACATCAACCGTGTATTTTCCCCTACAGCTTGTTCCAACAGCAACGAAGAGTTTAAGGGGTCTTTTTGGTTCCGCTTTTCAGGTTTAGAACAAAGACAGAACTCATTTCCATCAGGGATAACGCACACTCGCCTTTATTGCCAGCACAATCTGCTGCTGGCTTTCAAAACAATAACTGCATCTTTTCATTTCTCACTCTCTTAAAACAGTATTGGCCCCTGCTTTCCAGGAGACAGATTTTCATTGTACCCTATGCATTCAAGAACTGATTAATCTCAGGTGCCAATTAATAAAAGGCAAAGGATCTTACTAAAAGAAAGCATGGAGTCTAGATCTGGGAGATACATGAGCTTAAGGGACGCTGAAGGGTATTTCAAAGTTATTGCCAATTCCATCTCCAGTGTGAAAAATCAAAGGTTTATGTCCCTAAACGAAGGCCTTGAGGTAACATTAAAACATTGGCTTTTTATCTTAGACTTGAAGGAATCTCATGTGGTTCAAAATCACTGGAAAAGGTTATGTGTACTTTAGGGAGCTCACTAGCCTCTGCTTGCCTCCTGAGATACCTTGGTGACAGATGCTGCCCTAAAATTGACTGCTACAAATAAAAGATGAGATTTAAGGGCCAAAATACAAGTGTCCTATATGCGGCCACTCATGTGGCCCCAGAATTCGTAGATGCCTCCAAGAGGAAGCTGTCACTTGTCATTTAGCAGAATGGTTTGGTCAACCCCTGCCCATTACGTGAACCAACCACAAAACGACTGACTTTCTTTCCTCACCTATGAATAGAGGAAAAGAAAAAAAAAAGACAGAAATAAAAGTGAAGCAGAACCTCAGGAGAGAGGAAGGCAGGGAAAGTAATTCTGCTTGGAGGTGTCCACTGATGAATGCCACCTTCTGATTTGCATATCTGCTCATAGCCCCTCGCCCATCCTGTTCATTCTTGTTTGACCCTGACGCCCATCCTGTGCATTCTTGTTTGACCCTGACCATCGCTCGGAAGATTCATCCAAGCAAGACCCCAAACCAAACCAACCTCACTGCCATCCAGTCCATGCGGATTCACAGTGATGCCCCTGTGGATTTCCCGAGACTGTAACTGGTCATGGGAGTAGAAAGTCCAGCCTTTTTCCCTGTGAGCTGCTGGAGGTTTCGAACTGCTGAACATATGGAGCGCAGCCCACCATGTAACCACGACACCACCAAGGCTCCTATATCCTAGCAAGGGAGGCCAGAAAATATAACAAAGTAACTGTATTGCAATGTGGAATATGGTCAATGGGTAAAAGATATAGAGTGATTAGATATCATAGTTAACAGGTCATTCTCTAATCTTAGACACAAGTTGTTTTTCCTCAAAGAATTACTCTATTATATAAGAATCACTATTAATTTCATACAATATATGGAGTTCTGGCAGGGAGTTTAATTTTTACTGCATACTATTATTTTGGAAAGGTAAATTAGCCTAACCCAGTGGGTCTTCATTTCTGTGTACATTCGACTCACCTGGGAGCCTTGTTCAAAACTCAACACAGTGCACCTGACTCTCTCCCCAGAGCTTTTAATTTACTAGGTCTGGGGTGGGGACCAAGAATTTGCAAGTCTACGAATTTCTCATAAGGATGAGGCTGGTGGTAGGAAGACCTTTTTGAGAACCAGTAGTTTATTAGCAATTAGTTTAGATCAGTGGTTCCGAAACCAGGAAGCTTCTTGAAACCATGTACTGAGATTTCAAAACTTAAAGTTCTGGGGCTCCACTCCACCTCCGTTAAATGAGAATACTGGAGCCCCATCCTCTCTGTGTAGGGTTGAATGCCCTATGGTTGAGCTTAGCCTGGGTTGAAAAAGCTGTTTTAGAGTATATATATCTAAAATTAATTTCAACTAAGGTAATTAGCTGATTTTGAAAAGGCAAATAAATTTAACCTAGATTCAGTAATTAATCCTGGGGCATGTGACCTAACGTTTACGGTTGTCATGGTGAGACATGGTTAATTTGTAGAAATCACTAAGAAAGATATGCCGAAAGGAAAGAGTGAAAATGTCAATAACACATTGTTCTAATCACACAGAAATAGGTTTTTACAGCTTGGATCAAAATTTTTAATAACAGCATCAAAACAGATGAACGAAAGACAGACAACAGATGAACAATGTAGGTAGAAGATCAAATGATTTCTACTGCATAATATGTGAGAGGAGCAAACGTTTAGTGACCATAAAGACGAGGGAAACATAAATGAAGAGTTTGATGAAAATGGTTTCTAAAAAGAATATGACATAGCAGTATTGCTAAAATAGTTGGTGTTTTATATGGTACGATTTTAAAGATGTATGTATGACTTCTTTTTAATACATTTGTTATTGTACTTACTTATTTAACCAGTCTGAATCTTTACACCATAAATTGTAAGAACATGTGAATATCAAGTTGGAATTTTTCATTTTATTCTGGACACTCATTAAGTAGGCTAGTATCTCATTCTCAGGTATGCATAGAACTTTGGCGGAGAGAATTGATGATGTGTTCCTTAGAAAAGTGGCATTTGAGCTGACCTTTCCTACAATCGCTGGGTGCTCATTAAATAATTCAAGAGTCCAGGGGCTCTTCAAGTAGAAGAAACTGCATGAGTGCATCATGATGGCAAGAAAGCAAAAGCAAATGTGCGTATGCCAATTGAGTATTAAATATGTTGTTGCTATTGTTGTTCTCTGCCATCATCGTTGTTCTCTTCCAGTAAGCTATGATTCATAGCCATTCTATGGACAATAAAATGAAAAACCTCCTGGTCCAGGGTCATCCTCACAATTGTACTTCAGTTTTAGCGCACTGTTGCAGCCACAGTCAGTCCATCTTGTTGAGGACCTTCCTCTTTTTCGCTGGCTCCCTACTTACCTAGCACAATATCCTTCTCCAGGAACCGGCGTCTCCTGACATTTCCAAAATATGTGAGACTGTCTTGCCATCTTTGTCTCTAAGAAGCATGCTGGCTGTATTTCTGAGATGGATTTATTTGTTCTTGTGGCAGACCATGATATCTTTAATAGACCAAAGGAGCATCATCCTTAAAATGCATCAGTTCTTCTTCAGTCTTCCTTATTCGATGTCCAGCTTTCAAATACATGTGATGTGACTGGAAATACCATGGCTTGGGTTCAAAGTACCTTCATCCTCAAACAGCCTTGCCCGCCAACACTTTAAAGCGATCTTGTGCAGATTTATTAAATGCAATATATCATTTGATCTCTTCACTGTCACTTCCGTGAGCATTGATTGTGGATCCAAGCAAGACAATTTCCTTGACCAATTCAATCTTTTCTCCATTTATCATGATGTTACCCATGGGTCTAGTTGTGAGGATTTCTGTCTGGTCTTCATTACATTGAGCTGTAATCCATACTGAGGGCTGCAGTCCTTGATCTTCGTCAGGAGGTCCTTCAAGTTCTCCTCACTTCCAGCAAGCAACGCTGTGTCATCTGCATCTGTCAGGTTGTTCATCATCCTTCCTCTAGTCATAAGGTCACGTTCTTCTTCAAATGAACCTACTTCTCTGATGCTTTGCTCAGCATACAGATTGAACGATTTATCGAGAGGATACAACTCTTATTTTAACATACCTTTCCTGAGGTAAAACCATTTAGTATGCCCCGGTACTATGTGTACAACTGCCTTTTGATCTGTGTACAAGTTCCACATGGGCAGTTAGGTGTTCTGGAATTCCTGTTCTTCTAAAGTCTATCACAATTTATTGTTATCCACACATTCAAATGCCTTTGTATAGAAAATAAAACAAAAGTAAGTATCTTTCTGGTATTCTCTGCTTTCAGCCAAGATCCATCTGACATCTGTAATGATGTTCTCAGTTCCACACCCTTTTCTCAATCTGGCAGGAACCTCTGGCAGACCCCTGTCAATGTTGGATGATCTTCAACAAAATTTTACTTGAGTGTGATATCAATGATATTGTTCTATAGTTTGAGCATTCTGTTGATTCACCTTTCTTTGGAATGAGTACAAATATGAGTCTATTTCAGGCAGTTGGCCAAGAAGCTGTCTTTCACATTTCTAGGCATTAATGAGTGAGTGCTTCCAGTGCTTCATAAGTTTGTTGAATCATTTTAATTGTTATTCCATCAATTATTCTAACCTTGTTTTGGGGTAATGCTTTCAATACAGCTTGGATTACTTCCTTCAGTACCATTGGTCCTTGCTCATATGCTACCTGTTAAAATGGTGGAATGTTGACTAGCTCTTTTAGGTATAGTAACTCTGTGTGTTCTTTCCCTCTTCTTTTAATGCTTCCTGCATCATTCTATATTTTGCCCATAGAGCCTTTCAATATTATAACTCGAGACTTGAATATTTGCTTGAGTTCTTTCAATTTAACATATATTCGCATGTTATTCCTTTTTGAGTTTATAACTCTATGTTTTGTACATTTCATTATAATATTTTACTTTTTCTTCTCAAGCTCCCTTTGGAAATTTTCTGTTCATCTTTTTAAAACTTATTGTTTTATTTATTTATTGGGAGCTAATACACATATCATCCCATTGTTCAATCACATCAAGCAGTATTGTTCTATTGCTACCCCAATCAGTTTCAAAACATTCTTGTTCCTTCCTGGATTCCTTATATATTACCTCCCTTTTAGGCCCTCCATTACTATACCCCTCCTCCCACCCCAAATCCTTATTCTACTTGCTGTCCTTATAGGTTCATCAATCCTGGGGTTCATCTACTGAAAAACATAACATTTAAAACAAATTCAAGAGGGAGACCTCCAATGACATAACTCATCTGAGACAAACCCCAATATGAACAAACCAAAAAATATAGAAAATGTTGAAAACCCGACCAGGCCTAACCTGCATCAGAAGGGGGATCAACTGACAAGGTTCGAACCGTTCAAGTTGGGCTTATCATTTTGCTCTTCTATAGTCATCTCTATTTGTCTGAGATACTTTATGATTAAGAACAAGTTTCAGAGGCTCTTCTGACATCCATGCTGGTCTTTGCTTACTTGTTTGATTTTTAAGGACCTTTCACTTTATTCATGAATGCTGCTCCTCCTATCCTCCCACAGCTCATCAAGCCTTCTGTCATTAGTGTTCAATTCAGCGAATATTTTCTAGAAATACAGGTGGAATGGACGCAAGGCTGTATTTTGGCTCTCTTGTGCATTTATCTTAATTTTCTTCCGCTTCAACCAAATTACACATGAGCAATGATGAGCTGTTCCAAAGTCATTCACTGGCCTGGTTTTAGCTGCCGTTACTGAATTTCTCCCTTGGCTCTTCCCACAGACGTAGGCGAGTTGATTTCTGTGTATTCCATTTGAAAGTCCACGTGTATAGTCCTCATTTGTATTGGGGGGAAAAGGGCTTTCTTATGAACAAGTTGTGTGCCTTTCAAAATTATATCCTGTTGTCTCCAACCTCATATTTCTTACCTAGACAATATTGTCCAAGTACCGAGCCTTCCTCTGTATTTCCACCTTTTATATTCCAGTTACCACTAATAATCAATGCACCTTGATTGTATATTGGATCGATTTCACACTGAAGAAGTTGGTGTATAGGTACTTAATAAATTTTGTGCTAAAATATCATTAAAATAATTAATTAATTCAACTAATACTGTTTCCCAGGCACTGTTCTAACTGCTTGATATAAATTTTTGAACCAGAGATAGAAATCCCTGCCTTTTTAGGAGTATACCATTAATAAACCTCCAAAACATATAGCAAGGTTTTAATAGTTTTCTAATGCTCCCTAACAAATTATCACAAATGCAGCACGTTAAAGCAACACAAATGTATTGATTAATTGTTCTGTAACTGTAATGTTTAAAATAAATAATAGAGGGCTAACATGAAGAAATTGGTAGAGATGTGTCCCCCTCTGGTGAAGGTACTGGAAGACAAATAGTTCCTCACTTGTACTGTAGTGATTCATTATGGCTCTTCTAGCCTCAGTCTTTGTAACTCCCACCAAATGATGTTTTCTTGGTGAGTTAGTTTGGAGCTAATTATGGGGGAAGAGACTGATATAATACTGGTGCGAGTGACTGTTAACCAAGTGAGATTGGCATGCGGATGGGTATAAAATAAGTCATCCTAAAAGCTGGGAGGGGATAGTTCTCACTGCCGGGAAGTAAGAAGATCTGGTAGCAGAGTGCTTATTTTGAATCTCAACATGACTGTGCATTATTTTGATCTATGCCACAGCTGTGACAGACACCAGATGACTAACAGAGGAGCAACAACTGCAGGAGCAGAACTAAGAGCCAGAGCATGAGAATGAATGGTAGACGTCCAAGTTCAAGGAGCAAGTGAATCTGCTTCCCTTAAGGCAGGTGGTTTGCTTTTGGAGTGGGATACCTCCAGGCACTTTTCTCCTTGTGAAGTACAAGAGGTAAGATACCACTCTGAAATCACTCTTTATTTCATCACTCATTAGGGTTGTTGGCAGATTTTAATTCCTCAAGCACAGTCCCCTACATCTCAGAACCAACAGTGTGGCATCTAATATTTCACACTACTATAACTCTGACTACAGCCAGGAAAAGTCAATAGTTTTGAGAATTCATGTAATTATATCAGTTCCAGCAAGAGAATATAGGATCATCTCCTCATCTCAAGATCCTGAACCTTAATATTAGAACATCTCTTTTGCCATACAAGGTACCATATTCACAGGTTCTGGAGACATCATCAAACAAACAGCTGACCCCCAAGCCCGTTGCTATGGAATCCATTTTAATTTATAGTGACAGATTAGAACTGTCCCATCGGGTTTCCAAGGCTGTAAATTGTTACAGAAGCAAACTGACACCATTTGTTCCGACAGAGGAACCGGTGGGTTTGAACAGTTCTACTGTCCCGTAGGGTTGCTGTGTGTCAATGACACCAATGGAGTTTTGTTTTGGTTTATTTTCTTATTACAAATGAAAAATGCCATCACAGCATATTACTTTGAATCTGATGGATCATGTCCCTTTCCTGATAGACTGTCCTTCAAGCAAGCTGATATGTTATATAAATTACATTTTTTATTGACACGTGTGCTAATGCTTTTGTATGACATAAAACAGATGACACTTTCTCCATACTTCACAAAACTCACTGATCGGCTGCTGATACTGAGCCAGCCTTAATGTTGGAAGTGATTCACAAAGTGTATACATAGTATTAAAAACAAATTGTCCTACCATAAACTTGACATATTTTGGGAAAAATTCCATTTTAAACACACTGTACAAGATAGTAGGATTCCTCTGTCTAGGTCATTGACCTGCTATCTTATCCTTGACCTTATATTGGCTCAGCGTACTTAACTGATTTTTCTTTTATGATTTTGTGATTTGACTTTTAGTCTCCCTATGTTGATCAGTTGACTGTGAAGCTATGATCTTCCAGGACCCTTTCCAGTCCCTTCTCCTGTGCTTATGTTCGAGGCATTGGGTGAGTCCTCTTCTACCTGAGATAAACAAGTCCAAACACAACACTGACAGATTTAGGAATATCATTTCCTCACGGCACTTCATATTATACCCAACCGTATATCCATGCCAAGGAGCTCTTGTCGTGTAATAGGGTACACATTAAGCTAATAATGGAAAGATCAGCAGCTCAAACCCATGAGCTCTGCTCCACAGGAGAAAGATGAGGATGTCCACTCCTATAAAGACTGAAAGTCTCAGAAATGGAAACGATTGCATATCATTTTGCGATGGGATCAAGTCAATGGGAACCGGTTGATTTTGTTTGCGTGTGGCTTAGTGGTTATGCTTTGGGCTTCAATCTGCAAGATGGGGCTTTCTGCTCCCATAAATAGTCTAGGAAAGGCTCAGGGAGAGTTCTACCCTGTCCTACAGAGTTGCTATGAGTGGGAAGTCTGGTTTGGGTTTATTTTGATGCCAGACACTCTCTCCATGGGCCCGAGTTCCTCCATGCCACAACATGAAGGCTTGGTCTTCACATCATTCTAGCTTCTCAGCCCTTATCTTTTCCCCCCAAACCCAACTGTGCGTGTTGTCTCTGTTTTCCTTAAAGGCCTCATCATTTCCCCTTGCTCAAGTTGAGCACCTGGGAGAAAATTTCAATTCCACTCTGCCTGTAACCTGTACATTCAATCACCCAACATTGTGCGGGTGTCCCCAAAAGAAAGAATAAAGGAGTGCTGGGTTCAGCAGCATAAATATTTCTGTTTTAGAGGATAAAATCCAGTTCTTATTCTCAACCTTCCAAAAACTCTTGCCAACTAAACTCCCATAGGTCAAAGCAGAAAGATCTTCACAACTTCTGGCACAAACAGAGACTTATACTGAGGCTTTAATGTCCCAGCTCTAGTAGAAAGACTAGTAATTTTGAAGTCTTAAAAACCTGGTTTCTAATACCCATTCTGCCTCTTTGATAAATACATATATATTTTTGCAAATAACAAATGCAAATAGCACCCACCGCATGGGGTTGTTGTGAAAATTAAATGAGATAATGAGTATGAAGGCACTTCCTAAACTGCAGATGTCAGCTGTTATCGTTATGATTATCCTATTAATGCTCCCCTATCTCCACTACAGCAAGCATTACAACTGTTTATGTTGCAGGGTGAATATTTTAATGCTAATCATACATATGCCTTCAGAAAACCATTGACCTTTGTTTTACTTTGTTAACAGAGGTCATTTTAGCATCATTCTGCCCGTCAAGTTACATTCTGGACAGTGTTCAATCAAATCAAACCTGCCAATATGAGGCTTGGCTCTTCACAAAGCTTCATTCGGCCACCTCTCTGAAAGCACAGGCCAACATTTGTGCATATTTGTATAATAAATCATACACTAACCAGATGCCAAATCCAGTCACCTCTTTTATGAATCAGTCTGATTCCCAAGACTGAATTGTTCCCTCCTTCTATTTTCCATCCTGTACTGCCACTACTATTCTACTATTTATAACATGACATTGTAGATGATATTTTCCTCCATGAGACAGAGTGCTCCTCTAGGGTCAGAATTGTGTCTTTGTAGCCCCATGCACCATGCAGAGTAGATAACGAATATATGTGTATTCAAGTGAAGGAGAGAGTTTAAGGAGGTCCCACTTATATAAGAATTCACCCATTGCATCCTTACAGAAGATGTGGACCAAAGGGAAATCATTGCTAATATCAGTTGAATCTTGGCTCAAAGCAGAGAACACAAACACAGATGTTTACTTATGGTTCCTTAACTATGTAAAGCATTCGACTATGTGGACCATAAAAAACTATGGATACCCCTGAGGTGAATGGGAATTTCAGAACACTTCACTGCTTATGAGACACTTCTACATGGATCCAGAGGAAGTTGTGCGATGTGTACAAGGGCACAATGAATGGTTGAAAATCAGGAAAAGTGTGCATCAAGATTATATCCTCTCATCACACTTGCTCAATCTGTAAGCTGAGCAAATCATCGGAGAAGCTGGATAGGAAGAAAAATGTGGCATCAGATTTGGAGGAAGGCTTATTAACAACCTGAAACAAGCAGATGACAGTGCTTTGCTTGCTGAAAGGGAGGAGAACTTGAAGGATTCACTGGCGAAGATCAAGGATTACAGCCTTCAATATGAACCATGACTCAATATAAGGAAGACTAAAATCCTCACAACTGGAATAATAGGGAACATCACGATAAATGCAGAAAAGGTTGGCGTTGTCAAGGATTTTTGTCTTGATTGCATCCACAATCAATACTTGTGGAATCAGCCAGTCAAGAGACCAAAACATGCACGGCATTTTGTAAATCTGCCACATAAGAACTCTTTAGAGTATTGAGAAGCGAGGATTTTACTTTGAGGACTAATGTGCACCTGGCCTAAGCTATTTTCTATTGCCTCATATGCTTGTCAGCATTGAACATTGACCGGAGCAGAATTGACACCTTTCCATTGTAGTGTTGAAGAAGAACGTAGGATTGTGGTTCTGGTGACAGATATTGGAAGTAGAGTTCACTGCTAAAGGACAGACTGATCTGTCTTGGAAGACATGTGGCCAGAGTGCTTCTTAAAGGCAAGGGTGTAATGACTGCGTACATACTTTGGATATGGTTTCAGGAGAGGCCAGACCCTGCAGGAGAACATCATATTTGGTAAAGTGGAAGACCCCCTAAAAAAAGGAGCACCCTCAAAGAGGTGGATTGACCCATGGGCTGCAACCCTGAATAGGAATAGTTGTGAGGATGGTGCAAGACTGGGCAAGGTTCGTTCCATTGAACACCGGGTTGCTATGAGTCAGAATCAACTCGATGGCATGTCACAACAAGGACACCCTTCAAGAGCTGTATTGTTCTAGCAGATTGTAGTTGTTAAGGGATTGCAAATCAAACGTGAAGGAAATAAAAAAATACAATCCAAAATTCTGCAATTATCCTTCTATAGCAATTTAAAGGTGTGATCAGTAGTTTGTGAGTGCGCGCTATATTAGACGAATTGTTACAAACACTTGGTCGTAGAGATCTGTGAAAGCATAAATGGTTAATTCGAAACTCTCACCTCTTGAATGAGCTATGTTGTGGCGTCTGGAGAAGGGAAATGAGTTTGGGTTTAATTTAGAGAAAAAGGCACAATGTTCCAAACATAATACAGATAGGTTGATAGGAGCATAGATTAGAAGGGAAGGTGCTTTCTCATTTATGCAGTTGTTCTCCTAGGAATTTACACTCTAAATGTTCAAAATGGTAATGTCATAGACCATGCGATCACATAATCCTTTTTAACCCTTGGCTTGCATTAAAATAAGACTTTTGCACTATAGGATCCAATTTTGAAGGTACTGCTACCATTGAGCAGCGTGGTGAAAACACAGCCAGGTAGAAGTGTATCAGCAAGGTTTCCGAACCACTGGAGCAGGCTTTCACTCTCTGCTCCTCAAATCTCACTGTGCACCAGAATCATCTGAGGGTGATGCTCTAATGCACATTTTTATTTATTTCATCTCGAATGGGGCCTGAGTCTTAATTTCTAACCATGCCCCAAGTCAGGTCCATGTTACATGGTCTATAGAGCACACCGTGAGTAACAGGGCACGAGTAGACACTGTAAATAAGAACATGCACCACCAATGAGATTTCTAAGTAAACTGTCATTCCATGAGGCTCAGTGTGGTGTAGGACCAGGCAGTGTTTCCTTCTGTTGCACATCGGATGGTTATGGATTCGAACCAACTTGATGGCATCTAACAACAAAACCAACCTGAAAGTATCTTTGCTTGAATGAATAGCCTTCAAAGAGATGGAGTCTGGTAGCCCAAATTTAGTCTCCATACAAAATGTGGCTTCGGCAATTAGGAAGAAATGATCATATTCTTGGCAGGCTAGGTCATTACACTGTTCTATTTGTTTAATTGTAGTTTGGGTGAACTCTGACAGATAAAACTCGTTTTCCATTCAATAATTCATACACAGTTGTAAGGCCCTCAAGGTAAGAGCATTCTTTCTACCACCTCCCTGGGTTCCCTGTTTCTATTTGCCCTCCTTTCCTGCCTCTCCCGAAGCTTTGTTTGGGGGCAAATGACTGCACTCCACTTTTGTTGTCTATGGTTGACTCTGGTGAAGTTGCACTGTGGAGCACATGCCTCCCTGATAGCATCATTCACTGTGTAGGCCTGTCTATTGTTTGGCTGAGACTTGGTGTCTGGGGGTAAATGCAATTTCAAGCTTGCTGGGTAACTAAAGGCTATAGTCTCTGGGGTGCTAAATGACATTTAACTAACACGGTTTCTTTTTAAAAGCCCCTTTGTCAATGGCTCGAGTCAAATGTTGCTTCTGAAGTGAATTATTGAAGGTCTAACCTGTGGCTAGGAGCGAGCCCTGGCTGCGTAGTAGTTATGTATTAGGTTGCTAACTGCCCAGGTCAACAACATCTGCTGTTCCTAGTGAGACAGATAAGGCTGTCTATTCTAGTAAAGAGTTAGTCTTAGAAACACATGGGGACAGTACTGCCCCATCCTATAGTGTCGCTAGAGTTCGGCAGCGATTTGATGGCAGAGTTTGGTTTCTTTCATTTTTTTTTAATCTCTTAGTTGATGTCGAGTGTTCCATGGCCCCACCCCAAAACAAGGCAGAAATACCTTTCCTACGTGGCAATAAAACAGATTCTCATCTCAAGGGAGCATATACCAGTAATGTGGTCGCTGCTGGGATCCTTTGAAAGAGCCAATTCCGATTTCCTGTAATCAGGAATGGCAAATTGAAGAACTTCACAAGTAAGATCATTGCATATTTCAGTGGTTGCCATTTTGGATTTAGTCATGCCCTAGAGTTATGAAGCGGCAACTTCATCAATCCATTTTCTGTATCACTAAAAACACTTATTTTGGATTGAGTATGATTTTTTTTTACATTTTATTAGGGGCTCATACAACTCTTATCACAATCCATACATACACATACATCAATTGTGTAAAGCACATCCGTACATTCTTTGCCCTAATTATTGTCAAAGCATTTGCTCTCCACTTAAGCCCTTTGCATCAAGTCCTCTTTTTTCCCCTCCCTCCCCGCTTCCCCCTTCCTCATGAGCCCTTGATAATTTATAGATCGTTATTGTGTCATATCTTGCCCTATCCAGAGTCTCCCTTCACCCCTTCTCTGCCGTCCGTCTCCCAGGGAGGAGGTCACATGTGGATCCTTGTAATCGGTTCCCCTTTCCAACCCACTCACCCTTTACTCTCCCAGTATCGCCCCTCACACTCCTGGTCCTGAAGAGTATGATTTTTAAACTAACTGAGAAAACAACTACAATCTTCAAACTTCCCTGGCAGTATCCAAAATCCAGCAGTTCTCACACTCCACTTATTTTTGCTCTGATTTCCCAACATTCACTAATCCTTTTTGTTCTCATTTTCCTCCTTGCCTTAAGCAGTTGGTATACTTTCAGAAATTATGGATACTCTAAAATTTGGTGAGAGCAATCTTATTTTAACTGCACTCAAATTAGGTTACTATTCAATCTGATGACAAATCCTTTTTTAAAAAAAGAAAATCTCTTCTGAGTGGTCATCCCAAACACCTGCTAGCATCTATTTTGTAAATTTTAGATTCACATATTTCATTATGTTTAGCAGAACAATTTAAGTAACTCTATTTTGTTTAATTCGACAAAGGGAAACTAACATCCATGGAATGGTGAGATACCTTGGGCCAGCAAGAGCAGAAGTCGACAAGCAGCAGAGATGAAAGGGTAAGGGGTGACATCCATGAACCAGCACACAGGGAAGCCTGCATTTGTCGGAAAGCACTATCTCATGACCTTTAATAACAGGATCACAACCATGGCCAATCCTTCCCATTGGCCAATCCCAATGCGGATCGATGTCCATAAAGACGGGTCAATCTCCTAAAGTACAGAGTATGGTGGAACAACTGGAAAAGGTACTCGAGGAACCACAAGGGCATGCCAGGCACAGTGGCACCTCCAGTACCCTACAAGAAATAGAAAAGGTGACGTTAAGTTTACTCACTGAAGGTTGACACTGTCAATTCTCTCTCTCCAAGTAGGCGCCAGAGGTTCCGCAGCTGGGCTTTGATTCTCCTTTGGATGTGAAAAATGAAATAGAAAAAAAAACCAGCTCATCAAAATGTTGAAAGTGAGACTTGGGACTAGCATGTATTTACTGTGTTCATGCCTGCCTTGCTTTCTTATGGCATGAGTTAATCTGGTAAAGCATGGTTCTGCCTTGGTGACTGAGTGTTGTTGAATGGTTTGTCCTATCACCAATGCCCACTGTTTATGTAAACAGTGTCCAGTCGCTTAAGAATTCAATCTGTACAAGTCAACAATTCAAGTATTATGGTCTGAAGCCGGCCCAGTCTTGCATATGTTCCGTTTCTCGACAGTGTTTTAAATTATACACCACTGGCTAAATTAATCACACTCTCCACAGAATTAATTTATACCCCAGGGAGATGGTTTATAATGTTCTCTATCACAAAATGATAATGATGTCTCTAAAGTAAACCAAAGACATACAGACCCCATAGCTATTTGAATGGACTTGGGGCTCACATTTACCTCCAGTCCCAATCTAAGAACACTTAGTTTTTACAGCATGGACTTGCTCAATGCTCAACCCCATGAATAGATCACTGAAATAAGTGTGCTATATCAAAGTGTGGTGAAAGAAAGCAGATGGTGCCTGGCTATCAGGTAGAATAGCATCAGGGATCCTAAAGGTTTGCTTAAAACAAGCGGCCATCTAAGTGAGGTGTAAACTAAGTGCACATGGAAGAAACACGTTAACGTGTGAGATCCGAAGATTGCAAATAATAAAATACAAATACAAAGGAAGGAGTGGAATCCAAGCTTACATTGTGACCACCCAGTTGACAGAAGACTATGGATGAGAGTGCAAGGCGCAAATCCATCGGCAAGTTCCCACATGTATTAATCCTCCAGTGAATCCCCTCTGACCACAGTTAGTTGAGGGGTGTGAGTAACCTTGCTATCACACAGAGAACACTGGGAAGTCTATTCTAGCAGACGTCATTAGGTTAAAATATAATAACGTATCATTTGATCACCCTTCTGACCCATTTTATAGTTGTTATACGTTCTGCTTTCATTTTGAGGTTTACCTGGGTTTTGTGTAGTCACTTTGGTTTTCATTATTTGTTTGCTTCCCATTTGTGCTTTGTATGAATTTCTGGATATGAAATCCAGGATAGGTATGTCTGTACCAGTGCTTCTCAACCTGTCTAATGCCGCGGCCCTTTTATACAGTTCCTCAGGTGGTGGCGACCCCTGCAACCATATAATTATTTGGCCACTGACTGACCTGTTATACCAAAATAGTATACAAGAAAACAGAAAAATACTGCATGCAATGTGGATCTCAGAGTTAAACAGTATGCATTAACGGGGGATTTAGATATTTGAGAATAGGAGTTGAAGCATATGAAAAACTAAATAGCTATAACACCAGGCAATACATTAGCTGAACAGAAAAAATAGTTTGCAGAGAATAAAGAAAGAATCACAATATCTCAGGTAGCTCAGCTACAAGTGTTTACATAGTCACACTAATGTAAACTCTGAATAGTATAGTAACATTATGATATAACTGTGTAGGAAAAATAAAGCAACAACATGCGTGATTGCAGGACAAGAAAATAGAGCTAAACCTTCATTTTCTGTACTGGGCAAGTAATCAATAAATTTAAAACACGAAAAATAAAACTAAATATAAATAAAAACATACTACTATAAACAGAAATAAATATCCAAAGACAGAGCTAAATAATTATTACCTTTTCTGTATTAATTCATTCAGAATTAATAATTTGTGTGTAAGTGCATTTCTCTTGGGGTTAACATGTTTCATGAAAAATATGTAAAAGTTGTATATTAAGTAGTATAAAAATGTACTTCTGTCATTTCGAGATGTGATACAAAATATGGTCTATACTTCCTATCTTTCCTTCCGTAATTATCTGAGAATATGTTGCAAGGATATTCGTTATCCCAGCTGCTTCAGAAAATATAATCTTATTAAAACTGTGATACTTGAAGTAAATGTTTCTCCTGGTTACTTTGTTTAATAAAAGAGGAATATAGAATCTAGCTACTTCTTTGAGAATTTATAAAATTCCTACCACAATGATTATCTCTGAACCCTATTTATCTTCTTATAAACTGAAACTACCTTAGAAGGTTTGTACAACCCCTAATAAAATACACTGGAAACTTTAAATAAGTGCAATTCCTTTGAAAAACAGATGAACATCACAAATTTTATTTTCTAAGACTGACTTTCCCTGTCCAGAAATTTGATGACCAGTTTCTAGTCAGTATATTTTCACAAGACAATTTGAAGGTCGGATGGTAGAACTCTCAATTTAACTGTTGTGTAGTGGTTACACATTGGGCTGTGATCTGCAGGGTCGGCAGTTGGAAACCACCAGCAGCTCCGCTGGAGAATGACTGGAGTTTCGACTCCTGTAAACAGTGACAGTCTCAGAGACCCACAGGGAGTGGCTATGAGTCAGTATGAACTCAATGGGTGTGAGTGAGGCCTTCAACGTGCCAACACCACAGTACATCGACAATGTGATTTTTCTCCTCCATTTTGTATGATGCCTCTGAAAACCTCAGATAGGAAAACTTTTTCATCCATTTCATATTTCTCCTTAACTAGAAATATGAAATGGATATGACTTCAGATTGTGTTTCAGAGTGAATGTAAAATGGGAACCACCCTATGAAAACATAACTATGAAACGTGTAATACTTCTGCAGGATAATTAGCAAATAATCTGTCTATGGCTACCCAGAAGAACCAAAGTTAAAAAATAAACCAATGACAAATAATAACCATTTATGAATGATGAAGGGTTCATGAAGTAGGGGGAGTGGGGAGGGAGGGGAAAATGAGCAGCTGATATTAAGGGCTCAAGTGGAAGACAAATGTTTGGAGAATGATCATGGCAACAAATGTACTTGACACAATGGATGTATGTATGGATAGTGATAAGAATTACACGAGGCCCCAATAAAATGATTTTTTTTTAAAAAAAACAACCAAAACCTTATGATTCCAAATTAAAAGATAAAAACAATAATAATTCCAAGCACTTTGCTGCCCAGTTATATAACTTCACTCATTTCATACTGAAAAGAGGAATGTCAATAAGTGCTATTATTCCAATGCCTATGTTATAACTAGAACATATTGGAGACCTGGACAAAGTGATGAAGTGTGCCTGACTAGGAAATCAGGGAGAGAATATGATCGTTGAGCAGAATCAAACCTCTTATTCACTCTTCTAACGCATTGCACATTTAACTCTCAGCTACTGATGATATTTCAAAGGATCTTATTTGTGTGCTGGAAACACAAGATCAGCTGAGCGAAGGAGCTCGTTCATTTTCAACCTCATTGCTATTTTGTACTGTTTATCGCCAAGGTTTATGGTTCTGTTCAAATCTTTAAGAAAGAAAGAAGAACCATTAAATCTAAAGACAGCGAAAATCATGCAATTCTAACAAAACAATACTTTCTAGCTTGATCTAGATAGACTGGCTTTGTCTGACTCATCACTTGGCCAACTGGATGTTTTGACTTGTTTGAGGGATAAAGTGATTTCTCGCCCATTTTATGGACAAAATACCCACATTCCACTTATGAGAAAGTATTTTATGTATTTCTATGTATCATATGCATTTTGTAGAACTTATCACTATCTGACAATATTATATAGGGTATAAATTTGTTTATATATGTTATGTTATATCAATATCTACATACATATTTTTGCCTCGATTATAAATTCCTTGAGAGCATGAATTTTTCTCTTGTTCCCTAGTGTATAACTTCTAGGTGGAACAGTGCCTGCCACATAGACATTCAATTAATACTTGTTAAATAAATGAACAAATTAATTAATTAATCAAGTGCTTTTTGTTTGTAAAGAATGGTTATCATAGATATCAAAGAGAAACTGTAAATATCCTAACACCACATTATATAAAAAATATATTGCAAATGCATTATGTTTGGAATATAGGTGAATTCCTATGATTATTTCTAGTCAAAAGTCTTTAGACTTATCTTAAAAAGACATTATTACTTTGAGCTTACTTCTAATTTTGTCTCACTTTGAAGTAATCATGTGGCCAAGAAATACATTTCTATCTAAATTATAACTTATAGAGCAATAGAAGTTGTCCGCTAGAAAAATCATTGACAAGATTACCTAGCCAATAGATACAAGTGTTCAATGAGCATTTTTGTTTCTACTTCATTTTAGTTCTATCTTTTAGAGAGCAGGGAGAGGCAAGTCAATTGAGAACTCTTCCAAAGACTTTGTTCTATTCTTGTGTATAATTTACCACCTTTTCATTATATTTCCAACACATTTATCACTCATGTACCATGCCCCAAGCATTTTGGTAAGAGGCATTTCGTGAATAAAATGTACAAGTGTCTATAAAATTTGTAAGAAGGATACCTCAGGCGTGCTTGAAATGGAGCTCATTTTTGACACTTCACCCTCTTAATAATTCATACTCTAGGGACCTTTTTACATCTTGTACGTCAGGAGGGCTGGAATACCTCCACAGAACAAATGGGAATATTTCCCAAGTCTGTGTGCCATCTTCCCAAATATGAGTGACCTAAGGCTGTGCCTTCTCCACATGATATATTTTCAAAAGTTTCAGTCAACAAATATTCCCTCAGGCCAAAACATTCTGTCCTTGGGTGCTAATGTGGCATGGTTTAAGAGCTCTCACACTCTATACATATGAACACTTACCCCACAATCATATTACTAGATTGTCTAGCTGCCCGTAAGTTTTTCCTTTTTCTTTACTACCTGGTACATGCAAATGAAAAGATTTGCAAACTAAACTCTCAATGATGGGACTATGTTTTTTTTTTAAAGTGGAGGGGTGTTGCGCATAACATTATCGTCTACAGAAAGGTAAATGTTAATTGGAACACAATGAATTCTTGGAATATTTCTTAAATATCTTCTCCATCCCTATTCCACTCCCCCTGATATTCTAGATTTTCAATGAACTTCATTCACAGCTCAAAGCTCCCCTTCAAGGCATCACAAATAAGAAACCACATATTGAATTCGAGCTGCTCTGGTTGACGACAGATAACTTCCTTAACTGCAGGAACCAGAAGCCATCGTCAATAATGTTCAGCCTTAAACTGCTTGACTACTCTCTCTGACATTTGAAAATGTCTATGAACTTCTTGCACTCTCTAAAAAAAATAAACGAACAACAATCTGTCATATAAATAAGCAGCAAACCAAACTCATTCACTGCCACAGAGTCACTTTGAACTCAGCAACTCTCGAGGTTCCCAGGTTGAAATTCTGTATATCAGCTGACTGCCTCACCTTTCTCCTGTGCAGTGACTGGTGGCTTCAGCCCACCCGAATTTGATTTATTTTAACCACGGAGCCATGGTAGTACCTTGCAGACTGGATGCCAAAAGCAAACTCACTGACATCCGGTTGACTCTGACTCATAGCAACCTATAAAAGATACATTCAGAATGACCTTAAGGTTTCTCCATGAAAAACTTCAGGTTCAAAAAACAAAAAACTTTAGGTTCAAAACAATAAACACAAACCTTCAGGTTCAAGTTGAGTTGCCCAGAAGACAGCTAGATACATAAATAAGAAATCAGGAGAAAACACTGTATCTGAAAGTAACACTCCTTTGGTTCTCATTCTAATGGATGGCCACTACCCTTCAGCATTTATTTTATTCGATACATAGTGATAGATCATAGTTGCCTTGCTTCCATCCTCAAACATGTTTTCTTTCACTTCACATGGTCCCTCCTGGTCAGCTCATGGATGCAGTTTAATGAGCAGCTAGGCCTTTGACTTTGCTACAGAAGCAATATGTTTAACAGGTGACCCTGGGACTCTCTAATGTGGCTGGTGGGTGCCATGAAGTTTGTGCAAGCTCATAACAACCCTATGTCCAAGAGAAGGAGGCAATGCCAGGTCCTTCCTAATCCTAATTATTAGGTTTGAACCCATCAATCCGTTGCTGCAACTATCAGGCCAATCCACCTCACGGAGGGTATTCCTCTTTTCCACTGCCCTTCTACCTAGCAAAGGAAGATGGCCTTTTACCAACAGCAGTGGTTCTCAACCTTTGGGTCGCGACCCCTTTGGGGATCGAATGACCCTTTCATAGGGGTCGCCCAATTCATAACAGTAGCAAAATGACCGGTATGAAGTAGCAACAAAAATAATTTTATGGTCTAGGGTCACCACAACCTGAGGAACTGTATGAAAGGGTTGCGGTACTGGGAAGGTAGAGAACCACTGCTGTACAGCAATTGCTCTCTCCTAATAACATGAACAAAGGAAGTGAAATGAAGTCTGGCCTTCCTTGCTTCTAACGAACATCCTAGCTATGCTTCAAACAGATTTGTTTGCTGTTTTTATAGTTCATGGCACTTTTCGAGTACCATTGTTGCTAGTACCCTAACTCACATGTATCAATTATTCTTTGTTCCTCTGAAGTCAATGTCCAACCCTCAAATGCGTAGGTGATTGAACGGGTCAGGGATACCTTAATCTTCTAGTAACATCCTTGGTCTTCAATACTTTAGGTTTGATTTCTTGACTGCTACTGTCATGAACACTGGTTGTGGATTCAAGTGATATAAAAGCCGTCACAACTTCAATCTTTTCTATATTTATCATGATGGTGCCTATTGGTACAGTTGTGAGGATTTGGGTTGTCTTTACATTAAATTGTAATCCATAGTGAAGGCTGAAATCATTGATCTTCATCAGGAAGTGCTTCAAGTCCTCCTCAATTTCAGCAAACCAGGACATGGCATCTACAATAACTCAAAGGTTGTTAACAAGCCTTCTTCCATTCCTGTTACCATGTCCTTCTTCAAACAGTTCAGCTTACCAAATGGTTTGCTCAGCATACAGATTGAAGAAACATGGTGAAAGAATCCAACCCTAATGGGCATGTCTCTGGATATTAAACCATGCAGTATCCCCTTATTCCGTTCAAACGACTATTTATTGAGCCACATACAGGTTCCACATGATCACAAGGAAAGGGTCTAGGATTCCCATTTCTCTCAATACTATCCACATATTGTTATGATGCACATAGTTGAATAGATAGTTCATAAAATACAAGCCAACCTGGTTTCTGTCAAGATCCATCTGACGTCAATACATCCCTTCTGCTGCTTCTCCTTTTAACTATGGCTTGACTTTCTGGCAGCTCCCTGTTGATGTGCTGTTGCAACTACTTATTAATGACTTGCAGGTGATGCTAACGGCACGATTCAAGAACTTCTGAAATCTATTGGGTCACCTTTCTTTGGAATGGGTACAAGTATGGATAGATCAGTATCTGTCTTCCTAGTTTATTGACAAGTGAGTGTTCCCATTGCTTCATTAGCTTGTTGAAACTTGTCTATTTGTATGGAGTTAATTCCAGGAGACATGATCCCGCTAATGCCTTCAGGGCAGCTTGTACTTCTTCCTTCAGTAGTATATGTTCTTGATCGTATGCTACCTCCTAAACTGTTTTGATGTCTACCAATTCTATTTGTTACAGTGACTGTGCATCCTCTTCTTTTGATGCTTCCTGCATCATTCAATATTTTGCCTACAGATCCTTTTAGCATCACAACTGGAAGCTTGAAGCTTAAATATTCTCTTCAGGTCTTTCAAATTAAGATGTGCTGTGTCATTGCGCGTATACATAAATGACAAACCAAATCCATTCATTGCCATGGAGATAATCGGAGCGTGTTCTTCCATTTTGGCTTTCTAACTCTATGTCTTTGAACATTTCATTATAATACTTTACTTTGTCTTCTCTAATTGTTGTTTTAAAATTCTCTTCTTCAGCTCTTTTGTTTCATAATTGCTTCCAGGTTCATTAGCCACTCTATGTTAAAGGGCAAGTTTCAGAATCTCTTCTCATGTCCACATTGATCTTTTCTTTCTTTCCTGACTTTTAATAACCTTTTGTTTTCTTCATGTATGTTGTTCTTGAAGTCACCCCACTCACTTTCAGGTCTTCTGTTATTAATGTACAATGAGTCAAATCTATTCTTGAGATGTTCTCAAAATTCAGGTGGGATATATTAGTATTTTAGCTCCCAAAGACTTGTACTAATTTTCTTCAACCTAACCAGAACTTACACATGAGCAACTGATGGTCTGTTCCACAATCAAAGGTTTGGGTTCATTTTGGCTGCTTTTCCATAGTCTGTTCCCACATTGTAGTCATAGAGATTATACCATCGCAGACAGTATTGAACATCAAGAGAGATCTTTAAATGTCCTTTGGGATCATGAGTGCAATGCCATTCCTCTTTAAATTTGTCATTCCTGTCATAGTAAATCATGATTGCCTAAGTTAAAATGTCCAAAACTAATAGAGCACTAGAAAGGCAACACAGGGAAGGTAAAGTAACTGGTAAAAGCAAATATTCACACAACTGGCTCATGTAAGTAGAGTGAATGCCTGGTGGAAGACTCTGGGAAAGATTGTATATGCACCTGAAAGTAATTCTATTTCAGAGGCATGGGAGCTTAGGTATTTATATTCGAACTTATTAAGTATTAGACTAGGTATGCATACTCCTTCATTAGTTGAGGGATTCTGAACTGGCTCATCTAACCTGCTATATACAGCGATAGAGTCAACCCTGTCAACAGAAATAATCCTGAGTAAAAGGAAACAAAAAAATTGACATAAAAAACCAGGAACTGTAAACGTAGACAGCATGCACCAGGAAGATAAGGGCCAGAGACTCATAGATAGAACACTTACAGAGTCTGTTTAATATATGTGTTAGTCATTCATAAATTTATAATGTTAGCCCAAGGACAATATTGAGAGGCTGAGTTCTGTTTTCAATCCATGAGATGTTACCTAAAATGAACTATTGGTCAAAGGGATGCAGAGTCTAGCAGTAAAAACCAAGACATGAAACCTAAGAACATGAGAGAACCAGAAAAGCTGAAAGCAAATGTTTCTGATTTAGAGTGAGAAAATGATTAAAAATTTGTTATTAAAAGTGAGTTCCAAGAGTCAGTAGCATCACCATTACCTGAATGTTAGAAATTCAAATCTACAGACTTAGAATCCATATTCTCAGGGTCAGCACATCCCGTGACATGTGTATTAAAGTTTGATATATGCTGTTATATCCAATTTAGAACTTGGAGCTCCACAGCTATCATGGATTAAATTGTGTCCTTCAAAATAGATGCCAGTGTGGCTGAGTCATGGTTCATAGGAGTCTGGTAGTTGTGTGATATATAATCATCTCTCACGAGATGGGAGGGAATGTGTCCTTTGATCTCAAAGTCCCTGTGTTGGTAACCTTCTAGACCCAGGGAAAATTGATTGTAAGACACACGGAGATCGACGAGAATCACAGGGCCTGTACATAGTGACTGGTGGAAAGGACCTTCCTCCAGACCCAACAGAGAGCGCAGACTTTCCCTTGGAACTAGAAACCAGGATACAAACTTCTAACCTCCCAAACTGGGAGAATAAATTTCTGTTTGCAACAGCTCTCCACTTTTACCGGTCCTGTTGTTGCAGCACAAGGCTTTGTACTAAAGAGTTACAGTCTCAGAAACCCACAGCGGCCAGCTCACCCTGGGCCTCTGGGGTCACCATGAGTTGGAATCAACTCAATGACAGTGAGGTTGGTTTGCAAAGATCACGAAAGCAACAGCCAAGACTTTTGTTCATGCTTGTCATACATCCCTGGCTTATAGTTTTTGAGCACTGCCGGTGTAGAAGTTAAGAGTTGGGCTGTGTTCCATAAGGTTGCAGTTGGAAACTACTAGCCGCTCTGTGTGAGAAAGATGGAACGTTCTACTCCATTAACACTTAGAGTCTGGGAAACTCACATGGGCAGTTCTACCCTATCCTATAGGGTCCCTATGAGTTCACATCTGGTTAAACCTAAATCAAACCAAACCCACTGTCATTGATTTAATTCAACTCACAGTTATGATATAGGATAGAGGTAAATTTCCCCTTTGGGTTTCCAAAACTTTAAATCTTTAAGGGATCAGAAAGTTTCATCTTTCTCCCACAGAGCAGGTGGTGAGCTTGAACTGCTAATCTAGCAGTAAGCAGCCTAACAGGTACCCCAGTACGCCACCATGGCTCTGGCTTAATGCACAAAAATGCCTTATCCAAAAATGTGGGATCCTCCCTATTATGCACACTGACCATCTCTACGACCCTCTTCCAATGCTATAATTCAAGTTTGGTACCTTTCCAAAAGATAACCTTTTCTTTATTGGCCTCATTGATTCCTGGCTCTTCTTGCACCAATTGATCCTCTAAATTGACACAGGGCAATTCTTTAAAGTACAAATTACTATACTGTTCCCTCGCTCAAATAATACAGTGGTTGCCCATCACCTTTAGCACAAATCCCAACTACTTTGTCTAGCACCCACTCACCTTGTTGCAAGTATATTGGCCTAATAGAGTTACTATAATTTAAGCATTAAATTCAGTGCTGAACTCCTTGTCAGTCAAGACATAAAGGCATAAAGGACATGAAGATTGCAATATCTTATCTTTAAAAGTTTGGTATTTTAAAAACTTTCTTCTTTATTTCCTGGATCTCTTAGCAGGTCTTCTGTAAAAGGGCTGCGCCCTCCAAATATGATGCACCATGGGATACTTGCAATTTATTCTGCATTTTACACCTTTTAGGATTAATATCTGAGGGTTGGGTTTAACACTTTCTGCAGATTTCTAGATTTCCTTTACCTGGGCACATATAACAGTTCCTCTTTGCCTTAACCACTGAGGCCATGAATCAATCCCCTTTTCCACGTGTAAGCCCAATGAGAGCAGCTTCACATGGATGCCGCTTATTAGGAGGGGAACTCAGACCACCCCTATTTTGTGGTCATTTTTTACAGGTAGAAGGGTAGTTTTGTTAGTCAATGTGGGGCCCATGGAAATGGTGAATAAAACAATATAATGGAAAATGACTGTAAGAGTATGTTTCAATAACATATATACTTGCCTTTCTGTTTATAAACCATGGATAAATGTTGAGGATTACATCCTCAAGATATCAAAAAAAAACAACAAACCTATGGGCCTTGGAGTCAGAATGCCTAGTTTGCATGCCAAGTGGGAGCGTTGCTGACAACATGAACCAAAACAAGTTAGTCTATTCACATTAGTTTCCTCATATATAAATGGGAATAACAATACTAAGTCAAAATAAGAATTGAATTGGCCAACAAATGTTAAAATACCTAGAACAGTGCCTAGAATACAATGCGCAGAAACTAAATATAAGTATCCTTCTTATATTCTGCACAATACGGCATACAGAAAATAATTATCATCTCTATTGGACAACCAAAGAAATTGACCCAAGCTACAGTGTTTTCAATCTCCTCATATGCGCGCAAAAGCAAAACAATCATGAGGAATCAAAGAAGAAATTGCGCTTCTGAACTGATGTTGGTGAAGAATGTTGGATATACCAGGAACTGTCACAAGAATGAATAAATTTGATTTGGAAGAAGTACAACCAGAGTGCTCTTTCGAAATGACAGTGGAAGACTACATGTTATCTTTCTCTGGAGAGGGAACCATATTTTGGACAATAACTCCAAAAACATATTGCCATCAAGTAAATGCTGATATACAGTGATTCCTGTGGGTTTCTGAGACTGTAACTGTTACAGGAGTAGGAAGCTCAGCCTTTCTCCCTCAGAGCTGCTGGTAGTTTTGAACTGCTGACCATGAGGATCGAAACTCAACACATAGCTACTAGGCCACCAGGGTTCCTGCACTTGGTCAAATAGAGGGTCAATTTTAAAAAGGAGGAAAACCCTCAATGATCTGAACTGGCAAAGGTGCTGCAACTAGGGGTTCACACATGGGGTCGCTATGAGTCAACCAACATAACATCTAACGACATGTGACCTGGCATTGAATTTTTTGCCCATTTTGATAACTCTTGCTTAGCCACAGTCTACCGTACATACTCGTGTAAAAGCTGAGTTTTTTTCGGGACATTTTTAATGCCGTTTTTGTGGTAAAATTAGGTGCCTCAGCTGATATTCGGGCTGGCTTATACTCAAGTATATGCAGTACTTTATTAATGATTACCTTAAAAATAAATCTACCAGAATAAAACACAATCTACCATTTCTAACCTGGCAATACAAATGTAGGGATGATTATTTCAAGATATATAAAGCAAAAACTCATTGCCATCCAAGCACTTTTGTCTCATGGAGACCAATAAGATGAGGCAGAACTTCCCTTGTGGGTTTCTAATGCTTGATCCCAGTGAATAACTCGTTATGGGGCAGGAAGCCTCATCTTTCTCCAGTGGAGTGACTGGTGGTTTCAAACTAGTGATCTTGCAATTAGCAGCCCAATGTGTAACCCACCATTCCACTGGGGCTCCTAGAAAAAGCAAGTCTTAGAAGAACAAAAATAAAAAATAATTCTTGGGGAGGAATTCAGTGGCATTCCCTAAGAAATTGGTAGATCAAAAAAGCAAAATATAAATGCATAAATATGTAAAATACAGCAACAGTAAATAAATTATCGGTTTCATTTAAAGTAGAAACAAGAAAATATCATTGATTGTTTTCTGCTCCCCCCAAATTAAATGAAATATTTCCCACAAATATCAAACAGGACCTGCCTAAATCTGTTGCAGAGATGTAAATAGGACATTATCTGATATTTTCACAAAACTAGCCATGAATAATAAATTGTACTCAGTTGGAATTGTAAAAATTCTATTTGGAGTAACTTCAATTAAAATGTAAGCCAAATTGCAAGTATGAGCTGCTCACAAATTAATAGCACAAAGAAGCTTATATATAAAATGAAGGCGAAACTTGTTCAGTGAGCAATTTGTAAACTTCAGAAACTATTTCTTGGAGGCCAAGCCAAAAAATAGTGCTGCAAAATTATTTTTAAAATTACCTTTACTAAAGAAAAATAACAAAATGTGAAGCTACTGTTTATCAACATCTAGGTCTCTAAGCCTCTGAAGGAGATGTTTCTAGCTCGTGAACATCTTCCCTAAAGAATTCTGCACTCTTCAACTTGCACCAGGTCAAAACGGTGGCTGTGGCTTCCTCCAGGGATTCAAATCACGTTCTTTTGAATCTACTTTGAGTTTGAGGGGCAAATCAAAGTCTGTAGGGGCAATATCAGGGATGTGGGGTGTTTGGGATAAAGTTTCCCAATGAAATTCTCATAGGTTCTTCCTTGTTACCCTTAGGAATGAGAAGGTGCAATGTTGTGCTATAAAGAACTTACTTAGGTTCAAGTTTCCTGGCCTTTGTCTTGAATATGCAGTTTCATATTAAAAAATAGTAATCTTTCTAAGAAGCTCTCATGGTCATCTTGTGTCCTTCAAGAAAATCTATCAACATTACCCCTTTGTAGCCCCCCCAAGGCAGTCACTCCAATATTCTTATTCCACTGGCTTCTGTGACTTGAATTTCACTGGACCACACCTTCTCAGAAGCCATTGTTGTGATTGAGCCCTTTTGGAAAGGCACTCTGGTGAGACAAAGACAAAAATACCACTGAGGGAATGTGTCTGCAGCTATCCACATGTTTAAGTATGTTTCCCTAGGAGTAAACCGTGAATGCATGACTCTCTAGTAGCAATGCTTTCTGACTTACCCTGACATGCAGAAAATGGAAAAATGAATGAAGTGGTCAACTTGAGAATTTAGAAAAAGCACAGCAAATAAACAAAAATAAAAAGAAAGGAATTAATTTTTTTAAATTAGAAACCAAACTAAAACAGACAGGACTAGAAGTGATAAGTCAAACCCAAACCAAGAAACTGAAAATAGGAATAAAACTGCCAACAACTGGGAAATCGGAAGGGGGGAAATGAGAAACAGAAAGTGGGCAAAATGAGAGGTCTGAAATGAGCCATAACCACAAAATTGTTATATATTATATTAATATGTGTATTCTAATAAAACAGGAAATCATGAAATCAAATGGATATTAACAACACCAACCACGTAAATATCAAAAATTTAAATGAAACAATATGCATAGAGAAAAACGTTTGAGATCTGGATGTTGTATAAGGGGGATGGAGGAATTATATATCAAAGACTCGAGGAGTACATTCTTTATGATTTGAGATATTTTAAAACGTAGAGAAAGAAGTAGCCTTCCAATTCATTTCATGAAGTTAGAGAAACCATTTTACTAAACCCTGAAAAATGATAGCGGTCAAATTACATACAAGCATAGAAACAAAAATAATAAAAGACAAATAGCAAAGCCGATGCAACAGATAATTTTGAAGTAATTCACCATGACCCAAAATGGTTTCTTTCAGAAATGCAAAGTAGGTTTAGTTTTTGGATGCCCATTAATATACGATGTGCTTGATACGAGTTGACAGGGCATCCGACAAAATTTCACAAGCATTCCCGATTATAAAATAATGAAATCTTATTGTGAATTAGAAATAAAAGAGCACTTCCTTAACCTTAAAAATGTGTCTATCGGCACGCGGTGGCGGTCCGGGTGACTTTGCGGAGCAATGGAGGGCGGCTTCGGCTCAGATTTCCGGAACTCCGGGGGCGGGAAGCTGGACGCCGGGGTCATCATGGAGCAGGTGAAAGTACAGATTGCCGTCACCAACGCGCAGGAGTTTCTACAGAGGATGACGGACAAGTGCTTCCGGAAGTGCATAGGAAAGCCTGGGAGCTCCCTGGATAATTCTGAGCAGAAGTGCATCGCCATATGCATGGACCGCTACATGGACGCCTGGAACACGGTATCCCGTGCCTACAACTCGCGATTGCAGCGTGAGCGAGCCAACATGTAACAAGGACCCTCCAGGAGCCCCTCCCTCCAACCCCTATGCCCTTATCCATAAACATTCTGAGACCGGATGGCGAAGAAGCGTGGTTCCGTAGCGCCTGGACTGCCCCTCACTGGACACTGAACCTCACCCTGTCCGCCTCCAGTGTAAATTGTGTCTGGGGACCCAGTGCCTTCCTAACATGCTGACAGCTCAAGGTCAGGCCGCGGAGACCCCCTTTGTGCTCCAAGGTCGACTTCATGCCCCATGCAACCCTTCTTGTTTGGACTTTGGTGGAGGATGGGGCCGGCAGGCCAAAGCCGACTTGCGCTCACCTGAGGCAAATCCACTTTAGGCTGTGAAATAAACTGCTGACAAGCGAAAAAAAAATGTGTCTATCAACAAGTAACAGCTACTCATACCCTTATGCTTCTTGGTCAAAAATTAGAGGTATTACCATTATTATAACAAAGACAATTGGCTTAAATTAGGCTGTAATGCTGTGAGTGTATGATCCCCGAATGGTTCACATCATCTCTCTCTCTCTTTAGTGCCTGTACAGCTCCTGATAAGCCCAGGTTCCTCCCGTCTCCCTAGCTTCTCTTCTTTCAGACTTCTAAAACTTATCTTTGATCAAGTCTTTCTGCTCTTTACACAAACAACCTTGGGAACCTCATCCAGTTCCTGGACTTTAATGATTTTCTGTAGGCTAATGATTCATTCTCCTATAACTACCATTGCCAAGGCCTTAGAAATGATCTCATTTTGCTATTTCACATTTCTAAGCACAAATCTTGGGTTTTGTTCTTAAAAATAGACTTTCCCCCTGTCTTCCCCTTCCCAGTAAGTGGTGCTACTGTCTAACCACTTACTTGAGGCAGAACTCTAAGCACCTTCCATAATTCACCCTAACTTTCCTCCTATTAACTTCACCTTGCCATCTATCAACAAGTTCTATTGGCAGAAACACCAACATGTGTGCCAAGTCTGACCATTTTTCATATCAGCATTGTTTACTACCTGTCCCAAGTCCTTTTGCTTGGATAATTACAAAGGCTTCAAATAAGTCATCCTGCTTCCACTATTGATCTGCTCTTCTCCACTCAACTATATATTTTTCTTTTGCTGAAAGTTCTCCAGTGGTTTCCCTTGGCAGTTAGAAGAGTACCCATAGTCTATGACTTTGGCCTCAAGGTCAACCTTTGTCACACATGCCTACCGTCCTCTAGCCACACCTGCCTTCTTATCGTGCAGCATACCCATCTGAGAATGCTTGCACTTTCTGTTCTCATTCCAGCGATGCTTGCCGACTAGATTTTCATATGCCTGTCTTGTTCTCTCATAAATCTCATTTCATGGGTAACCTCCTCAGAATGGTCTTTACCAGTTATAAGGTACCACTCCTGTTCTCCGTTTAATAGTGTCCCCCAAATTTCATGTCCATCTGATCCTGTGTATGCAACCTTATTTGAAATGACAGTCTCTGTGGCTGTATTCCAGTTAAGATGTGGTCTTATTGGATTTGGGTTAGCCATAAATACAATATGTTTGGTGTTCTTTTAACACCCACCCCCCCCAAAAATTCACTACCATTGAACTCATTCTGACTCACGGGAAGCTGATCAAACAGGGTGGAATTGTTTTTTTTTTTCTAGATTGTGACTGTTTAAGGGAGCAGGGGTTTCGGTCATTCTCCCATGGAATGGCCAGTGGTTGCCAACTGCCAATCTGGGGATTGGCAGCCCAATGCATAACCACTATTTGGATATAGACACAAACATGTAGAATAGGGAGTGATCAATGAGGCAGAAACTGGCAGGTATTACGACGAAGCAAAGAGACAAAGAAGGATCTTTCCCAAGAGATTTTAGAAAGAACACTCCATGCTGAAAACTTGATTTTGGCTTTCTGGCCACCAGAATTCTGAGAGCATATATTTCTGTTGTTTTAAGCCACCCAATTTGTGGTACTTTTTCAAGAAACCCTAGTAAACAAAAAGGGTAAACAACCTCAACCCATAGTCCTCTGCATTGCATTACTCAATTACGCTTTCTTAATAACCTTGCCACTTTGCATTCTATAAAACTGGACTATATACATATTTGTTTACTGTCTCCTTCCACTAGGGTGTAAGTTTCTTTTAAGTTAATGTATGCATAGAAACAAAGATTTCATTTTAATCGGTGAAGTTCCCCCAGGGTCTTGTGCATTTATTCTTTACAATGACCTTCCAGATCATTTTGTCAATATAAAAAAAATCCTCTCAGAATTTTCATTGAAATTGCATTAACCTTTCAGACTGGAATAAATTAGGCACTACAGGGTCATTATGCATCCAAACTGACTCGATAGCATTGGGTTATTTTTGGTGGGAGAGGGGGAAATAAATTGTTTGCATAAGTGAATGAATAAAGACCTAATGATTTTCAACATTTTTATTCATCATTCAACTTCTTGAGAAGTACTAGAAACTGCCACATAAGAGGTAAAAACACTGAATGTTTTATATATTAAAAATAGACAAAACTGTAATAGGTGGTAAATTATATGATTGTCTTTCTAGACATTCCAAGAGAATCGTTTAAAAACAATGGAATCTAAGAACAAGATTCAGTAGGGTGGAAAGGTACAAGTTATTAAAAATTAATATCTTAATTATGTAACAAAAATAATCATCTAGAAAACTGTAAAGATGACATTACATTCTATACAGCAAAAGATGTATACAGTTCTTTAGCAAATGACTAAACAAAACCATATAGAGTATATACATAACCAGCATCAATACTTGGGGATCTAAAGGAGGACCGAATAAATTGAAAATTACACCATGCTCCTATATGAAGGACATTCAGAGCTACATATGTACAATTTCCCTTAAATTAATCTACAAGCCTAATGCAATTTCAAAAGAACACTTTTAAACTCACAGAATTAATTGAAAGGTCATTTTAAGCAATACATATAAATGAAATGCTAATCTGGTGCTGGAGAAGAATATTGAAAATACCACGGATGACTGCTAAAAGGACAAAATGATCTGTGTTGGAAGAAGTACGGCCAGAGTGCTCCTTGGAGGCAAGGATGGCAACACTTCACCTTACATACTTTGGTCACATTGTCAGGAGAGACCAGACCTCGGAGAAGACCACCATGTTTGGGGCAGTGAAAGTGAGGAAGGCCTTCAAGGGGATGGATTGACACATTGGCTGTAACAACGGGCTCAGGCAGAGGAACAGTTGTAAGGGTGGTGCAGGACCATGCAGTGTTTCATTCTGTTCCATCATAGCCGACTGTATGGCACCTAACAACGAGCTCTTGAAAGGGCAGAGGAATGAGGATCGTTGTGCACAGCAAACACGAAATCATAACATGCAATTAATCAAAAACCCACCCACTGCTGGATTTATGAAACAAAACAGAAAACTTATGAGCACTAAAATATTTAAGAACTCTGACATGTCAAAAGTTTCATTCCACAACCTGAGGAAGTAATTATGTAACCAATGATAAGAAAAGTGATTGCTGTTTGGGGAGGGAGGATCAACTCAAATCTCACTGCAAAATAAAATGTAGGATATTAAAATAAAATAGCTATTATGTTTATGTTAATAGTAAACATAATAGTGTAATTAAAAGCTATTGCTAGTAGGGTTTAAAGTTGTATATGCCAAATAAAATGTGTTTAAACATGCGTCTTGTGACCAAGGGATAGCTGCAGAGCAATTCTCGCAGCAATACAGTTTGTCTTAGGTGCCTTAACACAAGGTCCAAGCCAAACAGTGGCTGCTGAAGGCATCTGCTGAGCTGGTGACATTCAAGGCAAATAGGTCAGCCCCAAAAGGTTATGGTGACTATTTAGGGGGATATTTCGAAGACAAAGATTTTCTCAAAGAACAAATTATAATTATAGAGACTTATTAGAAGAAAGCAGCTATAAGGAAATGGAAAAGTCATGGTGCAAAAGGACCAGCAAAGCTACCCCCAAGTAATAGGTTTTTATCATGAAAATACACCTGATCAGTGGTTAATGAGGGAACCTCACCCTACACCCTACACCCCTGTTCCTGCCCCTTTAGAGTTTTTAAATTCTGTTGTTGTTGTTGTTGTTGTTGTTGTTTCTAAAACTCAAAAAAACTTTGAAAAGGAACACAACGTGGATCCTGTGGGGGGGGGGTGACAAAAGTGCCATTTTGATTATACACAGGATCCAAATTATGTTCCTTTTCAAAGATTTTTGAGTTTTAGAAACAACAACAAGAAAACAAGTCTCCATAATTGTAATTTGTCCTTTGAGAAAATCTTTAGGATGATGGAAGCACCTTGAAACATAACGTGTATTGCACAGAAAGCCGATCTGCAAATGTGCACCTAATCCACAATAAGGGGGTATAAAAGAAAAAAGGAAGGCTATTGAGCTAGATGGGGAATATGTCCAGAAATAATAACCTCACACTTTGATATTTTTGTTTGATAAAACTTCCTATGATTTGTAGCAGTGTTCCCCCCCTAAATTGCAGCTCACAATAATAAACCAGGCACCGTCAAGCCTACGTATGTTAGAACTTCTCAGCCTAGCCACGGGTCTCTTACTCTGTGCTCTTTATAGTCCATTGTTTTCCCTCTGCTTCAGCCTGCATATTTTCCAGAGCCATCTTTCTGCTCATTAATACTTGTCCATATTTATTATGTTTCTAAACCCATTTAGTTGAGTTATTAACCTCAATTATTGTATGTTGTTTGAGAATTTATATCTTATTCATATTTATAGATTCAAATCTCCACTGAAACCCTTCATTTATCACCTATTTTCATAAATATAAAAAATTTGCATCTAAATTTCAAATATTTATTCCATCTGCAGGCCTTTGTGTTGTTTGGATTTCTCTTAGTTTTAAGACATTTGGGATTTGTAATATGATATGTGAAAAACTGTAGCGATAATCTGAAGCTTTTATGCTCATTTATTTTGTTTCTGACAGCTATTTAAAATATCAGAAGATCTCTTCAATTTGGGCCTTGATTGAGCCCATTTGAAGCTCTATTAGCCATCGTACAGTTTCGCTACTCGGGTTTTAGCCTGATACCTAGGATAAAGACCTTAAGTCTTTCCTCCTGAAATTCTTATTAGCTGGTAAAACAAGCAAGCTAACAAACAAGGGATGCACGTGTGTCTGTGTGTGTGTTGAGTATCAACTAGCGTAATGATGGTAACTAATTAAAATACGGGCTCTGGTGGCGCATCAGTTACACATTGGGCTGCATCAGCAAGGTCTGGCAATTTGAATCCACCAGCAACCCTCTGGGAGGAAGACTGGGTTCTCTACTTCTGTAAACAGTTACAGACTCAGAAACCCCCAGAGGGTCCCTATGAGTCAGCATTGACTCCATGGCCATGAGTTTGGTTTTATGGTGCCTATATGAATACCATGAGATCAAAATGATAATTGATAAAAATGAAAGAAAAACAATACTCACTGAACACCATTGGTGTTTGCTAGTGCAAACCTATCCCTCTGAAAATGCATAATTCAAATATTAAGTCTGTATTCTGCTTGTCTGGCATAATCAGTATTACAGAGTAAACAAATGGCCTGAGTAGATTAATGAGATTTCTTCTTTACAGAAGAATTCTAATTAATAAGTACAGAAAAAAATAATTAGAAAATAACCATTTATAATCCCAGGTGAAATGACTTTCAGGAAATATTGTCAATGAATGGCTGATGAAGGATTGATAAGCAATTTACAAATGAGGATATTAGATTACTATGTTATGAACTTACTAATAATTCAGTTCCAAAAAAAATGCGTCAACCATTTATCTCCATACAAGTGCAAATCATCATGTACGATGCACTCTTGCGTTGTTTAAAAAATGAGCCTAAACCTAACCAAACCATTAATTGTTACTTTCTGACTCTAGGAAATAGAAGGGAGAAAGAAAGGCAGTAGAATGGGATCATCAGAAAGGAATCAGTTACATCCAGATTTAAAGTTCTACACAACCTCTGACCTCGTTTTTTCAAGAAGTCACTATAGTAGAAAAAAGGCAGGTGGAAGTAGCTTGGCTGCAAATGACAGGGCAAGTTGAAGGTGACTATGGAGCCAGGATAAGGCAAAATGTTGCAGCCTAATTGCCCAGTTTAACCAAGGAAAAGGATCTGCTCTTGGAAGGATTTCTTAGGTAGGTCCACAAGGTCAAGCCATGATACTGACAAGGTTTCGTTGCAGAGAACGTTGGAAGTCTATAAGGAAGAAACGATGGGTCACTTGTGGAAAGTGTTGGGGGGAGGAGACCTCAGAGAATTTCAGTATGAGGAAAACCACAGGAGCAGTCTAAACTTTTTTTTAGGAAAGACTAAATGGCTGGGGATAATGCGTGTAAGGCAGTGGTAATACTACAGGTTGGAAAGATGTATATAGGATCCTCAAAATACAGGAGAGAAACAGGAGGGGACTAGAGATGCCCAGGGAAACAACCCAACAGTAACATGCACAGGAACTACAGGGACTGCCAAATACCATCAAGAGGTCCCAAACATTTAGCTGTCCTTGAAAACAACAGGAATATCATTCCTTTATTAAAGACTTAGCTACAACGCGGTAATATAGTAATATGTAACATAGTCACAGTATTTCATGGATCTAAAGGTATACTGTTTTGTTCATTTTTAGGAAATACATATATCATATGAATTTTATACCAGCCTCTTAGTGTAAGGGAGGTTTCTAGAATGAAGAGAATGCCAGCAATTAATTTTCTTTTAAGGACGATTGAAAACGATTCCATTTTAATTATCTGCTCATTTAGAAAGCAGACAAAATAGGGATCTTTTAAAATTCACTAATTAAGGGCAATCAGCTTCAGGGCTTCGAACTTGTGCAGTCCGGTGCAATCCCCTGCTAAGAATTTGCATCTCCACACATGTTTAACAAGATCCCCAAGGCTTTCTTATAAATTCCCAAGTGGTTTTATGTGTATAAAAGAATTATCTAGGGATCTTGTTAAAATGTAGATTCAGATTCCGGAAATCACGAGTGGAAATGCAAATTGTCAGTGGAGGGCAGAACAGGAATGATCTGGTTTGAAACCTGAAAGCAGGTTCAGTTTATATTTCCTTCTTTGAATGAATAAAACCCGAGTTTTCCAGTCACTAGCATTTGGATGTGACGCAGGTAAAAGAAATTGGCAGCAGTGGGTGGTCAAAAAGGGATCTTTTACAAGTCCAAGGACACCTGGTTTGAGCATAAGGGAAAATGCCTAAAGGCAGACCAGGCGGGGGTAAATTATTTTAGAGAATAAACTTCACTATAAACTATAAGGAGGTGGTCTTTTGCTGCCAGAGGGTTTGATCAAAGGAATGGGGACTGTTTCCACAAGTGTGTTAATGATTCAGTAGCCAAGGTGAAGCCTAGCGCTGCTCGCAAAAATTGCTCCTGGGGCTGTTACATATTTAATTTAGTCCAGCTGAAAAAGGTTACAGGTGTAGTCCTCCATTTGCATGATTATGCACTCTTCCGAGGCTGGTTTTCATCACTGTGAGGAACAATTTTATTGTCATTTTTTTCAGAAGCTGGGCTGTTTCTTGATTATCCCCAACTCCGAAATGATTCGTAAAAGCTGAGACCGAGGGACGTAACAGCACTGAGTCAATTTCTGAACTGCATCATCGACACGGGTTCCTAAAGAGTTACAGTTCTGTTTTCTGGCTGAAAGACTTGCATAAGGATCTGTGACTAAAAGTGATGCTCTTGGACATAGTTACTTGCATGCACATTACATAAAATTTTTTATCGTTTTTTAAATCGTCTTATTAGGGGCTCATACAACTGTTATCACAATCCTTACCGACATCAATTGTGCCCAGCACATTTGTACATTCGTTGCCCTCACTGGATGAAGGTTCACAGAGTAGATCTCGAGTTTCTCGTTCAACAATTCATGCACATTGGGTTCCAGCTCATTCATCGCAATTCCCTTAAGGTGGCTTCACTTCCTCCCGACATTTGCTGTTTCCATTCCTACTGCTTGCCTCCTGGTATCCTTGCACTTCGTCCTGGGGGAAATGCTGATCTTTGATCTTTGGTGGTTGACTATTCTAAGCAGTGCATGCCTCGCTCATGTTATTGTACTTTTCTGGTGCTTGGTGATGTTTTCTTCTGTTGTACAGGTTAGGGGGCATCTTGTCACCTCCAATTCACAGGGACCCTCTGTACAGCAAAACCAGACACCGCCCAGTCCCGCACCACCCACAATTGTTCCTGTGTTTGAGCCCAATGTTGCAGCCACTGCATCATTGCGGGGTTGCCTCTTTTTCGTTGCCCCTCCGATTTAACAAGCTTGCTGTCCTCCAGGGACTGGTCTCTCCCGTGTTCATCCTTGCCTTTAAGGAGCATTCTGACTGTATTTCTTCCAAGACATATTTGTTTGTCCTTTTGCCAGTCCTTGGTACTTTCAACATTCTCTGCCAATACCATAACTCAAAAGCATTGATTTTTTCTTCAGTCTTCCTTATTCAATGTGGCAATGGAAAATGCCATGGCCTGGGTCGGGGGCAGCAGACTTACCCAAGGCAGTGCGTCCTTTGACCTCTTGACTGCTGCTTTCATAAACATTGATCATAGATGCAGGCGAGATGAAATCCTTCGCAATTTCAATCTTTTGTCCATTCTTATCATGATGTTACCTATTGGCCCAGTTGTATTTGAGTCTTCCTTACATGGAGTTGTAATACATAATGAAAATGCATCACTAACCTTCAAGGCCCCTTCACTTTCAGAGAGCAAGGTTGTGTCATCTGCCTTGTGGTTAATAACCCTTCCTCTAATTCTAATCCCCCATTCTACTTAATATAGTCCAGCTTCGCTGATTATTTGCTCAGCATGCAGATTTATAAATGTGGTGAGAGGATACAACCCTGATGCACACCCTTCCTGAATTGAAACCATGCAGAATCCCCTTATTCTGTCCCCACAACTGCCTCCAGATCCATCTAAAATTTCTGTATAAGCACAATGAAAGGTTCTGGAATTCCGATTTTCCTCAAGGCTATCCATAGTTTGTTTTGAGCCATACCTTTATATAGTCAGTGAAAAGCAAGGACATGCCTTTTGAATACTCTTTGCTTTCCACCCAAATCCGCCTGAATCCAGCCCTAACCATTGGCAGCTCTCTGTCAATGTACTGCTGCAACTGTTGTTGGAGGATCTTGCATGTGATATCACAATATTTTCCCATAATTTGATCATTCTCTTGGGTCACCTATCTTTGAATGGGTACAAATATGGATCTCATCCAGTCAGTTGGCCAAAGAGCTTGCTTCTAAATTTCCTAGCATAGATGAGTGAGTCCGTGTAGTGTTTCATTAGGTTGTTAAAGCATACCCATTGGTATTCCATCAATTTTTGGAGTCTTGTTTTTGACTAATGCATTCATTTTAGCATGTACATTTACCATCAGTACTACTGATACTTGATCAGATGCTACCTCCTGAAATGTCAAAGAGTTCTTTTTGGTCCAACAACTCTATGTATTCTTTCCTGCTCCTCCTCTTCCTTCTGCTTGATGAGTCCTACATCACTCGATATTTTACCCATAGAATCTCTCAATATTGCAACTCGAGGCTTGCATTTTTTCTTGAGCACTCTGTTTAAGATATGCTGCGCAGGGTCTTCCATTTGGGTTTTCTAACTCAAAGTCTTTGCATGTTTAATTATAACATTTACTTTGACTTCTGTAGCTGCCCTTTGAAAATTGCTCCATCATTCTTCCATTTGACTCAGCTGCTCTACAAATAAGCGCAAGTTTCAGGGCCCTTTCTGACATTGATACTGATCTTTTCTTTTTGTTCCTGTCTTTTTAATGACCATTTCCTTTCTTCGTGTATGACGATCTTGATGTCATCCAACAGCGCAACAGATGTTCTGTTCTAGAGATGTACTTGAAGTTTAGGTGGTATATAGTCAAGGTCATATTTTGGCTCTCAGGGACTCGTTTTCATTTTCATCAACTTCACCCTGAATTGGTGTATGAGCAATTGATATATGAGCTATCTAGCTGCTGTTATTGGGCTTTTCCATTTTCTCTTCCCACAGAATCCGTTTGATTTCTGTGTGGTCTATCTAGAAAAGTCTGTGTGGATAGTCACATGTTGTGTTGTTTTACAAAAGGTATTTCCTTTGAAGAAATCATTAGTTGTGCAAAATTCTATCATGTGATCTCCAGCTTTGTTTCTATCCCAAGAAGGCATCTTCCAACTACTATTCCTTCCTCTCTGTTTCTACATTTTGCATTCTAATAATTTATAATTATGTCTCTTATATGCATGGTTGTTCAATGTCAGACAATGAATAATTCTTCAATTCAACTGAACACAATAGTTGTCAGTCTGCAAGCTCTGCTGAAACCTGTTCTCTTTGGATGACCTTCCTGGTACTTGAAATGCCAGTGGCAAAGCCTTTGGTATCACAACAAAATATAAACCACCACACTATGACAAACTGACAGACAAGGAGTGGTATGTTGTCGACAGAATCACTATAAGCCAGAACTGACTCAATGACACCTAACAACAGCTATGTTGTTTGCTGAAAACTGGGTCATGGGTGTGAGCTCATGTTTAGACCTGAAGGAGAGTGACAAGTGCCATAGTACCATCTATCTCTAACTGAACGGTAAACTTGGTCATGTTTTTAAACTTTCAATGTTGTTGAAAGTTTATTATTCTCCCACTCTATGCCGCAGTTTCTACTGCGATCTTTTTCAAAGCAGTTGACAGTGATAGCTGGGCACCATCTAGTTCTTTGGTTTCATGGATGTGAACACCGATGTTTGTATGGTCCACCAGGTTAATGTTTCCATGTGCCTTTTGAGGTGAGTCACTTTGCTTTCCTCTGGGTTAGGGAAAGACCAGTAATTGCACTTGAGATGGAAGCTTGTGAGATTTTAAGACCCCAGTCACTGCTCAACAAATTAGTAAGCAGAACATTGTCTTTGGGGACTATGTTATGTCAATTGACCTTGGTGCCCCTTAAAACTATGGTGCGGAGACCCCCAGGCCCAGTGACATATTTTGGGTGGCAACTTCAAGCTGTGCTAATTATAACCCAGAACATGCCTCCTTTAAATGACATTCACAAAACAGTATGCCATGTATGGATAATGCTGGAAAGCCAATTGCCTGCTGAATGCCTTCATTTTTATGGCTGTAAAAATGTACGTTTCCTAACAGATCAACAGTGCCCTCAAACAGCCACAGCTAAAATGAAAATTCCTTTGAGCTGAAACTTTTCAAAGTTATAAAGTTGGAAGTTGTAAAGAAAGTGAGTCAGCATTGATATGTGTGTGTATACTGAATTTGTGTTTGAAGTTTCCTTTCAAGTTCAATGTATTTTATTGCACTTCGTGCAAAATTTTACAAAATTGACAGGATACTGAAGGCAGCCAATTGGAAATAAAGATCCTGTTGACCTTTAGTCCTTATTATATTCAATTACCTAAACATTTTCTGATTTTATGTACCTCCATTTAAAGAAATAGATAAATAAAGATAAGCAGTTCCAAAGCGCCAAGGAGAAGGAAAGACTTTCTACTCCCGTAAAGCATCAAAACCTCTCCTCCAGGGGGCAGGTAAGGGAGAATGACTGAAACAACTTTTGGGAACCCTAACAAGGAGTGTCTGTGGTGGTATGCATTGAATGGGCCATATTGTCCCAGGCTTCTGGGAGTATCCAGGGAACCCAAGTTGGGTGCGGTGAAATGTTGGGACATTGACTCCTGTATCAACAGTGAGATCTGATGGGGAGAATCTACTGAATGAACTGGATTCTACCTCTGACACATTTGCAACCTAAGACTTAAGACTGAAAGTTTGTGGTGTCAGAGGAAGTGGAAGATAGCTGTACCAAGATTGTTGAACAAGATCATGATCTTGGTACATCAGGCCCTATATGCTGTATTAAAGATATATCTTATTTCAGCAAACCTGTGATTGATATTCTCAGTGAATATTATTATAAATTTTCCCTGATAACTAACTCCCTTTGTTTGTGTAAATAGCGTCCAGCCATGAAAGGATTGATTCTGTACAAGTGAATAAATCGGGTACTGTGATATGGATTTAGCCTACATTGGCCCAATATCCCTCTCTCAACAGGGCTCTTAAAAATTAGTACCAGGGGCTAATCAAAGACAATATTAACAGAAGACCTTTATGCCCCAGGGAGATGATCAATAAGATGTTCTACCATAAATTAACAAGGAGATTTTGAAAGGGAGCCAAAGGAAAAAAACATAGATCCAGGAATGGCTTTTGGCCTCATGCTAAATCCCAGTTCCAATGTAAGAACCATTAGTTCTTACATCATGGCCCTGCTTGATACTCGCCCTCTGGAAGGGAGCACAGGATATATAGGTGCTATAGCAAACAAAATGTGGTAAAGAAATTAGACGGTGCCTGGCTATCAAATAAAATACCATCTGGGATCTTCAAAGCTTGTCTACAAACAAGCAGCCATCTAAATGAGTTTTCAAGTTAAGTCCACATGGAAGAAGCACACCAACATCAGTGACCTAAGGATTGTAAATCATGTAGTCCAAAGCTGAAGGAGGGAATAGTATCAGAGTCTAAATTGTGTGAATCTGGTTTGCAAAAAGGTTATGGATGAAAAAGGTAGCTGAAGATCCATGTGTGAGATCTACATAGGAAATAAGTTTCTGGTGATCTCCCTCTATCTATAATAGAGGGATGGGAGGAAAGCTGTTCCCAAAAAGAGTGCATTGGAGGGATCACTATAAAAGCTCAAAAAGATCAACTTGACTTGAACAGTTATAACCTTGTCAGTTGATCCCCCTTCTGATGCAGGTTAGGCCAGATCAGGTTTCAACATTTTCTGTATTTTTGTTTTTTGTTTGTTATATTGAGGTTTATCTCAAATGAGTTATGGCATTGAGGGGTCGCCCTCTTTAATTTTATTATATTTTTTTCTGTCTTTCGGTATAGGAAACCCATGATTGATGCAAGGGACAGCAAGTAGAATAAGGGTTCTTGGGGGGGGGGGGGGAGACGTTCAAAGGGAGCTGATATCAAGGACTTCACGAAGAAAGGTATGTTTTGAAACTGATTTTGATAGCAATTGTACAATGCTACTTGATGTGATTGAACTATGGAATGATATGGAATCTGTATCAGTTCTCAATAAAATGGTTTTGAAAGAAAAAAATTTACAGACTCAGAAACCCACAAGGTATCCATTCTAACCTGTCCTGTAAGCTTGCTATGAGTTGGAATTGACTCGATGTCAGGGATATTTTTTTTGCATTTTCTTATTTGTCTTAATTCTTTTTTAAAAAAAAACGTTTCATTAGGGGCACATACAACTATTTTCCCAATCCATACATATATCAATTTTATAAAGCACATCTGTACATTCTTTGCCCTCATCATTTTCAAAGCATTTGCTATCCACTTAAGCCCTTGGCATCAGGTCCTCTTTTTTCCCCCTCCCTCTCTGCTACCTCTTCCCTCATGAGCCCTTGATAATTTATAAATTATTATTTTGTCATATCTTGCCCTATCCAACGTCTCCCTTCATCCGCTTTTCTGTTGTCCATCCCCCAGGGAGGAGGTCACAAGTAGATCCTTGTAATTGGTTCCCTCTTTCCAACCCACTCTCCCTCTACCCTCCCAGTATCGCCACTCACACACCTGGTCCTGAAGGTATCATCCGCCCTGGATTCCCTGTGCCTCCAGCTCCTATCTGCACCAGTGTACATCCTCTAGTCTAGCTATATTTGCAGGGTAGAATTCGGATCACGGGAGTGGGGGCGGGGGGAGCATTTAGGAACTAGAGGAAAGCTGTATTCTTTATGGGTGCCACATCACACCCTGACTCTTATTAATACTTAATAACAATTTGAAATTTCTTCAATGGTGACAGTCTCCATGAAGTTGAATGAAATCTATATACGCAAAAACTAAGATAGATTGGCACAGTGGCTGTAACAATGGATTCAAACAAAGCAATGATTATGAAAATGGTGCAGGACCAAGAATTGTTTCCTTCGGTTGTTCATAGGGGCCAGATCAAGAGTGACCATCAACTCAAAGGCATGTTACAACAACTTCAGGAAATATTCAAACTGGCATAGGTCAATGGCCCAACCTGGACTAAATAAATCCCGTTGATAAGGGTCAGCATTCGAAAACATGAAATAATTCTGCTCCCCTTCCATGAAATGTAAGTTCCAAGGTCCTAGTCAGTGCTGATGCTCATCAATGACTTCATTTAATAAAGAGGAGTAATCAGGACTGATAAAAATTGCTAAATGATGATTAGCTCTTAGTTTGCAATTATTCTTTAGCTGGGTGCACACATGTATACGGTGCGAGTGATTGTTCCCTTGTGCTAATGTTTATATCCATAAAATCAAAAAGAATAGCAAATGTTCATTTTGCTCTTTCATTCAATGAACAATGAACTAACAACTACCAAATACCCGTAGTTCAAAGAGCAGCATCATGAGCATTATAACTCACCATTTTAGGGTATCGTTTTATATTTTTTAATGGTAGAATAATATGTTGACCTAAAATCAGACTAATATCTATACTGGGTACCTGAACATTTTCAATGGAACCAAATCAAAAACCCAAACCCACAGCCTTTCCAGTCAATTCTAAATCTTGATGACCACTTAGGGCAGACTACTAAAATTCTGTATACATTTTCCAAAGGCTGAAAATATTTACTGAAGCCAACTAGCACATCTTTCCCCGGTGGAGTGATGGATGAGCTCTAGCAATCACCTTTTGGTTAGCAGCTAAGCACGTTCACCACTACCCCACCAGGGCTACTTCCAGTGGAACCCACAATCAAGAACTCATTGCCATTCACTCAGTTCCAACTCCCAGGGACCCTATCAGACAGAAGAAAACTGTTACACAGGATTCTGAGATTAAATCTTTATAGGATCAGATAGCCTCATCTTCAGCTAAGCAGTTGGTAGAATTGATGGGGTGAATCTTGCACTTAGCAACTAAATACTGAATCCACTGTGCCACCAGCTCTTTTTAGTGGCACCCCCACACACACACACGCACACACACAAAACACAAAACAAATGATTTCCCCTTTAGGATGAAAATGCATGGCTGGCATAAGGATTGGGAAAGAATCCTGGTGACACTGTTGGCTAACTGCAAGGTTGTCAGATAACCACAAGGTTGTCTATTCAAATCTACCAGTACTCCACAGGGACCAAAAGTAATGCAGCTGTTTGTTCCTGCCATGATTGACAACCTTGGAAACCTTATAGAGGGTTTCTATGAGGAATAAATGACCCCGTGACAGTTGTATTAGAAATAGTAACGGAATTTAGACATATTCCCTTACTTGACTCAGATATCTATAAGCGAAATCCATGAAGGCCATTTAAAAAAAAAAAGAAAAGTCAGTGTTCACTCCACCCTACATGCCAACACCTCCCTCTCTCTATCCTACATTCAAAGGCCGCTTTACATACATTTTTCCCGGTTTCCAGGCCTTTTTACTTCTATACACACCAATGAAACATGATATCAATATGCATGGTGGTCACATAGTCACACAGTAAGATTTTCACGACAGAAATGAGTGGCTAACCCCAACCAATTCAAGACAACTTTTATGATATGATTCAGAATCACAACTGTAACTACCCAAAGCCTGCTCACTGGCCAAACGCATAGTCACCTGAGAGATAAACAGAAAGAGGATATAAATTTTATAGAAGTCTATATATTTGCAGCAATACAAGCAGCATTTAATCCAGGACTCACCACAAGCCCAAGCATGGTTCTTTTCCTAGAGACATAAAAACAATGAATTCACTTAATTAAAAACCTAAAGATTGATTTGTTAATGTATATAACTTAATGTTTTCAAACAAATGTGATTTAATTGGATTAAAGATTTTAAAAGTGCAAGAGGCCTTCAAAAAGTTCATGGAAATTCTCTCTTTCAGTTTGTATGATACATTAGCTAAAATGTTCCGTTTTCAACCAGAAGCAATGAGACGTGACATTAAATAAAAGTGTGACTAATCCCTGTCTTTTTATTCCATTTTTTCATAAACTTGTTGAAACCCCCTAATATGTGTATTCCGAAACTTGGTATAACTGCAATATAATATGTATGGCTCCATTTACTAGTACTCGGTGACTTGGATTGGAATGGTTATAAACAGAATACTACTATAGAGATATGAAATATAAACTCCTAACACATCTGTTAGGAAAAGAAATTTTTAAATGAAGAACTATTCCATGATTTGGACTAGTCAAAGGTAATATAAATAAGAATGTGCAATGTTACATTTGTTATATATATATATATAAATAACATACATAGATGTAAAATATGCAATAGTAATAATAATAAACCCATTGTAAGAGTGTCAAAAAGTTGGTGGGATAAATCATTTTCTTTTAAGTCCTTTTGTCAGTGAACTTTTTGAAGCGCAGTTTTATATTTTAAAAATAAAATCACCTCAAATAGTAATTCCATCTATGTTATTGAAGTTTCATAATTAGGTAAATTGAGCGTTAAAATTTTAAGCAACTTTGATATAGTAATATGTTAACTTTGCACTACATTCCTTAGATGTACAGGTACATACTTCATTTTATTTTATTGTATTTAAATTACCTTGGAATCAGTTGACTACATAAGTTTCTCATCCGTAAAATTCTTTTAATCTTTAGAGAAGTGCTTCAGAATATATGAATTTATCAAGAAAATATACCAATTTCCTGTTTAGCAAATTCATGACGAGTATTTTTTTAGCATGTCAACTTTGAGTATAACATTAAAGATATTTCCTCGGGATATCTCCCTCCTCAAAGAATGATCCTGTGTTGATGCAGGAGTGACCTTAAGTTAAATGAGTAAGAAAACTAGTATTTAATGCACATTTGAGAGACCCAAGAGATCTGGCTTTTCTAAATTATCTTCTTCACTTGTCTTCTTCCAAGACAAATCTGATAGTTCTTTTGGCAATGCATCATATATCCGATATTCTCCACCAGCACCCTCATTCAAATGCATTGATTCTTCTTTGGCTTCTGTACTCAAATTTTAACTTTCATATGGATATGAGATGATCGAAAATATTATGGCTTGCATCAGAAACACCTAAGTCCTCAAAGCACCATCCTTGTTTTCCAATTCTTGAAAGAGGTTATGTGCAGCATATAATCCATCTTGAAGATTTCAACCCTGGATCTTCATCAGGTCGTGCCTCAAGTCCCTTCACGTTCAGCAAGCAAGGGTTTATTTTGCATCGATCTCTTTGGAGATATAAAAAAGACCGATAAGAACATCAGCAAACAGAGATGCAGGGTGATCGTTGCCATGTCACATGGAGATCACTAAGAAGCCAAGGAACAGAAGCTAAAGAGTCTAGGATCTTCCCTGCGTACTAACTCTCCGCCAAAGCCTTCCCCTGGAGCCACTGCCCTGAACTCAGACTTCTAACCACCTGAACAGTAGGACGGTAAATGTCTGCTTGTTAGCAGCACCCACTGAGATATTTCTGTTATGGTAACACCAGATATAGCTAAGACAAGTACTAAAGAGTGGAAATTGTGAGCTAGAAGATAAATCCAGAAAAACATGGCACAAAATAACAAAGAGATGGATAAGGAGGTATAATCTGAGAGGGAAACACAGAGACTATCAATTTAAGGTCGGCAGCCTTGTCTACATAGAAATTCATCACCAAGTTAGCCCTTGCTGTTCTACAGAACTTGTTAGGGGTGCTATAGATTGAAGGGTGGGCTGCTAACCTTAGTCGGGGTTCAAACCCACCTGCCACTTCTTGGGAGAAAGATAAAGTTGCCTGCTCCTATAAAGACATACATCCTGGAAATCATATGGAGAAGTCTACTCTGACCTATAGGTTCACTAGGAGTTAAAATTTACTTAGTGAGGATGGTTTTGGTATTTGTTTTATTGCGTTAGCAAATTCCCGTTACAGCATATTGTGCTAAGGAATTTTTACTATAATTTGTTCAATACTGAAGCTATTTTCTGCAGCTATTGAGATGGCATTTTTATACTTTTATTAATTTGATGAGTTACATTAATAAATGATGTCATAGTAGAAACAACTTTGCACTCCTAAAAACAACTTAATTGTGCATTTTCTACTGCCTTTTGGGGGTTCTTGAATCTATAAACATGCATGTGGTTGGCCTATAATTTTCCTTTCTTACATCACCTAACAAACTGTAAGGAGTCAGGTTAATATCTGCCACTTAAGATGACTTAGGGAGGTTTAGAGAAATTTGTGAAAAATTAAGTTTATCAGTTCTAGAAGTGCTTAGTAGACCTAACCTCTAAGAACATCTATGGCTTGTATGTAATTTCCAGGAAGGTTTATATTTAAGGATACAACTTTGTTAATGGTGATAGGTTAAATTGGTTAAAGCAAAATTGATATATTTCTTGAATCAGTTTGGGTAACATTTTTCAGAGATTCAGCCATTAATTTTCAAACTTGTTGGCATCTGTACTTTGGGCTCTTATTTATTGCTCACTTGCACTCTCTCTTTCTCCATCAATCTTTCCAGAGGTTTGTAAATTTTGTTATTCTTTTCAAAAGATACAATATATGGCTTTTGGCTACTTTGGTTTGTTGCTCTATTTCATTCACTTTTGCTTTTATGTTTATATTGTTCCTAGATTTGGAGCACTTAATATGTTTTATTAATATGTTTAAGAAATTAACTCATTTGTTTAAGCTGATTTTTTCTTTTCCTTTATTTACATGACATAAATTGTAACGTGCTATTGTGCTTATCATTCAGTTTCATGTTCATTTTGAATTTTAAATGCTAACTTAGAAGTATGCTATAAATATTTTAAAATGTAATGTTTTGCAGCTGCATTGTGGTAAGACTCTGTTGTCTAAGGAATACCAATTCATTGAAATTTGGGTATGTGTTTCTATCTTTTGCTGACACATTTATCCTTTACTGGGAGTAAAGTGGTAATTTGGTGTATAGTTTTGAACTGAAGGTCACATTATGTTACATATATGAAAAATATGCTAGTTGCAATATTGCAAATTGACTAGAAGGTTGAGGGTAGCGCTAGAGTCTGTTAGGAGGCTATTGGCATAACACAGGTGAGAGACAAACTATATCACTATGAACTTCAGATTTGGGGATTATCTTTCTTCTACCTAAAATAAAATTTGAAAATATTCACAAGTAATAAGTATAGATTGTAAACACACATATATTTTACTTGTATAAATGTGTCTTTGTTTTCTCATCATTAATAAAATCTAATTTTGCTAGATATACAATTACAGATCCACAGACATTTTCTCTCAGGCTTTGAGGATACGCTACTTTTATACCAAAGGATTTTAATTATTTCCATGAGACGTTGTACTCATCTGCCCTTTAGTAATGGACATTTAGCTGTCTGTAATAAAGGTGACACACCCCAGCTTCCCTTGTAGCTAGATGTGCTTCTTTATCTATTCTAAACCTCTTAGTGATTTTATATCTAGTCACATGACTTAAGGAATGTTTAAAGTACCATTTATTTATAGTCTCATGAAATGTTTTTATATGCCTTTAACTATCATATGCTAATGGCATCTATTTGTTTTGGATTTCCTCCTGAGCGATGCAACTATTTACTTGGTATTTTCATTCCGATGTCTAATAGGCTCCTCAAATCTAACATATTCTAATCCGAATGACCCATCGTTTGTTTGTCAGCTTATCATATTGTTGTGGATTGGAAGTTTCTGTGAGGCCAGAAGTTATGAGGGGGTAAACCCCCCCACACCCCCTTACCCCCCCAAACCCGGATTTTTTTCAAAGATATGTATTTAACTTTTTTTCTTTTAAAAAAACAACCTTATTACCTTCAAAGTACTCCCCATCACACTAAATACATTTGTCATGTTGGCAATTCCATTCTTGGAAACATTTTTCAAACCCATCTGTTTAGATGGCTGACAGCACCTTAATCATTTTCCCTTCACCTCTTCTTAGTCTTCAAATTGATTTCCTTTCATGCCCCTCTGCATTCACAGAAACAAAAAGAAGCTGAACGGAGCACGGTCAGGTGAGCAAGGTGCGTGGGGAAAGAGAGACATGCTGTTTTTGCCAAAAAAAAAAAAAACTGGCTCACTGCCATGGCTGCATGAGCAGGTGCACTGTGATGGTGGCAAAAATAGTCTCCCATCTGCCACAAATCAGGCCTTTTTTATCACACACGGTTATAGTATCTTTTCAGAACCTCTAAATAGAAAGCTTGATTAACACTCTGATCTGGTAGAACAAACTCCAAATGTACTAGGAGTCAATATTTTCATCCATTCTGGAAGTTGATTAACGTCCAGAATGAGATTTGTCATCAATCAACATTTCACCTTTTTTAAAATGAGTAAACCACTCATACACCTTAGTTTTTCCCAAAGTGCTGTCCTTCTAAACTGTGGTCAACATGACAACATTTCTGCAGTACTTTTCCTGAGCAGGAAACAAGATTTCACAGTCACATGCTGTCTCTTAAATCAGTCATCACAAAAAAAACAAGAGATTTTTGTGAAACTGCTTTCACGAAAAATTCACTGTGACCATACAGAACTTTCCCAGGCAATGGGACAGAGTGTACTAACTCTGAGTGAGTTGCTTGACGTTTGCCTAGTGGGGAAAATGTGTACTACAAAAGGTCCCCCCAATGCAATTCCAGTTCCCAATTCCAGTTTTGTGGGGGGTATCACCTAAAATGTATTTAAAATGCCAGCAGGGTCACCCAATGTGAACAGGTTGCAGAAGAGCTTCCAGATGAAGAACAGACAATGAAGAAGGATTTTGCTTATCACGTCAGAGGAAGGAGCCGCTGAAAACCGTTTACAAAGCATGAAAACACTGCCAGACACGGAGGGCCTAGTGGATGAAAGCACAACAGTGAGAAAGTGGCAGAGGATGGTCCCCTGGGGTCAGAAGGCACTAGAAATGAGACTGAGACGAGCAGCTTTTTCAAAGTAGACGAAGCAATGGTGATGGGAATAGAGTAAAGCCTGTGGTACAGAAGCCTTCAGGGTCCATATCTGTCGACAGAGGACAACTCAAGGTGTGAAGAAACAACTCAAACGTTTACTCATAATCAGAACATGGAATGTATGAAGTATGAATCTAAGAAAATTAGAAGTTCTATTAGTCTGGGTATTTTAGAGAAACAAAACCACGGGAACTCATGTATAAGAGAGATTTTGATATAAAGTTTAAGTACTCATCAAGAAAACAGCCCAATCCAGTGCTGCCCAAGCCCACAAGTCCAACATTACGCCATATGTCCGACACCAATCCACAAAGTCCTCCTCCATCTCACAAAACAGACGCAATGATGCTGACTGCGGGAGGAAAGCTGATTCAGTGAACGTGTAAGTATCTCAGTACTGGCAGGGGTCTCCACACGCTGATTCAGTGAACGTGTAAGTATCTCAGTACTGGCAGGGGTCTCCACACGGCTGCTCCAGCACCCACGGCTGCATTGGGGTAGGTCCATGTGGCTTCTCCTCAGGGATGTCTTGCAGGAAGTGAGTCTTGACAGCTGAAGAAGGGAACTGGCTAAGGCAGCTGCTCCCTGGTCCAACCATAACAAAGCAAGAGACACGTGAACTAAAAAGGTGAGGTTCACTGAGCCATGTATCCCTCCACCCTTCAATTAGCCCCATATGTGTTAATCGACCAGGTTGGCATGATAAATTTTAACTATCTCAGAAGTGGACAAAATAGAATGGCGCACATAAAGGTCAATATCCTAGGCATTTGTGAACTGAAGTGAACTGCTACTAGCTATTTTGAATCAGAAAATAGTATTGTTTACTATGATGGGAATGTCACAATCGAGAGGAATGGTGTTACATTCATTCTCAAAAAGGACATTTCAAGATCTGTCTTGAAGTACAATGCTGTCTGTGAAAAGATTTTCTATATACTTCAAGAAAATCCAATCAATGCAACTATTTTCAAATTTATGCACCAACTATACAATCTAGTGAAGAAGAAATTAAGGAGTTCTACCATTGTCTTCAACCTGAAACTCTTCACATATGCGATCAAGATGCACTGATAATTATTGGCTACTGGAATGCAAAAGTTGGAAACAAAGAGAAAATAATAGTAGTTGGAAGATAGGGTCTTGGTGAGAGAAATGAAGCTGGAGATCACATGATAGAATTTTGCAAGACTATTGACTAGTTTGCAGTAAATACCATTTCTCAACAGCACAAACGGTGACAATACATATGGTCTTCTCCAGATGGAATACACAGAAATCTAATTGACTACATTTGGGGGAAGAGCCAAGGGAGAAGCTCAATATGATCAGCTAAAACCAGGCTATACAAGCTGACTGTGGAACAGACTATAAATAGCTCACATGTAATTTCAGGTGGAAGCTGGAGAAAATTTAAACAAGTCCACAAGAACCAAAACACGACTGTAGGTCTATTCCACCTGAATTTCAAAAATATCTTCAGAACAGAGTTGATGCGCTGAACACTAATGATAGTAGGACTCATGAGCTGTGGAAGGACATCAAGAGCATCATTCGTGAAGAAAGCAAAAAGTCTTTCAAATACAAAATAAAAGATTAGCATGGCTATCAGAAGAAATTCTGAAATTTGCTCTTAATCATAGAGTAGTTAAGGAAAACAGAAGAAATAATGAAGTCAAAGAGCTGAACAGAAAATTTCAAAGGGCAGCTTGCTAAGACAAAGTAAAATATTGTAACTATATGGAGAGATATATATGTGCTATTCTGGGTAGACTAGAGAAACCAATACACAGAGACTCATGTGTATAAGAGAGAGTTTTATATAAAGGGTAATTGTACATTAAGAAAGCATCCCAACCCAGTCCAGTCTAAGCCCATAAGTCCAATATTAGACTATATGTCCAATACCAATCTATAAAGTCCACTTTGGATTCAAAAAACACATGCAATGACGCATAGTGCAGGACAATCAGGCCAGTGGGTAGAAAGTCTTTGGATCCAGAGGCGTTGGAAGCATCTCAGTGCTGGTAGGGGTCTCCACGTGGCTTCTCCGGCTTCCAGGACTGTATCAGGTTTGTTCCATGTGGCTTCTCCTGAGGGATGTCTCACCGGGAGTCAGTAGAGAGAGAAAGGTATCTGCCACCTCCAAGGAACAAATACCAGAGTTCCCAGAAGTCTCAGAAGGCCATGCCCACACAGAGGCCTCATTGGCTATGATCTGATTGACAGACTAGACGCCACCCCTTCACTCTTAATTCTCTCAAGTCCCAAATTGACACCAGAGTATGTAACTACCACATGCAACCCTGGACATCTGTACATGTGCAGACCACCTCTTCTTTTTCCTGAAGAGTAGTTGGTAAGTTTGAAACACTGACCTTTATGTTATCAGCCCCCAATCTTTCTTACAGTGTCATCAGGGTTCCTTTGGTCATGAGGAAGAGGAGCAAATGGAAAAGGAACATCTAATCGGAAAAAGGGAGCGGAAAGACTACATAGATTCAACCTTGAGAATTCTCCTTGAGGTTCTTAAAAGAGCCAACCCATTTGCTTGGTCAACAACTCTCCCAGTGCTAGGTTCCATGTACAATGTCCAGTGCATCCTTTGAAGGTTGCAGTCTGTCTATAAAGTTACTGCAGTTTGTTAGGGGGTTCCTTGGTGGTGATGTATTCATTAGTCTTTCAAACTGCTTTGCAACCCAATATCCTGATCTCAACCAAGCTTGCTTCTTTAGCTTCTGCCCTCCAGGTAGGTTTAGGTGGTGAAAGGCACAGAGGAAAGGAAGAGTCTGCATACTTTCTAATTGTCTATGGTTTAGTAGTGGCGGGATCAACATACCTCTAACCATAGATTCTGACAGGGAGACCCTCAGGCATAGGGATAAGTTATCACTTGGTTCTAATAAAAGTTCCTCTGCCATCTGGGGATCAGGGGTGGTGATGGGTCCTTCCTGTTATGAACTCTGTGTGCATTACCAGTGGTTGTTGGTTCCCTTGCTTCCGTGACCATTATTGGTGCTCTTTTCCAGAGTCCATTCTGATTCCTGGTGGTCTCATGACAAAAAGAACAAAGGATTCCTTGGTCCTGTCGCATCTTCAATTTCTTTAGGATGCTTGAGTCCCATGCTTGAGTGCCTTCTAATCTAGTGGGCTCACCTTCTAGTAAGATACCTGACTGTAATCTGCCATGGTCCATAGAATGTGCATTAATTAATTTTTGGAAGTAAATCGCCAGTCCGACTTTGTCTTTGGAGACTTCACCGAAATCAGTGCATCATGGGTGACCCTGCTGCTACCTGAAACACCGGTGGCAGAGCTTCCAGCATCTTTCCAGCATATCGTCACCACAGTGTGTCAAACTAACAGGACAGGTGGTGGTAACTCCGCTTACCTTTCCCTTCATTAGCAAAAACTCTGCTGTTCCCATTTAAGGGCTGCCTCCTGTTTCATACTGAGATCCTGATCAATATAAAAGTGAGGAGCATTCAAACCCACTTCCCGCTCATAACGTTCTTTAACCATAAAGGTTTGGGCCATATGTTCAACTTTCCTTCTTGAATATCAAAACTTTTGTTTTAAAAGAACTGTTCTCATATATTGTATTTGCTACTATACCTAGGGGCATCTTGTGTGAGAGCGGGGGTTGAAGGGACTAGAGACTTCTTCAGGAGTTTAGTAATCAGGATCATTTTTAGTTATCTTTCTCCTTTGCAAGGCGGGGAGGGGCTATTGCTCTAATTAGAGCATCAATAGAGTATCTTCAAGGTCTTTCTTTTTTCTCAGTCTTTCCTTACTTTTATGCCAAGGAGACCAGATTGTAAATCAAGTTTTGGACTTCCTCCACTCCCTTGCAAAGAATTTAAACAATAGTTAATCTAATCTCTTTGCTACTGAAATACTGCGTGCAACGGAAACTGTCAGAATGCCACACAGATCAAATATTGGTTACAAATATTACTCCAAGCAGCAGGGAAAAATGTGATATTTTCTACAAAGGATTTTGGGATTATTGCATTTAAAAACTTATAGAATCATCTGCAGGAAACCTGTTTTGCCCTAGAATCGTAGCATTTTAACTTAGAAATGTAGAGGCAACTGAACCATTATGTATTCTCCTATTGAAGAACTCTTCCTATAAGATCCATGAAAGATAAGCAAGTAATCACTAGTTAAACATTTCTCATGTATTAAATAATCTAATATGAGATTTTAAATATTCTGAAATTGTGTGTTTATTATTTTGCCAAGTTTAACTATAGTTTGACAAGACCTACTTATATGTTCTTTGGGACAATCACAACCAATTTCTTTGATCATTTTCAATGATGGTTTCTAAACATATGGGCGAGGGCACTCTGAGTTAGGCCAGGTTGACTAGAAAAACAAATCCAGTGACACTCATATATGTATAAGAAAGAGCTGTATATCAAAAAGTCAGTATGTTATCAAGAAAGGGTCCCAGTGCAGTGCCCAGTCCAATTCTAGTCCATAAGTTCAATACTAGTCCATAAATCCCTCTTCAGGCTCACACAGCCACCTGCAATGATGCAGAATGCAGGAATATCACAGGCTGGTGGGTGCCGAGTTATGTGGATCCAAGGTCAGTGGAAACATGGCAGGGCACTGGCTACAGTCAAGGTGGCCACCAGAGTCCCAGCAAGAAAGAAAGTGGAGTGGCAGAGTGAGGAGGGGGAGGAGGTTTCAATGACCCTCCTTGTAAGAAGGCCATGCCTCCAAGAAGAGAACATCAGGCTGCGACCTGATTGATATATCCAACTCCACTCCTAGCCAGGAAGGTCTAGTTGACATACAATCAGCCACCTACCACACATACTCCTTAAGACAAACTCGTTTGTGCAAGACAATGTGAAAATATGATCATCAATATAAAACAAAGAACTCTAGAAATATGTTGACAAGAAACTGGCATGGCGTGTTCTCTCTTACTTTGCAGAAGACACTGCACTCCTAGTAATGGAACCTGACGGCATGCGTGCACATCTGATTACCACACTCCGGGCTCCTGTCGCTCGTGCAGTTAAATCCGTCAGATTTTCAATCAACTGATTCACTATCATGTTCTGCAGACTGTTCTAGTTAAGGTGGATCTAGAATAAACAGGATCATCTAAAATACCTGCCCCCCTCCCCCAGACTTGAAACCTTTCTGAAAGTTTGAGATTGTTTTCAAATAAAAGATGTATTAAAATAAAGGTGGATTAGCGAAGGAATAGTGATAGGGGATGAGCAAATAAGTAAATGCATAAATGCTATAATGACCAGAACCACGTGGTATTAAAACAAAATAAAGCAGAGAAGAGAGTTCAAAAGTAATGAGAACACAATCGGGGAATATCTTTATGTGGAAATGTCATTTGAGCAGAAACTTTACATACAAGTATACAAAACAAAGAAGACATGGAAGAATCTGAGAGAAGTGCAGTCCAGGCAGAATTATGACGTGAGGCCATCCAACTGGAACACTAAGGGAACAAGAATGACACCTTGGCTGGCAAGCATACAAAACTGGCAACAGTGGTGGGAGGTGAGTGGTAGGAAATGTGCCACTTTGTACTCCATAGTAAGGGATTTGGATTGCAGTACAATTAATATGGCACACATTATAGGATTTTGAGTGGGAGACTTATGGGATCTGAATCATCTATTAAAACAACCTTCAGGCTACTCTATGGAAGAGATGCAAGAGCGGGAGCAAGCCGACTGAATAGATTCTTCTGCAATAGATTCGATGAGAGCTGTGTGCTTGGATTCGAGTATAAAGCCAAGTGCAGGAGCTTTGCATTATTTCCAATTAAATTTTTAAGTAAACTTCAAAATTTTGAGTGTCATTTTAGATTTAAGGAAAACTTGCAAACGTCGTACAGTAAAGTGGATCCCCATGTACCTCACATAAAGTGTCCTCCGTTGCTCATATCTTACATTAGTAAGGTGCATGTATCGCATTTAAAGAAACAATGCTGGTGCAATTCAGAGTCTAAGAGTCCCTGTGGACAACACAATGAAACACTGCCTGGTCCTGGAGCATCCTCGTCCTTGTTATTAGATTTGAGTTCATTGTTGCAGCCACTATGTCCGTCTGTCTTATTGATGGTATTGTTCCTCTTCACTGACCCTTGACTTTAGCCAGCGCAATGTCCTGGTTACAGTCTTTGTCATCAGTAAGTTAATCAAGTTCTCTTCACTGTGACCAGGCAAGGTAGTGTCACCTGCATATTGTTAGTTGTTGATGCATCTTCCTCCTATCCTGGTGGCACATTCTTCTTCATATTGTTCAGCTCCTCAGAGTATCTGCTCAGTACACAGAGTGAATATTTGTGGCAAAAGGATGCAATCCTGATATAAACCTTTCCACGTTTTAAAACAGGACGTATCTTAGTTTTGTTCCAATGACTGCCTCTTGGCCTATACAAGTTGCCCACGAAAACAATGAAATGTTTAGGAATTTCTATTCTTTGTAATATTACTTGTAATGTGTCAAGACCCACACATTCAAAAATATTTGCGTAGTCAATAAAACACAGATAAGCATCTTCCTGGTATTCCCTGCTTTTCGTGATATCCATGTATCATTGATAACATCGATGATGTTTTCTAAATCGGGCTTGACTTTCTGGTAGATTTCCTGCAACAGCCATCTTTAATTATCTTCAGCAAAAAAATTTACTTGCATACACTATTAATTATATTGTTACATAGTTTCCACACTCTGTAGGATTGCCTTTCTTTGGAATGGGCACAAATATGGATTGCTTACAGTCAGACAGGCAGAAGAAGTGTCCCAGCACTGTATCTGTTTGCTGAAACATCTCCATTGGTTTTCTGTCAAATACTAAAGCTTTGATGTTTGTCAACGTCTTCCGTGTGGCTTGGACTCTCTTTTGAAATGGTTAAACAGTCAATTCTTTTGGTGTGTACTCACTCACTGCCTTTGAGTCAATGCTGATGCATAGTGATCCCGTGTGGTTTTTTGAGACTGTAACTTTGTGGGAGTAAAAAGCTTGGTCTTTGTCCTGCAGAGCTGCTGGTGGTTTTGAACTACTGATCATGTGTATATGGATCCAAAGCTGATACACTACGCCACCAAGGCTTTGACCGTGTATTCCTTCCATCTTTTCTTTTTGCTGAGGGTAGAGTACTTCATTGATGGTGCAAGACAAAGTTGGATTCTCTAAACCCTTTCCCTTATTCAGGAGGTCTGAATGCTGGATGGCAACTTCAGATGATGGGATATTCTCAGTGTGTTGGGGGAGAGTGTTGGGGGCAAAGGCCCCCCAGCAGCTGAGGTCTTTCTCTTCCTCTAGTGCTATTGCCAGGGCTGGTGGTCTAGGGGGGGGTGGGGAGTTTTATTCCTTGGCGGCTATAAGGTCCACCATTCTATTACTGTAGCCAAATTCAGTGTCAAACCAAGAAATGAGCTTGACCAAGTGGTTGTTGAGGGCAATGCCAGCCCCAGCATGCAGGAGGATGAGTGGGTGTCACTGTTGAAGTCACAGGAGACAACCTGGTCCTCAGCCCTTGGTATCAGCTCTTCCCCACCTTCCCTCCCCCACACCCTTATAACCCCCTGATAGATTGTATATTGTTATTATTTTCATCTCTTATGCTGGCTGCTGTTTCCCTTCCCCCATATTTTCTGTTGTTCTTCCCCCTGGAGAGGGGTGTATAGTTATGTATCGATCATTGTGTTTAGTTCCCCCTTTCTCCCTTTCTCTTCCCCTCTTCCCCCTACCCTTCTGGTATCACGTTTCCCACTCCTGTTCCTGTATTCTGTGTGTCGTGAGCTGCCATCACTAGAACGGAACATGTACATGGGTATAGAAAGGGATGGTCTTTTATTCTTTTAGAAATTTCCTTTGTACAATCTGAGCTTACCGGACGAATGAGATAGGAGCAATATGTTGCGTTATTCTGAATTACATATATTGCATGATTCTTTTCGCTTTCAAAACATTATTGGGACAATTGATGAAACTGGAATGAGGTCTGAGTATTACTGGGGAGTGACACGTCCACGTTAAGTTAATCATTTTGATGGCTAAATATGTAGAAGCTTATCCTTGTTTTTAGGACAGACTAAAATGTTCATGATTTGTACGGCATCATGTTGGTCATTTACTTTCAAAGGGTTCGAGAAAAATGTTATTTATAAAACGGGCAGCTTTCCTGAAAGTTTGAGATAGCCTCAAAAAAGGCAGTTTTCAAAAACCAAAATGTTGTTCACAAAATAAACGTTAAGTTCATTTGCACTGGCTTCTGAAAATGTCCCCTTTCTGCTTTACCTCCCTGAGGAATCCTTCCCACTTGTTAAATTGGAAGTTCATTTTAAGAGGTTCCCGTTGCCTACTCACATTCCCCTTTCACGTTTCTGTATAAGTTATTTCTATTTTTCTATTCAGCTGTAAGGGTCAGGCCTGTTTCCTCAAATCCCCCACTCCCTCCCTGACAGCAACCATCTTGGAGGATCCTTACATCTAAGATCAACACAGCAGCTCCCTTCCTACTTCTCCCCAGGTTCTGGGAAAGGAAATTTCCAAGGACTTGCAGTAAAACATTTGTCAGCTCTCCTTTATGTATTCTCCTTCTTTACTCCTTTCCTTCCTCCTGACTGGAGCTGTGATCTAGGTATGCAGCCTCCTCACTTAAAGTAACTGAGCCACAATATCATCAAATTTCTTAGAGATCACATGATTAATATCCATTACCATCAAGTCAATTTCAACTTATAGTGAACCTTTGAGGTTGTTTATCTTCACGGGAACAGATATCCGGATCTATTTCCCATGAAGTGACTGGAGGGTTTGAACTCCCAACCTTGTAGATAACAATCCCACGATTACCCAATAGGGCCACTGAGACTCCATCAGATCACATGGAAGGAAGTCTATACTCAGAGATTGACTTGAAGCAAATAAGGTGTGCTTAAGCCCTATGGTAATTCTTCCAGCTGTTCCATTCATGACCTTTCTTGGGATATTTTTGAATAGGAGATTATCCAACATGCCTTACTTACTCAGAGAAAGTATTTTTTTTTTTTTTGAGGAAAAGCAGACCCAGTTCTTTCTTGACCTTTGGAAGAAGAAATGGTTTCAAAACTGGCCTTAGGGTGTAATTCCCCTTCCTTTTCCCATCTCTCAGCTCCTTTGCCATTTCTTGTAGCTCACGTTTTCCCGAAAGGTCAGAAACCTAATTGGGTCCCTTGAAACCAGTTAATCTAAGTGTTTACTCTATGCTGTATTCTGTGTTTGCTATTTCAATATTGTAACTCCTGTGTGGCTTCAACTTCAGCATGGTTTTTATGCCATGAAAGAAGTGTTTTGATGCATGTACTAAGGAGGCAAAAACAATTCCCAACTATCCAAAATAAAAATGCACAAAAAGGTTTTTACTTCAGGCATTACATTGCAATTCAGGTTGCATAAAACTTTGTGTTAAACACGGGAATTACATGGTTATTCTCCTAGAAAGTTAAATCCCATTATAACAGGCCTACATGTAATGATCGTTTCACAATAATAATGTGAAGTATTAATCAAATTGGAAAGCGCTGGACAATGGCCTATAAAACAATTTCCCCCTCATTTAACATCATCCAACGTTAAAATGCATTTTATTTACTTCAGAGCCTTTAAAAAAAGCCACCACTGGTTTCCTATTATTTCTAAGGTACACAGTGTTTATTTTATCCCTATACATGAGGCATGGAATTTAGCATCCATGTTTAGAAGACAAGAAATAGAAAATTGATAATGGTCGATTAAAAATAAAAACTCAACTAAATATGTTAAAATGTTAAAGTGTATTATAGGGCAATGAACTAATTCAGATAGTGAGACAATAGGACAAAAGTAACCACTGTATAGAAGAGGTCCCACATGAATATTGTTTAACAGAGGACTAACCTGGTGTCATACCGAGTTATGTATTAGCCTGTTAACCACAAGGTCGGCAGTGGCCAATCCAGAAGAAAATGATGGAGCTTTATGGTCACATAAAGGTTTTGGATTCCTGATGGTGTACTGGATCACAAATAGAGCATCTAACTCCAAGGTCTCCGGTTCAAACCCACTGGATGCTCCAACAGCTTTTACTTCCCATAAATATGCACAGTCTAGGTAACACCCACGGGTAGCTCCACTCCATTCCAAAGGGTCACTCTGAGTTGTAATCAACTCAATAGCCGTGTGTTTGATGGTTTCTACACAAGGTGGGGAAAATGCTACCCAACTACTCTTTCATGAGCTAGGAAAATTCAATTGCATCTTTCAACCAATCTATATTTCCTAGAAGCCTGACTTTCAAAATAGTTCTGATTGTTTCTCGTATGACTTTTTAATCAGTGATAAGCTTTAAACCTTGCCGAGCAATTACAGGATTCTTGAGTTATAGGAAAGCAATTTGGTTGAGCCAGAAGTCCAAGTCTAACTTTTGGTTCTCTTTGCAAAGGCTGGAGAATTTATGATTCCCCCCCCCCCAACACACACAGACCGGGCTTGAATTGAAAAGACATGTTGCTATGTGAAAAAAGAAACTGAAAACTAACTACCACACTCATTTCTTCGTATTCCTATATACCTACTTAGACTATGTTTTCCAACTACCCTTTCAGGTTGGTGTGTTCATCGACTAAGGTTCAGCCAATAAAATTTGAGCAGAAAAGATACGCAGCAATTCCAAGTTGGGCCGGTGGAAATCATTCCATCCATAACCCTCCAGGCCTGTTTCCTTCTCTGTGTGGCTGGAGAATTAAAGTTGATAGAGCCACATAATTGATGCAAGAAGTCTACTTATGCAAAGAATCAAAAAGAGTATATATGCCTGCTAATGAGCAACATGGTGAGAACTATATTCTTATTGTACTAAGTAACGGAGGGTTATGGGGTTTCTCATCTAGCAGCTTGTATCACCTTAACTAATACATCTTGGTCATTATCCTTATTTGCATGGAGCAGAGCCAGAGTCAAGTCCTATTACAAGGTTGTCACAGACACAGTTGTTCTAAGACTGAAATTGCCTGAGACTCATACTCTTAAGCAATGCCAGACCTGAAGAAGGTTTTGTAGTGAACCACATCCAGGTGATAAACGGAATTCTGTGCTGATTACCAAAGCCAGAGACCTTAGCACGGGTACTTTCAGTCATCTTCGCAGCCCCACATTCTCTGGAGAGAACAAATGCATTAACTTCTGGAAGTGACTGTGTGCAATTCAGATCACAGATTTCCAAGAAAGTAAACATCTCTCTTATCTACAATTATTTCATCCCTTCCTTCCTCGTGGCCATGAACTCTCATACAGCCATTCCACAAAAGACACACTTCCTGGTTATTTTTTAGGAAGTGAAATGTTGCACCAGGTGTGACACACAACATCAGCATCGGAAACAAAATAGCAGTGTGAATAGGTGCACACTTCCATCTCTCCCCCACCCCCACCCACACCCCCCTCACACACACACAAAACACACTCAGGCTGACCCTGGAAGTGTCAACTTTGTCAAAACCCTGGGAATCAGGCAAAGATTTTCATAGAAAGTAAGTGAACACCGAACTCAGGAAAATGCGGTAAAAGAAAGGTAGAAACTCTTTGGTGTTCTACTCCATTTTACCCCCAACTCCTCCCTTCTGAAGAAGGTGGCAGCCCACAGTCCCAGAGGGGAGAGTCTTGACTCCGACTCTAGAGAGAACACAGAAGACTTAACTTTCAAATCATTGCCTGTCTGTTTTCACCTGCCTGAGAACCGCTGGGAAGACAAAATCAAGACGCTGGCCTGGCCTTGCTCTAGTCTCAGGGCTCACAGAGAGCTGAGGGTAAGTGGGAACCGGCATTCAGCTCTAGCTCTCTTTAGCTGCCCGGGCTCAAGACTGCAATTCAGCATTCAATGTGCAGTTTGTGTTCAGCTGTGGTCTTCTTAGAACTTTTCCTGAATGCTGGTAGGGGGATGGGAAACCCCCACCCCCCAATATTTACAAATTGCAAGTTGGCCGTGCGTATGCTGAGACTTTCCCTCAATGTTTTACTCCAAATTACACTGAGCCTAGGAGTCTGCCCAGCTTTTCACCTTGGGCTGGTTCCACAAACCAGACCCTCACTGCAGTCAAGTCAAGAGGAACTCAGAGTGACCCTACAGGGCAGCTCCTTTGAGTTTCCTGGGCTGTGGATCGTTTCAGGACCCGACGGCCGGCTCTTTCTCCCAAGGAGCAGCTGGTGATTTTGAACTGCTTACTTGTAGCCAGCAGTCCAAGTTGGAATCTATTAAACTATCAAGGCTCCTTTCCTAGGGTCAGTGTAATTTGGGCTACATTGTGAAGGAAGGTCGCAGATAACTAATATGCAGTTTGCAGATATGGGAGAATACCTCTATAGCCAGCTGCATTCAGGACAATTACTAACCAGACCATCGATGAATACATGCTGAAGAGCAAAGACCTTGGCTTCTCCATAGGTCCAGGGTAAGGCTTCACAATCAAGGAAAGTCACTAAGCAAAACCAGGCAACTCTAGTTTGCAACAGTTAGAAACCGAAATCAGCAAACACGGCAAAAGAGGAAGAATGTGTTTTCCAGCATCAGCATATCTTAGTATTCAAATCCCTCTCAACAAAAATCATGAGACAAAGTAAAACAAAAAGGTGGTCAAGTTAAAAGAATAAGTCTCTTCTTCCTTAGCAGGAACAGGGTGGGTTGGAGGAAGGCAGAGTCAGGGAGAGAAGAGGGCTGTTGCAGAAGCTGGTGTTCGTGGCTTGAAAAGGACACAGGGCAATTTGTTACAATGTGTGGTGTCTCCAACTGCACCTAAGTTCTGTGGTCACTGAGAGCCCATTGTTTCTCCCTTCCTGCCATCTATACAATCTATAATGCAAGACCTCATTCCAGGTTCCCTCTGAGTCTCCCCCTTCCTGCCATCTATACAATCTATAATGCAAGACTTCATCCCATGTCCATGCTGAGCCTTCCTTCCTGTCATCTATACAATCTATAATGCAAGACTTATGAGATAAGCTGCCGTACTCAAGGTCAGCAGTTCAAAACCACTAGCCATTCTGTAAGGGAAAGAGGAAGCTTTCTATTCCCATAGGCAGATTCTTGGAAGCCCACAAGAGCAATTCTGTTCTATCTCAGCCAGTCAGTGCGAGGCAGCCTTCACTCAGGAGTGCGCTAGGATTTTTTGTTGCGGTTCCTTTTTTTTTTTTAAGATAAAATAACAGAGACTGTTCCCATGGAACATCCGTCAATTACATATGCTCCAAGGGCTTAAAGAAGAATATGGGCAAAGACTAAAAAAAATAATAAAATTAAACAGGAACGAAACAACATATCAATAGAGATAAGAATTTATAAAAAGGAACCAAACAGAAATGACAACATAAAGACATACAACCTAATTTTAAAATTATCACAAGACTTCCACAAACATTTCTCCGAAGATATTCAAATGGCGAGTAGATACTTGGGACGATGGTCAACATCCATGTTGTCGTCGTCATCGGTGTTGGTAGGTGTCATGGAGCCGGTTCCAACTCAGATTGACACTATGCACCACAGAACAAACACTGTCCCTTCCTGAGTCATCCTCACAATCGCTGTTATACTTGAACCCATTGTTGAAGTTATTGGGCCAGTAAGTCTCACCCAGAACCTTCTTTTTGGCAGTCATTTCACTGTACCAAACAAGATGTCCTTTGCCAGAGACTGATCTCTCCTGGAAATACATCCAAAGTCCATGAGACAAAGTCTCCCCATCCTCCATTCTAAAGAGAATTCTAGCTGCACTTCTTCCAAGACAGATTTGCTTGTTCATTTGGCAGTCCATGACAAGTTCAGTATTCTTAGACAACACCATAATTCGCAGAGATAAATGATTCAGTACTATCCCTTATTCATTGCCCTGCTTCAACATACATGTAAGATACTTGAAAATGCCATGACTTCATAAAGACACTCCATAATTTTTAAAACGATATCCTTGATCTTCAACATTTTAAAGAAGTTATGTGCAGCAGATATGTTCGATATAACATGAACATGATGGTGGACAGATTGAAGCAAGTTCTTGAAAACGTGAATCTTTTGTCCCGTTTTTTATGATGTTGCCCATTCGTCCACTTGTGAGGATTTGCTTTATGTTTTTTTTTTCACATTGATTTGTCATCCATACTGAAGACTGCAGGTCTCTGATTTTCATCAGCAAGTGCTTCAAGTCCTTATCAGTTTCAACAAGCAAGATTTTGTCGTCTTCAATAACAGGCTGTTAATAAGCCTTCCTCCAATCCTGAAGCCGCTTTCTGCTTCTAACTTTTCAGACTATTTGCTCAACATACATACTCATTAAATATGGAAAAAAGACACAATTTTGAAACGCACATTTTCTGATTTGAAAACACACAATTCCCTTGTTTCATTTCAAAGACTGCCTCTTGGTCCATATCCATGTTCCTCATCAGCACAATGAATTGTTCTGGAATTCCCACTCAGAGTTATCCATAACTTGTTATGATTCATATACTCGAATCCTTTAACATAATCAATAAAAATGCAGGTAAGCATCTTTTGGGCATACCCTGCTTTCAGTCAAAATCCATATCACGTGAGAAATGGTATCGTTCGTGCCTGGCTTGCTTTTGAAAATGGCTTGAATTTCTGGAAGCTCCTTGTCAGGGTACTTGCCTTTATGAACACTTCTTGTAGCACTCTCCTGACATCATTGGTTTGCCCTTCTCACTTATCTATGAGCTCCTCGATGGCAGGGATTATGTATTGTTCGCCATATTTATCCCCAGCATTTAGCTCAGTGCCTAAAGAGCAGAGTCATATTAAATATGGCTGGCTGGCTGACAAGGAAGGAAGGAAGAAAGGAAGGGAGGGAGGGAGGGAGGGAGGAAGGAAGGAAGGAAGGAAGGAAGGAAGGAAGGAAGGAAGGAAGGAAGGAAGGAAGGAGAAAAATTGTAGCAGTCCTAGACACCCCCTTTCCTCCAAAGAAAAATAAAAAATACCTTCACAGGAGCCCACCCTGGCACTAAGTGGCCACATTGCTAGCATATTCCTCCTTTCAAACAGAACTGATCCCATCAAGTAGTCAAAAATATAAGTCCTTTCATCTGTACCATGTTTTCCCAGAGTCTCTCTTTCAGGACTCCAAGTACTATATATACTCGAGTGTAAGTCGATCTGAATATCAGCCGAGACACCAAATTTTACCACAAAAACTGCATAAAAATGTGCTGAAAACTCAGCTTATACTCAAGTATATATGGTATATGCCCTGGAATCAAATCAAATTACTCACAAAGCTTGCATATCTTCATCCACTCACTTTCTCTGTCTTTAATCGCAATATTATTTTGGTTGTGTTTTTTTTTTAACTATTTGAGTTTTGGGTGAACGCAAACACTGCAAGTTGAGACCTTATTTGACATTTTCCATGCAGTCATTCGGTGACATTTGTAAATTTACACGTGTCAACTTATCTTTAGTTGTGGTCAGCCTGTTCCCTTTCCAGGACTCTAGTTTCCCTATTTTCCTATCTTCCCACCTTTGCTTTAAAGAAATTGTTGACCTTTTGGTCTCAAACTGATGGTTTTTAAAGAGGAGCACTGATCTTATGGGTGATATCTGTGATTTTAACACTATTATTTTAAAATCTAAATTCTAAGAAGTATGTATATAATGAAGGCAAGTAATTCGTCTTATTGTGAACTATCTGTAGATAATAGGTCCCTGTTCAATAATGGATTTCTAAAGAAAGTTTACAATTTTTATAATCAGACTGATTGTTACTGTATCTTGTCAGAGTTGCCCCAGCCAAATTACATTGGCTTTATGGTACCTCAGACATAGAAATGCTCATGAATGAAGATTCTGGAGAATCCATTAGGGCACTAAAATTGTTATCACAGTACTCTCTCAAAAAGAAAAATAAATAAATTCTGGCATATGCCTCAGATCGCAAAATAGAAACCGAAAAAGTTAATTCTGTCATTTACCTCAGATAAAAAAACAGACCTTGGAGGCATTTTAAATGGGGTTTTTATCTGTAGTCACATTGGGAAGGAAAACAAAAGCTTAATTTTACCTACCTAATCAAACCTAATCAAAACAACATTTCAATTTTCTTCTAAATATGAAGCAAAGGAAAATATAAATGTGTTTTTATTGGAATATAAAATTTTGAGATGTGTTTTAAGCTTTGAAATGTGTTACTTTATTAGAGTTTCTAAATTGTCTAGATGGCCTCCAGAGAAATATGGAAATATTTAAGAACTGCTTCCCCCACCCCCAAATTTGAAACTGAAATTTTAAATAGCTCCTTGGATATATTAAAAGACATAGCCTTCCTTCCCTAGAGCTATCTGGTAAAAATGCATTTTTATGAACTCAACTGACTTAACAAAAAAAAATTTTATGAGCCTCACATTTTATGCCTACAATTTCAAAGTTTCTTCTCATTTTATGCACATAAACTACATTCAGAAGCTTGAATTAATGTTTCTACAATTTATGACATTCTTGTTTAATTTGGAGTGGTTAATAAATGCATTTCCATGGATCACCATTCTCTGTATGCTTGTATCTCTAATATCAATACATTATTCGTTATATTGATACACCACTGATTATTGGATCATTCTCAAAGCAATGTATAGGTTTTCCTAACTTATGTATCATTTATTAGTTCATTTTAAATGTGAGGTTTTTCATTTGAAAATGTCTCTAGAAGCATATATCCCAGGCGAAAGTGGCATGGCCCTTGTAACAGATTTCCAGCCTGCTCCCAACGAAGTAAAATCAATAGAAAGTATAAGTGTAACAATGATCACTATATTTCATCAAATCTAAGAAACCATTGGCTATAAGGCAAACCATTGTTTTGCAAACCACGTTAAATAAAATGAAACTCACTGAGATCCACTCAGTACTGATTCCTAGCAACCCCTTGTGGGTTTCTGAGTGTGTAACTTTATGGGAGTATAAAGCCCAGTTTTATTATCAGTCAGTTCTGATGCTGGTGCTTTCGAACTGCTGACCATGTAGATCACAGCCTAAGGCGTAACCATTCCCTATCAGGACTCCTAGAGAGCCAAGGCAAATAAAAAAATTTGCCAATTCGGTAGTGATTCAATGTGAAAATGCTATTTATCATGAGCAGCATACATATTCAGTGGAAATTAAAATGTTAAACATGTGTATTTTAGGATGATTGAAATGCAAAATTTTAAAAATGCCTCACTAACATTGGTGATATCAACTTTTCCCCCTCTTCTGACAGTTTAAAATCTGGATGACATTAGCTTCTTTCTTCAATGCTTTCATAGCTTAAGTACAATATGTAAACAATAATCCCAACATGTTTATGTTGGCTTTCTAATTACTACTAAGGCTGAGAATTTCCCTCCAAAGGGATGATTTCCTTATATGTCAATTGGCTGTTCATATCAACCAGGGCTCACTTGCATAGATGTTTATATACAGTCAAGTAGCAAGATAACTCAGCAAGTACATTTGTTACATTGAATTCCCCCATCTCTTACATCTCTGCTTTCTGTGTTTGCTATATTTTATTTTAAATGGCAAAAGTTATTTATTTCTATACATTAAAATATCCACCCATGATCATAACCTGCATTTCTGTAATAGTCAAAATGTACTTCCTCTCTAAATAATGTGTAAATGTGATATGACATTTTCTACCACTTGACTTTCTTTTATATTAACTCTTTGTTCCAACAAAATTCATTTAGTGTTTGAGGTCTGGCATTAATTTATCTGAGTGAGTCTCCACACTTCCCTCTTTGACCAACCAGAGAAGCATTAAATTTGTGTTCTTTCTCTCACAATAAAGTTGTTCTCTAGATTATATAATTCTTTTAAATTATGAGGAAAATTATAATGATTTATTAAGCATGACATACAATGTCATATGATATTACCAATAAATTTGAGATGCACAAGAATATTCTGTTTTGCAAATGAAGAAAGTCAAATCATTTAAAAAATATTTTAAATACTCATAATTAAACCATCAAGGCATGACAATGCAATAACAAGAAGCATAGTTATTGTTCTGATTCAGAATCTTTCAATTACCCTACCCTGGTCAACAGAGTGATTTGAATCTTTTCCAGGAAGTTTTATTCTACAATATCATTAAATAATTCTATAGCAAGCTTAATATGTCAGTTCCAATAAATGTCTATTTAGAATAGATTTTGATTTTGAAATATATTTGTTAAGTCTGGTTGGGGACCCCCCCTCGGTATCATATTTTTATTCTAAAGAATTCTTAGCAGTATTATTAGTCATACATATTTTCAAGATAAAAATCACTGTTCTTTCATTCAAAAAAACTTGAATTGTCACATTCATTAGATTGTAATATCTATTTTTTTAAAAATAAGAAAAATGGGCATCTCGACTGCCATTGGGACATATCACTTTATTTGTACATGTCTTTGTCCACTTTCCCATAGTGTTGGATTTTATAGTGTAATGAATTCCATATGTCCGGAATGGCATTAATATCAAATAATTTTAGAGTTCTTGTATATAGCTGCTTTATTCATTGCCTCTTTGGATTGGTGTTCATTAATATATCAGTGTGAAATGAATACTAGTGAATTCACTTTAGAGCCTGCAATATTCCTGTACGAGGTTACTCTCCCCTTACAATTTCTTTAGTTAATAACGTGGGATAGTCTAAATCACAGGTTCTCAACCTGTGGGTCACAACCCCTTTGGGGGGGTGTCAAAAGATCCTTACACAGGGTTCACCCAATTCATAGCAGTTGCAAAATAACAGTGATGAAGTAGCAACGAAAATAATTTTATGGTTGGGGGGGTCACCACAACATGAGGAACTGTATGAAAGGGAAACGGCATTAGGATGTTGAGAATCACTGGTAAACAGATAATTGATTTCTATAAAAAAACGGACTTATTTCCTGTTTCACAGCCATAACTTTAATTTTTCTTACCTTTGCAGGATGCTATTGTTAGCAATTCTAAAGAAGTATCTCACAAGGGTTTTTTGTTGTCATTGATATTTTTAGTTCACAAGGCAATATCAACATTTTCTCACTGTAAAGCAATAAATCCATTGTTTTACATGTTATTTCCTGGCTTTCAATACAGTCCCTGCAATATCAAAGAGACGCTGGCTATCTGACATTTCATTTAACTAATAGATACTTTCTTTTGATTCCCAATAAGGAAGAGGTATGCCTTTATTACTGTTTTGTTTTTTTTACTTTGAGGGAATTTTATCTGTATTTTAATTTTCTTAATTTTGTACCCTGAACTATTTGTTAACAGTTAATGAAACTTGTGGCTCTTTTGGCCCTATGTCTTCATTTAATTTTAAATGTTTTGTTTTGTTTCATTGTAAAAATCATTTTATTGGGAGTAAATATACAGATCCTATCACTGCATAGTTCCATCACATCAAGCAGTATTGTACAATTGCTACCACAATCAGTCTCAAAACATTCTCTTCCTTCTTGAACTCCCAGACATCAGCTCCCTTTTATACTCCACCAACAACCACTGTACACCCCCCCCCAAAAAAAAAACATTATTCTACTTGCTGTCCCTGTAGGTTCATCAACCCTAGGTTTCACATACCGAAAAAACAGAAAATCATATACCACAAATTAAAGAAGATGACCCTCAATGGCATAACATGTCTGAGATAAACCCCAATAAGAACAAACATAAAACAAAAATATGCGTACAATGTTGAAAACTAGCTCATGCCTAACGTGCATCAGAAGGGGGAGCGACTGACAAAGTTTTAACCGTTCAAGTCAAGTGTATCATTCTGATCGTCTACATTCATCTGTCCAATGCACTCGGTTTAGTAACCATTTTCCTCCCATCCCTCGGTTACAGATCGAAGGAAATCACAGGAGGCTTATTTCCGATGTAGTTTTTATGAATGAATCTTGGGTTCCATCATCCATGAGATTCTGCAAACCGGATTCTCACAGTTTAGGCTATGATACTAATCCCTCCTTTGATTTTGGACTATATGATTTACAATCCTTCAAAAACTGATGATGGTGTGCTTCTTCCGTGTGGTCAATTGACATCTCACTTAGATGGCTGCTTGTTTGAAGACAGGTTTTTAAGACCCCAAAAGCTATTTTATCCGATAGCCGAGCACTATCTAATTTCTCCGCCACACTTTACTATAGCATCCATATCTCCTTTGTTCACTTTCTGAGGGCAAGTTTTGAGCTGAGGCCATGATGTAAGAAGAAATTGTTCTTAATTGGAGCTAGGATTTAGTGAGAGCCCCAAACCCATTCCTGGATCTATGTTTTCTTGTTGTTGTTTTTAATCTGCCTTTGGCTCCCTTTCAAAACCTCCTTGCTAATTTATGAGAGCATCATATTGATCGTAACCATGGGCATAACGATCACCTGTCAATATTGCCTTTGATTAGTCCTTGACAATAATTTTTAAAGCCCTGTTGAGAGAGGAATATTCGACCAATGTAGGTTAAATCCATATCATAGTACCTGAATTATTCATTTGTGAAGAATCAATCCTTTCATGTTATTTATACAATTAATGGGAATTGATTGTTAGGGAAATTTTATAATAATATTCACTGAGAACATCAGTCACAAGTTTGCCAGAATAATATATACCTTAATACAGCATCTAGGGCATTGATGTAGCAAGACCATGATTGTCTGCCTATCAACAGCTCCACAATCTTGGTACAGCAGTCTTACACTTCCTCAGACACCATGAATTTTCAGTCCTAAGTCGTCAGGTTACAAATGTGTCTGAGGTAGAGTCCAGTTCACCCAGTGGATTTTCCACATCAGATCTCACTGATGCGGCCCCTGAAGCAGGCCGTGTGCCCTGAAGACCCAGGATTCAATGCCCCAGTGTTCCATGCCACCCCGACTGGGTCCCCAGGATGTGCCCAGCAGCCTGGGCCAATGCGGCCCATTCAGTGCATACCACCAGGGATACGCCCCACTTTGAGTTGCCCAAAGCAATTTAAGTCCTTCTTCCCACCTGCTAAGTTGGTCCTCCTGTTTTTCCTACCAACAGACATACATTTGTGTTCCCCAAGACATGTTTTCTCTCTTTCCCCTCTCTTGGCTTGTTTTACCTATTAGTATCTCTCACACTTCTGATAGGGCTGTCTACCTGTCCACGGGAACCTCATGATAGAGTTTACATGGCAGCCACTGAGTCGACAATATCCCCTTCCCCTTCCTTAACCATTTGATCCCAGCTGACATGAGGTGCCCTCCGGCAAAGTGAGCTTTAAGAAACATACCTAGAGAGAGGATGGTGTATGGTTCCTTGCCACCAGTCAGGCTCTCTACCAGGCTGTCTGACCACACTGGCAAGCAGACCGAATGCACTTCAAGCCTGAGCTGATGCCCGTTCTGTTCATTGTTCCTACAGCAATGGACTCACACAGTATTTATCCCTTTGTGATTGACTAAGTTCACTCAGCATAATGTCTTCCAGATCCCTCCAGGCCTTGAGGTGTTTCATCGCTTTTTAGCGGTGCATAGTATTCCATTGTTTGTATGTCCCAGAGTGGTTTTTTTATCCACTCTTTTACTAGTGAGAATTTAGGCTGTTTCCAATTTCTTGTTATTCTAAAATATGCTTAAATGAACATGGAGGAGCACAGGTCCATTCACGATCGGTTTCCTATTTCTTTGGGGTACACAAGCATGCCCAGTAATGGTATTGCTGGGTCATATGGTGTTTCAGTTTCTATCTGTGTTAGAAATCTCCATATTGCTTTCCTCAGTGACTGTACATTTCAAAAGCCCACCAGCAGTGAATCAAAGTTCTAATCTCACCACACCCTCTCCAGCATTTGTCATTCTGTTTTTGTGTTTTCCTTTTCTTTTAGCTGGGCTATGGTTATGGGTATTAAATAGTATCTCATTGTTGGTTAACATGAATTTACCAGATGGCTAGTGACTGGGAGCATTTCTTCATGTGTTTATTAGCCATTTGGGTGGCATCCCTTGTGAAACATCTGTTCCTTTGTCCATCTTCTCAGAGGCTTGTTAGGTGTTCTTTCCTGTTGTAGGCTTATAGTATACCGTAGTTTATAGTAATTAGTCCTTTGTATGTTATGTAATTGCTAAATATCTTTTCCCAATCTGTGTGATCTCTTTTTACTCTTTTAATTAAATCTTTTTATGTACACAAGTGTTTAACTTTTAATATGTCCCACTCATCTACTTTGTCTTCCACAGAGGGTGCTTCCTTGGTTATATCTGGTAGCCCGTGTATTCCCTGTACTAAGGCACTTAGATTTGTCCTATTTTTCTCATTGATGGCCCAGGTAGCTTTGGGGTTTACATTTGGGTCTTTATCCATCCTTGAGTTTGTGTGTGTGTGTGTGTGTGTGTGTGTGTGTGTGTGTGTGTAGGGTGAGATGTGGACCTTGTTTTCTTCTTCTGCCAATGGATATCTAGGTTTTCCAGCACCATTTTTTGAAGAAGGCCTCTCCTTCCCACTTAATGCTTACTGGGCCTTTGAAAAAAAAAAGTTGTCTTTATACAGATATTTTTATTTCTGAGTTTTCTGTCCTGATCTATTGGCCAGTATGTCTAATAGATATTTTCATATATGATTTTTCAGTAACTACTGAGATAACTGTGTGATTTTGATTTGTATTTTACTGGACGATAAATTACAAAGAGAAACCATAAAGAATGCCTGGGTTCACTTTTTTACTTGTTGAACAAACTCACGCCCTGATCTGTTGATGACACTGGAGATACACTGGTGAAGAAAGCCCTCATTACAGTCAATTTCCAGTAGAATTATAACTATTTAGTCAAAACCAGAAGATTATACCAATGTAATAATATATTCTTTTTGAATCATTTTATTGGGGCTCATATAATTCCTATCACAATCCTTGAATCCATCCATCGTGTCCAGCACATTTGTACATTTGTTGCCATAATCATTCTCAAAACATTTACTTTCTACTTGAGCCCTAATATCAGCTCCTCATTTCCTCCCTCCCTTCCCATTCCCCTCTCCATCATGAACCCTTGATAATTTATAAATTACTATTTTGTCATGTCTTACATTGTCCAACGTCTCCCTTCACCCAATTTTTGGTTGTCCATCCCCCAGGGAGGTTTTATGTAGATCCTTGTAATCGGTTCCCCCTTTTTACCCCCACCTTCCCTCGACCCTCCATGTATCTCCACTCCCACCACTGGTCCGGAGGGGATCATCTGTCCTGGATTCCCTGTGTTTCCAGCTGCTATCTGTACCAATGTACATCCTCTGGTCTAGCCAGGTTTGCAAGGTAGAATTGGGATCCTGATATTGGGGGGAAGAAGCATTTAAGAACTAGAGGAAAGTTGTGTTTCATCATTGCTACCCTGCACCCTGACTGGCTCGTCTCCTCCCCACAACCCTTCAGTAAGGGGTGTCCAGATGCCTACAGATGGGCTTTGGGTCTCCACTCTGCACTCATCCTCATTTGCAATGACATCATTTTTTTGTTCAAAGAACAGGTATCAGGCATCAAATAATATATTATTTATATTAAAATTATATTTGAGTATCCAGAATGCATGTTAGAGATGAAAAAGCACAAATAATGAATCTATATATTGGTCCCTTCCTCCTTGACATCAACTAGATCTCCTTATAAACACTGATGGAATTTTCTAGCTATATGACCAAAGAAAGTCTTCCAGGACCTACAAAAAGAATCCTTTCAGCATTACATACCTGAACTTTTTAAACTGTTCATTGTAAGTAACTCTTCAATTGATGTATTAATGAGCTGAATGGCGAACAGAAGCTAGGCCCTCTGGCTACATGACTAGCAAATTTTTTTTTAAAGTCCACCAAGCAAAGTGGACTTCCTGGGCTCTCTGACCACTCAGAGTTACTCCTCTCAGATACCAATGTGGTATATGAATCTTCTTTCTGGTACCTTTTGCTAGTCATTAGAAATCTTGGGTAATATTCCTGCCTTCTATGAATCTAATTGACAATTCAACCCTGTGTTACAGTAGTAAGTACAGCATGCTGTTTGTGGAGTTGGTGTTTGGGCGGGGGAGGGGAGAGTTGTTTTGTTGAATTAAAAAAAAAAAACCCTCTCCACAGACACAGGCTTTTGTGGTTCCAAAGCCAGTCCTCGCCCACACAACAGCAACCAATTTAGTTCAACAAACACATATCAAGTATCTGGTAAGTGTCAGACGCTGATTTAGTTCTGAAAATACAAAGGCAAATCAATTATGTATCTGGCTTTCATTCAATTATAGTCCAGTGAGTCAGGAGATTCAGCCCATTAAAAGCTGGAGAATGAAATTTGTCTTGCTGACATGAGTCTGGTACGAGCTGCGTCGAAGACAGATGCTGGGGGACTGCACCCTCCCCACAGCACAGCTTTCTTTCAAGCCCTATCCCATCCCCACCAATGGCTTCACCATTTATTCATATAAGAGTTTCTGTTATTACTTTTATTATTGAAATGCTTTCTTAATGGAGCAGGAGACGCACGTAGGACTCCATCTATTTTACAAATGTTGCAGAAATTACCAGTGCCCAACACATATCCCAGGGGCTACCCCAGCGTCTCCCACAATGAGTTCCTAAACAAACTACTACCTGTCTTTCTGTAGACATCGTCTGCTGGCAAGAGTCTGTGGGGTCTATACAGACAGCCCAGAATATAACACTATAATTAATATTCATCTCGACCAGCAAGAAACTGGGACAATCAATGCTGAGGTATGTTGCCTGAAACAGCTCAGAGGGTCGCCACCTTCTTCAAAAGTTGAGATGAGTTCCCAACAGCTTTCCCTTTATTGACATCTTGCCTTTCCCTCTTTTCATTACCTAAGTTTCTCACTTGATTTCTTGAGACGACCTCTCAAATAAATTACTTCAACACGAAGCTTTGTTTCTGGTTCTGATTTGCAAGAAACTAAACTAACACAACGGGAAAACTTTGAGGTTTCTTTACTGAGAAAGTCACTAGGTAGACATTGGTTAAAATTGAGACAAACAGGAGAACTGTGAAATCTCCTTGCTCTGCTCACCAGATTGGCTAATTTTGGCTGTTTGAATAAAACTTGTTTACTATAGGTCTTTGAAGATCATATCTCCCTAAAGCGTCACCATTCCAAAAGGCACATACATTTCTACAATTCCAATATCACTTTGTAAGATTTCCTCATTAATCACCACAAAAAGTTACCCATCTGTATAGCATGAAACATTTTTAGTATAGCATTGTTTATATCTATCAACTATTTGTCTCTTTCATCACATAATAATATTTTGAGCATGCCAACCATTTTGTATTCAGTACATGACACAGAAAGGCTTTCAGAAATAGTTCATGAATACATGAAGGAATATAAATAACCAATATTCCACTAGATATCTCCAACTGGGATGTCCAAGTTCAGCATATTAAAAATTAAAATTATCTCCCATCCTATTTTATTCCCCTCATTTGATTTACTTTACTATATCTCAGTGAATGATATAATCCCAATTTGTCTCACTGAAGCATGTCAAGACAGTTTCTATACTACAAAATAATCTATTCCTGGAGGATGTGGTAGCAAATATGAAAATACTAATATGAGTTTTGTGACTGATTTTGGGTTAAATCTTTGACAAAGACTTCAGGGATTTTTTTCTATGCACTTGTGTATTATTACACTAGTTTAATTTTTTCTGATATCTGACTTTATTAACTTTTATTTTTCATTAATTGTACCAATAATATCTAAATTTTATGTCAATTATGGCAGTGAAATATCAACCATATCAAAATATCATCTTTGTTGTTTTATTTATTTCAATGTAATTTTCCTATTTAATTTGAATTCATGTTTCCAAATATATTTGTTACTTTCACCTTATATGCATATTAAAAGAGAAATAAATATCATCTTATTTAATATTTACTGTTACTATTTGTTGAAACTCTATTTTGTTCAAATCTTTTCATTTTTAAATTGCTATTGATATTTATCAGCTATTCTTTCAAATCCAGGAATATTTTTAGAGAATATTTTACTCTATGTGGGGGCCTCATTTTACAACTTATTTTTTCTGACTTATCTGAGAATGTGGTGGCTTATCTTTGTATCTACATACTTATTTGTGTTTGTTTTCTTTTTATTAATTTTTATTTTATTTCATTGGGGGCTCTTACAGCTCATCACAATCCATACATACATACACTTTGTCAAACACATCTGTACATATGTTGGTATCATCATCTTTTTCAAAACATTTTCATTCTACTTGAGCCCCTGGCATCAGCTCCTCATTTTCCCCTCTTCCTTCCCCACCCAAAATAAGTTATGCTGACTGACATTTAAATAGAATATGTTGTTCTGTTTGTTTGTTTGCTTTTCTTTTTCTGGCAATATTTCCTTTTTGTCTTGCATGGTTGAATAATGTACTTTCTATGACAAGGCTTTGTTTCTTTTGTTTGTCCTGTCCTGGTGGCAAAGTTACAGATCGTTTGTGGATAAAGACCCCTGGGCTCCAAGAACAGACCAAAGGAGTTCTCTCCAGGAAGAAGTGGCTGCCATGCCTGGAGACAGGGAAGCAGCGGTAAAGGACAAAGGTCAGATGCGGAAAGTGCAAGAGCAACAGGCTAGAACTCTCTGGGGAGCCTCCAAACCCATAAAGGAACCAAGTTCTTTCTTCTTCTCTTTATTTGTTCTCTGTATCTGTGGTCCTATAGCTGCTTTGCATTAATTCAATATTTTGGTTTGGGTTGTGTATTTTATCTTTCCCTTATATGATAAATGTGTTTATAAACCTTACTCTCTCTGATATCCACTCTCACATTTTGCATTTATAGAACAGACCTTAGATGATCCAATTATCTGTCTGTCTGTAAATGCACATTAGTCTAATATATCTTGCTTTGGTTTGGTGTTTTAATATAGCTGTTGACCTTTCTTATGCACATTTAATGTTATGATTGATTTTTATATCATTCTCTATCACTCTGTGTTCATTTTTAATGTTGTTATTGACTTGCTTTTTGTATTAATCTGTTTCTGTAGATGATTTCAAAATCTTTATTTCCTTTTATGCTGAACAAGAAGATAATTTGATCTTGTTCTCTAACATCATTATGTACCACTAACATTTGTCCAAAGCTTTACATTTCATACAATATAATAAAGGAGCAGTTTTGTGCACATTTTAATTCTATTGTTTTCCATATTTTATAATAGGAATATTGATTGCTATTTCTCAATATACTTCATTTCTTAATCTTGCAGCTGAGTAACCAGAGAATATCATAGACAGAAATGACCAATTTATTTCCATGAATTCCTGAATCATGTGAATTACTGTTGGGAAAAGCCTGCTCTATTACTTAAGCGTCACCTGCTGCCCATCATGTGGTAGAAATGGCAAGAATTGTTGGAACAGCAAGAGCTTCTTCCTAAGTCATAACTAAATGCTTCCTTCTATTGTTTTGTGCCTGGGGAAAAAGAGTTTCCATGCTGCATGGAAGATTTTGTCATATTCCTGAAGACCATTATTAAATCCCCCTTAGTTGTGTTATCGCTTTAACTCTTAAGAATTTCACTTTCTTCATCATCTTTTCATAGGTCTTAACTTTATTTACATATGAATCCTACTCATGATCTACCTATTGTTTATGTTTTGTAAATTCTGGATTACACAGCACTCAATTAAACACATAATAAAATCTAAGAATATTTCCAAAGACTGGGGTCAGATTGCTACTCACTAGAATTCACATATCATCTGCTGATTTTCTTATATCTAAACAGGTGTTCCCTGCTCTATTGCTTGGTGATCCCTTTTTTGCAGGCCATCCTTTCCTCCAGCTACTTCTCCAGTGCATCCATTTCACTGTGAAGGCTGATGTTTGCACTGACTATATGTGCTTCCGCAACAACTGGGGTAATCATCCATTTAATATATAAATCACTTAATTAGTCAATCTGGCTAATGGATAGCATCAAATTTAGACCTTTTAAAAAAATTTCGATGTCACTCCTGCCCAGTTTTATTCTAAGACCTTTTAAGAAGCCTTAATAAATATTCCATCACCCAAGTGACATGTGAAACTACCTTGTGGGAGAATTGTGAAGCAGTTTGCTTCGCTCAACATTTAAAGACTTGACAATCCAACAGGCAGTTCTACTCCATCCTATAGGTTCTCCATGAGCAAAATGGACTCCCTAGCAGTGGCGCTTTGTGAAGCTTAAGGATTGCAGTTTTCAATATGGATTACTCAACAGAGAGCAAGTCAAAATCCTCACAACTGGACAAAGATTCTTTACCTCTGGATCAATAGGTCGTAATAGATGAAGAAGAGATTGAAGTTATTAAAGATATCATCTTGCTTGGATCCACAATTAGTACTTATGGAATCAACAGGCAAGAAATCAAACGAAGCGTGCTGCAACTGGGTAAATCTTCTGCATCATATCTCTTTAAAGTGTGGAAAACCAAAGCTGTCACTTGAGCCATGGCATTTTCAATCGAAATGCAAGGTAATCAGTTTGAAACAACCAGCTTCTGTATAGGAGCAAAACAGGGCTTTCTGCTCCCTTTAAGAGTTACAGTCAATTCTTGTGATCAATTCCCCTTTTCTCCCCCCACCTTCCCCTTATCCTCCTGATATCTCTGTTCTCATTGTTGGTCCTGAGGGTTTTAACTATCCTGGATTCTATAACCCCCTCCTAGGAGGACGAACAACAGAAATGTCAGTGAAGGGTGACAGAGGACGATGTAAGATATGAAAATAATAATCTATAATTTATAAGGGGTTCATAAGGGATGGAAGGCGGGGTAGGTTGGGGGCAAAGGGAGGACCTGCTACCAAGGGCCCAAGTAGAAAGAAAATGCTTTGAAAATGATGATGGCAACATATATACAAATGTGCTTGAAACAATGAATGGATGTATGGATTGTGATAAGAGATGTAAGAGCACTCAATAAAAGTATTTAATAACCAAAAAAGAGTTACAGTCTTGGAAACATTGACTCGGTGGTATTAAGTTTTTGTTTTGTTTATGTTTTCATATCCACGTGAAAGTACCATAGACTGCCAAGGGAACAGACAAATCTGACTTGGAAGAATTCAGGATGGCAAGACTTCGCCTCACATATGTATACATGTTATCAAGAGAGAACAGTCATGGAAAAGGGCATCATGCTTGGTAAAAGCAGCAAAAAACCAAAGAACCTCAATGAGTAGGATGAACTCCGTGGCTGCAACAATGGGCTCAAACTTGAGACTGGTGAGGATGGCCCAGGGACAGGAAGGGTTTCGTTCTATTGTGAGTAGGATCTTAAGGAACCAGAACCAGCTTGATGAAATTAACAACAAATTCTAGTTATTGGACAACATGGTTCATATTTTAGGATGTGTACAATTTGATCCTGTGGTGAGACATTCTCTTCTTATTTTACTATTTGCACACACACACACACAAAGCTAATTTATTGTTTTGTGGTATCCATTTACTTACTGGAATTCTATATTGGAATATGGTTGCATGTGTATTTGCATCTTTCGTGAATTCTCCATATTACACTGAGCCTTCGTCCACTTACCACCAAATGAAAAAATGCACTTCTCTTTCATATGACTCCTGGTCTCCAATACTGGTGAATAGATGGGCTTCCAGGAACTGGGGAATGGATATACATGACTAGTTCTGAACTGTAATTCCTGAGATATTTTTCCCCAAGAAAAAGCAGCTATTCTAATCAATGTTGCTTTAATGGAAGAGTTCTTAATAAAAATGCTGTGTGCCTCATACATGTTATCTTAAAGGTGCAGTCGCCTTTCAGGGGCAAATAATTTTGGGAATTTGCAGATTCCATTTTAATTTTCGATGTGTAATACATGCTCTTGATACAAAAATAAAATCTAAAGGACTTACACTGAAGAACAATACTATCTCCCTCTGCTGCACACACACATAACTCCCACATACAACAAAGTCCCACTCTCTAGAAGCAAATCTTCTACAATCGATTTAATTCTGATTTTTCTAGTGCTTACCTTCTGAACATTACATAAAAATCATATGTACCTTTTCTTGAGTTTTCTCTATTTTCCTCCCACAAAGAATGACTTCCTAAAAGAAAAAATGGAAATTTATCTCCCTCTCCCCTCTCCAGCCCCCCTTAACTCCTCCCAATTGGGGATAAAATTAATTCTAGTGTTCTCATTGAAAACACAAATAACTTATGTTATTTGAGCATATTAACACACCTCACTCTTCTTTTCTCTCCATGTTCTAATTTCGGTTTTAGCATGTGTGGTGTCGATTCCAACAATATCTAAATCATCCGGTTAGCTAATATGTTCTAAACCCCAAAGGGTCTATTCCTATAGGGATATAAATATTGCTCCGTTGAAGAGTCATTAGTAGTTGGGATGAGATTTCCTCTCTACTGAGCCAAAGACTTACTGCAGATTCACTGTAATGATAACCCTCCTAGCACCTAGCATCCAGTTCAGATGGATTCTCGCCATCGTGAACTTCTTCAACTCCTGTGGCACATCTGTTTCCCATTTAGAGCAGGGCTTTCTATATACTTTTTTGTGGTTGTTTATTCTCACATTTACAGTTGACTTACCTTTTAGGAATTCAGAGGTTTATTGGGAATTAATTCATTACTGTGAAAGGAAACAGGGGGAAGAGCCTCTGAAGCCAATGCAGTGCTGATATGGTTTCAAACAACTCAATGGGTTCAAGGAAATGTCCAGGACTGACTACTGCCCTGCTCAGTGACTGGTTTGAGGCTACCCAGGAAAAACAAGGCCTAAGCCCCAATGCTGTGTTGAACCCCAAAATTACTGCTGGAAGTTGTCAGCTCGCTGCACCCCTTGAAGCTGAATAGCAAATTCTCTTCTGAAGGTAGAAGGCAGATCCAAGCATGCACCTGTACTTCATTTCACCTTCATATTGGTTCAATCATTTGGCAGGGTAGAGCAGCCTAAATTCATTTTATTGGGGGCTTGTACAATTCTTATCACAGTCCATACTTCCATCCACTGTGTCAAGCACATTTGTACATATTTTGCCATCATCGTTTTCAAAGCATTTTCTTTCTACTTGAGTCCTTGGTATCAGCTCCTCACTTTTTCCTCTCCCTCCCTCATGAACCCTGGATAATTCATAAATTATTATTACTTTTCCATTGCTTAATTTATCAGATGTCTCCCTTTACCCCCTTGTCTGTTGTCCATTCCCCAGGGAGGGGGTTATAGATAGATCATTGTGATTGGTTCTCCCTTCCTCCCCCACCCCATCACCTTCCCCTTACCCTCCTGGTATGTCTACTCTCAATATTGATCCTGAGGAGTTTATCTGTCCTGCATTCCCTGTGTTTCCAGCTCTTATCTGTACCCATATACATGCTCTGGTCTAGCCAGATTTGTAAGCTAGAATTAGGGTCATGATAGTAGGGGGGAGGGGAGAGGAAGAAGAATTAAAGAACCAGAAGAAAGATGTAAATTTCATCAGTGTTACACTTCACCCTGACTGGCCCGTCTTCTCTCCACAACCCTTCTGTAAAGGGATGTCCAATTGCTTACAGATAGGCTTTGGGTCTCCACTCCACACTCCCCTCCTCATTTACATTATGATTGTTTGGTCTGGGTCTTTGATGCCTGATACATGATCCCATCAACACCTCATGATTACAAAGGCTGGTGTGCTTCTTCTATGTGGGCTTTGTTGTTTCTTAGCTAGATGGTCACTTGTCTACCTTCAAGCGTTTAAGACACCAGACGCTCTGTCTTTTGATAGCTGGGCACCATCAGCTTTCTTCACCACATTTGCTTATGCACCTGCTTTGTCTTCAGTGATCATGTCAGGAAGGTGAGCATCTCAGAGTGAAAGCTTATTAGAACAAAAGTGTTGTGTTGAGAGAGTACATGAGAGCCAATGTACGCCGGCTTCCTTAATACTAAACCTATACATATATGCACATAGATCTATTTCCACATCCTCATATATAAATATATTTATATAAGTACATGCCTGAATTTAGACCTCTATAAATTCCCTTTGCCTCCTAGCTCTTTCCTCTATTTCCTTTTACTTTCCCCTTGTCCCACTATCATGTTCAGCCTTCATTTGGGATTCAGTCATTCCTCTTGGTGTCATTGCCCTTGATCAAGCCTTACCAGGCCTCCTACACCCTCCTCACCACCAATTTTCAATCACTTGTTCCCTTTTCCCTGGGTTTGCTAACACTCATTTCCTTTCCCCTGCCTCCCCTTCTCCCATATCCCCCCAGAACTGTTGTCCAGTTGTTCTCTCTTCTGGCTTGTTTATCCTCTGCCTACCCCTTCCAGATAGACATGCAGAGACATCAATATGCACAAGCACATGAAAGAGGACAACAAAGCAAAAATAGAAAATAAAATAATAGCTACAACAGCAGGAAAAACATAAAAGGCAATGACAAAAGAAAGAAAGACAGAAAAGCCTGTAAAGAAAAGCCTGTAAATAGTTCAAGGTCTAATTGTTGTCCTTTACGAGTGTTTTCCAGTGGAGGCTGATGGGACGCCACGCCCTGGTCCCATGCGCTCACATTTTATACACATTTTTTCTCAAGTGTAAGAAATTTCCTTGACTTGATTTTCTAAAACTTCTACTTTAAGTTTACGCTTTCAAAATCAGATGCTTAATTTCCAGAGTTCGTTCTTGCTTTTCCTCTCTATTTTTTTGTTTTTATTTTAGAGTCTCCATATCTTCTGAGTACAACGAGGAGACCAAAGTGAGATTTCTTAGTGTTATTCAGGTACCAGAACCCTCTTTCTTTGATGATCAGTTTGTTTCTTTACCAGTTCCTGTGTTTGCCGCATGCTTCAATAATTAAAAAGTCTTTATGTAGATCTAACCCTCAGAGACCTCTTATGTTAGAATTAAAAAGACACTTTGTACCTTGATGGGATATGGGAATTGGCAGATTTCGTTTTACAAGGCCCACAAATTTGAGAATGTGGACATCAACATCCCCAGGTAATTTGTTCATGTTAATTTAAAATAAAAGTCAAATGGGTGTGCCTTGTGCACACATTGTGGATGGTGTGGTTTGATTGGTTTTGTTTTGTTTTGTGAGAATAAACTACTGAGTGGTGTGTTCTCTACTTGCCTGAGAACTGTGAGGACAAGGTATTGACTAAAAGAAGCCTAATGACACAATCACTCTGTCAGTAATGTTTTATGAAATTACAGCCTTTATCTGTCCCCCTTTGATCATTCTTCTTCAGACTTTCACCCTACATTATTCGTGCAAACTCTGCATCTGGAACTCTCCAAGGATCATCTGCAAGGACCATCTGAAAAATTCAACTCTCCTTCAGCTACAGAATTGTCTTGTATTTTCTAGGCTGGTTATTCTCATTTTATTTCACCTATCAACAGAGTGGTATCTCCTTTATTGTCTTCTAGAAATTTGAGATTCTCTTTGGGTGAAATTTGAGATTCATCTTTGGGTAAATTTATTGCTTTATCATCATTTTACTACTCTCTTATAAGGGAGAAAATCACGTGAGCCTTATTTGCCATTTTAAACCCTAAGACTAGTCCAGTGTTCTTCCCATAATGGTAGATAGACATGGATCTCTGATGGTGATTATGGTTCCCTGGAACATGGTGTGGAACCATGTTGAAACTGTCAACCCTCGGCACTGTTGTTCCTGTGTGGGTTCTAACTCACAGTGGCCCTGTACGATAGAGTAGAACTGCCTTATATAATTCTCTAAGTTGAAAACTTTATGGGGGCATATTGTCAGGTCTTTTCTCAAATGGTGGGGAATAAAATGAAATGGCTATTGGATTCAAACCATTGACAATTCAGTTAGTAGACAAGACCTTACCCACAGGCAACAAGGGCTCTTTCCTCCAATCATAGACCTATTGAATTGGGAACTCTGAAGGGGAGGCCCAGCCCTACATGCTTTCAGAAGTCTTCTACAGGACTCTGATGCATACTCACATATTCTGCACGTGTCTTCATCTTCATCTCCCTAGGGATAAAGGCACCTATTCATAGATCCATGGACTAGAGCCTGTCAGGTCCAGCCTGATTTCCACCAGGCATAACAATCTTCCTCAGTTAGGATTCAGGCATGGATCCCCAAAAGTCCTAGGAGCAATAATTTGGATAGAAGCTCAGGTTCAGCCCTGATTTAACTTTTCAGTACTCATCTTAATAACTGTTTTGATAACTGGATATCTGCCTTTACCTTTGTTTTGATCATCACATTTACATTTCAGAACCCCCAAGAAGCTGTCCTTCAAACTACTACCTAATTGGCTTTGACTATGCCTGGTATAAAACCCGGCAAAATGGCTGGAGATGTGCACCTTGCTTGACTTTCTCCGGGATTCTATATTCTCGTCAGGATACCTGAGATACTCTGTTTGGCTGAAATACTATATCTTCTCTTGGCACCTATACACAGATCGGAAACTCAGGCTGCTGGCAACCTAATATGCAACTACAAAAGAGAAATCAGCCAGTAAACTTGGTTGCATTTGTTCAACATCCTGATCAGAGGGCGAGTGGTAACCCACCCAATCAATTGGCAACTGACAGAAGCAATTATCTGTGCCATGCCATTTTTAGAGTGTCATCTGTGATTATATTTAGACTGAATTTACAGAGAAGTGCATTTGCCAGGTGACCTGCAGAGCAGCCTGCTGGGGAGAGTAAATAATGGGAGGACTGACTTTTCAGTTCCCGGAAATGACATGTTGGCCTCCCTCGTGGGAGATTTTCTGACTTGATTTGGTGGAGGCCATCCTATTCCATCTGGGGAGATCACAGCAGGGATCCTTCTTGTGTGCCGTTAATAGCAAGGGGCAGTTCTCTGACTCCAAGCAACACTGTGCAAAGGTTTTGGAGGTTTCAGTAACCCATCAAAACCATAGCCAACATGTTTCTTCCAGCCAACCTCCCCTTCTTGACCTGAATGCCAAACCTACAGCGCCTCCTCCTTGTTCGATGCACATTTTATTCCTGGTTCTATTTGAAGATGACAAAAGAAAGGGAATTTTTCATTCTAGGGTGTGGGGAAGTAAAATGATTTGAAATGAATCTTCTACCCACATTCTTCTTTGTAGCTCCCACCAAAAGATTGGGAGGGACAGTACAAATAGAGTGGGTGAAACACTAAGATAGGGGACTGTTCACTTTTGTCATTCCACTGGGTATGTAAGAATGAGCCATCTCAGAATCAATGATATGGGATACTATGACCATCCAAAAAAGAAGAGCCACCCGAGAAGTATATGGACGAGACCTATGGCATGGCCGAGGCAGCAGAGGCCAAAGCAACAAGACCATAGGACAGAGCAGAGGAGCTGCCCTGAGACCATGAGATCAAGTGGTGGATTTCCCAGTTCAGTTAACAAAACAGAGGCCAAGGACCCATGTGGCTGTGAGGCCAAACACCAGAGATAGAGATATTCCAAAACAGCTAAGAAGGGGCTTGACACATCAAAGCACTGTAGTTTTAACTTTTTGTAACCTGTCAGCTTATCTAATAATCCCTATGATTGTGAGTATTACCTGGGAGTTCTGTGTGACCCTTGCAACAAATTACAGAACCCAGCAGAGCAGGAGAGTGCCATGGGAGGAACAGTGAATGACTGAATCATTCAAGAAGGATGGAGGGTGACAACCTGTCTGACCTCGGCCTTGAGGAAATTGGCTTTGAGCTATGTAGAGTTAGTATCTCTTCTTTTTGAAGTCAAAGGAGGTCAGACTTGGCTTCTACTTCATTACCTCATAAAACATGCAATCTAATGGATTCAGGGGTTTTTCTGAGCCCTAAGAGAAACAACTCAAGGGAGCCATTAAGATCTAAATATGATAAGCAAGGTCCTCTATTTAACATCAATTAAGATATTTTATAGAGTAAAATCCTTCTCAATTCAAATTTTGTATAAATTGACTCAGTGAAACAAAGAGATAGATGGACAATGAAATAAAATTTCTCAGTGGAATAATTAATACATGTGTACACATGTGTACATATGCACGTGTGTGTATATAAAAATAATCTGACACACATACATTAAAATTATACCATCAAGCTATATTCTAAAACACAAAATGCATATTAGCAACATTAAAATTTTTACTATGATAGGTAGGGATAATAGACCATTCGGTTTTATATGAATTTTTGGCCTAGAGAATTCTGTCATGTAGATTTACATAAAAATTTTACTTTATTATATAATTCTTTAAAAAAAACTTGTATTCTTTATTTTGAGAATGCATTCTAAGCCCAATATCATAGCCATCAAGGCAATGCTGAATCATAGTAACCATATATGTCAGGACAGAACTGCCCCTGGGAGTTTCCAAGAGTAACTCTTTATGGGAGTCGGTGGTTTTGAACTAACAGTTTTGCAGTGGCCAGTCCAATGAGTAAGCCACTCTGCCACCAGGGCTCCTCTCTGGAAGGCACTGGGGAGGAATTAACAAACTGTGGTGATCGTTGTACAAATGATGGGACAATTAATGACACTGAATTACACATGTAAACAGTGCTGAAATGGCAAATTCTGTGTTGTATGTGTGTATGTATCACAATAAAAATAAATATTTTAAGACCCCAGACACTATATCTTTTGATAGCCAGACACCATTAACTTTCTTCACCACATTTAGTCCACATGGAAGAAGCACAACAACATGTGTGATCACAAGATGTTGAAGAGATGAGGTATCAGGCATCAAAGAAGAAAAAAATCATAATTGTGAATGAGGGGAAGAGCGGAGAGGAGACACAGAGCTCATCTGTAGGCAACTGGACATCCCTTTATAGAAGGGTTGTGGGGAGGAGACAAGCAAGTCAGGGTGCAGAATACATCTCAATTCCCTGAAAAATGACACCAGCTCCCCTAAAACACTGCAACTCAATCAGCCATCAGTGATTTCAATGAAAAAACAGGAGAAACAAAAGGCAATGGCAGAAGATTTCTTGAACATAATGGTATGCATAGAAGAAGCAGACACTGAGCTGCCACTGAAAGAAATTATCAGAATTCTGCTTAGAGTCATACAGGATATGAGGGAAACAATAAACAAAAAGGATGAAATGATAGAGGATATAAAGACTATACACCAAAGGGAAATACAAGAACTTAGGGAGGATATAATAACCAGTAGCACACTCACAGACCTCGAGAATCCACTGGAAGAAGCAGAGAACTGTACCAGTGACTTGGAGGACAGCCAAGCAGACTTTAACAAACAGGAACAAAAATCTAATAAGATCATCAGACAAGCTGAAGAAAGCCCAAGAGCTATGTCTGATGCTATGAAGAGGAACAATATTAGAATTATTCGATTACCAGAGAAAGACACAAAAAAGAAGTCATCCTAGATAATGAATGAAAATCAGGCAACCATTCAGGAGGCTGAAAGAACACCAGCTAGACTGATCCAAAGATGTAGTCACCAATGCACATAACAGTCAAACTATCCAACTTTGAGGAAAAGGGGAAAATCATAAGAGCAGCTAGGGAAAAACAAGCAATCACATATAAAGGTTCCGAAATAAGAATATGCTCATATATATCAGCAGAAACTATAAAGAAGAAGAGCGTGGAGCAACATATTCAAAATATTGAAGGAAAACAATGCAAACCCAAGAATACTCTACCCAGACAAATTATCGATCAAGATAGATGGAGAAGTAAGAGTCTTCCCAGACAAGGAAAAACTCAAAGAATACGTTAAAAGAAACCCAGCCCTACAAAAGATCCTTGCCGACCCAGTATGAGCAGAAGAACAACACTCAACAAGAATAAATAAGAGACCGCCATATAGAAAAACCTCACCCAGAGGGTAACAAAGAGAAAATAACCTCAAGATAGCACTGGCTTCAGGATGGAAAGAAGTCAAGAATGATACACACATACACACACACACACACACACACACATGAAACATGCTAATAAGAAAGGAAGGTGGGAAAAGACCCAAAACAAAAGGTATAAGATTACATGCCAGAGTCCACAGATGGAGAAAACAACCCTGAATATCAATGACCTGAACTCAGGCATTAAAAGACAGAAGCTAGCACACTGGCTTAGAAAACAAAATCCATCAATCTGCTGCCTACAGGAGACACATCTTAATGCTACAGATAAAAATAGGCTGAGAGTCAAAGGCTGGAGAAAGGCATATGAAGCAAACAGCAATTAAAAAAAAATCAGGGTTTGCAATCCTAATTTCGGATAAAATTGACCTCAAAGTGCAAATCATAAAAAGAGATATATCATGCTCAAGGGAACGGTAGACAAAGAACCACTAAGCACTGTAAACATATATTCCCCGAATGAGAGACCCTCTGAATACATCAACCAAACACTCCAAAAGAGGAAAAAAGAAATCACATACTCAAAAATTATACTGGGTGCCTTCAACACACCGCTTTCTGAGAAAGATAGATCACAGGGAAAGAAACTCAACAAGGAGGCTAGAGATCTAAATACTACAATTAGACAATTTGATCTGATAAATATTTAGAGGTTTTCAGCCAAATACTAAAAAAATCATTCTTTTCAAGCCCGCATGGCACATATTCTAATATAGACCACAAGCTGGGGCCTAAGGCAAATTTACATAAGTTTAAGCATATTGATATCATACAGACCTCTCTCTGACCACTATGCCATATGTCTGGAAATCAACAAAAGGAAGACAAAGAAAACAAGAGCAAACAATTGGAGGATAAATAACTATCTATTACAAAAGGAGCACATACTCGCACAGATCAGAGATGAAATTAGGAAATTTCTAGAAACACACAAGAATGAAAACACAACATACCAAAACTTATGGAACACAGCAAAGGCAGTTATCAGAAGAAATTTCATAGGAATACATGTACACCTGAAAAAGGAAGGGAGACTCATGATTGATATGCTGGCACAAAATTTACAACAACTTCAGCAGAGTCAGCAGTACAACCACACTAATAGCAAAAGAAACAGAATAAAAATCAGGGCTGTGATTCAGGAGTATGAAAATATGAAAACTATGGGGGAAATTACTGCTGCGAAAAGTTGGTTCTTTCTTTGAAAGGATAAACAGAATCGACAGACCTAACCAAACCTAACCAAAGAAAGGAGGGAACAAATTCCAATAGCAAGAATGAGGGATGAAAGAGGGAACATCACTACAGACCTTATTGAAATCAAAAGGATAATTACACAGTACTATGAAGGACTGCACTCTAATGAATTAAAAAAAAACTTGGTAGACATGGACAAATTCATGGGAAAATAATCCCTCTCTAGACTATCCCCTAAGGACATCAAGAATCTCAACAAACCCATAGCAATATAAGAAATAGACAAGGTTATCAAAGGATTACCAACAAAAACTTCCCCTAGACCAGATGGCTTCACTGGAGAATTCTACCAAGCATTTAGGGAAGAACTAAGACCAATTCTACACAAACTCTTCCAGAACATAGAAAAAGACGGCAAACTCCCGAACTACTTCTATGAAGCTAGTCTAACTCTGATACCAAAACTGGGCAATGATACCACAAGAATTGAGAAATATAGACCAATATCCCTAATGAACATTGACGTAAAAATCCTTTAAAAAATACTGGCCAATAGAATACAAAAGTATATAAAACAAATAACTCACCATGACCAAGTGGATGCAGGGATGGTTCAACATACAAAAGGCCGTTAATATCATTTGCCACATTGACATGAAAAACTATAAGAACTACATGATAAATATTGATAGATACAGAAAAAGCATTCTAAAACATACAACAACAATTCCTGTTTAAGACTTTGAGAAGATAGGAATGGAAGAAAAATTCCTAAGGACAATTCAAGCTATATATGAAAAACCAACACTCAGTGTGGTAGTCAGTGGAGAAAAGACTCACAATCCCCCTGAAAAAGGGGACCAAACAAGGATGCCCCTTGTCCCCACTCTTATTTAACATTGTACTGGAGTTTTTAGCTAACAGCATAAGGCAAAGAAAATATATCAAAGGTATTCTCCTGGGGAAGGAAGAGGTGAAACTATTGTTATTTGCAGATGATATGATTTCATATAAGGAAAATCCCAAAAGCTCCACAACGGGAGTACTAGAAGCAAAATAGGAGCTTGGTAGAATGGCAGGATACAAGATCAACAAACAGAAGTCCATCGGACTGCTATACACATCGGATAAGACCACAGAAGAGATCCAAAAGATGGTACCCTTCACAATAGCCAAACACAAATTGAACTATCTAGGGATATACCTGATTAAAAGAACAAAAAATGTATATGAGGAAAACTACAGAACACTATTACAAGAAACCAACGATGACCTCAACAAATGGAAGAAGATCCCATGCTCTTGGATTGGAAGACTCAATGTAGTAAAGATATCAGTTCTGCCTAAAGCACTATATAAGTTTAATTCAATGCCGATACAATTACACTCATCTTTATTCAAAGAAATGGAAAAACTAATTACCAACTCCATATGGAGAGGGAAGAAGACCAGAATTGGCAGAGAACTCCTCAAGAAGAAGGACACAGTGGGAAGGATTGCTTTACCTGACTTTGGCACACATTATACAGTGGCAGTTGTCAAAACCGCATGGTATTCTTATGACAGACACTCAGATCAATGGAAAAGAACTTAAAACCCAGAAATAAAACCATCAGCCTACAGACAACTGCTCTTTGATAAGGCCCCCAAAAATATTCAATGGGAAGCATATGCCCTCTTCAACAAGTAGGACTGGAAAATAATGGAGATCTACCTGCAGAAAAATGAAGCAAGACCCTTATCTCACTCCATGCACAAGAATAAACTCAAGGTAGATCATAGACCTCGAGGTAAAACCCCAAATTATTAGGGCCATCAATGAGGGAATTGGGACCAACCTGATAACATTGGCCCAGGGAATACATAAGCTATCAGAAATAGGGAAGGACACAAATACAAGATGAGTCACAAATCGACACATGGGACCTACTGAAGATAAAACACCTGTGTACATCGAAATAATTCACCAAGAGAGTAATAAGAGAGTCCACGGAATGGGAAAACATCTTTAGCAATGACACATCAGACAAGACCTTATTACTAAAATCTACAATACTCTGCTAGCTTCCAAAAAGAAAAAAACTAAATGCCCACTGAAAAGGTGGGCAAAAGTCCTGAATAAAAATTTCTCAATGGGCAGAAATACGAATGGCCAATAAACATATGAGGAAATGTTCCCCATCTTTAGCCATAAGAGAAATAAAAATTAAACCAACAATGAGGTACCACCTAACACCCTCAAAGATATCCCAACTCAAAAAATCAGAAAGCAACAAGTGTTGGAGGGACTGTGGGGTGACAAGAACTCTCATCCACTGCTGGTGGACCTCTAAGTATGTACAGCCTCTATGGAAATCGATCTGGCAATATCTAAAACAGATGGAAATCAAGCTACCATAAGACCCAGCAATCCCCTATTGGGAATATATCCAAAGGAGTCAAGAAATAAATCACAGCCAGACATCTGTGCTCCAATGTACATTGTGGCACAGTTCACAATTTCAAGGAGTTGGAAACAACCCCAATTTCCATCAACTGAGGAGTAGATTAAAAAACTGTGGTATATACATACAATGGAGTACTACGCAGCACTAAAAAGCAGTGATAAACATATGAAGCACATGGCTGCATGGGAAGAACTGGAGGGAATCATGCTAAGGGAAGCAAGCCAAGCACTAAAGGACAAGTACAACTTGAGCTCGCTGAGGTAAGCTTTAAGAAAAAAATGCAAAAGTGCCATAGGGAAAATGCTATTGTGTACAAACATTCCTGGGGTGAGGACCAGGTAGTATGGCAGGGCCAGACCAAATCCAGGAGTACATATGGGTAGCCAACGAAAAAGGAGTGGGCGGAGGGAAAAATGGGTAACGGAGGCACAGGGCACTAATCCACCCAAGGGGAAGTCATTGCTTATAGCTCCACAGGGAAAGAGGGACTGGATCTCAACCCAGTGCTCTAAGATATGAATGCAACATGCTTGCATGGAGTAGGGAACCAGTGGAGAGGTCTGAAGGATGGCCCCAATAGCAACTATGTGGATACCTGCCCTTCCCCATGAAAAATTTTTCAGAGGACAGGAGTGAATCTGCAGCTCCAGGAGAAAGACATGTCTGATACGAGCACATGGGAGCAAATGAAGGGGGAGAAAGGGTCAGTAGAGCACATTCTGGTCCACCAAGCCTTGAGGACAAGATTCCCGCTCACAGCAGCCAATCCACAAAGACCATATGGCTGGCCCAACTATGAAACACGACATCCCTCACTGATCCATAGCCCTACAGGGGACAACACGGAAGACACAGCATGGGAATTCCACCTGATCTGATACAACCACACCGAGGCAAATCACTAAAGGTGTGGGAAAGAACAGCAACAAGAACAGAGTAACAAAGTACCCAGGGAATAGTAAAAATAGACTTTGGGGCCAGGGCTTCGCGCCCAAACAGCCTCGAATAGAAAACACTCCTAAAGGCCAACAAACAGTCCTTGAACTAACTACAAGCTTTTCTTTCTTGTTGTTGTGTTTTGTTTTGTTTATTGTCATCGGCTTGTTGTTTTGTTTTATTTTGTTGCTTGGTTTTGCTCTGTCTTGTTTTTGTGTGTGTTATTATCTCTGTAGGTCTGTCTAAATAAGATAGGCTGGATGAACAATCTGGAGGAGAAAATAATGGGACCAACATTTCCGGGAGGACATGGGAAAGTGGGAGGTGGGGGGGGCGGGGAATGGTGCTAACAAACCCAGGGACAAGGGAACAATAAGTAAGTGATCAAAATCGGTGGTGAGGAGGGTGTAGGCATGTAATGTAACCCAGAGGCATTACTGAAACCCAATTGAAGGCTAAACATGATAGTGGGACAAGAGGAACATAAGAGGAAATAGAGGAAAGAGCTAGGAGGAAAAGGGCATTTATAGAGATCTAAATAAAGGCATGTACATATGTAATTATATTTTTATATGAGGATGTGGAAATAGATCTAGGTGCATATTTGTATAGGTTTAGTATTAAGGTAGCAGAATTACATTAGGCCTCCACTCAAGTATTCCCTCAATGCAAGAACACTTTGTTCTATTAAAATGGCATTTCATGATACCTTCCCTACACAATTGACAAAGTGGGTGCATAAGCAGATGTGGTGAAGAAAGCTGATGGTGCCTGGCTATCAAAAGATATAAGGTCTGGGCTCTTAAAGGAATGAAGATAAACAAGCAGCCATCTAGCTCAGAAACAACAAAGCCCACATGGAAGAAGCACACCAGCCTGTGTGATCACAAGGTGCTGAAGGGATCAGTTATCAAAAAACAAAAAATCATATCAATGTGTATTCACCTCCCTGATACGATCGCTGAAGACAAATGGGTGCATAAGCAAATGTGGTAAAGAAAGCTGATGGTTCCCAGCTAGCAAAAGATATAGTATCTGGGGTCTTAAAGGCTTGAAGGTAAACAAGCAACCATCTAGCTGAGAAACAACAAAGCCCACATGGGAGAAGCACACCAGCCTGTACGATCACCAGGTGTTGAAGCAATCAGGTATTAGGCATCAAAGAACAAAAACCATATCACTGTGAATGAGGGGGAATGCAGAGTGGAGACCCAAAGCCCATATGTAGGCAATTGGACATCCCCTTATGGAAGGGTCACAGGGAAGAGACAAGCCAGTCAGGGTGCAGTGTAGCAAAGATGAAACATACAATTTTCCTAGAATTCCTAAATGCTTCCTTCCCCCCACTATCATGATTCCAATTCTACCTGACAAATCTGGCAAGATCAGAGGATGTACACTGGTACAGATAGGAACTGGAAACACAGGGAATCCCGCGCGGATGATCCCCTTCAGGACCAGTGGTGAGAGTGGCAATACTGGGAGGGTGGGTGGAAGGTGGGGTGGAAAGAGGAAACTGATTACAAGGATCTACATATAACCTCCTCCCTGGGGACAGACAACACAAAAGCGGGTGGAGGGAGATGTCAGACAGGGTAATATATGAAAAAATAATAATTTATAAATGATCAAGTGTTCATGAGAGAGCAGGGAAGGAGTGTGGAAATGAGGAGCAGATTTCAGGGGCTTAAATGGAGAGCAAATGTTTTGAGAATGATGAGGGCAATGAACATACAAATGTGCTTTAACAATGGATGGATGGATGGATTGTGATAAGAGTTGTATGAGTACCCCACCAAATGATTTTTTTAAATACTTATTTTTATCTTAAATTAGTTACTAAGCTATTGCTGATATAAAAGAAAACCTTAAGTATTTGAAGAGAAACCATAAAAGCAGATAGCACCCTCTAAAGGCATTTTATTCGCTCCATCCAACATGACCACCATAACGTGCTGTTGTTCAGATATCAATTCCAAGTTCCCAAACTCTCAGTCATCATTTTTCCATCTTGCAGCTGTGATAGCATGCAAAATAGATTGAAAAGAGCCGTGTGACTCAGTGGCATGCCTTACTTAATCCCCATTATTATTGGAGAAACCGGTTGTGTGATCTTTAATGTTTAAAATGAACAAAATGTATTTGTAGTCATATTCTACTCTGAGCCTGAAAGGAGGATAACAATCCAATTTGCAATATGATTAAGGGCAATATGCTCTTCGTTAGTGGCATTTTCTACTCCAGGAAGATGCACACGTATGCTCTGGGAACGTGATGCAGTGTAAAGCTTATACATATTAATGATAGAATGCTATGGAATCATTTCTTTTTTTTCTAACTAGTCACAGCATTTCATAATCTTTTAGTCTTTGACTTCTTGTAACAAGTGACTTGCCATTGTCTATTCATGGAGCCTTGGCACAGATACAAACCAGGTTGGTAGGCTTTTTTCCTGATTACTAAAGCCACACGGAAGGCAAGTTCTTTAAGGATACAAAGGTCAGGATGCTATCTAGAAGACAGTTCCAAAAAGGCTTGTGAAGATGGATTGTAATGAAACCCAACAAGTTTCCTTTCCTTCTAGAAAAGTGAACCATCCATCAGCCTAGTGACAACCTCAAAATAAAGTCATCTGAATAGAACCTGCTGAGGGAAAATGACAGATCATCAGGCAAGCCAGTAATTTCCTTAGCTAAGCCAATGTCCCTGTATTATGCAGAAGTGTAATTTTCAACTAGGCCATGTCCTTATTTATTCCCATCCCTGCTAACTTCTAGAAATATATAAATAACTGAGGGATCTAAGTTCTGGAGGGAATTACTATATATATATATATGTATATATATATATGTATATATGTATATATATATATATATAGCAGCATTTATATATAAGCTGACCACAGTCTTCAGCCGGGTCACAAAAGAATATGAAGTAGTCTACGAGACAACCATGAGGGATCCAGGGAAGCAGAAAGCACCCAACAATGACCTACTAAAATGATGACTAAGCAAAGATCTCTGCAGGCACAATGGTTATGGGTCAGACTGCACATTTTGGCAATTCCAACCCACTCAGCAGCTGCAAGGGAGATGGGCCTGGCAATCTGCTTCTATAACCATTACAATGGCGAAAACTCTATGGAGCAGTTCTCCTCTGTCCCAGGGGGTGTTTGTGAGTTGAATATCAACTCGCCAGTACCTAACAACAGCAATATCACTAAGAAGGTTCAAGGGGGAAAACTTGGAAAAGCCATCTGGAAATCTTGTCAAAAATTCTGGATCATGCATGTCCTTCCTACCAGCACCAGGATAGAAAGGCTGTCAAGAGGGAAAAGAGAACACAGTTAAGTGGGAACATATTTGTGTGTAACAAGAACCATACGCATTTAAGGAATTCATTTAATAGAGACATGGTAGCCACATTGAACAAAATATTTGAACTATACAATATAACAGAACATGGCAATACTGGTAGAAAGGGGGAAAAAAGCAAAGGAAAAATAATGAAAAGGGCAGGTTACTAATCATCCCCACCCCAAGATTTACAATGAGTTTTTAGCCCTGATAGACTCAATACAAAGTCCTTAGACAACAAATTTCTGTCCTCAGTTGTAAACGTTGTTATTCACTAACACTTGTAAGATGCTGTCATTAAAGCAATGTCTATCTTCAGCAGAGATGCTAAGGTACCTAGTGTACATTTCTTCTCCATCACAGAAACCCTAGATAAAAGAATGGCGGCAGCAAAGGAAGGACAAAGAGAAGAAAGGAGAGAAAGAGGAAGGGAAGACTGTGGTGGCTGAAAAATGGAAGCAAACATTTCTAGGCAGGACTTCCAAAACTTCTTGAAAGAGAACGGACTCAAATGATGATAAATGCCCCCTCCTTTTCACAGTGGCTTGAAGCATGGGTATGCAGATTGAAGATGCAACAGCCATCTTGCTCAAATGGATGCTAAGCCCTGAAGTGACAGCAGAAAATGACAGGGAAGAATAGTGAAGCCAGCACACCTGCCCCTACTGCTACCTCCTAGCTTCTTTACATAAGGCAAAGGTAAACTTTTATCTTCTTTAAAGTACTACTATTGTTTTTGTTGTGGTGTGGTGGTGGTCATATGCAATCGTGCCCCAATCTTAATAATACTCCATCCACAAAATACATGTAAATGTACTAGTAAGTAATTTCTTTCTATTTTCACTCTTGTGGCAGTAATGTACTATTCAGGTATATGTTCCATATAAGAAAATAGCTTCAAACTCATCAATAAGATTGTACCTTTAAAAATGAAACAAAATATTATATCATGACATTTGAGACTATTTGGGATCAAACACCATATTCTATAATCTTAATATCTGTAAGTTCAATTTTGCTTTGTTTTTTAATATTCTGAGCAAAGCCAGAATACATTGCACTAGCTTCTACAGGAATTAATGTTGCCAAGACAGCTGGAGAACACTATGAAAGCTCATTGGACCTTGCAGTGTAGCCTTGTGTGTAGTCAGGAAAAACTGCTGAGAACTCTGAGTCCTGATTTACATAATAAGGACAAACTTGCATTTCAAAGCCCCACTTAGTTCCAGCACCCAGTCTTCACGGAATGATAACAATATCTAGGAGCAGCTAGTCCAAATTCTTTTCTAAATATTTATGCCAGATTTCAATGGAAAGCTGCACATCACACTGGACTAGAACTACTTTAAATGCACCAGCAAACTAAGCTCTAGACCTACTCGTTTTCAGACATAAGCGATTCATTTTTTGTGTGATAAGCTGGCATCTGCGCAAATACAGTACAAAGCATGCCATTTTTCATTGTCTATTCAAAGGAATATCACTAGATACATATGGTATCTAATTTAAATTATTTTAAAATTGTATAACTAAAGTTACATGTACACAGTTGGGTCAAAAAGCATTGCTACTAGGGTTCCCATTCATACATGCATGGGTTTATTCCAAGAAAGCATGTTTAAATATGTCTCATTGGATGACTACAGACGTTTTTCTCAGTAATACACCTGCCTGAGTCAACTAAGGGTGCTTCCACAATAAACCAAAGGACAATCAAAATAGTGACTTCAGAGAGGATATGCTGGGTCAATTAAATTCAAGGCAAAGAGGTTCGCTCAAAAGGTTCCAAGGATTGTTTTCAACTATGTCCAGATGGAAGAAACACGCCAGCCTGAGCGATCCAAGGATTGTAATAATATAATACAGATCTAAAGGAGAGAATGGCAACAGAGACTAAATTGTCAACACCTGGTTTGTAGAAGGCTATGGCAGACAGCGAAAGCCCAAACTCCATGTGTAGGGCCCCCACATGGATGAAGCCCCCGGTGAATCCCCTCCGATCACAGTTGAGGAATGGGAATAGCCCTGTTATCAGACAAAGGGCATTGCACTTCCGACCTTGGCAGACAGAGTTAGTTAGGTTAAAATGTAATATAATTTGATCTCTCTTTTGACCCATTTTAGAGCTGATTCGTGTCAACACAAAACAACACAAAAGCAGTGACGGGGAAACACAAGTGCATTATGCTCCCGATGAATCCCTTCTGACCATGGACCAGGGAGATGCACAGTCTTCCTCTCATGCAGATAGCAGTGGAAAGTAGAGGCAGTTAGGTTGAAATTTCTAACCCTTTCCTTTTTTTTTTTTTGAATCCTATCCTTTTATCTCCCTTATGGGCCACTTAAATTTTGGCTAGCTTTTAAGACTTTCTGCCTACTTTTCAACTGAGCTTCTTATCTTTTCTCTTTTGTTATTGTTTTAGTTTTGTTTTGAAAATGTTTTTCTGTACATGAAATCCAGGATAAGAAAATCTACAGTGACAGTAATTGGATGATGGGACCTTGGGGGAATGGCAGGGGAGGTTGGGGGGCAATGAAGAGCTAATAACAATGAGTACAAGAATGAAAATAGTCTAAAACGGATTGTGGTGATGATGTGTTGATGATGGCATGCAGCCCTTCTTAATGTGATTGCAATATTTAATTACATGATTCAGGAATCATATGTGAATTAAACTTTTATGTATTTTTCTTTTTTTAAAACATTTTATTAGGGGCTCATACAACTCTTATCACAATCCATACACACATCAAATGTGTAAAGCACATCTGTACATTCATTGCCCGCATCATTCTCAAAACATTTGCTCTCCACTTAAGCCCCTGGCATTAGGTCCTCATTTTTCCCCTCCCTCCCTGCTCCCTCCTCCCTCGTGAACCCTAGATAAATTTTAAATTATTATTATTTTGTCATATCTTACCCTGTCCGACGTCTCCCTTCACCCACTTTTCTGTTGTCCATCCACCAGGGAGGAGGTCATTGAAAATAACACTTTAAAATGTTAAATAAAGAGAAATAAGAGAAGGATAAATGACTGGACAGTTTGATGAATGGTTTAAATTGTTGAGTACAAAATTTATTATATGACATGTATAGACCCCTACCTAATTGCAAACATTTTTCAAAAGACCAAAAGGGCAGCAATTGTCCAAGGAAAAAATGGGAAAGGAAAAGAAGTGGGAACAGCGAACAAAGAACAGCAGTGGGATAAATGACAGCACATTGAGTGGATTACACTGGTTTAATAGAAACAAAATATGTGTATGAGTTGTTGGAATTTAAAACTGATAATCTGCTCTCTAAACCTCCACCTAATTCCAAATAAAATTCTTTTTAAAAATGTAAAGTGACTGGTTTGGAGGTCTCAGAGGGGTCATCTTGATAGATTTTCTTTCTTTTTTAAAAAATAATTCATATCAAGAAGTGTTGTGCAGTCATCACCACACTCAACTTCAGAGCATTTTCTTCTTTCTTGTAGTCACTGTCGTTAGCTCCCCCATTTTCCCACCCCCATCACTGCTATGCCCCTAGGTAAATATTAATCTCTCTCTAGATTATTAATCTCTATAGATTTACCTAATGTGGAATTCAGATACAAAAGAGAAAAAACAGTCAAAAAGAAAGCAGAAAATAGTAAGAATTCAAAAACCTTTAACATGGGAAAAAAGGAAGATCAAATGATATGATGTTAACATGTTAACCTACCTATACCTGCCATGATCAACTTTACAATGCTCCCTGTCTGATAACAAGGCTATTCCAATCTCTGGACTATCAACAGAATTAACCTATGCCCCATGGGGATAATTTATAATATTCTCCAATATAAGAATAGTGATACCACTAAATTGAACCAGATATGCATATAAAGGATATTTGAATGAATCTGGGATTTACAGTTACTCATTGCCCTAATATAAGAAAAAAATAGTTCTTATAGTGGCATGGCTGTACTCAATATGATCACTGAAGATAATCCTACTCATGAAAATCATTGAAGATATGGGTGCTATAGTATAATGCAGTGAAGAAATTTAGATGGTGCCTCACTATCAGAAAGAATAGTGTCTGAAGAGAAAAGTAAAAGGAAATAGAGGAAAGAACTAGGAGGCGATGGGCATTTATAGAGGTCTAAATATAGGCATGTGCATATGTAAATTTATTTATATATGATGGGGAAATTCATGTATGTGCACATATTTATAGGTTTAGTATTAAGATAACAGATGGACATTGGGCCTCTACTCACATACTCACTCAACGCAAGAACATTTTGTTCTATTAAACTGGCATTCCATGATGCTCACCTTCTCAACACGATTGCCGCAGAAATATTGGATACATAAGCAAATGTGGTGAAGAAAGCTGATGTTGCCCAGCTATCAAAAGATATAGCATCTGGGGTCTTAAAGGCTTGAAAATAAACAAGCAGATGAGAAGCAACAGAGCCCACATGGAAGAAGCACACCAGCCTGTGTGATCACGAGGTGTCCTTAGGATCATGCATCAGGAATCAAAGAACAAAAAAATTATATCATTGTGAATAAGGGGGAGTGTGGAGTGGAGAACAAAGCCCATCTGTAGACAACTGCACATCCCCTTACAGAAGGTTCGCAAGGAGGAGATTTGCCAGTCTGGGTGCAGTATAGCATCGATGAAACATACAATTTTTCTCTAGTCCTTTAATGCTTCCTTCCCACCTCCTCCCACTGTCTTGATCCCAATTCTACCTTGCAGATCTGGCTAGACCAAAGGATGTACATGGGTACAGATAAGAGTTGGAAATTCAGGGACTCCAGAGCAGATAAATTCCTCAGGACCAATATTGAGAACAGGGATATCAGGAGGGAAAGGGGAAGGTGTGGGGAGATAAGGGGAATCGATCACAATGATCTACATAGAACCCTCTCCCTGGGGGATGGACGACAGAAAAGTGGGGGAAGCGAGACATCGGATATTGTAAGACATGAAAAAATAATAATAATTTATAAATTATCAAGGGTTCATGAGGGAGGGAAGGAAAAAAATGAGAAGCTGATACCAAGGGTTCAAGTCGAAAGAAAATGTTTTGAGAATGATGCTGGCAACAAATATACAAATGTGCTTGACACGATAGATGGATGTATAGATTGTGATAAGAGTTGTAAAATCCCCCAATGATTTTTAAAAAGAATAGCATCTTGGATCTTCAAGACCTGTCTTAAAACAACAGCCATCTAAGTAAGGCATGAGCTAAGTCCACAAGGAAGAAGCACATCAGCTTGCGTGATCCCAGAATTATAAATAATAAAATCCAAATATAAAGAATGGAACAGAAGTAGAGCTTAAATTCTAAACATGTGATTTGCAGAAGGCCAGGATTAGAGATATTCCACATAGATTAAGACTCTGATGAATTCCCTCTGAGCAGAGTTGATCAATTTTCTTGAATGACACAGGATAATCACAGGGATTGATTATGTAGAACTTTTAAGAAAACTATACATTGTGTTGGTGAGAAAAGGCCAGAAAAGTTGCACCAAGAACCTTTTTTTTTCATCGCAACACTGCATCTGTCCATTCTTTGAGGGTAACAAATACTGCATAGAAGAATTTCATTGAGAAAACTTATTTAATCCACCCTATACCAATCAAACTTCCTTTGGTTCTTAAACTCAAAGGACGTTGAAAGAAAATTTGATTTCAGTCTCCCAAGTATGCCTACACTGCCTTTTTGCCATGGTGTAAATGGATGAGCTGGGAATTCTTTAAAGAAGAGTTAGAGAGATGGGAATACAGCCTTCAAAAATGTAGACATAGATGAGAGCCTGTCGAGCAACAGTAGCTTCCCATTTTGATATTTTTGTATAATAAAATTTCTATGATTTTGCAGCAACATTTCTTGATAATACATCCTTCTGCCATACATTTTTGGTGAATATCACTTTTTCTTCTTGAAACGTACAAGTTTTTAAAATACAAACGGAGCACCTCAATCATCTTTTTATTTCCAAAGCACCTTGCATGGGAATTGTGATTTGTACATATGTTCTATAACATAGTTTCAACTGAACAAACTCAACTGTTTAACAGATGTATGTGCTGCTTTTGATTTGAAAGACAAACATGATTTCAGGGAAAAGATCACTTCATTTCTTCCATGAGTTGGAGTGTACCAACTCTTCATTGTTTACTAAATCTTGATTTCTCATCAATGAAAACAAAATAATACTTTGGAGCCAGCTGATCCCTTTGTTGTTGGGTAGGTTCAGTGAGGTCAATCTGTAACCTACCTTTTATAAGGTATCACTATTCTCTGTTATAGGTGTTTCTGCAGTACAGTACATCGGAGATACTTTTTGTTTTCCAAGTTTTTCATGACAATATTAGTTTTTCCTTTTATCCCCAGTGAGTGTTTCTTGTGCTCTGTTTGTGAAAACATACGTTCCACTGTGACTATTCCTCCCCGACTAAATGTAGCATTTGACCAGTGGTGACCTTCCAGCAGAAACACGGAGTTGACATTTTCTCCTTACATAACTAACCCTTCTTTGATTTAACGTAAATTTACAGAGAAAGTGGACATCTTCTGCAGAAGCCCTGAGCATCAGTAATTCACGTACATGGGCAACAGGGAGCTATGGGGCACTCCCTGCCTCCTTCCAACAACAACAACAAATGGAACACTATATTTAAGCCAGCTTCCAAAGAGTTATCTCTGACTCATGTCAACCTCAGTTACATCAGAGTAGAATGGTTGGTTATAGAATTTCAATGGATGATTTTTCAAAAGTTGATCACTAGGCCTTCCTTCCAGGGCACCTCTAGGTGGAGCCAGTGGGCAACACCCTTGGATTCCAACTATACCTATGTGTACATAGGCCAGGGAGTGTAAGATAAGATATAATAATTATGTATAAACTATCAAGGGACCAGGGGGAGAGCAGGGAGGGAGGGGGAGGAAGAGAAAAAAGGGAAACCGAGCTGATTCCAGGAACCCAAGTGGAAGGTGAATTATGAGAATGACGAGTGCAATGAATGTATAAGGGTGCTTTGCTCAATTTATGAATGTACAGATTGTGATAAGAGCTTTATGAGCCCCAATAAAAAGATTTTTAAAAAATTAAAAGCCTTCTCTCCAATTTTTGGCCAAAGTAATAAACAAGAATGTGGTTGAGAAAGTCAGACGTGAATTCTCTAATACCACAATCGGGCTTTCTAAATTGTTTGTAACGTCCCAACCCACCCAAAGGTAAAAAAAACCAAAAAAGCACATCACCATTGTAAAAAAGGTGTGACCCGAGAAACTATAGATTACAGCCCAAAATTAACATACTCTGCTCAAAGTAAACAGCCTCCTCTGGAGTCTTCAGTAATTTAATTAAAATACTTAGGAAAAATAGATAAATGGTTATGACTGCTTCTCCTCGCTCATTCTTCCATGGGGAAAACACAAAAATTAAAATTGTATGTCATCGTAATAGTTGTCTTAGTTAACATTATTGAGCTTGAATTAACACAGAGGATCAGATTAACCAATCTGACTCATGTGAATTACATAGGAGCAAACTTTGCCAATACTTTCATGCCTGCAAGTGCTCATGATGCACAGGTAAAAGCAGAGAAGGGTTGTAGACATTGAGCACAGGCTTCCCAGCCTCATGCACATTAGAGGTACTCTCTCATCTGTGTTCAAAGATGAGTTCTTCACTATGGTAGTTACATAATTTCATGTTAACTTGTTAAATAGGTCTAGGGTGGAGTCTAACCTGTCAATCAGGTCACAGCCTGACGATGCCTCCGTGTGAGCGTGGCTTTCTGAGGATTCTTGGATTTTCCTCTCTTTCTCCATGGAGGTGGGCCACACTCTCTCTCTGCTTCACCTTCCTATGGAGGAGACACTCAGAGAGCTGGAGGAGCCAATGCTGAGATATTTTCACCAGCATTGGATACATAAGACTTTCTACCCACCAGCCTGTGATTTCCTGCATTTGGTTTCATTGCATGTGCTGTGAGTCTGAAGAGGAATTTATGGATGAGTATTGGGCATATGAGCTAATATCAGTCTTACGGACTTGATCTGGACTAGGATGAGATTGTCTCTCAATATACAATTGCTCTTTTATGTAAAGCTCTCTCTTACATACAGTGAGTATCTCTGGATTTGTTTCTCTAGTCAACCCTGCCTAACACATTCTGCAAATCAGGTTTGCAGTTAGCATATAGAGCAGGGAGCATTTTGGGTTATGAAACATATCCATTTATTACATAACATCCATTATTACATTAGCCATCTAGTTACATAATGTACATGATGTTTTTGAAGCAGCCAAGGCCCATAAATCCATGGAAGCTAGATGTGTTCACCACAAATCAAACCCACTGCCATTAAGTCAATTCCAACTCATAGAGACCTTACATAGGGTTTCAAGACTGTAAATCTTTATGGGAGCAAATGGCCTCGACTATCTCACAAGGAGCGGGTGGTAGGTTTGAACCACCAACCTAGCTGTTAGCAGCACAATACCTAACTCACAGCATTACCACAGCAATCCTAAACCAGAAATATCCTACGAAATGCACTCCATAGAAATTGGCTCTTCTTCTTTCAGATACCAATAGTTTATTCACCAGGAAGTCATCTGTTAGCATGCATATTTGGTGATTAGGCCAGGTCACCTGGCATTCCTTAGCTAACAAGAGGGGAATGAACTACAAGCTAGCTGCAGAACATTCAACAGGTCCCAGGCATTATAAATAAAGTCTTTTCATGTGTTACTTCATGTAATCCTCTTAGCAATATGATTTAGGTACTACCCTTCCATGTGCCAAACGAATAAAATCACATGTGAAAAGATGATGCAATTTGCTGAAGGCGCCACATTAAGAAAATGGTAGAGCCAGGATGTAAGTCCCAATATTTTGTAGAGTTGTATAGCATGAGTCACTTCTGTGAGTTATCTTTTGAATCTTATCCTGCACACTTGAGATTAAGAAAGATGATGTTTCTGCAAGTGCATTCTGATGTCTTCAACGATAGGGGATTCAAGATAGATGTGAATTACTTGACATTCCTCTTGTCGTCACACGAGATTTGTTTTCCCATCCCTTGAACTTAAGTGACTCTTTGTTGTTTTGACCAGTAATAAAAACATTATGCCAATTCTTCATCTATATTTCCAGAGACCTAGCAGCTCCCGTCGGTTTTCTTAGAATTCTGATCCATCATGGACGAAGTCTAACTGTGTGGAGATGCACTAAGAATGGAGAGAGAAGACCACAGCTAAAAGCCTCTTGCCTGCCATCTCTGGCAATGTGCTAAGCACATGAGTAGCAAAAACACTCCCTGCTAGTTTCCAGCTGAATACCCTGTCAAACACGTGGGGAATCAAAGAATCACCCTGCCTAAATGCCAGAGCCACAAAATCCTGACACAGTGACACGGACTTGCATTTGCTACAATGTGCCTGGGTCCTGGGAAGGGAATCCCTAGTATAGTGCAAACTGCAATGCCACAGGGACTAACTGGGAGAAGAAAGAAAACAGCCAGGCTGCCTTTTCCTAAACCTATTATTTAAATGTTCTCTTTTTTAATAGCAAAAGTGAACATGATAAATGATATTTAATAACTGGTATGGTCTTGCCTTAAAAGTTAAGAGCATGCATGCGACGGCCCCAGAGTACAGGAATGTTATTTCACAGGTGAGTTTGCAAGAGTCCAAAGCACAAGCAACAGTCGTGGGCGGGAGATGTGAGAGGTCACATACATTCATTTTGAAAATAAAATGGTGTGGGTGGTTTAAACTATACCAAAGCACATTCAAATTGGTATAGCTATGTTAATATTAACCACATCGGCACTGTGCTAAATCTCTCCGAATGAAAATGTATTCAGATCTCTCTGGGTGGGAACTCTGGGTACTGCCTCAAGGCTAAATGAACCCCTTCGCCTCGCCTTTATGGCTTTCTGGGAATGTGGATGGAGAAGTTGACATAGATTGTCACAGTGGAAGTAGCCATTCTACTGTGGCACTAATGTCCTTTACTCTTACTCTGCCTGACCTTCTCATCTCCTCCTCCTTCTTTTCAATACTCTAGTACATGCGTGCATGCACACGTGTATGCTCCACACACACATGCACATAGGCATGAAAAGTAATACTGGAAGAAAGGAGGCAGGGTCATGTATTCCTGGCTTACTTCTACTGTTTGAACTATGAGACACTCTCACAATTTTAAGTCACTAGGAATGTATGTCCTTCATCAATGACCAAAACTCTTCCTTTAAAATCTTTACCTCAATTAATTCATATCGATTAAAGATAAGCCTAGCCTCTGGAAATATGAAAGTTAAGTACACTGGCCATAAAAATTGAACATGAATACAAAAGGCCACAAACATCTTTTATAAATGTTACTTGCTGGATAAATTATCCACTGATTAATTCATCGGACATTTACTAAGTATGTATTTCCATGCAGCCCGAGCTAGGCAGTGCTGCTCAATCTCATACACTGGTCCCATAGCCCTGTGAGTTCAGCATCGTTTTATCCTGTTGCTAGGGGGTAAATGACTGATATAGGATTACACAGATATTTTCAAACGGAATCAAAAGCATGGCTCCATTTTATCATTACCATCTTTCTTTATATGCCCCAACTTCAGCCCCATTCTAGCTAGAGATTAGTTCCTTTTAATTACAAAAGAGTTATATTTTTTCACAGAAGAGGAAAATGCATTTTCAAATTTATATAATTTTATAACTATGGAGAAGTCACATCACAGACCAAAATAGGTCATCTAATAATGGTGGTATTGCTCTTCCATGAAGTTAAATATGGGGGGAAATCAGTAGGAAAGTTGCCAATGGACTGTAGACCAATAACATGATATAAATTACAAAACAAACCTTGTAAGGAGGTTGGATGTCATTTGGGGCCTGTGAGATAAGCATTGACTCTTAACTTATAGGGAGGAGGATAAGGCTGTCTGCTCCCATCGATCACAAGGATCAACCTATAACCCCTCCCAGGTGGATGAAATATGGAAAAGTGGGTGAGGGGTGACAGAGGACAATTTAAGATATGAAAATAATAATCTGTGACTTATCAAGGGTTAGCGAGGGGGAGTAAGTGGGGGAGTGAGGAGGAAGAAATGGGGAGCTGATATCAGAGGCTTAAATGAGAAGAGAATACTTTGAAAACGATGGCGCCATAGGTGCAAAGTTACTTGACACACTGGATGAATGTATAGATTGTGATAAGAGATGTAAGAGCTCCCAATAAAAGTATTTAATAATAAAAAGAGATACCCACTCTTGGAAACCCCATATAGGGCTGTTTTAAGTCTCGATCATTTGGAGAAAAGTGAGCTTGTGTTTTGCTTTGGTTTGGACAAGGAATGTGACCACAACAGAAGCTGCTGCTGTCTTATCCATTGCCCCTCAACCCACCTCAGAAGTCATCTACAGCTTGGTAAAGTCACTTCTATATATCACATTAGCTTCCTATACCAAGCATGTGCATAACTCAGTTCAAGGAATTTGTCAGGCCACAAACGTATATTCAATGTTCTGCAGAGAAATCCTGAAAGAGTCCATCATTAACAAAGAACAACCTTTAACGAATGAGAGGAGTTGGTGGATAAATTACCCACATGCTTACCCTTCTGGGGGGACAATTCCAGTGTGTGTTCTATATGGACGCTAACAGGTTCCCACTGAGACTGAGTCCAGGCAATTTTTCTTTCCCGGCTCATTTCCACACATTATCTCTCAACTGCCTAGGATCATCAATTTCTGCCCTATAAAGAAGGTATTTTCCAAAGATAACAGCTCCAACATATCCCACCCCATGTCCATCTCTTACAATGTGATACTGACAGTCATTCATATGAGGTGGAGTTTATGTTTCTTCCTTTTGCATCTGGGTGATTATGAGAACACAGCCATGATGAGACTCTGGGAACCCAGAGGATATGCCTTGGGGAAGCCAAACACCGCACAGGGATACAGATGCAGATGCCACAGATAGCAGTTACCATGAATAAAAAGCATGTGACTGAGTCTTCAAAGATTCCATGCACCAGCTAGGAGCCAAGGAGAGCAGAGATGTGCTGTCCTCACAAATTACCTTTTTATGAGCAAAATAAAGCTGTTGTGTTGGGAGTTGTTTGTAACTCAGCATTATATTACTAAGATATACCCAAATTCTTATCTTGGGGTCTGCTTTAGAGGAAACCCAAACCAAGACAGCCCAAGGTCATTCAACTAGTAAATAGCAGTAAGTAAGGGACCAATGTTCTACTTGAAGCCCACTCCACATCTACTAGGCTTTACTTCCTGTTTTTTGAGTCAAGTTATTGCTATTATTTTGGGAGGTCTCTTAAATATAGAGTCTTGGATATCTCTCAGAATGGGGGGGGGCGGGGGGAGAGGGCATCATGTTCCTCACAATTCTTGTTATATAAGTACTAAATCTGAATCCAAAACAGACTGGAATGATTGGGCCTCAATTATTTTCACTGTTTGCAACTCTGACATCCCATGTCCTACCCAATATTCTGGGTACTTTTGCCAGTTTCAAACCAAAAGAAAACGTAAAGGACATTACTGCAAAGGAGAAAATATAAATAGCTAATTATAGGCTTTAATGTTTTGCTCTTCACAAGAGAATTCTCAGCTGAGCAGTAAAAACGAGGCACATTTTCAACAAATAGCAGATAATAAAAAAAAGAGCGAATAGTGATTCATCTAGATTTCTGTCCAGTGTAGATTTGGGGCTTAATGTTGCTAACCAAAGAGTGTGGACTTGGGAACTGAGTGCATTTTCTTAAGGACTCTTCATCCAATAGCTTTATCTCCCTAAGAGCAGTAGATTAATAAAAATTAATCTGTAAAGAGAAAATTCAGAATTTGATCCAAAGTATAATCATAATTCTCACTACTGGAATCAAATTAAAAAGCAATTCCAATATCATAATGCCCCCAAAATATTACCTGCCACATTAAATCCACTGTAGCACATTCAAATAAAGATCTGCTAAAGGAATTAATTCATCAAAAAAACCTCTACTTCCCTAAAGTTCTCTGTAACATTATGAACATGGTGCTCCTGTTACTTAGCATAAGCTGACTACAAGAACATCAAATTCAAAAGTATAAAATACCAACTCTACAAAACTTCTCAATCTATCATTGTGATTTCCTTTGTAAAATAGCCTGCTGCAGCTATTTTAGTGGATATGTCTATGCTAAATAGATTTTTTTGATAAACGTATTTACTAAAATAAGATCTCTGTTTTAACTCTATCATTCAACCATTGACATTTGTCTACATCGTCCACGATTAATTTAAGAGTCAACTGGCATTTTCTTTAACTCTCACATATTTCCTTGATAAAATATACCTAAGATTGGTTTTAGATTCATGCTTCCATTTTGAAAATGTAAATGGAGTTAAAACAAATCTAGTTAAAGTTTGAGAGAAGAGATTTTACTAAGTCAAGTCTGGATCACTTAGGTGTTTAACAGAAATAATAAAAATGGCACTTCTACATATGTAGACAGCTAATTTTAAGAATGATATATTGAATACAGAATCTCATAGAAGATAGAAATGAATCTCTTGACACCTAGAATTTGGCCCTCAAAGTTCTACAATCTTTTTAAGATGCATGAGATCCTAAAATCTTTGAGGCTCAAGAGATTTTATTTTTAAAAACACTTATTTTATATTGAAAAAATAAGTATTTCTGCATGGATGCTCTTATTTTGGCTCATCATCTACAACTTTAGCAAACAGGCCTGTTATGACAATTAAAACAAAGGACAAGAACATAGAAAATCCACTGCCACAGAGCCAATTCTGACTCATAGTGACCCAATAGATAGGATATCTGATGCTGCAAATCTTTCTGGAAGCACACAGCCTCATCATTCTCCTCCAGAGTGGCAAGTGGGTTTGAATCACTAATCTAGTGGTTAACTGCCCACTGCTTTCATGAGACTTAGTACTTAAAAAAAAAAAAAGTTTACCTGAGTGATAAAACAGACGCAAGTGGAAATAGCATCGGGGAGTTAAAAGCTTATTAATGGTAGCTGTTGCTTATGGGGCTCCTGGGTGGCACATACAGCTAAGCACTCCGCTATTAGCTGAAAGGTTGGCAGTTTGAACCCACCCCCAAACAGGCCTGGCAATCAACTTCTGAAAGGTCACAGTCTTGAATACCCTCTGGAGCAGTTATACTCCACATGCAGGATGCAGGAAGTCGCCTTGAGTCAGAAGGAACTAATAAAACCAATGACTATGAGGCAGGTTTGATTGTCCTCGGTTGTGAAAAATGGTGGTGGTAACAGTCTGCTTTTCCAAAAGTTACGATGAGAAACAATGTTAGTAAGAGTTAGGTCTAAATGATACCGTTCTATCCAACCCTATTTCAGCCCAGAACAGGTTGGCTGGCTTTCCCTTCAGAGGTTTGGCATTCACTGAAACTCTGCATCTGAAAGTCGGAAGGACCTTTAGGTCCAGTAATGCAACTTCCTTACTCCATGACAGATTCTCCCTCCAACATCAGTGCCATCAACCCTGTGCTTCACAGATGTAAACCCTGTGCTTCACAGATGTAAAATCTCCAGAGTCTTAGGGCTTGTACCTACTTGGAGCAAAAGACAGTAGGCAAAGCAGACTAAACTCCACACTCATGGTCCCCCAGCCAGTTCTTACTCATAGCAAACCCATAGGACAGAACTGCCCCTGTGGGTTTCCAAAACTCAAAAACTTTACAGGAGCTGGCCGAGAACCTTGTTATTTTCCTGAGGGGCTGCTGGTTGTTTTGAACTGCTGACCTTACTCTTAGCAACCCAATGTATAACCCACTATGCCACCAGGGCTCATTTTAGGCAAAGCAGAGGATCAAATATTAAAACAAGTGACAAATCTCCCTGCCCTCCCAGTTTGGCCTTCAAAGTTTGACAATATAATTTCAGGAACAATATATTTTTAGCACATGCCCTGGCACACAATCGGTGCTCAATGTAATTTCAACATCAAATGGGTAACTTAAAGGCATTTTTCCCCTTCCAGATCACCCTTCTTACCCTCTTTAGAGCTTGAAGTTTCTCTAACGAGAGTCAGAGTCGAAAATGGAAAGAGCATGATGACAACTGAGGATTCCAAATGTGTATGAAACTAAGCGCTGAATTTTTTGATAATTTATCTCTCAAATATTTTTAAAAAACAGATTTCAGACATTTCTTCAAATTGAGTAAACAGTAGAGGGTTGAAGGACTGAGCTGGAACTTGTTGATTAGATGTTTGTGTTTTCTTTTATTTTTTTCTCTTTTGACATTGTTCCATAGTTCTGAATAGTTTGAAAGTGAGATTCTTTTAGGTGATTGGGTTTTTGTTACTTCTGGGAGAAGGTAGAAAGCAACACCATCTCCCTTTAAGATGAAGGATGAGCTCATGCTGACAGGAGGGTAAGTTGTTTGAACCCACCAACCCCTCCTCCAGAGAAAGATCAGGCTTTCTGCTCCCCTAAAGATTTACAGACTTCAAAATTCAAAGGGACAGTTCTACTCTGTCCTATCAGAGTTTGGGGATTTGTGGTTGTCTTGTTTTGTAAATTCCTTGAAACCTATTTTAGGCTATTGCTTGAATTACTGTTCTCCTTTTCCCTTCTCTCGGAGAACTCCGTCTGGAAGGGGTAGCCTGGAGCCGTGGATCTCCTTCTTGACAGGCTCCATGCACAGAAAGAATTCCCCAAGTATTGTTAGCACGATGGTTATCCGCTGATTGGTGATCAAGGACATGTCAGGACTTTGGGGTCTTTAAAGTCAAGCCATCAGACGAACACTCAGGACACCTACAGGAGGAACTTGCATCAAGATGGATGTGCTTTATGGCGATCCTGTTGCATGAAAGGAGACAACTACAATAGAGCACACCACACAGGATTTGATTTTAATAAAAATTTCTGAAATAACTACAGTCAAAATACATCATGACATTAGATGTCAGGATGGTAGTGGTCTTGAGGTGGAGGCGAAAAATGAAGATCCCAGTAATGTTTCATTTCTAGATCTAATTGCTGGTTATAGAGGTGGTTTCCTTTGGAAAAAAATACAGACGTATCCTTTATATATACAGAAGTACATTCATGTTATACTTTAATATTATATAAACAGTACATAACTGAACAGAAAGCCACTAGTATTTGCCATGTAAAATGCTTTCAGTAAAAACTAAACAATGAGACTGCATGTTAGCCAAGGTCTGTGGCCAGCTACAAGCTCCTATTTTGAAGTGTACTTTCTCTGTTCAACAGAGGAGATAGCAAGTAAAAGACAGGCCAGAAAGCCTCCCTCTCATCAAACTGAGACTTTCTCCATGAAGTCATTCACTAGATGGATCTAAAGAAAATAGTGAAGGGATGGGCTCACCAGGTAAGTCATTGTTATTTCCCATCCTCTCAAGAGTCTATATAAAACCATCTTAGAAACCTTCAATGCTGCATGAGCCACATTTGGGGGGGTGGGTAAAAAACAACCAGTGCATCCCTTCAAAATAGCAGATATTTTCCTGATCTGCAACTTTGATGCCTTCCTGAAAGTAGGCATTTCTCGCATTAGTGCTCGTTAATCGAATTTTTCAGATATGAGTGCTAGCTCAGATGAAACAAGGATGCACCCTCGTAGCCTCTTGTACCTCATGATTGGCTCTCTGGCCCTTGCTAGAGGCCGTAAGTCCTTCCTTGCCCATCATTGCTCCTCAGATGCTGCTGAACTTTAATCTCAGCTCTCTTCTTTCCCCCAACCCGAAGCTGCCATCGCAGCACGCAGACACCGTGAAAGCATGCAGAAAAAGGAAAGATTCACTCAGCTTTAGCAAATGTATTTTTAAACTTATAAAGAAAAGCGTGGATAAAGAAGCACTTAGAACGACGTTAGAGAATTCTTGGGGAAAAAGAGTAGTCAACTGTCCCCAAACAATGCCTCATGGGAATGGGCAAGGTCTGTCTGGTTAGGTTTAAAGCTTAGGACATCTAATGGCAAAGGGAGGGTAACTTCACAGATTCAGAAGTCCATTGACCATTTCTACATCAAAGTAGAGACCATATTGTAAAATGGGAAACATGAACAAGTGAAAATTAAATGTGCAAAACAAAAGGCACTGACAAGAGACAACACGCTTTGAATATATGAAATCATGTTTTTATGTACTTTTAAAAGGAAGAAAAAAGACGATGCTAGTTTAAATTGGTTCTCTATCTCGAACCTCATTCAAAACCTTTTCCCATATATTTGCCTCTCCTAACAAGAAGCCTAGGAATAACAGTTTTATATTTCCCATCTACTTATTCATTACTATGCTTCGGTAAGTAAGAGCAGGGTAATGGAAGGGTTATATTTTGGAATGTTGATGAAACATGGGTAGATTTATGCGTCCTTTTTCATTTTTATGTCTTTAGCTACTTTGGTCATTTCGTTTCAGAATGAGTAAGATTGTGGAAGCTCTGAATCCTTATCGTTTTACATGAAAATGGCATTTCTTTTCTGATTGTATAAATATTCATGCTTGCTGGGAAATGCTCAGGAAATACATGATAAATATTAAGTTAAAAATACAAGTATGTATAAGCTATACAAGGAGGAAAGTAAAAATACCCCACACTTGGTGTTTTTCAAAACTAATTAGCAGAGGAGATAATGAGTAATTGTTTTCCTCAAGGCCAATTTCAGACATCTTTGCTCTCTGGCCAACAGCTTCACAGTCAGATCATTCTACTACTCAGTGTCCATTCCCTGGGCTTCTCTCTGCTCAAGTGTAGCAAAGATTAAGTATATTAATGATCTTCACCTTTATTCCTGGATGCTAGAAGGTAGGGCAAAAACTAGGATGGGTACTGGAATATAATTTTTACTTACGTTATGAATCCCAATATTTCAGCTCTAATATCACCCATTTTGCAAAGTACCAAAATTGATGCCTAAGTACGTGCAGATGCTTTTAAGTTTACTGAAGGATGGCAGGTCAAGGGATGACATATTTTGCTTTTAATCACAATGGCTCCAATTTCTGATTATTGAGCTGAACACCCCATGATTTTGTTATATTCAAATACGTATCTTATACTACAATTTGGAATACAATGGCAAAAGTTTCTCTCAAAAAGAGTGAGGCCAGAAATAGCTTCATGTATCTCAAGAAAAAAAATTGCTATCATACACAGCTGGTTTGGAGTTTTAAGAGAGTGACTTTATATTATAATTATTATTTTGGCTCAATACAAAGAAGAAAATTCTAACAATCAAACTTGGCAGTGGTAGGATGGGCTTTGTTGTGAAAGAACACTTTCTCTGTCAGGAAACCCCTCGGAGTTTGAGTAGCGATTTGATAGATGGATGTCTCCACCACTGAGTCAAAGAACTGAATACAAGCTCTGGCTCCTTTAACTCCAAGATTCTCTTTTGTCCACTGGAGGTCCTCAGGACCTCAACCTCTCTAACACAGAACGCAATGCCTCATACAGAGATGAAAATAATTGATGGACAGAAGTAAGGAGATTTCTATCCAGACTGCTCACAGCCCAAGCCAATGTTCCAAAGAAGTCGCCTGTTACAAAGAAGCCCTGATGTCCTTGTGGGTTCAGTGTTGGGTTGTTAACCACAAGGTTGATGATTCAAACACACCAGCTACTCCAGGGGGAAAAAAATGAGACCATTTGCTCCCATAAAGATCTACAGTCTCAGAAACCCCAAGGTGCATTTCAGCTCTCTCCAATAGGGCCACTCTGAGTCAGAAGCAACTGGATGGCAGCAGATTTTGAGGAGTTTGGTAGGAAGTCAAAACAGAACTTCAGAACAAGTCTTCCAGAATGGAATCAGCAGCAAAAGAATGTGATTAACCCCCCAAAACGCAGAAACATAAAATTTACAAAATGTCTCTTCATGTGTATGCCAAATTCAAATATAACCGACAGGCATAAAATGTCCACTGACCAACACTGAACTCTATATGATTCACCAGTGGAAGACTTCCTATACTCTTAAGTTGTAGACTCCAATCATTGATCATGCATCCTACTTATTCTTTCACTCATTCAGCAGATAGTTATTGACCACCTACTATGTGCTAGGCCGGGGTCATCAGCACACGTTTTAGTAAATGGCTTGAGACAGCAAATATTTTCACCTTTGCAGACCCTTTTGCATGAATTCAATATATCATTATACTGGGAACGCAGCCACAGAGGATATATATATATATGCAAATGAATAAGGGTGGCTGTGTTCCAATAAAACTTTATTTTTAAAAACGGATTTGAGCATGACAGCTTTTCCAACCCCAAGTCTAGGCTTCAGATATATTAATAAACAAAACAGACAAAAATATATTTCTTCATGGAGCTTATATTGTAATGAAATCATAAAAAAATGAACATATACCCCAAATGCATATATATGTACTTCTTTCAAAATTACCTGTGTATACTACCATATAAATATATCACATACATTATGAAATTTACCCAATAATCTACATTCAAATAAATGAGGACAAATAAATCAATATTTTAAATGCTTTTCATTTTATTTTTACTAGTCATTTTATTTTATTTTGATGACTTTTTTCACTAAAATTGCCACTGTCATTCTATTTTATTGTGTGGCAATTGAATACTGTTTTATCACTTTCAATACACTACTTTTTTTGCATTCTTTGGTTTATATTTTGCAAGCCAATTTTAAGCGAGTTGATTTCAATATTTAGTTCTGATGGTTGTCATAGTGGAAAATTCTTCTCAAAAAATATATAAAGCTCCAAATAGAAGAATTGCATCATTGGCTCCAATTGGAAGAATTGCATCATTTGCTGTGCTTATTAAACCATGATTACCATTTTAAAATCTCATCTTCCAATTATGCAAAGAATTCCATTAAAATTTTGGCTTATATGTTTGCATCTGCCTAAGTGCAAATAGGTTGTTATAGTAAGCTAATTGGAGGGTAAATATCAGAAGTTCAATAAACATTCATAAACTGCCTAAATAAATAAATATTCATTGAAACCATTGGAAAGCATTTACAGATGTTTCTAACTTGATAAAGTATGCAGATGAGTATTTAATTTTGTTTTCATGGGTTGTGCATACTTACCTAATTTTAAGGAACAAATTCTAATGACTAAAGCTTAAGGAACATAAACATAATACCTAACAGTACACCGAGGAAGGGAGGCGTGAGGGGGCCATTACCAACCTCTCCATACAACACAATGCCCACACTTCCCCACACAAAACCCACCTAAGTGATGGCACATCTTACAATCAAAACAGATGTGGGCTTCAAGGTGAATTCTTATACTGTGGTTGGTTTTATTGTCAGGTGCCATTGAGTCGGTTCCAACTCATAACAGCCCTATGTACAACAGAACGAAACACTACCTGGTCCTGCTCAATCCTCACAATTGTTCCTATGCTTGAACTCACTGCTGTAGCCACAGAGTCAGTTCATCTCATTGAGGGTCTTTCTCTCTTTTGCTGCCCTTCTACTTTACCAAGTACGATGTCTTGGAAATGATCTCTCCTGAAAACATGTCCAAAGGATGGAAGGCAAAGTATCAGCATCCTCGCTTCTAAGGAGTATTCTGACAGTACTTCTTCCAAGACAGATTTGTTTGTTTAATACTCTACAGTACTTTCAATATTCCCCAGGAGCACAATTCAAAAGCATCGATTCTTCTTCAGTCTGCCATATTCAATGTTCAACTTTCATATGCTTACAAATTGATTGAAAAGACAATGTCTTGGGTCAGGTACAACATAGTACTCAAATTAAAGACTTTTCAATACTCTAAAGAGTATTTACTGGTATTATGTGTAATATTAGTAAAATTTAATTCTTATTTTTTCTTCAAATATATATATATATATATATATATATATATATATATATATGTTTGAATAAACTCAATAGACCTTTTAACATGATTTTTGGGGTAGCTAATAAGATCTATTTAATTTATATATATATTTTACCTTTAGAGAGGGTTTTTCCCCCAACACCAGTGTTTATTTAAGTAGAATTTCAACTTAAAATGTTAACTATAACGAAGATTCCACCAACCTGATTCATATATTCTTGTGAGTGATAACCCCCCATCTCAACACTCTTAGTAAAATAATACACAGAAAACTCGTGCTAAGTGAATCTCTTCTATCTATGCCTAAGTCAAACAAATTTACAGAACTTTTGCTGGTTTCTATCTTCTATGATTGTTCAAGTCGAGGATCTTAAAATCAGCAAACTTTAACTATGTGAACTAATTGGCAGATTTTTCAAAACTTCAGTGAACTTTAGCCAAGTTTCCGCTGTCCCTAATGAGAGGTTATTAATCAATAGTATGTTTGTAGTCAAGAAAGGTCTGTTTAGAATTTTAATAAATGTCATCTAGAAAATTAACAAAAAAGTAATTAAGAAGATTTATTACCTGATTCCCTATCACCTTCATGGTCAAACCAAAGGAAAGTGTGATAAAGAGGGAAGATCACTAAAATCTGAATACTTTATAAATATGTCCCAAAACCCTCCCCCAAGTAGGCAGACATGTCTGCTCACTCTTCTTTCTTGTTCGGGTGACATCATAATACCATTTTTCCTAATGCTAAGCAATTGTATATACCCTCAATATGTCTCAACTCCGGAAATAATTTTCTAAAGGTAACTGTCTTTGCTCTTTGTGTAGATAGTAATGTTCACTTAACATTTGCTGAAAATAAATGATATATTGTGGAATCCGCAAAGGCGATTTTATGGTTTTGTAGAAGTGAAACCCCAAGAATGAACTTTCTCTTCTGTTCTTGAAAACTAGAAATGAGGTATTTCCTTCCTTATATAGTAATTTGGTTTAAAGAAACTCATGTCTGAGTGTCTTATAGTCTTGTAGCCCTGACCGTTCCCCTTGAAATTTATTTCAAATAAATAGAGCTTTAAAAAGTGATATTCACTTAACTCTGGACATTGTTATAAAGGGACTCTATTGTCCTTATTTGCATATGATATTATCAACCTTCATGAAATGACTCACTGAATCACAAGAAAATTCTAAGAGAATTAAGCAACATTACTGGATACAGAGTCAACTCTAAAAGTCAATAAAAACTCTATATTAAAGATAACTCAAAATATAATCAAGCATAAGTATCATTGTGCACCAAAGTGTACAACTTTTGTCAGACATGACTTCACTAAGAATACAGAGAACTGCTATAGGGTATTTTTTTAATTCTATGAAACAATCTAAAAGAAAATCTGAATAAAATATTTTATTCCATGCTCTTCAAGGCATAGCTCAATGTTATAAAGATATCAATTTCTCCCAAATTGACCTATAAATTCAAAGTAAGGCCAAGCAATATTCAAGTTGGAATTTTTTGTGTGTGATAAACTTGAGAAACTTGTTCTAAAATTTGCAAATAAATAAAGTCCAACAAATAGCTAAGTCAACTTCAAAACATATGACCAAAGAGGAAAGAATTGCCTTTCCAGATATTAAGGTGTACTAAAAGTCATAATAAAAACGACAAAATGGTCTTGGTGCAAGAATGAACAAATGGCATTAGAGAAGATCATAACAAATCTGTGAACCTGACTGGTATTCACTAGAAATGGCAGAAGTCGATGGATAAGAGTGAAAGCCCAACACTCATTTACAGGGTCCCCCATGAGGATTAAGCCCTCTGTTTAATCCAGTCTGACTATGAACCTGAGTCAGAATACAATCTATGTACTAGAGAAGAGAAAGACCCTGTTACCAGAGTACATTTCATAGTGGATGACAGCAATTGTAGTTAGGACAATATGTGACAACTTGTCAATGATCTCTCTTGACCCAATGTATAATTGATCCAGTTTTTAATATTTTCTGCTTTGTAATAAATTGAGGTTTTTCTTTGCTTCATTGTGTCATTGATTTTGGGCCATTTGTTTCTATTGCCTTTATTTTGTATGATTTTCTCTATATTAAACTCTAATTAGATAAGCCCATAGAGTTAACAACTGGATTAATAGCTTCAAAGGGACATCCTAGGGGAGGCTGGCCAGAAATGGGGAACTAACAACGAACACAAGAAAGAATGAATGTCCTTGAATTGATTGTGGAAATGGATGTACAACTCTTATGAATGTCACTGAACTATTGAAATGTATAATGTATGAACTCTATATCAGTGAACTTGTTAAAAATTAAAAAAATTGATCACCTTTTTGAAATATAAAGTGAGTAAGGGCAGGTTGTTTAGTATAGAATATTGGAAAACCGTTTCTGGAGAAAATTAAGTAGAATTTCTGCATAACACCTTATAAAAGTTGGATGCCAGGTATATGCAAACCAAATATGCAAAGTAAAATGAACAAATAATAAAAGATGAAAGAGAATATGGCCTCATGACCCAAGGATTTAAAATCCCAAAACTACAAAATAAAAGGTAAAACACATGAATATTATTATATCTAAATGAACTATTCTGTTTAATGACAAAGTTAATAAACAGATGCCATGATAAGAGAATTTTACAATGTTTAAAATGAAAGAGGGATTACCTACAAATCAACAAAAGAAGACCTTCAAAGGAAATAAGCAAGCAATTAATCAAAAAGAAATCTAAGTATACGAAGAGATGCTCATTAATAATTAACTCAATGAAGTAATGAGCACAAGCTATCAATTTATTAACACCAGTTTACCAAAAACCAGAAAACTGGAATTTCTATTAGTATTGCTGTATTATAAACTACCACAAAACTTAGTTGCTTCAAATAGCAATACTCATTTTATTATTTCTCTTGATCTCTGTGGGATAGTGATTCAAAGGGGGTTCATCTGCGACATTATGGCATAAATCAGAAAGTGTCTAGAGCTTGGGGGACAGCCAGGTATTTCTCGGTCCTCATGTAGCCATTTTTCTTCTTTCTAAATCATTTTATCGGGGGCTCTTACAGCCCAAACATTCCACACATCAATTGTACCAAGCATATTGACAATATTATTGTACATATGTTACCATCATTACTTTCTAAACATTTCCTTCCTATTTGAGCCCTTGGTATGAGCTCCTCTTTTTTCCATCCCTTCTGCCCCGCACCTACCCTCATGACCCTTGATAAATTATCAATTGTTATTGCTTTCATAACTTACACCAACCACTGACTCCTTCACCCATGTATCTGTTGATCATCCCCCTGGGGGGTTGGGATTATGCATTGATCATTGCCATCAGTTCCCCCTTCCTCCCCTCCTGGTATCGATACTCCCATTTCTGTTCCCATGGGGTTTATTGACCTGGATTCTGTGTGTCCTGGGCTCTTTCTGTACCAGTGTCCATGCTCTGGTCTAGCTCACAGTGAAAGGCAGGATCGAGGTCATGATAGTGCGGAGTGAGGAAGCCTCAAAGAACCAGAGCAACAGTATGTGTTTCCTCTGTGCCCTGGTTGACTCATCCTTTCCTTTTGACCCTTCTGTGAGGTGATGTCCTATTGTCTACAGATGGATTTGGGGTCTGTACTCCTATCTCACTCGTTCTCAATAATACGGGGGGTTGTTTTTGTTTTATTTTGTTTTGAGTCGTCTGGTGCCTATTACCTGATTCCGTCAACACCTCATGATAGCACAGGCTGGGGTGATTCTTCCACATGGGCTTGTTGCTTATCTGCTAGATGGCCGGTTGTTTAACTTCATGCCTTTAAGATTATAGATACTTTCTTTTGATTCCCAAGCACCATCAGCTTTCTTTACCACATTTGCTTATGTACCCATTTTGTCTTCAACGATCATGTCGGGAGGGTGAGCATCACAGAATGCCAGGTTGTTTGAACAGTGTGTATGAGCTCGGACCGTAGCCGATCCTGTACAATCTTCTCCGCCCACCTACTTTCATTCTCATCTCCTCGTCCTTTTCATTAGAAATCATCCACACTGCTCTACCCAGTGGTAAGTCAACAAATAAGCAAATAAATAAATCAGGTTGAAACCCACAGTTTAAATTACATAAAGCACCACACACACACACACACACACACACACACATTCATGAAGCTATCTATAGTAAGGTAAGACATGGTCTTCAGGAATTCTAATCAAATATCCCTGAAGACAAGGAGATGTAGGCGGGAATCACTTCTGTCTTTGCAACTAACACTAATTAGTTTCAACCTTTAATAAGCCACAGCATGAAACATCTTGTGCAGGTGCAGTTCTACAACCTGTCCCAGATTGTTAGGAACTGATGGACAGAATGGCTGTAACTGCATGACAGAGGGAAAATTCCATAGTGAATACTTGAGTCAGCCAGGTAGTTAGTAGAGCTTTTATTAAGAAATATCATTTTGATATTTTCCCTTAGTAGAAAAAATATATCTATTTGCCTTTATTAACTCTTTAAAGTCCCCAAAGACCACAGCTTTGCCATAGTTTCAATCATGGACTCCATGACCTGGGAAATGCTAAGCGTGTCCCTCCCCCGACACCTGTTCCCCCAAAACATAATACTGTGAAAATAGTGATTAAAAAAAAGTTTTTTACTAAAATAAAAAGGCAATTGGTTTTACAACCCCTGTATTATACCAATTAATACACAGCAATGTCTCTGAAGCTTTCAGCATGAAGACTACAGTGATGATCGGGGTTTGAAATTGTGGGTTTATTGCAGTGCTCAATAGCCTTTTCTTTTTAAACCGAGTGTACAGCTAATTTGCTTTATTTTCAGTAGAACATTGTCTCATAAGTAATGCCTGTTTATGAACAAATGCCTTAAAAGCACTAATAGCATACTGCTAAAGTTTTCAGAGGTCTTTTGAAGGGTTGAATGCAGAATTTCTCTTCAAGGTGCCAATGGATATACAGGAAGTCAGGTTCACCTTGGTGAACAGTCCTTCAAAGCCAACCCCATAGATGATAACAGATTCATAAGATTTGGTAGTATAGGAAGTTCATCCTTTTAATAATGTTGCACTTTTATACAATTGATGTATGTATATGTACGGATTGTGATAAGAGTTGTATGAGCCCCTAATAAAATGTTAAAAAAATAATGTTGCACTAAATTATAACACTTCATACAAAGGTTTGTTTCATTTGGAACTGTGGTCTGCTCAGCTATATGAAACAAGGGGTGGGGGGGGCGGTAACAATCAAATCTCTCCAATGTAGCCATGAGTTTTGTCCAATTCTGTGCTTCCCCTGCTTTGTACTAATAAAATTACGTTGTTGCTACATTTTCCTAAGCAACATTGCCAAGATCTAACCAATACAATAATTCTATTCATTAATAGGCTTATCTGTCCTGAATAAGTAACATTATCGTCTTTTTTACTTTTTCTCCTCCACCCTCTTTCACCATTTCCTCTAGGAGTGAGAAGGGAAGCTTTGTAATAAGAAGCCAAATTGTTCCTATCTTTGCAGACAGAGCTGCTTTATCATTTATGCCATAGTTCCCAGCCACCATCTTCTCATTTCTGCCATAGTGCATTCTGTCTTTCCCAGTCACACTTCAGTGTGTCATATGGGTGACACAAAGCCGAAGTGGCTTAGTTTATGGACCATGAAATTTTGATGACAGTTAAGCTAATTTTGCATGAAGATCAGGAAGCCAAAGCTGCAAAAGTCATTCATAGAAAACGACTTTGCCAGTGGAAGGTTACTGTTGACTTTCACTGGGCCCAGCCCCTTGCCTGAGATTATTTCAAATTCCATTGTTTACAGTGCACCTCCTGTTGGTGACTATTTTCCTTTCCATAATCTTCACGGTTTAAAAGGGAAAGCTTCTGTATGCTTGATGCTCTTAGTCAGTCATTGCAAGTAGAATGACCCTCTCTAAAATCAAGTCTGGATCTCCTTAGATAATTAAGCAACTGAAAAGCTGGGCCTTTTCTTTTCAAAATTTGCAGACTTGACAAGCACTCATAGGTTCAGGCCTTCCTGAAAATTTCTGTGCAAATCTCTTGGATATTTTTGCTGTTGTTAATGCCACTGGCTGGACCTGAACAACTATCACAATTTATTGCGAGCCTGAGGATTTCCAAGGGCTCATGTTCTGAAGCAGATCACCAGGTCTTATACCTAGCCTGTCTTGATCTGAACAGGAAAATGATGAAGCTTTCTATTCCCATAAAGAATTACCATATTGGACACTCATGGGGGCAGTTCTACCCTGTCCTATAGGGTAAGACGGCATGGGCTCAATGGCAGTGAGCTTTATTGGTCTCCATCTGAAATCTCCATCAAAACCTTTCAAGCTAGAGTGACTTTGAATGGTAGGTTTATTGTGCCAACCTGGCCAATAAACTCATGTGAGGTTAATAAGGTTGCAGTTTAATTCAAAGGCAAAGAGATAAAAGCTCAGGGAGTCTCGCCTTTGTCTCTTGCTCTCTGATAATCCGAATATATATATATATACACACACATTCATACTTACATATATACATACATACATATGGAGATATCTTGCTGTTTAACACATTACCTCAGCATCTAGTATCTTCAGAAACATGTACAGATATTTTCTGATGTGTTTGTCTGCTTGTTTAAAATATGCTTCATTAAAAACCAAAATAAATATATTTTTAAGGGACTGAAGGCTCATAGCCTTAAAAACTCTCCAGCTTCCTTATCTTTTGGATAAAAATCATTGTCAGAGTGGCTGATAAAGGAGGAAAAGTAAAACCAAAGTAGACTTGGAGTCCTTAGTGACATACAAGCTGTTATATAAACTTAAAAGGAAAAAAACTCTCAAACCCTGTACCCCGCCACATAAATGAATATTATGGGGGAAAAGGTGTATGGGAAAAATTGAATTATCTTTTACTTCCATTTTTCCATGAGCTTTTTTTTGTAGTTCCCTTCTATTCTCTCACAGTTTCTGTGGATAAGACACGGGAATGGGTTAGATGAGTCATTCTGACTCAGGTTATGTCATAACGTTGGAGTCAAGATGTCAGCCAGGGTTATAGTCATTTGCTAGATTCACCAGAAGTGACTGTCTGGGAGAATCCTGGATATACCTCCTTGCTGGCATAACTGTTATTAGTAATCCCTCTAATTTTCAGAAGTGTTCTGGACTGGACATTACACCAGTCACTGAACAAATTAAGAAGCTATATCTCGAGCACAGTACTCTTGATAAGACACTATTTCTGGCATTTCAATTTTATAACCTGAGAGAATGGCTTCCAGTACTTTCTGCTCATAAATTCTCATCTTTCTATCAATATTGAGTGTCCAGTACTCATCTAATAAATTTCTATTTACTTATCCTAGCCTAAATCAGGAACTGTGACTTGCAACTGAAGAATTCTAAACTAATAAAACCATGCTGACACACGATTGTATTATGCTGCTCCCAATGTAAGTTTACGGAGGTTTTTAATATACTGAAGTGAGAAGAATAAGGTTTGAATGCCAAAACAATTGCTTAATTGAAACAGTGATCAGAGAATTAGAGGGGGTGTGAGTAGAACTGATGATGCTAGTTAGTACTTATTGACTAGTCCAACCTGTTAACCTGCTATCAATAGCCAAAGACTATCGGATAGGGCTGGGGAACAAGTTGGTGATAAGAAAATGATGAAAGGGCACAGACCACTCTAAGCTGCAAAGGTAGAGAGGACTGAAGTGGCAGTGGGGAGTGGCTAAGGAGTCAAGTAAAGTGTTTTGTTAGATCTGATTGAGTTTAAAAGTCATTGTAGAGCTTTTCAATGGGTGTAAAGGAGGAAACACCAGAAAAGAAATACACTAGAAAAAGGATAAATAAGACATGACATAGAATCTCGAAAATTAGGGATTTTAGGTGAGCTCTTAAGACCAAGTGTGGGGCTTAAGTATGAATCAGGAATGTTGTCGACATAGTGTTTAAAGCACTCAGTGACTAACCCAAAAGTTGATGGTTAGAACATATTCAGAAGGTAAGACATGCAAATTGAGAGCAAAGGCCATAGCTAGCTTCTGACATGGAAAGACACAAAAGTCCCAACTTGACAGAGGCAAGCTATGTGTTGACAACAGGGACAAAAGGACATAGAGTATGCAAACTTTACAGCATAGCAAACTACTGAAATGGTAGTTATTGAAAGTGGGAGTGAGCTGATCTGAGACAGCAAGTAGAACTGCCAAAGAGTATGGCAGATTCTTTTTAAGAAACATTATCATTATTAGGGGGTACCCTCCCCCCAACAAAAAAAACAGAAAAAAAGATCTGTAGGGTAGAACTTTCATAGTACATGTTTTGCCCACGAGATGAGCATCAAGCAACTTGATCTAAGTTAGTGCACCCAGTGGTGTCTCCTGGGAAGGTTCTCTCTGGTCACAGTGAATTTTTTCATATCAGTTGTTCCACTCAAACCTCATTTGTTGAGATGGCACATTTAAGAGAACAGCATATGGCTGTGAAATTTTGTTTCCTACTCAAGAAAAATGCCACAGAAATTGTTGTGGGAAAACTCAAGTGTACAAGTGGTTTCTTGTTTCGAAGAAGGTGAAATGTCCATTAATGACAACCAAATTCAGGACATCTGTCAACTTCCCAAATGGATGAAAATACCAACTCTTAGTGCATTTGGAGTTTTTTCCACCTATTAATTAAGCTTTCTATTTACAGCAGTGTTCTCAACCTTCCTAATGTCATGAACCTTTACTATAGTTTCTCATGTTATGGTGACGCCCCAAGCATACAATTATTTTTGTTAATACATCACAATTGTCATTTTGCTACTGTTATGAATAGGACGACCCCTGTGAAGGGGTCGTTCAACCCCCAAAGGGGTCATGACCCACAGGTTGAGAACCACTGATTTAGAGGTCTCAAAAGATAGTGGAACAATGTGAGACAAAAAAGGCTTGATTTTTGGTAGATGGGGGACTGGCTTTGCCACCACAGCAATGCACCTGCTCACACAGACATCTCAGTGTGCCAGTTTTTTCCAAAAACCAGTATGCCTTTCTTGCCCCACACACCTACCTCACCAGACCTCCCTCCATGCAACTTTTTTGTTTTTACGAATGAAGAGGGACATGAAAGGACAGCGATTGGGTGACCTAGAAGAGGTGAAGGAAAAATGAGGGAAGCACTGTCAGCCATTCAAACTGATGAGTTTGAAAAAAATGTTTCCAAAAAGGACTCCCAGATTTGACAAATGTATTACGTGTAATGGAGAGTACTTTGAAGGTGATAAGGTTGTTTTGTAAAATAGAAATAATTAAATACAAAGCTTTGAAAAAATTCAGTTTTGGGGAGGTATATCTGCATATAATTTATAAAGAAATTAGTACAATCTTAAAGTTCACTCAAAAAATTATTTTCCAGACAGGCATATTAGAAGAACTAGGAGGTGGGGAAAAGTAATAGAAGGCAGAGTTATAATAATGGTATAACTGGGAATCTAATGGATTGGGGTGAAATAAAACAAAAAATGGAGCAAGATCAATTGGGTTATCTTAGATACATTGTAAATTATAAACTCTATGGTAAGGGATACAAAATATTAACATTTAACTTTACTGGTGGACGGCCTTTTCTGTTTGGTTTTTGCTTTGGTGGCAAGAAAGGAGAGGGGATAAAATATCTTCATTATCCTTTATCCAAAACTCCTAGAATAACTAGGCCTTTGATTAGGAAAAGTAATGCAAAGGAAGGGGAGCCAAAGAGAGAAAAGAAGAAAATTAGAGTCCTATGGCTTAAACTGGAAAAATACAGATTAAGCCAAGTGTCAAATAAAAAAGGTGGCAGTAGAATACTGTGGTGATGTAAATAGCCAATGGAGCTATGTGATGCTTCGGTGAAGGTCTTACAGACAGACTTGACCATAAGTGCTGGGTAGAAAAATCTATGCTGCCATGGACACACTTCAGGGTCTATCCAGGGACCAGGATTTCAAAGGACAACCTGCCGACTGCTGCCACTAAAATAAAATAACTATAAGGGGCCCTGGTGGTATACTGGGTGATACATTAGTCTGCAGCAACAGTTTACAACCACAGCCATTCTGTGGCAAAAAAGATGAGGCTTTCTATTCCTGTACAGAATTACAGTCTTGGAAACCCACAGAGGCAATTCATTTCTGTCTTATAGAGTCACTATGAGTCATAATTGACTTGAAGGCAGAGAGTTTTTTTTGTTTTGTTTTTAGAAGTTCTCTTAGGTCGAGCCTTTCAGATCCAAGGTAGCTCCAGAGTTTCTTTGATAGCTGTTATACCTAAACATGTAGACTCAAAAAGTATAAGTGAATTAAGAGAAAGGTTGATCAGTAGGTGAGCTGATAAATATTTTTATTAAGTGTTGTATATGCTAACCAAAATACAGATCAAATATTCACTATCATTGAAGTAAACTACTAAAATGTACAGAGAGTGAAATTTAAAAGGGGTATGCATTCAGGGAATGTTTAAAAATATTCAATATGCATTAGTCCTAAGGGAAAATGGTGAGAAAGATTGTAGGTTCAATAAGGATGCCTTGATTTGGAGATCAAGTAAGGACATATACTAAAACTTAAAAAACCTTGAAGAGGACTCAAGGAGCCTTGGTGGCATAGTGGGTTATGTATCGGGTGGCTAAACATAAGGTCAGCAGTTCAAAACCACCAGCCAGTCCTTGGGAGAATAATGAGGCTTTCTATTCCTATAAAGATTTACAGTCTCAGAAACCCACAAGGGCAGTTCTACTCTGTCCTATAGGGTCGTCATGGGTCAGAGTTGACTCAATGCCAGTATGAGATGAGTTGAGAATAAGAGCCAGTTTAAGAAAGAAATATGTTGGCTTCAGTTGTGGAGATGTGACATTTGAGGTGCCTGTGAAAATATACTCCACCATTGGATAAAAGGATCTGGAACCAAGAAGAAAGATCTGGGTTGGAAAAGTAGATTTTTCTCCTAGTTGCTACTTTGCTCAAAGGAGTTTCCTCTCTAACCACTGCTGTGATCAATGTCCAATTGATGAAGGCTGGCCATAGAAGGAAGAGCTGCTTTTTCATTCTTTTTTCTGTTTTCTCTTTTTCTTTCCTCACATGCCAATGCAGCTCATTAATCAAAGCTGGTCTGAAGCATCCTCGTGGCAGAGGCCCTGGGGACTTTCAGTAATTCCTTCCCACATTACAAACAGAGATGTATTACATCCCCTTCCTTCTGATCCACAAAATAAAATATCAACCTGTAACCATCAGACTCTGGTTCGTCATCTGACTTCATTCCCTTCTGGACGCCATCGTCCCCATGACCCATTTCCGGTAACACACACACTTTTTTTTTTTTTTACTACAACGGAGTCAACCCTCAACCACCCTGCAGTCCATTAAGAGGTGTGTTGCTGGCATTCCTTGATCATGTAATTACCTATTCGAATAATCTTCCCCTTTTAACTTCTTTTGACATGCCCATACTTCCCTCAAGAATTTGCTTCAGATAAAAATAAATAAATAGATAGATATACAAATAAACAAACAAATAAATAAATAAATGAATAAATAAATAAGTAGGAATTTGCTTCAGATAACCTCCTCCCTGGGGGCCGGACGACAGAAAAGTGGGTGAAGGGAGACGTCAGGCAGTGTAAGACATGACAAGACAATAATTTATAAATTATCGTGCTCGCTTTGGCAGCACATATACTAAAATTGGAACGATACAGAGAAGAGTAGCATGGCCCCTGTGCAAGGATGACATGCAAATTTGTGAAGCGTTCCATATTTTTCAGACACAGCATGTATGCTTTGGACCTAGCTAGTAGCCTAAATAAACTGGATCTCAGCATTAAAAAAATAATTTATAAATTATCAAGGGCTCATGATGGAGGGGGGAGTGGAGAGGGAGGGGGAAAATGAGGAGCTGATGCCATGAGCTTAAGTGGAGAGCAAATGTTTTGAGAATTATAAGGGTACCGAATGTGCAAATGTGCTTTATACATTGATGTATGTATGGATTATAATAAGAGTTATATTAGCCCCAATAAAATGATTTAAAAAAGAATTTGCTTCAGTTATCCACTCATTCAATAAACATTTAAAGCACTTCCTATATGATGCATATTTATGAGATGTTTGGGACATAAACCATACCCAAGAAAGATAAAATCCACCCACCCCAAATAATGTGCAGGATATGAGAAGAGGATACTCAGAGAAGATTTGCTATATTCTGCTTTCTCCTTCCTTCCAAAAACCAACAAACCAAACTCTGCCATCTAGTTGATTCTGATGTATAGCAACCCTATGAAACAGAGTAGAACAGCCCTGGAGTGTTTCCGAGGCTGTAAATGTTTATTGGAGCAGAAAGTCTCATCCTTTGATCCCTTGGAGTAGCTGCTGGGATCACACTGCTGATTTCACAGTTAGCAGCCCAATGATGAACTCACTGTGCCACCAAGACTCTTTGCTTGGGGACTGGAAAAACCGATTCTGAATATCATCAGATTTTTTTATGCTTTATTTCATTTGCTGGTATGTTTCATATTGTTATTCTTGCCCCATCCAAATCCTGGCAGTCTTTTTTTCTGTGTTTTTTCCTCATGTTGTTCCATTTTCTTTTAGCAGGTCACTTAATCTTAGGTTGTGATTTTTAACTGTCCAAAGTTCATTCTCATTTCTAGGAAAGTTTGCTGAATCCAACATAAATACAATGGTTGCCATAGTTTCCTGGGGGCTAGCCTTTTACTCTCTACTTGTAAGACTGCATCTCCTTTCCCTTTTCCTTCTTCCCTCCCCAAAGTATTCTGAATTATGCAGGTTTTTTCTTAAGTTAATGTTTAAGCTGAATACAATCTCCCCCTGAAGAGTTACCGTATATACTTGAGTATAAGATGACCTGACTATCCACTGAGGCACCTAATTTAAAAAAAAAATCATTTTATTGGGGCCCATACATCTCTTATCACAATCCATACATATATCAATTGTGTAAAACACACTTAAATTACCTGCATCAGTCTCAATATTCGCTTTCCGCTTGGGTTCCTGAAATCAGCTATTCATTTTCCTTTTCCCCTTCCTCTCACTCCCCCCTCCCCCCTCCCTCATGAATCCTTAATAATTTATAAATTATTATTTTATCTTATCTTACGCTTCCCGGCGTCTCCCTTCACCCACTTTTCTTTGCCCATCCCCAAGAGAGGAGGTTATATGTAGATCCTTATGATCAGTTCCCCCTTTCTATCCTCCCTTCCCTTCTGGTATGGCCACTCTCACCAATGGTCCTGAGGGGTTCATCTGTCCTGGATTCCCTGTGTTTCCAGTTCCCATCTGTACCGCTGTGAATCCTCTGGTCTAACCAGGTTTGCAAGGCAGAATTGGGACCATGAAAGTTGGGGGAGGAAGCGTTTAAGAACTAGAGGAAGGTTGGGAGTGTCCTTATTGCTACACTGAACCCTGAGTGACTCATCTCCTCCCCACTACCCCTCTGCAAGGGATGTCCAGTTGTCTACATATGAGCATTGATTCCCCATCATGTGCTCCCCTCATACACAATGATATGATTCCCTCCCCCCCCCGCCTTTGGTGCTTGAAACCTGGTCCCCTCGGCCCTTCATGATCATACATGTTGGTGAGCTACTTCCATGTGGGCTTTGTTGCTTCTGGGCTAGATGGCCACTTGTTTACTTTCAAGCCTTTAAGACCCCAGATGCTATATCTCTCAATAGCTGGGCACCATCAGCCTTCTTCACCACACTTACTTATGCATACATTCATCTTCAGCGTTTATGTGGGGAAGGTGATCACACAATGATGGTTTTTGTCCTTTGGTGTCTGCTACCTGATCCCTTCAACAGCTCATGTGCACACAGGTTTGGGTGCTTCTTTGTGGACTTTGTTGCTTCTGAGCTAAATGGCGCTTGTTTACCTTCAAGCCTCTAAGACCCCAGGCGCTATATCTTTTGATAGCCGGGCACCATCAGCTTTCTTCACCACATTTGCTTATGCACACATCTGTCTTCGGCGATCATGTCGGGAAGGTGGATATCATGGAATGACCATTTAGCTGATCAAGGTGCTATTGTATTGAGGGAGTGCACGTGAGAAGGCCCAATGTCTGCCTGCTACCCTACTACTGAACCTAAAAATATATGCACATAGGTCTATTTCCCCCATAATCATAAATATATTTACATATGTACATGTTTGTGTTTAGGCTTCTCTGTATGCCCTTTGCCTCCTACTCCTTTCCTCTATTTCCTTATGCTTTCCTCCTGTTCCACTACCATGTTCAGCCTTCATTCTGGTTTCAGTAATTCCTATCACTTACCTTGCCCTTGGTCACTCCCTACCAGTCCTCCCAGCCCCTCTCTCCACTGGTTTTGAACCACTCGTTGTTCCCTTGTCTCTGTGTCGGCCAACACCTCCTCCCTTCCCCTACCTCCCACACTCTCATGACCCTCTGGGACCGTTGGTCCCGTTATTTTCTTCTCACGTTGGTTGTCCAGCCTATCTTATCTAGGTGGACCTGCAGATATATTAATATGTGCATAAAATTGGGGATGGCTTTGACAGCACCAAAGTGGCACATAAGAACATAGCGACGATGGCAGCAACACCGACAAGGTAACAGACAAAAAAGCCACTGACATACAAAATTTAAAACAGGAAAAAAAACAAGAACAACAAAAAAAGAAATAAAAAGCCTGTTAGTAGTTCAAGGTCTGTTTGTTGGCCTTTAGGAGTGCCTTCTGAACAAGTCTGATGGGGTGCCACATCCTGACCCCAAAGTCCATCCTTTATACTCCCTCGGGGCCTCCGTGCTCTGCTTCCCCTGCCAATCCATTGCACACCCCCAGTGTTTTGCCTCAGTGTGGTGGGGTCAGCTCAGTTGCACATCCCCCACTATGTCTCCGATGCTGTCCCGTGTAAGGCCATGGATCAGTGCGGGAGGTCACATCTCGCGGTGGGGCCGGCAATATGGTCCTCTCTATATATTGGGCCCTTGGAGTTGGGCTATCGTCCTCTGAGCTTGGTGGGCCAGGTATGCTCTGCTCCGTTCTTCCACCTTCCTTTGCTCCAACTTCCTTCTCAGTGTGGTGTGGTAGGTCAGTTCCTTTCCCACACCAGACGATCTATTTTCATTTTCTATGATACTCCTTTTGATGGTGGGGGGTCAGGCTAATTCTGGTTAGGGCCAGCATATGGTCCAGTCTCTTTGTGGATTCCTCCACGCATTACATTACCCTCCTGGTTTGGCGTGTCATGGTGGGGTCTGTATGCACGTTCCAGTTCTGTGGGGACACAACCAATACTCTCCCCCTGGGTGGGTTAGTGCCCTGTTCCCCCTGTGCCATCAAGTCAGTTCCTCCCTGCCCCAAGTCTCCCTCTACCAGCCTCCCTTCTCATCTTTATGTTGGACTCTCATATACCTCCCTAGTTGTGCCTTGCTCTCCCTCCAACTCGGAGGTACCTAATTTTACCACAAAAACTGCATTAAAAATGTGCTGGAAAAACTCGACTTATACTCAAGTTTATACAGTATACAGAATCTGCACGTTTTCATATACCACCAAAGCCAAGGATTTCTGGTGTAACCACTGATTTGTCAACTAAAACCTCAAGTGAGCTATCACTTTCTCTACCTCCTAGTTTCTTTGTCTACCCCCTGGACAGTGCTTAATTCAGGACACCTGAATCCTACCTCCCCCACCTCAACCCTCTGCAGATACACTGTGGTGCTCTACTTTTGAAGTCAACAACTGGAATCTGCATCACGATTTAGGGGATTCTACTTCAGCACACCAGCCATAGGCACAAGCCACAGAAATACAAAGTGAACAGATGATTTTAGTCATATTTTTTCTTTTTTCAGTACTGTCACATATCTGGAAAGGTTCGTTGCTCTTTGATTGTTTAGAGAGCTCTGAATCACCATATAAATGCAAAATTTGAAGTGTGATAAAAGGCCCTATTACTCATAGCTGTTAGGATTCAAAGTCTATATGTTTTCGCATGGGCTTCTGGGAATTTTAATAACATTTATCTTTTGGTGATCTTGACACTGAAAGCATTTGGAAATGAATTTATACAGTCAACTTATACAGCCACCCGTTCTAGTAATATGAGTATCTTAAGAAGAAATGGAAGTGACAGAAAAAGTGCAGAAAAGATAGGTAGTTAATAGAAGGGCACAGTGCAAATTTTGAAGGTCAAAATGTGGCTATTATTACGTAAATGAGAATGCACAGACAGCAGGAACCTATGAATGTGAATAAACAGGCTTGTTTAAAGTGAAAAGCCAAAAACTCTTCATGAAATTCAAAAATAATTTCCTTAAGTCTTTTTGGTATGCAATATGACCAATTTTAAAATTGAATTCGTGTAAAAATAAGGAATCCTTCATGCATTGGCATGTCATCTTTGCACAGGGGCTGTGGTACGCTTTTCTGGACTGTTCTATTTTGAGCATCTGTGCTGCTGTAGCCAGTACCTGCGTTGCCCTCTGCTGACAAGCCAAAGGCTTGTGGTTTGAATCTAACCCACAGCAGTGTGGAAAAGGCAAGCCTGGTGGTATGCATCCAGAAAAGACCACCAGCAAGAATCCAAAGGAGAAGTCCTATCTGGTAACAAAAAGGAGTCTCTGAAATCACAAAATTACAACAAAAATTAAATCTACCACCCAAACAGTCTAAGGTTGATGAAGTAGTAGATGCTATTATGGCCAAGGCCATGGAATTAATTTGAAATCAAGGTATATTTCATTCTGTTTCAATAATACACCTAGCATTGAGTCCATTATTTTGAAATCACCTATCTAGATCAGTACAATGCTGGATATAGCTATTTACATTAATTATCATAATTCCAAATCAAAGCTGCTGGACTGGGGAAATGTTCAAAAGCTACATTCCTCAATACAGTGTTATTTGTGAAAGAGAAACCAAAAACCAAATATGGTCCAGCCACACACAGAAATATGAGTGAAAAATATATACCCAACACACAAAAATGCTATGTGGACGACTGCCCCTCCCCCCCAGAAGAATTTACTTTAGAGAACTGCATTGAAGCTGCAGCTCAGGAAGAGGGACGTGTCTGATCAGAACACATGGGAGCAAATGAATGGGGAGGAAGAGAGAGTGGAGCACATCCTGGCCCACCAGGCCCAGAGGATGATGTCCCTGATCAGAGTGGACACTATGGCTGATCCCAGTAGGAGACACTCCTTCCCTTGATGGCTCAGGCCCCTAAGGGGGAAAACACTGGAGACTCAGTATCAGGACTGTCATAGGACTAACCCTGTGACACCGAGGCACACCACTGAAAGCGTGCGGCAGAGCAACCATGCTAGCAGAGCAGGGAGCCCCCGAGGGAGTACAAAGGACAGACTCTGGGCCCAGAGCATGGTACCCCATTGGACCTGACTGAAGGACATGCCTAGAGATCACTGTACCACCAGGTCCCTTTTAACTTATCTGTAAGTGTACTGAATCAACAAAACGGGTTGTAACATTCTCCATTTTAATATATGACTCTTGAAAATAATTTAAAATGCTAGATGGGTACCCATAAAAGGTATATTTTCTATTACATACAAATAGCTACATTTTAAAGAAAATTTTACAGGGAACTGAACATATTTTTTTTATTTTATCCCACATGATCATTGCACCATCCCGTGGAAGGAGATAAGGCAAGGCATTATCCACATTTTACCAAGGAGAGGACAATACTTCAACTGACTAGCTATCACTCAGCTAGAATATGGACAGGTCTGAGTTTAACCTTAGGAATATTATTCCCAGACCCTGCAACCTCCCACACAGAACAGGAAAACACTTAGAGAAGCAAGATACCTTATGGTAATACACACACACACACACACACATTGAAGATGCGTAATCTATTCCACTATATGCTCTCATTTATGTTCTCTCAGTGAGGTGTCTCCCTTTTTGAAGAAAAAAATGCAGTCACATAAAAGTATTAGGAAGCTACTGACAGCGCTTACGTTTGCTTTGCCTTGGGAAGACTAGCATAGAGTAGCCTTTAAAACAGTGGTTCTCAAACTTCCTAAAGCCGCAGCCCTTTCATACAGTTCCTCATGTTGTGGTGACCCCCCCAACCATAACATGATTTTTGTTGCTACTTCATAACTTTCGTTTTGCTACTGTTATGAATCGGGTGACCCCTGTGAAAGGGTCCTTGGAACCCCAATGGGGTCACGACCCACAGCTTGAGAACCACTGCTTTAAAACAATGAAATGAACTAATAGTAAATAGTTGACTTTTCAGAAATGCTAAAATGAGAAAGAAGACAACAAGTACTTTGGGGGCTGCCAAATCATACTAACAAAGGACCATCTATTCTACTTACTTGGCAAGTTGATGCTGTATAGCACTGTCGTCATTTTGGGACACAGAGAGGGGAGATGGCTTTAGTTGCACCACATACAAAGTATATGACTTAGAATAAACAAAGTTAAATGACACCAAGCCTCTGGTTCATCATCTGAAAAATGGAAGTCTTTATTGACGGTGTTGAGTGGAGATGAAGCGAGATAATACGTCATTTCAGGAAGGGAGTGATCATTCTTCTTGCTAGTTTCAACTGCTTGTTTTTAAAAGGCTTTTATCACCCACCCCAAATCAAGTTATTTCTTCTACCAATGCTGTTATTCTAGATGCAGCCTCATAAATTTTACAATTTACTGTTAGTATTACAAAGAATGAGCAACTCATCTCTCATTCACATATAATAAATGCATTATAAACAGCACCCCCAACCAGTTCATTCCACTGTGACACCCAGCTAAGATTTTGAATTTCTACCCCAGGAATACTGTATCTGAATCATAATTTTAACACGTTCCCTAGATGGTATATACTATTATGTGACATGATACAGGGGTTAGAAGGACGACTAAGGATTATGCTAAAATGTAGATTGAGATTCAGCATATCTGTGGTGGAAAAGCAAATTCTCAACAGGGTTCCTTCTTAAATGAACCATGTAGAAACCTTGGTTATAAAATCAATTTATATCAACTTTAAAAATAATATAAGCAGGTTGGAATACTTTGACTTAAAATATTTTAAATGTATCTTTAATCACAAAGAAATCAACAAGAAAATTTAAAATAACATATACCTTTAATGACTTAGAAAGATACATATATTGTGTGTGTGCATCATACACACATCATTCTAAAATATAAACCAATCTAATTTAGTAATTCTGTTCCATTTACTCAAGTAATTATCATGTGTAAACAGTCCAAAGCTCATACACTTTCCATCTGACTCACAAGGTTAATATGCTCCACAATTGATGGAATATAAGCTGCCTGTGTACGTGCAGATTTGAGGAACCATGGACATTCTCGCTCTCATACCATCCACCCTTCCTATAGCCAACACAGAAATATCACTTGGACTACACAAATATTGTCTAACTACCATCTACATGTACAAATATTTTCTAATAAAATTATCATCTGGAAACATTATACCTTGACCTTAATCCACAGAATTGTTCTCAGCTCTTACCTAAAAGAGATCCTTGTGCTACTGAAGCACAGGTAGGCCTAGAATGCAGGAACATTGCAAGAATAGGATAATAAAGGCGTTGTGGTGAGGGTGTGTTGTAGTTGGGACATGTTAGCAGTAAAGAACAGTGCCTACAGAATGACATCCTGTTTGGTCAGCAAAGTAGACGAAGGTCCTCATGTGGCTGAAGTGACATGGTGGCTAGAACAAAGAGCTGAAACACAACTGTGATGACGTCCCTGGAGCAGGCAGTGTTCTGTTATGTTGTATGTAGGGTTGTAATGAGTTGGGATTGATTTAATGGCTCCTAACAGCAACAACCAACCACTTGTCTTTATGTGTGCCTAGCTTCTGTGTTGCTGTGATGCTGAAAACTTGGTCAATGATATGCCAAATGCCAACAGAGGCAGCCAAAGTGAACAAGTTTCAGAAGAGCTTCCAGACTAAAAACAATGAAGAAGAATTCTGTTCCCCACTTTGGAGGAAGTAGGTACCTGACAACCTTATGCATAGCATGGAAACATTGTCAGATATGAAAGGCCTAAAGAATGGAAGCAGAACCTTGTTGGAGACAGTGCCAGAAATGGGCCCCTCAAGTCCATGTACTTGAAATGTGACTGAGGAGAAACTAAGTCGGGGGAAGCCAGTGGGAGTAGAGCCTTCAAAGTCTTCATTTGCTAATGGGGTAATACTCAAGGTAAAGAGAAACTGCTGCAAAAATCTTCTAAGAATCAGAACTGAAAAAATGCAAAGTATGAATCTAGGAAAATTGGAGGTTATCAAAAATGAAATGGAACTCATAAAGGTCAATGTCCTAGGCATTATTGAGCTGAAATGAACTGATGTTTCCTATTTTGAATCAGAAAATAAAATTATTTACTATGCCAGGAATAGCACATTCAAGAGGAATAGGTTAATATCAATTGTCAAACAGAAAATCACAAAATCAATCATCAAGTATAATGTTGACTGTGATAAGATTATATCTACCCACATTCAAGGAAATCCAATCAACCCAAACCACATTCAAATGAATGCACCAACCACCAAAGTAAGCAAGAAACTGAAGCATTCTACCAACACGTTCAATCAGAAATTGATCAAACATGTAATCAAGATTCATTGATAATTATTGGTGATTGGAATGTAAGATTTGGAACCAAAGAGGAAGGAACAATAGTTGGGGAGGGGGATGGTCTTGGTAACAGAAAAGAAGTTGGAGACTGCATGATAGAACTTTGCAAGACCAATTACTTGTTCATAGCAAATACGCTTTGTGACCACACAAAAGGCATGTCTATAGATGAACATCCCCAAATAGAATACACAGAAATCAAACTGACTATATCTGTGGGAAGGCATGCTGGGGAAGCCCAATAAGATAGTTAACGTTTATTGTGCCAACTTGGCCAATGTGGGATCAATTTAAAGGCAGAGAGATAAATGGCTCGGAGAGCCTTGCCTTTCTGGTCTCTTTCTCTTTGATCCTCAGACCAGTGTGCAGCTGCCTTGCTTGTTCTGTGCCTCAATTTGCAACCTACACTACTTGTGGACACCTAACCCATGAACTGTGTCACTATAACTTGAAGTTCCTTCAAGACCTGCTTTGCCACACTATTGGAATATATATCTCTTGAACTGGGGACTGTCGGACCCCATTATCTGGCTGACTGTTGGTGACCTACCTGCCTTACTGTTTGCTGCCTGTGGCCAGATAGCCTGAATTGCTCAACAGAGGACTACCAGGTAGCCCTTAAGACTTGAAGGACTTCTAGTGTCTCGCGGGAGTGAGTTGCACTGAGCCATTTGTACTGCTTTATAAATTAATTAACAGTTTATTTCTTATGTTATATGTCTATTTATCTGTATAAATATTTAAAAATTATCAGCATTCTGGTTTTGTTTCTCTAGAAAACCCTATCTAACATACCCAATATATGCAGCTTAAACCAGGCCAGTGACTGACTGTGAAACAGACCATCAATTGCTCATATTTTAAGTTCAAAATAAAGCTTAAGAAAATTAAAACAAGTCTGCAAGAGTCAAAGTAAAATTTTGAGTCTATTCCCTATGAATTTCAAGAGCATTTCATGAACAGATTTGATTCATTGAACACTGTGTTAGAGTTCTCGAGAGAAACAAAACCATGACACTATGATTATATAGTTATATAGATACAGCATGAAGGAATATAACGGCTAATTAGTCACATAGCAGTACAGAGGGTTCAGTTCAACTCACTTCCATGAAACAGTTAATATACTGGAAGTCCTTAACTCAAGAGGGTTGCTGGGTCCAAAGTCAAGGAATCAGACAGCTGAGTCTTCCGTAGAGCTATGCAGACAGACTGACCACAGGTAGCAAACATCAAGGCGGGTCACAAACAGTCAGCCAGCTGAAGTGATGTATACAACAGCAGTGTGGTGAAGCAGGTCTCAAAGGAACCTCAAGCGCTAGCAACACGGCCCGCGGGTTGGGTGTTCCACAGTTAGTGTAGCTCGAAAGTTGAGGTAGAGAACTAGCGAAGGCAGCCACACACTAGTCCAATGACCAGAAAGTAAGAGACAGAGAGGTGGGGCTCGCTGAGCCATTTATCTCTTTGCCCTCCAATCAAACTGTGATCAAACTGTGGCAGAACATGTGACAAGCTGTTGGGGGGCATTAAGTACATCATCCATGAAGAAAGAAAGAGATCATTAGAAAGACAATAAAGTGGGGGAAAGTTCAAAGTGAATGCTGAAGAAGCTCTGTAGCTTGCTCTTGAATGAAAGAAATGAAGTCAAATAGCTGAAAAGAAAATTTCAAAGAACAGCTCAAGAAGACAAAGCCAAATATGATAATGAAATGCAGAAAACAAAAGGGAAGAACACTCTCTTTATCTTAAAAGGAAAGAACTCAAGAAAAAAGGCACACCTTGAGTTGCAATCTATGGGGAAAATATTTAATGATGCAGGAAACATCAAGAGAAGATGAAAAAGAATACACAGTCAAAGTACCAGAAAGAACTAGTCGACATCCCACCATTGCAGAAGATAATATATGAGCAAGAAGGAAAGATACTGAAGGGAGAATTTCAAGCTGCACTGAAAGTACTGTCCAAAAACATGGTGCAGGAATTGATCAAATAAAGCACTGGAAGCACCCACTCATCTACGTCAGAAAATTTGGAAAATAGATACATGGCCAACTGACTGGAAGAGAACCCTATTAGTGCCCACTCCACAGAAAGGTGACCCAATAAAATGCTCACACTATACAACAATATCATTGATATCCCAGGCAAGTAAAATTGTACTAAGATCCTCCAACACCTGTAGTAGGAGTACATTGACAGGGAGCTGCCAGAAGTGCTGGCTGGGCTCAGAATGAAACAAGGGTATCATTGTTGATGGCAGAGGGGTTTTGATACAAAGCCAAGAATACCAGAAAGATGTTTGCTTGTGTTTCATTGACTATGCAATGACATTCTATTGTGTGAACCATAATCAACTATGGGTAACCTTGAGAAGAATGACAATTCCAGAACACTTCATTATGCTCATTTGGAACTTGTACATGGATCAAGAGGCAGTTATTCTAATAAAATAAGGGAAAGCTGCATGGTTTAAAATTAGGAAAGGTGTGCATCAGGGTTGATCCTCTCACCATACTTGTTCAATCTGTGTGCTGAGCAAATAATCAGAAAAGCTGGTTTATATAAAGAAGAATGTGGCATCAGGATTTGAGGAAGGCTTATTAACCATCTGAGAAATACAGCGGACATAATCTTGCTTGCTGAAAGTAAGGAGGTTTTGAAGTACATGCTAATTAAGATCAAGGACTGTAACCTTGGGTATGGATTATGACTCAATTAAAAAGAAGGCCAAAATCCTCACAACTGGCCCAAAAGGTAACATCATGATAAATGGAGAAGAGGTTGATGGTGTTAAGGATTTTGTCTTGTTTGAATTCAAAATCAATGCAAGCAGTGCAAAGAGATCAAACGATGTGTTGTATTAAGTAAATCTGCTGCGCAAAAAAATTCTTTAAAGTATTGAAAAGTAAGGATGTTACTTTGAAAACTGGGCTGTGCCTAAACCAAGCAATGGTATTTCACATTGGCTCATATGCATGTGAAATTTGGATATTGAGTAAGGCATATCAAAGAACTGATGCATTTGAATTGTGGTGCTGAACAAGAATTTGAAAGTACCATTGACTGCTAAAAGGTCAACCCATTCTGCTTTGGAGGAAGTATGGACAGAGTGCTCCGCAGAGGCAAGGATGGCAAGATTTAGTCTTGCATACTTTGGACATGTTGTCAGGAGAGACCGGTCCTTAAGGAAGGACATCATGCTCAGAAAAGTGGAGTGGCGGTGCAAAAGAGAAAGGTTCTCAATGAGATGGATGGACACCCTGCCTGCGACAATGGAGTTAGGAATGGGAACAATTGTAAGGATGGTGAAGGACCATATAGTGTTCAGTTCTGTTTGCATAGGGTCGCTATGGGCTGGAACTGACTCAACAACAAAAACCAATGTCTCTAGTCCCAAATCAATCAGATATGCACTCAAGATGAACTTATAATTATTGGCTATTGGAATGCAAATTTTGGAAATACAGAGGCAGGTGCAGTAGTTGGAAAATATAGTCTTGGTGATAGAAATAAGTTTGGAGATTATGTAACAGAGAGTATTTTGTAAGATCAATGACTTGTTCATAGAAAAATCCTTTTATTCAACAACACAATTGGTAAAATAAAAGCCTGTACAACGTTAGACCTTTCTCCATGTGTCATGATATATGCAAGGTCTTATTTTGGCTCTCATGGACTTGTTTTCATTTTCTCCTGCTTCAACCTGAAGAAGTTGGTAGAATTCTTCAATTTCTATATCACTAGCTTTAATGGTTGTTGCATAAATTTGAATAATAGTTGTACTGACTGGATTTCCAAGTACTCAGACAGATATAATCCAAACACAGACAGCATTGTACTTCAAGGTAGATATTGAACAGGACTTTTTGATGATGCATGAGATATCATTTCTAGACTAGAAAGACATAGGATTTTCTGATCCAAAATGGCCTATTGCAGTCCACGTTAGATCATTAAAGCCTAGAATATTGATCTTTATGTCTTCCATTTCATTTTTTATTTTTTCCACCTTTCATAGATTTATAATTCATTCATTCCAAGTTCCAATAATTAATATGCCAATTCTCTCAACTCTACTTTGAGAAGGAAGTTCTTCCTCAGTTATATTTTGAGTGCCTTCTGACGTAAGGGGCTCATCTTCTGGTACTATAGCTGATTATGTTTTGCTGCTATTCACGAGGTTTTCAGTGTCTTACAATGTTTCAATGTCATCCATGAGGCTTCCAGTGGCTAATTCCTCTAAAGTGGACAGTCTATTCCTTCTCTGTCCTCTGTTCTTCGTCTGCAAAGCTCAGCTGAAAACTGTTCAGTTCGGCTGCTCCTGCTGGTACTTGAAATAGCAGCGGCAAAGCCACCACAGTAAAACAAACCGACAGACAAATTGTGGTAGGAGCAGATAGCCTCATCTCTCTGCCACAGAGTAGCTTATGGTCTTGAACCACCAACCTTGTGTTTAGAAGCCCAATGCTAACCCTACAGGGCCACTGGGGCTCATTAGAATCCTTTTATATTGAAGTCCAGGCTGAATATTTTCCTTAGTTTCTTTCCTTTAAGAAACACTAAGAGTACTTTCTATTTTGGGCTTTCTAACTCAAGGTCTTTGCACAGCTTATTGTAATGCTTCAAGTTGTCTTTCAGGCTGCCCTTTGAAATCTTTTCTTCAGCTGTTTCTCTTATCATTTCTTCCATTCACTCTCACTACTCTGTAGTCAAGAGGAAGTTTGAGAGTCTCTTCTGACATTCACTCTCCTATTTATTTTTAATGATCTTTGTTCATCTGCAAAGTTCTTCATGCAGTCCAACAACATGTCTGGTCATCTGTCACTAGTGTTCAATGTATCAAAAATGTCCTTGAGTTGGTCTCTAAATTCAGGTGGGACTTACTTAAGGTCATATTTTGGCTCGTGTGGATTTGTTTTAATTTTCTTCAGCTCTCACCTCAACATGTATATCAGTTATTGATTATATGTTTCACAGTCAGTCCCTGGCCAGTTTTGGTTGATGATATGGAGCATTTCCATGGTCTCTGTGGGGGGAGGTCAGATGCTCACGAGCATCCTCCCTGAGAGCAATAAGCTGCCCTACTCCCTGCAGTCATTGATTTGGTTCCTGTAGGTGGAGTTCACACCCTACTGATAATGGTTCCTATGGAGATCCAGAGAACAGGTCAAAGTTAAGCTGCCATCCTACATCTAGGATTCCTCCCATCTTGTCACATGTATACCCCCAATCCCTCCTCTTCCTATTGCATGTATGTCCCTAGAGTGACCACCTCCCCTCATTGCTCTATAACCTATAACGCAACCCCTTTCTGTGACGTATGTCTTTTCCTGTAATTAGTGGGCTTGCATGCTCCCCAAAGGTATATAAGCCTGGGTTAGCAATAGAGGCTCTCTCACTGGTCTCTCTCCCACCCTCACTCTCTCAGCTCCTCTCCTCTCCCATCCTCACTCCCTTGTTCCCTGGCCCTCTTTCCCTCCCCGCTTTCTCCACGTGGACCATCAAGCAGGACTGAGGTGAGCATGCTACTATGAAATGTGTCTGACTCCATTATTGCAATATCTCTTTCATCTCTCACACTCTCGATGACTTCAATATAATATACTTATATATCTCAACCGTACAATTGTGCTTACTGAACCCGTGATTAGTGGTGGGGGGGCTGACACACTCAAATAATACCACAGGTCTCCTTCCACAGACATAGTCAGTTTTGATGTGTATTCCTTATGGGGAAGTTGATGTATATATTCACCATTTATGTTCGTTTACAAATGGATTTGCATTGAAGAAGCTGTTGGTCTTGCACAATTCTATCAGGAGATCTACAGCTTCAATTCTAATGAAAGGTCTTTGGAGGACTCCACATCAATTATTCTTCATTTTTCTGGGCAGATATTGGGAGAATTCTCTATCCTTTTACATTTGGGTGCTCTATCACATGGGTGTGAGACCAAGTTGGAGAAAGAAGGCAATAGAGGAGGAAATACAACAAAGAACCACATGGACCGGAAGTCAGAGCCATTGGATGAAGCAGCCCTGAAACCCACCCAACATTTGAATTTTACCACGTGTGGACCAGTGCAGTTCTCCCTTATAGGCCAGGTGGAGTGGATTTTCAGTTCCTTGCAAATGGGGCAAAGACAAAGACAAAATGTTATGTTGTTTTTGTTCCACTACAACTGTGCTCTGAGTAGACTTTTTTATCACAAGCATGTACCCCACCTATCGCTAGGTGCAGTGACAGGTGGTCAGAAAAAAGACATAAGAGTGTCCAAAACAATGCTGTGCAAGCTGATAAAATCTAGGCTGGAATATGCCTGCCTTTTCTATGCTGGCAATTTCCTTCCCCTGGATTGCATTCTCTCCCCCTTAAGATCATCTACAAACTGGCGAAAAGTTCTACAAAAATGTCACCTTCATTTTGCACTAATTTGAATACATAATTATTCATCCATCTAAGGAAAACAATCCATTTTAGAAAATTAATTATTGAGTGTATAAAGTGCTTTCATTCTTAGAATCCATAATGTGAATTGGCTGGATCATAATTAATGCTTTCTAGCATAACTCTTATAAAGGTATCTCTCCAATCAGATCTGACAGCCTACTTGCCCAACTTGGCTCTTTTGTCATCAAGATCTTAATAAAACAGAAATGAACTTGAAAGTTATTCTAAATAGGAATTTAAAATTGAATATAGTGTTCCTATCTATTATCTAATATTTTGTTTACCTAACTAATATTACCAATGTCATAACAAGAAAAGAAGAAATAGCTTACATTGTTTTTTCCCACAAAACTATCTACTAATCCCTTCAAAAATAACAGATCATGAATGGAAAGAACTAAACAAAATTGTACAGCACAAATTCTCTCCTATGCCTTTTTCTTTTACAGTTTGATTTTTTTATACTTAAAGAACATCTGTGACCATCTAAGATACAATTATGAAATATAGCCGGAATGTGCCTTTGAAAGAGAATATGGCAAGACTTCTTCTCATATCCGTTGGATATGTTATCTAGAGATCAGTCCCTGGAAAAAGACAGCACATTTGATGAAGTAGGAAGAGAAACCAATACATTGTTGAAAAGTAAATAAATGTATCCACAAAAAATAAATAAAAGAACATCCATGATAATTTGTTAAATAATATTTTGAGATAAAAATTCATTGTATGATACATTACCAATAATATAATATATAGGTCCTGCAAACAGTTTGTGCTTGATTATTAAACTGAATGTGGGCATTTCAAACCCACCCAGTGATCTGCTTCCCAAAAGATTGCAGCTGAGAAAGCCTATGGAGCAGTTTTATCATGTAATATATGTGATTGTCATGAGTCTAAATGTACTCAATGGAAACAGGTCTTTCAGTATAATAAATATGTAGGAATCTATCTTAGGCCATATCCAATGACCTCTCATTATCAAGCTCCTTTTACAATTCTTACTAAGGGATTTCGGAGTAGATACCACTCCCCACCTAATAGGAATGCTTCAGGAAAGGACCATAACCACATCTCAAATATATTTCCAGTCCCTCCAAGTTATTAGACTTTGCATCCTTGTATACATTCTTGCTTAAATTAAAATAGAACCATCCACTCTCGACATTATTATTCCAAGGCTCTTTTGGAGGGAATTCGCTCTGTTGTCATTGCACTCATCTCTGTAGTTAACACTTTGCCTCGCTTGTTCGCGGGAAATGAATATTGTCAACCTTCTGATAAGCCAACCTGCTGCCGGGCCCAATAAGGATTTCCCTCAATCTGTTGCTGCCGGCTATGTTTGTCTGGATGGAACATTATCTTCCGCCAGCTTACGAGGGAGATATGAATGCACACAAATGTAAACAGGAAAAATGTAAACCCATAAGACATCCCTGACTAGGGCTTATGTATCTATAAAATGCAGGAACTCCACAACGAAGAGGCTAAGCCTCCGGGCAGTTATCAATCCCACTATCCATATGCAATGTTTAACCCTAAAAGGAATGCAAAGTCAGTATGTCTGTTGTTTCAGAATGCCTTCCACCCAGCCCGTTTACACCACATGGCAGGTACGCTCACCTGGAGGACTAAATGGCCAGGAGACTCGGGAGGCTGATTGATAAGGTTGCAAAACAGGATTTAATATATTTGCTCTCCACATCCTAAACCTTCCATAAGTACCCTCAGACAGAGGTCCCGGCTGACCATGATTTCGGAGCTTATGTAAACTCTTGAAAGAAAGGCAATCATGGTATTATTTAAATCCTACCCTTTTAGCATACAGCTGCAGGTTTATTGTCCAGAGAGCTACAGCTTTGATTGCTCTGCTACAGTGGTTTCTCTGGCCCCTACCACCACCTTCAAAGTGGTTTTGACAGAAACATTGAAGTAAGGGAATCTAAGGAATTTTAAACAAGAAGGATTAGGAGTAAGATCTAACAGATCTATCAACTTAGGAGGGTTTTAAACACAAAGGATATTTCCAAAGGAGCTATAAAATTACCCCACTTCTAAGGCTTGGGTCAACTAACAGTAAACAAAATAATTCAAGAAGGATCCTGAGACAAGGCTGGTCAAAATAAAACTAAACACCTCTTACATTCATGGGACCCTTCAGAGAAGGATGCTTGGTATAAAACACAATGCCATAAGCATCGTAAGATGAAATTATGCGACTTGGTGGAGGGGAGAGGGGTGGCAACTACTTTTTACAAATTAAGAGAGAGAAAGAGAGAGAGAGAGAGAGAGAGAGAGAGAGAGAGGCAACAAAGACAGATAATTTACGGAACATCCATTTGTATTTTTATTAAAAGTCTTAAGGACGAAAACCATTAGCATTCATGTAGAAATGCCAGACCAAGTGTTTACAGTGACGTGACAAATCAAATGTTGTTGAGACAAGTCATTGTCTAGGTTTCAGAAGGAAGCATCTTGTGAAAAAGTCATCAGAGAAAAAATCCTGATTTCTATTTAAGATACAGTCAGGAAAAACATGCTTTAAAGACAAATGCCGGATGCCTGCAACCTGTATGATAAGATGAAGTCCCAAATACTGTCCAGGCTTTTTATTTTAAAAGAAATTCAGCGGCACCTAATCCTGTCAAAATTGTAGAATCTAAAACACACACCCATTCCCCTAGCTTTTCAATAGTCCTTTCCACCTGCCTCAAGTCTGGTCTGAAATTAGCCCTCTGGGAAGGGAAGTAAGAGGGGTGTTAGAAATCACTGCGCTCTGTCAAGTCCAAAAGCAAGCAGGTCAATCGCTCTGAGGCTCAAAAAGCTTCCTCCCTAAGGCAGAAGAATGTTTGCTTACACCTTTATAAATAAAGTTATGCCAAGCTGTGAGGAAAATATATTCCTATCTATAGGGGCAGTTAGGGAGCCAGCCTGTGCATCTTCAATGTAATCTATTTCAACACAAAGGACAGTCTCACCAGCTTCCTCCTGGGACAGTAAATAATCACTAATCATCCCAGATGGTGCGAATCTAAACTTATCAGTGACAGATAATAAATCAGAGCACGCTATTACAGTTCCAATGATTTCCCACCCATGGGACATTCAGACTGCTACGTAGCATAGATAGTTACAGATACTTCCAAGATATTAATCATGCTTGGGATAAATCCTTGAAACAAATATTAAAAATATTTTCATCACATATATTGCCAAATGCCTGAAAGGGACTGATTTGGTCCTGGGCTCATAAAAATGTTAGAATTTCAGACAAATTGTTCTTTTTAGAATAAACAAAAGTGATAATCCACTAGTCACTTTATAGCAAGAAACACTCTCCCACTCTCATCACTTGCAGGTTCTCGAATTGTGGTCAGACCCGAGATTGAATTTTATATTCAAGAGAATTGAAGTTTACATGTTAATCATTTCAATTAGTTCCTTGGGAGGGGGCCAACTGTCCTTTTATAAATGAATGCAATATCCACTCCAGACATAATTGTGAAGCAAGTAAATTTCTAGGATGCATGCTTATTCTTTTCTTAATGCTTATTTCCACATTTTAGCTCACTTTTAGAAAGCAGGTCTTTTACAGCACCCCAATTCAGGACTGCTGTCTATGGGATAAGACCTCTGGTTACTTATTTTTCCCAGTATTTCTTCAAAGTTTACTCCTCCTATGCCCTATTTTCTTCAAATCAAGAACTTCACTATCTATACTCTTTAACTAAGTCAGTCCCAGGTGTTATCAACCCAAAACAACATTAACGGAAACTTGTCTTCACCAATAATATAGCTTGAACTCTTAGGACTGAAAAGAAGGAGTGTGTTAAGATGGAATGATGAAATATAACTTCGCGTCTTTCTGGTCTATGGTATATGGATAACTAACTTAAGTCTAGAGAGGGTCAAGAGATAATAGGTGAAGCCAGGGCATGTAGACCATCAACATGAGTTGATGCAGACACTTTAAAGAACTATATACTGAGAAGAACATAGAACACTTGCTTTTATTTCCTCTAGATGTTCTTGAAACTTTCCATCATTTGAACACCTAAATCACTCCTCAATTTCTAACCATTTAGCGTTAGATCAGGCAATCAGCTTACTCTATTTTGAAAATAGCACATTAACTCTAATTGCCATACTTAGAACTTTTTCAAAGAATTCTCCATGGAACATCCTCTTCCAATTACCCACTCTAGCAGTGAAACACCAAACATGAATTGCACACACACAAGATGTGGGTTCATACTGGAAAGCTAACCATTTTGCCATGACTTCCATCAAGACACACGAACTCCAAATAAGATGGTGCCCCTCTCATTCCCACTACAACCTCACTTTCGATGAACTGACCAAGCTGAACATTAGATAAGTATTACAGCCACATATTACTTGAGAAAATTTTAGCAATTTCTTCCTCCCAAAGGGTCAAACAAGGCTAGATTAAAGGAACATCGGTCCGGCCCATCACTCAACTCACGTGAAAGAGTAATTTTCATAAAAGATAAATGAATAGATGGTGGAAAACCTGCCATGTGATCCAATATGAAATTTCAGGATGAGCAGAAATAAGATCAGTGGGGCCATATCTCTGGGAATCAAGCGGACATTGGATGACATATCGAGTAAGGACCCCACCGTGTTGACAACAGTGGGCTGACATGTGGCAGGGAATTAAAGGTAGCCCAGTGAGACTTGGTGCGGGTAGAGGGAAAAGAAAAGCCAAAGATGGGCCTGAGCTCTTAAGGCTTGATTCTTGACATTAATGTTCAAAAATAAAAATTCAGGAACCAGAGTTAATTGTTAAGGTGAAGGAAACGAAATCTTGTTGTTGGAACTGTTGGTCATATGGAAATGGCTTACAAGAAGTCTGGGGAACGATACTGAAAATGTGGCGTACAAGAAAAGGGGAGCTCTTTTCTACTTGTCCTACCGGAAGGCATATTGCTGGCAGAGAAAAGCAAGCTATGCCCTACTTACAGATTCCCCCTAAACCAATATAACTACGTTCCAAGCAGGAGGTGTCTTAATAATACTTGTGGCAGAATAAAGGATTGTGTTCCCCCCCCCCTCAAAACAAAGTGATGGTTTAAAGAATCCCAGAGTTTTGCAATGCAATGATGTTCAGTTCTTAAACGTAACTAAATTATAGGCTGAAAATACCATGGAAGACCTGTAGTTTTTAAAGTTCATATTACTTACAGTTTTAGCCTGCATGCCTTTTCATCAAATTGATGCCTTGACTCCATATTCAGTTCATAATGAATAAAGTCCTTTGGAATGGTGTCATGCACGTATATGACAAAAATATGGGTGCATTTTTCAGATAGGTTTTTATACCAAAGTGCTTCCAATCATATTGCTTGTTGTAACTTCAGAACTCTCCTGTGAGGGTTACGCCGGAGATGCTCATCCCCATTATATAAATGGGGATAGTAGTACCGATGAAGAACACAGCTTTCCCCCAGATCCTGGATGCTTCCTCCCCCGACTACCATGATCTGAATTCTACCTTGCTGAGCTGGATAGGGCAGAGGTTGTACACTGGTGCATATGGGAGCTGGAGGCACAGGGAATCCAGGGTAGATGATACCTTCAGGACCAGGGGTGTGAGGGGCAATGCTGGGAGAGTGGAGGTTGAGTGGGTTGAAAAGGGGGAACTGATTACAAGGATCCAAATGTGACCTCCTCCCTGGGAGAGGGACGGCAGAGAAGGGGGGGAAGGGAGACTCCGGATAGGGCAAGATATGACAAAATAACGATGTATAAATTACCAAGGGCATGTGGGGGAGGGGGGAGCAGGGAGGGAGGGGAAAAAAAGAGGACCTGATGCAAAGGGCTTAAGTGGAGAGCAAATGCTTTGAGAATGTTTGGGGCAGGGAATGTATGGATGCGCTTTATACAACTGATGTATGTATATGTATGGATTGTGGTAAGAGTTGTATGAGTCCCTAATAAAATGTAAAAAAAAGAACAGAGGAGGAAAAAAAAGAAAATGATTAGGACAAAGAATGTACAGATGTGCTTTATACAATTGATGTATGTATATGTATGGACTGTGATAAGAGTTGTATGAGCCCCTAATAAATTGTTTAATAAATAAATAAATAAATAAATGGGGATAAAAGGTTACCTAGAGAAGTACACCCAAGACTTCTTTAAAGTGTTGAGAAGAGGATGTTACTTTGAGGACTTGGGTTGCTTTAGACATGGCACGGTATTTTCCATTTGCTCAAGAAGCATGTGAACGATGAACAATGCAGAAGGAAAACTGAAGAATCGATGCCTTTGTATTATGGTGCCAGTGAAGAATATTGAAAGTACCATGAAAACAAAACAAACGAATCGGTCTTGAAAGAAAGACTACAGCCAGAATGCTCATTAAAGGTAACGATGGGGCGACTTCGTTGCACATACCTTATTTGTGTTGTCAGGAGAGACCAGTTCCGGGAGCAGGGCATCATGCTTGGAAAAGCTGAGGGGCAGGGAAAAAGAGGGAAGCCCTGGACAGGATGGACTGACACAGTGGCTACAGCAATGGGCTCAGATGTAAGAACAAGTGGGAGGATGGGGCGGGGCCAGGGAGCGTTTTGCTGTGTTGTACATCGGGTTCCTATGAGTCCGAAGCAACAGGATAGCACCTAACAACCACGAAGTTATCTGCTTTACACAGTAACTTAGTGATGTAACCAGGATCCAAATTCAGACCTCCTGATTCCAAACCCAGTGTTTTTTTGTTTTGTTTTTCCTGAAACATCATACCACTTCTTCTGCTACAGGGAAGTGGTTGGTTTCATATGAACTTTTAATTGTGTTGCACATTCTTAGGTGTCATAGGCAGTGAGTGGATTCCTTCTCTGTTTTCTATTAAGTTCTCTGAGCTTTATGGAAGTGTAAGGTATATCCCATAAGGCCCTAGAGAAAGACTAAGGATTTCACACCATGTTTCAGTGCTGTCATTAAAAACAAGTGGTGAGATAAAGTGATTGCAATTTTGGAACGAAAGGCTTGCCCTGTTTCAAAGGCAGAGGGGATTCACAACGCTGCAAATAACTGAGTCACTGCTTTCTCTCCTATTTCCAAAATCTAACAACACAGAGAGAGAACGAATGCAATTGTTTGCTTGCTTCTATTATTTGTAGGCTGGCAAAACAATAGCTCACCTCCAGAGCATATTTGTTCTTTTTTGCCTTTATACTATTGCTCTTTCTGTGGCAAAGTTTTGCTTTGGGGAATCTCCAAAGGCTATTGAATTTTCGAAAGGTTTTGAAGTGATGTGCTTTCTTCATATCATAGAAGAAGGTTTAGTTGGAACCTCTTTGCTTCCCCTGACAGGATGTGACCCAGGGTGAAGGATAGAAAAGCTGATTGAAATTATACCTTTCTGAGAACTCAGGAAGATTGACATCTCTTTTCAAATTTGTTTACATTCAACTCACTCGGGAATTACATTTTTCCATTTTACACTGGTGGTACAAAAAAAAAGTCATCTGCAGGGGCAGATTATTTTATATTTGCCTTTGGGGATAATTTGTAGCTCCTAATACGGTCTTAACTGGATGTTGAGCACTATGTAAAAATTCACTTACCGGAAATTGACTTCCATAAAAAAAACACATGTATGAGGAGTGTCAGGGTAGAATTCACTCCCTGATGACAGAAATGGTCCCAGTTCTTCTGCCACTTCCTGTATCCATACCCTTTGAAATATGACTGGCAGCTCCTCTGAGCTAAAGGTGGCAATCTATTTTCCTACCCAGTGAGGATTGGCTGTCCCCATGACTTGCTTTGGCAAGCAGAATATGAAAGCGGTGACAGTGCACCAGTTCTGGGTGGCACCCTCTTGGAATAGTACAAAAACTGTCTTGGAATAGTCTCTTGGGCAAGTCTGGGCTCACCTGGTGGGAGAGCAGCAGCCTTGTGGAACAGAGGTAAGCTGTCTAAGCAAAAGCTACCCAGAGCAGCCAGCAGCCAGCTGACCTAAGAGCTAGCCACCTCCCTATGTGCAAAGTCCTTTGCAACCAGCTCAAATTGCTGACCCACAAAACATGAGCCAATAACATGATTGCTGTCTTAAGGGGCTGAGTTTAGGGGTGGTCGGTTACCAGGCAAGAGAAACCCAGCTAATGCCGTGGTTAATGTGCTTGGCTGATAAACCAAAGGTCACTGGGTTGAACCCAGCAGCCAGTCTGTAGGGGGAAAAAAAGATGTCACAACCTGGTTACATAAAGATTTACAGCTTTGGAAACCCTCTGAGGGAGATCTCCTCTGTCTGACAGGGTCACCCTAAGTCAGAAGTAGCTGGATTGCAGCAGGATTGCTTTTGTTTTATTTCAGTTGCATCGCAAAAGATAATTGATGCGTATGGGGGAAAGATGAGCCTAAGAACAGTCCTATATGCCTACCCAGCAAAGACCTTCTGCCTCGAGTACTCTTCTATAGGTTCCTTGAGAGGAAGTGGCCACCTCTCTTTGAACCCACTGCCCATTCCTTCCAAAGGAAAGAGGAAGAGTAAACCTGGTTGGCGAAAGCCTAACTTTCCTTTGGGGGGTAAGGAGGTTAAAGAAGGCTGCCCAGCTTTCTTGTTCCTTCCCACTTGCTCACAAATGAAACAAACCCTCCTCCTCCTGTGCTTTCTAGTTCTTTATGGCAAACCCTTCTGTGTCCGTGGGTAAAGGAAGGAGTTCACCAAAGTCACTCATTGTTTTTCTGGTTATGGTGTGTCAAACAGACCTAAGATCCTTCCTAGTGGCCTCTAAATCTGTCCTGTCATTCCAGATCTTTCCCCAGGTAATTCCTGGTTGATTCTGGAAGTAAAAGTAACCCTTAAACTGAAGTTTCAAACTACATTTTTCAATAGAGATTATCTGCTGGACATCGTTATGTCCAATCTCACCAAGAGAAGGGTTGAGTCTACTCAGCAAGAGAGGGGAACCATGATCTAAAACTTTAAAATGTACAATACAATAAAAGTGATCACTTATACTGTTTTGATTACGATGCCATTGTCTTTTCCCCCCAAGTTTCATAGAATCATTATGACTAGAATGTACCCCTCATTATTCTATGATTTTCTATAATGTAACTAGATAAAAATAATGCATAAACTTTCAGTCATTCTAATTTGGTCCCTTTATATCTAGAAGGATCCCTGGTGGCATAGTGAGTCTCCCACTGGGCTGCTAAAGGCAAGATTGGCAATTCATATTCACCAGTCACTTTACAGGAGAAAGGACATTTTCTCTCTTTTGAATAGTTGCAGTTTCAGAAACCTAAAGGACAATTCTACTCTGTCCTGTAGGGTCACTATGAGTCAGAATCAACTCAAAGGCAGTGCGTTTGTTTATAAGTAGAGCTAAAAAGCCCCATCGATCCAGCAACTGCTTGTCTTCCTTTCCACTTGCCAGTTTCTCTGCTCTATTTTAAAATTCAGCACTTGGTAGTAGAAATGATTATGTTCCCCCCCAAAAAATACGATAAAAATTAGTTCATGGCTAATAACTCAATAAAACCATATTATAAAGATATGTGAAGTATGCACACATTGACATAGTTCTTTATTAGGAGAAATTATAAGTATAATATATATTATACACATTATTTTTAAATTAATATAAAATTAACAGGTGTTATATAAATATATAGTATAAATATTATTGGGGAAATATAAATGGGAAAGTTGATATCTTTTTGGTTAACCATCTGATAACCTTACAGATTACAGTATTTCAGAATATAGGGGAAATTATGCGGAGTAACTGAGACTACTACAAGAGTACAGCCTCGATTCCCATTCAGTCTTCAATTCTACAGTGCATTTTCTACAGACACATTATTCTTGGGTAGTCAGCTCTACGCATACAGAATTCAAACAGAGCTATCACAGCATTTTGCCTGTCTTTTTTGCACATGAGTTGGGCAAAAGTTATGGAGTAGGTCATGAGTTTTATATTCAACAGGCCATATCTATTTTGTTTCATTCCATTTATTGCAATCTACTCAATGTAGTATCACTTAAACTTCCTGGATTTCTTGTTTCCATTCCATTCATCTTTCCTTACTACCTTCTGAACTTTGTTCTTGGGTAAATACTTCCCTTTTGATTCCCAATGGTGGATTATTCGAAGGGTTGTGTACCTCTTTGCTGTTGTTCCCTTATTGATTGGCTAGAATTGAAGAGTGAATAAGTACTGTCTTGGCAGTTCCACCAGTTTCTAGCCAATCAGAAACTGTAAGGTTGGTGTCTTTTTTTATGATTGTGAGTTTTGTTCCCCGTTATCCTCTCATCCAATCCAGGACTATCTAATGTGATCCCTTTCAGAGTAGTAGGTAGGGGTCGGTGAGCCCCAGCTACATTTACTGGTCTCAGAGTCATGAAGATAGATGTTTGCATGGTCCATTAGTCCAATGGATTGTTTCCATATGCCTTCAATTTTAATCACTCTTCTTTCCTTCAGGCATTGAGAGACCAATAGCTATGCCTTGGATGACCACAGTTGCTTTCAAGACCCTAGTTGCTACTCATGAGCTTTTAAGACCCTTAGCTGTTACTCACCAAGGTAGGAATGTAGAACCTTGTCTTTGGGCCAATTGACCTTGGTGTGCTCTGAGACTATGGTCCTGAGCCTCCAATCCCAGGAACTCATTCCTTTGAAGTGTTTTGTTATGTGTATGAAAGTTTCATTACTTTACCCCTACATGCTCCACTCCATCCTGGGTATATTTACAAAAAAGGTAAATACCTAGGTATTAATATCCTGTCAAATATTTAGATAGTTATAGATATCTTCCCACTCTCCCCGCCACATCCATTCAACCTGCAAGTCTATCTGTGCACCACTTGTAGATCATTGTTATGGGAGGGTGGCATATATGATATTTATCTCTGTTGCCTTTCACCCTTACATTCTCCACAGTGTCTTCCCGGGCTCTATCTTGGTTTTTTTAAACCAACATACCTTTCATTTATTGTATATTGCCTTCCCCTTCAACCAGCTGCCTTTTATAAAGTACAGTTTTGCCCTTGCAAAACTATCCTGCACATATCTATTTCTAGCTACTGGTTCAATTTCTTTATCATTGACAAGTCTATTTGAGTTTCCATTTCCTCTTCTGTAAGTTTTGTAAACATTATTTTTCACAAAAAAGTTCATTTTGTGTAAGTGTATAAATGTATTGATAAATGTGAAACTGACCTGCTTGTGAACTTCACCCAATTCACAATAGTTTATTTTTTTACAATGAAAACATCGAACTGGCATGAACATATGGAACTGAAATGCACTGAAATGAAAATAACTTTGAGAAGACCTGGATGGTATAGGGCAGTGGTTTTCAACCTTCCTCATGTCACGACCCTTTAATACAGTTCCTCATGTGGTCGTGAACCCCCAACCATAACATTCTTTTTGTTGCTACTTCATAACAGAAATTTTGCTACTGTTATGAATCAGGTGACCTTTGTGAAAGAGCAGTCGACCCCTCCCAAAGGGGTCACGACCCATAGGTTGAGAACTACTGGTATATGGGGAAGCAGGACTGTTTTTAAACTTATTAACTTTGAGATGTTTAGTCATCATCCAAGTGGAGATATATGCACGGCACTGGAGTTCAATCTAGAGCAGTACGCTGGAGATACAAATTTGGAACTCAACCTGTCTAAAGGTGGTCTTTGAATCCGTAGACCATGATGGGAGTGAGTGAAGATAGAACTTATCTAAAGACTGTGGCCGAGGGCATGCTAAGGTTTAAAAGCTTGAAGATGAAGAGAACACAAAGGCAGATGAAAGGAAGCAGCTGTGCGCTAAGAAGAAAATGAAGAGAGAGTAACATCCTGAAGATGAAGGGACAGAAGTGACTTATGAAATAGGAGTCTGCTGCATTAGCATGATGATGATAGGTCAAGTTAAGATAAGAACAAAGAATATTCCATTCTCAGGTGGCAACGTAAAAGTCAATCTGGGAACTGGAGCACATGTTCAAATAAGAATAAGGAGAGCCAGGAGAGAGAGTCAAAAGAGAAACCTCAAGTGTTCTACTCCGTATAAAATGGAATAGAAAAATAGGAGGGCTTATAGCTGGGAAAAGAAGGGTCAAAAGGGTTCTTTTTAAAGATGGAAGATGCTATTGCATGTGTTTATGCATTTTGAGAATAATGGTTGGGGGAGATCATTCTGGGAGGATAAGGACAATTGCAGGAGTGAAATGTTTCTACTTCAGAAATCCACAAAATTTTACTGTAAAGAGACAGAGAATAAAGAATTTAGGTTTTGTGGGTTTTACTGCTTAACTCTGTGGTTGTAGCATGTGAAAGAGGCCACCGGCAAGAGATAAACAGATGAGCATGGCTGTGTTCCAATACAACTTTATTTTCAAATACAAGCAGCTGGCTGGTTTAGACAGTAGTTTTTCAACCCCTGCTCTATTCCATAAGTATTTTCTGAATTAGAACAAAATTCTTTTGAACAAAATGGGTTTTGTGTTTTGTACAATAATGTCGTTAGATGGAACTGCATTTTATAGTAAACTCATTTTAGAATAAGAAATTGTTGGCAGCCTGCAGGAAGATTCCTAGCCTTGGCTCACTCACTCTCTACTTAGTCTCACTGTATGTGATTCTCATCAGGGCTTCATATAAAGAGAAGCAAAACATACTTATCGTATGTTAAGATTACAAAGAGTTGAAAGAGAAAGCATTTTTGTGTGTGTGACATAAACTATGTGATAAACTATATGAAATAAACTATATCAGCTAAGTAGTGATACCTAGGCTGAAACTAGAATTGTAGGGAAAAAAGCTTACAGTAAAAAATAAATTTTGCACATTTTAACAGATCTATTTTTGAAACTAAGATACAAAACATCCGACGCTCAGTTATATGGAGCTCATTTACTCAAATGAATCACTCCATTTTACTCAAAAGAATAGCTTAATTTCTAAAAGAGCTAAAACACAAAATTATTCTATATTGATCAATATCTACCATTCAGAACAAGGGATAGCTTGATCCTACATGTGGGGACTCAGACAATATGCCCATTGGAAAGAGATTCTGTCCAGCTAGAATTTAGTGGTCAGGAAGGATGGAGCTCTCTGGTACCATCCATACTAGGTTATGCATTGTGTTGCTAAGCAAGAGATTGGTGGTTCGGCCCGTGGGACAAAGATGACATAGCCTGTTTCCCTGACACTTCAGAAGTCTGATAAACCCTCTGAGAAATTCTACACTGTGCCACATGGTCACTCTTAAGTTTAACTTGACTAGGTGGCATTAAATTTAGGGACAAGATGGTAAGAGGTCAGGAAGCCATTTTACTCAAGGACTGGTTACAGCACTAAAGGATTAATAGGGCAAAGAGAACACAGTCTCAGAGTTCATTCGGTGTCACTGCATTTGGTTTGGTTTAGTGTAGGCAGGAAGGCAGTCTTCGAACACTTGAAGGGTTATTATATGAAAGGAATGACAGGAAGCCATTAGTTATTATAGAATGGATCGTTCCTAAGTGGTGTAAAGCAGAATGTTCTCATGGTTATTTGGGGCGCTCCAAAAATGCTATCCAGTGAGTTGGTGAACTTCCTAAAAGTCATCCAACGGAGGATAAATGTTCTTCTAAAGGCTCTATGATTAATCTCAATATTTATGCCTTGCTGCTTTCATCAGTAAAATAGGAACAACGATTCTCTTAGAGAATTGCCAAATAGCATTGCAAGAGACCTTCTGATTTTTCAGAGAATTCCTGAGAGGTCAGAAAGCCCCTAGGGATTAACGGAACCATGAAAAATAAAACATCACTCAATAATTTCTGTCACTAGAGAAGCCCTTCTACCATGACTCTGTTCTGCCCGTTTTACACATCATGCTGGAACACCCACAGGCTAGAAGTCTGCCTGGACTGTCAGCCTTGGGGTTTGGCAGTGCAACCACTAAGCCATCATTTTTTTCCAATCCATTAGACCAAATTATTAGAGTTGTTGCTACTACAGGCCCTATAGCTCAGGGTGCAAATATGTCTGAATCCACTTTTTTTATCTCAAAGCTTACCTCTCAGTGACATCAGTTTTATTTTATTTAACATCATTAAGGAAAGCATTCTCAGAAGGCATTGCATCAACACATTAGGCTTGCCAGGCTACTGGCGGGAGAGACAGAAGCGGCAGTTGGGGTGTTTCCCCTGACAGAAGAGGTCGGGCCAAAGACTGCTGGTAGCCTTCAGTGGCATTGCAGTGATCTGTCAAACACGCAGAGGGCCAGGGTGATACTGTTCAATGTAATAGGAAAGCAAAGCTCTGATGTGCCCAGTTTGGCATTTTCCTGGCCCCGATGCATGCCTGGACATTAAATTTTACTGATCGCTTTTATAACAAGTTGCAACGGTAACAAGGTGTCCTGAGACACCTTTCTTAGATGGTTATTTCTGCCCAGAATCACACAGGCTGAAAAGCTAAGTGCATTTGCTAACATTCCTGGAGCCACTTGTTTTACAGGTGTACAATTATCAAATTGTCCTGACAAGAGTTGGATTGTACTTTCCCGTGGATAAAGTGTTTTCATGTACATACATCATCTCATGGGAAATCCATGGGGTGGGAAGTTATCCAATAAACGTTATCATCAAAAACATTTGTGGGAATCCTCCATAACCGAGAGCTTGGGGTACATCAGGAGAAGGGGATGAGAGAGGATCTGTCCCACTCATCACCATGAGTCACAGGTTGAGGGGGAAAAAGCAACTCGGCACCCTCGTATGTCCCCGCTGTGCCAGCTGACCATACAGTTACTCATCTTTTTATACTCCACGCGATATGATCCCTGCTTGCCACAGACCAAATGTCCCAGCAATCTTTTTCACAGTGGAAACCAGCATCCCAGAGAACGAGGCCTCCTCTGCTTCGAGCATGCAGAAGAGCATGCCTTCCTTCCCATCCTGTTACCATCCACCCATGGTATTGCTGGTTTTTTCGAGAACAACACTTTGCCTCACACAGCTGCATAGTTGTGTGCATGAGAGTCACTCTCACTCTGGCCTCGGGTTGGGGATACGAATCATAAGACTGGAGGTCAGAAGCACCCATCGGAGGCTCCCTAACTGCTACCTGGCCAAATCCTTATGGATATGGTGCTCCCATGAAAGCCAGGGCTTGACCAGCCTGGGTCTCTCTGCCTATGTCCAAGGGAAACAGACTTCCAGCACCCAAACTGTCCTACTCTTCTCTATGCCACCAAGTCCAATTCTGACTCATCGAGATCCGACAGGATAGAGAAAAGCTGTCTCCATGGGTTTGTGAGACGGTATATCTCCACAGGAGTAGAGAGCATCATCTTTCTTCCCAGGAGTGCTGGCCTTGCAGTTAGCAGCCCCCACGTAACCACGCCACCACCAAGGCTTCATTGGGTTTGGGGACGGATCCTATAAACGAAACCAGAACATGCAAATTCATACTGCATACAACTACTCAGGCAAAGAGCACGGACCAGGATCGAATCTCTTCAGAAGTGCTTTATGCAGATGCCAGCAATCTGAGAAGGTGGCAGATAAAGATCCTAATAAACCACCTCGACCGCTCATCTCAAGCCACTGGCTTTTCCAATCTAGAGAGGCTGTGCTGCCCTGGACAGTCTTCGTGTTTATTCCTCCTACTGATCACAGCGCCCCAAAACTCCACTGTCATCTTTAAGGTGGACCTGGTCAACTGGCAGCACTCTGTTTTTTGAGAAAGCAACTCCTAGGCGTTAATGTGTCAACTAAGTCTCTGAGGTTAATTCCCTCTCCTCCATCCACCCCTCCAACACCCCCACCCCAGTTACTTTTAGGAAAAGGCAAGGTACAGTAGTTAGTGTGGATGAATTCTGACAGACTGTGCATAAATGTCCACTGCCCTCTGGGAAGAAGCCACCACCACTCACCGGCATAGAATTGTTCCCCGAGGGTCTCAACAATGTGTCACAAATCTGTTATTTTGCGATTGAGGCCTCAGTTAACTATCTCGTATACTTCTTCACCCTTTTCTCTTGGTAACAAGACAAGGGGTCCAACAAGAAAATACCTGTTCACCTTTCCATCACAGAGAAGGATGGTCAACAAGGTGTGCGTACAAGGCCTGCAGCAGGGATTTGGGAACTACTCTTTCAAGGGCTTAACTCGGCTCCCTTCCCTTCCCTGGAACATTATGGTGGCAATAGTCACCTTAAAGCAGCAAGCCAACCTTGATTTAGGAAAGCAGTACCCTCAGGATGACAGGAACGCCCTGGTGACAGAATGGGATACCCATCGGTCTGCTAATTGTGAGGGCAGCTATTTGAAACCACATGTCAAAAGAAGATGCTTTCTACTCCCATAAAGGCGTAGCCTAGGAAACCCGCAGGGGGAGTTCCACTCTGTCCTATAAAGTCACTGTGAGACTAGCATAGTGAATGATGGTTTTAAGGCAGGAATCTAGAATGTCAATGACAGTGTAGAACCATGGAGACTCCTTGGCCCCCTTCACATTGTCCTCTGGGGGACACTTGGCAATACCTAGACACACTGTTTGTTGTCCGAACTGGGGTGGTGGCAATGCTGTTGCTTCTGTAGGTAAGGGCTCAGGGCACTACTACAGATGCTCCAATGTACAGGGAAGTCCACTAGCAAAAAGAGTGCTTCCAGCCCCAGTGTAAGTAGTTCTGAGGCAAGTAGCCTTATTATAGAGAATAAAAGCCTCTGTGATTTCAGGGCTGTGTTTTTAGCAATTGAAATATCATTCTTGGTACACAGTGGGAGCATTCTCAGAATCAAGGCTGGTTCATCTTACTGAACTTTTATGTAGTCATATTGTCAGAACTACAGGGAATGTTAAACAAAATGTTTATATTGTGTGACTCAGCCTTCCTTTATTTAAATGTAATATTTCCACTGCCAGGAGAGAACAATAATTATGAACACTTTAAGGTGCTGCCAGGCAATGCATCATTAACAAAGTTATTGAATCACTGTTCTCTGTGTTGACTTAGTTACTCAAAATGTTAAGTAAGCACAGTACCGGTACAATGATAGATATGAAGAGCTGTGGAGTAGAATTAAAAACCCAGAAATGCAACCAAGTACCTCTAGACATCTGATTACTGGTAAGGAAATAAAACACATTATATGGGCAAGAGACAGCCTTTTCAACAAGTGGTACCAGAAAAACTGCATCTCCACCTGAAAAAGTATGAAATAAGACTCACACTTCATTATGTACAAAAACAAACTCAAGATGGATCAAAGAGCTAAGTATAAGGCACACAATTATGAAGATCACCAATGAAAACATAGGGACAAATTGAAATACCCTAAGGACATAAAGAAAAATATCCAAACTACAGAAAACAAAATAAAGAACTGGGACCTACTAAAATTACATTTATGCACAACAAGACTTCATTAAAAAATATTAATAGTGGTCACCTTCCTGACACAATCACTGAAGACAAATGTGTGTACAAGCAAACGTGGTGAAGAAAGCTGATGGTGCCTGGCTATCAAACGATATAGCGTCTGGGGTCTTAAAGGCTTAAAGATAAACAAGGGGCCATCTAGCTCAGAAGCAACAAAGCCCACATGGAAGCAGCATACCAGCCTGTGTGATCAGAAGTTGTCAAAGGGATCAGGTAGCAGGCATCCAAAAATAAAAAATCATATCACTGTGAATGCGGGGGAATACAGATTGGGGACCCAAAGCCCATCTGTGGGCAATAAGACATCCCTTACAGAAGGGTCGCGGGGAGGAGATGAGCTAGTCAGGGAGCAATGTAGCAACAATGAAATATACAACTTTTCTCTAGTTCATAAATTTTCTTCTCCCCCCGCCCCCCCCACTATCATGATCCCAATTCTACCTTACAAATCCGGCTAGACCAGAGGATGTACATTGGTACAGACAGGAATCGGAAACACAAGGAAACCAGGACGGATGATCCCTTCAGGACCAGTAGTGAGAGTGGCGATACCGGGAGGATGGAGGAAAGGGTGGGTAGAAAGGGGGAACTGATTGCAAGGATCTACATATAACCTCCTCCATGGGGGGACAGACAGCGGAGAAGTGAGTGAGGGGAGACATTGGACAGTGTAAGATGATGAGAGCTGTACCAGCCCCCAATAAAATGATTAAAAGGAAAATAATAGAAAATATCATTGGGCTCAAGTAGAAAGAAACGATTTTGAAACTGATGATGACAACCGATGTAAAGATGTGTTTGACAAAAAGGATATATATATGTATTGTTATAAGAGCTGTAAGAGCCTCCAAAAAATAAAATGAAAAAATTTTAAAGCAACATAATACCCGCAGATTGGGAAAAATATATCCAGTAATAATACATCAGATAAAGGGCAAATCTCCAAAATCTTTAGCAAACTATAACACCTTAACAAGAAAAACAAATAATCCCACCCCAAAGTGGGCATAACACATGAATAGACACTTTACAAATAACAATATACAAGTGTCTAAAATCCATATGAGAAATACAAAATAAAACAATAATGAGTATCACCTCACAGGACACTTTTGGCAAAATTCAATCAAAAAGATTATAGCCATGCTAGAGAGGATGTGTGGAGTGATGGGAACACTGGTGGGACTGGAGAAATGTACAACCATGATGGAAATCAACGTGGCCTTTCCTGAAACAAGTGCAAATCCAAGTGCTTTAAGATTCTGCAATCTCTCTACTAGGTATCTACCCTAAAAAATTAAGACTACAACATGAACGGGCATATATATACACACCTTTTTTATTGTGGCAATTTCCAAAATAGCAAAAACACGAAACAACCCCAAAACTCCAACTACAGAGGAATGGATAAACAAGCTCTGTTACATTTGTACTATGAAATTTTATGTATCAATTTAAAAAAAAACAGTGATAATTCTTAAACACCGCAAGACATCGACAAAACTAGAGAACATGATGCTTAGCAAACTCAGTCAGCCTTACAAAGATAAATGTTTACTGTCATCATTCTTATAAGGAAAAATCCAATACGAAGAAATGTGGTCTATACACCAATAGATAAGACTTTGAGGAAAGGGGTGAGAACAGAAAGAAGGAAGAGAGAATGGGGGTAGAGGGACACAAAAATGGAGGGTTTAACACAACGCAGATATAAATTAATGGAACAAAGCCCTCCATATTACTTACCGCTCAGTTCTAAATATTGTTCTGCATGGCTAAGCAAGAAGGAACCATATTGAAGGGGACTTGGAGGCTTTTATGACATATAAATTCATTTCCAACATTAAAAAACAGTAAAGCACAGAAGTATCCTATGACCTGATTATCCCACTCTCGGGTAGATACCAAAAACTGAAAACAATATGCAAACAAATAATGGCACACGAATGTTGAAAGTAGCACTAATCGCACACAGGAGAAACAGTGTGGACGTCCATGAATGGATGAATACAGAGAAAGTGGTATATTTTATGTCCCGGAACAGCATTCAAATTGCAAAAGGTGAACGGAAGAGAGAAAAAAGAAAGGATGAAATTCTGAGATATGCTACGAAAGTAGATGAAGTTCTAAATAAAAGAGGCAGGTCCTAAAAGACCATACAGTGAGCGTTTGGCTTCATTTATATGAAATGTCAACAAAGGCATATCTGAAGAGACAGAAAGCAGATTCGGGGTTGCCAAGGACGGTGGAAAAAGGCGGGGTGGTGACTGCATCATCGGTACAAGGTTTCCTTTCAAGGTGATGAACGAATGTGATTTGGAAGTAGATAAAGGTGATGGTTGCACAACATTATTAATGTACTCAAATGCCACTGAATTTTCTGTTATGTGAATCTTAGCTCAATTAACAACAAAAAAGCAATAGGCCAATCCTGGTTCTCTCCGAGTCTCAGAAATGGTTATCTAGGACCCACTAAATTTCTGGAGGGACCAGATGCTTTGCCTAAAAATGAGACAGAGGCAAATTTTAGAATCATAATATTTCAAATTAACCTAAACATAAGGTCTTAATATCAGTGAGCTGTGAGGGTTGGGAACTGATTCTTCCCTGAATGGATAATATAAATGGCGCAGTAAAAATCATGGATCCCTAAATATTAGCAGCAGCAACTCTGCTAAAGAACTAGGCAAATTAGCACATAGCCCCTACTATATGCATCTCTCAAAAGCTGATGGAACCGTGCTAATATGCCTATATCGTGCTGATGAAATTCCTTCGTATCGTAAGAATCTCTTTTTTTACTCCTTTTTCATTTATTTTAAAATTTATTATTCCTTGGGTTTTAGTACATATATCATTCCAGAGTTCAATCACATAAAACAGAATTGTACAATTGCTACCACAATCAGTTTCCAAATATTCTTTTTTTAAATCATTTTATTGGGGGCTTGTACAACTCTTACTATAATTCATTATGTCCAGCACATTTGTACATTTGTTGATGTGCCCTGGTGCAGATAGGAACTGGAAACACAGGGAATCCAGGACAGATGAACCTCTCAGGACCAGTGGGAAGAATCTCTCTAAAGTTCTGTTGAGCACATTTCAGAAATGGATGAATAAACTAGGTTTGTATGTCAATCTGTTTGAAGCTAGAAACACACGTACTTTTTCAAAGAGCTGGGTTTTTTTTTCCCCATCCCAACTAGGTTATTGGTAGAATTTTTTTCTCAAAACCATTTTATTGGGAGTTAAGAGAGGTATCATACCATTCTATATTCAACCCTATAATTTGAACTGAAATTGAAAAAACAAATAAAGCTTCTAACTTCTTTTAGTTATTTATGGATAAGGAATCACAAATGAAAGGTTCATATCTTCCCACTCCACAAAAAGGTTGTATATATGTAGGCATACATAGAATTTAGTTACATTTTTATGTCATAAAAGACTCCAAGTCCCCTTCAGTGGCATGCTTCCTTCTTGGTTAGCCATGCAGAACAATATTTATATTATTCTTATTTCCATGTATGGATTTAAACTACATTGAACACCTGCACTCCAATCCCCTTTACTCCCTCCATGGGATGACTGGTTATGGCTCTGTCCATGTCCATTGGAGCAATTAAAGAGAAAGCAGTCTTCATGAGAAATTATAGAGCAACTTTAGTTTTCAGACTCACCAGGTTATGTAATTGGACAAGTGTCTCTAGTACCTATGATTCTTAGAAGGAATATGAGGCTCAACTGGTCATTCCCCCAAAGAATGTTTATATGCATAGCTAAGTGTAAGGCACTTTTAGCTTTCCCAAACATGTTTATGAGCTGAAGCTAAATGAGTCAGCAATTAACTACTTTAAACAACATGACAAAATGTTAAAGCCAAATCCTTCTGAATACCTCATAATTAGAAAAGCCAGCATGTCCCCAGTATTTTGCATCAACACTCATTGAAGCATATGAACTCAGAGCCAAGAATGCTTTATGCTTCTAGGTGTTTCCTCAGTGGTTAAGATCGAAGGCTTGGTGCAAACATAAAAGTTGAGAAATCGATGGTGTCTGCTAACTACATGGGAAGAAAAATACTGTATCGGATGATGTCATTGTCCCATCCATTACACACCCACCCCCTATGCAGACAGCCAAAGAATTAGCACCCACCAGGTACAGGCCTCAGTCAGCGACGGTCAGGCATTGGTGTATAAATCGCCCAGCTCTCTTATCCTTCCTCTGTACTACACATTATCCCAAAGCTTCCTAGGGATTATATACAGTTGCCCACAGCTGGCATTAGCTGGATAATGTTCCACTCTCTGACTCCTCTTCTCTATTTCACTCCCCACCTTCCACACCGGCTTAATGCAAGCATTTCCCAGCAAACAACCTGAACCTCTCACTTACTCTTTGTCTCAGAGTCTGATTTGGGGGTAAAACAATTGCTCGCTGTCTATGTAAATTAAGTCAACCGTGGACCACAATTTCTGCTTTCTATCTTTGTCACAGCTATGTTTCAAAGCTGTTCACTGGAGTGCCACAAAATGTAGTTGTGGCCTTCAGGAAATTCAAAATTACCACAGACTACTTCCATCCATACAGGTAATGGGCCTTGCTAGTTATAGTTCCTGAGGCCACAGTATTTTGAAGCAATCTTGGGAGCTAAGGTTCCCTATAGAAACTTTGAAAACACATGTTTCATGATAAGAATTGGCATATCTACATGCCTAAACTATCTACAAGTAATTCATTACATGCTTGTTAGAGATCATTTGTGAAGTAGAGATTGTAATTCTCTGACTATAAATGGGTTTGATTTGGCTGAAAGGGGGCGGGACTCTGTTTATTGTTAGGGACTTGACCAATTGGTGAGGAGTTTCCTTAGTTTTACCATCTTTGATGGTTAATTTAAATGCCAATTTAACTAGACTAATTGGTTGGTTAAGCAGTAGTCTAGATTTAAATCAGCTGACCTTCAATAAAACAAATGACTTTTCATCATGTGGTGAGCCTTAACCAATCAGTTGCAGGTCCTAAGAGAAAAGGCTAAAGTGTCTAAGAATGATTTTGCCTCAAGACTGTAAATAGACATCTTTACTTGAATTTCCAGACAAAGGATCTTGGACACAAGTTTGTCTGAGTTTCCAGTCTATTAGCTGACCGATAATGGAATTCAGAGTTGACAGCCCACACAAATGCATAAGCCAATTTATTACACCATTCTCTCAGTTTCTGTCTCTCCCTCTATCTCCTCTTTACACACACAGGAGGATAAGTAAGAAAGTATTGCTACTAGCGTTCCATTCCCTACATCCACAAGTTTATTCCAAACAAAACATGTTTGAGTCCACAATCAGTGGATAGCTTCAGATAAATTCTCTCAGTAATACACTTATTCCCTTTAAAGGAGCTACAAAAAAAACCCACACACCCAATAACAACAAGAGGGGGCAAGCAGGGGGAGGGATCAAAACAGTTGCTTCTGAAGGATATCTGGTAGACCAGTTAAATTCCAGGCAAAGAGATCAGCTCAGAAGGTAATGGTGACTGTGTTGGGGGAACTCTCAAGGGTTATTTTGATAGAGTTTTCTAAAGAACACAGGATGATCACAGGGGCTTATAAGGAAAAAAAAAATCTTAGGAAAATTGAAAATGGCATTGATAAGAAAAAGCCCAGAAACCTGGCACTGAGCAATTTTTTCCCTCTCGTTCTTGGAAGGCAATAAAAGCTAGCCTATAAGAATTTCATTAGGAAAACTTACCCCATCCACCATAGAGCCGGATATGCCCCCCTCAGGCTTTAACCCCCCCCCCCAAAACTCAAAGAACATTGAGGGGAGGGGAGGGGAGGACAAACTGAGTCCCGTGAGGAGGCAAAACCTGTCATTTGGATTTGATATAAATTGAAGAGTACAGACTTCTTTGTAGAAATTTTAGAGGTGGAAACATCATTTTCCAAATTGTATAGACCTAGAGGAAGGATAGATCAAAGAACATATACTTTACATTTGGATATTTTCATTGAATAAAGGTTCTATGCTTTGGGGAGCATTGCTTGTTTTTTACCCTCATACATCAACAACCTGCACATGGCAAATGTTTCATACTTCTATATATTAGCTCAGTTGCACAAAATATCACAAATGTCCATACCTTCTGAGACATATTCTAGACACACACACACACACACACACACACACACACACACACAAAGACATTTCCAATAAAATCCACATTCCTGGGTCTCCCTTATAGGTAAGTGTGGTCATTCAATAAGCTCTCTCCAATGAAATATAAGCACATATGCAACTTCTACCTCACTTACTGAAAAGAAATCATTTGCCCTTGATTTCTAGTACCTCCCTCTTGGCAAGCAGATCAATACTTTGGAGCTCCAGCTTCAACTTTGTAGATGAGAACCATAGTTGAGAGGATGGAAGCACAATGAGATGAACAGAACCCAGGTCGGTAGGTGGCACAGTAGAACCCAGGAATGCTCTCACACTGCATTTTGTTCTCCCTTTTAGCATGAATTTCATGCATACTAATATAGGATTTTTTCGAAGAGCTGGAAAAACCCTCATCGACAACTTAGCCTAGAAGGATATGACTGACATCACACTGGGGTGAACTTTTTACCAAATTCCATGTCCACACAATGATGATCCCATCAGCTGAGACTAAGACCTCCCACTGCCTTCATATCTTCAATAGGCTCCTGTCATCTCCAACTCTCATGAGCTTTCAGACAATGAGGCACCTGTTAGAAATGTCAGCCACTTTGTAGGGAATCTCAGGCTTAGTTAAAATCCTCTAAGGAACTAAGAACGAGTAAGAGAACAATACGGGAATGTCAACTGGACCAACTCTATCTCTAATGTCAGTTCAACCAAATTAGCCACATGTGACATTGACATTTCCCCAGAGAATTCTTACATCTGAGGGAAAGGTCATCATTATCCAGATGGGTAGACAGAGAAGGGAAGAGAGAGAGAGATATGCAGGAACACAACTGTTTTCTAACAGACACCAGGGCCCTTTGAGTTGCCCATAAGAGAAGAGTTGCAAAAGCAATAAGAAAGGACATGGGAAATATATCCATCAGGGGTAGCAATAAGGGATGGCACGATTTAAAAGTACTTTATTTATAAATAATAGCTTTACACTCAATATATTGTGTGACAATTCCCCTTCCTCTAGCAGAAAACAATAGCCAAATCAGTTCGATGAAATATAAAAATATTTGAATGTGTTTTCTTTTTGTATAAAAAGTTTAAGTTACGTTTTCTCCTGACTCATCAGCATCCCTCTCCCAATGTGTGTCTCTTTCCTAATTACCATATGATTAGGTTACCAGATCACCAAGAACATAATAAATATTCCAAAGTTACATGAACGCACAAAATCAGTCCCTGCAACACCATGTTCTGGCCTATTCCCTTGTCCTCAGTGTATACTGATAATAAACACTGAAGCTCATATTAATATTTGTTTCAATAATCTCCTCATCCTGGAGTCAATTCATTCAATTATTCAAAAAGCTTTGGGGGAGTCTTTTTGACGGCAGTGGTTTGCCAACTTAGGCAGTGATTCACCTTAGAATCACAGGACGAGATTTTAAAATTCCAATGCGCAGAGGTCACATCCTCTATTAAAATCACAGAAATCTCTATCAGTGGGCGGTAACCAAGTGTCAAAATTCCCAGGTGTTTCCAAACTGCACTGAAGTTGAAAATCCCTTCAGTAGAACAAACATTACAGTGAGCTAGCTCTGGACCCTCTAATGCAGCGGTTCTCAACCTGTGGATTGAGACCTCTTTAGGGGTCGAATGACCCTTTCACAGGGGTTGCCTAAGACCATTGGAAAACACATATTTCCGAGGGTCTGTGGAACCAAGACACTGCTGCTCTCTCTGTTGACAGGCGGGTCCGCCCACATGAAGATACACCCACATAGGAGTACCCGGCATGATGACATGACATCTTCACATCAACCCCATCACATACATCCCATACAAATACAGGTATATGTGACAGGGTTGGCACCGTAATGGACTTACGTGGACAAGTCACACATGTGTAGAGTGCAGCTGCTGTGTTGAAAGCAGCTACTCTTTTAAAAGCAACTAATGTGTTGAAAGTATTGGAGGTAAAACAACACCTTATGAATTATAATTACTGGGTAAATGGAAAATAATGTACTATAAAATCAACTACTGCAATATATATATATATATATATATATATACCATGGGAACTTAATCTGCATGTTGATCGGTCTTTTTATATTCAGCTGTGGTTGATGTGAATATTGCCCCCTTGTGAGAGTAAAAGGTATGTTAAAAAAAAAACAGAATGGTAAATCATAGGAAACTTTAATGAACTGTATTGACTGAACTCTGTCATGTATCATTGTATCTATTATTAAAGTTAGTGTTATATATTATTTTTGTCAGCAAACCATCCCATGACAAAGGATCATGTAGATAAGAGCATTAAGAAAAGAAAATGTAGTGAGAATTTTTAAAATCATTTTATTGGGGGTTCTTACAACTCTTATCACAAACCATATTTACATCCATTGTGTCAAGCACTTTTGTATATTTGTTTCCCTCATCATTCTCATAACATTTTCTTTCTACTTGAGCCCTTGGTATCAGCTCCTCATTTTTCTCCTCTCTCCCCATTGCCCCTGCCTCATGAACCCTTGATAATTTATAACTTATCATTAGTTTGTAATAGCTTACACTGTCTGATGTCTCCCTTCACCCACTTTTCTGCTGTCCATCCCCCTGGGAGGAGGTTTTATGTAGATCCTTGGTAATCGGTTCCCCCTCTCTACCCCACCTTCTCCACCCTCCCAATATTGCCACTCTCACCACTGGTCCTGAAGGGATCATCTGTCCTGGACTCCCTGTGTTTCTAGTTCCTATCTGTACCAGTGTACATCCTCTGGTCTAGCCGGATTTGTAAGGCAGACTTGGAATCATGATAGTTGGGGGGTGGGGGGAGGAAGCCTTTAATAACTAGAGGAAAGTTGTATGTTTCATCATTGCTACACTGCACCCTGACTGGCTCATCTCCTCCCCAGAACCCTATGGTTTTACCTGAATAATGACAGAAGGAATTGAGAAACCACAATGTGTTATTTGTTGTGGAGTTCTATAAGCCAAACAAACAAAAATGCCATTTTGATACCAAGCATGCGAGCTTTGCTGGCGAGGGTACCAAATACTTTACAAGGAAAATTGATGGACTCAAGAAAGCCAGACTTGACACTGGTGGCAAGTGCCACAAGCAAAACAGAACAGCTGTTGAAGCTTCATATTTGGTGGCACAAATCACCAGAGCTATGGAACCTCACACCATTGCAGAGGATTTACTGTTGCCAGTACCCAAAGACATTTTGAGAGTTTTGATCAGAGATGAATTTGTTACAAAATTGAGTGCACTTTCCTTATCTAACGACACTGTCCGCAGAAGAATAGATGACATGTCTGTTGATATTCTTGATCAGGTAACCCAGGAAATTAAATCTGCTCTTCTTCTAATATTTAGCATCCAGCTTAATGACTCTACAGACATTGCAAACTGTTCAGTTACTGGTTTACGTGAGGTGTATTCATGAGGGAGACTTTAAAGATGAGGATTTTTCTTTTGGCAAACCTCTTTAAACGATGACTATTGCACATGATGTAGTTAACAGAGTTGGCTCATTTCTGAAAGAGCATAAGATCTCTTGGGGAAAGTTGGTGGTGTTTGCACGGATGGTGCTCCAGCTATGCTAGAATTTTGATCTGGATTTCAACGTTTAATACTGAATGAATCTCCAAAAGTCATCGGAACTCACTGTACAATTCTTTGGCCAATGTTAGCAACGAAGATGCTGCCACAAGAGTTACAAGAAGTAATGAAAAGTATCATAACCTCTGTCAATTTTGTAAAGGTGAGCACTTTATAGTCAATCGACTGTTTTCACACTGAAGTGAGATGGTTGTTGAGAGGAAGTTTTAAAATGTGTTTTTGAGCTTTGTGATGAACTCAAAACATTTTTTTTAATCAGAAAGTAAGACCACAGTTTGAAGCACTTTTCAGCGATAAAAGTGAACTGTGGAAAATAGCTGACTTGGTTGACATCATTACCGTATCGAATGAGCTAAATTTATCACTGCAAGGACCAAATGCAACATGCCTCAATTTGTCTGAAAAGATTCCATCATTCCAAATGAAACTCCAGCTTCAGCAAAAAAAAAATGGATGAACATAAAATTTACATGTTGCCTACCTTATCTACTTTTTTGGAGGAACATGACATTGAACCAGACAAAAGGATTACAACAATAATTTCTGTGAAAAAACACTTGCACGTGCTTGCAGACAAAATTTCTTCATACTTTCCAAATCTACCTGACACCCCATGTGCACTTTCCAGAAGCCCATTCACAGTCAAAGTTGAAGATGTTCCTGAGACAGCACAAGAGGGGTTCATTGAACTTGTTAAAGTGATGCAGTGAGAACGGATTTCTCTACAATGCCAGTTACAAAATTCTGGATCAAGTGCTTGCAGTCATGTCCTGTTCTGCCTGAGACTGTGTTGCACCTTCTTCTTCCATTTCCAACAACATATATTTGTGAAGCAGGGTTTTCCAGCTTGTTGGTCATCAAGTCTAAATAGAGAAGTAGACTTGTTGTGAAAGATGATCTTCATGGTACTCTTGCAAAGACTTCCTCGAGAATTTCTGATCTGGTGAGAAAGAACCTATCTCAACCTTCCCACTAACTTTGGCTTTTTACTCATACTGTCACTAAATTTAGCAATGTAGTTTACTGCTGCTATATTAATACTGTTACCCATGGTACACCATGCTTCAACACCAAATTGCATTTATTTGTAATTAGAAATAAACATTTAATATTTTTAGATTAACCACTATGCTTCAATTTTGTTCCATTTGAAACAATGAAAATAGCTCCTGCATATCAGATAATTACATTACGAGTCATAACAGTAGCAAAATGACAGTTAAGAAGTAGCAACGAAAATAATTTTATGGTTGGGTGTTACCACAACTTGAGGAACTATATGAAAGGGCCGCGGCATTAGGAAGGTTGAGAACCACTGCTCTGTTTCCAAATGACGAACTGGGGTCTTTAACCTCCATCCCCAAGGAAGGAGAACCAATTTGGCAATCAATAGCTATTCGTAAAATTCCCAACTCTCTACCACGTTGTGTGTTTATCATTAAAAATGCAAGAATAAAGACACCTGTATGAGATATAGAAAAGCTACTGTTTTCCAAACTGTAATGCGCACATGAAATACCTTGGGATCTCATTAAAAAGTGGGTTCTGATTCAGTAAACTGAGGGTAGAGGCCTAGACTCCACATTTCTAATAAGCCCCTAAAGGACACCAGTGCTGCTGATCCTCCTGTTGGAGTCCTGTGAAGAACTGCATTATGAAGGAATGAAAACTCTGAAAAATGTGGACCTTCTGAGGGGCCTCCAATGAACAAAGCCTCCCATGCTATGAAACGCAGCTTCCTGTAGTTTCTATCACATTGATCCTTTCCTTACAGAGAGGTTCGCACTTTTAAAAAAAAGGGAAATCCATATTCTGTCCCATTTTCAGCTTAAGGAAGGTTCAAGAGAGGTTACAATAAGCCTACAGAAAGTAATACAGAAAACATTTAAGAACTCCTATGAGACATATAAGATTTGCCAAGTCCACCATTCATGAAACTCAAAAGCAAAAGCCAGGCAGGTGAGATTCTGAAGGAGGAAATGGGTGTCAGAGAAACAGAGCCACAAGAAAACTGGGAGGTCTGCCTGCCCATTCCCTTCTCTGTAAAGCAGGCTTTTCTCTTTGTCTAAGGAGAAGGAAAGGTCATTTGCACTTGAAAGCAGAGTTTAGAAAGAAATGTGCCTTCAAATCCTCAACACCTAGATTTTTTTTGGGGGGGGGGGGTAGGGGGTCTTAAATAACTTTAAAGCAATGTAAACCTTTTTCAAAGAGTTCAAACTGTAACATTTCAATTAAACTGAGAATTCTTAACAAAGATTCACTTACTTACATTGCTTATTTTACATCATTCATTCAAAGAGATATACAATAAAAGTATTCTTTCTTTGGTGTCTTTTCTTTCTCCCTTCTTAATGGCAAAAGAAAATGTTTAATAAATTCTTGGAGGATCCCTATGGTCCTTTGATTCCCATGAGATTCTGCTGTGACCAAACATCAAAGGCATTTTAAAATTCTTCCAGGAAGAATGGAAGGGCAGTGACATGCTGGCATAAGTAAGTAGAACTAGGATGTCTTGGCAAAGGCATTAAAGGCTTTGTGAAACTGGATCCTGGGCACCAAACAGATGAGAGGGAGGGAGGGAAGTAGGGAGGGAGGGAGGGAGGGAGGGAGGGAGGGAGGGAGAGAGAGAGAGAGAGAGAGAGAGAGAGAGAGAGAGAGAGAGAGAGAGAGAGAGAGACTGGAGGGAGAGGAAAAAGGGTCCAAGAAAATGCTGGGCCTCCATGGGAATGCAGAGCACAGCAAGGGAACAGCTGATCAAGAAATCTGTGGTTCAAGAGTCCAATATCTATAGATCTTGCTTCAAGTTAACATTAAATTCTTCTAATTTGTCATCACTGGAAGACGTAGTGAGTTCCTCCCCAATTTGCATTTATTCCGTGTTCCACTGAGTTCTACAGTCACAGGTAAGGTGACACAGAAGAAAGCACTTGGGCTCTGGTTCGATTTCCAGCCCCGGGGCTCCCTGGCTCTGTGGGCTGTGCACTCAGACAAATGCTTTTAATTCTGGAAGCTTTGCTTTCCTTTTCTATCAACTGAGGGGAAAAATGCAAATGCGTCTGAGTTGTTGCAGGAACTCAGAGTTCTGTACTTAGAGTGTCTGGCACTTAAAGTTCTAGAAAATGGTTATCACTATTTCCTAATAAAGACAATATGCTTGCTAGAAGCAAATATTGTTTTACTTTGTAATTCCTTGTGCATCGGATGTGCTTAAGGAATTAATGATGCTGATGACCTAACCATTTGTCTAAATATGATCTCATCCTCGGCTTTCACGGATGAAACATGTAGGTGCTGAAGCAGGAGTGGCAAGCCAGAAGCCTGTGGATCCAGTTCAGCAAATAGATACATGGTTTTTGTTTGTTTGTTGGGCACCCAACAACCCAAAGCAAATCCACGGCCATCAAGTCCATTCGACCTCATAATAACCCAATCAGACAGAGCAGCACCGTCTCCATAGGCTTTCCCAGACTGTTAAGCTTTATGAAAGCAGACTGCTACAGCTTCCTCCCTCAGTTGCTTAGCACCAATTCTCATGGCCATTGGGTCAAAGCGGACTCATAGCGACGACCTGTGGGTTTCTGTTTACAGGAGTAGAAAGCCCAGTCTTTCTCTGGCAGAACTGCTGTTCCTTTTGAACTGCTGACCATGGGGATCACAGCCCAATGCAAACCCACTATGGCACCAGGGCTCCTCACACAGTCCTCAGTGAAAGTGTTACATGAATGAACAACATTGGATAATCAGAAACATTGACTCTAAGTCTAGATATCTAGCTTATATTGAAGAAGAAGCAACCCTGGTGGTTGAGTGGCAACCCAAAGGTCAGAGGTAGGAATCCACCAGCCACTCGGTGGGAGAAACATGCCGCACTTGCCTTCCTTATAAGGATTACAGCCTACAAAACTCTGTGGGGCTAATTCTACTCTGTCCTATCGAGTGGCTATGAATCAACTTGATAGCAAAAGGTTTGGTTTTCTGGTTTTTGAAAAAGAAAACCAGGTAACATTGTCCCAGCAATTATGCTTCATAACCATTCGCTGGAGCTAAAAAGTTATCCCTGATCCCTTTAGACAGGACACACTGTCTCTACCTCACCCATTTCATTCTTGTAAGGCCCGGTGGCAGCAGGATGAACCCACCAGCCCCTCTTCATGAAAAAGATGAAACTTTCTGAGAATCCCAAAGGGATAGTTCCTCGATGTCCAATAGGGTGACCGTGAGTCAGAATTGACGTAATGGCGTGAGTTTGGTTCGTTTGGGTACGACTTGGAGCCCTTGACTCTATGGGTAAACCATACATGGAGAGATTATGAGACGATTATCAAACAAGCTCAAGAGAGGCTAATGGACCCAAAACCAATAGCTAGAAGGGCATACAAACTGTTAATCAGTGCAGAGAAGCCTCCTTGGCCCTGCACTCTGACACACATGCGTCTTGAATGAGGATTGTTTATTAAAAGAGAGAGATACCCCCCAAAGCTGCAAGATAAGTAGCCAGCTGTTCTGATGCCACTAGACTCGAAGGATACAACAATATCATTACTATCACATGCAAGTAAAGGTTTGCTGAAGATCATCCAACAATGGTAGCAGCAGGGAGCTGCCAAAGGTTCAAGACAAATTCAGAAGAGGACGTGGAACGAGGGATATCACTGATAGTGTTAGACGGTTCCTGACAGAAAGCAGAGAAAATAAGAAAAATGTTTACTTGTGGTTTGCTGACTCTGCGAAGACAGTTGACAATGTGGATCATAACTAACTGTGGATAGCCTTGAGAAGAATGGGAATTCCAGAACCCTGCATCATGCTCAGGAGCAACTTGTACATGGATCAAGAAGAGGCAGTTGTGCGAACAGAACCAGGGAATACTGCATAGTTTAAATTCAGGAAAGGTTTAGGGAACGTTAAAATCACCAGCCATGGGAAGTTTGTCTTATGATGATGTTTTAAAAGATTGATTTGTAGTATGATTTGAAATATAATATTGAAAATGATGATCACAGATAAAACAGGAAAGGGGTATGGCAGGGTTGTATTCTCTCACTTTACTTAATCTGTATGTGAGAAAATAATCAGAAAAGCTGGAGGAAGAATGGGGCATCAGGATTAGAGGAAGGCTTATTCATCATCTACAATATGCAAATGAGACAACTTGGCTAGCTGAAAGCGGGGAGCACTTGAAGCACTTGCTGGTGAAGATCACAACTTGCAGCTTTCAGTGTGGATTATAACTCAATTAAAGATAACTGAAATCCTCACATCTGGACCATCTGGAAATACTGTGATAAATGGAGAAAAGATTGAAGTTGTTAAGGATTTTGTCTTACCTGGATCCATAATCAATGGTCATGGAAGCATCAGTCACTAGATCAAACCCCATATTGCACTGGGTAAATCTGCTACACAAGACCTCTTTAAAGGATGGAAAAGCAAGCCTGTTACTCTGAGGACTAAACTGTGCCTGACCCAAGCATGGCTTTTTCAATTGTCTCCTATGCATGGGAAACCTGGACACTGAAGAAGGAAGGTAAACGAAGAACCAAGGCATTTGGATTATGGTGCTGGCAAAGAATATGGAAAGTACCACAGACTGCTAACAGAGCAAACAAGTGTGTCTTGGAAGAAGCATGGCCAATGTCCTCCTGAGAGGCAAGGATGGTGAGATTTCACGTCATGTACTTTGAACCTGTTAAGAGAGACCAGTCCTTAGAGAAGGATACTATGCTTTGCAATGTGTCAAGTCGAGTGCCAATGGAAAAGAGGAAGGCCCTTCACAAGAGGAAGTGACACAGTGGCTGCAACAATGGGATGCAACAATAAGCCCAAGGACAACTGTATGGGTGGTGCGGACCCAACAGGGTTTCCTTTTGTGAAGCATAGGGTGGCTGCCGAGTTAAAACCAACTTGAGGGCACACAGCCCAATAACCACATGCTCAGCTGCAACCAGTGCCATTGGCCTTAGCACTTTGACAACTGCCCTGGTCCCCCTTGGAGCAGGCACACAAGCTGCACTATCTACAGTTTGCCGCATCAGTAATAGCTTTTGGCATCTTCAGGGGCCAGCACAAAACAAGAAAAAGGGAAAACAGCGAATGGGGCTGACAAGCCTATGGCTTTGCACTTGGTTCACACACAAAACACCTCTTCACCCCTTCCCAAAATTTTGGAGTCAAATTTGCAAGCTAGAGACCCACTGAGATTGGGATGGGGACAGAGTGTGTGTATGTGGTGGTGGTGGGGGCAATGTACCAGAGCTGCTTGGTGATTATGAAGAAGACCCTAGGTGTACACATAGGATACGGGGAAAAGTTGGAGAGTTCAGTAAACGTTACCAGTTGTTTTGAAAACTGGTCCATGGATAATTGCCAACCTGCTCTGGTTTAAAAAACTGCCACTCCTCGTTACATTTATTCAAGTGTAGTAAGCAGAGAATTCGGATTTTCAGTGCTTAATGGGCCATCCTAAATTGTCAACATCCTGACTGCTTTCCCTTGTTCATCACTGGCAAAGGACACGACTTGGATTTGGGTCAGATTCAACAGGGAGCACGATTGCTTTTGCTTACAGGTTTCGCCATAGTTTGGTGGGTGGATTGGAAAAGGTTTGTGTCGCACTGCTTTGTAGGAGTAGACTGATTGGCATTTGTGAGCATTTCCTGCCAAAGACCTCTCTTTGGAACAGATGTGCTACTTTTCCTGTACTCAGCACCCTGGGAAATTCTAGGAATTGCTTAAGGGGAAAAAAAATTCACAAACTGGGTGAATAGTAGATAGCAGGGCTTCAAACTCACTTCTGTCCCCAACCGAGAATTTGTATTTCTACCCCAAGCCAGACTGAATCAGATTCGATTTCTCTACATCGCCTTGTGATTCTTACATGCACACTTGGGGATCTTATTTGAATGTTGATTTTGCCTCAGTGCATCTCATGGAGAAATGCAAATTCTCATCAAGGGATCCAACAGGAGTGAGCCAGGATGAAGTCCTGGTTTATGGGAACTCTCTGTGGGATCTTTGTAACATTTCTGGAAATACATAACTGTTTCAAAATATAAAAGTTTATGGAAAATTCGCAATTAGGCAGGGTGCCACCTGAATGAAGTCTCTGGAGATTCCCCTCTGCCCATTGGCCAGGTATGGGAATAACCTTTTTGTCAGACAGAGGGCATTGGAAAGTGGACTCAGGCAGGTGTAGCAAGGTTAAAGCTAACACCTTACCACTTGTTCTCCCTTTCAGCCCTTTTGTGAGGAGCTAATACCAAGGGCTGAAGTAGAAAGCAAATGTTTTGAGAATGATGATGGCAACAAATGTACAAATGTGCTTGACATAATGGATGTATGGATGGATTGTGATAAGAGTTGTATGAGTCCCCAATAAAATGATTCCAAAAAAAGATTTATACCCTCCAAAAAAATCACAAGAGAAGCTCTATCCTGTCTCATAGGGCGTTTTGAGTTGTGATAAACTTATTGCAGTGAAAAATATTTGTTCTAGTATTTAATATTTTCTGCTTTCTTTTCTATTGAAGTTTCTCTCTTTTATCTTATTACTGTTGTTGAGTTTTACTTTATTTGGCTTTGGTTTGGGTATGTCTTTATGAGATATCTAGGATAGGTAATTCTATAAAGACAATAATTGTTGAATAATCGTTTCTTCAGGTTATGGCAGGGAAAATGGGGTAACCAGGAGCTAAGAAGGAGTACATGAATGAAGAAAAGATGCTAAAATTGATTGTAGTTATGATTGCCCAACTCTTTTCAATATATTGAAGCCACCAAATTGTATGATATGTGTATTGTATGTCAATAAAACTGCTTAAATATTTTAAATATCACTAAAGAAACAAAGAATCACCACCAAGGAAACTTCACAATGACTTCCTGTCTATTAAAAGATAAGAATCTTAGCTCTAGAGAGACTGAAGTTGACTAAAAATCATGAGTCATTTCCAATATCAATATTTAGATAGTAACTTTCCATTATCTTAGAACATGGAAGTTTTTATCTGTGATTATCACTTTCAATATTATATTTCAAACTGTACTACTAATCAATCTTTGAAACATCATCATACAGCAAACTTCCCATGGCTGTCGATTTTAACAGTCACTAAACCTTCAACTGAACCTATGTCATGTGGGGCGACTTTTTAGGAGTTCTGGAAATGAAACGTGAGCTTGAGAAAGAAGGTTGCTAAGAAGACCTTTAGTGCACAAAGGCCAAAGGAATAGGAACATGGAACAAGATTCTCAGGGGGGTCTACAAATCATCTTGAGCCCAGCTTTAGCAATTTATCTAAGACAGTGATGGAGGCCAGATTCACATCAGGATGTCTGATGCCAAAAGCCATTGCTCTCACCCACTAACTAGTAAGAGCCATCATTACGTCCCTACAGTCTTGTGAGCACAGAGACTCCTTAGAGCTTCCTAAAGCAGTGCTCCCTTTGTGTCACCTTCCCCAGAGGAACCTTCATAACCCTGCCACCTCTCTTCCCACCCAAATTCCATAAAGATCATTTACCACACACATCTTTTACACCAACTTACACTTAGGGACTTATTCAAATATAACCTAGGAGGATAATGTGCAAAAGAAATCGCTGTCACAAAATTGCACCTCCCAGGAACTATGGCTTTCAAACACAGAAAAGATGACTTTTTAACAGAGGAAAGAGTAGACGCATGAAAATTAAGGGGACAGAAGGATAAAAATGGGAAGGAGAAATTTTATTCCCAACATCTTCCAGGAAGCAGGAAGTGGGTAAGATTACACATTATGGAAGAGAAGAGCCTTGGTATGTCACTTGAATGGTGAGGAGTGGAAGGCAGAAGAGAACAAACATTTATTCAAAGATTATTATGGGTCAAGAATTGGATTTTGATATACTACACTTTCCCCTCAATGGCAATCAGCCAGGAAAGCAGTGTTGCCTTCCTTCCCTCCCAGAAAACTGAAGATCGGGTTCTAGGTGACTTCCCCAACATCATAGAAACCGTGCAGGTCACCCAAACCTGCCTGACCACAACCCAACTCTATTATTTGCTATTCTCCCCATGCCCATAAGGACACCAAAGAGTTTGCAGGATCTTGGCTCTTCTCTTCACATTAGTTCACATGTGTATAATTTAACTCTTCAATTCCATGATTACCACATACAGTTTTGTAAAAGTATGCATGCCCTGGGCCCTAATCCCAGAGGTTGATTCAACTGTATGTGTTGTCGGGCTTGCCATTGTGAAAACCTGATAGTATCCCATGTTCTGTTTCCTACTAGCATGGTATGAGAACCCGAAATTTCTGAGCGATCTAGACGTGTCCATTGAGCACTGGAGAAATGCAAGGATGCCATGGAAGGAAAGTCCCATTGAAACCTGGTGCCCAGTGCTTAAGTCTATGAGATTGTACTATCCATGCAGCAGAACTGTGCTTGCCTAATCCCAATTCAAGTTCACTCTCTATGGTTGGTAGGTACCATGAAGTCAGTTCTGCCCCATAGCAAATCTGCACAACAGAACAAAATGCCACATGGTCCAGTGCCATCCTCGCCATTGTTCCTATGCCTGAGCCCATTGATGCAGCCACTGTGTCCATCCATCTGGTTGAGGGCCTGCCTCTTTTTTGCTGCCCTTCTATTTGACCAGGCATGCCGTCTCTCTCCAGGGACTGGTCACTCCTGACAACATATCCAAAGTATGTAAGATGAAGTATCACCATCCTTGCTCTAAGGAGCGCTCTGGTCATATATGTTTCAAGACACATTTTCTTTGTCTTTTTGGCAGTCCATGGTATTTTCAATAATCCTTGCCAGCACCACAATTCAAATGCATCAATTCTTCTTTGGTCTTCTCTCCTCAATGGCCAACCTCTACACACATTTGAGGCATTTGGAAACATCGGGATTCGGGTCAGGCATACCTTAGTCCTCAAAGGAACATATTTGCTCCTAAACACTTCAAAGAGGTTTTGTGCAGTTAATGTACCCGATGCAACTCGTCTCTTGATTGCTTCACTGCTGCTTCCCGGAGTCTTGATTGTGGATCAACCAAGCAAGACAAAAGCCTTGACAGTATCTTTCTTTTTTCTATTTACCACAATATTAGCTATCGTCTCGTGGTGAGGATTTTCGTCTACTTTACATGGAGTAGCAATCCATACTGATGGCTGCCGTCCTTGAAGTTCATAAGCAAGTGCTTCAAGTCCTCCTCGCTCTCGGCAGCAAGATTGTGTCGTCTGCATACCACAGGGTGTTATGTTAACAAGCCTTCCTCAAGTCTTGATGCCCCATTCTTCTTCATCTATTCCAGGTTCTCGGACTATTTGCTCAGCATATAGATTGCAGAAGGATGGTGAGCAGATACAACCCTTACACACCTCTTGCCTGATTTTAAAGCATGCAGTATTCCCTTGTTCTGCTCACACAACTGCCTCCTGATCCATGTACAGCTTCTGAATGAGCACAATTAAGTGTTCTGAAATTCCCATTCTTCTCAAGGATATCCGTGGTTTATTATGGTCCATACACATGCCTTAGCATCGTCAATAAAATACAAGTAAACATCATTCTGTTATTTGTTGATTTTCACTAAAATCCAGTTGACATCAGCAATGATAGCTCTTTTTTCATGTCCTCCTCTGAATCTGGCCTTGATAATTAGTAGCTCTCTGTCAATGTACTGCTGTAATCATTGTTTCATGATATTCGGCAAAATTTGACTTGCGTGTGATATCAAGGATATTCTTTGTTATATTATTTGAGCATTCTACTGGCTCACTTTTTTTGGAATGAGTCCAAATACAGATTTCTCCCAGTCAGTTGGTAACTGCATCCAAATTCCCTGGAATAGAGGAGTGTTTCCACGCTTGATCAGCTTATTGAAACATGTCAACTGGTCTTCCATCCATTCCTGCATGGAATGCTTTCAGTGCAGCTTGAACTTCTTCCCTCCATTGCGCTGGTTTTTGCCCATATGCCACCTCCTGAAATAGTCGAAAGTCGACCGGTTTGGGGGGGTGGGTACAGTGACTCTGTTTATTCTTTCCACCTTCTTTAAAAGATTCCTGCATCATTCACTATTTTGTCCATCAAATCTTTCAGTATTGCAATTGGCTGCTGCGTTTTTTTTCTTCAGTTCTTTCCATTTAAGACAGTAGTTCTCAACCTGTGGGCTGTGACCCCTTTGGGGATTGAACCACCCTTTCACAGGGGTCGCCAGATTCATAACAGTAGCAAAATAACAGTGATGAAGTAGCAGCGAAAATAATGTTCTGGTTGGAGGGGTCACCACCACATGAGGAACTGTATTAAAGGACCGCGGCATTAAGGTTGAGAACCACTAGTTTAAAATATGCTGAGAGTGTTCTTACATTTTGGTTTTCTAACTCTGAGTCTTTGCACAGTTCATTATATTTGACCTTGCCTTCTCAGGCTACCCTTTGAATTTTGTATTCAGCTCTCCGACTTCATTGCTGCTTCCATTTCCAACTCTATGCTTATAAGCAAGTTTTAGAGTCTCCTGGCATCTACTGGGATCTTATCTTTCTTTCCTGTATTTCTTAATGGCCTCCTGCTTTCATCAGGAATGATGTTCTTGATGTCCTCCCACAGATTTGGTGAGTCGCAACTCACTTTTTGGTAAGCAGCAACTGGCGTCGTAAAAGCTTGTGAGCAGCTATCTAAGGTGCCACTATTTCTCTCTCCTCGTCCAGAAAGAGTGATAAAAACCAAAACGCATATGAAAACAATTGGGGTTTTTCCCCCATTTTTTTTCAATGGGCAAATGAACCATACCAATATCAGATCAGTCTCCAAGCCCCTGAGACCAGCACTAGATTAAGTGCCTTGGCTCCCATTACTAACTACTTTGAAAGGGATCACATTAAAAGGTGATGGAGAAAATGGGAGAAAACGGTGGAACAGCATTTAAAACCATGAAAGACCAGGATTACTGTTTGCATAGAGCCTGGTAGGGCTAACTCTCAAGACCAAAGCACTTAGGCACCCTTCAGTTCTGGCACTGAACAATGCCCTGTGTGAGAATAATCAACCATTGAAGGTCAAAAGGGCAGCAGCTGCTAGGTAGTAAAGAGCTAGGTAGTAAGAGCTAGGTATTAAGGAGGCATAGAAACAAAAACATGAGGAGGAAGTGGAATAAGTGATGGAACACTGAGGGTTGCAAAGGAGGGGTTGGTACAAAATTGGTATTGAATTGTTGTAAGGAAAACTTGCCCTGCTCTGTAAACCTTTACCTAATTCATAAAACTTTAAATAATAATAATAACAATAATAAAGACATTGTTTTCCTCAAATGGTTTTTTGTGTTGGCCTTCCAGGACCATGAAGATCCTCTCCCTAAATAAATACAGGGACACAAAGATTAATCTAAGCCAATAGTTCTCAACCTTCCTAATGCCGTGAACCTTTAATACAATTCCTCATGTTATAGTGACCCCCCAACCATAAAATTATTTTCGTTGCTACTTCATCACTGTCATTTCGCTGGTGTGATGAATCGGGAAACCCCTGTGAAAGAGTCATTTGATCCCCAAAGGGGTAGTGAACCACAGGTTGAGAATCACTGATCAAAGCAGACATGGTGCCTTATTTTGTTTTAAAAAAGAATGGCATTGTGCGTGTGTGGGGGTGGGGGGCTGCCTTCTACCCTCCTGTAACTTCACCAGGGTGAAGGAAAATGTTGACTATCAAAAGCATTAGCTGTCCCGGACTGGCGCATCCGTGGCTGAGGTCAGACATCCTCTACTCTCCTTACCAATTCTGACTCCACCCTTCCCTCCCATGGCACACTCTACTTCTCAGCGGGGCTTGAGAACTCATTGCAATGGCCACACAGAACTCATAGGCCACAGTCAAAACTATGGGGTTTATTAGGGAAGTTAATAGGTTATAATTACGGTGAGACATGCTCAGGAAACAGTTGGTAAGAACCATTTCTTATCTGCCACACCCATAGGCAGACCTCTCTGCCCCTTAGCCTCTTGGCCTGAGCAAGTGGCACTGCCCTAAACCTCAGCAGAAAAGTGCTCAGCTTCAGATCCATGGATGTGCAGTCCCTCTACTAACTACATAGACTCTAGAGCAGGGGTCCTCAATTTTTTAAAACAGAGGGCCAGTTCACTGTCCCCCAGACCCATTGGAGGGCCAGACTATAGTTTAATTTAAAAACTATGAACAAATTCCTATGCACATTGCACATATCTTACTTTGAAGTAAAAAATACAGAAAGGGCAAAAACACCCAGCAGGCCGGATAAATGTCCTCGGCAGCCCGCATATGGCCCTTGGGCCGTAGTTTGAGGACGCCTGCCCTAGAGGCATCCCACAACAAACACCAGCCTCCTGTGGAAAGGCCTTCACCTCTATTTGCTCCATGGATTAGCAAGTCCACTGCTATGCCTCCTCCTGTAACTCTTGGTTCTGCTACTGTTCCATGGCCGCTCCTCTGCTGCTCCTTTGATGTCACAGCTGTCTCCGGGATCAAGGATGTTTAATATGCAGGATCTCAAGGTCAAAGCGATGTGCTCCAGGTTCTTCTATCTCGCTATTAATGAAATCTGCCTCTCCTTGCTTCTGAGATGTCTCCCTTTATACCCAGCAAGGTAGCACTCACGATGAATGCAGTTAACACTCACTCAATGCTGCATCCTCATCTTCTCTGATTCAGATTCACCAGGAAATAGTCATTTGGTGGAAATAACAAAATAACAAGAGTCACATTAAATTATTCCACACACTGAAGACCATACAGCAGTTCTTTTTTGCCATTATCCCTTTTCTTAGATGAAGGATGAACTCCCACTCGTTCAATCATTTTACTTGAAGAACACCCATGAACGTTTGGAAGCCAGCTTGTGTATTGCCCAATTTCAGATAACCAGAAAATTGCCTTTGCTTACCAACCCAGTACTCCAAGAAGACAAGCCTCAATCTTGATATAGTCATTTTTTGTTGGAACTTTGGGTATCTATATCCAGAAGCAAAGTACAATACAAAAAAATCCACCAAATTTCAACAATTTGAAGCAGTTCACAATGTTAAACATCTTTCTCTTTGTTTGGTAGGATTCTAGTCAACTCAACCCTATCCATCAAAGCTAGGTCAAATGTGTACCAGCAGCAAGCTTGGGAGGTCACACATGTATCACTGCACTTCAGGCCAGCTGGTCCCTTCACACATTCCTATCAGCCCCAGTCATCTAAGCTAGGTCAGGGCCCATAGTTCAGGATCCACACAACTCTTTATACCTTAGACAAGTCAGCCCTTTCTCCCCTCTCTCATCTATACCATCTGTGAACTAGGACAACAGATGTCAATGGATTATGGGTAAATCAGCCCACCTCTTCAGTGCTGAATCTCAACACATAGACCCAGATATGCTAGATCGCTGGTCCCCTTTAACTTTGCATAAATTATCAAGCACTAGGTTGCTTGCTGAAAGATTTTGAACCCACTCAATGGCTCCATGACAATCCACTATATTAAAGATTCTTATAAAAAAAACCCAACTCACTGCCATGGAGTCGATATCAACTCTTTGGGACCATATAGGAATGTCGGACAGAATAGAACTGCCCCCTATGGGTTTCCAATACTGTAACTCTTTTTTTTGGATCATTTTATTAGGGGCTCATACAACTCTTATCACAATCCATACATACATCGATTGTGTAAAACACATCTGTACATTCATTGCTCTCATCATTCTCAAAACATTTGCTCTCCACTTAAGCCCCTGGCATCAGGTCTTCATTTTTCCCCTCCCTCCCTGCTCCCCACTCTCTCATGAGCCCTTGAAAATTTATAAATTATTATTTTGTCATATCTTGCCCTGTCCGGCGTCTCCCTTCACCCACTTTTCTGTTTTCCATCCCCAGGGAGGAGGTCACATGTAGATCCTTGTAATCAGTTCCCTCTTTCCAAGCCACTCTCCCTCTACCCTCCCACTATCGCCACTCACACCCCTGGTGATGAAGGAATCATCCGCCTTGTATTCCCTGTGTTTCCAGTTCCTATCTGTACAAGTGTACATCCTCTGGTCTAGCCAGACTTGCAAGGCAGAATTCAGATCATGGTAGTGGAGGGGTGGCATGGGTGGGAGGAAGCATTTTGGAACTAGAGGAAAGTTGTAGTTTTCATTGTTGCTACATCACACCCTCACTGGCTCGTCTCCTCCATGAAACCCTTCTGTAAAGGGATCTCCAGTGGTCTACAAATGGGCTTTGGGTCTCCACTCCGCACTCGCCCCCTCATTCACTATGGTAATTTTTTTGTTGTTGTTCTGATGATGCCTCATACCAGATCCCTTCAGCACCTTTTGATCTCACAGGCTGGTGTGCCTCTTCCATGTGGGCTTTGATACTTCTGAGCTGCTTGTTTGCCTTCAAGCCTTTAAGAACCCAGATGCTATATCTTTTGATAGCCGGGCACCATCAGCTTTCTTCACCACATTTGATTATTCACCCACGTTGTCTTCAGCAGTTGTGTCGGGAAGGTGAGCATCATAGAATGCCTGTAACTCTTTATGGTAGTAGAGAGCCACATTTTCCTCCTTCAGAGTGGCTGGTGATTTCAAACTGCTAACCTGTGGATCACAGGCCAACACATAACAACTACACCAGCAAGACTTCTCTCCAAGATTATAGACTCCAAAACACTTTGGGGCAATTCTAATCTGTCATATGGAGTACTATAAATTGGAATTGACTTGACAGCACTTATCTGTAACATTAATCTGCAAAGAAAGGAGACCATGATCATAAAGAGCATCACCTTAACTTACAAATCTATAAAGAGCAGCCTCAAGTTCCTGAGTAACTGATGATAAGAATTCTTTAAATAAAATGTGGTCAATTTCATAAATATTAATGAAGATACTGATTATATAACTATACAATATGAATTTTAAAGAGCCCCAAACAAACATCATAGATTGGATACAGAGTATCTCTGCCTCTAGGCATTTGACTCCATATATTTCTGAATTAGGTTTGATTTTTTTTCACTTATGGAATAGAATTTGGCCTATAGCAATGAAATCTTTCCCTTGTAGCAAAGGAGAAAATATCATCTTCTAATTTGTCTCTTTTCTCTTATTATTGTTAGAGCTAAAGAGAGAGAGAAAGCATGGCCCTGCTGCCACCTTGATTGGAGATTTCTAGCCCCCAGAACAGTGAGAAGAATGAGTTTCTGTTGCACTAAGCCACTCCGTTTGCAGTAATTTCCCGTGGCTCCCAAAAGAATGTAATACACCGATCATTTCAAGCATTGTCCATTCTTGTTATTCTGTTCCAGATCCTGGAAGGAAATTCCCAAATTCTGCAAAGTTTATTAGACGGCAACATGTGAAAAAGCTGAGAAATTCGACTTTATAAGTGTATTCTCATTTCTTTCTGAACCTTTCTCCTTTCCTCAGTCTTGGTATGATCTGACTGAACTCTATCATGTACCATTGATTATAAAATCCTTGTTAAAATTCTCAATGAAGCAAAGGAAGAAAGGAAGGAACTGGAAAAAGGCACGGGAAATTTCCATATTATAAATCATCCTCCTTGTTTACCTCTAATCAGAGGCACTTCACACACGTTCTGGACCAAATTTCTAACTGTTGATCCCCATGCTTTGTGATAATCACAAAAACTTAGAAGGGCATCTCTGTTAATCATTTCCATGTGTGGCCTTATAATTCATTGATTCTATAATTCGATGATTATTAGTCATGTCACGACCATCTCGTTTAATAGAGGAATCAAAAACTGAACTATTAATCTCTGTGACTATATTGACTGACTTAAACTCTGTGAGGAAAACATCTAGGAATTATATTCAACATTTAATACTTGGAAATTAATCATGATTTTTGTTATGATTTTCAAATCAACTAAAATCAAGCTAATTTCTTTTGAAAAATCAATAGGTTTCTGAGCAAGGGTGGCCTGATAAAACAAACTTAACTGCTTGTCACAGTTTTCCAAGTCCCTAGGAGGCGAGGGGATAATTTTTCAAGCTTTCCAAAAGCTCTAAAACACTTATTTCTGAGAAGATATTTACATAGAAGACCAAGATATAGAGTAAATAGTCCAAGTCATTGTGCTTGCAGGCGGGAATTAGAGCATAAGCTAGTGGCCACCCATTTTCTACTCAACCTTCCTGGAGTTCTTTACCGTAGCTACTATACATGCCGATGGCTCCCTGCATTCTGCCAGACAGCATCTTCCAACGTCAGCATCATTCTTGATCTAGGCATGGGACATTCCTGGAACGCTGGTGACGAATACCCCACAAGTCATCTTTACCCTACAAGGGATGGGAGGTGGTAGAAAAACTCTCCCACGTCCTCGCCTCACAGTTGAATATTTCTGAGGTATGGTCCATAGAGTTTCTCAAACAGTTTCCAGTAGAATGGAGCCCATTTCCTATAGCAGTATCCTGCTCATTAAGGTACCTCTTTTGGACATGCCTTTTTCCCATTCTCACAGCTCCATTGTATCACAGTGTGTCCTGCAATTGCCTTCCGAACACAAGGAATAATCATTTACCCTCTCCCATCCCATCTGGTGTCCAGGAGTCCTCCAGAAAGTTCATTTTCAAAACCCAGGCTCTAGGGCATCTTCTTCAAGCTACATATGGGCCAAGACTGCTGCAGCTGGGACTCTGCATCTCTGGTAGTTACATAATCTGTTGTCAATTTGAGAAGATTAAGAGTGAAGGGGTGGAGTTTAGTCTGTCAATGAGGCCAAAGCTTGATGACATCATCTGGAGGTGCTAAGGAGATAAACAGCTCACTGGGGGTGGGACACATGCTTACTCCCTGGGAGACATTCCAGCTGACAAGACACAAGGAGCTAAGTTGGTGCCCTGAGCTGGAAGAACCACGTGGAGAACTCTGTTAGCGCTGAGACAACACCACTGGATCTACAAGACTTCCCACCCACTGGTCTGTGATCTTCTGGCATTCAGCATCATTGTATGTGTTTAGTGAGTCTGAAGAGGAATTTACAGATTGGTATCAGACATATGGGCGAATATAGAACTTAAGGACTTCATCTGGACTGAGCTGGAATGTTTTCTCAATATTTAATTTCTCTTCTTTATAAAGCTCTTTCTTGTACACACATGTCTATGAATTTGTTTCTCTAGTCTACCCAGACTCACACATCATCTTTGTAGCATAGACTGAGCATGGTATGGAACCTTGCTCTCTACTGGGCAGGTGCACATATTTCAAATCCCACCACCTTTCCAAAGCTAAAACATGCCTAACATATTTCCACTCTCTGTAGTGACGCGATCATACGGACGTAGAGGTCGAATGGAAATGTTCTGATCTTAAATGGACAAGTCATTACTGCATAACTTCAGTAGCCTATTTCTGAGTTCCCCAGGATCGCTCCACTATTTTAAAGGGGAGTAATATGGATGGTGTTAAACTCCAATCTAAAACCTTCCATCGATTTCTTCAATCACATGCATACATATGCATATTTAAGGCCTGTTAGGGGGTGTATGTTTAAATCATTGCTTTTTGGTCACCCATGATGTAGTTGTTAAGTCATCCCTGCTTTTCTGCAGTAACACTTACCATGGTAGCACTTATCACAGACAACCTCAATCAAGTACATCACTTTTCCTTCTACATTTGAGTCTTAAATTATAACAGTTATCTGGTGCCCAATTTTGATGGCACAATAGAATCTCCCCAGAAGCTTCTAAAAATTCCAGGGACTGGGCTGGGCCAGGAATCTCTACGGTAAAGTCTCAGGCATAAGTGTTAAATGACTGCAAGGTTCAGTCAAGGTTGAGCACCACCATACCAAATGAATTTGGAATGCAACTCAAAAATGCTTACTGCAGATCTTTTGTTCCAGTAGGGGATGAGACAGGCATTTTATACTATAGGAAATACTGGTTGAGAAATGTTGAATTGAGAGATACATGTGCTCTATGAAGCCAGCGATCAAAAGCAGGAAGTATTCTCCCAGGGAACGAAGAACCAGGAGGCCTTCTCTGGGGGATGTTCGCCGTGAGGATATGCACTTTAAATGTGTATGTACAACTGAAGCAAGGGATTTTGTTTGTGTTTTTAATTAAATTACTGATAACAATAAATTCATCTTGATTTTCCAAACTTCTGGTGTTTGACTTAACCCCTCTCTATTTTATTTACTCTCTCCTTTAAGAAATAGGCATTCGCTGAGAAAACAGAACAATAAACTTCTGTGCTTGAAACCTTTCACACGGATTATGCTTGCTTTCACCTCCAGAACTTTACCCTTTGCCTCGCCTTAGAAGATCCATTCCCATGCATACCCTTATAGCCTTCTCCTAGATCACTTCTGCGCATCCTTGAAGACTCTGCCTACAAAGAAGCTCTCCTGAGAACACTTCTCCCAAACCCCAATGCTAGATTCGATACCCATTCCCCTGGACTTGTACATAAACTTGGGCTCACGCCACTGGATTGGCATTGTCTCATGGCTTGAAGCTCCCTTAGATCAGGGACTCCTAATTGGCTGGCACACAACAGATATCAATAAGTATTTGGGAAATGCAGGAATGAATCCCACCTACTTCCACCAACACCTCAAATATCCTTTGAGCCACTGTTAAAGCAGACTTCAAAGCACGTGTAAACCCCGAGTTACTGATCAGGGTACAGTGGCTGATGTTGGGATGTATCATCAAGTAATGGTTTAAAATTTTACTTCTACATGTCACTAAACCAGTTATTCTGCTCCTTGATTTGTGAAAGTCTCCTCCACAGGACCCTTCATAACCAGTATCTTATAACCATCTGTTGTTTAGCTGTCCTTATCCTGAGTTAGAGAGTAGCAGTACTTCAAAAATGATGGGCAGAGGGGCACAAGGAAGGGACGAGTCAGCCAGGGTGCAGCATAGCACTAACGAAACACACCACATTCCTCTAGTTCTTTAATGCTTTCGCCGCCACCCACTCCGAACTAACATGACCCCAGTCCTACCTTACAAATTCGGCTAGACCACAGCATGTACACCTGCACAGATAAGAGTTCTCCACACGCAGAATTCAGGACAGATAAATCCCTCAAGACCAATAACGACAGTAGTGAAACCATGAGGGTGGGGGAAGGTAGGGAGAGAAGGGAGAGAAAAGGGGAACTGATCGCAAGGATAGATGTATAACCCCCCACCCCAGAGGAAAAACAACAAAAATGAGGGTGAAGGGAGACAGTGGACGGTATATGAAAATAACAATAATTTATAATTTATCTAGGGATCATGAGGGAGGGAGGGAAGGAAACACAGAGGAGCTGATCCCAAGGGCTCCAATAGAGAGAAAATGTTTTGAAAATGATGATGGCAACCTATGTACAAATGTGCTTGCTACAATGGATGTATGGATTGTTATAAGAACTGCAAGAGCCCCCAATAAAATGATTTATTAAAAAAAACCCATGATGGCAAGATTGTGTTTTATGATATCAAGCTTGCTGATCCTGTTCCCATACAGCAATCTAATTGCCAGAACCTCTGTGAGCCCCTGTCCTCTACTCACATGGTCACGTGAGACATAGAACACACATGAACATCTGTTCTGGTCTTGAGACCATGAACTTCCACCTGCCTTTCTCAAGCTGTATGGCTTTTCATCAGAAACTCTGGATGTCTCAGGTGAGAGGCGAAGGCAACATCAGGCTCTCTTAACCTTACGCCTGACAGCTCTGAGCTGTGCTCCCTATTTCCATCCCTAAAAATCTTGAAGAGAAGGAACAAAAAGCTAGGTGGAAAAGATAAAGAAAGACATGGACAAATGAGGACCAAAAGATTTCTTTTTCCCAAGTAGAGGATGAGTTGCAACACTGTAATATCTGAGTTCACAATCCAAACAAAGTACTTAGGGTTCAATTTTGTTTCTTGCTGACAAATTCCGCCTCTTCAATCTAATGATAAAAGCTGAAAAAGCTTTTTACAATGTCAATTGCCTATATAAAACAACATTCTGACGAGTAGCAAAGTATATATTAATTAGAAACAAATGGGAATTAATTTCCCTCAAAATAACTGTCCTGGTGAAACTTGAGAGCCAAGTAGAAGTGTTTAGCCAAACAGTCTTGAGTTTTGCAGAATATACAAAATCTCTTAAAGAGAAATATATTTAGTCAAATATAAAACATGGCTACGTTTTCTTGCTTCTATCAAAAGGACCATCACAGCAATAAAGTCTGCGTCAGTAAAAATATCACTTTAATTTATTGTATTTGTAAATATTTTCCTTGGACTCAGTCTCCTTTAAAAATATATCAAGAAAGAATTAGCAAGGGAAAGGGTTGGAGAAAAAGGATTTGACTGGATCTGCTAGGCTTCATTTCTTTTTAAAACTTTTGAAATGAAGATGGCAAAATAATAGCATCTATCAAATCTGTCTAGTGGATATGTAGGTGTCAAATCTATTATTTTGTGTGTGTTTGAACAGATTCAACAATGTTCAACCAAAAATAGGCAAGCAGTATCTCATGGTAAATAAGATCCTGGGGTTCGGCTAGAGCTATCTGGTCCTATCGCTCACTAATTCGACAGACTTGATAATCTGCCTATGACTTAGTTCCCCAAATTTATAAAATAAGGTTAATTAGGAAAAATAAGGATACTCCTACATCAGAAGGGTTAAGTGCTATACAGTATTTGGAGAAAGTATGTGTAAATATCTTACATCAGTCTCCCCTGGAAACAGACTTTGAGACCGATTTGGACGTGACTGCCGCAGGGAAACGATTTCAGGAACATCGTCAGTGAAGGCGTAAAGGAAACCAAACTGGCCCCAGGGAGAAGTTGAGTGGGGATGCAGTCAGTTGCAACAGAAGCCCCAGTCCATCTAGAAGAAGGCACATGGGAGCGAAGATGGTCCTTCAGGAGTGTCCAGAGTCAGCCCTTTGGACCCACATATCAACCACTCGTTGGATAGCGCCTGCCGCACCCCACAGACGGAATATAATTTCCAGGAAGCAGCAATCCTCAGCCCAGTCTGGAAAATAAGTAAGCTGGTAATGAGCATCAGCCAACCCCCTGGCTGTTAGGAAGTATGCGTTAAGCACCACCGCATGCACTATAGTCACTATCTGGTGTCCATCGCCATTAAGGGAAGGATGGCGCAGAGGCGGAAAGTGGAATGACTGAAAGATGAAGGCGAAATGGCGTCTCTCCAAGGTTCTAGCTCTGGGCTCTGGGCGGGCTAGAATGGATCTGACAACCTGGGAGAAAAGGGTGATGATGCCCCCCTTCTGGAAGTCAGATTCTACACATTCCTTCTCACTTGTTTCCTGTCCCTGTCATTTGCCTGTAGAAAATATATCGAGCCAATTGTCATTTGGGTCCGAGGGTTAAGAAGGAAGTAACATGTACAGCTATAGTTAGTGCGATGACACAGAGAGGAAGCCAGGTCAAAGAACTCAGGAACTGCAAATGCAGGGGACCAAACCAAGTTGCTGAGCTACCAGCCCCCCTGTGACACCACACTAATGAGAGCCACCTTCCACTGCCAAGCCTTGGAGCCCTGGATGCTGTTGGAACAAAGCGAGAATGACTCCTTACTGTACCCCCCCCCCACCTCTCACTCGACCCTCAACCTTCCCATAATCACTTAGAATGACATCAGCAAAAGGGGACAACCACCTCACCTTGCTGGAGAAATTGAGTATCTTTAGTTTTGCTAGACCTTGGAAACATTCTCTCTCTTTACAGACAAAAATAAAAAGACATTTATAAATGTAAAGCTAGATTATATTTAGCCAAAAGCTCATCTCCAAAGTAAAGTTGGCTTTCCCAAGTACGTTGTGTTATCAAAGTCAGATAACATAGCTTCCCTGTGGGAACAATTTTCACATAAAATTCAGAGACCACATGTAATTAGGTTTGGAAACACCATATTGGAACCTACTAGATTTATTGTTATCATCCGTTGCCAGCCATTTATTTATAGACAAATGTGCTGTCATAAACATCTGTCATTGCCCCACCATCACTCAATTTAGATTCAATATGGTTTATTAACTGGTAAGGACTCTGAGAATGCTGGGGTTAAAATAATTATTAAAATGCGAAAGGAGTGCAGTATATTTTGTTGTAAAATAGGAAGGGCTTTCTTTTCTCTTGTGACTTTTTCCATTGCCATTGTCTGTTATCAAATCATTTAACCTATTTACAGTACAATGTTTGCATCTGAGCATCAGCCCAAGAGCACATCACCCTCAGTGAGCCTTACTGGTATGGAATATAAACAAAACATATATAATAACCACTGATGGTTTCTAGATGGCATCTTGATTTCTAGATTTTTAATAAGAAGGTGACCATGGATTAGAGTAGGGATTCAAACTATTTAAACAGGGGGCCAGTTCACTGTCCCTCAGACCCATCGGCGGGCCAGACTAATGTTCTAAAAAAAAACTATAAACAAATTCCTATGCACACTGCACATATCTTATTTGAAGTGAAAAAGCAAACAGGCCAAAAATACCTGGCGGGCCAGATAAATGTCCTTGGCGGGCCGCATGTGGCTCGCAGACCGTCGTTTGAGGATGCCTGGATTCGAGCAATGTCCAACCTATCAGCCATAGAAGGTCCAAGAGCTCATCGATACTAGCTAGCACCATAGGCCTCACCAAAGGACAGCAGCTTGGTGAAGTGTAGGGTCACCAAAAAAGGAAGGCCTTCCAGGACATGACTGATCCAAGGGGCTCGAACATACTAACAATTGTTACGGCAGCATTTCATTCAGCTGTGTATGGGGTCTCCGTAAGGCAGAACTCACGTCACGTCACGGCACTAACAACACGCACAGCAAACGGTTTCCAGCCTCTGAAATCTAAATGGGGGCAATGCTACCCTGCCTGATACCCTGTTGGTCACTCCAATAAATATAACCCGCCTTACTTCGAGTTTTCTAAAAACAACTCCCATCGTTCCTCTCCCACCCCTTCCACCCATGGGAGAAGCTAGGAAAGTGTGTGTTCAAGTTTGTGTCACGGAGAACCAGGCTTTGCAACATTGCTGAGAAGGAAACCACAGAGGCGCACTCAGTACCAGCTAAAAGGCAAATATACCAAAATCCTAGGAAATTCGTCCCCTTCATTCATTGTGCAAAATCATTTCCTTGTCATATTCACGTCTGTCATTTTTGGCGAAGAAATCGTAGGAATGTAGAACAAGCAAAGACAAGCGGCTTCTTTCTACTACCCTGTCAACACTAATATTGGACCTGATGCTCTTCTACACAAATAAAGTGACCAGACAGTTCAGTCAACACACTCTTCCTATCCCCCAGGAGCTGCAATCTTGTAGAGCCACTGATTATAGAGAGTTGCCATGAAATCGTATTTGGGGGTTTGTGTAAAGACTATTCTTAGCTTTCAGGCTGTACAAAAACAGGCAGGCCGGGGGCTGGACTGGGCCTATGATTAATCGTTTTCCAAAGCCAGCTCTAGCTAGAACAGTGGTTCCCAAATGTATACGCACTTTAGAATCACCTCCACAAAAATGTTCTGTCATCAAGTCTGTGCTGACTCACATCGACCCCCCCCCCGTGGGTTTCCAAGACTGTCACTGTTGAAGGGAGTAGAGGAGCCCAGTCTTTTTCCCTCAGAGCTGTTGGTGGTTTCGAACGGCCGACCCTGAGAATCATCGCCCAATGCATCACTCCCCACACCACCAGAGAGTTATTGGGTTCGAACCACAGACCTTCTGGTTATCCCAAGTACCACCAAGACTACATTTCTATATATAATTCCAAATTCAGGATCTACTTTAAAAGTTTAAATTGTTCTCATAGCATAGACAGTGGCCCTTCCCCTGCCCTTCCTAATGCTCTCTGTTTTCCGAACTCGGCCCTCTGACCATCTCCAAGAATTCTACGTTTCAGAAGGGGTCCTGGGGGCACAATGGTTAAGTGGCCAGCCAGGGAAAGGTTGGCAGTTTCAACCCACCAGCCACTCCACGACAAGACCCAGCCAGCGGCTCCCATAAAGATTACAGGGAGGGAGCGGGCAGTGCTTCGCTTGGCTTTGGATCACTATGGCTACAAATCCACTCAAAAGCACTCAAAACCAACGACCCAGATGAACAACCGCTTCCGAAGTTCCTTTTCATCCTTCCACCCCCATTTTTGTTGTTTTCTCTCCTTGTAACCCCATCATCCTTTGAACGAACTGTCATACTTTTATCACATTATAATTATAGCGGAACTATGAGTCGTGTGTGAATCACATTTTGGACTGGGTCTTCTTACACCCCAATCTCCCCACCTTTGTCTTAATGGACTGCCATGTCTGTGATGGGAGGATCTCCTCATTCAACTCTTTCCCACGGTGCCCACTGAAATAGTGTGCTCACAGAAAGTCCTCCGTAAATGCGTGTTGAATTAATAAATGAATCTTAAACTTGTCTCAGCTGTAAGCCAGGCACCGCCAGTCTTGGCAGTTGTTAACTACACTCAGGCACATGTTAACACCCTGAGGGATAGTATATGTATGCCATTGTAGATATGAAAAGCCACGGGGTTTCCAAATATATTTGGCTTAGGAGTGCTACTGTAGTCATATCACAGTATGCCTTGGATGCCATTAGGAGAAAGCCGTCAAAGCATTACTGCCCGCACCTCCCTTAACAAATGAACACTCTCACTAAACTCTGAAGCCTAGACATGAAAGCGCACTCTGTACCCTTGCGATCTCCTGGTGGGGCCTTCTTGGTCAGAAGCCAGGCAGACAGCAAGGGAAGCTGAGTGGTCCCACTCAAAGAGGTCAGGCTCCGTGGGGCGGCAGAGCAGAGACTGTTGTTGGGACAGGGGCAGCAGTGAGAAAAGGTGCGCACTTGACTCGCACGACTGCTTATAAGCTGTAGCTTCTCGGCCTAACAAGATGTCTACGGAAATTAGGACATCCTGCGAAACAGATCAGATTGCGGTAATTCACCATGCTGTCCCATTCAAGGCCAAGGCAAGATATGGTTTGATACTCTAGGTAGGGTGGTGAATGCTGGCATGCAGGATATGTTCCAGGCACATGCGTATTAATATTAGAGCCACGTGACCCCTAAGCTCAGAGAAACATCATGACTTGGGCTCTGTATCTTATTGTTCGTCAGGATGAGAAAGGGTACATGTGTATTTCTTTGAGCAAAAGGGTTGTCCTTATTTTGAAGGACAGTAACTTGCTGTATTGCTCGTTAAATATTCGTGGTTTTGTTGCAGTGCTTGCTCCACTAGCAATTTCCTTCTAATAATTTATCTCTGGGTTTTCCAGCTTCCTGACATGCTACCAAACCCACTGTGAGAGCCTGGCTAAGTGAGGAACATGCTATTCTGATTTCCTTCTAGACTGGCTTATTTACAGAATCAATTTACAATTGCCCTTGTTCCATTGGGCTGACCTTCCTGTCTTCTGATCTGTCAAAGTGCATCAAATTATTGAGTGAGTGACCATTGCCTTCTAATACGCTGCATTCTAAAGACATATGACTGTTCCACCAGCAACCCATGCCTGCTCTTACTCTTCCAGGGCCTGTTTCATTTTGAGAGGGATGAATGATGTTTGGAAGGCACCAATGGCCTTCTATTTACACACTATTAGGCACATTTATGTGTGGGGGGGACACGCACTTCTGTGGGGACAGACTTCATCAAATTCTTGATGCACCATTTATTCTTGGCCATGGAAGCCAATTGAGCATGGTGAACCTGTGTGAGGACGAGTTTTACATTCCCTGGCCCAGAATGAAATATCCAATTGAAAGGCTATGGCTTACCCTTAGGATATATTCCCATAATTATCCATGCCCAGCAACATGCTAACGGCTGTTTCTGAACATCGAAACTTCCAGGACAGCAGCAGGCTCAGGATTCTAAGGACAAGGTGGTTGTTTTTTCCACTGGTTTTCCCACAAGCTCAAGTCGGCCTGATTGGTATATACTCACAACTCCAAAGTCAGGTACTGAAAGGAAATGTAAGAGCACTGTACTTTCACTTTCATATGCCCACTCAGATTTCTGTATTTTCAACACAGCTCAGTAGGGTTGGCTAGAAGTTCCCCCTAAAGGGTCTAGATGCTCCCCAGAAGCTAAAATCACAAATATTTTAAGGTTGTAAATTTATCCATGTATTCTAATGAGTAATATTGCATTTGTCCTATCTGGCGACATCCAAGGGTTATAACAGTTTTGGTCTGCCTTTGATTTCTTTTACATGTGACTTTTCATTCTCTTTACCGTCGGTAGTTCCCCACTATGGTTAGGACGAGCGGCACCATTATTTCCACCTCTACATGAGCAAGAAAGCCACTGGTGATGAATTTACCTAAAGAGAGAAATTGTGTGCTGTTTCAAAGATGTATGCCATTGACCGGTGGTTTTCAACCTTCCTGATGCTGCGACTCTTTCATACAGTTCCTCATGTGGTGGTGACCCCCCCAACTGTAACATTATTTCCGTTGCTACTTCATCACTGTCATTTTTCCACTGTTATTACTCGGCGCCCCTTGTGAAAGGGTCGTCTGACGCCCATAGTGGTCTCCACCCACAGCTTGAGGACTGCTGCCACAGACCTAGGAGTGGAATTTCCAAAAACCCTTTGTTAAAACCAAACTCAAAGACAAACTGAAACATGCTGTTCCTTATCACTGGGATGGAGAAAAAGGACATTTGCCAAATCAGTTTCTCCATGTTATGTTCTCAGGCCTCTGTGACCTGGTCATGTTGTTTGTGCAATTAAATTGCACGATAAAAGATATGATCCGCAAAGTGTTCTCTGTGTCCAGCTTGTAGATCTATTTATTAAAATCCAGCTGGTTTCGCTCAATGTTTTGATCACTCACTGTTAGACCAGTAACTCTAGCGCAGAAAGAAGAATGTGTGCTTTCAGAGTGTGGGGGTAATACTGGAGTATTCGGAGGAGGAACTGCATGATGTCGCTGACCTTGGAAGTTCCAGGGAGAAAAGCACTGGGGAATAGTAACAACGATACGTGGTTCAAATATACTCTGACTATGTGAGACTGATGACGCCACCCAACACGCAGGGAGGTATTGCAGGACTGGGGTAATCCACAAGAAAAAGTAAAGATTAAGTTGTTGTTGATGTTGCCACTGTTAGGGGCCTTCAAGTTGGTTGTGGCTCATAGAACCCCTACGTGCAGCACACTGAAACGCTGTCCGATCCCGGCCCAGCTTCACTCCGGCTGTCATGTTTGAGTGCATCAGTGCAGCCGCTGTGCCCATCCAGCTTGTTTCACAGTGAAGAAGGCTTGAGAGTTAGGCAGATATGAGTCCGAGTCCTGACTGTGCTACTTGCCAGCTGCTAGTTCTCAAACAGATCACTGCTCTCTGTTGATCCTGAACACCACGACCGCCCTATAATCCCCAGCCTCCTTTGGAGTGGGGGTGGCCCTGCAGCTGAGTGCTAGAGTAGGAGAAAGAAGGTGTGCAGTTGATTCAACTCACTACACAAGAAGGTTTGTCGTAAGAGGGAAGGAACCCTGTATAGAAGAGATCTCCACCCCACCCCCACTTCCCCATCCCAAGTAAGCTGGAGGGCTCCAGATATTTGTTAGCCACCAGAATGTTAGATTAATTCAAAATAGAGAACATGACACCATTTTGTCTGCTTGGTAATCTCTCTCTGAGTTGGGTCACATGCACAACCTGGACCTTACATTTATCCAGTGCTAATTCCATACATACTGATTAAGTACTCGTTTGATGATCTGAAGCCCCACAGGGCTTACAACAGCTGCTTGAACCACCAGAGTGTACCCAATAACTCCCCAAATTGCAAAATCTGAAAAACCACTATTAGGCATTATATCCACAAGCACAAAACTCCCATAAGCTTTAGACCACCATGGAGTCAATAGAATGTCAGCCTACACAGAGACCCTGCATCAACTAACAAGGATGCAGCCTCTGCCGTCATCAATTACTATGTGTTAAGGGTCTACAGGGTGCAGTACTTAATAAATGGCCTTGCTTAATAGATGCTAACTAATTACATCTAGAAAAATCCCCATCCACTCAGGGAAAGTAATGCAATACTCCAGGTGGGGAAATCAGGATTTCTCATTTAGAGTCTCTGAATGCTGGTGGAGTCCGTGGGAAAAGGAAGATCTATCCTACCTTGAAAGGCTGCCCTATCCTCATCCCTAATTAGGCACCTGCATACCTTGATGCTGGGCTAGACTCTTTATAGCCCCAAACACTAAAGTCAAATTTTAAAGACTGGAAATCAAGTTTGATTCCTACAAGATGAAATATCATCAGACACCCCCCTCTCTGCCCCACACACACACATACACACCTGAGCTGGTTCTCAGCTTTTCCTAAGACCACCCAGGTAATATTGGACTTGTCACCACAACGAAAGAGCACAAGAACCTACATTTCACTTTGACACAAGCACCTTGCTACCTTGCTGTTTTTCCTGGTGTTAGGTGTCTTCAAATCAGATCCGCGTCGTAGCAACCCACTGAACAACAGAAGGAAACAATGCCTCTCCTCACAATTGTTGGATGTTTGAGCCCATCAATGTACCCACTGTGTCGATCCATCTTGTCGAGGGGTTTTCTCATTGCCCCTGCCCTCACAACTGTACCAAGCACGATGTCTTTCTTCCAGGGACTGGGCTCTCATGACAACACGTCCAAAAAAGTGAGAAAAAGTCTTGCCATCCTTGCCTCGAAGGAGTATTTCACAATACTTGTTCCCAGATAGTATTTAATGTTCTGTGGGCAGTCCATGGTACTGTCAACATTCTTCCCAAGCACCATCATTCAAAGCATTCATTCTTCATCGGTCTTCCTTAGTCAATGTCCAATTTTCACATACATATGAGGTGATTGAAAATATCATGGCTAGAGTCCGGTGCACTTTAGTCTGCAAACTTACATCTTCAACACTTCAAAGAGGTCTTGTGCAGTAGACTTACTCAATGTAATGCATCATTTGATCTCTTGACCGCTGTTTCCATGAGCATTGATTGTAGAGCCAAACAAGATGAAATCCTTGAAAACTTCAACCTTTTCTCCATTTACCAAGATGTTACTTACTGGTCCAGTGGTGAGGATTTGGGTCTTCTTTACATTGAGTTGTAATCCATACTGAAGGCTGCAACCCTTGATCTTCATCAGCAAGTCCTCCTCACTTTCAGCAGCAAGGTTGTGTCACCTGCATAATAAAGCTTTTTAATTAACCTTCCTCCAACCCTGATGCCTCATTCTTCTTCATAGGAGGGGTAACCCCCCAAAAAAGGATTGCTTTTCCTCAAAACTATGTACTTCAATTAAAAAAAAAAACCTTATTGCTTTCAAAGCACTCTCCATTACACTTAATACATTTGTCAAATCTGTGATTCCATTCTTGGAAACATTTTTTCAAATTCATCTGTTTGGATGGCAGGTATCCCTCTGCTACATCGTCACCAGGCTGTCCTTTCATGCCCCTCTTCATTTGTGGAAACATGGCGGTCAAGTGAGTGAGGTACATGGTGTAAGAGAGGAATACTGGTTTTCCCCAAAACTGGCACACTGAGATGGCTGTGTGAGCAGGTGTATTGTCATGATCGCAAAACCAGTCCCCCGTCTACCACAATTCAGGCCTTTTTTTGTCACACACTGTTACACTGTCTTTTCTGATCCTTTAAGTAGAAAGACGTGGTGGAAAAAAGTTGACAGACATCCATAACAAGTTATGTCATCCATTGACATTTCACCTCTTTGAAATGAGACAACTACTCATACGCTTGAGTTTCTTCCATAGCACTGTCCTTGTACGCTGTGTTCAACCTCACAACAGTTTCTGTGGCATTTTTCCTGAGCAGGAAACAAAATTTCACAGCTGCATGTTGTTCTCTTAAATCAGACATCACAAAAAAACGAGGTTGGAGAGAAACTGCTTTCATGAAAAATTCACTGTGACCAGAGAGAACCTTCCCAGGTAACGCCACTGGGTGCACTAACTCAGAGCAAGTTGCTGGATGCTCACTGAGTGAGACAAATGTGTACTATGAAAGCTCCACTCTGGCAAGTGCAATTCCTGTTTTAGGGGGTGCCCCGCTCATATCATTCAGCCTCTGTGATCATTTGCTCAGCATACAGATTAAAAATAGTTATAGAAAGCAACCCCCACACACCTTTCCTGAACACATCTTTCCTGAATTCAAACCATGCAGTATCCCCTTGTTCGGTTCCCCCAACTGCCTCTTGATCCATGTACAGGCTCTGCATTACCACAATGTAGTCCACCTTCTTGGGCTTTTGAAAAATCACAGAACATTACATTCTGGATTGAACTGGAATTAATCCATTTGAACCTACAAAAACAAACAAACTCACTGCCATCAAGCTGATTCTGACCCACACGGACCCTATAGTATGAAGCAGACGTCCCTGTGGGTTTCTAAGACTGCAAGTCTTTTAAGAGAGTAGAGCAGAGCAGCTGGTGGTTTCAAACTTCTAATCTTGTGGTCAGCAGTCCAACGAGTAATCACTACACCACCAGGGCTCCCTCAACAGGGGTTATGACTCTGTGGGTCTGGAAAAGCAAAGGTCTAAGCATCTGCATCTCTAACAAGTCCTTGGTGCTGTTTCTCCTGCTACTCTACCCTAGATCTCCAGAGACAAGCCCCCAAATACCTGCTGGATGGAGCCATTGTCAGAAGCTAGGAGCAGTGATGATGAGACCCATCAAGAAGTCAGGTCCAGCTCTTCCCCTGTCCTCCTCTTCCTCTGTCTCAACACCTCCCCCGCCCACATTTCTTTATCCCTGTTTATTTCTGGACCTCGTGCTAACGCATCTTTTCCTTCCCCTTCGGGGTGTGTGTGTGTGTGTGCGTGTGTGTGTGTTTATCTGGATGACTGAGTTTGACTCACTTCTCTTCCTGTATCTGTTCCCTCTCCCTATGCACCCAAGTTAACTATAAACAGTATTCATATTTTACTATTTGCTGTATCTATTCAATAAAGTGTTATGATTCACCTTCTTATTTTTGAAGCAAGTAAATGGAATGTTTTATATTTCTCTTTAAGGACATAAAATACTAAAAGCTCTTGATATTTTCCTTTTGATAACTCACATCTTGGTTAATGGGGAAACACTTCCTCACCTTATCTCTGTATCACCACTCTCCAATAGAACTTTCTGTGACGGCCAAAACGTTTTCCGTCTGCGCTGTCCAATTTGTAGCCACTGGCTCCAGGTGGCCACCGAGCACTTAAAATACATGGGAACTTCAAGTAGTTTGTGTGTGTGTGTGTGGGTGGGTGGGGGATAACGTTCTCTTTTCATTCCATTTCCCCATGACCTTTTGAAGGCCCCCTCCTATGGCTAGCACAACAGAGGATGTAGTTTTTAATTTTAGGTGCTTTTAAATTTAAACAGCCACATGTGGTTAGTGGTTGCTGCATGAAACAGAGCCGCTCTGTATCACCCTGCCCTGAACATGGTATGTCACGCAATACTTGCATACGCAAATATATCAATGTAATTTACAATCTCCCGAGTGCCACAAGATTACTTTGCCATCAAAAGAGAAATGCATGCATTTCTGTAAAAATCTGTATGAATCCAGTGTCCCAATTGCCCAAGGATGTTTTTAAAATTTTTTATTTAACATATAAGCAATGATCATAATGGAATTGAAAATAAAGGGATGCCATTCAATGAAGAGATTCTTCTAGCAGGCACTTAGGAACTAGAAGCCTTTTCTCCAGGGAGTGCCATCACCATCTGTGTGCACCTGTTGGACCCGAGGTGTTTGCTTCACCTGAATAAGCAGCAGAGAGCAGGCAGCATGAACCACCGCTCATTCATTAGCAGACGCAGCCAATGGCCTCTAACCCAGCATGAGCTCAACTCCTGTTTTGGGGATGACTTAGCTTGTCTCGAGGGGATGTCAAAAAACAGTGAGGCCCTCTCAAACCAAAATTATTTTACACGCACTTGAACTGCAAAGCATATAACAACAGGCCACCCTGACCCTTTTCAAAGTTGGGGTGGGAAGTTAAATTAAGCGTTATGACCCGCAAAAAGAACTCCAAACTCACTGTGATCGAGTCGATGCTGACTCAGAGGCCCCATGAGGACAGCGAAGAACTGGCCCCTTGGGTTTCTGAGACTGTAAAGTCTTTATGGGAGTAGGCATTTTCATCTTCTCCTGCAGCATGGCCGGGAGTTTTGAACTGCTGACCTAGTGGTGACCAACCTAATACATAACCCACACTAAGCGACTGCCTCTGTCTCTCATTTGAATATCTCTCACAATGGTATAGCCTTGGTATTTTAGTAAAGTATCTTCGATGATTCCTGTTCTTGATATTTTGAACTGGCATCAAAATTTTGAATATTCAGTCTTGTTAGAGCAGTGGATCTTAACCTTCCTAATGCCATGACCCTTTAATACAGTTCATGTTGTGGTGACCCCCCAACCATTAAATTATTTTCATTGCTACTCCATAACTGCAATTTTACTACTGTGAAGAATCTGCCAACCCCTGTGAAAGGGTCGTCCGACCCCCAAAGTGGCCATGACCCACAGGTTGAGAACTGCTGTGTTGAACTCCATGCCTTGAACTCCATGCCACAGAAATAGCCAACAAGTCAGACTTCACTCACCCTCATTGCTGTCTAATCATTCTGCCCTAGCCCTGGATTCATACAATCAACTAAGTGTCCTGGGGAGCAATTTGAATTGTCTCATTGTCTATCTAAACATCTGTAATTATAATAACACCTTACTTTTCTTTATATGGCAATTAAGAGTTTACCAATGATTTTCTTCTACACCATAAGTTCCCAAATGGATTTGGCCAACCACACCCTTTTTCAGAAGAAAAATTGTTCAGCACTCTCCTGACAATTATCAATGTTTGTACTATATAGACCAGCGGTTCTCAATCTGTGGGTTGTGACCCATTTGGTGATGGAACGACCTTCTCACAGGGGTTTTCCGATTCAAAACAGTAGCAAAATTACAGTTAAGAAGTAACAACGAAAATAATTTTATGGTTGGGGGGTCACCACAACATACGGAACTGTAGTAAAGGGTCACGGTATTGGGAAGGTTGAGAACCGCTGATATAGACCATAACCTAGGATAAAGTGAAGGTATTTTGCTTTTGTGGAGCTCTGGTTGTGCAAGGGGCTATGATCTGCATGGTTCGCTGTTCAAAACCAGCAGCAGTTGGGCAAGAGAAAGAACTGGGTTTTCTACTCCCCTAAACAGTTATGGTCAGCAGTGTGTTTCAGTTTGTTTATTTTTTTGGTTGGTCGCTTGCTTGGTTGGCATCTGCTTTTGCAGCTTCTCTTGATCATTCATCACTACCACACGCCCCAGTACGGTATTAGCCACTTTGGGAAACACGGATTTACATTGTTGCTCACTTTCTACCACACCGGCAAGTGGGTAATAGGGCCTCACTTTTAAAGATGAGGAAACGAAGGCTCAGAGATTCTAACTGATAGGGGAAGGATCTATTAAAACCGACGGGTAGAAAAGAAATCTTAGTGTAGTCTGCAGAGAGATAGGCATGAGTCAGAGGGCTGAGAATCAGATCAAATTCTCCCTTGTCTTAAACATTAATACATTTTCAGACACGAATTGCCATTTCACATTGAATTAACCACATGGAGCCCAGCCAAGGCTGCCCCACGGCAGATTAGTGGAAGCAACATTTGAGAAACTACCTTTGAGCCTTCTTGATGCACATGTTATTGTATGTGAAGCTTTTATAAAGGTGGTATAGGGATTCTTTTTCGTGGAAGCGCATTAAATGCTTCCCATAATAAATCACCTTAATAAATCTCACTAAGTTGTTAGCTGATTAGTATAAGATAATCCAAGTCCATTGAAGGAGCTAGCTGAACTCAAGTTTTAAGCTGTTTAAAAATATATACTTACCCCCAATTGACCTGTTTTGAACACTGAGACATTTTCAGGGACAGACTAAGAAACATATTCCTGCCTATATATAGTAGGATTATTGTCTTTAAATTAGATCTATATGAAAAGCAAAGAACTTTTACAGCCTTTAGTTGAAGTTTCAATATGAAGTTTCTGCTGAACACTTTTCGGGTAGCTATGGCAACAATGATTATCACCACATACTACCAAGCAAAATACAACCTGCATCCATGTCTATTCTAAACCCTTAATTAACAAGAAGAGCCCAGTTGAATTTTCCAGTTGGTAAATTTGGGAGAAAGTTTAAAAAAAAAAGAAAAAAGTTGGAAAATCTATTTTGGTTTTACTTCCCTGTTTGGTTTGTGGTTATTTCCCCCTTTTAAGACAATTTAAGTCTGACTCTCTCTCCCCGCCCACACTGAAACCACCCACACCGTTAAGTTGCTAGAGAAATGGAGGTTTCAGCATTTCCTTTGCCAAGGTGTTAATCAGTAATGAGAGCTCCAGGGACCAAGGACAAGGGAATGGGGGTAGGGGAGGAAACCCTCCTTTCAAATAATTATCTATATGTATGAGCATTTTCGGCTTGCTTTACATTGCTCCTTGGGGAGATCAAAGAGGAAGATGGGGAAAAGGAGAGAAAATGAAGGTAAAGAAAACAAGCAAGGAAGAGGAAAAGAGAGGGCAGAATTGGGGAAAGCAAGAAAACTGGGCCCCATCATCAAGAAATTGTGAGTCAGGGAGTGGGGAGGCAAGAGGGAAGATGGGGCAGTTTCCTGGGACTTTGAAATGCGTTTGCCAAGGACTTGGAATGGACTCTTCCACAGTAGTGAAGACAAGCTTTAGTTCTTCCCCTTTCTAGGTGTCTGTGCCCTTTGAAGGGAGCACAGTGCCTTCCCACTCTAATGAGGAATGCAGCCATGTGACTGGCATCGGACAACGCATATTCACAAATGTGATAGGAGCAGAGGCTGGAAAAAACCACATGGAACGAGCTGCCTAGTCCCTGCCCTCTATCACTGCCTTGAGAATAAGCCTGATCTAGCCTGCTGAAGAATTAAAGACACTGGGAACAGAGCTGAAGGGCTCCCGGTGCCCCAGCGAAGGCCCTCTTAGATTAGCTGACAGTTAGACTCCTGCAAAATATACGAGCAAGCCCAGCCAATCTCAAGAAAATTACCCAGTCTACTGACAGCTAACTGCAGGGGTACGCCCTGTCCAGATCAGCTCACTAAATGTATGTTGCTGTATGCCACAGACAAGGTTTGTCATTTAACATCCTGCAGCAACAAAAAACAGATCCACATGCATATCCTGTTAATCGGGGATCCTTTATTCTATCCCCATTCGATAAATACTTTGTACTATATATTCTTTTGAATTGAGAGTAGTCCACAGGGGAACAAGAAAAAGAAATGTGGAGCGATCATGAACTAAGTACAGTACTTGCGATTAAAAAAGGAAAAAGACATGTATATGTACATATTCAAATATACTTATATATGAGGATGGGGATATAGAGCTATGTGCATATATTTATAAGTTTAGTATTAAGGTAGAAGGACATTGGGTCTCCGCTCAAGTACTCCCTCAAAGCAAGAATACTTTCTTCTATTACATTGGCATTCTATGATGCTCACCTTCCTGACACAACCGCTGACAAAAAAGCAGGTGAATTAGCAAATGTGATGAAGGAAGCTGATGGTGCCTGGCTATCAAAAAATGTAGTGTCTGGGGTCTTAACGGCTTGAAGGTAAACAAGCAGCTATCTAGCTCAGAAGCAACAAAGCCCACATGGAAGAAGCACACCAGCCTGTGTGATAATGAGGTGTTGAAGGGATCAGGTATCAGGACAAAAAATCTTACCATAGTGAATGAGGGGTGAGTGCGGAGCGGAGACCCAAAGCCCATTAGTAGGCCACCCTTACAGAAGGGTCTCAGGGAGATGATCCAGTCAGAGTGTGATGTAGCAACAATGCAAAATACAGCTTTCCTCTAGTTCCTAAATGCTTCCCACCCACAATCATGATCCGAATTCTACCTTGCAAGTCTGGCTAGACCAGAGGATGTACGCTGGTACAGATAGGAACTGGAAACACAGGGAATCCAAGGAGGATGATCCCTTCAGGACCAGGGGTGTGAGGGGCGATACTGGGAGGATAGAGGGAGAGTAGGTTGGAAAGGGGGAACTGATTACAAGGATCTACATGTGACCTCCTCCCTGGGGGATGGACAATAAAAAAGTGGGTGAAGGTAGACGTCAGACAGGGCAAGACAGACCAAATAAAAATGTATAAGTTATCAAGGGTTCATGCGGGAGAGGGAAGTGGGGAGGGGGGGTAAAAAATGAGGACCTGATGCCAGAGGCTTAAGTGGAGAGCAGATGTTTTGAGAATGACGAGGGCAATGAATATACAAATGTGCTTTATACAATTGATATATGTATGGATTGTGATAAGGGTTGTATGAGCCCCTAATAAAATTATTTAAAAAAGAAAAAGATAGGTCTTGCCAACCGCCAAAATAAACCGTCCTTCCACACGACGAGGTCATTGGGATTCTAGAACTACAAAATGCCGTCTATAGAAAATTTGGACAGAATCCAGCCAATCCTGCTAGAGGATAAACAGAATTTAAGTAATTAAAAGGACACAAGCAACCTTGATTTGTAGTCACTAATGCTGCACTGACTAATGGACTGAAGAGTTTCCAAATTCTCAGGTGCCCTCTTAATGGCAGCTGAATAGCTATATTAAAAGCAGTTTCCTCCAACTGTGGACTTGAGGGTAAAAGGGGTAGGTGATCCCTGGTGAATCCTTGCTGCCAACTGCAAGAACAGAGGGTAACAGCTGTGATCAACACCACACTCCCTATCTTCCCATAAAAATAACAAATGAATTGTCATTTGAACAAAAAAACCTTGAAATTTTATGAAGAGCACTGTGTTCACCTTCTGGAAACTTTACTTTATTAGTAACATCGTGATTGGAAAATGGACACTCTTAGGTGGTAGCGTGTCTTTTCCTAAAATGCTGAGCTACATATTCTCTGACACCTGGAGTGCTTCCCGTGGGGAGGAGATCCTTAAGAGGTCACATGCAAAGGAGAGATCTTCATCCTCAAAGAAGGAGACAGTACTCTCTGAGTCCCAGGCCCTATGTCTAGTCAAAGGCATGGGAGGTAGGCAGTTGAGTAAACCGAGTAGCCCCATGTTGAAATGATATAACATGGATTCGTGATTGACTGCAGTAATCAGAGAATAGTGTCATGAGCAATCCTGGAACCAATGGGAGATGACATTTGATTGGCCATAAATTAAAAGGAGTTCCACACACACAACAGCGTGGCTGGGAGAATGGGAATGATTTCTAGTTCTTCTAGCTGCTCCTTGTCCCCCTCACCCATGGTCCTCCTAGGAAGACATCACCAGGGTCTCCCCTCAGCAGGTGTCTCACATAGGTCCTTGGGTGACTTGTAGAAGCAGGCCAGGATAACGATTGAGGTTACAGGGTTTGGGTGGTTGGTTTGTCCACCACCACCCACCCCCAGATGTCATGAGAAGTAGGAAGACTGTTGATTTAGCTCCTTCAAATGGTTCCTTCTTCCTCCGTTTTAGGGGTCTCCAGAGGCCGGGGAGACAGCTCTGAGGATGTTAGGAAGTCAGAGGGATCCAGTGGAAAGCAATGATGCTTCCTTTTGATTTGTTTATTCATTCATCCATTCACTCATACGATTCCATTCAAAGAGTGAATGCCTACTATGTGCCTGCTATGCGTTATGTGCTGTAGGAAAATGGCTGAGCAAAATCCATGACCTCTGTGAGAGCGATGTTAGTCTAATCATGGGGGAGAAAGAGGTATGCAAATACGTACATGCAATATAGCACGGAGGGTGCTTCTGTGAAGACGGTGTAAGTGCTATGGGAGGGGCAGGGCAGGCATGTTCAAATTCACCTGCGGGATACAGTTGAAGAGGCTCCGTCATTGGGAAGAGGGTGGGACCCTTCTCAGTATGTCCAAAACTAAATCCAGCAGATAATGGAAAACCCAAACCCGCAAACGCATTGCCGTAAAGTCTGTACCGACTCCTTGCGACCTTATAGAACAGAATAGAACTGGCCCCATGGTTTAGAGACTATATAACTCCTTACAGGAATAAAGACTTTTCGAACTTCTGGCCTGGCAGTTAGCAGACCAATGCATAACTACTATGCCACCAGGGCTCATAGACAATGGAACATTGGTTTCAAAATAATATGAAGGGGCTTCAAACGTTCATTGAGAAATTCCATTGTCGTCTTTTCATTCTGTTTTCCCATGACTGTTGAGAAATTCCCCACACAATGAGTATGTCTTCCCATCTTAAGTCCAATCAACTAATCCATGTTGTTCTGGAACTGCCATTAATAGAATCTAAAAGTTGCAATTAAGTCAGAACTATGAAAGTGTGTGAATTAGTTATAATCATCTGAAAGCCACGGCATGAATAACTGTTACTGTTACATGGGCCTGGAGTATCTGTTGGTCATTTATTACATTGTAGAAAACGATGAGAGGTGTGATGTCTTATTTGTTGAAAAGAGAAAAACAAAGCGGGATTGGCGACCAGGTAGCTGAATAGTAAGAGTCTGGTGAGTGAAATATCCCCCTGGGACAGCACCCCAGTCCTACCCCACGTATTTGTCCGGAGCAGGGGTCTAGGTCAAAGAGGACCGGACTAGTGGGACATCTCTGGCCACTAAGCTGCCGTGAGCTCACTGGCGACCAGCTTAGGCTCCATCCCCAAACGGACGCCAGCCCAGAGCCACTTGCCTGCCCTGCCTACTCCAGCGGCCCACTCCCCACTCCCCATACGCGGATCTCCACTGGGAGAGAAGCTTTCCTCTCCCGCAGTTCCCCTCTCCCCGCAGGGCAGCGATCTGCCCTCGGGCCCACGTCCCTCCCTCCATTCATCCAAGCTCAGGGGAGCGGACCCGCAGGTTGTCTGGCGACCCCCACGGGGGACCATCTACCCGCACCGCTGCCACGGACCTCTCCACCTGCCCTCCGAGCGCTGGCCTCCCACCCCCGACCGCCCCCGCCAGCCCCTGGCAGCCTAGCGCCAGCTCCACTCCTGGCGGGGACCCTGCGCTGAGCACTTCCCGCCAACAGGAGCCATAGCCCAACCCGCGCCTGTCCCGGACCCTGAGCTTCCGCGGAGCGCCGCGCCCCGCGCTGCTGAGTCTGCCCACCAAGGGCCCCCCCCTGCGCAAGGCACAAGAGTAGGTGCCCTCCCCAGGGTGCTGAGAGGACCCCGGCAGCCGCGACTCTGAGCCTGAGCAGAAGAAGGGCGCCATTGCCCCCTGCGGTTTCGCGCCAAGCCTCCTTTGCGGGCGCCATTACCCCCCGCGGTTTCGCGCCAAAAGGGCGGAGAGCGAACACCATTGTTCCCTGCAGTGTCCCGATGCTGCCTGTGCAGCTATCCAAGGGGCCTCTCCGCGCCCACTCACAGCCCGGGCAGATCAAACACTCCACCTGCAGTGGAGCCTGGGTCTCGACTTTGCAGTCCCTGAGGAGCCATCAGTGAGCTCCAGCCAGCTCTCACCACCTGGGGCCCTGTTGGGTCCCCAGTGCCAGCCCTAAGCCTGCCGCAGCCCGCCCCAGCCACCCCAGGAGACGGCACAGTGGCCTGAGCCTCCACACAATAAGGTTACCCCTGTCTCCCAGAAGCATGGGGCCTATTAAAGGATCAAGGAAAAATCAACAGACCACATCACTCCCAACAAAAAAATCAGAAAAACGAGGCACTTTAACAGACCTAACGTCACTCATAGAAGAAACAGATATAGATCAGCCACAAAAGGAAATCTTCAGAACTCTGCTTGCAGTAATACAGGAGCTAAGAGAAGCAAACCAAAATAAGGATGCAACGATAGAAGGGATGAAATGCACAATAGAGGGGATGAAGTCCACAATAGAGGGGATGAATACTATCCACCAAAAGGAACTGCAGAAACTAACAGAGGAGGTAGCAGAGGCCACACAAAAGGTCACAGAAGCTATATCTAGGCTTGAGGAGGCTGAGAACCGTATCAGTGAACTCGAGGACGCTCAAACCAAACGAAGCAAGCGAGAAAAACAATCAGATAGGAAAATTAAAGAAACAGAAGACAGCCTGAGATCAATGACAGATGCTATGAAGAGGAATAATATTCGAATAATCGGTCTACCGGAACACAACATAACACACAAATCGACCGCCAAGATAGCAAAGGAATTCCTGGAAGAAAATTTCCCCAACCTAACAAAGGAGAATCCGACTCTCATACAGGAAGCAGAGAGGACGCCGGCTAAGCTAAACACCAAGAAGAACACGCCAAGGCATATAATTGTAAAATTATCCAACTTAGAGGAAAAAGAGAAAATTCTTCGAGCATCAAGAGAAAGGAAGACAGTCACATACAAAGGAGCGCAGGTAAGGGTATGCTCAGACTTATCAGCTGAAACCATGAAGAGGAGGAGAGAATGGAGCAGCATCTTCCAAATTCTGAAAGATAAAAATGCCTCCCCCAGAATCCTATACCCTGCCAAGTTATCCATTAAGATAGAGGGTAAGATAAGGGTCTTCCAGGACAAGGAAGAACTCAAAAAATATACTGCAAGTCACCCGACCCTGCAGAACATACTGGCTGACTCACTATGGCCAGAAGATCAAGCTCCAACTAGAACCTCCAGGAGACCACCATATAGCCCATCTCCATCTAGAAGCCAACATGCCAGCAACACGTACCAGGACAACACGGTCTCAGATGGAAAAGAGGACAGGATAGAAACCCTCCACTCAAACGCAGTACACTGATATGAAGGAAGATAGGCAAAGACCCAAAACACAAAACAGAATATGGCAACCATGAAGCCAGAGATTGTAATAATCACTTTGAATACAAATGGGCTCAATTCATATGTTAAAAGAAAGAGGCTGGAGGATTGGATTAGAAAACATAACCCATCCATCTGCTGCCTGCAAGAGACACACCTTAAGCAAGCAGACAAGCATATGCTGAGAATAAAGGGCTGGAAGAAAGTTTACCAAGCAAATGGTAACTCCAGGAAGGCAGGAGTGGCTATCTTAATCTCCGACAAAATGGATCTCAAGATCCAAAACATAAAAAGAGACAAAGAGGGACATTACATAATGCTCAAAGGCTCAGTAAACCAGGAAGCAATAAGCATACTGAATATTTACGCACCTAATAATGGTGCGGCAAATTTCGTCAAACAAACTATTAAAAAAATGACAGAAGAAATCACGGAAACAACAATAATAGTGGGGGACTTCAACACTCCACTATCAGAGAAAGACAGGTCACAGGGAAAGAAGCTCAGCAAAGAGGCCAGAGAGCTAAACAATGTAATTAGGCAACAGGGCCTGATAGACATCTATAGAGCCTTTCATCCAAAAGCAAAAGGTTTCACATTCTTCTCCAATCCACACGGATCTTTCTCAAGAATAGATCACATGCTGGGGCACAAGGCCAGCCTGAGTAAATTCAAACACATAGATATTATCCAGACGTCTTTCTCAGACCACCATGCCATAAAGCTGGAGATTAATAGGAGGGCACCCAGAAAAGCAAGGGTCACCAATTGGAGAATAAACAACAATCTCCTGCGACATGAATGGGTTAAGGTCCAGATCAGAGAGGATATCAGGAAATTTCTAGAAACTAATGAGAACGAGCATACAACATATCAAAACTTATGGGACACTGCAAAGGCAGTTATCAGAGGTAGCTTGATATCACTGAATGCATACATGAAAAAAGAAGAAAGGCGTATGACAGATATGTTAACACAAAACCTCCAACAACTAGAACAGAGTCAACAGAACTACCCCTCCAATAGCAAGAGAAAAGAAATAATAAAAATCAGGGCGGAGTTAAACCAGTGGGAAGACAAAAGAACAATGCAAAGGATTAACGCAACTAGAAGCTGGTTTTATGAACGAATTAATAAAATTGACACTCCCCTGGCAAAGCTTACCAAAGATAGAAAGGAACAATCATCAATAGCCAGGATAAGAGATGAATCAGGGGCAATAACAACAGACCCCAATGAGATAAAAAGGATAATCACAAAGTACTATGAAGGTTTGTATTCTAATGAATTCAGAAACCTGGAAGACATGGATAAATATTTAGAAAAACAATCTATCCCTAGATTATCTGAGACAGAGATCAAGAACCTCAACAAACCCATAGCGAAGGAAGAAATAGAGAGTGTCATCAAAAACCTACCAAGGAAAAAGGCCCCAGGGCCAGATGGCTACACAGCAGAATTTTACCAAACATTCAGGGAAGAGCTGACACCGATCCTCCACAAAGTATTCCAGAACATAGAAAAGAACGGCAAGCTCCCAAACTCATTTTACGAAGCCAGCATTACTTTGATACCCAAACAGGGAAAAGACCCCACAAGTGTAGAGAATTATAGACCAATATCTCTAATGAACATAGATGCAAAAATCCTTAACAAAATATTGGCCAATAGAATACAAAGGAACATCAAACATATCATTCACCACGACCAAGTAGGATTCATCCCAGCGATGCAGGGATGGTTTAACACCCGAAAATCCATCAATATCATACACCACATCGAGAAGAAAAAGGATAAAAACCATATGATAATATCCATAGATGCAGAAAAAGCATTTGACAACATCCAGCACCCATTCCTAATCAAAACACTCATGAAGACAGGATTGGAAGGTAAGTTCCTCAAGCTCATACAAGCTATCTATGAAAGACCAACAGCCAACATCATAGTCAATGGAGAAAAGACAAGAACAATACCACTGAAAAAGGGTACAAGACAAGGATGCCCCCTGTCCCCTCTTCTATTCAATATCGTTTTGGAGGTTCTGGCTAACAACATAAGACAGCGGAAGGACATCAAAGGGATCCAGTTGGGAGAGGAGGAGGTGAAACTATCGTTATTTGCAGATGACATGATCCTATACATTGAAGACCCCCAAAACTCCACAGTTGGAATACTTACAGCAATAGAGGAATACGGAAGGGTAGCAGGATACAAGATCAATAAACAGAAGTCGGTAGGGTTTCTATACACATCGGACAGGGCCATGGAAGAGGCGATTAAGAGGGAAGTACCCTTCACAGTAGCCAAGAACAAACTGAAATACCTAGGAATATACTTAACAAAAAATACTAAAGACCTATATAAGCATAATTATAAAACCCTATTACAGGAAACCAAAAGTGACCTTCACAAATGGATGAAGCTCCCCTGCTCATGGTTAGGTAGGCTGAACATAGTAAAGATGACAGTTCTTCCTAAAGCACTCTACAAGTTCAATGCTATACCAATCCAATTACCATCAACCTTCTTCAAAGAATTGGAAAAACTGACCACCAACTTCATATGGAGAGGGAAGAAACCCAGAATTAGCAGAGAACTCCTCAAGAAGAAGGACACAATTGGAGGACTCGCCCTGCCTGATTTTAATGCCTACTACACAGCTACAGTGGTCAAAACAGCATGGTACTGGCACAATGATAGACACTCAGACCAGTGGAAAAGAATAGAAAGCCCAGGAGTAAAATCATCAGCATATAGACAACTGATCTTCGACAAGGGTCCCAAAAACGTCAAGTGGGAAGCAGGTGCCCTCTTTAATAAGTGGTGCTGGAAACAATGGATATCCACATGTAGAAAGTTGAAACAAGACGTCTACCTCACCCCATGCACAAGAATACACTCAAGGTGGATCACAGATCTAGAAGTCAAACCCCAAACCATCAGGACCATTAAGGAAGGAATCGGGACTAATCTCAGAGCACTGGCCCAGGGAGCACATAGGCTCACTGCAACAGGGAAGGGGACACACACAGGTGATCTGGAAATCGACAAATGGGATCTAATAAGAATAAAACACCTGTGCACCTCGAAAGACTTTGCCAAGAGGGTGACAAGGCAACCCACAGACTGGGAGAAGATTTTTAGTAATGACACGTCAGACAAAGGGCTCATTACTAAAATCTACAACACCATCATGACCTGCAAAAAGAGGAAAACAGTTAACCCCCTAAGGAAGTGGGCAAAAGAAATGAGAAGAACTTTCACTAGAGAGGAGATCAATATGGCCAATAAATATATGAGAAAGTGCTCGAAGTCCCTTGCCATAAGAGAAATGCAAATCAAAACAACCATGAGATACCACCTAACACCCCTGAGGCTAGCCCAGATCAGTAAATCAGAGAGCAACAAGTGTTGGAGGGGCTGTGGTGAAATAGGAACCCTCCTCCACTGCTGGTGGTCGTGCAGATTTGTACAGACACTGTGGAAAGCAATCTGGCGATACCTAAAGAAAATGGAAATCGATCTACCTTACGACCCAGCCATCCCTCTACTGGGCATATACCCGGTTGAAGCAGCAAATAAAACACGACCAGTCATATGCGCTCCAATGTTTATTGCGGCACAATTCACAATAGCAAAAACTTGGAAACAGCCTAAGTTTCCATCGATAGACGAGTGGATTAGCAAACTTTGGCACATACACACAATGGAGTATTATGCAGCATTGAAAAGCACCGATGAGCACATGAAACACGTTATTTCATGGGAAGAGCTGGAAGGAATTATGCTAAGCGAGGTAAGCCAGTCCCAAAGGGACAGGTACAACATGAGTCCCCTGAGGTAAGTACAATCAGCATGACAGAAATGGGGCATTAATCCACCCAAGGGGAGGGTATTGTTTATATCTCCACAGGGAAAGTGGGACCAGACTTCAACCCAGTGTCGCAAGGTGTGAATGCATTATCCCGGCGTGGAGGACGGAACCGGTGGAGAGGTCTGGGAGGCAGGCCCCAGCACCATAAATTAAGTGGATTCCTGCCCCTCCCCCGAAAAGAACTTGTTCCAAAGGACGACATTGACCCTGCAGCTATGGGAGATGGTCATATTTGACCAGAGCACACGGGAGCAGATGAAGGGGCAGGAGGAGAGAGTGGAGCACAGCCTGGCCCACCAGGCCGTGATGATGATGTTCCTGAGTAGAGCAGCCAGTCCACAGAGAGAACAACATGGCTGGCCCTACTATGAGACATGATGCCCCTCAGTGACTAAGGGCGATACAGGGGACAGCACCGGAGACACAGTGTGGGAATTGCACCTGACCTGATCCCACCACACCGAGGCAATGCACTGGGGGAGTGCAGCGGAACAGCAAGGGAATGGAGTGGCAAGGTCCCCAGGGAATGCTGAAAGTGGACTTTGGGGCCAGGGCGTGGTGCCCCAACAGACTGGACTGGAAAACGCTCCTAAGGGCCAGCAAAGATCCCTGAACTAACTACAAGCTTTTCTCTTGTGAACTGTTTTGTTCTGTTCTTTTTCAGTGGTTTGTTTTGGTTGTTTTGTTGTCCGGTTATATACTGTTGCTTTGTGTTCCTCTGTCTAGTTTTCGTGCATGTTAGTGACTCCACAGGTCTGTCTGAATAGGACAGGCTGGATGAACTATCTGGAGGAAAAACAACGGGACCGACAGTTCCGGGGGGACTTGGGGTGGGGGGTAGGGGGGGTAAGGAAGTGGTGTTAACAAACCCAGGGACAAGGGAAAAACATGGGACCCCAAAGGGTAGAGAAGGGGGAGTGGCAGGCCTGGTGGGAAATGATCAAGGGTAAGGTTGCTTAGAGAAGAGGTATACTCTAGCCCAGGTGGCAATGAAGCATGGTAGTAGGGCAGGAGGAAGGTCAAGGGAGATGGAGGAAAGAGCTAGGAGTCAAAGGGCATTCATGGAGGTCTAGACAAAGACATGTACATGCAAATATATATAGGAGGTTGGGGAAATAGATCTTTGTGTCTATATTTATAGGTCAAGTATTAAGGTGGCGGAAGGACCTTGGGCCTCTACTCAAACACTCCCTCTATGCATGAATACCTTCTTTTATTAAATTGGAACTCTATGATGCTCACTCTCCCGACACAACAGCTGGAGCCAACATGGGTGAACAAGTAAATGTGGTGAAGAAAGCTGATGGTGCCCGGCTATCAAAAGAGATAGTGACTGGGGTCTTAAAGGCTTGAAGATAAACAAGCGGCCATCTAGCTCAGAAGCAACAAAGTCCACATGGAAGAACACACCAGCCTGTGTGATCGAGTGGTCCCAAAGGGATCAGTTACCAGGCATCAAAGAACAAAAAATCATATCATTGACTGCACACCTCCATGATAGGATCGCTGAAGACAAATGGGTGCATAAGCAAATGTGGTGAAGAAAGCTGATGGTGCCCGGCTATCAAAAGAGATAGTGTCTGGGGTCTTAAAGGCTTGAAGGTGAACAAGCGGCCATCTCGCTCAGAAACAAATAAGCCCACATGGAAGAAGCACACCGGCCAGTGCGATCACGAGGTGCCCAAGGGACCAGGTATAAGGCATCATGCAAAAAAAAAAAAAGATATAAGTGTGTGTATGTATGTGTATTTATGTGTATATGTATATATGTATGTGTATATATATATTATATTAAATGAAGGGGGAAGTGCAGAGTGGAGACCCAAGGCCCAAGTGTCAGCCAATGGAGATCCCCTCATAGAGGGGCTTAGGAGAGGAGATGGGTTAATTAGGGTGTGAGGTAGTATCGATGAAGAACACAGCTTTCCCCCAGATCCTGGATGCTTCCTCCCCCCCAACTACCATGATCCGAATTCTACCTTGCAGGGCTGGATAGGACAGAGGCTGTACACTGGTACATAGGAGGGTTGGAGATACAGGGAATCCAGGGTGGATGATACCTCCAGGACCAAGGGAGTGAGGGACGATGCTGGGAGAGTGGAGGGTGAGTGGGTTGGAAAGGGGGAACTGATTACAAGGAGCCACATGTGACCTCTTCCCTGGGAGAGGGACAGCAGAGAAGGGGGGAAGGGAGACCCCGAATAGGGCAAGATATGACAAAATAACGAGGTATAAATTACCAAGGGCATATGAGGGAGGGGGGAAAAGGGAGGGAGGGGGGGAAAAAAAGGAGGACCTGATGCAAGGGGCTTAGGTGAAGAGCAAATGCCTTGAGAGTGATTGGGACAGGGAGTGTATGGGTGTGCTTTGTACAATTGATGTATGTATATGTATGGATTGTGGTAAGAGTTGTTGGAGTCCCTAATAAAATGTAAAAAAAAAAAAGAAAGGGCAGAGGTGTGTTTATATTTCCTTGAATTCATGTGAAATTGCGGAGATTTAGAAAGATGGACATGGCAGCCTTTCCATATCTACTTGAACAATGACATGCACTTTGTATTTAGGTTCTGCATGCTAAAAAGAAGATATTACTTTAATGTGGGATAAAGGAGAAAATGTACATTAATAGGGAAACAACACAAGATTTGTTTCTTCCACTGAGAGTATGACTTGTCCTACACTAAGAGATCTGATCGGGCAGACTTTTAAGCCTAATTATTTTGTGTTTCTCACACAAATAAATTTTATTTTGCTTTATTTTATTGCCCTCCAGAAGATAAACCAAGGAAACCTGTCACTGATAAATGAAAGGGGATTCAAGTACAAATGCGTTTTCTGAAAGGAGTTCCTTGGATTGATGAGCTGATTGCCTTAAGTGCATTTTGTCACTATCACTTGACTTTTATTCTTCTTCAATTTATAGGGACTAAATGCGAAGCTGACTGTTGAAAAGAAGCCAGTGCAGCATTTTCAAAAATATACCCCCAATACACTTTGGACCATAAACAAAGTTAAGCCTAGTTGAAATGAAGAAGACCCACATTATTTCAAACTCACTGTCATTGCCCGTGAGTCACTTCTGCTCTGAGGGTTTCTGAGACTATAACTCAATAGGAGTAGAAAGCCTCGCCTTTCTCCCTCAGAGCATCTGGTGGTTTTGAACTGCTTCTCTTGCAGTTAGCTGCCTAACACATAACTAGTATGCCACCAGGGCTCCTATATCTCAGACTAGAGCATAATTTATAGTGTGTGAGATATTTCTGTGCTTCAAAATTCGAGATGAAAGTTCATACTTTGGGTTGTTAGATTTGTGCTTTCACATATGGGTCTCATGTAATCCTTCGATTACACCCATAAAGTAGGAATTGCCATATTTTACAAGTAAAAAAATTGAGGCGAGGAATGTTAAGGAGAAGGTTGTCAGTGAAGTAGCCAAGGGTAAACGCTAACACTGGTACACTGCAAAAGCCTATCTTTTGCAACCACAATATATCCCCAGTGGTCGAGCCACTTTCTGTTTGATTTCGTTATTAAAATACTAGGATCTACATATAATCTCCTCTCTGGGGGATGGGCAACAGAAAGGTGGGTGAAGGGAGACGCCAGGCAGTGTAAGATAAGATAAAATAATAATTTTTAAATTATTAAGGGTTCATGAGGGAGGGGGGAGCAGGAAGGGATGGGGAGGGAAGGGGAGGGAAAAAAAGGAAAATGAGGCGCTGATTCCAGGAACCCAAGAGGAAAGCACATTTTGAGAATGAGGGCAACACATGTATGTGTGCTTTACACAACTGATGCATGTATGGATTGTGATAAGAGTTTTATGAGCCCCAATAAAATTATTTTAAAAAATATTAGAGTCTGTTGATGCCGTTGCACTACCTAAAAGACTGATGACTCTGGAGATTGATAAAGCTAATGAAAGAGAGCTTGCATACATAACCCCACTACTCTTTGAAGCAGGGAATAATAACATGGAACGAGGACAGCATCAGGGCAGGGAGGAATAAAAATGGAAGCCAAAAATGGAAGACAGGAAAAAGAAGGCCTGGGAATACCTTAAAACAGGGTACCCGTTACATCTTTTCTTCTTCATTTTTCTTCAGAGTGTTCAGGCTGGAAATATAAACTTTGATCATTTTAAATAATCTTACATTGTGCTTTCATTCTCTCATTCGAATTTCAAAACTACTTTCTGAAGTGGGGACTTTATGAATTACCCTATTTGATACATGGGGACACGGAGTTGAGAGGAGCTGGATAACGGTTAAAGCATCATTCCATTAGTACTAAATCTTCTGATCTCAAATCTATGCTTTGAGACAAGAGGAAACAACTTGAAAAGTAGCCTGGCAGTGAGATAACCTTGTGGGGATTACCTTGTTGATGTTATCCTGTGGGGAATGCAGTCGAAGACATGAAACAAAAAGTGTATGAATTGTTGAATGTAAAAATTATTTGCTCTGTAAAACTTCACCCAAATCACACGTTATACTTTTTCTTGTTCTGTTGTTTAAAAGTAGCTTGGGGAAAAGAATATTATGGAACTCAATTATCAATAAATTGAGGTCAGTTCAGACCACAAACTATTTGGCATCAAATTCCAACTCATTTCAAAAAACTAATCTTTATCAGATTTTTGAGTTTGTAATCAAGTGGGGGAAACTACTACATTGTATCACAGAATACATTTTAGAGACTATTCCACTAAAGTACATATCTGCTTCTAACTGCATTAATACAGTAGTGGAAATATAGAATGTACTCAACAATGTCCATGAAAGTTCTTAAAATATAAAGTCTGCCACCTAGACTATTAGGTAAAATTTCTATTGCTTAGAATTATATATCACGGAAAAATGGCAATGCAGTTAACTAGGGTGTATTAGAAAGATATTGCAGTAATAGTGCTGTGAGAAAATAAAACACCCCCAATTCAGTGGTTTATACTACAATGTTCATTTTCTTGCCCAAGGAGCTGTAGGTAGGCTGCATCTCAGCTGACCTTAACTGGTCTTGCCTCTAAGCTTCAAGGCTAGATGTGAATCATTCATACATTCAGCATTCGTGGACCAGGAGCTATATTCAGAATCATTTTCCCATGGTAGATGGCAAAGCCAAGCCAAACGATGCATCCTACATTAATGGAGCAGGGAAATAAATTGTCTCCTCCAGTGGACGATACTATAAAATAAGTGCATGGAGTGAAGAGTTAGGGAAATGAATTCCATCGATAATATGGAGAATTCCCCTCAGTTTAATTGTGCAAAATAAAATCATGAATAACTTAGTTTCCAAAACAAGTTCATTCAGCTTGTTGCTAGTATGTTGTTGTGTAGTATGAGAGAACCACCTACAAATTAGGTCGAACTTAGGATCAGATGGTGAAAGACCTTGGAATGTTATGAAATTTAGCCTTGACCCATGAATAATGAGGCGCCACTGCCGCCAAAGCCTCTTTGACTTTGTATTCTGAGAAGTACACCACCACTTGCCCTCTATAATCTATGCGTCACCCTACTGTGACACCAGGGTCTCATCTCAATCGAGTTTGTTCCATTCTCCTGACGCACACATGCTAAGGCTTTCAGCACTCAACATGGAAACTATTTACACAAATGTTTTGCTCATTTTAAGTGATAGAATTCAAGGAAAAATGATGTTGAAGAGGATATTGTCTGCCCCATTTCTCTTGAGATTCAACCTCTTCATTTAGTTCTACCTCAACCTTGCCTCTCTTCACTTTCTCGTTCCACTCTTGTCTAGAGTATAAAGAGACCCTTGTACAAGATTCTGAAGACTTCCAGGACCCAGCAGCCAAACATCTCCCTGTTCAGTCCTGCTTACGTGCTCGACTTTGATAAGCAGGATATGAAGGGCAATTGTGAGTACACCAAGAACACATAGCACTCTGTGATAGAGAGACTGTCTCGGTGTCTTCCCCTAAGAGGCTGACAAATAGTACCTTACTACATGCTCTGATGAGAGCATGTGCAAAGAGGGAAATGCTGAGGCTTCACCCTGATGAACCAGAATGGATTTTCATTGGCAGAGAGACACTTGGAAGAATATAGCAAAGAAACTGCCTGTTCATTGATACTTAAAAGAAAATGCAGACATTTTAGCTTCTAACTCAGTGGTTCTCCACCTTCCTCATGCCACGACCCTTTCATACAGTTTCTCCTGTGGTGGTGACCCCCCGCCCATCAAATTACTTTTGTTGCTACTTCATCACTGTCATTTTGCATCTGTGATGAATGAAGCAACTCCTGTGAGAGGGTTGTTCGGCCCCCAAAGGGGTCGCAACCCACAGGTTGAGAACCGGTGCTCTAACCACATAAAGCGTTCTTGGGTGCTTACTCATTCATTAATTCATTGCATTTAACCTATACATTGCATACCTACATTATTCATGGCACTGTACATCCATACACACACACACACACACACACACACACGACTGCCATGAAGTCGATTGCGATTCACAGTGACTCTCTATAGGACAGAATAGAACTGCCCTAGGGGGGTTTCTGAGACTGTAATTCCTTGCAGGAGTAGAAAGCCTCATCTTTCTGTACTAGGACCTGAAAAAAATTCACGTAAAAACCAAAAAAGGCCACTGTAACTGTGTTACCAGAATAATTAGTACAGTAGCAAAGATAACAGACTTTGAGTCAAAGAGAGGACTGTTCTTACAAATACTGGTCAAATGAGCTTAAGCTGAAATGTTTTTAAAACATTTTATTAGGGACTCATACAACGCTTATCACAATCCATACACATACATACATCAATTGTATAAAGCACATCTGTACATTCTTTGCCCTAATCATTTTCAAAGCACGTGCTCTCCACTTAAGCCCTTTGCATCAGGTCCTCTTTTTTCTTCCCTCCCTCCCCACTCTCCCCTCCGTCATGAGCCCTTGATAATTTATAAATTGTTATTTTGTCATATCTTGCCCCATCCGGCGTCTCCCTTCACCCCTTTTTCTGTTGTCCATTCCCCAGGGAGGAGGTCACATGTAGATCCTTGTAATCGGTTCCCCCTTTCCAATCCACTCAGCCTCTACCCTCCCAGTATCGCCCCTCACACCCCTGGTCCTGAAGATATCATCCGCCCCGGATTCCCTGTGCCTCCAGCTCCTATCTGCACCAGTGTACAACCTCTGTTCTATCCAGGCTTGCAAGGTAGAATTCGGATCATGGTGGGGGGCCGGGGGGGAGAAAACATTTAGGAACTGGAGGAAAGCCATATTCTTCATCAGTGCTACATCGCACCCTGACTGATTCATCTCCTCCCCTAGACCCCTCTGTGAGGGGATCTCCAGTAGCCAAAAAAATGGCCTTTGAGTCTCCACTCTGCACTTCCCCCTTCATTCACTATGGTAAGATTTTTCTTTTTTGATGATGCCTTATACTTGATCCCTTCGACACCTCGTGATCGCACAGGCTGGTGTGCTTCTTCCATGTGGGCTTTGTTGCTTCTGAGCTAGATGGCCGCTTGTTCACCTTCAAGCCTTTAAGACCCCAGACACTCTCTTTTGATAGCCGGGCACCATCTAAGCTGAAATTTTTACCTCTTTGATAGCCTACTTTATGTTCTAGAAAATAAAGAGCATGCTATGCTCTCACTTCCTACCAGGAAAATCACTATCCATTGCTGTCATGTATGTACAAGCACAGTACAAATGACTTGGGCCAATATTATTTTGAATTTTGAGTAACACCAATATGCCTCAGGGAGATCACTTTAAATAAAGTAAGGAATACTATATCAGCCACTATGACTGTCAAACTATAACCACAAATTCTCAGCAGCACAGAACAATAGCCATTTATTTTCAATCTTGTGGGTCTACAGGTCAGCTGGGTTAGCTCTGCTTCAAGCTGCTGGTCTGTGGGCTACCTGGGACAGCACTGTTTTCAGTGACAGATACACAATACAGATAAGCAGAAAATAAAATACATCTTAATTCCTAAGCTCAAAACTGGCATACTGCCATTTTCATGCATATGCAGTCGGTGAAAGAGAATCCCGTGATCACCACCAATAAAACTCAAACTCACTGCTATCAAATTGATTCTGACTTATACCAACCGTATAGGGCATGGTAGAACTTCCCCCATGTGTTTCTAAAACCATGCCTCTTTACAGAGGTGGAAAGCCCATCTCACTCCCGAGCAGCAGGTGGTGATTTCGAACTGCTTACCTTGCAGTTAACAGTCCAATGCATAACCACTATATACCAGGGTTCCTCCACCAAAAACAATGAGGCAGAAAAATATACACCCACCGTGGGAAGAAGGGAATGATATTTGCTGAACAATTATTGAAATACCATCAACTTTCCTTATCTCAAGTCAAGGCTTTTCTAAGAACAATATTGGGGATTTAATCATCTCAGCCCTAAATGATCAGTTTGAAAAATTGCAAAAAAAAATGTGTAGAACGTTGGCTCTCAGCATGTCATATTCCTTCTCAAGAGTCAATGTAGCTCTGTAGCATATGTTGATCAACTCACTCAACAGGCATTCCAAGGCCCCTTCTACACAGCATCACGTGAGAAGCTAAAGATCCCGAGGCTTCTTTCCCAGATGCCTTTGCCCTTTACTGTGTTGTTGTTAGGTGCTTTCAGGTCAGTGGCAATGCATAGAGAACTTGTGTGTAACAGAACCAAACCTTGCCTAGTCTTGTGCCATTCTCACAATTCCAGACTTGATTGAACCCACTGTTGCAGCCACGTTGGCAACACATTTCCTTGAGGATTATATGTGTGTGTGTGTGTGTGTGTGTGTGTTGTTTTGATTTCACTAACTGTGTTAGTCTGGGTAGACTAGAGAAACAAGTTCATTGACACTCATGTGCATAAGAAAAAAAGGTTTATATATAAGAGAAAGTAAATATTGAGAAAACATCACAGCCCAGTCCAAAACAAGTCCCTAAGTTCGATAGTAGCTTATATGTCTGATACCAATCTATAAAGTCTTCCTCAGACTCATGAAAAAAATGCAATGACGCCAAATGTAGGAAGATCACAGCCCAGTGGGTGCAAAGTCTTGGAGATCCAGGGGCAGAAGCATCCGAGTGCTGGCAGTCGTCTCCATGTGGCTCCTCCAGTTCCTAAGGCACAGGATCTATCAGAGTAGTGCCATGTGTCTTCTCAGTAGAGCATCTTTCAGGGAATGAGTCTTGTTAGTAGAGTGTCTCCAAGGAAGTGAGCAGAGAGAGAGAAAGAGTGTGTCTCCCGCCTCCAAGGAGGAAATACTGGCATTCCAGAATCCTCAGAAGGCCATGCCCACACAGAGGGCTCATTGGCTATGACCCTATTGACAGACTAGACTCCACCCCTTCACTCATAATCCTCTCATGTCCCAAATTGACACCAGAGGATGTAAGTACCACACGAAACCCCAACTTTGCCAAGCGGGATGTCATTCTCCCTCTTGGTGACTTGTTTAAAATAAGTGAGGCCAGCCTTGCAGGTCTGCGGCGAGCCTTGGGCTCCATTCTCTGTTCTGCAGGATGGGGTTTGTTAACGTTGTCGAGAACAAGGCCTATTTCAAGAGATACCAAGTGAAATTCAGAAGACGACGACAGGGCAATATTACCATATACACTCGAGTATATGCCAACCCAAAGATCAGTTGTGGCACCTAATTTTACCACAAAAACTGCATTAAAATGTGCTGAGAAACTCGGCTTATACACGAGTATATATGGTAACTATGATGCTTGAAAACACCTGGTAATCCACTACAAAAATAAGCACGACACCCCCAAATACAGGATGGTGGTTCATGTTATCCACAGGGATATCATCTGCCAGATTGCTTTTGCCCATATAGAAGGGGATATGATTGTCTTTGCAGCTTATGCTCAACTTCCAAAGTATGGAATGAAAGTTGGCCTGACCAATTGTGTTGCAGCTCATTGTACTAGTCTGCGGCTGATCCGCAGCCTTCTTATTTAATTTGGCATGGGCAAGAGGCATAACGTCCATGTGGAGGTAACTGGAGATGAATACAATGTAGAAAACATTGGTGGTCAACCTGGTGCCTTCAACTGCTATCTGGATGCCAGCCTTACCAGGACTACCACTGGAAATAAAGACTTTGGGGCTCTGCAGGGGGCTGTGGATGGAGGCTTGTCTATCCCTCATAGTGATTATGATTCAGAAAGCAAGCAACTCAATACAAAAGTACATCTGAAACAAATCCTGAGTCAGAACATTGCAGATTACACGCGTTATCTAATGGAAGAGGATGAAGATGCTTCCAAGAAACAATTTTCTCAATACATAAAGAACATCATAACTCCTGACATGATGGAGGAGATGGGTTAAGCAAGCACATGCAACTATACGAGAGAATCCAGTTTCTGAGAAAAACCTTAAGAAAGATGTTTAAAAAGAAGAGGTGGAATCATCCCCAAAATGTCCCTTCCCCAGAAGAAAGATGGGGTAGCTGCCTCAGAGGTCAGGAGCAGGCTGCAGAAAGCTAATCCAACCCATAATTTTCCATGAGGGTTTCCAACAGGAAGATAATAAACTTATTTGCCAAGCCAAAAAAAAAAAAAGCAAAAGTAAGTGGGATATAGTCTCAACATCTTCCTATCCAAGGCACTTTTGTTTCCTAACTTTTTTTTTTTTTTAATTTTAACAATTTATTGGGGCTCATACAATTCTTTTCACAGTTCATATATATACATACATCAATTGTATAAAGCACATCTGTACAGTCTTTGCCCTAATAATTTTTTTCTCTTTTCTTCTTTTACATTTTATTAGGGACTCATACAACTCTTACCACAATCCATACATATACATACATCAATTGTATAAAGCACATCCATACATTCCCTGCCCCAATCATTCTCAAGGCATTTGCTCTCCACTTAAGCCCCTTGCATCAGGTCCTCTTTTTTTTCCCCTCCTCCCTCCCCCTTCCCCCCTCCCTCATATGCCCTTGGTAATTTATACATCGTTGTTTTGTCATATCTTGCCCTATCCGGAGTCTCCCTTCCCCCCTTCTCTGCTGTCCCTCTCCCAGGGAAGAGGTCACATGTGGATCCTTGTAATCAGTTCCCTCCCTGCCAGCGTTGAGATACTTACCTCATCACTGGATCCACAAGACTTCCCACCTACTGGCCTGTGATCTTCCTGTATTCAGCATCATTGCATGTGTTGCATGAGTCTGAAGAGGACTTTATAGATTGGTATCGGACATGTGGGCTAATATTGGATTTATGGACTTGATCTGGACTGGGTTGGGATGTTTTCTCAATATTTGTATATAAACCTTTTTCTTATACACGAGTCTCTATGAATTTGTTTCGCTAGTCTACCCAGACTAACACAGCTGGGTACCATCTACTTCTGGTCTGAGAGTTATAGAGACTGATGATTATGTGGTCATTAAACCATTTGACAAATTGTTTCGATGTTTTTTTAATTTCCATCCTTTCTTCCTTCCTCTGGATAGGGAGAGACCATTGGTTGCACCTTAGATGGCTGTTTATGAACTATTAAGACCACAGTCGCTGATTACCAAAGTAGAATATAGAACAAGGTCTTTGTGGGCTGTTATGTCAATTGACTCTGGTGCCCCTTGAGACTCTTGCATTAAGCCCCCGGGACTAGACATTTATTTCCTCATAGGGTTTAGTTAATGGCTAAGCCTACTCCCTATGCGCTCCACTTTCCTCACAGTTTTTACAGAGTCACAATGTCTATCTATCTTGTTGAGGGTCTTCTTTGTTTGATAACTAACTCTCTACTTCATCATGATGTCCTTTTCCTCAGATTGAGCTCCTGATAATATGTCTTGAGATTATGTCCTGATGAAATGTCTTTGATAATATGGCCTGATAATATCTGTTACCAGGTTGGTTCTACTCGATGTCATTTTGGGGCTCTCATAGACTACGTGTAATATTCCTCAACTTGAACCTGGATTTTCATATGAGCAATTGATTGGTCGCCTTGCTTCTGTATTGTCTCTTCCCACTGATGTAGTCAATTTCATTCCTGTGCATCTCATCTGCCATGAGCCATGAGAATATTCCCCATGTATGTTGTTGGAAAAGGGAATTTACCAAGACCACTTAGTCTTATGAAATTCTAAAGTGGGTTTTCCACTTCGTTTCTAGCTGCTATTCATAAAATATTTAGTGGTTACTTTTTCCCAAGTGGACCACCTCTTCCTTCTGCCAATCATTTCTTAGTCTGAAAGCTCCACTGAAACCCACTGGCCATGGGTGACCTGGCTGGTATCTGAAATACAGCGTCCACAGCTCCTAACATCAAAACAACCTGCAAGCCACCACAATCTGAAAAACTGACAGACAAGTGAGGAGCCAAGGGAAATACCCATGTCCAATATCTGTCAAATACATATATTTGGGTATACTCTCAAGTCTCCCTCCCACACCAGTTCAGCCTGCATGTCAATCTATGTATCTACTCATAGATCATTAATGCAAGAGTGAATGTGTAACATTTACCTCTGTTACGTTACACCCTTGAGGTCTTCCCCTGCCTCCATAATGGATTGCCAACTTCCCTGTTGTTGTATTTTGCCTTCCCTTTCACCTAACTTGGCATGTGTCTACTCCCTAGCCAGTGACTACCCCTCAATGCAGGGGAACCATTAAAGAATTTTGCTTTGTTTTCTCTTGTCTTCAGTGCGAAAGTCTTTTCTTGCTGTTGGACAACAGTCTTCTCCAATTTGTCCTTTTGTGGTTGATTGATTTCACTCAACATGTCCGCCAGAGTCATTCACACTATAAAGTGTTTCACAGACCCACCGTTATTCTTGCATGTTGTGCAGTAGTCGTCCAAGGTGGGCATGTGCTAGTGTGCTTAACCATTCTTCCGATGATGACCATTAGGTTGCTTCCATCCTTTGTTGTTGTAAATAGTATTATGACGAACATGGGTGTGCATATGTCTATTTATGTTACAGCTATTACCTCTCTAGGATAGACACCAAGTAGAGAGATTGCTCAGTTATGTGGGATTTCTATTCCCTACTGTTTTTTAGCAAGAGCCATACCATTTTCCCGTGGTTGCACAATTTGGCAGTCTCACTAGTAGTGTAGGAGGGTTGCAATCTTGTCACATCCTCAACATTTACTCTTTTCTGTTATTTTTTAATTGCTGTTAATAATGAAGTGAGATGATATCGCACCGTTACTGTGATTTGCATCTCTTGATCGGCTAATGATTATGAACTTGTCTTCATATGTAGTTGCCTTCCTGATCAGCTTCTTTGGTCTGTTCATGCCCTATGATCCTTTTTTAATTGGAGTATTTGTCTTTTTCTTGTTGAGGTCTTGAAATTTCCAATAGCTATTTTAGATTAGACCTTTGTCTGATATGTCATTGGCATAATTTTCCCCCAATTATTGGCTCTCTTTGTGAAATAATTTTTATATATTTTTAATTACTTGGGATTTAATATATATAACATCATTCCATATTTCAATCACATTTTTCTCTGCACAGGAGTGCTTGAGTTTGAGGAGGGCCTAGTCATCTAGTTTGTTTTCTGCTGTTTGTGTGTTTCCAGGTATGTTTGATAGTATATTTATGCTATGTATCAGGGCCTTGAACTTTGTTCCTATGTTTTCATTAATGATCTCTATGCTAGGTCTTATATTTAGGTCTTTGATATATCTTCATTTCACTTTTGTATATGGTGTGAGGTATGGATCCTGTTCCATTCTTCTTCAAATGGATATCTAACCATTTGTTAAAGAGATTGTCCCTTCTGCCATTTAATTTGTTTCAGAACGTTGTCAAAGATCAGTTTGGGATGAATTAACTTCTGGGTTGTTAATTCTCTAATGTGCATTTTAACTGCACTTCCTCTGAGACACACTTGTTCATTCTGCCAGTAGCTCCTGGTATATTCAATATTTTTTGCCAACACTGCAATTCAAATGTATCAATTATAGGTTGTGGGAGGATTCTTTTTCACTGTCTACCTGTCACATGCATATGAGTTGACTGAAAATATCATGGAGTGGGTTAGGTGCATCTTAGTTATTCAAGTGGCATCCTTAGAGGTTAACAGGTAACTCAGCTCTATCCAAAAAAATCAAAACCAGAAGCCTCTCAGAGACTTTTGGTCAAGCATTCGTTCCCTTTAGAAAGGTAAAAGGTGTGGGCAGACAGATGACTGAATAAACTTGAATAAAAGTGATGCCTAGAGCTATTAACAGCGATCTGATGATGGTTGAGATTACAGCACTTGGGCAGAATACCAACATACTCTGCACTAGGTTCTTTGATAGTACCATTAGGCATCTTACCATGTAAGTAAACTAAACTCTTATTAAATAAAGCCAGGCTGTGGTACTTGCAGCTTATAGGCTCCAACTGTCTTCTGAATGCAATCTGAACTATTATGCTGCCTGACTTTTCATAGCCTTACTAATTTAGGCCCAATTTTTCCTACCCAGCGTGATGGTTACTGCTGTGTCAACTTGGCAAGGCCATGATTCGCAGTGCTTTGGCATGCATTACACTGATTATTCTCAGATATTGTAATATAATGTGATCATCATGGTCTGATGTGAGCAGCCAATTAGTAAAAAAGCCAACCAGTTGGAAGTTCATCATTTCCTTGAGGGTGTGGCCTGCATCCAATATATATGGATGTTCTGGCAAGGCTTGCTCTTTCAATGAGACATCTGACTCATCATCCTCTAGCCTCTGGTTCTAGGAATGTATGCCATCAGCCTGCCATCTGACCTGAAGATTTGGTGATTGGTCAACTCTTGCAGTACCATGAGCCAGCAGTCTGCCATCTGATCTGCTAGTTGTGAGTTCACAGTCCATACAATTAAGTGAAGTTTCTAACTTGACTAAGGTATTTGGGACTTTCCAGCCTCTACAAGTGAATACTCATGAGTCATTTCTATGAGAAAAAAATCTCTCTGTATATGAAAGAGGCTTTGAACTGTGGAGAAAAGAGAATTTTAAAATAATATTTTTCCATTTTTAAATTATTACATATATATCACCATTTTGTTTCACTAGAAAACTCAGCTATTGATGATATTTACTTTAAACCCTCAACTCGGGAGAGACTGCTCTTTTTGTCTTTGCTCCTAGTCAGACCTGTCTGCTGTCACTTGTCAATCCAAGTACAGTCCATCCTTCAACCCCCGGTTCATATTAAACTTCTCCCATGAAGTTTAACAGCCAGTGAACTCTTTCCTTCTCTAAAACCAAGTTCAGAGTTAATAATCTTCCCAAAACCCAGTGAGATCTTGTTTTCTCATTTTCCTTATGGATAAGCACCCAAGGTGCCTAGCAGTACAGAAACTTTGAATAGTATAATAAATATTTATCAATTAATGAAAGTATGGTCTAGTCTCTACTTTAAAAATAAGTATTCTATCAAAGTGGTTTTTGGCAAGTCAGTTGTATAGAAATTAGACAACATTTTCCACAGAAAATCTAGTTAACTACATTCCTAGGGATTTGAAGAAAAGGCCATATCCTCAACCGTGGACAATATTCATCTATTCAACCACTCATCCAGCAATTAACTATTTATCATATACCATGGAACACTTATTTTGATGAATTATCTTTATCACACCTCCATCTCATTTTCTACTACTTTCCAGAACACTAGCAGGTTAACTGCTACCCTAAGCTCCTGCTCAGACTATCTTCCCTGAATGCTCTAGATGTCACAGTCATTTATACCCCGTTTGCTGACACGTTCTTTAGTAGGGCCTGGGTTTTTAAGACAGTGATATAAATTGCAAGGAAAAAGTGGTCTGACTGTGTTGATTCACATCAGCGATGAATCATTGAGAGACCCTTATACATCCCATGTGCTTCTGATTTTTTGTTCATGTAAACTAGTCTTTTAACTCAAAATTTCCCTCAAGAGTCAAGTTAAGAAAGCTCAACCAGTAAGGAAGAAGTCATCAGGCAACAGATAAGCTACCTGTTCTCTGAAGTCAGGGCAAGTCAAATATCTTGTATTCTTACACTTCTGAACATAAAGATTCCCTTTCCAATAGTTTTATTGACACATGGTGGGCAATAAATTATGTAAAGTATACAATCTGATAAATTATAGCATTTATATGTACCCATCAACACAATCAAGAATATGAATATTGCCAATGCCTCCAAAACTTCCCTTATGCCTCTTGCCTGGTAAGCCACTGATCTGCTCTCTCTCAGTAGAGGGTTGTTTTCAATTCCTAGAAGTTGACATAAATGGAATCACATTGAGTGTGTGTGTGCATGGTGCATATGATCTTTCTGTTAACACATGTTCATATTTATTCATCATGCTTTGTAGTATCAATAGCTCTTCCCTTTTTTATTGTGGAAGAGTAGTCTACTGTGTGGATATACCAGGATTTTCTTAACTATTCATCTGCTGGTGGAGAGCTGGATTAGTTCTAGTTTTACCTGTTTATAACAAATAAAGGTTCGTGAACATTTATGTATACGTCTTTGTGTGAACATGTGCTTTCTGGTCTCTTGGACAAATGCCTAGGCATGAAATGACTGAGTTGCATAAAAATCTAATATATCTTTGAAACCCCTAAGCATTTCTCAAAAAAGTCCCTAAGTATTCGATATTAGCAATAGATGTAAGGGTGCAAAACAGATAAATAGCATGTATTTATAAATACGGAGTTGTCTGCAGTTGGGAGACAATGCTCCATGAGTATCTCCCATTCCAAGGAATCCTAGTGGTGCAGTGCTAAGCACTGAGCTGCAAACTGGAAGGTGAGAAGTTTGAACCTACCAGTCCCTCCACGGGTGAAAGAGCAGTCTGCTTCTGTAAAAAATACTGCCTGGCCATGCACATATGCAAATATATTTATACATGATAATGGGTAAATAGATCTATATGCATATATTTATAGGTTTAGTATTAAGGTTGCAGATGGACACTGGGCCTCCATTCAAGTACTCCCTCAATGCAAGAATACCTTGTTCTATTAAACTGGCATTCCTTGATGCTCACCTTCCCAACACGATCACTGAAGACAAAGCAGGTGCATAAACAACTGTGATGAAGAAAGCTGATGGTTCCAGGCTATACAAAGATATAGCATCTTGGGTCTTAAAGGCTTGAAGATAAACAAGTGACCATCTAGCTGAGAAGCAACATAGCCCACATGGAAAAAGCACACCAGCCTGTGTGATCACCAGGTGTCAATGGGATCATGTATCAGGCATCAAAGAACAAAATATCATATCATTGTGAAGGAGGGGGCAGTGCAGAGTGGGGAACCAAAGTCCATCTGTAGGCAACTGGACACCCCCTTAAAGAAGGGCCATGGAGAGGAGACTAGCCAATCAGGGTGCAGTGTAGCAACGATGAAACATACAACTTTCCTCTAATTCTTTAATGCTTCCTCCCGGCCTCCTTCCCCCACGCTCATGATCCCAATTCTGCCTTATAAATCCAGCTGGACCGGAGGATATACGCTGTTACAGAAAGGAACTGGAAACACAGGGAATCCATGATAGATGAACCCCTCAAGACCAGTGGTGAGAGAGGCGATACTGGGAGGGTAGAGGGAAGGTGGGAGAGAAAGGGGGAACTGATCACAAGGATCTACATATAACCCCCTCCCTGGGGGATGGACAACCGAAAAGTGGGTGAAGGGAGACACCAGTGTAAGACATGAAAAAAATAATAATTTATAAATTATCAGGAGAGAGGGAAGGAGGGTGCAGTAGGGAGGAGAAAAAAAACAAGGAGCTGATACCAAGAGCTCCAGTAGAAAATATTTTTAACATGATGATGGCAACAAATGTATAAATGTGCCTGAAACAGGGGATGTATGTGTGGATTGTGATAAGAATTGTACAAGCCCCCAATAAAATGATTTTTTTAAAATACTACCTTGCAACAATTCTACTTTTCCCTAAAGGAGGATCACAAAGACTTGGAATAGACTCAGTGACAACAGGTATCTCACTTTCCCTCCTCTCTTCCAAGCAAAGGTATTATTTCATTCCAGGCTATCTTTCCCAAGCCAGGAACAGTGTGAGGCACAGGTGGCGCCGGTGTGCAGAATTTAAAGAGGCACTGACTCGCGGGCCATTGGAGTACAACATCAGCATTAGAGCAGAGGGCAAACATGTGTGTTCCCCAGAAAATGAAGGTAACTCCTCCCAAGGCAAAAGTGGGCAGGTATTCTAGCAGACTGAAATTTCCTGCGGCCAGAGCTCTTGAGATGTGGTACACACCCACTCTGTGTACACCATCTAACTACGCTTACATTTATGTCACTCAACTGCCATTTGGGGGGACCAATGTAAACATGAAGCTCATGCTAACAGTTGTACCATGGGGGGGGGCGGAGAGTCCTCTTCTTGAACCCAGCATTCTCATTTCTTCTGCCCGTAACCATGAAACTATGCCAACCTCACTTTCTAGTGCGCAAACACGGAAACTCTCAGACCCTTCACAGTTCTTATCACCTATTTCCACATTCTCTTAAGATCCAGTTAAGAGAGGCCTTTTCGAGAGTGCAGGCACCTGCTACACACTTGTGGTCAAAATAAGAGAAAAAAACAGCATTAATCCCTATGCCTCTGTGTCTTCCATTTTTGCACTTGCTTACTTAATTATTCAACAATTAGTAAATTCTTACTGTATGCCAAACACTGTACTAGTAGACAATGCTAGAAAATGAATAAAATATCATTGCTGCCTTCCTGGATGCTCGGCCCAGTGGAGAAACAAAAGATTGCGATTCAAGGAGCTGGCTGCGGTCACCGATATTAAGCGGTGAGGGGACAGTCACCGAGGACATGGCATTTGGGTCAATTCTTGAGCAAACGTTAGGAATTCATTCAAATGAGAGAGAGGGTGTAGGTGCAGAGAACCAACATGCACAAAGACACTACTACGGAGAAGAAAGGTGCGTCCGGGAATGTTGAAGGACAAAACCCGTGTGGTTTGCATGTCAAGGAGGGGAAGAAAGAGAACGACCATGAGAGGAAGACTGGCCTATTGGAGCGAAAATGAAATGAACATGTGGATATATGACAAGAGTCTAAAATGTGCAGCTAAGGCATTTGCTTCAAGTAAAAGGAATTCTTCAAAGTTGCCTTGGGCTTGTTTGCTTGCTTTCAAAATAGGAAACAGTCAAATTTGCATTCGTCACATTGAATTATGATCATTTGTTTTTACAAAAATGTTCTCTACACCAATCCTCCAATTCAACCCCAGGAATATAGTTGCTACTCAATAAATATTCATTGAAATTAATTAATGCATACATCTGAACATATTACTAAAATAAGCAGCTTCCTCTCTTAGATAATCCATAAGTATTATATACTACAAAATGCCCACCACTGGGGAATAATTATGACAAATAAACAAAATTTTCAAATACTTCTGATTTTCTTTGAAGAAATTATCATTCAAGGTTATGCCTTACAATTTTTCTCTCACTTTCCATTACTTTATTCATGAGATGGCATGTTTTAATCACTTTGTGTGGGATACTAATACAATTCTTATCTCTATTCTAAAACAAATTTCATATTCTTTTTATTAAATATACTACTTTTACATTTATAAGGTACCATGTATTATTCATCGACAAGCCTTGGATCACGCTACAGATAATAGATCATTTTTCCTGGGTCATAAGTGATCATTTCAATTGGAATAATGATTATATTTAACTGCACTCATTCATACCTGGTGAATTATTTTCTGGCCATTTCCCACTGTGAAATATGATAGATGAAAATATTTCATTAAAACACTTATAAGAAGCCCATATATCAATATTTATTTAATCTTAAAATACTTGCTTGGGGTTTACATTTTTTTCTATGTTACCAGAGAACAGGAAGTCCTTGAGTGCAAACATATCCATTATTCGCCGAGCAGTCAGCAGAGGATACTGCCAGTTTGCCAAGCTCTAAACGCTCCTACAGTTCATGCCATCTTTTTCAGTTTGGTTCACAGGTGCAATTATAAACAACTTCTTAAGGGTCAAAATAATTTCTAACTGAAGCGCGTTATACTATATCCTAAAAGTCTTTAATCCATACAAGGGGGCTGCACAAAGTTTCTAGGAGAATCAGAACAGAAAGCTTGTGGAAAAGTGGGCTTAAGAGATCATGGGATTTCCCGCAAACATTTGAGCTATTCCTTCACATTATAGGGTGCCAGAGATAACCGCTTTTATAAGCGCAGAACCTTTCTAGAAATATTTCCTTTGTGACAAAACACTTACATGCACCTCCTGCTAAAGTCATCAGGTTCAAGAGTTGCCCATGATAACCAACTAGCTCGCGTTTCTCTTTTCCAAAATGCTTGTTGCCATCACGAAATAAAACAATACCACTAACAATGCTATTATCAACTTTCAGTTATCATATATTTTTCAACATTTTGAAATATGGCAAATATCCACATGACAAGTGATGGGTTAAAAGAGTAAGCACGTTTCTTTTATTAACCTCCCTTTCTTATGAACCATTTTGTTTGCTGAAACTAGTTAGATGAGAAAAAGCTGTGCTGAAGGTCGGTCCCTACGTTGACTGATCCAACGTTGTTCCCGTTTAAAGTTCTGTCCTCCCAGGTCCCCAAGTGTCATCATGAAAATGAAGTGAGAGTACAGATGAACCCTAGCTCTACCGTTACCAACAAGTTAACAAGCGGGTAACAGATGGGTCCCGGGATGAGGGACAACAAGCCTAGAGTCTTTGCTGTTGTACCACTGCCTTCCAGCCATATCATAAGGCACCCTAGGCTTCCATTTTCTCCTCTGGATCATAGAAATGATGAATGCCTTCTCACGGGCAGCATGGAACTAACAGGATATAATGAACGGAAAAGTCATTTGCAAATTAAATTAAGTTTTTCATTTTATTTTTCCTATGCATATGTATTTTAACAATGCCAAAATTATATGCATACGTTCCCTTTAAACACGGATACGAAAATCCCTTGGACTTTGAGTGTCAGTCACATTTATGACCTCCACAGAGCAACCATGACTATTCCATTATGCTGTGTGTTTTCTAGCTATTGAGGGGAAGAGGGGGTCTGCCCATATTGGTTGACATAGAGATCTACTTCATTCTTTTAAATTGCAACTTACTATTACCTTTTGTAACCAGGCTGAATTTTATTTATATCTTTGTCTTTTGATAGAGCATTGTTTCCACTTTAATATTACACAAAGTGTGTACCCTTGTTCTCACCTTGGATGGAGTATGTACATCTCACTCTCTGCCATCAGGCCAATGCCGACTCATAGTGACCCCCATGGGTTTCTGAGACCGTACACGTTTATAAGAGTAAAAAGCCCAGTCTTTCTCCCACAGAGCTGCTGGTAGTTTTGAACTGCCAACCCTGCAGATAGCAGCCCAATGCATAACCACTACACCAGAGGCAAATGAAAATTTCAACTCATTGATGTGTTCTCATTAACACTGACATTGTAATTTACAAAACATGATGTCCTTTCCTAGAGATTTGTGTTTACTGATGATGTATCCAAAATAAGCAAGCCAAGGCCTCACCATCCTCATTGAAAAGAGTATTTCAGTGGTATTTCTTCTAAGACTGATCTGTTTTTCTGGCGTCCATGGCGTATTCAATATTGGTTGACAACACATTTCAAATGCATTGTCTTCTGTTTACATTGCCAAGCTTTTGCAGGTATATGAGATGATGAAAAAGATCACAATTTGGCGTCAGGCATACTTTTGGTACATTTTAAAACTTCAAAGAGGTCTTTCTTTTACAATATTTTTATGTAATGCCATACGTCTATAGATTTTTTGAATGCTACTTCAATGAATTTTGATTGTTAGACCAAGTAGAATAAAATCATTGTAACATCATTTCCCTCCTCCATTTACCAAAAGGCTTTTATCAGTTCGGTTGTCAGCAGTTTTGTGCTCATTAAGTTCAAGTGTAATCCATACTGAAGGTCTTAGATTTTCATCAGTAAGCGCTTCAAGTTCTCTTTGGGGCAAGCAAGGCTGTATCATAGGTTATTCATGTATGTGCTTCTCAATTGCAATGCATGCTCTTCTCGACTGAGTCAAAATTCTAAGAGCATTTGTTCAGCATACATATGGAATAAATAAGGTACAAGGATTTAACTCTGCCACTTTTTTCCCCCAATTTTAAACCAGAGTATTATTGCCTTGGCCCATTCAATGATTGTCTTTTGGAGTCATGGGCATAATTAAATGTTCCAGAATCCCCATTCCTCACAATGTTGCCTACCGTTTATTATTCTCTGTTGACCACAACACTTTCTACTTTTCAGCTGGATTTGATCATTCATTGCAATGGCCAACTAGACATCAGAAAATAGTCAATGACTATGGGGTTTATTATAGAAGTCAACAGATTATAATTCAGGTTAAGAATTACTCAGGATACAGTTATTCAATATGGACAATTTTTTCTCCTGCCATGCCCACAGGCGGTTCTCTCTGGCCCCCAGCCTTGTGGCCTGGTAACTGCTTTCCTTGAGCAGTGTTATAAAACACATTTAGGGCTGCCATAAAGGCCCGAGGGGCATATCACTCCACTTTAAGCCTCAACCTGAAGACACTCAGCTCCAGCGCTAGCTCCATGAATCAGCAAAATCCTGTTACAGCAATGGAGTAGGTCCAGAGGCACCCTACTCCATTAATCAGCCTCCTGGAAAAGCTCTCAGATGTACTTGCTCTGTGGGCTATAAACTTCACCACTGTCTCATGCTCTCACTTCTGGTTCTGTTGTGGCTGCTTCTCTGATACTTCTGTGATATCAAAGCTGTCTTCTAGATCAAGAGGTTCAATGTGCATGAAACTTGGGGGCCAAAGGACATGCTCCACCCCCGGCACTTCTCTCTTTCTGGTAGTGAGATTCACACCTTCTGGTCGAGGTGGCACATTTTATATTGGGCCTGATGGCAATCACAATGAACCCTGTTAACACTCATACCTGAATCATAATCCAATCCATAATCCCCCATCTTCTTACCCAGAGCCACCAGAAAAACAAGTGTCTTTGGTGGGAGTAACAAAAGTTTGGCTAGAAGATCCACATTAAATAATTTCCAACATAGCAATTATGATCTGCACAGTTGAATGCCTTCACATCATACATAAAACACAGGCAAATGAGTGTTCCAGTATTCTCTGCTTTTATCCAAATTCCAATGTTCACCATGATATCTATCTCCTATTCCACACCGTCTTCTGAATCCACCTTCAAGTTCTAGAAATCCCCTATTGATATACAACTGCAGTCATTTTTTAATGATCTTCAGCAAAATTTTGCTGGCATGTGATATTAATATTGTTTATTTTCCACATTCTATTTGATCACCTTAATTTGGAGTATACATATGAATCTCTTCCAGCTAGTTGCTCAAGTATCTTACTAGTTCTGATATAGATGAGTAATTGCTTCCACCATTACAAGCATTTGCTGAAACTTCCCAATTGGGCTATCGGTATTTTATGCTTATAATACATACAGCCAAAGCCCACTCCAAAATAGCTTTACCGGTTCACAGTCCCACTGTGCTGCATAATTTATAAACTCAGCATTTTCAGACTTACAACCTTGGTCATTTTGAATGCAGAATGGTATTTTGCTGATCACTTGTGAAGATGTTTCTTTACATATATTGTATTAAATATTTGTATTCTCTGATGTGCTTGTCCAAATGTTTGCGGCTGCCGCATTTAGTGAATTAGTCTTTTTATCATTTTGAAATGCTCCCACTTTGTAGCTTTTAATGTTTTTATTCCTAGAATTCTAATTTTCTGATATTAATATTAGCAAATCAGATTTATTTGGGTTAATATGTTCCTGGTACAGCTTTTAAAAATCCGTTTTATTTTGAACATTCTTTTATTTTAGATGTTCTCTTTCAAATTACATATAAATGAATTTAATTTCCCAATCTGAGACTATTAACTGAGGGTCACAGCCTACTTGCATTTTTGGTGACTACTGTATTTGAATTTAATTCTACCATCTTATTTCTTTTCTATTTATCATGTCTGCCTATTAATTATTCATTTCTAATTTTCGACCTCCAGTTGAATTGAGAGTATGTTTTGTTCCTGTTTTTCTCCTACTTACCAGTTAGACGTCAGAGTCTATTTCTTTGCTTGTAGGTTTATCCTTGAATTTTTCACTTACATACTTGAATGCATGTTTTCCTGCCAAATCTTAACAAAGCATCACCTTTTCTTACTCCACCACAAAGCTTACTATTCTCTAAAGTTTTGCATATTCCATTAGATTAGAACAGTCATTTCTATGTGCGGTCAATTCTTTATTTGTAGATAATATCTTTGCCACCCCACCCTCCTTTCTGGTACCTTCTGTGCTCCTCTTTTCACTTCAGATATTCTCAAATTCTATCCCAGTGGGTCTACATATAATTTAGAATATTTTTGTTTTTTAATTAATCCTGTTCAGCTCTTGGAAGTTTTCCTTAGGATCAGGTCTTTCCCTTTTCTCTTCAATTATTGCTGTCCACATCACTTTCTGCCCTAGAAATACCTACCAAAGGTTTGAATTTCTTGATATATCTACTTTTCTTTATTTTTCATCTCTATATCTATGCTATGGAGCCTTGGTGACATAGTGTTTACACACTGGGCTGTGAGCCACATGGTGGGCAGTTCAAAGCCACCAGCAGGTCCACGGAAGAAAAATTGGCTTTCTACTCTCATAAACAGTGGCAGTCTCAGAACCCCACCGGGGGTCCCCCTATGAATCAGCATTGACTTGATGGCAGAGAGAGAGAGTTTATATCCATGCTGGCCTAGTGGCGCTGTCAAATAATAATTGGCCAATAGTGGAAATCAACCACTCACTCTGAGGGATAAAGATTACTGTTATCTGATCCTCTAAGGATTTATAGTATCAGAAACTCTACACAGGCTCACTGTGAGTCCGAATGGACTCTATAGCTATCCTGTAGTTTGCCCATAGCTAACTTTATGTCACTTATGTAAGTTATCCAATTACAGAGTCCCTACCATTAATGGACTCCTCTGCGTGACTCAGTTTGGAGGGTTACGTTTGGCCCAATTCTAGATTTTATGACCCCTACAAAAATTAATTTCAGATATTTTCTAAATAATGTACTTTGAAAACATTCAGGGTAAGAGAACCAAGCCCCAACGCTAACCCTGAAGGATAGAGGACAAGTGCTTCATACCGTTTCAAGGCTGTACTGATACATCTTTCCGGAAGCAGACTGTCTCATCTTTCACTCATGAATGATTCAACTAGCTACACTAGGAAACACTCTTAAGTATGCAATGGTTAGCTCTGGAGGTACCCAATCAACTGTTGCATGTTGCTGTCGGTGGTGCCAGAGAGTTGGTTCCTGCTCATAAAGTACAACAGAATCGAACAATGCCTGGTCTTGTGTCATCCTCACAATAGTTGTTCTGTTGGAGCCCATTACTGCAGCCCCTGAGTTATTCCATCTCCTTGATGGTCTTCTTCTTTTTCACTGATCTTCTACTTTAACAGGTTTGATGTCCTTTTTCAGGGATGAATCCTTCTTGACAACATGTGTAAAGCATGTGAGACAAACTCTTGCTGTCCTTAACTCTAAGGACCATTTTGACTGTATTTCTTCCAAGGCAGATTTGTTTGTTCTTTGAGCCGTCCACAGTACTTTCCATATTCCTCTCCAGCAACAGAATTCAAATTCACAGATTCCTCTTTGGCCCTCCTTATTTAAATCCAATATTCACATGCATGTGAAGCAATTGAAGGGATCATGGCGTGGGTGAGGCGCATATTCGTGCTCAAGGTAACAAGCAGTCTTGGGCAGCAGATTTCCCCAATTCAGTACATTTTGTGATTTTTTTTTTTGAGTGCTGCTTCTATGGGCATTGACTGTAGATCCAAGCAAAAAGAAATTATTTTACAACTTCAATCTCTTCTCCATTTAATGGGATGTCATCTATGAACCAATCCCAGATTGTAAGGATTTTGGTTTCCTTTAGGCTGAGTTGCAAGCCCTACTGAAGATGGCAGTCCTTGATCTTCATCAGCAAGTGCTTCGTGTCCTCCTTGCTGTCAGCAAGCAAGACTGTGTCATCTCCATATTGCAGGTTTTTAAATAAGCCTGCCTCCAATTCTCATGCTGACTGAGTTCTTATATAGCCCAGGTTCTCGAATTCTTTGCTGAACAAACTGCATAATTAATTATGATAAATGGATACAACCCTGACTCGCACCTTTAAACCTCACATGGAATTTTCACCATATCATGACTGAGTTATTTTCTGCTTTTCATTTTCTGTTGCTTTCATGAATTAAACACTGGACTGCTAACTGAATGGCCTGCAGTTGGAATATACATGCCATCCCTTGGGCGGAGACAAACTGCTTCCATGAAGATTACCGCTCAGAATCTCTACAGGACAGTTCCCTGCCCAGTAAGATCACCATGGGTCAGCATGGACTCAAGACCAGCGAGTTGCCATGCGTTTTTTATAAATGAAAGGCATGCAGAAATCAAGGGGGAAATATTTTAAGGTAATGCAAATTGTGATACAACTCTGTGCAACACATCTGTCCCAAGGAAGATTCTGGTGGTAAGATCGGGGTGAGGTCCGTATCTTCAGCTCCACACAGTTAAACAGGTCTTCCATAGGCAGCATTAAACAGAACGAGGCTTCAAAAATTCATGGAAAAATTCCATGATCTTTTCATTCCACTTAGACAGGAGCTGAAACTGTTAGTGAGTGGTATATGTCCTGTGGGTCAGAACGGGGTTAACCAAGTTCCTTATTGAGAACAATCAAGTATATTAATAAACCACATCTGTTTCTGTCAATCATAGAAGAAGATCTATAAACTTCAAAGATAAAAATGAATCATTATGTAAGTGAACATGATTTCTATGAAAGCTTCATTTTCAAATCCTTGTCCTTAACTGTGGCCTGGCTGGCCTTCAGATCTATCATCCTGCATATCCTTATGATTAAGGCAATTTCCTTGAACAGGAGGCTTAACAGTTACCAAGTGTCAATGAAATCATGTCCTGAAAGCCCCCATCTCCCCAAACCACTAGTTTTAAGTGCTCCATTGTATGTGTGTGTGATTTTCTTTGTCTCACACATTCTTCATGGAAGTAGCAAGACTTAACACAATCACAGTCATTTAAATATAGCTAAAGCCTTTAAATCAAGTAACTTGTTTTCCTGAGCAAAACTACAAAGGACCCTTAGAGGGATTAGCTTTCTTTAAAATGAGAGTTTTCCTTGTCAAGACAGCTCATATTTTTCATTTAAATTTAATTCTTTTAATAAATCAGGAGGTTCTAACTACAGCAGACTTTTGTCCACATTAAGACTGGTTCACATTATCCACATGCCAGTTGACTACCCTATGGACACAACTTGAATTTGTTCTGGGTGCAAGTATTTCTTACTGGTTCCATAACAGAAATTTCTTCCCTGGCTTTTTGATTACTGTTGGGGGTCTTATGCATTATTAGTATTTTGTCTGCATCTTATTATGGTTTTACTCTTAATGCCATAGCAGGATTTGGTTTTTTATTGTTTGCTGTTGGGTCATCCAGCTGTGACACACAGGAGGAGTGAATGCATAATGATAGTAATGAATAAATACAAGGGGATATAGGGAGGATAGGAGTGGGGTGGGAGATACAAGGAGGGAAAAGGGGTTTCAGGAATACCTAATGAAGACAGGAGTGGGTAAGGAGCACTAGAACAGATTGTGATTGCATAAACCATCTTAAAGGTGATTTAATTTTCTCTAAACCAGTGCTCTCAACCTTCCCAATGTCGCGACCCCTAATGTAGTCCCTCATTTTGTAGTGACCCCAAACCATAAAATTATTTTCGTTGCTACGTCATAAATGTAATTTGTGACTGTTATGAATCGGGCAACCCCTGTGAAAGGGTCGTTTGACTCCCCCACCGCCAAGGGGTCGTGACCCACAGGTTGACAGCCGCTGCTCTAAACTTCATGTGGGCATTATACAATAATCCGTGATATGATTGAATGCTTGAACTATTGAATAATATGATATGTAAATTACTTGCCAATAAAACTGTTGGGGGTGGTGGGAAGGCAGTTAAATCTTTGTCAGTAGATCCTCCCTAGGATGCATGCTGGACCTGATCTGATTTCCAAAATAATACAAATCTGTATGTTTCATTTGTATTGTTTGTCACAGAGGTGTTATGCCATTAAGGGGTCAACCTCTTGAAGTTGTGTCATATGTTTCTCCATTTTCTCAGTATATGAAACTCAGGATTGATGCTCCTATAGAAACAGCAAGCAGAATAAAGGTGATGGGGGGAGGAGGTGTACAGTGGTGGTGGTAGACTGAAGGGGAGATGACATCAAGGAGTACATATAGAATCTCATTGTGGTAATAACTATACAATTCTGCTGAACGTGATTGAACTATGGAATGATATATGCATTAAATGCCAATTAATAAAAAAGATTAGTTCACATTAGAATTATGTACTCTACACACACAAACACACACACACACACACACAATCTATGAGTATTTTTTTACCAGTGAGAAAACCCAGACTCAGGGAGGTTGAGCTGCGCAGTCAGTAGCTCAGTAACTGGTTATTCCAATGAAAATCATTGCACCAAAGAAGCCCTCCACACCCACCAAGTCTCACTGAAAGTATTGTAGGTCAAAATGTGTTATAGCATTTCATAACCACAATCCAACGAAGCACATTTTTAATAATAATCAGATCTAACCTGCTTTTTAAAAGTGAATTATTTGGTGCACAATTTCCTTAGGAGATATTCTGCCCAATGGACTAACTTTGAGCTCTCAGAAACCACCGCGACATTCCCGCTTTAGACCCCCGCTATTAAGATGCCTCGTGCCTATTCACATTTACTCTCTTTCCCACACTGAGCTTCCTGCAACCATTCATTTACTTTCTATCTCCAAAGAGTTGCCTTTTCGGGATATCTCCCAGGCATGAAACCATGCTGTATACCATGCTGTATATTCTCTTGTGTTTGGTTACTTTCACTTGACACCATGTTTTGGAGGTGCATCCATAATGGAGCTCGGACAGTAGCTGACGTGTTTTTATTGCAGAAGAGTGTTCCACTGTATGAATAATACTTGCCATTGTTTATCAAGTCACCAGTTGGTGAACATTTGAGGTGCTTCTTTGCTTTCCCAACTCTCTGTCATGGCAGTCTGATAGCTCATGGTTTGTGTTCTGCGTCGTTCTACGGAACTCCATTTCCCTAAATGGCCGGGTGTACCTCATAGAAGATCAGAGCTGATGCTTTAGCTCCTTCTAGCAACTCTGAAGCTCCTCAGCTCTTAGTTCAATCAATGGGTTCCAGAAAAACTGGTTCTAAAGGGCTGTTGGGCCATTGTATGGTGTTGTCCTTCTCAGATTTTCACAGTACAGGATCAGCTCTGCACAGGATCAATTACTAGAATATTTCTCCAGCCTCTAGGGCTGTGGCTGGGGTTGCACAATTCAGTAATTTTATGAAGAGTTCACGAATTTCACACTTAATATGGTTGAGCTGGTAGAGTATGGACTGTGTAGCTCAGATGGGAAAGGCAATAACAAAACAAGGCTATAGGAAGTCAACCAATATGGCTGTGCTGTCAACCGGAGCCTTCCTAGCAGAAGCCACCTCCAGAGTCCCCAGAAAATCTTGAATGCATCCATTGGAATTCATTGGGTTTAGGGTAATCTTGTTGGCATAAACTCAGTATCTTCCCAGAACTGTAGATTTTCATGCTAAGCCTTAGCTTCTCCTTGACCTTGATCGCATTGATCACAATCACACAAGGAAAGGACATAAAGTTACACAAGGCCAAGAGTACAATTAGAACTACCTTCAAATCTGGTGTCTGCGACTTTCTAGCAGAATACGTTACTCAAAGTTTAAGGTGGCCAGAACCAGGAAACTCAGTTAAATTCCAACTTCAGATAAATAGTGAATAAATTGCCAGTATATTTGTATCTCACACAATAAATGACACATGTTCATGATAAAATTCTTTGGGACATAATTACATTAAAAAAATTAACTTGGGATAGGTTATACTCAACAATTGGGGACAGGCATGTACTGAAATATTATTCATTATCTGAAATATAAATTTAACTAGGTATCCTGTATTTTATCTAGAAACTGACCAAATTTATATATCCCCTTGGTAATATGAGGGATTATTAATAAAACAGGTTTATGAGACTGTGAGATTAAATAGGCTACTTAAATACATTAGCAAGTGATCTTTAAGCTTTAGCTTCTTATACAAGCATGTGTCTGCCTTAACTACGTCTCTAGATGTTCAGCCATCGTGAGTGGGGAGGCCTATTATTAACCACAGGGGCTTTGATGGGATGTTAAAATACATCAGATCTTGCTAACCTCCTTTCCTAGTGGATTCAGTCCTTTAACAAAGTCCCACACCACAGGCTTCCAACAGTTTTTTACTATGTGCTAATTCCTGGCCATTTTGCAAAAGGGATCATATCTGACTTGACAGTAGACTCGGTCTGGCATAAGAAGAAAAGAGGTGTAGAGATTTGAATGTAAGGACGAGGCGAGCAGTATGGTGACCTAACGGAACATAGTGGGCACAGTTTGGGAACCAGAAGACACCCCTCTGTGTCTTTGAATGCGACCTCCTCTCTGGATTAGCTCTGTTATGCTGCGTGGTGACACCGGGTTCAGTCAAACCCACACAGCTCAAACTTCCTCATTGATCAGAACTAACAGAACCAGCACTGCCAGGCAATGGAACAACAGCAATGCGAGGTTATGCTCACCTACCAGGATCCTAACAGCCCGGACAAGGCAGCCGGCCACTGAAGTAAGTTGTTTCCCATTCTGATTCTTAAGAGCAAGGCAAACGGAAAGTAGAAAATGAAGCCAGATCAACGAATTCCATAACTCACTAGAAACCTGTAAGATAAAAATTAAGAAAACACCTGTTCTTTATGGTTTCTTAAACGGAACATGAAACTTGACTTTATCTTCGTTTATGGCCAAAGCATGAATATTGTATTCAAACATTTTCCAAATGATTCCTTTGTAAGTTTTATTGACATATCAATCCACATGTCATACAATTCGATAATTCAATCTTACTAAAAAGAGCTGTGCCATCATCATCACCAGGATCAATTTGAGAACGTTTTCTTCTTTCTGGTACTCATTGTCATTAGGTCCCCATTTCCCCACAGCCTCCTCACGGTTGTGCCCCTAAGAAACCATTAACCCTGTTATTAGCTCGACAGATTTACCTATCCTGAATTTCATATGCAAACAAACATACAGAAGCATGTGTAAGATTCTTAATGAATAACCCAAACTCAATAAGGTAATTCTGTAAAATAACCATTAGATTCCATGGGTGGGAAATGCCTCAGTCCTTGGCCTCACGTGAGAAAGAATTCATGCCAAAGCTTAGTTTGTGATCCAAGTGGAGTTTTTTTTTGTTTTTGTTTTTAAGAATAGAAGTTTCCGGTGTTACAGTCACTGAACACAAACACCCTCAAAGCACTACACACGGCGGCCTGAGGCCAGAGTGGGGGAGGCCAGAGTGGGAGACCCCAGTCCAGGCAGGCGGAACTGTGGAGGTGCAGCTGGAAAAGAGAGGGTGGTCTCCAGGTCTGGCCTTTTTAGGGCCTTCCACTGGGAGGTGTGGTCAATAGTGCTGGTAGAACCCCATTGACTGAATTAAACCCGCCTGGCCTAGATTGGGCCCACCCAGGTGTACTGCCTTCCTGGTTCCAGGGCCTGAATGTACGCATACCCTTTAGGCTTTATGGGCTTCCAACTTCCGGTAGGGGGCCCCTAGGCCTGGAGAGAAACAACCCCCTTTCTTACTACCTAATATAACTATTCTTTTATTGGCCCCCTATTATCAACACCAATAAAACCAACAGCCTTGTGCACAAAGTGCCTTACTGGCCATCAGCATTTTGCTGAGGCTTCCCTTTCTTAGCTCTTCTTCTTCCATCTCACTCTTGCAATTCTGTTAGAATTTCTGATGAATTGACCAACCTTTGAAGTTTTCCTTAAAAAGGCCTCGTGGCTTAGTGGGATATTCTTTGGGCTGCTAACCGCCAGCTTCTCTGAGGACGAAAGATGAGGCTTTCGACTCCAGTCAAGATGTACACTCATGCAAACACACAGGAGCACTGCTGTCCTGTTCTACAGGGACACTGAGTCAGAATTAACTCAATGGCTGTAAGTTTAGTTTGGGTTTGGTTTTGCTATGTGGTAGTTACATGATTTCATGTCAACTTTATGAATAAGTATAGGGGTGGCGTCTAGCCTGTCACAGCCTGATGATGTCTCTTGTGGACATGGCCTTCTCATGAGGATTCTGGGAACTTGCCCTCTCTCTGTTCACCTTCCTGTTGGCAAACCACTTTGAGCCATGCTGACTGCAGTGGCAGCCAAACCCTGGGGATGCTACCACCAGCATTGGATCCACAAGACTCTGCACCTACCGGCCTGTGATCTTCCTGTATCCTGCGTGAGTTCAAAGAAGGATTTACAGGCTACAGCCAGATTTATGAACTTGATCTTAACTAAGCTGGGATGTTTTCCTGATATAGAACTGCTTCTTGATATGAAGCTCTCTCTTACACATATCTGACTGTCTCTGGCTTTGCTTCTCAAGTCAACCAGGCCTAACACAGGCTGTTTCCCTTAAAAGTCAAGATTTATCTATTTTATCTGAAAGGCAGGACTCAGTTTACAATACCTATAGTTGGAACACAGTCTCTGAAGCTGAGGCACCCTATACTCTGCTTCCCCCTTGGTTCTAATCTTGCAATTTGGTTAAGATTCCTGAGCTAACACACTGTTGCAATTTCCCTTCCAAGTCAAGATTAGCCTATCTCCATCTGAAAGGCAGGATTCACCAGACAATACCTGCAGCCAGAGGGGAAATTACACCTCTGAGAACAGAAAGAACAATCTTAAAACTGGATGGCTGATTCAGGAGACCCCTTCCCCCATACTCTGAGGATAATACCCCGCCCCCTATCCCACTACTCCAGTGGACCCCTGGTGGTGCTGTGGTAACTCACTGACCTGAGACCTGCATAGACAGCAGTTCTAAATCGCCAGGCGCTCCACAGGAGAAAGACTTGGCTCTCTAGTCCCATAAACAGCTACAGCCTCGGAAACCCACAGGACAGTCGTTATGAGTCAGGGTTGACTCGATGGCAGTGAGTTTGGTATGGGGGACCCATTGCCCTAAGAAGCAGATGTTGATGGATGTGGACCAGTATGTCTTCCTAGGTAATTACGCACTGCCATCAAATTGATTCTGACTCATAGCCACCCTATACTCGTACTAAATACATTTCTCTCTCTCTATTCTGCCCCATCTCACGAAGTGGCCTATCTCTGACAGGCTGTCCAAGTCACCTTCATTTGTTGAACACACATATAGTTATTTCCATTAACATAGTTTTCCTTATGGCAAATTCCTAGAAAGGGAGTTACTCAATAAGACCATTGCCAAGTTTCTTTCCAGTAAGAGTATACTAATTTATACTCCAAATAGTATGTAAAATACATAGAAAGCCTATTTTTAAATCATAAAGGCCCACATGTTACTACCAAAGAGTCCTTCCAATTTTATGGGGAGAAATTAATTTATGGTTCTTTTGAGAGCAAAAGATTGCTCTCTGATTTCACCTTGACTCCCTGGCCCCATAAGAGTCTTGGTCTTCACAGACATAGCTGAGAGATGGGACCACCTTGAATTCACAGGGGGAGCCAATGAGTGTGGCTCATCCTCTGGTTGTGCACAGAGTGCTGGGAACATCACCTACAACTTCTATGTAAGACTTACGGAGGCTGGAAGTAAGCATAAAACAAAGAGTATGAGACTATGAACTGTAAGGTCAAAGGAGTTGGAAGAGAAGGGAGTACTGAGTTGCCATGCGTGGTACACAGGTATTAGAGCTACAAGAATATTGCCAAGTAGTATGTTAGGCTTTATCTGTCAGATCTAAACCAAAGTAAAGAAAGATTGAGAAGGGTGTCTATGGACCCAGAAAAGTTCAAAGATACATTTCAAAAGCTAGCCCTTAATTGTACTCTCACATCAAGCTATTGAAACAAGCCTGACCTTTTCTTAAGGACAGGATTAAATCCAAAGTTGGGACTATGTGCAGGAAGTACACAAAACGAATCCCCTATCAGACATTTAGTACCAGGAACAGCAGCTTATGAGTTTCAACTACCCACTTTTCAGTTTGCTGCTCAAGACCTCACCCACAGCACCACCAGGCACCTTTCAAACACCTAAAGAAAATTAACTGCTGCCCAAAAGCCTTCTAGTTGGTTCACTGGGAAGCATGCAGCAGTTCCACGGTATCTCTCACAAGACAACTTCAAGGCCACTAGATGTCTTGCATGATAACAGACAATCCTGTAGATGCCCTAAACCTAAGTGACAGGTCATCACGACAGAGCCAGAATATATGACCCAGATGACTCCAGCCAAATTATGGTTCAATCTGATTGAAAACATCTTGAAGTAATTCTAAACTTAGAGAGTCCCACTCTCTCCCAGTGAAGTATTCGGCTCATGTTTCTTTAAATGGGGATTTTCTTTGAGAACCTGTTCTAGGTGGTATAAATTGAGTACATCAGAGAGAGAGAGAAAACCGATTCAGGAATAGAATTGATTGTCAGAGTTAAAAACGATAGACATTTCTAAGTTGGCCCCTGATTTAAGAACAATTTATAATATGACTCATTTATGGTGACATTGGTGGGCTTGGATGTTAAAATCCTTCGGGACAAACAAGGAGGCTGTCAAACTTGAAGCTAATAATTTATGAAAAGCTATTTGGCTGTACATGACTGCGGTATAATCTGAAGATTTCCATATTAAGTGTTCTTACATTTGTGTTTATCTGCATGTTCATCTTCTTCCTTCTGGAGGCTACACAGTCCCAGAGCGACAAAGGCCAAGGAGTGGGGGTAAAGAGGGTATCATTTGCTTTTTAATATTTCTTTCATCCAGTTTAAGCTTGTCTTCTGTCTTGTCCTTACCCCTTTCTTGTGCTGTCAGCGTTCTAGAAGGATGATTCGACATTATCTCCAGAGAAAACAGCAGCATCTAACTTTTAGAATCATAGCACTTCCTCAGATTCACGCATTGTCGTTCAACCGGCAGTTTCACTCTCCATTTTCTTAGGCTCAAATTAGAAATGTAATAGATTTGCATATACCATTAATATCCTTTGGTTAAGTTCTTTCATTTTTAAAATAATTTCAAGAAGGGGGATAAAAAGTGGGAGAGAAGGACAGAATCCTTTCAAGTTTATACATGTATTCAGATCCATTTCTGTACCAGGCCTGGAGCAGAAAGAACCCTGAGTTCTAGATTAGTGAGCAATTTAAAATATCTGTTGCTGGAAAAAAAATACTATCTGTTGCTGAATCACCATTTGTTCCTTAAGACACAGGTAAACTCCAGCGTGGGAGCTGAATCAAAAACCTCCAAAACTAGATAGACCCAGATCAACAAATGCCTATATAGAACCAATAAGCTGAGTGGTTCATTCCCTGTTCAATTGGTCGTATTCTGAAAGCTAAAATGGGGACCTGGAATTCAAAGTCCACCTAAATAGATATTGAAAGCATCAAGCAATTTCTCAAAGTATTCTTTTACATAGTGTGGAAGTAACCCAAAAATTCTGGCTTCTTCTGAAAAGACAGTTCTCAGCTCTTGACTGCATTCTTCTGTGACGTCAGTGGGCTATGTTACATTAGCTGCTGTCCTGTTTAGACAGGACACTTTTTCCCCTGTTCACTGCAGTTCGCACTTGTCCCTATCATCGCTACTGGTCCACTTCCCTTATTTATAGGACTTGCTTGGTCACTGGAAGTACCTGAATTAGTCACCTACTATCTTAGACAGACACAGCCTCAACCTTTCTGCTTCCCCCATACAGGGGGACCCTTAGCTCTTAACAATCTTAACAAACTCAGTTTCTGCCCATGACAGTGAGTTAGGAAAATATTTTAAGTCCGGGACTTACAATACATCCAGTAAAGAGATAACCTTACAGCTTACTTCCTTTCCATTTGAGTGAGAACAATACATGGTCAATCCTAGGATCAGGATTAGACTCGGTTTATTCAGAGAAAGAACTGGGACCAGGAAGGTAAAGAAACCAATGCAGGGTCTCAGAGATATCCAAAATTGTACCAAGTCCACCCCAAACTCACTGCCACCAAGTCAACTCCAACTTCAGCAAACCTATCCAAGGGTTTGGTTTGGTTTTGACAGAAGCAGCCAGCCTGGTCTTACTTCTGGAGAGGACATGAACCACTGGCCTTACAGTGGGCAGCCCAATGCCTAAGCCACAGAATGCCCAGGGTTGTCTAAGATTCATATTTTCAGCTTGAAGGAATCTTTCTAGGATACCGATTGCTAAGTGCCAGCATCTTGAACAAGAATGCCATGTTCTGCCCATATCCTAGTCAGCCCGGTGATATATTATCTATCCAACCTTCTAATTATTCAGGTCTGGAATCAGCTTTACTGTTCTAAACTTGGGAATTCATAGAACCAGGAAGCACCCCAGCACCCATATGCCCACAGAGGAAGATGCTTTCTTCTAGTAATCACAACACTCTTGTTCTCAGTTGCCATCAAGGCGATTACAATTGTGACTTATCCTGACCCCACGTGTGCAGTGACCTTTTGGAAGCAAATTTCCAGGTGTGTCTTAGCTATTTGTTTATTTATCCTTACCTATTCTCCTTTGGCAACAAATAAGCATAGTAGCAGTTCCAATTTATTTGCACAACCACAATTTGAGGGCACTCAGAAGTCCCTCGGTGGCATAGTTCGGGCCTGTCTGCTAACGAAAAGGCTTGTGGATCAGACCAATTCAGAGCAGGCAACATTACAGGAGAAAGGCTTAGCAATCTACTTACGGAAAGACTATAGCCAAGAATTCAGTGCAAGTCCCAAATCCATTCATATATTTAAGGAATATATATATATATATATATGGCTCAGTTCAAAGATATCATTTTATGATAGAGAACATGATAATTTATCCCTCTAGGGCATAAGGTAATTCTATGGATAGTGTTATTAATTTTGAGAATGACATAGAATTTAAAACACTGTTGAAAGAAGGAAATTATATAAGCCAGCTACAGACCCCAATACCAGAATTGTTGACTTGTACAGATTAAACCCCGAAGTGACTGGATACTATTTACACAAACAATGGGGGTTGGGGATAGGGCAACACTTTCAACAACACTCATTCACAAAGGCAAAAACATGCCTATGAGACTAATATGTGTCAAAGAAAACACAGAAAGCATTAAAATAGTAAATATACACATGGTTGTCCAGGCTACCATTCATTGGGCACCCTTGAAGCAAGAGATCCAAACACAAATCCAACAACCACCAAGTGCATACCCTTGGGAAAGCAGGCATCTATTTCTTCTCATTTCAGCATTGAAGTCCAAGGAAGAACAGCAGTTCCCTAAATCTGCCACAGGTGAGTTTGAGACAAAGACCAGTTTGCTTAGACCAGATTTCCACATTGAATCTGTCTGGTATGACTTTGAAAAGACAGAGCTCCAATCTAAGAAAAAGTAGTTCTTATGATATGGCCCTACTTGATACTCTCATGAAGAGCTCAGTGAAGACATGGATGCTTTTGCAAAGTGTGGTGAAGAAATCAGATGATGCCCAGCTCTCAGAAAGCATACCGTTTGGGACGCTGAAGGCTTGTCTTAAAACCATAAGCCATCTAAGTGACCTATCAACTAAGCACACATGGAAGAAGCACATCAGTCTGTGTGATCCAAAGATTGTGAGATAATTAAGATTTTCTGTGCCAACCTGGTCGATAAACACACGTAGGGTTAATTGAAGGGCAGAGAGATAAATGACTCCATGAGCCTCGCCTTTCTAGTTCTTGGGTCTCTTGCTTTCTGGTGGTCAGACCAGGGTACAGCTGCCTTAGTCAGTTCCCTGCTTCAGCTGGCAAGGCTCACTTCCTGCAAGATATCCCCAAGGAGAAGCCACATGGACCTACCCTGATGCAGCCCTGGGTGCTGGAGCAGCTGCGTGGAGACCCCTGTCAGCGCTGAGATGCTTCCACAGATTGTAAATATGAAAACCCACATGTGAAGTAGGGAATTGTGTCAGAGCTTAAATTGTGAAGATACAATTGGAAGAAGACTATGGATCAGTGGTTCTCAATGTCCTAATGCCGTCACCTTTTCATACAGTTCCTCATGTTGTGGTGACCCCCCACCCCAACCATAACATTATTTTTGTTGCTACATTATAACTGTTATTTTGCTGCTGTTATGAATTGGACAAGGGACCCACAGGTTGAGAAGTGCTGCATGGATGATAGTGGAAGGCCCAAATCCATTTGTAGGGCCCCCACCATAGCCAAGGGATGTGAATAGCCTCACTATCAGAGAGAGAGAGCACTGTAAAGTCGATTATGGAACATGAAGTTAGATTAAAATGATCATTTGACCTTCCTTTTGACACATTTAAAATTCTTTCAGATTTTTATATTTCCACTGTCTTTTCAATTGAGGTTTTTCTATGTTTCGTCTACTCGTTTTTGTGTGTTTGATTGCTTCCTGTTAGTAATTTGTATGACTTTCTGTACATGAAATCCAGGATAGGTTATTCTACAGAATCATTATGAATTAATAATTACCTAATGACATGGCAGGGGAGGCTGTGGGGGAAATGGAGAGCTAACAACAATGTGTACGAGATGAAAATGTTTTGAAAATGTTTGTGGCGATGATTGCACAACTCTTCTTACAATGATTGAACAATTAAATAGTATAATATGTGAAATATATGCTAATAAAACTACTTTTATTTAAATATTACAGGCAAGAAAGCCCTATGGAGCTCAGTTATATTCTAACACAGATGGTCACCAACAAGTCAGAAACTACTCAACAGCAACAAGTTTGGTTTGATTGTAAAATGGGGCTTCAAAAAGATTATGGGAAAATGAAATTGAAAGTTGATGGTATGTTTCCACAACTTTTTGAAGCCCCATAGTACTAGATACTTTACATAAATTCTCGTTCAACTAGGAAGACTAGCTGAACTTAAGTTACTGAAGGTCACCCAGCTAGGAAGAGATAGGCCTGTGATGCAGAACCAGGGTAGATTCTAAAACCCATAATCTTTCGACTGTACTGCTTCTGAATTCTCAGGTCTTTTCACCTCGATATCCAAGGTTAGGCTCCAAATTCCTCCTTTTGAAACTAGGCACTCTTGAGTAAAGCCCAGATACCTAGCATATATCCTACAAGCCCTCTTCCCATAAGAGCTGAGCCTTAGTCTAGATTTGAAACTGGTCACAGAGGAACGTACATCTAACAGGTGTGCTATGATTCTGACACTGACATCAGTAGTGCATGTATAAAAAGGATAATATGTTACAACTTATTTTTATCTAAGTTATGCATATGAATGGCAACTAGAACCTGCAAGGAAAGTTTTCATTCACAAACAAGTCACAGGGGGTTCCATGGTGTTGAGGGGTCTGGAGACACAAGGAAATCAGGAGGGGGAAATAAGCAACAGCCACAGAAACAACAGAGTTGGTGAATGTAATAAAGAATTAATTAATTAAAGAATTAAAGAGTTGGTGACTTTAATAAAGAATAAAGAATTAAATACTTGAAAAAGCAGAAAAGAAGATAGTCAGGGGTCCCTGCTGAAGTCAGGCCCACACAACAGAGAAGAACTGTCCAGACCAGGGATACCAAACATATTTTCTGGCCAACCACAAAGTCATAAAGATAAGCAGCACGATGAAATCAGGGCAGGCAAACGCAGAACACCAGAGTCACATGGAACCGTGGATGGAGACTAAAGTAGCAAGTAAGTACCCAGCTATGGAAAATGGAATTACCTGTTAATCTTCATTCTTTGAACTGAGCAAAGGAAATCAAAGCATCCTAATCTCAGAGGAAATAGTAAATCCAGCAAAGAATCCGGGATAAGAGGGATATGGGAGTTCTTAAGGATTGAATTGTGTCACTCGAAAAAAATGTGTTGTAAATCCTAACCCTCTCTGTCTGTGCTACGATCCATTTGGGGAATAGGGGTTTGTTAATGAGGCAGTATTAACATTGTGTGGGTCTTTATCGTTCAAAAAACAGAAATTTATTTTCTCATAATTTAAAAGATCCCAGTTCAGAGTGTCAGCTCTAAGGACGGCATTTCTCTCTCTTTGTTGGCTTGGACAGAGGGTCCTTGTCTCCTTTCAATGTCATCTGTGTAGCCCTTGGAGATTCCCATGGGTCTTGGCATCAATCTTCTTCTGAACACAGGAGATTCTCAGCCAGGGACCCCAGGTCCAAAGGACTCACACCACACCTGGCCCTTTAATCCTCTTGGTCATCGGATCCCTCAGATCTCTGGTCCCTTATGTAATATCTCTTTTACATCAAAATAGATAGTGTACTCCTACAGATGGCATCTTGCCTCATGAACATCAGAGAGGTTAAGATTCATTACACAAAAGATAATTGCATTCGAGCACAGCATGGTGGAAAATTGCATCACACTAAAAATGACAGACTGGCCATTGTTGCTGTTCCGTGCTAATGACAACACTTCTGACTCGTGGCAACCTCATAGAGAACAGAACAAGAACCAAAGGTCCAGTCCGTCAACAGCCTCCCAATCAATCTTGTGGGTGTGTACACTGTCCCAGTCATTGAGTCAAGTTGACTTTTTCAGCGTCTGCCTCTTTTTCACTCCCCTGCCACTTTACCAAGCAGTATGTCCTCCTCTAGGGATTGGTCCCTCCTGATAATATGCCCAAAGGACATGAGTCAAAGGTTCCTTATTTCTTGCTTGTAAGAAGCATCCTGAGTATACTTCTTCCAACCCAGATTTGTTTTTGGTTTTTTTTTTCTGGAAGTCCATGGTATGTTTAATACTCCTCACCAACACATAATTCAAAAGCAGGGTTTTCTTTGGGCTTTAGACATTGTTGAGTTTTGGCTTAGGTCAGATGACCCTAGTCAAGTGACAACTGCACTTTTTAACACTTGAGACATTTTACAGCAGGTTTGCCCACTGCAATGCATCATGTGCTTAACCAACTGCTATTTCACGGGTGTTGATTGTGGATTCAAGAAAAATGCAATCCTTAACAACTTCAATCTCTTCTCCTTTTGTCAAGTTGTTTATCGGTCCAGTTGCGTGGATTTTTTAATGTTTTTTTCTGTGTAGAGTAATCCTTATTGCAGGCTGAAGTCTGTGATCTTCATCAGTGCTTTCAACAGGGGTTGCAACCTGCATACCGCAGATTGTTAATGAGTTGTCCTCCAGCCCCGATACTGCATTCTTCATCCTATAATCCAGCTTCTTGGACTATTTGCTCAGCACACAAACTGAATAAGTGTGGTGAAAGGCTGTATATTGGGGTCTTTAAACAATCTCTATGGAGATATGATATACAGAAAACAATCAAGCAAACACAGAGGAGCAAGTACACACCACATAACCATCAAGAATTTAGGAATAGAAGCTGAAAAGAGACGAGGGCCACCCTCCTGTGTCCCTCCCACCAGAAGCAGAGCGAGAGAGCACAAGAGCCATCCCCTAGAACCAGCACCTTGAAATCAGACTTCTAGTCTCCTAAACTATGATGTAGGTTTGGCATTTCCCAATGGCAGTGAGGGATAAGTAGTATATGCAGTACCCGCACAAACACTGCATTTTCAAAATGAGATAAAGAGAGATTTGGCAAGAAGTGCATAGCCCTCATACTTGCTGACATGGCTGTAGCAACTGCTTCATGAATTTTCTTTTCCTTTGCTACAATGATCCTTACACTAGATTAATTGATCTTGAAATGGTAGGCCACTTCAGCGGCAAACCTAAATCTATGGCACACACCAAGTAGCCCTTTTTGATTTTGGAATGTCAATCTTTTGCTCTACTTCTTGGGAACACTTCCAGCGTCACTTGGGGCACTTGATCCCATGGTGTTATTCTAGGTTTGTGGGACTGCTGTAAACACGATGAAAAATGCACAATAACTGGAAGAGATCAATTTTGACCATAGATAATTTATTGATGAAATGAACTGCTCCTATGGAGATATTTAGTGTCACATGACATTCACTTTTTGTTTGGTTTTTTAAATGGACTGGCGCACTTCAAACCCATATCGTTCAAGAGTCAGCTGCACATTCAATGTATAAGTGCGGAGATCAGGCCAGGTGTGGTGAAGGAAGGACATTGTTAGGTGCCTTTGAGTCTTTTGAGACTCTGTTACAATGGAATGAAATGCCACCATGTCCTGCACCAGCCTGACAATTGTTCTTATGTTGGACCCCATTGTTGCAGTCACTGTGTCAATCCATCTCCTTGAGGGTCTTTCTCTTTATACTGCACCTCCAATTTATCAATGTGCTTTTCCAGGGACTGGTCACTCCTGATAACATGTGCAAAGTATGTGAGATGAAGTCCTTCCCCCCTTGCCTCTAAAGAGTATTCTGGATGCATATCTTCCAAGACAAATATGTTGGTTCTTTGGGCAGTCCATGGTACTTCCAATATTCTTTGTCTTAATAGTGGTGTTTCTAAGGAATTTGTGAAGATTGGAACCAGTTGACAGAGGAAGAAAAAAATAGAAGAGATAAAGTGAATGAAAAATGAATAAAACATTCTCAGGGATTAACAAAGTTGAACAATGATACGTAGTACAGTTTTACCAATGTTGAAGAATAACTCAATCATGTGTATGGTATTCACATTTTGAGTGTGATAATAAGAGTGTCAAGAGGGGTCAATTTATAGTTTATATTAGAAAATCATCTCACGCTGTAGTTTTAAGATTTACCTAAGAGTGAATCTTAGACTATCCTGAAAAGATAGTCTCTTCAGAGAGGTGGAAATAAACTTGGCAAAAACAAGTATGATAGTGTAATATGACACTTTTGATAAAAAATAATTTTGTTCTAAAAGTGAGCACAGGTGTAGGGCCAAAGAAAATATGCATAGGTTTTTTAATTAGATTTATTGAGTCAGCACATACGTGTTGAACATCATCTCCATTTGGACACTAAGGATGCAAACCCAAATAAAACATAATCTCTTTCCGAATAGTTACAATGGAGGGTTAGGGATGGAGTGGAGAAAACACTAAGTTGACAGTTGGCACAAGTGTAATGGAGTGCTTTCCCAGGGAGCCCTGGGGGCCTAAAGTTCTCTAGAAGGCATTAGAGAACTGTAGAGCAAAGTCTTATTTAGGGTCAATTCGGAAAAATAATAGAAAGAACATCCCATCGGAGAGAACAAAGTGTGGGGATGTGTGGCAGCAGGAAATGCCTTCTGAGAAATGCTGAAGGCTAGGAATGTCAGGGGAAAGCATATGCAGCCAGAAGACTAGTGGCCAGAGACCAGCTCCTGGTGTCCTTGGGTTCCATGCAGGGAACATGGGTGATCTAAGATGGATCGGGCTCAGATACGCTCCTCAGAAGAAAGACTACAGTCAATGGATTACACAAAGGGTCAGACAGGAAATAAGCAAGATCAGTGAGGAAAAGCAGTCATTATTCGGGTGATGGACTGGGGCATAGAGTCCAGGAATGTAGCAATCAAGCAATTCTAAGGAGCCCTGATAACACTGAACTGCTAACCACCAGGTCTACAGGTTCGAAGCCACCAGCTGGAGCTGTCTACGTTAGTAAAGATTTGAAGTCTCAGAAACCTAAAAAGCGCTCTGCCCTGACCTTTACGGTCACTATGAGTCAGAATCAACCTGATGGCAGTGAAGTATTCATTTTAAGAGATGGCAAGGCCTAGGATGTGACAAAAACTGAGATGCATTGATGCAGCAAGATCAATTTGGAGGATGGGCGCTGGCAATTTGTTACCAATAATAGTGACACCTTGGTGATTGGTTTCATTATTTTCATCAACTTTATAATTTCATGCTAACCCTGCAATAATGTCAGTCTTACATTTCAATCCATTTTCTACTGTGGGAGAAGAAGGGCTCAGTAAGCCCACATTGCTTGCTGTGCATCTTCTCTAAGCCAGATCTTGATCATTCAGTCATGTGCCCTTCCATCCTGCCCTTCAATGGATGCTGATAGGAAGAGGATTATGTACCTCACTGGCCTAAAATAGAGCCCTACAAGCCATGCTAGCCGCGCTTCAGCACATGGCTGAGAGGAAGAAAAGGCAGACAAGCTACAGTCCTCACCTCCCTTCCCAAACCTCAAGGAATGGAGGGAGCTCTGGCAGGCCTTGAGGAAGGTCTCGTGAGGATCTAGTCGACCAACGCTCTGGGGGAACAAGGTTTCATGAGAGGAACAACTTATACAACCTTTCTATTCTTCTATCTGCTGGAGCTCTTCCCTTTGGTGGGATTAAAATGAAGAGATGGAAACTATGGGTCCCTTCCGCATGGGAAGGGTTATCATCACATTAGAAAGATAAGCAGGGTCAGGAAGAGGTTCTCAGGAAAGATATGAACTTGGGGCTACAGAAGAGTGGCGGTAGGTGGTTCTGCTATCAAAGGAGTCCTTGCAGTTTCTGTAAAGTCTAGAACAGTTTACCAGTCAAGGGAAAAAATGGACAGTTGCATCATACAGAGGACTGGACAAGGGAGCATATGGCTGGGGTTCCTCTGGTCATATCTCAGTCCCTCAAAACATAGGGTATACAATGAAACCACCAATATTCCTCTGGTTCCTTGAAGCTTTGTCCACCCCACTATCATGACCCCGGTACTGCCTTTCAGTTCTGGCTAGATCGGAGTATGTACACTGGTACAGATAAGAGCTCACAACACACAGAATCCAGGTCAGATAAACCCCTCAGGAACAGAAAGGGAAGAGAGAAGGTGGAAAGAGATGGGGAGGAAGAGGGAACCGATCACGATTGTGGACATATAACCCCACCCCCAAGGGGGACGAACAACAGAAATGTGGGTGACGGGAGACAGCAGTCTTTATAAGATATGAAAATAATAAATTATAATTTATCAAGGGGTCATGAGAAATAGGAGGGGGACAGGGAGGGGAAAAAGAGCTGATACCAAGGGCTCAAATCCAAAGCAAATGTTTAGAAAATAATGATGGCAATATATGTATAAATATACTTGCTGTAATTGATGTATGGATTGTCATAAGAGCTGTAAAAGTCCCCGATAAAATGATCTGTAAAAAAAAAAAAAAACATAGGGTATGAACATTCCACCTCTTTTCTCAGGATATGATTAATACCAAATCTGGTCAAGAGACTAGTTTAACACTGAAGAATAGAGCGTTTCAGTGTTCTAAAAATCTCTAGAGGAGCACTGGTGGCATAGTGGATTACACCTCGGGCTGCTAACTACAAGGTCAGCAGTTCAAACCCAATAGCACCTCAGGGAAGAAAGATAAGGCTTTCTGCTCCCTTAAAGATTTACAGCCTCAAAACCCAAAGAAGTAGTTCTACCCTGGACTATCAAGTCTCTAGGAGTGTTGGAATTGATTTAATGGTAATAGTAGGGAAAGCCCCTGAAAGGATTAGTAATAAAATAGTTGATTTTCCTGAATGATAGGATTTTAGGTATTTCCTACCCCCTCTTCCTTTATCATCTGAAATCTCTAGAATTAATACGTTTTCCACTAATGGTAATCAAAAATGAGATTAATTAAAGTATTACTAACATGTTGGGATATAATTTGTTAATCTGATATGGCAAGAAAGTGACCACTGTACAAAATTTACCATTGAAAAATGTTCCTTTAAAATGGTGTGTGGATTTTTAAAAAATATATATATATGTTTAATATACCGATCTTCCCCATTTCCTTAATCTTTCATACACAGAATCATTATACTTGTGGTTTCATTTTTATATACATCAACATATTATACATGCCACTCTTCCTGGAAGAGGGTGGACAGTGATGAATACATGTCTATCAAGAGGAATCTTGACATTGTAAAAAAGAACAAAAATTGAACGGGAGGGCAGGGTCAAAATGAAGGGGTTTACAGTCAAGTGGAAGGAGATATAAGGAAAACTGAGGGAAGGGAGACCTGGACCCCATAAATGCCCTCTGGCAGCTTCTAGAAAGGATAGAGCAGACACTTGTTTAGAGGTCTGGCTAAGAGAGTGGACTCAAGGTTGTGTCTCAGCCCACAGTGGGATGCTGAAGGCAAGTAATGAACATTTGAATGGAGAATCAGTATCTCCTGCTGCACTAAGGAAAACTAAATCACAAATACCTTGTTGAATTTCTCTTTGCTTTACCTCTGCAGGCTGTATGTTTTCACCCTTGGTCCCTCTGACACCCCCAGGAAAGTGGCAGAGAATTAGGTGAGGGCACAATAGAAAGGTGTATCTCATCGGAGATTACTGGGTCTCTTAGGTGAAAGCTCTGGGGTGGGGCCCTGCCATGTGCCAAGGAGAATGAATACAGGTGGTCTTTGGTTCATTCTGAAGCCCTTGGCTGACCAAAATTCAGTTCTTAAACTTTAATCCCCAATTATGGGACATCACCTATTAATAAAGAATTGGTAGGAAAACCACGAGTCAAGCTTACTTTGATTTTAGTCTCTTATGAAGTCCTATTCTCTTGAAATTAAACTTGACAGGACTCATTGGTCTTTATCCTAAAGTTAATCCGGGAAGAAAACAGTAGACTCCTAAGAATGAGGCATCCTTATGAGGCATTTAAACGATAATAATGAATTGTACACACAAAAATGTTCAAGTGGAAACTATTGTATGATCTAAATTTTTATAATAAAGACAAAGACATTGGATAAAAGTTTACAAATGTTGGTTTTGAAATCTCTAATAAAAGTAATAATCACAGAAACATTTACTTGGATCTTACTAGATGTGATAACGAAGTTAATTGGCATAACCAGTCTGTGAGGTAGGTCCTTCCATTATCACCATCACCGTTTGACAAATGAGAAGACTGAAGTGCAGAAAGGTTAACTTATTTCCTTGAAGCCACCCAGCAGTGAGTGGAAGGATTCAAGTCTGTCTCTATTCAATGGATATGGGAAAGGAAAAAAATGAAAACAAGGATTCTCCCACAAATAAATGTTGTCTTCAATGAAGTTTTTCTCTGTTTTGATGCTGATATTTTCTATGTAATCTCACCTTCTGAATCCTTCAGATTCCTTTTCAATAAAATGGTTTCTACTCAAGAAACAACTTCAACCACTACTGGGCATATACCCAGAAGAGGCAAAAAACAAACCAAGGCCAGACATCTATGCTTCAGTGTTCATTGCGGCACAGTTCACAATTGCAAGGAACTGGAAGCAACCCAAATTTCCATCAACTGACGATTGGATTAAAAAACTGTGGTGTATACATACAATGGAGTACTACGCATTACTAAAAAGCAGTGATGAACGTATGAAGCACATAGCGGCATGGGATGAACTGGAGGAAATCATGCTAAGTGAAGTAAGTCAGGCACGAAAGAACAAGTACAACATGAGCCCGCTGAGGTAAGTATTGAAAAAATGCAAAGGGGGCATAGGGAAAAAGCTACTGTATACAAACATTTTTGGGGTGAGGACTGTGTAGTATGGCAGAGACCAGATCAAATCCAGGGATGCACATGGTAGACAACTGGGGAGGAGGTGGGGAAAGGAAAATAAAAGGATGAATATAAGGAAGAAAAGGGGAGCGGGGCCATGGGGCACTAACCCACCCAAGGGGAGGGTATTGATTATATCTCCACAGGGAATGAGGGACCAGACTTCAACCCAGTGCCGCAAGGTGTGAATGCAATATCCTGGCGTGGAGTAGGGAACCAGTGGAGAGGTCTGGGAGGCTGGTCCCAGCACCAAAAATTAAGTGGATTCCTGCCCCTCCCCCAGAAGAATTTGTTTCAAAGGACGACATTGATTATGCAGCTCCGGGAGAGGGACATATCGGATCAGAGCATGTGGGAGCAGATGAAGGGGGAGGAGGAGAGAGTGGAGCACAGCCTGGCACTCCAGGTCATGAGGATAATGTTCCTGATTAGAGCAACCAGTTCACAGAGAGGTCAACATGACTGGCCCCACCATGAGACATGATGCCCCTCAGTGACCAAAGGCGCTACAGGGGACAGCACCAGAGACACAGTGTGCGAATTGCACCTGACCTGATCCCACCACACCGAGGCAAAGCACTGGGGGAGTGTAGCGGAACAGCAAGGGAATGGAGTGGCAAGGTCCCCAGGGAATCCTGAAAGTAGACTTTGGGGCCAGGGCGTGGTGCCCCAACTGCCTGGACTGGAAAACACTCCTAAAGGCCAACAAACGATCCTTAAACTAACTACAAGATTTTCTTTCTTGATGTATTTTGTTTTCTTCTTTGTCAGTGGTGTGTTGTTGTATACTATTGCTTTGTTTTCCTCTGTCTTGTTTTTGTGCATGTTATTATCTCCACAGATTTTTATAAATAAGATAGGCTGGATGAACTATCTGGAGGAAAAACAACGGGACCAACAGTTCCGGGGGGACTTGGGATAGGGGGAGGTGGGGGTAAGGAAGTGGTGTTAACTAACCCAGGGATAAGGGAACAACATGGGATCCAAATTGGTGGTGAGGGGGGAATGGCAGGTCTGGTAGGGAATGATCAAGGGTAAGGTTACGTAAAGAAGAGGTATAGCTGTAACCCAGGTGGGGACGGAGCATGATAGTGGGGCAGGAAGAAAGTCAAGGGAAATAGAGGAAAGAACTAGGAGGCAAAGGGCATTTATAGAGGTCTAGACAAAGACATGTACATGCAAATATATATATATAAGGATGAGGAAATAGATCTATGTGTCTATATTTATAGGTTTAGTATTAAGGTGGCAGAAGGACCTTGGGCCTCTACTCAAGCATTCCCTCAATGCATGAATACTTTCTTCTATTAAATTGGCACTCTATGATGCTCACCCTCCCAACACAACTGTTGAAGCCAAAGCGGGTGAACAAGTAAATGTGATGAAGAAAGCTGATGGTGCCCTGCTATCAAAAGAGATAGTGTCTGGTGTCTTAAAGGCTTGAAGATAAACAAGCGGCCATCTAGCTCAGAAGCAACAAAGCCCACATGGAAGAACACACCAGCCTGTGCGATCACGAGGTGTCAAAGGGATCAGTATAAGGCATTTTGAGAACAAAAAAAATCTTACCATAGTGAATGAAGGGGTAAGTGCAGAGTGGAGACCCAAAGCCCATTTGTCGGCCCCTAGAGATCCCCTCATAAAGGGGTCTAGGGGAGGAGATGAATCAGTCAGGGTGCGACGTAGCACCGATGAAGAATACGGCTTTCCTCCAGTTCCTAAATGCTCCCCCCCCCCCACTACCATGATCTGAATTCTACCTTGTAAGCCTGGATAGAGCAGAGGATGTACACTGGTACAGATAGGAGCTGGAGGCACAGGGAATCCAGGGTAGATGATACCTTCAGAACCAGGTGTGTGAGGGGCGATACTGGGAGGGTAGAGGCTGAGTGGGTTGGAAAGGGGGAACCGATTACAAGGATCTACATATGACCTCCTCCCTGGGGGACGGACAACAGAAAAGGGGGTGAAGGGAGACGCCGGAAAGGGCAAGATATGACAAAGTAATAATCTATAAATTATCAAGGGCTCATGAGGGAGGGGGGAGCGGGGAGGGAGGGGGGAGCGGGGAGGGAGGGGGAAAAAAGAGGGCCTGATGCCAAGGGCTTAAGTGGAGAGAAAATGCTTTGAAAATGATTAGGGAAAAGAATGTACAGATGTGCTTTTTACAATTGATGTATGTAGATGTATGGATTGTGATACGAGTTGTATGAGTCCCTAATAAAATGTTAAAAAACTAAAAAAGAAACAACTTCAAAGAAAATGAGTGCAATAAACCAAAGATGTAAGTCAGGGACAACGGAACCAACGTGGGGGAAAAAAAGATTCACAATTACATTTTCCCACTCTGAGTCATTCAGCCTCATAAGCGCCAAGGTAGCAAACTACAATATGCTGTAGCAGGTTATAGTCCACATTCCAGGACAAAAGTAAAGAATTTAAGCAATTGAACAAGTGTCCTATGAGACGCAGTGAAAGTTGGCGGGTGTTGGTCTCCAATAGTCCTCAGATTTTAGTATGCGTCAGAATCTTCTAGCAACCTAATGAAGAACACAGAGGTTCAAGCTTCTTAATAGGAAAGAGCTAGGGTTTGGGTATTGTTGCCACCAACAGTCAAAACCCACTGACCTAGAGGGCTCTGAGGCCATGCTCTTTCACTTCTTAAGACATGATGAAGACAGGACACTGGTAACGGGACAGTTGGGGACAGCAGGAAGGCTCTCCTTGAGAGAGAAAGCTTCCTGCATCATAGCAACATCACGCCACTCCTGTATCTCGGCACGCCACTCCACCGTGTCTCTCAGGCGCCCCATGTCATTGTGGTTTACTTTGCCTGCATCTCCCACAGTAAGCTCTTTGGGGGAAAGGATTACCCCTGTCTTGCCTAGTGCTTTACTTCCAGAATACATCCCCATGACTATGCATAATACTTGGGAAATAAATATTTCTTGGATAAATGAATCGATGGTACACGACCGGCATTCAAATGATGGAGTGGGAGTGCTCAGGAGATGACGGACTTATCGTCCTTGCTAATCAAACCCCAAAGACCACACATTTCAAGTGGTGAAATGGCTTTGTACCAGATGCAAACTCTCCCGTAGTTACTTCCTTTCAGTGCCTGAGGAAATCACAGGAGAGCCACGTTTGACCTCCTCCTGCGACACAAGGGAAGGAGAGAGCCTTTTGCCAGAAGGCAGGTAACCGGACTCATTCCTGGGGCCTTCTAGTGGGTGCTGCCACCACCAATGCTGCCTCCCTGACCTCCTTTCCCTGAAGAGATCTCAGGCACATGCGACTCTTCTCTCTGGATGGTCATGGGATTGGTTCGGCTCCATCAGAATGGAAAACTGGGCCAATTCCCTCATATTCGTCCTAGCCATTCTAATTGGATGCTTCTACCTAGTCATTTAATGGGAGTTACAATGATTCTGGATAGAAGAGTAATTCAACCACTGAACTGATTGGATGAAATGCTAATTAGTAATGTTGAATTCTGAGGCCACATTTTCCGTCAGCAGGGGCAGAAAATCAAGGCTCTAGGAAGTGACAGAATAGCAACTGAGATATTTCAGCAAGTGCATGTTTACTCTTCTCTGTCAAGAAATTTGGAAGACAGATCCCTTAATTGTTCTCATGCAGAACCTGTACATAGCCAAAAATACTACTGCAAAATCACAGAAACCATTACAAAACAAAAACATCAAAATGGGAAGCTATTGTTTGTCAATCTATCTAGATCTATACATTTCTAAAGGTGTATTTATATCTCTCTTAACTTTTCCCAAAGAATTCTGATTGGAATAGATCTCTGTGTGTATATAAACTGAAACCCTAGTACCAATACGCTCTCACTTACACTTGTAGACCAAGAGGCATTTGTGCGTCAAGAAGTAGGTCTAGCATGTTTTGAAATCAGAAAAGGTATGTGTTAGGGTTTTACCCTTTCAATTTATTCAGTCTGTATGCTGAGCATGATCTGAGAAGCTGGACCATATGAAGAAGAAATTGGCATTAAGATTGGAGGAAGAGTCCTGGACAACCTGCAATGTGCAGGGGACAAAACCGAGTTTCCAGAAAGTAAAGATAATGGGAAGCCCTTGCTGTTGAAGATCAAAGACTATAGCCATAAGTCATGATTACACCAAAGCACAAAGAGAGAAGAAATCCTCATAATTAAACTTGAGGGAAACATCATGATAAACTGAAAAAAAGAATGAAGTTGTCAAGGATTTCAGTTTACGTTCAACCATAATCAGTGCCTAAGGAAACAGAAGTCAAAAGATGAAACAAAGTCATGCACTGGGCCCACCTGCCACAAAATAATAAACCAAAGCCAAACTCCTTGCCATGGTGATGATACCACCTCATAGTGACTCTATAGGGCAGGAGAGAACTGACCTGTGGGTTTTCAAGACTCTTCGAGTACAAAGTCCATCTATCTTCTTAGGAGTGGCCAGTGGTTTCCAACTGCGGACGATGAATACCACAGTCCAACTCATAACCACTAAACTCCCAGGGCTCCTGGTGCTGCTATAAAGGACCTTGTTAATATGTTAAAATATATGTACAAATATGCTTGATAATATTGATGTATGGATTTTCATAAGAGCTATAAGAGCCCCCAAATAAAATGATCTTTTAAAAATAATTAATTTAAAAACAATGATGTCACTTTGAGGACTAAGGTGTGCTTGACTCCTGCTACGGTATTCTCAATCACTGCATATGCACATGAATTACAGACAATATAAGGAAGATCAAAGAAGAATTGATGCCTTTGAATTACAGTGGTGGTAAAGGATATAGAAAATACAATGGATTGGCAGAAAGACAAACATTTTTATTTGAAGAAGTATAGCTAAAATGCTCCTTAGAAGTGAGAATGGTGGTAACCAATAGGGAGGTCTGTGGGACTGGCCCTAATCCCAGATACCTGGACACCACTCCCAGAAGAATGCACTGTAGAAGACAGCATTGAAGCTAGAGCTCAGGGAGATGGGCGGGGTGAGGGGCACATCTCATCAGAGCACATGGGAGCAGAAGACTAACAGGGAAGGAGAGAGAGAATGAGTGGAGCACATCCTGGCCCACCAAGCCCCGAGGATGATATTCCTGCTCGGAGCAGCCAATGCACAGAGAGGACCATATGGCCAGCTCTACCACTAGACACGATGTCCCTCATTGACCCATACCACTACAGGGGACAACACTGGAGACACCGTGCAGGAATTGTGCCCGATCTGATCTCACCACACCGGGGTGAAAGCAATGAAGGCCCTGAGGAATACAAAATATAGACTTTGGGGCCAGGGCGTGGCACCCCATCAGACTAGACCAGAAAACACTCACAAAGGTCGGTCAACAAACAGACCTGGAACTCTTTATAGGTTTTTCTTTTCTGTTGTTTGTTTTGCTGGGTTTTCTTTCTGCTTTTTATTGCTTTCACATGTCTATCTAGATAAGAATGGTAGGACAAACAATCCGGGGTGGGGGGTGGACATAGGAGAGGGGGAAGCAGGGAAAGGAAGGGGAATGCCAGCAAACCAAGGGACAAGGGAGCAATGAGTAATCTAAAATCGATGGGGAGGAGGGTGTAATCCGCCTGGTGGAGCTTGATCAACTGCAATGTAATGAGAGGTATTACTGAAAGCCGAATGAAAGTCAAAGATGATAGTGGAACAAGAGGAAAGTAAAAGGAAATGTATAAAAGAAGTAGGAGGCAAAGGACATTTATACAGGTTTAAACATTGGCATGCACATATGTATATGTATATATTTATATATAACTATATGGAAATAGACCTATGTACATATATTTATATGTTAAGTATCAAGGTAGCAGGCAGACATTGGGTCTCTATTCAAGTACTCCCTAAACATAAGAACACTTTGTTCCAATAACCTGGCATTCTATGATGCTCACCTTCCCTACACAATTGCTGAAGACAAAATGGGTACATAAGCAAATGTGGTGAGGCAAGCTGATGGTGCCCAGGTATCAAAAGATATAGCATCTGGGGTCTTGAACATAAACAAGCGGCCATCTAACTGAGAATCAACAAAGTTCACATGGAAGAAGCACACCAGCCTGTGTGATCACGAGCTATTTATGTGATCAGCTATCAGGCATAAAGGACCCAGAACCAAAAAAAAACACATATCAATGTGAATGAGGGGGAGCATGGAGTGGAGCACTAAAGCCCATCTGTAGACAATTGGACATCCCTTACAGAAGGGTCACAAGGAAAAGACAAGCCAGTCAGGGTGCAGTATAGTATCAACAAAACACACAAATTTCCTCCAGTTCTTTAATGCTTCTTCCCACCCACCACTCACGCTATCATAACCCCAATTCTACCTTACAAGTACGGCTAGATCAGAGCATGTACACTGGTACAGATAACAGCTCACAACAAAGGGAAACCAGGACAGATAAACCCTTCAGGACCAATAATAAGAGTAGTGATACTAAGAGGGTAAGGGGAAGGTGGGGGGAGAAAGGGGGAAACAATCACAATGATCGATATATAACCCCCTCCCAGGGGGATGAACAATAGAAAAGTGGATGAAGGGAAAAAGCAGTTGATGTAAGAAATGAAAAAGACATTTTTAAAAAACCTTGTTAAAAATTGTCATGGGTTTATGGGTGGAGGGAGGGAATGAGCTGATACCAAGGGCTCAAGTTGAAAGAAAATGTTTTGAAAATCATGATGGCAACATATGTACAAATGTGCTTCTCACAATGGATGCATGTACGGATTGTGACAAGAGCTGTATGAGCCCCCAATAATACGATTAAAAAAGAAAAGAAGTCAGGATGGTGAGACTGTGTCCCACATGCTTTGGAAGCAAAAAAGCCCACATGGAAGAACCACACCAGCCTGTGTGATCATGAGGTGTCGAAGGGGTGAGGTATCAGGCATCAAAGAACAAAAAAAGTATATCACTGTGAATGAGGGGGAGTGCAGAGTGGCGACCCAAAGCCCATCTGTAGGCAACTGGACATCCCATTATGGAAGGGTCATGGGGAGGAGACAAGCCAGTCAGGGTGCAGTGTAGCAACGATGAAACACAACTTTCCTCTAGTTCTTAAATGTTTCCTCCAGCCCCACCCCCACTATCATGATCCCAATTCTGCCTTACAAATCTGGCTAGACCAGAGCATGTACACTGGTACAGATAGGAACTGGAAATACAGGGAATCCAGGATGAATGATCCTTTCAGGACCAGTGGTGAAAGTGGCGATACCAGGTCAAGGGAGGGTGGGGTAGAAAGGTGGAACTGATTTCAGGGATCTACATATAACCTCCTCCCTGGGGGATGGACAAGAGAAAAGTGGGTGAAGGTAAACGTCAGACAGTGTAAAATATGACAAAATAATAAATTATCGAGGGTTCATGAGGGAAGGGGGAGCTTGGAGGGTGAAAATGAGCTGATGCCAGAAGCTCATGTGGAGAGCAAATGTTTTGAGAATGATGAGGGCAATGAATCTACAAATGTGCTTTATACAATTGATGTATGTATGGATTGTGCTAAGAGTTGTATGAGCCCCCAATAAAATGATGTTTTTAAAAAGAAAAGAAAAGACGGTCCCTCGAAAGGGACACTATCCTTGGTAAAGTAGAAAGTAAGCAATAAAGACGATTGTCAAGGAGACAGATTGACATGGAAGCTAAAACAATGAGTTTAAACTGCAACAATTGTGAGGCTGACACAGTACTAAGCAGTGCTTTGGTGTGCATAGGATTGTAAAGAACTAGCCCCAAATCAATGGTACCTAACAACAACAGCACTGCCCTCAGTGAATACGTACAATTCACACAGAACTTTCCAAAAGACCCATTGAGCCATGGGTCTCAGGCCGCATTCTTAATCTGGAAGCTCTGCAGAAACCTGTGCAGCATCATAGACATTCAAGCTTCCACTGACAGATAGGTGGTGGCTGTGCTTGAGTCGTAATGGCCAGGAGTTAAACTTTGGTCTTTTGCATAGAAGATGGGAATTCTCCCACTCAGGTCCTGACATTTTCATTATTATTCCAGAATAGTTAGCTTTCCATATTCCTTAGCACTGGAGCTTTGGTAGAACAGTAGTTAGGTGCGTAGCTGCCAACTGAAAAGACTCACAGCCTTGAGCATCCGCTAGGCCAGTTCTACTCTGTGCTATAGGGTCAATGTGATTCAACTTGTCAGCATTCAAACATAACAAAAATCTCCTTGCCGTGTGTGTGTGTGTGTGTGTGTGTGCGCGCGCGCTCGCGCGCATACGGGTAGATACCCCAAAGCAAGATAAGCATGGGCTTACTTGTGCTTATTTGCTAAGCCAAATGAACAATTTCAGATGAATTCTGTTCACTACAGATTTGCAAATAAGCACAAGCAAGCCTGTGCTTACCTTGCTGACTAGGTATTCCATCCCTATAACAGATGAAATTGGAAACGATTTTTGTTCTGTAACTGTGATTCTGTCGGAAGTTGCTGCGGGCTTGGTAGAAAGGCCCCTGCCACACCAGAGAAGCAGAATTCCGCTGGAATGAAAGACTGTGAAGTTGTACAGATTAGTAAATTGGTACTTACCTTGCTGACACTGTGTGATGACTGGGTTCATAGAATTTCATTCCCTTATGTTATACAAAGATTCACATCTTCTTTGACCCTTTAGCAGCAGGAAATGCCGGTTTTCCATATGGACCTGCCATCTTTCCAAAGGCTACCTTCTAGAGCGCCACCTCTTCTCCATTGCTATTTCCTTCCACCCAAAGTAACCAAACTCAGTGCCACTGGGTAAATTCTGACTCACAGTGACCCAAAAGCTCTTTTTCTTATTTCTCCAGGACAGCAGCTGGTGGTTTCAAACTGCTGACCTTGTGGCTAGCAGCCCAACTCATAACCCACTACACTACCAAGGCTCCTATTTCCGACCACAGGAGTGTTTTCCCACCATCTCTCCCACTATGCACAGTCAGAATTGCTATTTATTGGGAGCCTATTTTGAGTCAGGAGAACAGTGGTTCTGTGTCGGGCTGCTAATTGCAAGGTCAGCTGTTTGAAATCAGCAGCCGCTCCCCTGTTCTGTAGAGTTGGCAGCGACTAGATGGCAGTGAGGTTTTGAGATTTGAGTCTTGTGAGTCAGTCAGGCATTCACATACAATCCTTTGAGATAGGTGCAATCCTCCCACTTTAGAGAGGAAGAAATCAAGGCTCAGAAGTTAGGTCACTTGCCCAGGGTCAGCCAGCCAGTAAAGCAGAACTGAGATCTGTTTGACATGATAGCATGGTGCTTTTCTCTCCAGCAGAGGTGCTGTGAGAGGACATTTTGCTTCAGGGTACATTTGAAGTGGTTTTCTCAGCGCACAGTGTTGCGCTCAAGTCACTGCATTTCACCGTAGCCACATAAGCAGAAACTGCTGGGGAGCCTACTGTCCCTGGGCTGGGCTTACATCCAGCCCTGTGCTGCACTGAGGGGAGCATTGCTTCTATTAAATTAATGTGCTCCTACGTGAGTGCATCCTTCCAGTCACCCGAGAATAAGAAAAGCCTTATCAAGAACTTGCTATTCATTTTAAGCCACTTTAATCCCCTCTGGTTTGATGCAAATTCATTTCATTAATAATTAACACTACTTGGCAGTGCTTTCCCTCCATCCCCGTTCTCGGTCGGCATTTCACTTTGCTGAACCTGAGAGAAATCCGGGTCGAACCAAGGGAGAAAAGAAAATGAACGAGGCAAGAGCTGACATTAACCACCCCACCCCGCCCCCCTATGGACCAACCAACACTCTCATTATCTGAGGCACTGTGGATGATCCTTGCCGTTTGTCTTCTTAATATGACATCTTTGATGAGCTCCTCCAAGCTTTGATAGTGTGGTTTTAAACCTTCCTTTGGGGTAGATAGTACAGATCAGTGGTTCTCAGCCTTGGCCAGGAATCTGAATCACCTCCGGGGCATAAAACATACGCATAAAATCTATCAAAACTGAATATTCATACACCTTATCACCCAGTAATTCTCTTAGGCAGACGCCCACCAGAAACATATACATGTGTGCGCAAAAAGATAGATTAAGATTCCATAGTATTACATAATAGCCCCAAATCAGAAGCCACCCAAACATTCATCAACAGCTCACTGGGGTGGGGGTGGGGTGGGGGGTTAGGGAACATGCGGCATGTGAATGACAAACTGATCTACAATAATATGAAGGGCCCTCTCAAGCAACATGCAAGATAAAAGCCAGATGCAAAGGAGGAGATATGCACAGTAGGATTCCATCCCAAAGAAGAACAAAAACAGGCAAAACAAATCCACCATGAGAGAAGACAGAGTAGTGATCACAGAGCTAGTGATTATGTTTCATTTCTTGATCTGGGTGTTGGCTCCCTGAGATTGCTCACTCATGAACGTTCAAGCTGCACATTTAGGATGCGAGTGAATTATGTTTGTATACCTTATCTTCCAATAAAACACTTAAAATACATACACAAGCCTATGTCCCCAGACCAGCTTCTTCATCTCCCTCACACATACCGGCTCGACGTTCTTGAGAAGCCTAAGACTTATGGGACCCTCCCCCCCACCTAGTTTTTTAAAGCTTCTCACATCATCTGGTGCTCCCAGTGTTGTCTCAATGCCCCCTAATGATTTCTTCTTCTTCTTCTTCTTCTCCTTTTTTTTTGTCAACCTCCCAGTGATGGCAATAAACTTTGCTGGCAAAACAATCTCACTCCATTACAGCCTGCATGATATTAAAAAGTGGAAACTATAGGGGAAATCCAATTAATCCATTGAGCGAAATTGTAAAGTGAGAGCATCGTGGTGTGGTTTATTTTCAGCTTATAAAAATCAAAGCCAAACGGGAATTTGAGCATTTTTTGCTACATGGGTTTTAATGCACATGGCAGCCTGTCCTTTTTGATAAAAATTACAAAATAATCAAAGCTAACGTTTAGGCTAGGAGCCTGGCTGGCGCAGTGTTTGAGTGCTCAGCTGCTAACTACAAGGTTGGCAGTTCAAGCCCACAGCCACCGCAGGAGAGAATGATGCAGCAATCTGCTGTACCGCTGTCGGGCATTCTACTCTGTACTATGGAATCAGAATCAACAGGAACGCTTATGCCAGGCATGATTTAAGGGATTTACATAAATTAACTCAATTAGCCCTCCTAACAATTATTTGAGGAAGGTATTTTTATTATCTCCATTTACCAGATGAGGAAATGGTGGCAGAGAGGGGGAAAATCAACAGCCTGAGGTCCCGCAGCTAGCAAACTCCAAACCTTGCTTTTAACCCTAACAATTTGGTTTCAGAGCCTGTACACTGAACCTCTTTTTTATACTCTTACATTTTATTGCTTTGTTTATTGTTCTTTAGCATGTTATTTCAGATTGAATATATTCATATAAGCATAGTAAATGGAAAGGCTTATCATTTTCATATTGGCAGACTGACCTCGCTACTGAAAAGAACATATGAAATAAGTAAAATCAATAATACAGGTTTTACATCAATCCTTCAAGTGTTGGGAGAAAAAGGCAGACCAAATATGAGAAAGAAAGAAAAGAAAAGAGAGCACCTAAGCTTAATGACATTTCTAAAAATGGAGTTAGTCATTCAATCAGTAAATACTGACTGAATGGGTCCTCTTTGGCAAGCTGTCTGCTGTCTCAGTGGCTCTGACTGCACAAACAAGTACAAAGTCCAAGTTCTTAGAGACCTCCCTATCCACAGAGCCCAGAGTGACTAAGCAGCAGAGATGGGGTGTGTGTGTGTTGTTATTGTTAGGTGCCATCAAGTTGGTTCTACCTCATAGCAACCCTATGTGCAATAAAACAAAACACTGCCAGGTCCTGCACCATCTTCAAAATTATTGTTATGCTTGAGACCATTGTTGCAGCCACCGTGTCACTCCATCTTGTGGAGGACCTTCCGATTTTATGCTGCCCATCTGGTTTACCAAGCGTGATGTCCTTTCCCAGGGAATCGTCTCTTCTGATAATATGCCCAAAACCTGTGAGACAAAGTCTCACCATCCTCACTTCTCAGAAGCATTCTGGTTGTACTCCTTCCAAGACAGATTTGTTTGTACTTCTGTCAATTACTGTTACTGTCAATATTCTTCACCAATACCATGAGTCAAAGGCATTAGTTCATCTTTGGTCATCTTTATTCATCGTGCAGCTTTCACATGAATAGGAAGTGACTGAAAATACAATGACGTGGGCCAGGCACACCTTAGGCCTCAAGTGCTACCCTCGTTCCTCAAAACTTGAACGAGGTCTTGTGCAGAATTGCCAATGTAATACATCGTTTGACTTTTTGACTACTGAGTCCATGAGTAATGAGGAAGTAAAGGAACTGAACAGAACGTGCTTCGAAGTACAGCATACTATAAGCATTTCTCAAGCTTGAAGAACTGAAGAAATTAAATCAAGCCCCAAGTCGCAATACTGAACGCTTGAAACATCGAATGACGTAGACAGGATCAAAAGAAGATGGAAGGAATACACAGAGTCACTGTACCAAAAAGAACAGTTGTACTTCCAACCACTTCAAGAGGTATCAGATGATCAAGAACTGAAGGTACTGAAGGAGGAAGTACCAGCTCTACTGAAAGCATTAGTCCAAAAATCAGCCTCCAGGAATGGACAGAGTACCAATCCAGACACTTCAACCACCTGAGGAAGTACTGGAGGAAATTCGGAAGACAACTTCCTGGCCAACAGATGGGAAGAGACCCATATCTGTACCCATTCCAAAGAAAAGTGGCCCAACAGAAAATAGGCATTACCTAACTCTATCATTCATACTGAAATAGCCAAGCTCAGATCGCCACATTTAGGCAGAAGTGTCAGAGAACACTTTTCCTAGAGGGTACCCGCCCTGCCTCCCCGGAGCAGCCTCTGCGTGACCTGAGGGCATCGGCTTTAACTTCACGATGGAATGCAGGTTTGTAACTTAGGGCAATTGTTTAAACTACACCTTTCTCCTTTTTGAAAAAAACATACTTTATTGGGGGCTCTTACAGCACTTATCACAATCCATGCATACATCCATTGTGTCAAACCCATCTGTTCATAGGTTGTCATCATATTTTTCATAACATTTTCTTTCTACTTTCTACTTGGTATCAGCTTCTCATTTTTTCCCTTCCTCCCCCACCATCCCTCATCCATGTCCCCTGGATAAATTATAAATTCTTTTTTTTTCATGTCTTACACCAACCGCTGTCTCCTTTCACCCAATTTTTTGCTGTCTGTTCCCCTGGGAGAAGGGCCATATGTCGATTATTGTGATGGGTTCTCTTTTACTCCTGACACTGCCCCCACCCTCCTAGTATCGCTGCTCCCCTTATTGGTCCTGAGGGGTTTTACCTGTTCTGGATTCCTTGTGTTGCAAGTTCATATCTGTCCTAGTATACATGTTCTCTCCTTATCAAGAGACACTGTCGGTCTTTCTCCCAGGGACAGGAGTGTTCATCTCCCACCCTACCCCCAGGCCCCTAACCCTCCAACCCCCCACACCCCGCTAGAGGAAAAGCTGGAGAGGAGATCCAGGAATGGGATCATAAAACAAGGCGCCTGAACTGCAACCTAAAGATACTTTTGTTTGACTTCTGTCAATCTCATTTAGCGATCTATGAATTTTAACTTGCCTGTGCTTCTGCTTTCTGTATTCTGCCCTACATCGATATGGAGCTGCCGGAAAGGCCAGATTCAGAAGGGGACATGGCATGAAGGGCATCATTGCTGACCTCAGATAGATCTTGTGTGAAATCAGAAAATACCAGAAGGGTGTTTACTGGTATTTCCTGGACTGTGCAAGGGCGCTGGACCGAGAGGATTATTCAAAAGTTTGGATAGCCCTGAGAAGAATAGGAATTCTAAAAGACTTTATTATGCTCCTGCAGAAACTGCACGTGGACCAAGAGGCAGCCGTGGAAATAACCAAAGGAATGCTGCGCGGTGTAAAATCAGGAGGGTGTGTGTCTAGGCTGTCTCCTTTCACCAGACTTATTCTGTCTGTGTGGATATTTCCAGACGGAGGAGTCAGAGAAGAGGGACCTTACGATCTGGGTGCCTCGAAAACCTTCAGGAAGGGACACGGTCCTTGCCAGGGAGATGAGGGAAAGTTTCCCTAAAAAAGTGATGCTGCTGATGTGAACGCTGAAGATCTTTTTCGTTTTCACTATGTAATCAATCACCTGCAATTATCATATTTCAAGCAAACATAAACTCAGAAACCCTCGTGTTAGATTTGTAGCTGATCTCAAAAACCTGATGTCAAAACAAAACGAAAACCTTTGCAGGATAGTAATTTGAAGCAATCCTTCCAAGTCAGCATATATAGAAATATTCAAGTTATCAATGGGAAAAGGAAACCAATAGAATGTCTCTGTTCTAGGGAGAATTGGCAACAGAGAAAAGACCCTAAGAGGCTAAAATCACCAGGTAGAGTCCTGCACCACCATAGGTCTGAGGCCTCTCCACTCTTCCAAACATTAGTGGCAAGGTTAACGCTACCAGAGAAGTAAGAGCACTCTTTTAGGCCAAAAGACTTCACTTAGTATATGAAGACTATAAGGAAGTACAATTTCAGAAGCTGCCTTATATTTTTTTAACACACTCTCATCAGGTGGATGCCCACGCACAGCATTTCTGAGGCTGTAATTCTTTACAGCAGCAGTGTCATCTTTCACTACAGAGTGGCCGGTGAGTTGGACACAGCAGTTAGCAGTCCAGTGCTTACCTGAAAATACCCTCAAGGCTCCATGGCTGCCTCGTAGGTGCAGAATACATTCCTGTGTGAAGAATGAATAGTCTTTGTGAAGCTAAGCAAGTTCCTCACCACTTTCCAAATTGTTCTCCAGGCTCTGTGATCAACCAATGTGTTTGTTTAAAAATGTAAATCTGTCATGAGTCATCTCCACCCCAAGAATCTTCGAGGGCATCAATGGCTCATAAGGTAAAAATTTAACTCTACACGGTGGTCCTCAAGTGCTGTGTGCTCTTGGTTTCTGCTCATCTTCCCAAGCCGATCTTGTACCCCAACCCACCTTCCCTCGAACACAGCCTTCTTTCAGCCTCTCACCTTCATCACGATCAATGTTATCTCCGGAGTTTTTCACTAGCTGCTCCGTTTGCCTAGAATGCACTCTGCATCCTGTTCTTCAAAGAGTTGTCTCCTCCATCCATGCCTTATTGACCAAATCCCCCAGTCTCTTTGACTGCATCAACTCACCTTAGTAGAAATTTCATAGCTCCCAAGTATCTCTCTTCCACAGTGCCTAGCATAGGTGCAATTTTACATATATTATCTTGGATATTTAATGTCTGTCAACTCCTTTAAAATATGGACTGGACTCTTATTTGGTTTTCTGATGTTCTATTCCCAGTCTCACAAACAAGAGGAGGCACAACTTGACAAGTGGGATACACTGAAGATAAAACACCTGTGTACATTGAAAGACTTCAACAAGAGAGTCCATGGACTGGGAAAACATCGTTAGCAATGACACATCAGACAAAGGCCTTATTACTAGAATCTACAATACTCTGCTAGCTTCCAAAAAGAAAAAAAAACGAATAAGAGGAGGTGGGAAAATGAGCTGAGCAGAAGTTTCACAAGGGCAAAAATCCAAATGGCCAATAAACATATGAGAAAATGTTCCCCATCATTAGCCATAAGAGAAATGTAAATTTTAATAACAATGAGATACCACCTGACACCCTCAAAGATAGCCCAATTCGAAAAATCAGAAAGCAACAAGTGTTGGAGGAGCTGTGGTAAGATAGGAACTCTCATCCACTGCTGATGAATCCGTAAGTATGTACAGCAACTATGCAAATCGATCTGGTGATATTTAAATCAGATGGAAATCAAGCTACCAGATGACCCAGCAATCCCCTACTGGGCACATACCCAGAAGAGGCAAGAAACAAACCTCAGCCAGCTATCTGTGCTCCAATTTTCATCACAGCACAGTTCACAATTGCAAGGAATTGGAAACAACCCAAATTTCCATCAACTGATGAGTGGATTAAAAAAACTGTGGTACATACATACAATGGAGTACTATACATTGCTAAAAAGCAGCACTGAACGCATGGAGCACATTGCTGCATGGGAAGAACTGAAGGAAATTATGTTAAGCGAAGCAAGCCAAGAACAAAAGGACAAGTACAACATGAGTCCACTGAGGTAAGCTTAAAAAAAAGCAATAGGGGCATAGGGAAAAAGCTACTGTATACAAACATTCCTAGAGTGAGTTCCACGTAGTATGGCAGGAGCCAGGCCAAATCCAGAGATGTATTTGGTAATCAACTAAAAAGGAGGGGTTAAAAAAAAAGCAATGGGTAGCGTGGGAACAGGGCACTAACCCACCCAAGGAAAGGGTATTGTTGATATCTCCATAGGGAAAGAAGGACCAGATTTCAACCTGGTGCTCCAAGATGTAAATCCAACATACCAGTATGAGTCAGGGAACCAGTAGAGAGATCTGGGAGGCAGGCCTCAATCCCAACTACATAGACAGCCACCCCTACCCCCAGAAGAATTTACTTCAGAGGACAGCGCTGAAGCTACAGCTCAGGGAGAGGGACATGACGGATCTGAGCACATGGGAACAAATGAAGTGGGAGAGAGAGAGTGGAGCACAACCTGGCCCACCAAACATTGAGTACAATATCCCTGCTCAGAGCAGCCAATGCACAGAAAGGACCATATGGCTGGCCCCACTAGGAGACAGGACATCCTTCACTGACCCATAGCCCTATAGGAGACCCAGTGTGGGAACTGTGCCCGATCTAACCCCATCACACCTAGAAAAGCAATAAAGGCATGCAACAGAACAGTAAAGGGAGCAGAGAAAGGAAGTCCTGAGGGAATACCAAAAATAGACTTTGGGCCAAGGGCATGGCACCCCATCAAACTCAGCCAAAAAACATTCCTAAAGGTCAGCAAACAGACCTTGAACTATTTACAGACTTTTCTATGTTTGTCATTGTTTTTTTGTTGTTGTTATTGTTTTGTTGCTTTCTCTGTGTTGTTTTTGCATATATTACTAACTCTGCAGTTCTATCTAGATAAGATAGGCTGCATAAATAATCTGGAGGAGAAAACAACAATGAGACTGACAGTTCCATGGGGACATGGAGGAGGGGGAGGCAGGGGAAAAAGAAGTGGTGTTAACAAACCCAGGGATAAGGGAACAAGTGATCCAAAATCAGTGGTGAGGAGGGTGTGAGAGGCCTGGTAGGGCTTGATCAAGGGCAACATATCTGAGAGGAATTACAGAAACCCAAATGAAGGTTGAGCATGATAGTGAGACAAGAGGAAAGTAAAAGGAAATAGAGGAAAGAACTAGGAGGCAAAGGGCATTTATAGAGGTCTAAATACAGGCATATACAAATGTAAATATATTAATATCGGATGATGGGAAAATAGATCTATGAGCATATATTTAAGGTAGGAGATGGACACCTCAATGCAAAAATACTTTGTTCTATTACACTGGCATCCCATGATGCTCACCTTCCCGACATGTTCCCTGAAGACAAATGGGTGCACAAGCAAATGTGGTGAAGAAAGCTGATGGTGCATGGCTATTAAAGATATACCATCTGGGGTATTAAAGATTTGAAGATAACCAAGCGGCCATCTAGCTGAGAAGCAACAAAGCCCACATGAGAGAACCACACCAGCCTGTCTGACCACGAGGTGTCGATGGGATCAGATATTAGGCATCAAAGAACAAAAAATGATGTCAATGTGAATGAGGGGGAGTGTGGAGTGGAGACCCAAAGCCCATCTGTAGGCAACTTGACATGCCCTTACAGAAGGGTCGCGGACAAGAGATGCACCAGTCAGGGTGCAGTGTAGCAACAATGAAACATACAACTTTCCTCTAGTTCTTAAATGCTTCTTTCCCACCCCACTCCCCACCCTCTATCATGATCTCAATTCTACCTTACAAGAGGATATGCAATGGTACAGATAGGAACTGGAAACACAGGGCATCCAAGACAGACGGACCAGTGGTGACAGTGGCGATAATGGGAGGGTGGAGGGAAGGTGGGGTAGAAAACGGGAAGCGATGACAAGGATCTACATATAACCCCTCCTTGGGGGATGGACAACAGAAAAGTGGGTAAACAGGGACACCAGACAGTGTAAGACATGACAAAATAATAATAATTTATAAATTATCAAGGGTTCATGGGGTAGGGGGGATGAGGAGCTAATACCAAGGGCTCCAGTAGAAAGTAAATGTTTTGAGAATGATGATGGCAACAAATGTACAAATGTTCTTGACACAATGGATGGATATATAGATTGTGATCAGAGTTGTAAGAGACCCCAATAAAATGATTTTTTAAATAATATACTGTATCCCTATAAGAGGCATAGAGGAAAGCAAACATAAAAGATGAGGGTAATTTGCTACTCTATTCAGGTAGTACATTTCTAATTACCCTGGTTACCCAGGAGTAAAGGACAATCCAAAGTCTTTTTCTTTTTTCAGTGTGAAGAAAATCTTTTCTTGAGTTTTTACAATAGTGCTCTCCGGCAATATTTGTCCTTTTGTGGTTGACTCATTTCACTCCGCCTAATGGCCTCTAGGTTGATCCATATCGCGAGGTGTTTTTCAGATTGGCCATGACTCTTTAGTATATTGAGTACTAGTTGCTTAGCATCCATTGGGCTTTTTGGTTGTTTCCAGCTCTTTGTGCACAGTGCTGAGATGAACACAGGTGAGCATGCATCTGTTCCTGCCACAGCTTTTACTGCTCTAGGATATATAGCAAATGCCCGGTCTTTTGACATTTCTAGTCCCACCTTTTTGAGGAAAAGCCATACTGTTTCCTACATCAGCCGCCTCATTTTACAGCCCCACCAATAGTGTAAGGGTCTCAGTCCCTCCGACCACTCACTAGCAGGTGTTTGCTGCTATTGTGTTTGGTGTTTTTAAATTTTGCTTTGAATGCTGGGGTGAGTGATAGCGCATTGTTGTTTTCACTGGCATCTCTGAAATAGCTAATGATGACCAGCGCTGAACGGTTTCTTTGGTGAAGTGTCTCTTGAGCTCTGGCGCGTCAAGCTCATGTAGTCGGAGAAGGAAATCAATATTTAGCTACTTTAACATAATATCAAACCAAGGAGATTCGATCTACAACCGGACGTGGTGGTTCTTTCATTGAATTCTAATATGCTTGAGGAATGTTTTGTAGCCTGACATGCGAAAGCACTAGGTCGCTGCTATGAAGGCCCAAGAAAGCCCATGCAGACAACAGGCTGATTCAAGACCTGTCTTTGCTAATAATTTGCATTTTCGACTAGTGTTTGTTTTCCTCTTTTATCAAATTAAACATAATTATCTGAGCTCCCTACCTGTCCCGTTGAGAGTTTGGAGGAATTGATGAGATGATGTTTGTGGAGCCGTGGGTCCCTAGGAACACTATTATTAGAACTAATAAGTAAAATGTAGCTTCTGGTAAATCCATGGTGTGGCTTCCAGACAAACAAGGCTGACATTGCCACGAGAAAAAAAAAAATCCCGTGAGATATTAAGGGAAAAGTTGTTGTTTGGTGATTTTTTCACTGGTGGAATCGTCCTCTCTTTCAGAACTCTTAACTGCATTGTTTAAACCAGTAGCCACTAGCTAGTTGCACTATTTAAATTTAATTAGAATAAATTAACATGTCATTTCATTTCAAATGTGGCATCTCAGTCGAGTTAGTCCCATGTGATCATTGGCCTCCACACCGGATAATACAGAATTGTCACTGCTAACCTACTACCAGCAAGTGGATGCCCACTCAGAGCGAGCCCTGGCTAAGGTGGCGAGGCTGTACGCCCGTATGGCCGCAGCCAGCCTCCTCTTTCTCCCAGAGAGCCAGGAGTGGCTGGTGATTTTGTACCGCTGACCTTAAGATTAGCAGTCAAATGCTTACCTGACAATGCCCCCAAGGTTCCTTCAGTGCAGAAATAAAACATCTTAATGACCAGAGAAAGGTTATCAAACAGTACTAGGAACTGATATTTTTAAACTCTCACCTGGAGTAGGGATTTGAAACTTTATCAGCGAAACAGAGAACTAGGACAGAATTCTTAAAAACAAATGCTTTCCTTTCCAAATTATTTCTTTTGCCTTTTGTGTACTGCTTCCACCTACCCCTAGCTAGTACTGAGAACATGTGTGATGTACAACGGGTTAAATGTTTCTCATGTTCGCTCTCAGTTTTCTTAGAGTCCGGTCTATACAAAAGCACCAACTGAGCTGAGAGTACAGCATCTTGAATGACCATGAAAACAGAGATTCCTATTTTTTTTAAAGCTGTATCTGGGTGTCCAAACAATAAGAGACAGATCATTAAGATATTGTCATGAAGAGAAAATCTCTTGTATTAAATGCTGCCGCATCTCATTTTCTCTTTATCCTATTTTCATCGTGTTGGATTGGTGGGAGCAGAAATGAGCCCGATGCATTCTAACTTTGTGTGGGCGTCTCCCTGGCTTGGTTACCAGAGAAACCATTATGTTCCATAGGATTCAAATAATGGCTTTGCCCGTGCTCTAAATACTCTCTTCTCTTCCAACCTGATTGCACTACAGACTTAGAGCCACCATCTGCTGGCCAGCAAGAGAAGGGTATCTGGAAATGCCATGCCCACCTCCCACAGCCAATTGACCCTCGGTCCCCCTGTCCCCTTCCGAGGGCAGTATTTCCTAACCAGACCCAGGATGCTGTCTCCACGCACCACTGGCTTGCCAAACGACAAAAGGGAAAAGTATTTGCAGATGTCCTAGGAGGCTGCCAAGCCTCCTGCCACCCATGCTGTGAGGCTCCTCTCTCACTGCAGTGCAAGGGCACTGTTGCCCCAGTTCTGAAGCACGGTGGCGTCTCTGGCTGGGCTGAGTGTAGGAGCATATTACCCAATAAGCAAGGCAAGTCCTTGCTTCCTGGGGACACTGTCCCTTTCCAGAACGGTGAATTTGAAAGAGGCTTTGATTCTGTGGGAAGATGCAGAGTTGTGAGAGAGATGGATGCCAGCCAGCTAGAAGCAGGATCTTTGAGGTGGTGACAAACATGTGAAGTTAGTCACCACAGATTAGCCCGAGAGCACAAGGAAAACCAGGTTTCTTGGATGATCCAACACTGGATGAGTGTCTGCCTGCCATCCCTAGGTCGGGGGATCAGTCATGCCATTCTCCCATGGATGCCCACCACTGATTCTCGAGCAACGAGTTCAGAGGATAGGACCACCTGTCTCTCTGTACTCTCCAGAGCCTCCCACTCCAAAGCAGAGCTCACGATCCTAAGGTTCTAGCACCCCAAAGAGAGATTTGTCTGCAACGGGAACCAGTTTTTACCCATGATTGATATTTGCCCTCCCACACCCGCTTTGGAGGTGTAGGGATGCAGAAAGTAGCACTTAGCAGACCCCCTATGAGTTCAGGGCAGCCAGGAACCAAAGAATGAGGGCGTCTCAAGGGCCAGGTGTTTGCAACCAAAGGTTTAAGCTAATCTCGCAAACAATGAGGCTCCTCTTTCGGAGGCTTTTGGCAGGATGCTGAGGAGCTTCCAAACTCCTCTCATTTGGGCAACCAAGTCGAAAACTGGTGGAATTTTGCAATCTGTTCGACCCTAGGAGCATTACTGTGGGGGAGTGCCTTACTTAATGCGGCCCTTCCAGCTACCGTCCTTGTAATTCCCATCAAATGACTTTTCCCTGTTGCGCCTGGGTAAGGTAAGGAGGGGACGAGGCTGCTAACATACATGATTCCGTTGTGAGTGATTCTGAACAGCTAGCTGTGATTGTCAAAGACTTGGAACTCTGATGCGGGGCTTGGTCAATGTTGCAGTCTTGCTGCCGATAAAAGGAGTCATATCAGTAGCAGAAGGTGAGACCTGTACTATCGTCAGGAATGAAGAGAGAGGAACAGAGCATGGTAACCTGCGATCTGATCCCTGTGTGTGAAACCTCCTCAATGCAGACTGAACGCTATGAGTCAGGGTAGCAGTAAAGGGGTACTAGAGGAGTGGCAGTGGCAGAACCCAGAATCAGAGCACGAGACTGAGTGGTGAGCTTCCCAGCCCACAGAGTCGGTAAAGCTGACTGTCTTCAGCAAGAGGTGTGCTTGAGGGGTGCAGTACCCCCAGATACTTTGGGAGGGAGTTAAATTTGATGACCAATGGAGCTAAAGCTCAGCACCTTCCCACTGACGCTCATGACCGAGTGTTTGCCGTCTGGGGCATTGACCAGCTTCACTAAAGAGCTCTGCAAAGTCGCCTGAACATGGTGGCAAAGACCAAGGGACCTTGTGGCTGAGAGGCCAAATATCAGAGAGAGGTGTGCTGGAGGTCACAGCTGAGAACAGGCGGTCCTGACCCAAGAACCGCATCCTGAATGTTTCTGAACCTGTTAGTTTCCCCCTTTAAAGTTCCATCTTCGTGCGTACGGTTTGCAAGTCTTCATCGGTCATTTCAATACACTTTGAACCCAGCGGAGAAGCAGAGAGTTCCTTGGGAGGAGGGATGGATGTTGAAAGAATTGGTAAGAAAGTTAGAGGGTAGAGGTGAACCTTAGAGGAATCATTCTTAGGCCACTGATTTTGAGTCTGATTCTCGCTCACCCTTGTGAGGTCAGCAGAGGTCAGATACCATCCTCTATACTCTTTTACACTTACTGGTTGCAATTTTGGGACAAACAATTATGTTTAAGGCTACTAGTTGCTTCCACTGAGACAAGTCTATCCACTCCCTTTCTTAAACAATGCCAACCTATTTGTTTCCAGACCTTTTGAATCAAGCACCCGACCCAATGCAAAACAAACAAACAAACAACAAACACTGGCACTCAATTATACATACCTGTATTCATAAATTCCTAATAGATGTGCTATTATACTAATACAGGAGGGAGCTTCAAGAATGTCAGAGTGGGGCAGGAGGAAAGTCAAGGGAGATGGAGGAAGGAGCTGGGAGTCAAGGGGCATTTATGGAGGTCTAGACAAAGACATGTACATGCAAATATATATATGAGGATGGGGAAATAGATCTATATATCTATATTTATAGGTTTAGTATTAAGGTGGTCAAAGGACCTTGGGCCTCTACTCAAGCACTCCCTCAATACATGAATACTTTCTTTTATTAAATTTGCACTCTATGATGCTCACTCTCCCAACACAACTGCTGAAGACAAAGTCGGTGAACAAGTAAAAGTGGTAAAGAAAGCTGATGGTGCCCGGCTATCAAAAGAGATAGTGACTGGGGTCTTAAAGGCTTGAAGATAAACAAGCGGCCATCTAGCTCAGAAGCAACAAAGCCCACATGGAAGAACACACCAACCTGTGTGATCACGTGGTCCCGAAGGGATCAGTTATCAGGCATAAAAGAACAAAAAATCTTATCATTGGCTGCACACCTTCATGATACGATCGCCGAAGACAAACGAGTGTATAAGCAAATGTGGAGAAGAAAGCTGATGGTGCCCGGCTATCAAAAGAGATAGTGTCTGGGGTCTTAAAGGCTTGAAGGTGAACAAGCGGCCATCTAGCTCAGAAGCAATAAAGGCCACATGGAAGAAGCACACCAGCCGGTGCGATCACGAGGTGCCAAAGGGACCAGGTATAAGGCATCATGCAAAAAAAAGAGAATATATATATATATATATATATATATATATATATATATATATATATGCATGTGTGTATATATATGTATGTGTATATATGTGTGTATATGTGTATATATGTGTGTTTATATATATATGTGTTTATATATGTGTGTACCCTAGTGAATGAAGGGGGAAGTGCAGAGTGGAGACCCAAGGCCCAAGTGTCGACCACTGGAGATCCCCTCATAGAGGGGTTAAGGAGAGGAGATGGGTCCGTCAGGGTGCGATGTAATACCGATGAAGAACACAGCTTTCCCCCAGATCCTGGATGCTTTCTCCCCCCAACTACCATGATCCGAATTTTACCTTGCAGGGCTGGATAGGGCAGAGGTTGTACACTGGTACATATGGGGGCTGGAGGCACAGGGAATAAGGACCAGGGGTGTGAGGGGCAATGCTGGGAGAGTGGAGGGTGAGTGGGTTGAAAGGGGAAACTGATTACAAGGATCCACATGTGACCTCCTCCCTGGGAGATGGACGGCAGAAAATGGGGGGAAGGGAGACTCCAGATAAGGCAAGATATGACAAAATAACAATCTGTGGATTATCAAGGGCTGATCAGGGAGGGGTGAGCAGGGAGGGAGGGGGGGAAAAGAGGACCTGATGCAGAGGGCTTAAGTGGAAAGCAAATGCTTTGAGAGTGATTAGGGCAAAGAATGTAGGGATGTGCTTTATACAATTGATGTATGTATATGTGTGGATTGTGGTAAGAGCTGTATGAGCCCCTAATAAAATGTAAAAAAGAGAAAAGAAAAAAGAGAAAATGATTAGGGCAAAGAATGTACAGATGTGCTTTATACAATTGATGTATGTATATGTATGGATTGTGATAAGAGTTGTATGAGCCCCTAATTAAGTGTTTATAATAAAAAAAAGAATGTCATAGAAAAATGAAATTTAAAACTAATGGGATTTTTCCATGAACTTTCAGAGTCCCAGTGGTGTAGTGGTTGCAAGTTGGGCTGCTAACTGCAAGATTAGCAGTTTGAAACCACCAGCCATTTCTGGGAGAAAGATGAGGCTTTGTATCCCTATAAAGAGTGACAGTTTCAGAAAAGTACAGGGGCAGTTCTACCCTGTTCTATAGGTCCCTATGTATCGACATCAAGTTGATGGTAGGGAGTTTGATTTTGAGTTTGTATGATCGCATTGTAAAATATACTCCTAAAATTGAAAACTCTTTAAAGAATTAAAGAGGAAAAAGGCAATATTTAAAAATACATTTAATTATATTTCATGTGTTAAAAGTACAAAAGTCATGTTTTCTCTCACTGGAACAGATGACATTTTCAGTGAAAGCAATGTGATCAAACATGCTCTTTTTAATTTTCAGTTCAGTTCAAAGGTTTTGTGCTAAGTTCAGTTTATTTTAATACAGGATTTTTAAAGCTGTGACAGCTAAAAAGAAATCTTTAAAAATTATACAGAGATAAATAAATTCAAATTGAAGACATCAGGGTTATTTTTAAACTTGACAATATCTGTTCTATAAAGCTAAAATCTGTATAATTATATGTATTCAATAATAGGTACATGTAAACTTCATGGTCCCACTGCTTACTCATTTCCCAAGAATATATACCAAGTGCCTGAGTGACATGTAGGATAATTGTGTACTTCTGCTTCAGTCTGTTTCTTAAATAGTTGCTATATTTTGCAAACATGTAGACTGCCTCGTAAACTTTGAATTTCAGGTAAATTACAAATACTATTTTAGTCTAAGCCTGGCTTGCTTCCATGCTGATCGGGGCGGGGGGTGTCCTGTGCTACCCCAGTAGGCAATCTCAAAATGAAAAATGGCCCCAGGACATTCTAATTGATAATGTCATCCATTCCAAAAGGGCGAACACTGATTGCGTACCAAGTCAGTGCTAGAGACACATTATCTCAGTTCATCTCTGCAAAAGTCATTCTCACTGCTGTCTAATCGATTCTGACTCTCAGCGACTGTACAGGACAGAGTAAAACCGCTGCATAAATTTTCCCAGACTCTAAATCAGGGATGAGGAACATCCCAATAAGGCCCACAAAATCCTCGAGACCAGCTAACATCACGCACCTCACCAAAGAGCAGCCATCACGTTAAGGGTGAGTTATTTACACCTTTGACCATCTATAGCAGGCGAATTTTTAAGTTGCCAATTTTGTGTGGTCCACAAATGATGCTATAAAGATCCAAGTGACCCTTAGCAGGAACAAAAAGTCTCCCCCCCTCTCTCCCTCCGGAGTGTCTGGTAAGTTTGAACCACCGACCTCACCATTAGCAGCCTAATGTTTAAATCCATGTGCCACCAGGACCCCTTGAAATAGCTATTTAAAAATGTTTTGGAAAGTTTTCTTTTAAGCCACTAAATTTCAGAATCGCTTACTAAGCAGCAATACCAAGAGGCTAGTTCAAGGATTTTGTTGTTCAAATTCTAGAACTACTGAGGAGCAGGCAGATCTCAGAGCTCTTCCTGCTCTTTACAACTGCAGAAATAAATCCTTGGAAGGAATGGGAGTGAGATTGGCAAGAGCAGGCTAACGGGTTTCCCCTGAGTCTGTGTAGAGACTGCAGAACCAGAACCCACAAGCCTTACCTCCTGACCCTCTTGCCTCATTAGCAAGCAAAGACATTTCTGAAAGGACCTGACCGCCCAGGGCTGTGCAGTCCCTCAAATCCACCATCCCCGCACCAGAAAAGGATGTCTTCCTTTCTCTGAACTCAGATGGAGTGCCATCCGGGTCATTTGTGATCTCCATAACATCCTCTGTCAGAGCAAAGGCACCTTCATCCCGGTTGTTTACTTAATGCCAGTCAGAGGTGAGGGCATGATGGACAGAGTGAGTCTGGGGCATCAAGGCCAGTGAAGCAGGGAGGTAGAAATGGATAGCACACAGAGCAATATCCTTGCAAGATTTCCCATGTGCTTCAGCTCAAGGTCTCAGCACCACTTTGCTGCCAGCTCCCTTCCCATAGAGAAGGATGGGCACAGTCTTGCCGCCCTCCTCCCCTTCATGAGCTGGCATCTACCGAGGCAGATGACAAAAGTCATCATTCCTGCTGAGTGCAGGAAGTGGAGGAACATTTCCTGAAAAGTTCATGTCACACAAAAGGCTCCAGCTTGACAAGAGGCGAGGGGATGTCTTCTCCCTTCTTTTCCCAATTAGTCCTTGCCCTTTATTTCTAAGGTGGTGTCAATCGAGTAAGAAACGGATCCAAGTGAATGCAAGGCATGTTTTTGACCAGTATGTAACAGGTGTGTCTGAGTGTGTGCATGAGGCTAAAAGAGGAGTTAAAGCAGTTCTCAACCTTTGGGTCGCGGCCCCTTTGGGGGTCGAATGCTTATGTCACAGGGGTCACCCGATTCATCACAGTAGCAAAATGACAGTGATGAAGAAGCAATGAAAATAATGTTATGATTGGGGGGTCACCACCACAGGAGGAACTAACTGTATGAATAATCTTGGGGAATGGGGTGGGGATGTAGAAAAATCAGAAGATACAGCAGCAAACTGAACAAAGGAAAAACATTTTCTCATGCAATTACTTCTGAATTGTAAAAGGAAGGGGATCCAGAGACAGGCAATAAATAAAATACATAAATCATAAGGCATGTTAGTTAATGATAAGTGACATCGAGACAAATGAAGCAGGAAATGGGGATAAGGAATGCAGCTTGGGGAGGAAAACCATTTGTCATAGAGCAGTTTCCAGATTTTAAGGAGGCCTAGGGGTGGGCTGGCTTACCCTTTGGGCTGCTAACCACAAGGTCAGCCGTTAGGAAACCACCAGCCGCTGAGAGGTAGAACGATGAGGCTTTCTACTCCCTTAACAATGTACAACCTTGAACACCCAAAGGGCAGTTTGCCTGCATCCTAGGTAGCTATGAGTCAGCACTGACTGGAAAGCAGCCCGTTGGGTGTTGATTGAAGCTCACAGAAGTTAGGGAATGCTGTTGTACTAGAGGTTCTGCTAGGGGAGGAGAAGTGTCCTCCATTAGAAATTGTCTTTGGCAGATAGATAAGAATGGAAGCATGAAGGAGCTTTGGTGGCACGGCAATTAAGCGCTGGGTCTTGTGTTAAAAAGTTGGCACTTCGAACCCACAGAGCAGCCCTGGCAGACAAAGAGGTGGCAATCTACTTCCCTAAAGATTTACAGCCTTGGAAACCCCATGAAGGGGTTCCAGTCTATCCTACTGGGTCTCTGTAAGTCAGGATCAATTCAAAGGCAGTGGGTTGGCCTTGGGTTTAGAAAGTGGTCTCAACAAAGTTTTCTTTCCCCAAAGTGTTTGTGGAACGAGGTAGCCTCGGATTATAGGACATCCCTAAATTATCCCTGGGACTTGAGCTCCTTTAGTCGTTCTGCTCTGTTCTCCTAAGATCCTAGTGTCCATCTCAAGCTCGCCTGGGGCCAGAGTGGCTGCCTTTTGTGCCATCACCACACTTGTGTTCCCAGCAGACCTCTTCCTCGTACAGAGACTCCTATAGGTCCAGCACCAGAGAGTGTGTCCGCATCCTGTGGCCCACCTCAGTGTATGTACTTTAGCCACAGAAGAGCTTCTCAGGAAGGAGCCTTGGTGATTCAGGGAGATGAGCACTGGGCTGCTAACCCCAAGGTCAGAGGGTTCAACCCCCCACCAGTTCTTAATGGATTAAATAGTCCACAATATTGTCAGGAGGAAGATGTATCAGACTGTTTCCATAAATAGGTCCAGCCCTGTGGAGAAGTTCTACTCTGTTCTACAGTGTCACTATGAGTTGCAATTGACATAATGACAGTGGATAGGGATTTAATTGTGTCCCTCCCCCCCCCCAAAAAAAACCATGTGTTGAAAATCCTAATTCCTATACCTATAGTTATAGTCCAATTTGGGAAGGGACTTCCTGTGGTAGGTTAACAAAGAAATATTAGCTTAGAGCAGTGTTTTCCTGTGGTATTTATGGTCTCAGTCACCCACAGAAGCAGTTCTACCCTGTTGAATGGGGTCCCTATGAATCCAAATTGACTCCATGGCAGGGAGAGAAAGTTTCCCAAATTGGGCTATACAGCCTGCTGGCTGTGCTGGAACAATCTAGGGATCTACTGGTGAGCTACAGTACAAATATTTTTAATTGCCAGGGGGATCATGTGTTTTTGTGGTTGTTTTTCTGAAAAGGCAGCAGGCAAGTAAATTTCAGAGCCTATGGTCAGGTATATATTGAGTCAATCTATTTTGAGATACAAAAAGGACCAGAATAAGGAAGCATGGAAATATAGGTGTCAGGAAATATAGGTGAAGAACGCCAAGGAGCCAAAGTATGGAAGCTGAAGAGACAAGGGCCTTTGCTCAGAGTCAACGGAGAAAGCCTCCCTCTGGAGCCATTACCCTTATTGGAGACTTCCAGTCTCATAAGTGTAAGAAAAGAAATCCGGGGCTGTTGCAGCTATCCAGTTGTAGTGTTCTGGTACACCAGCACTAAATAACGAAGACTCTCTCCTACCCCATTCAGCCCCTCCAGAAAAGACCCCTCCAACTTCTCTTTGCTTCGATTGACACTAATTGCTATCAGAGAGCCCTGGTGGCATATGGGTTATGTATTGGGTTACAGTTTGAAACCACCAGTTTCTTCATGGGAGAAAGACTGGGCTTTCTACTCCCATAAAAAGTTACCGTCTCAGAAACTCACAGGGGAGAGTTTTGACTCAAGGGTTCTTGGAAGTTTCTATAAGCTCTGTCATCTCTCACCAGTTAGTTAGTTAGTTAGTTAGTTAGTTAGTTAGTTAGTTAGTTAGTTAGTTAATAGCCCATAATTTATCTTTGGGCTTCCATCTTTGTACGCCTACGTTCCATTCACCACACAGGAATCAGAATGATGTTTTAACCATATAATTAGTCACGTTATTTTTCTATGTAAAGCCTCTGGTGGCTTCTCATTGCCTTTTGGATAAAATCCAAACACCTTGCAATGGTCCACTTGTCTCATTGACTCTAGTTAGCATTCCTGTCCTTTACTCAGGCATCCCAGTCATGCTGGATTTGTGTTTGTTGCTTGAAAGCACCAAGATCACTCCTACTGTAAGACTTCTATCTGGAAGTCTTCCAGAAGTGGAAGCATCTTATCAGATCTCCACTAAAATGCTCCTCACCCCAAAAGGTCCTCCCCTGATTTATTTGGTCCCCAACACTTGTCTGTCAGTTTGTTGTACTGTGGTGGCTTGTGTGTTGCTATCATGCTGGAAGCTCTGTCACTGTATTTCAAATGCCCCTAGCCAACAGGGTTGAGCTGAACTTCCAGACTACAAACAGACAACAAAAAAGGACTCCCCATTTCAGAGGAAGGAGCCGCTGAAAACCTTATGCAGAGCTTTGAAGCACTATCAGATCGTGAAGGCCGAATGACTGGAAGCAGAACTTTGTCAGAGACAGTGCCAGAGGGTGGTGCACCTCAGATCAGAGGGCATTCAAAATGTGACTGCGAAGGAGCTGATGCCTCGGTGTGGACTTGACCGTGGTGGCGTGAGTCGGGTAAAGCCTGTGGGGGGCAGAGCCTTTGGGATCTTCATTTGCTGATGGGGCATGATTCAAGGTAAGGAGAAACACCTTCCAAAAAACATGCTAATGGTCAGCACTTGGATTGTGTGAAACACAAATCTGGGAAAATTGGAAGTCATCAAAAATGAAATAGAACACATGACGTTCAATATCCTAGGCATTAGTGAACTGAAATTGATGGGTATTGGCCATTTTGAATCAGATATTAATATAATTTCCCAGGCTGAGAATAACACAATCAAGAGGACAGAGTTGGCATTCACGGTCAAAAGGACATTTCTAAATCAATCATGAAGTACAATTTTGTCTGTGACAGGATTATATCTTTCCACCTTTAAGGAAAGCCAATCAATACAACTGTTATTCTAATTTATGCACCATCCGAAAAAGCTAGTGAGGAAGAAATTGCAGAACTCTATGGATGGCTTCAGTCAGAAATTGACCAAACAATCAAGATACAATGATGATTCTTGGTGATTGGTATGAAAAAATTGGAAACAAAGAGGAAGGAACGGTAGTTTGAAAATATGGACTTGGTAATAGAAATGAAGCTAGAGATTACATGACAGAGTTTGTTAATAGCAAATGCCTTTGTTTAGACAACACAAAAGGTGATTATACACCTGGATTTCTCCAGATGGAAGACACAGAAATCAAACTGACCACATCTGTGGGAAGACATGAGGGAGAAGCTCAACATCAGCAGCTAAAACCAGGCCAGGGTCTGACTGTGGAACAGACCACCAATTGTTCATTTGTAAAATCAAGATAAAGCTAAAAAAAATCAAAACAAGTTCATGTGAGTCGAACGTCAACCTTGAGTTTATTCCATCTGAATTTTGAGAACTTCTCAAGAACAAAATTGATGCATTGAACACTAATGACAGGGGACCTGATGAGCTGTGACGAGGACATTAAAACCATCATTTGTGAAGAAAGTGAAAGGTCATTTAAAAGGCAGGAAAGAAAGGATCAGAGCCTCTGACACTTGCTCTTAATCACAGAGTAGCTAAAGCAGATGGAAGAACAGTGACGTCAAAGAGCCGAAGAAAAATCTTCAAAGAGCAGCTTGAGAAAACAAAGCCAAATATTATAAGGAAATGTGTAAAGAACTAGAATTGGAAAACCCAAAGGGAAGATCACACTCAGCATAGTTTACAAGGAAAGAACCCAAGGAAAATCAAATTCAAGCCTCGAGGTGCCATCTCCATTCTATGGAGAAAATAATGAATGAAGCAGGAAGCATCAAGTGAAGATGCAAAGAATACAGAGTCACTGCACCCGAAAGAACACGTCAGCATGCCACCAGTCCCTGGAGAAGGACAGCATGCTTAGTTAGGTGGAGGGACAGTGACAAAGAAGCAGGCCCTGGAGGAGCTGGACGGACACAGTGGCTGCTACAATGGGCTCAAACATAAGAACAATTGTGAGGCTGGCGCAGCACCCGGTGTTTCCTTTGTTGTAAATGGGGTCACTATGAGTCAGAACTGACTTGACGGCACCTAAGAGCAACATCAGCTTGGCATATCCCACTTAAGCAAGTTCGAAGAAAAATAATTCTTAGCAAAGAATGACATGGTACTGCTGGGTACTACGCCCTCTGCTCTGTCTCAATGGCTGACCTAGAAAATGTGACTGTATTTGTATATTCATGAATCCTTTTGAGAATTCTCAGAAGTAGGGATTCCCAGGTCAGAAATCATTGCCCCAAGTCACACTATAAGGTGGTGATGTGTGATTATGATTCAAGACCTCCAGCAACCCTGTAAGTCTCCCTAAAACCAACTTGAGAGGTACAGATCTATATTTGGGGCATCTTAGAGCCAAAATGTTTCTCTATAACCATTCTTCTGTCTTGCATGTCAACTGAAGTAACAATCCAATCAATTTCAAACATAGATTGCATCGTATTCCAATTTTCTTGGGTGAAACCAAGACTGCTATGTATTCACAAAACCTCATTTTTCTCCTTCCTGGGCATATTGATGGCTTGTATAGGAAGGGCCTGTCATGGAGTTCTGGACAATGAAATGTGAGTGGACATGATCTATACCTCATGCAGAAAAAGGAAGTGAATCTCCATGTGACTGAGTGGAGGGGACGCCCCCTACCTGATCTGACATGAGCAGGAAATAACCTCTCATTGTATTAAGCCACGGTAATCTTGAGAATGGTTTGTTATGACACTTACCTATCGTGACTTACACAGAGGAATAAAATAAAGGCCCTGTGATAATAACTTTAAATTTTCATAGAGAACACCATTCATATATCTGCAATCTCAGCCATTTTAGGCTGTTAGAAATTGTCATTTTAACATCAGTCGGTGACTAGCAAAAAGCTAGCAGCTTCTTAAATGACATAAACACACTGTATTTGCTTTGCAAGTGCTGGAAATGTTTCTAAGTAAAACAGAAAAGAAATATTTTAACAGGCTGCCTTGGAGAAAACGCTCAACATAAAGAGACCAAAAATGTTGTTCAAAAGGGGAACAACCCAATATGCTCCCAGGCTTTAATTAAGGAACATCCAGAGTGGAGAAAAGGTGCTGGACTTTTTCTGAAACCGAAAGGAGAAATTCCTGTGAGGGTAGGATACTATTTAGTTGTCATTTAATGGCAATTTCTCTAAAAAAAAATTTTTTTTTAAACTAAGAAAATTATCCAGTCTTTATTGTGAACTTGACATTGATAGGATCAAGCTATCCCATGCTTATTTGGTCACCCTGTGTACTCAGCTCATGTAATCCTCTCAGAGAATCGGAAGATGAGCCTGGACGATTTTCTGTGGAATCTGTTTTTCATACGTTGATGACTTCTCCATATATTTAATAATAATACAGCATCATCAGCATATATTAGAGTTGACAAAAAAGCTTTCACTTCCATTACCAAAAGTTATAATGCTTCATCAATACTTTGAAAACTCCATTTTTAGACCAGAGGATGTACACTGGTACAGATAGGAACCGGAAACACAGGGAATCCAGGACAGATGATCCTTTCAGTACCAGTGGTGAGAGTGGTGATACCGGGAGGGTGGAGGGAAGGTGGGGTAGAAAGGGGGAACCAATTACAAGGATCTACATATAACCTCCTCCCTGGGAAATGGACAACAGAAAAGTGGGTGAAGGGTGACGTTGGACAATGTAAGACATGACAAAATAATAATTTATAAATTATCAAGGGTTCACGAGGGAGGGGGTGGCAGGGAGGGAGGGGGAAATGAGGAGTTTATATTAAGGGCTCAAGTAGAAATCAAATGTTTTGAGAATGATGATGGCAACAAATGTGCTTGACACAATGGATGGATGGATTGTGATAAGAATTGTATGAGCCCCCAATAAAATGATTTTTTAAACTCCATTTTTCCCTGTATTCCATGTGTGGCATTCATAAAATGATAATTTCCAGCTCCCTAATGTTCCCTGGACTGCAACAGCCCTAATAGCTAATTATATACAGCAGTTCATATGCATCAGAAGGTATTGTATTTGTAAGGTGTTGGTGAATTTTACAAGAACAAAAAGGTGTATCTCTAACAAAAAAAAATTAACTCAATATTTTTTAAATGACACTCACTGCATTTCCATAGTTCCTGTTTTCAAAAGCCTCTGTTAAATTTTTCACTTTCAATATATACCAGTCTCTTGTTCAGTAATAACAAAGTTCTTGGTTCTCAGCCTCTAGGTTCCAATCCATGGCCTACAGATGTTTTAAATAAAGCAGAAGTATAGAAAAAACAATGAATGTTGACATGAAGGCTGATGTTTTCTGATTTGTGTTTATTTGGATTTTTGAAACTTTTCTGCACTGACCGTGAATCATGTGTAGCTAGAAAAGGGGTAAGAGTAAACATCAAAAAGAAAGCACAACGTTCACCAACTGAGTATCTAGTAAATACTGTTCTCTGTGGGTGGGTTTTGCCTTATTTTGGTTAGCGTCCTCTCGTGTCAACTTCACATGCAAAAGGATAGAGACAGCAAACTGTACTGTGCTGAGCAGAATTATGCCGCCTCCTCCTGGGAAGACTGTTTAGAAATGAACATCTTTTTGAGGCACCTGTTTCCTTTCACCAGGGATGACAGATCAAGTTTGATTGAGAGAAATGTCAATGGTGTCATGAGGCAGATGGATTAACTTTCTAGTCTTTCTTTCCTGACAGTAAATCTCAAGGCTTAGTCCTATGCTTAGCAAAATATTTTTAGAAATATCATTTTTTTGATGGAGATGATGCATTTTACTACTTCTTGGAGCCAATCGTTGATCCCTATGACTGCGGTGTTAGGTAGGCCGCACAAATCTGTCAGGCATCCTTTCCTCATCCACGAATACATCAACGCCAGAGCAGTCAAGAACAGGGAAAGGCCGATTCCAACAAGGTAGCCAATAAGGAGTTGTTTTTCACTTTATTGACAGCATTTCCTCTCGCTTTTCAGTCTAATTCGTTTTGCAATTCCCTCTTGAGAAATTCTCTCACGGAATGTATTCTAGTATAATATAAATGTTCTCATAAGGTATTTTGAGTTCTGGAAAAAATCTCTATTAGCCTCAAATCATCCGGAGTAAATTTTAAGATGATACGGCAAGTAATAAAATATAAGCTCCTTGCCTTTATCACATTCAAAGACACACAGGTGTTTATAAATATGTGTAATCTAAAGTATAATATGAAATAACACACCTATAGATCACATATATGCAATGTGTCTGCATATATCAACAACCCCCAAAGCCTCTGCCATTTATCGATTCTGACCCACACCAACTCTACAAGACTGAATAGAGCTGTCTCTGGGGGTTTCCAAAGCTTTATGTCATCTTTATGTCAGTAACCCAGTAACCTGCCACCGCTTTCTTCCTCAGAACACTTGGAAAGTTCAGGCCACCAATCTCGCAGTGAGCAGTCAAATGCTTAGCCTCACGTCACGCCACCAGAGCTCCATACACAGGTGTGTGCATGTCTATCTATATGATATGCTTTTGTTAGGTGCCACTGAGTCCATTCTAACTCATAGTGATGCTGGGCATCACAGACGGAAACACTGGCCAGTCCTGCGCCATCCTCACAATTGTTCCTAAGCCTGAGCCCATTTTTGCAGCCACTGAGTCAATCCATCTCATCGAGAGCCTTCCCTTTTTCAATTCCCCTCCACTTTGGCAAGCCTGGTGTCCTTCACCAGGAAGTGGTCTCTCCTGACAACATATCCAAAGTCTGTAAGATGAAGTCTAGCCATCCTTGCCTCTAAGGAGCATCTGACCATACTTCTTCCAAGACAGATTTGTCTATATGTTGCAGTGAAGGAAAATTGCTTGATATGGCTCTTTTATCCATAATCTTTGTAACTTCTACATAGTAAATGGATGGGAGTGTGTAAATAAGGTTCAGAAGACTCTAACTTGGAGATTGGCCTGTTTGTCATTCTATTGGGTATGTAATAGTGAGCTATCTACTTCAGAAGCAGGGAGAGGAATCCCAAGACCAACCAGAAAGAAGAGTCACCGGTAGAGAGAGAGAGAGAGAGAGAGAGAGAGAGAGAGAGAGAGAGAGAGAGAGAGAGAGAGCATGTGCGAGATCCTGCCTAAAGTGATGGGGACAGCAAAGGAACCAGAGGCCACCAGATTAGAAGGTAAAGCAGCAAGTGGGCTTCCTCTCCTATGGTGGCAGAGGCCAAGGGACCAAGGGACTCAAAGGCCAAGGAACAGAGAAACAGATGAGCTAGTATTGTTGAGCAGAGGTAATGGAGCTAAGAGAACTGTATCTTTACCTATGGCAGTTAGATTCTATGTTAATTTGATGCTACCTGTGTGGAGGTCGGGGTGGAATCCAACCTGCCACTCAAGTGACATCCTGATGACACCGTGGTAGCATGGTCTTTTTATAAAAGGGAAACTGGGGACTTTTCCCTTTCTTTCTCTGGATATCACTTGATTGACATAAAATCTCTAATCTTCCTGCATCCTCCTTCACCTGATAACACAGAAAGGTAAAGTGGGGCCACCCCTGGAGGCAGGCACAGAGTCCCAGCAAGCAGGGTTGCCCCAGGTAGATCCTCCAACCTTGAAAGCTGCTGGCCCTCTTCCAGGTTTCCATTGATCTTAGAGTCACCCAACCCTACACACACGAGCCTCTAATCTCCCTGCATTCCACGTCCCTTTTCTCTGCCATCAGCCTGCAGCTACATGAATCTGAAGTGGGCTCCAGCTAGAATCGAACCCATGGACTTTAGTTGGACTGAGCTGGGGTGCCTTCTTGATGTAAGATTAGTTCTTGAAATAAAGCTCTTTCTTATACATGTATGAAATGTCACTAGATTTGTTCGGCTTGACAACCTAACAGCATACTTCACTAATAAACCCTCCTAATCGTGAGTATCATCTGAGTTCTGGCTGCTGCTGCAATGAATTATTGAACGCAGCCAAGGAGCAGAATATCATGAGAGGGCTAAGTGGTATTAGAATAAGGCACATAAAAATGGTCGATGAAGGAATATCTGGCTTTTGCCTTGTAGCAATCAGCATTGGACTGGTGTGGACTTGGCTTCTTCTTCTCATTTCAATAACCAAAGGAGATCAAAGGTGACCCCCATTCCATTTCCACAGATGTGTATGTGTTCATATGCATACGTGTATGTACATGTATGTACTCACGTGGGGGCACGGCTTCCAAATGTGTGGAAAAATGAAATTATAAAAGAATTGGAGTTTTCATGAACTTTTTCAAGGCCCTGCACATACCTATAGACCAATATTTATTGGTTAACTTCTAAAATTCTTATATTCCTATCTTTAAAACATTAATTTTCTAATATACACGTTTTGAATACAGTTCAAGCTGAAGAAAGTTAAAACAAGTCCACAAGAGCCAAAGTATGACCTTGAGTATACCCACTGCCAAAAACTCGATTTGAACCCATAATGGCCCTATAGGATATGGTAGAACTGTCCCTATGGGTTTCTGAGACTATAACTCTTTCTAGGGGCAGAAAGCTCCATATTTCTTCCAAGGAGCAACTAGTGGTTTCAAACTGCTAACCTTGAAGTTAGCAACCCAAGGCATAATCACTAAGTCCCTGGGGCTCCTGACCTTGAGTATATCCCATACCACCTCAAGAAAAAAATTTCATGCACTGAACACTAGTGATGGAAAATCAGACACATTCTGGGATGGGATCTAGAACACCATACAAGAAGAAAGTAAATGTCATTACAAAGCCAGGAAAGAGAACGTCTGGAAAGATGAGAGCCTAGACAAATATGCTGCACCCACCCTGCACAACAAAGGTGTGCAGTGGGGAAAATATGTGGAGGAAGAACCTGGTACCATGATCTCGGAGGAAAGGAAGATAGGTAAGGCAACAGAGAAAATTACAGGGTGGAACCCACAAAGAAAGAATGGAAGAGTGACTGGCCCCCTACCTAGTGCATCCAGAGGCTGGTTGCAACTCCCCTCGCCCTTCCCCCTATCCTTAGGATGTTTGCAAGAGGAGTCAATCAGATGAGAACACCTGGTAGCATGGGAGGCGAACAAAGAGGGGACAGGATCATCCTGGGCTCCTCATAACTTCCCAGTTCCTAGAGGAGATGCAGGCCCGGACATCTGTGCACCAGAGACACCGATTTCCCACTGGGCTTTGGTCCTCTGCTCTGGTAGAGGCTCCAATGCCCTGTAGTTCAGTTCGCTGGGGCAAAAAGTAGCTGCACAACTGGTGAATTGGCTTGGATTTGGGCAGGAGTTTTTCCTCTTGTTTTAATAAACTAACAGCACTGCCATAAGAGGAGTAGAATCATCCCTAATATACACACTTCCTGGCAACTAGAGAAGTCAGTTTCAGGACAGGGGTCTTGATAAATCGCAACAGCTAGTTCTAGCTTTGGATTTTGTTTCTCTAGGTTTTCAAGTCCTCCTCCCTCTCCTCCTCCTTCTTCACTAAACCATCAGAGGACACAGGACACAACAGAGGTGAAATCATCCCTAACTCCCACAGCTCCTTGGTGGCCAGTAAAGTGACCACTCTCCACCGCTACACACCCATGACAACACTCGTACTGTGCCTATGCTGACCAGGACCTTGATAAGCATGCACTGATGACTGAAGAGGAAGCTGCTGCTGAATCTGGCCTGAGTATGTGTGTATGTTTCTCTGTGCATGCATTTGCTTGTTTTGGTTTTTTTTGTATTTTGTTTTTATGATTCATTTATCGCTCCATCTGATGTGCTCAAATGTCCTCACATGACTTCGTTCTTCCAGCAGCTAAAACTAGGGGCCAAGAGCAATCACACCTTTCATGACTGCATGATGAAAAGTTACCTAGAAACAAGTATAAGAACAATGCAATATATCTAAAGATGACAGACAATTTCAAGTCACACAAGGAAACTATATAAAATGGTGCAAATAAGGTACAGAGCCAAAGATCATTCTGTAGAAGAAAAGGCATTGGATCTACTGGACCAGAAATTCAGGATGATTCTTAGGTACTTTCAATGGATGGGAAAGTTCTGGAAAAGCTATGAAGAAAAAAATAGAATAACTCAGGAAACCATTGTAGGAACAATATGACAAAATAAATTAAAAATCAGAAACCATGTAAGTATAGTATTAAGATACTGGAATTACAGAACACTTTGAAAGAGCAAAGCAATAGAATTGATGCAATGGCAGAAGAAATTAGTGAGCTTGCAGATAAATCTCTCTATACTTACCGGTAAGAATGATCCATAAACAGAGGGGGGCGACCTGAGCAGTCTAAGAATTAGGTAGGACATTAGCAAGACAACACACCTTCTAGGAATTCCAAAACAGGAAGGAAAAAGAGGGTGAAAAAAATAGTCCAAGAAAATTGCTGGAAAGAAACTTCCCTGTCATCAGAAAAGAAGAGAAAATACCCATTCAAAAAACTGAAAGACTTCAAACACAGTAGACTCAAAAGAAAAGTAAAATATTTCATAATCAAACTTCCCAATGTCAGTGACAAAAACAATCATCCCGAGAGCAGGTTTGGGGGGGGGGGGCGGGAAAGTTACCTACAAGGGGGAACCAATAAGAATAATATTAGAATTTTCAGCAGAAACCATGCAGGTTCGGTTTCCAATATGTTCTGCTTTCCTTCTGATAGAGTTTTTCTTTTGTCTTGTCTGGTCATTGTTGTTGGGGTTTTTATGCTTCCTGATAAGCTTTCTATGATTTTTGCTATATGAAATCCAGACTAGGTTAATCTATAGAGACAGTAACTGAGTTAATAATTACCTAGGGTCATGGTAGAGGGTAATGGAACAAAATAGGGAGTTCACAAAATGAGTACAAGAAACAAGAAAATGTTCTGAAGTTGATGTGATGATGACTGCACTACTCTTAATATTAATAATTAATAATGATTAAATTGTGTTATATGTGAAGTATATGCCAACAAAGCTTTTTTTAAAAAATAAGCTATGCAGGAAAGAAGGCAATGATGTGACATATGTAAAACTTTGAACAGAAAATGCCATCAACAATCGTATATTCAGAAAGATTATCCCTCAGATATAAGGGAGATATGAAGGCATTTCTGGATGTATTAGTCTGGATACTTTAGAGAAACAAATCCACAGAAACTCATGTATAAGAGAGAGTTTGATATAAAGAGTAAGTGCGCATCAAGAAAACATCCCAACCCAGTGCTGGCCAAGCCCACAAGTCCAACATGAGCCCACCTGTCCGACACAAATCCACAAAGTCCTCCTCCATCTCACAAAACACACGCAACAATGCTGACTGCAGGAGGAAAGTGGAGTCAGTGAATGTGTAAACATCTCTGCACTGGCAGGGGTCTCCCTCCATACAGCTGCTCCAGCACCCAGGGCTGCATTGAGGTAGGTCCATGTGGCTCTCCTCAGGGATGTCTTGCAGGAAGTAAGCCTTGCTGGCTGAAGCAGGGAACTGGTTATGGCAGCTGCACCCTGATCTGACCATCATAAAACAAGAGGCCGGAGAACTAGAAAGGCTAGGCTCATGGAGCCATTTATCTCTCCACCTTTCAATTAACCCCACATGTGTTTATTGGCCATGTTGACACAATAAACTTTGACTAACTCACCAGAGAACCAAAAGCCCTACACACACACACACACACACACACACACACAACAAAATAGTACTACAGAAAACCAAAAGAAGTCTGTATAAATGGAGGAATATACTATGTTCACAGATAGAAAGACTTAACATTATGAAAATGTCAATACTTCCCAATGCAATCTATAAACACCATACAATTCTAATCCAAATCCCAGCACCATTCTTTAAAGATATGGAAAAAGTAATCACCAACTTTACGTGGAAAGGAAAAAGGCTCAGGTTAAGTAAAACACTACTAAAGGAGAACAGCAAAGTTATTCAACAAACATAGCCTCTCACTTTCAAACATCCAAACCTAGTACACAGCCATGGTAAAAACTACACAGGAAATAGCCTCTGGTGAACTCCCTTGCTTCACAACTGAGGGATGGGAGGAAAGTTGTGACTAAACAGAGTGCATCGGAGAGATGAGTATAGAAGATCTAAGGCATAAATCTGACTCAAACAGTTAAAACCTTGTCAGTTGATCCCCCTCTGGTTCAAGCTGGACCTGGTCTAGTTTGCAACATTTCCTGTATATTTGCTTTGTTTGTTGTTGATTGTTCATATTAGGGTGTATCTCAAATGTGTTCTGTTGTTGGAGGCCACCCTCTTGAAGTTAAATGTTTTTCTGTGTTGTGGGGTATGAAACCCAGGATTTATGAACCTAAAGGGACAGCAAGTAAAAGAAGGTTTTTGGTTTTGTTTTTTGAGGCGGATGGTGTACAGTGGGGAGGGACAGAAGTGAGACAATGTTAAGGAATCCAAGAAGAAAAAGGATGTTTAGAAACTGACTGCAGCAGCAATTGTGTTGGTTAATTAAACACCACTAAAGGAGAACTGCTTGACATGATTGAACTGTGGAATGAAGTGATATCTGTATTAACACCCAATTCATAATACATTTGAAAAGAGGGAGAGAGAGAAAATAAAAGACCACCCAAACAGTAAAAAGAGAACTCAGACTGGTAAAATTGTTGGCAATGATTTATCAAACAAGTGATTAGTCTCTAAAATCTACAGAAATGTAAACATCTCACCAAGAAAAGATCAATAATCCAATTTTAAAATTAGGAAAGACAAGAATACACAGTTCAGCAAAAAAGACACCCAGGTGGCCAACAAATATTTGAAGAAATGCTTGTGGTCACCAGCCATCTGCAAGGTGCAAATCAAAATGCTGAGATCAACCTCACCCCAGTGTTGACAGTAAAGTTAACAACAAAACAGAAAATAAGCTTCATACACTGCTAGTGTGACTATAATAGTATATCCAATATGAAAGGTGATATGGTGCTTCTTCAACAATTGAGAACAGAAATTCCATATGACCCAGCAGGTGTGTGACTTGGTATATATTCTGCAGGGGAAAAAAGCAAGAACAAACCGTAACAAGAAGAAGGAATAGTCTGTATACCTTAGAGGTCAGCCACTGAAACCTTTATGAATAACAGCAGCACACTGTCATTTAGAATGCCAGAACACGAGCCCCACAAGTTGGGAGGCACTCAAACTATGACTAGGGAAGAGCTGCCTCCTCAAAGTAGAGTTGACCATAATGATATGGGTGGGGTAAGTTTTCAAAAACAACATTTGCGGACAGGGTGTATGGTAGTTAGGTGCTTTTACGTCAAATTGAAGATGAATGAAAGTCTAAGGGTGAAATCTAACCTTTCAATCGGGTCACAGCCTGATGATGCCTCCTTGGGGTGTGGTCTTCTTATAAGGAGGACCCTGGGGACCTCTTTTTCTGTCCCTTCATCTTGCTTGCTCAGACTCTGCCACCGACCCTGAGAGCTGCCCGAATCCTGATATATTTCCACCAACCTAGGATCCACATGACTCTGCACCCACCAGCATGTGAGCTTCTGTATCCTGCATCATTGCATGCAGCTACAGTAGTCTGAAGAGGGTCTTAAAGACTAGTATCAGACTTATGGACTTGAGCTGAACTGAACTTGCATGCCTTCTTCATATATAATTACTTCTTCACATAAACCTCTTTTTTATACATAGATGAGTATCACTAGAGTTGTTTCTGTAGACAACCCAGCATTACATACCAAAAGAAGGAATAGCTGCAAATATACAATAATCCAAACATGGAGTATACAAAACATGAAACTAGGAAAACTGGTAGTTGTCAAAAACTGAAAAGAAATGCATAAAGATCAATATCCTACATATACACATTAACGAGCTGAAATTGGCTGATACTGGCCATTTTGAATCAGATTAACATTTTTTCCTATGCCAGGAATGAGAAATTCAAGAGGTATTGCATTCATTGCAAGAAGAATATTTCAGGATCTCTCTGGAAATACAATGCTTTCCTATGATAGGATAATATATTCATAGGAGGAAATCCGACTAATGTAACTGTTATTCAAATTCAATGCACCAACCACTAAATATAGTATTGAAGAAACTGAAGTTCCCTACCAATCGCTTCAGTCTGAAATGGATCACACATGAAATCAAGGTGCATTGATGATAATTACTGATTAGAATGCAAAAAGTTAGACACAACGAGGAAAGAACAGAAGTTATAAAATATGGCTTTGGTGATAGAAAAGAAGCTGGAGATCATTGATGGAATTTTGCAATACCAATGAGGCTCTCATTGCAAAAATATTTTTCCACAACATACATGGCAACTGTATGTAGGAACCTCAACAGATGGAGGTCATAATCAATTGCTCATATGTTTGAAGATGAAGAAAAATGAAGAAAATTAAAACAAGTCCACAAGAACCAACATAAGAGGTACAGTATGGTGCCCGGCCATCAAAAGATATAGCTTCTGGGGTCTTAAAGGCTTGAAGCTAAACAAGCAGCCATCTAGCTCAGAAGCAAAAAAAAAAAAAAAAAAAACCACATAGATGAAGCACACCAGTCAGTGTGATCACAAGGTGTCAACAGGATCAGTTATCAGGCATCAAAGAATAAAATATCAAATCATTGTGAATGAGGGAGAGTCCAGGTTGGGGACCCAAGAACCATCTGTAGGCAACTGAACATCCACTTACGGAAGGGTCGTGGAGAGGAGATGAGCCAGTCAGGGGGCAATGTAGCAACAATGAAACATACAACTTTTTCCTCTAGTTCCTAAATGCTTCCTCTCCCAACCCACCCCCCACTATCATGATCCCAATTCTAACTTACAAATCTGGCTAGTGCAGAGGATGTACAATGGTCCAGATAGGAACCAGAAACATAGGGAATCAATGATAAATGATCCCTTCAGGATCAGTGCCAAGAGTGGTGATACTGGGAGGCTTGTGTGAGGGTGGGGTGGAAATACAAGGATCTACATATAACCTCCTCCTTGGAGGATGAACAACAGAAAAGTGGGTGAAAGGAGACGTCGGGCAGTGTAAAATATGACAAAATAATAATTTATAAATTATCAAGGGTTCATGGTTATTGAAGTAGTTAAATGTGTAAACCTGGCTGATAAACACAGGTGGGGTTAACTGAAAGACGGAGAGATAAATATCTCAGTGAGCCTCACCTTTCTAGTTCTCCGGTCTCTTGCTCTTTGATGGTCAGACCAGGGTGCAGCTGCCTTAGCTAATTCCCTGCTTCAGGTGGCAAGACTCACTTCCTGCAAGACATCCCTGAAGAGAAGCCACATGGACCTACCTCGATGCAGACCTGGGTGCTGTAGCAGTCATGTGGAGACCCCTGCTAGCTAGATGTTTACACATTCACTGACTCAGTTTTCCTCCTGCAGTTGGCATAATAGTGTGTGTTTGGTGAGAAAGAGGACTTCTTTGTATATTGGTGTTGGACATATGGGTTAATGGGTTAATGTTGGACTTGTGGGCTTTGGCAGCACTGGGTTGGGATGTTTTCTTGATGCGCACTTACCCTTTATATAAAACTCTCGCTTATACATGAGTTTCTGTGGATTTATTTCTCTAAAGTAGCCAGACTAACATAGTCATCAAGGGTTCTTGGGGGTGGGGGCGGGGAAATGAGGAGCTGATGCCAGGGGCTTGGGTGGAGAGCAAAGGTTTTGAGAATGATGAGGGCAACGAATGTACAGATGTGCTTTACACAAATGATGTATGTATGGATTGTGATAAGAGTTGGATGAGACCCCAATAAAATGATTTTTCTTTAAGAGGTAGAGTATATATCAGCTGAAGCAAGAGACCATTATTAAGAACAGATTTACCACATTTGACACTAGTGACAGAAGAACTGATGAGCTGGGAGTTGACATCAAGAAAGCGAAACATTACTAAAAAGACAAAGAAAGAAAGAATAGTACAAAGTGGGTGTCAGAGGAGACTCTAAAACATGCTCTTGAATGTAAAGTTGCTAAAGCAAATGGAAGAAAGATGACAAAGTAAAGGCGCTCACCTGAAAATCCCAAAGGGCAGCATGAGAAGACCATGTCTTCTAATGAAATGTGCAAAGACCTGGAGTTAGAAAACCAAAAAGGAAGATACACCTAATATATAGCTCAAGTTTCAAGAATTAAAGAATGCTAAGCCTCAAGTTGCAATACTGAAAAATTCTACTGGCAAAATATTGAATGATGCAGGAAATCTCAAAAGATAATATGAAAAGGAGACACAGATTCCCTGTACTCAAAGTAACTGGTTGACATTTGACCATTTAAAGAGGTAGCACGTGATCAAGAACCAATGGTCTTAAAGGAAGAAGTCCTACCTGCATTGAAGGCCCAATGCTCCAGGAATTGACAAAATAGCAATTGAAGTGGATCAACAAGCTGATAGAGTACTGGAAGCACTCACTTATCTGTGCCAAGGAATTAGGAAGACAGCTACCTGGCCAACCAAGTGGAAGCGATCCCTATTTCTGTCCATTCCAAAGAAAGGTGACCCAACATAATGGGAAAATTGCCTAATAATATGGTTAATATAAGTTGCATGTAAAATTTTGCTGAAAATAATTCAACACTGATTGCAGCCGTATTTTGACAGAGAAATGCCAGAAATTCAAGTCGGATTCAGAAAAGAGCATGATACAAAGGACATCATTGCTGCCATCAGTTGGATCTTGACTGAAAGCAGAGACGACCAGAAAGATGTCTGTTTCTGTTTGATTGACTGTGAGGAGCCATTCAACTTCATGGAACATAAACTCAGAATAGCCCTGAGGAGAATGCGAATTCCAGCAGACTCCATTGTGCCCGTGCAAATCCTGTACCTGGATCAAGAGACCGTTGCCCAAATAGACAAGAGACAACAGAGTAGGTTAAAATAAGGAAAGATATGTGTCAAGGTTGTATCCTTTCATTATGTTTTTCAATCTATATGTTTAGTAAATAATCTAACAAACTAGACTATATGAAGCAGACCATGGCATTGGGATTGAAGACAGGCTTTAATAAGCTGTGATATGCAGAAGACACAATTTTGGCTTTGTGAAAGCTAGAACTTAAAAGCACTTGCTGGTGAAGATCAAGGACTGTAGCCCTCAGTAAGTGTGTTAGACAGGGTTCTCTATGAATTTGTTTCTCTAGTCTAACTGGACTAACACAGTATGGATTATAACCCAATGTAAAATTAAACAAAATCCTCACAACTGGACCCATAGACAAGCTAAATGGAGAAAAAAAAAGAAGTTGCTAAGGTTTCCATCTTGCTTGGATCCACAATCAATGCTCATGGGCACAGCAGTCAAGAAATCAAAAGATGTATTGCATTTGATAAATATGCTGCACAAGACCACTTTAAAGTGCTGAAGAATAAGGATGTCACTTTGAAAACCCAGGCGTGCCTGACCCACACCATGGTATGTTCAATCAGCGCACATGCATGTGAAAGGTAGACGATGAAGAAGGAAAAGAAGCAGCGATGCATTTGAATGATGGTGTTGAGAAACACTGAAACTACCTGGACTGCCAGAACAACACAGAAATCTGTCTTGGAAGAAGTACAGCCAGAATGCTCCTTAGAAGCCTGGATAGCAAGACTTTGCCTTGCTACTTTGAACATGATAATAAGAAGGACTAGCCCCTGGGAAAGAGCATCATCTTTAGCAAAGTAGGAGGTCAGTGACAAAGAGGAAGGCCCTCAAGGATTGACCTGCTGGCTACCACAATGGACGTCACAGGATAGGGCGGTATTTTACTGCTGCATACAGGGTCACTATGATTCAGAACTGACCCAACAGCACCTAACAACAACAGTGGGTGCGAGGGGAGGGGAGGGGAAGGGAAGGGATGCAACTGACCGGTGGATAGACAGATGTTAGCATGGGTGAAGGAGAAGAGAGTGTACTGCAAGAAGGGGATGAGTGGGAGAAGGTGGGAGGAAACCATTTGGAGGTTTACTTGGTAAGTTTCAGTTGCTGAATGCAAAGTTGATGATCTGTTAGGGAAACCTTCATCTAATTCACAATGAAGAGTTTTCTGCCCCATAAATAACAACTCCAGCCTACCATATATGTGCTATTTTCAAACTCCCTATCCCTTTTTATAACATGCATTGCCCAGTTCTGTCTTTGTGAATGAATATTATTGGAAGTTTTACCCTATCTCCCACACCCGTTACTAGCATAAATACTGTCCATTCACCTAAACTGGTAATCTGTACAAATCAACAACCTATGTATTTTAGTCTAAAAACCTGTCCTATATGTGAATGCTTTCCTTTTGCCAGCATTGTTTTAAATTCTAGGCCAGAGGTCCGCAAACTGAAGCTTCCAGGTCATACATGGCTCTGAAGTAAAATTCAAAGTTTTACAAGGATATTATTCAGATTATGGTGGTTTCATTTGTTTTATATACATATATGGATATATATATATGGCTCTTGAATAATTTTTAATTTGTTGTGAGGGGAAGGATTGGCTCTTCCAATCCCTATTCAATACCATTGGCTAAATTCATGGCAATATCAATAGAACTACTTTATGCCCCATGGAGATAATTTATGTCCTTCAACAAAATAATAATGATGTCTTTAAAGTGAACTAGGGGCACATATAAACCATAGCTATATAAATGGATTTTGACCTCACACTTAATTGTAGCCCTAACCTAAGAAGAATTAGTTCTTATGATAAGGCCCTGCTCGTTATCTACCCCCATGAAGAGATCACTGAAGGTATGGATGCTATAGCAAAGTGTGGTGAAAAAAGGAGATGGTACCTAGGTATGGGGGGGGAGGGAGTGTCTGGGATCTTAATGGCTTGTCTTAAAACAAGCAGCCATCTAAATGAGGCATCAGCTAAGTCCACTCAGAATATGTACACCACCATGTTTGATCGAAGAATCTTAAATAATAAAATCCAAACCCAGAGAATAGTATTAGATCTTAAATTATAAACACCTAATTTGCAAAAGACTGTGAATGACACTTAAAGCCCTCTGACCATGACCAGAGACGAGAAAGCTGTTATCAGACAGAGTACATTGCAGAGTAGATGACTGCAGTTGTACTTCAGTCCAAACGTGACACCTTATCATTGATCTCGCTCTGGATCCCCAGATTTTAATACTTTCTGGGGTTTTTTTCTATTGAAGTTTTCCCTCTGTTTCATCCTCTCACTCTTCTTGGCCTGTTTGTGTTCTGTCAGGATTTCGTATGTCTTCTGTATATCAATCCCAGATTTGGTAAACCTATACAGACAGCAACTGGATTAATAGATTCGAAGGGTCCAGGAGGCTGGTAAGAAATGTGGAGTTAGCAACGAGTACAAGGAAGAAGAAATATACTGGACTTGATTGTGGTAATGGTTACATAACTCGTATGAATGTGATTGAACTATTTGTAGCAGTTACAAATTATTGAAATGTGTGATATGTGAAATATATGTTGGTGAAACCGTTAAAATGGACAAACTAAATAATTTTTTAGAAAATAATGATGAGACCAAAAGGGATGTCACAAGAGATTCATAAACTTGTTATTCTATCTAGAGTAAAGTGAATGAAAGACAAGGCGAAGTAAGAGCACTAAACTGATTATAATAGGTGGCTGAAGAAGACACAGTATTCTAATGACATGTGCAATGACTGTAGTTCAACTAAATTGGAAGTACATGCTTGATAATTCCCAAACTGAAATATTGAAGGAAAAAAATGTAAGCATCGTTACAATATTCTGTGGACAAAAGACTGAATGCCACAGTATCAAAAGAAGATCGAAGGAATACACAGTATCACTATTATAAAAAGAGAAGAATCGGTTTTCCCAGTAAAAGAAAACATTCTCTGAGGGTTACCAGGGGTTGGTGGGGGAGGGAGAAGAAGGAGAAGCCACGGGCCACAGGGTAGCAAATGTTAAAAGGTGTGAAGTGACAGCAATAAAAAATAAAAAGGGGGTTACAAGAAAATGATGGAAGCTGGGGAAGACAGAGATTTTCCAGAGTTAAAGTCCACAGTCAGATACACAATTTTGCAATAGTGGTGATCTGTGAGTTCCTGCTTGGATAGACACGAAGGCTGGACAGGCAGGAGTGGGAAAGAGGGAGTATGTCTACTCATAAATATATATAGGTATGACAAAGTGTATTTGTATATGTGTATTTACTTTTGCTGCAAATATCTCCATGAATGTGGTGGAGCATACAGGTGACAATGTTATGAAAACTTCTTAGACATAATCCAACACCTGAGGAAATGGCTCAGTAGCTGGGTCTGGATGATTAGGACCTCAGTCTCAGGGGCACGAACATCAATTGGCACCACAGTTTAGAGAAACAATGTTCTATGTCCTACTTTGGTGAGTAGTAATGAGGGGTGAGGGTCTTTAAAGTTAATGAGCAGTCATCTAAGCTTCAACTATTGGTTTCTCACCATCCAGAGGAAAGAAGAAATGAGTCCAATGAGTTAAAGGACTGTGTTCTTGCTATTAGGTACTATCAGGTCGGTTCCAACCTAAAGCAACCCTATGCACCAAACACCCAAACACCGCCTGGTCCTGAGCCATCTTCACAATTGTTCTATGCTTGAGCCCATTGTGACAACCAGTGTTATCAATCCACCTCCTGGAGGACTGTCCTCTTTTTCACTGCCCATCTACTTTACCAAACAGGATGTCTAGGGACTGTCTTTCCTGATATATCCAGAGTATTTAAATCGAGATCTTGTCATCCTTGACTCTAAGGACCACTCTTGTTGTCCAAGACACATCAATTTCTTCTTTGGGCAGTCCATGATACTTAGAATTTTTGTCACCAGCAACACAATTCAGATGCATCAATTCTTCTCCAGTCTTCCTTATTCAATGTCCAACTTCCACAGGCGTATGAGGCAATTAAAAATACGATGGGTTGAGTCAGACGCATTTTCGACCTCAAAATAACGTCCTTGTTTTTCAAGACTCTAAAGAGGTCTTGTGCAGCAGATTGACTCCGCACTGCTCGTGTTCTGATGCTTGACTGCCACTTCCACGAGCATTGATTATCGATCCAAGCAAAACAAAAGTCTTGGCAACTTCAGTCTTTTCTCCATGTATCACGCTGTTACCCACAATCCTGGTGCACCTTTCCTGCTTTTGAACCATGTTATTCCCTTGTTCTATTGGAACCCCTGCCTCTTGATCCATGTACATAAGCACAATGAAATATTCTAGAATTCTCATTCTTCTCAAGACCATCTATAATTTGTTATGATCTCCATTGTTGAATGCCTTGGCTCAGTCAATAAAACACATTCTAGCATTCTCTGCTTTTGGCCTAGATCCATCTAACACCAGCAATGACAGCCCTTGTTCTCTGTCCTCTTCTGAATCCTGCCAGAACATCTGGCAGCAACCTGTCAATGTACTGCTACAACCATTGCTAAATGATCTTCAGGAAAAGTTTACTTGCACGTGATATCAATAATATGGTTCTATAATTTGAGCATTATGTAGGGTCACCTTTCTTTGCAATGGGTATACATATGAATCTTTTTAAAATGGCATTTTGTTGGAGGCTTGGATAGCTCTTATCATAATCCATCCATGCATCCATTGTGTCAAGCACATTTGTACATTTGTTGCCTTCATCACACTCAAAACGCGTTCTTTCTACTTGAGCCCTTGGTATCAGCTCATTTTCCCCCTTCCTCCCTCTTAAACCATTGATAAATTATAATTTTTTCATGTCTTCTACTGTCTGTTATCTCCCTTCACCCACTTTTCTGTTCTCTGTCCCTCAGGGAGGGGGTTACATGTAGGTAATTGTGATTGGTTCCCCCATATTTCCCCCCACTTTCCCTTTACCCTCCTGGTATCGCTACTCTCATTATTGGTCCCAAGGAACTTATCTGTTGTGGATTCCCTGTGTTTCCAGCTCTTATCTGTAACAGTGTACATCTTCAGGTCTAGCTGGATTTGTAAGGTAGAATTGGTATCAAGATAGTGGCTGGGGCGGAGGAGGGAGCATTAAAGAACTAGAGGAAGGTTGTATGCTTCATTGGTGCTATATTGCACCCTGACTGACTCATATCCTCCCTGTGACCATGGTATTCTATGTTGCTCACCTTCCTGACACGATTGCTGAAGACAGAGCAGGTGCGTAAGCAAATGTGAAAAAAGCTGATGGTGTCCGGCTATCAAAGATATAGCATCTGGGTTCTTAAAGTCTTGAAGATAAACAATGGGTCATCTAGATGAGAAGCCACAAAGCCCACATGGAAGAAGCACACCAATCTGTGTATTCACAAGGTGTCAATAGGATCAGGCATCAAAGAACAAAAAATTATACCATTGTGAATGAGCCGAGTGTGGAGTGGAGACGCAAAGTCAATCTATAGGCCACTTATGAATCTCTTCCAGGCAATTAGCCAACTAGCTGTCTTCCAAATCTGCTGGCATAGATGAGTAAGTTCTTCTAGTGCTTCATTAGCTTTTTGAAACCTAACAATTGGCATTTCATAAATACCTGGACCCGTTATAGAAGATATAATCTTACTCCATGATTGGTGGTGGCATACAGGTTAAGCAGGTTGTCAGTTCTGCCACCCTAGATCTTGTTGAAAGGAGCAGACAAGATAGGTATCCACAGAGGTAATGTGGGAAGAAGGGATGTTTAACACTTTACTAAAAGTGGTCTCATAACCCATCCCTTTCCTTAGCTCCATTTTACTTGTCAGCAGAGGAAGCATGGAAACAGGGGTGTGCTAGTTAAGCTTTGTGCCAACTTGAGTGTACCACGATTCCCCCCACCCCACCCTGATATAATGTCACATAGTGTGGACAACTCCATGATGGCATCTCCTGTGAAGTAGCCATCCTTAGACTGGACATAAGAATAGACATAAGAATAGACATCCTTAGTATGGACATTCAGGGTGTGGCCTCCTCAGTGTACATTGACTGTGTGGAAACTAGCACACTTCTAATGCTGCCTTTGAGTCCTGGTTCACCATTTTCCTGTTACATTGTCTGCCAATAAGAAGAGTCATCAGCGGACTGTCAACTTGGATTCATTTGGCTGATCTCTATTCATTCGTCTCAGCATCCATGAGCCTGTAGTCCTCCTGATTCATCTTCCTGTTTCCTATTTGTCAATCCCTGTAACTAAAGGAGTCAGGAGAAGCTATTAGCTAGCATCTGCCACAAGGACTTCAACAGGGCTGGACTCAACCCATTTCTACTAGGATGAGCCATATTTTGATATAAATTTCTTTGAATATATATACACACATACAGGTATCCCTTGTTTTGTTTATCTAAAGAACCCAGGCTAACACCATGGGAAACGTATTGGTGCCAGGTCTGCTATTGGCCTCTTAGCAGACAGACTCTATAGGGAGGTGATTGTTGTGGTGAACTGTCCATTCTCTGGACTTTAAACTCAGGAGTCTTGGTGCCCTTTATTCTCAGACATGACTTTTAGTCAAAATTCTGGGGGAAGCCTACTTTGCACTTTACCGTATGACTCTAAAACAAGGCCTTTGTCAATTTAAGCTTTGGCATTTCAATGCACCCAACATGATGTCTGGCTGCCTACTCTTAGGGGCATCTCCTAATGAAAGATAGCAGCAATCCCTTATTAAAAATCACAAGGACTCTGCACAGTTAACTTCTGCCATCCCATCCAGGAACATCACTGACCTTTCGGCTTACAGCCCTAAGAAAAACAGAACCCAGAGCATTTTTACGCTATGTCACAGTCCTTAGTAAACAGCACTGAATTGAGCCAAACTATTTGCAAGAAAGGTTATTGAGTATTGCAAACCAACTGATCATGGAAAAAGAACAAAACCCCTTCCCTTTGCAATAAAGTAAATTTGTGGCTTACACAATTTGCTGCCTAGGCATCCATTCATTTCTTCTTGTTGCCTTTTCACTTAGTTTCTGATGTGGCCAGTCTGATCTTTTCAAACGATTCCTCAACAGTTGTGGACCACAACTAACCCTCCCAGTCGTGTCTCAGAGTCCCCATGGAAGAGGCCCTGATGCTATCCTGCAATCCAGTCTCTAAGAGTCCTAGTAGTCCTTGCACCTCTCAGCCACATGGTGCCTAGAATTAAAATGTATTTTCCCCCACGCTATACACTCAAATTGAAACTCAAACCCACTGCCACTGAGTCCATTCCGATTAATAGCCACCCTATAGGACAGGGTATAGTGGCCCTGTGGGTTTCCAAGACTAAGTATTTTTGTTGTTTTGTTGGTTTTTTTATGTTGTTTTATTAAAGACCATTTTATTGGGGGCTCTTATAGCTCTTATAACAGCCCACACATGAATTATATCAAGCATATTTGTACATATACGGCCATCATTATTTTCTGAACATTTACATTTGAGCCTTTGGTATCAGCTCCTCTTATTTCCTTCCCACCTCCCCACCCTTGTGACCCCTTAATAAAAAATAAATTAGTATTATTTTCATATGTTACACCAACTGCCATCTCTCTTCCCCTGTGGTTTTTGTTGCTCGTCACCCTGGGAGTTGGGTAGTGGTGGTTATGTGTTGATCATTGCAATCAGTTCCCTCTTCCTCCCCTCCTCTCATCTTCCCTCTACCCTCCCCACCCCCCACACACACACTCCGCTATTGCTACTCCTATTCCTGTTCCTGGATTCCGTGTGTCATGAGCTCCCATCTCCAATCTGTACGTGTGCACATGCTCCTGTCTAGCCTGCACTGAAAGGCAGCACTGGAGTCATGATAGTGGGGGGTGAGGAAGCCTCATGGACCAGAGGAATACTATGTTTCATTGGTGCTACACTGCGCCCTGGTAGACTCCTCCCTTCCTTGAGACCCTATTGTGAGGGGATGTCCCATTGTCTACAGATGGGTTTGGGGTTTCTGCTATAACCCCTCTTTACCAACAATATGGTTTTTGTTTGTTTGTTTGCTTTGGGTCTTCTGATGCCTGTTACTCGATCCTATGGATGCCTCGTGATCGCACAGGTTGGTGTGCTTCTTCCATGTGGGCTTGTTGCTTCTCTGCTAGATGGCCACTTGTTTACCTTCAAGCCTGAAATAGGTAAGTGGGATATACTAAGGATAAAACACCAGTGTGCATCGAAAGATTTCACCATGACAGGATTTTTGGCAAGGACACACAAAGGGCTTATTACTAAAATCTACAATACCCTCCTATCCTGCAAAAAGAGAAAAACAGTTAACCCACTGCAGTAGTTACATAATCTGTTATCAAACTGAGATTTATTAAGAGAGAAGGGGTAGAGTTTAGCCTGTCAGTCGGGTTGGAGTTTGATGACCTCATTTGGAGGCACTAAGGAGATAAATAGCTCCCTGGAGGTGTGACACAGGCTCACTCCCTGCGAGACATTGCAGCTGACAAGACAGATAGAGCTACACTAGTGCCGTGAGCTGGAGGAACCACGTGGAGACACCTGCCAGTGCTGAGACGCTTACAACACTACTGGATCCACAAGACTTCCCACCCACTGACCTGTGATCTTCCTGCATTTGGTGTCATTGCATGTGTTCCATGAGTCTGAAGAGGACTTTACAGATTGGTATCAGACATGTGGGCTAATATCAAACTTATGGACTTGATCTAGATTGGGCTGGGATGTTTTCTCAATGCTCTTTTTATAATGCTCTTTCTTATACATATATGAATACCCATAAATTCGTTTCTTTAGTTTATGCAGACTAACATACCCCCTGGGGAAATAGGCAAAAGACCTGAAAAGAAGTTTCACTAGGGAGGAAACCTGAATGGTCAATATGAGAAAATGCTCCCGATCATTGACCATCAAAGAAATGCAAATTTAAGCAACCAGGAGATACCACCTAACACCCTTGAGTTTAGCCTAAATCAGAAAATCAGAGAACAACAAATGTTGGAGGAGATGTAGTGAGTTAGGAACTCTCCTCCACTGCTGGTGGTCATGTAGATATGTACAGCCTCTGTGGAAAATGATCTGGCGATATTTAAAACAAATGGAAATTGATCTACTTTATGACCCAGCTATTCAACTACTGGGCATATACCCAGAAGAGGAAATAACTACACCACAACCAGGCATCTCTGCTCCAATGTTTATAAGGGCATAATTCACAATTACAAAGAGTTTGAAACAAGCTAAATTTCCATCGGTGATGAGATTAGAAAACTCTGGCACAGACACACAATGGATTACTGCACATCACTAAAAAGCACTGATGATCACATGAAGCACATCGTTTCATGGGAAGAGATGGAGGAAATTATGCTAGGCAAGGTTTGCTAATCACAAACAGACAAGTACAACATGAGTCCACGATGTAAGTATAATTAGAACAGTACCTAGAGAAGAAAAGCCACCTATCTCACACTGTATGGGTCGAGGTACAGGCAGTCTGGAGGGGTCAGGCCAAACCCCAAGAAGTACATATTATTCCAACACAAAGACTGTAAGTCTTGATGGGAGCTGAAAGTCTCATCTTTTCTCATGTAGAGCAGCTGGTGGTTTCAAACTGCTGACCTTGCAATTAGCAGCCTATCCCATAACTTTTAAACTGACTAATACAACAGCAGCACACTTTAACCTTCCAGACCTGGGGTAGTTACATAATCTGTTGTCAATTTGAGAGGATTATTATTGAAGGGGTGGACTTTAGCCTGTCAATCAGATCACAGCCTGTTGATCTAATTTGGAGGTGCTAAAGAGATAAATAGCTCACAGGAGGCAAGCCACATGCTCACTCCCTGTGAGACATCTCCCTTGACAAGGCACATGGAGCTACACTAGAGCTCTGGAGCCAGGGGAGCCAGGTGGAGACTCCTGCCAGCGCTGAGATGCTCACACCGCCACTGTAACGACAAGACCTTCCACCCACTGACCTATAATCTTCCTGTATTCGGTGTCATTGCATGTGTTTCATGAGTCTGAAGAGGACTTTAAATATTGGTATTGGACATATGGGCTAACATCACACTTAAGGACTTGATCTGGACTGGACTGGGATGTTTTCTTACTGTACAATTACTCTTTATATAAAGCTTGTTCTTCTATCCATGAGTCTCCCTGGACTTGTTTCTCTAGTCTCCCTAGACTAACACAAGAGGCTACCTTGCTTACTGTACATGAACCCTCTCCAACAGTTCCAGCTAGAGAAAAGGGGAGTGGAGCTCACGTCTCACTTCCTCTGGCTACACAATGGAGGAGGAGACTGTCTCCATGGCCACTCAATGCCAACTGCCACAAGATGGTGGTCAGACGTGCCTCCCATCCAGTCCATCTTCCTTTCCATCTTCCTTACCCTGTTCCTACACTAACCATTCCTTTCACAGGACCCTACACTTCTCATGCAGATTCAATAACCCATTGCAATGACCACACACAACTCACAGACAAGATTCACAATGATGGAGGTTTATTATGAAAGTTAAGAGGTTACCACAAGCAAGCCAGGAACAGCAACCCTGCTTCTCAGCCAGCAGACAAGTCCTCAGCTGTGTTAGTCTGGGTACTTTAGAGAAACAAATCCACAGAAACTCATGGTTAAGAGAGAGTTTTATATAAAGGGTAAGTGCACATCAAAAAACATCCTAACCCAGTGCTGCCCCAGCCCACAAGTCCAACATTAACCCATATGTCTGACACCAATCCACTAAGTCCTGCTCCACCTCACAGAACACACACAATAATGCTGACTGCAGGAGGAAAGCCAAGTCAGTGAACGTGTGGGCATCTCAGTGCTGGCAGGGGTCTCTCCACAAGGCTGCTCCAGCAACCAGGGCGGCATCAGGGTAGGTCCATGTGGCTTCTCCTCAGGGATGTCTTGCAGGAAGTGAGCCTTGCCAGCTGAAGCAGGGAACTGGCGAAGGCAGCTGCCCCCTGGTCCGACCATCACAAAGCAAGAGACTGGAGAACTTGAAAGACTAGGCTCACGGAGCCATTTATCCTTCCTCCCTTCAATTAACCCCACATGTGCATGTCAGCCAGGTTGGCCCAATAAACTAACTACCTCATCAGCCTCTCAGCCATGTGAGCCCCTGGCCTCTGCCTTGTTTCGTGGGCCAGGAAGCCCACCCACAGTGCTATTCCTCTGCTGTCTCATGATCTCCTTGCTTTAGCCTCTGGCCTCAGTCTTCACGTTAGGCCACAATCTCAAATGTGTTCCTCTGATGGGTTTTCTTCATAGATAGTCTTGGGAATTCTCTCTGTTACTGCTTCTGAGATGCCTCATACTTTTTGAAAATGGTTTATTCACATACCATATGCTCAACATTTCAATTATATCAAGAACTGTGCAATCATCACCACAATCGATTTTAGAACATTTTCCTCTTTCTTGTACTCATTGTCGTTAGCTCCCCCATTTTGTCCCAACCTCCCCTCCCAGGCCCCTAGGTAATTATTAATCCATTCACTATCTCTATAGATCAGCCTACCATGGATTTCATATACAGAAAAATATACAAGACCCAAATAAACCAAAACAATAACAATGATAAAATAGAGACAAAAATCTCAGTAAAGAAAGCAGAAAATATTAAAAATTAGAACAAATTTAAATTGGATCAAAAGGGAAATCAAATGATAAGGTGTTAAATTTTAACCTAACTACACCTGCAACACTCCCACTTTCCAATGCTCTCTGCCTGACAGCAAGGCTATTGGTGTCTATGGTCAGAGGGGATCCAATAGAGGCTTAATCCATGTGTATAGTTCCCCTTCACATTTTCTATACATGAAACATTAAAATGGAGATCAAATGATACGGTACTACATTTTAACCAGTCTACACCTGCCATAATGGAGTTTGCAATGCTCTGACAGCAAGGCTATTGACATCTGTCGACTACGGCCAGAGGGGATTCACCAGAGGCTTGGTCTCTGTAAAAATCAAACTCGCTGCCATCAAGGCAATTCCAACTTACAGTGACCATATAGGACAGGGTACAACTACCCCTGTGCATTTGTAAGGTGCTAATTTGCTACAGGAGTAGAAACCCTTGCCTTCTCCCTCAGAGAAGCTGGTGGTTTCAAACTTCTCACCTGGCAGTTAGTTCAGTTACACCATGAGGGCTCCTAACGTATCTGTGAACACTGCAAATAGATTTTAGGTTCATACTATCATCCATAGCTCTTTACAAACCAGGTGTTCAAAATTTAAACTCTGTTACTGTTCCCTCCTTCAGATTTGAATTTTATTATTCATAATCTTTGGATCACACAGTCTGGTGTGCTTCTTCCATGTGGACTTAGGTTACACCTCATTTAGATGACTGTTTATTTTAAGACAAACATATAAGAACCCAGATGCTATTATTTTTGACGGCTGTGCACTATCTGCCTTCTTCAACACATGGGTGCTATAGCACTCATATCACGCAGGGCCATGTCATAAGACCTAATTGTTTTAAATTGGAGCTAGAATTAAGTATGAACCCAAAATCCATTCACATACCAATCTAGGTTTATAGACTTCTCGTTTCACTTTAGACCAGTGGTTCTCAACCTTCCTAATGCCACGACCCTTTCGTACAGTTCCTCATGTTGTGATTACCCCCAAGCATAAAGTTATTTTTGTTGCTATTTCATCACTGTAATTATCCTACTGTTATGAATTGGACCCTGTGAAAGGGTCATTCAACCCTCCCAAAGGGGCCTAGACCACAGGTTGGGAACCGCTGCTTTAAAGGCTTCACTATCATCTTTGATAGCAATCTTATCAATCATCCCCCACAGGCATAAGGTAATTCTATTGATAGATTCATTGATGTATCCAATTGTATAGAACAGGGGTCTGCAAACTTTTGAGAAGGAAGAGACAATATTGACCCTCAAAACAATTTAAAATTATTTGAAAGCTATAAATATATTTTTACAAATGAAATCATTATCTAAATATTATCCTTATTTTTTTCCCATTTTACTTCAGAGCCACATGTATATGCCAAAAGAGCTGCATATGGCTCAAAAGCCACAGTTTGCTGACCCTTGGTATAGAATTTAAACCAGTGTTGGTGTGATAGTTACATAGTCTGGTGTCAGTTGACTTTTAAGAGTGAAGGAGTGGAGTTTACCCCGTCAATCAGGTCACAGCTTGATGACATCGTCTGGAGGCACTACGGAAATAAGTAGCTCACTGGAGACCAGATCCACACTCTCTGCTTGACATTCCTGTTGAAAAGCCACATGAAGCTACCCTGGTGGAGCCAGATCCCTAGATCTGGAGGACCCACATGGAGACCCATGCCAGCACTGAGATGCTTCCACCACCACTGGATCCACAGGACTTTCCACCTACTGGCCTGTGATCTTCCTGCATTCTGCATCATTGCATGTGTGGCATGAGTCTGAAGAGGAATTTACAGACTGGTAGTAGACATATGGGCTAATATCTGACTTATGGACTTGATCTGGACTGAGCTAGGATGCGTTTTCAATATACAATTACTCTTTCATATCCAAATATGAGTCCCCTGGATTTGTTTCTCTAGTCTACCTGGACTAACACATTCGAGAAAAGGAAATTATACAAGCATAGGCCGGCTCTGAGCTGCATGACATGAACCGTTAACTTGTACAGATTAAACTCTTAAGTGACTATTATTTACACTAAAAATTGGGGGTTGGTGATAGGGAAAATTTTCCAATAACATTCATTCACAAAGGCAGAACCACAGCTATCAAATTAATGCATGTCATAGTAAATCAAGGAGGGCATTAGAATGGCAAATATATTGTGGTTCTGGGCTACCAATCTTTGGAATGCCTAATCCTTATACCCAATGGAATTCCAAAACTGAGCAATTCCCAAGTTAGAGTTCTCTACACTTTATTTGCATGATCCCACCCAATCATTTTGTGGGATTTATAGACAAATGTATAGAAAAGCCATATTAAGAAATCTCACTTCACTGCATGGTTCATCATTGCTTTTTCATGGGTGCAATCAAGAAATTATATGTTATATCTGAACTTTCTATGTGAGTCGCACTCTTCATGCCACATCTACAGACCATCAGATATACCAACAGGCCCTATTTGGGTCCAACTTAAGACACTCCTAGCCCTTTAAGGTGATACTTGCTTTCAAATTTACATTATTACTAGCTCCAAAAGTAGATAGTAGTGGATTCTGACTCACAGTGACCCCGTAGGACAGAGAACTTCCCTCATAGGGTTTCCAAGGCTGTAACTATTTCTGGGAGCAGACTCCCCGCCTTTCTTCCACAGATTGACTGGTAGGTTTAACTGTTGGGTTTTCAATTCGCAATCAACAGCTTAACCACTGCGCCACCAGGACCCCTTGGGAAACCAGAGAAGAAACCGACACTTTGGATTCTAATCAAAGTTGCTTTGAGAAATGTGCATTTGCTAGAGCAAGTTGACTGGGCTAGACACTCAGAAAGGTGCCTATATATTTTAAAGAGTCCTCTGAGTGCTGGAATTCTGTGATTGTAAACATTTTATTATTTGTACTCATGTTAGCTTCAGTAACAAAGTACCACACACTGAGTTTAACTTTTTTTATTCTCTTAAAATTCTGGAGGCGAAAAGTCCAAATTCAGGGTATGAATAGAGCCAATCTCTCTCTCTGGAGCAGCGGTTCTCAACCTGTAGGTTACAACCCCTTTGGGGATCCAATGACACTCTCACAGAGATTGCCTAGATTCATAACAGTAGCAAAGTTACAGTGATAAAGTAGCAATAAAAATAATTTTTATGGCTTGGGGGTCACCACAACATGAGGAACTGTATGAAAGGGCCTTGGCATTAGGAAGGCTGAGAACCACTGCTCTAGAGGCTCTAGGTCTAGGTGAATATCTGGCTTTGACATTTCCACATTCTGATCGTCCCAGATGTTCCTTGGCTTATAGCAACATTACTATGATCTCTGCCTCTATCTTTCTTGTATGTGTCCCTTCGCCTCTTTTTAAAATGACAGCAATGACACAATGACATTAGGTATCACCTTACTTCCAGTTTGATCTCATGCTACCTTAATTACATTAGTAATAACTATTTCTCAGCAAGGTCATATTCACAGGTCCAGTGGTTAGTGCTTCAATATAGCTTTTAGGGTGACACAATTCGACCCCGAAGGATCTGTTCTACAAGCCACCAAAATCCACATCTCTCCTATGAGCAGAGTACATCCACTCCTTTCCAGAATCCCCCAAAGTTTTAATCCATTCTGAAATGAACTCAAAATCCAAAATCAGGAATGGTTTTTAAGTATGGTCTACCTTAAGTCAAACATTTTCTCCATATGTTAAACCTAGGAAACTATCTATTTACTTCCAAAACTCAGTGGTGTGAGGCATATGATAGAAATTCCAATGATAAAAGAGGAAAAAAAGGGACAACCAGAAATAAATCCAAAACCAACAAGGGTAAATTCCACTGGATTTCAAGGCTTCAGAATAATCCTCTGTGGCTTGATTCACCCCCACAGGCCCTGATGGCCTGTGAGAGGCCTGGACTGAAGTTACCCTGATGTCTAAACTCAGGATAACGTCCTCACCCTCTGGCACCAAGAAGTGAGTGGTCTCATACTCTGTAGCAGAGACGGTAATGGCCTCAAACCCTAGGCCCACATGTTCAGAGTCGCTCTGTCTTTTTTTCTTGAGGGATGTTCACTGTCAAGTAGCTCTATCAATCACTTTCATGCTAGAGGAATCCCAAGTCTGAATGCTTTTAACCATCTCTGTCAGTTGCAGGCCAAGCTGGAGTGTTTCTACACTTGATCTTAACCAAGAGGACTATTTCTACTGAGGTGTTGATTGGCCCCTAATGTCACACATCTAATTTCTTTAACAGATGGTTATCCAGTCCTACCCTTGGTGTTCTCTTTTTCTTCTGCATAGTTCCCTTCTCCTGTTTCAATATGGTTAGGCTGAGAATTTTCCAAAATTTCAAATTCTGACTCCTTTTTCCTTAACCTTTCCTCCCTCAATTTATCCCCTTTCTCTCACATTTAACTATAAGCAGCAAGGAGATGCCTTCAACATTTTGCTTGGAAATCTCTCCAACTCACTATGGGTTCTGGTCCCACAAACGAACAAGTCCTTTGGAGCTGCATGTGCAATTGTAGAAAAACAGGAGATAGTAGAACAGCAAGGCACAGACGCTCCTTGTACTGGTCCCGGAATCAAGAGAGCGAATGTATTTTCTGACCGCTTTATATAGTCATGGGGCTTGCAAACCTCCAACAGGTACATACATAATAGGGTGGGCAGGTACTAGGTTCACACTTGTAATAGGGTGGGCGGGGATTAGATTTAAGTTAGTGGCTTAACCCTGGATATTCCTGAGCTCTCTCCACAGGAACAATCTATGATCAGTATCATAAGGGAGTTGGCTACACCTTGGGTGGGACGGACAATAGAACCTGATTATTCTTAAAGACAGACAGCTTCTGGGCGCATAGTGAGAAGCTACACGAAAATAGGAAACCTTTATGGGGGACCAGAGTGGGGATGATTTTCAGTCTGGAGCATGTTTACTAGGGGTCATCTCTATCTCAGAACAGTGAGAGCCTCCCCCGCCCATCAGAGTCAGCCTCGCAATCCCCAGGATTACGAGCATAAGGAATTTGGCTGCTTACAATTTCATCTTGTTCTTCAGTATTGCACAGCTCACTATTCAAATTAATTGTTTACAAATCTACTTTCCACAAACCAGTAAAACATAATTCATCCAAGATTCTGCTGCTTTGTAACAGGATTACTTTGCCTCCCATGTCCAATAACCAGTTCCTCTTTTTTGTGCTTACCAGAAGCACCTTTAATAATTATATTCTAGCAACATTCTATTCATGGTGATAAAATGCATTTTCTTTTTAAAAATCATTTTATTGGGGGCTCATACACCTCTTATCACAATCTATATATACATCCATGTATGAAGCGCATTTGTACATTTGTTGCCATCACCATTCTCAGAACATTTGCTTTCTACTTGAGCCCTTGGTATCAGTTCATTTTTTTAAACTCATTTTATGAGGGGCTCATACAACTCCTCTCATAATCCATGCATGCATCAATTGTGTAAAGCATCTTTGTACATTGATTGCCCTCATCATTCTCAAAACATTTGCTCTCCACCCAAGCCCCTGGCCTCAGATCCTCATTTTCCCCCTCCCTCCCCGCTCCTCCCTCCCTCATGAACCCTTGATAATTTATAAATTATTATTTTGTCATATCTTGCTCTGTCCCATGTCTCCCTTCCCCCACTTTTCTGTTGTATGTCCCCCAGGGAGGAGGTCACATGTAGATCCTTGTAATCGGTTCCCCCTTTCCAACCCACCCTCCCTATGCCCTCCCAGTATCGCCACTCACACCACTAGTCCTGAGGGGATCATCCTCCCTGGCTTCCCTGTGTTTCCAGTTCCCATTTGTACCAGTGTACATCCTCTGGTCTAGTCAGACTTGCAAGGTAGGATTTGGATCATGACAGTGGGAGGGGGGAAGAGGAAGCATTTAGGAACTAGAAGAAAGTTGTATTTTTCATCGTTGCTACACTGCACCCTGACTGTCTGGTCTCCTCCCCAAGACCCTTCTGTAAGGGGATTTCCAGTGGCCTACAAATGGGCTTTGGGCCTCTACTCCGCACTTCCCCACTCATTCACTATGGTAAGATTTTTTGTTCTGATGATGCCTGATACCTGATCCCTTGACACCCTGTGATTGATTGCACAGGCTGATGTGCTTCTTCCATGTGGCCTTTGTTGCTTCTGAGCTAGATGGCCGCTTGTTTACCTTCAAGCCTTTAAGACCCCAGATGCTATAGAGGTCTAGATAAAGACATGTACATATGCAAACATATTTATACATGAGGATGGGGAAATAGATCTATGTGCATATATTTTTAACGTTAGTATTAAGGTAGCAGAGGGACATTGGACCTCCACTCAAGTACTCCCTCAATGCAAAAATGCATTTTTCTAAGGTGACAGAGTTTTCTCTATAACTTTCCTTGCTTCTTTTGTGCCCTCACAAGAATAATCTTTAATGTCCATTATTCTGTAACAGTCTCTTAAAGGAAATCTCAGTTTTTATAATTGATCACCTCAAAAGTTGCCCAGTCCCCACCAATTGTGTAATCCCAATGCCACTTTCATATTTTCAGGTACTTTTTAATAACAGTAACCCCCTTCTTAATACCCAAATTTGTATCAGTAAGGGCTCTCCAGAGAAACAGAACCAATGGGTGCTAGATGAGAGATGACAGATAGATTTTGTTTTTAAGGAATTGGCTCACAGGACTATTGGGGCTGGCAAATCTAAATTTTGCACATCAAACAAGCAGAAAGAAACTCATCAAGAGCTGATGCTACTTGGTCAGTGTAAGACATGAAAAAAATAATTTATAAACTATCAAAGGTTCATGCAGGAAGGAGAATGGAGGAAGGAGGGGAAAATGAGGAGTTAATGCCAGGATTCAAGCAGAAAGAAAATGTTTTGAGAATGATAATGACAACAAATGTACAAATGTGGTTGACAGAATGGATGGATGGTGATGAGGATTGTACAAGTACCCAATAAAATGATTTATTAAAAAAGATAAAATGTATTTAGCAAAAAATGGCCCACCACCACAAGTGAGCTGGAAGAAATAATGTATAACAAATTTAAACTACCAAAGGCTAGATATAATAGAATTAGCTGTTAGGAAAGCAAAATTATGGTTGCATGACATGCTTCAAGAAAAGACATTATTTGTAAAAATAATGAAGAGATGATTAACAACAAAAAAGAGATAATGTTACACTCCTGTTGCCTGAATTCTATGGTACAGGCCAACAGGCCAGAAACTCAGTCAGGATTTCATTATTATAGTCTTGAGACAGAAACCCTTATTCTGGAGGGCCAATAATTCAGGAAATCTTACCTACCCAGAGGCCAACGTGCAGAATCATCTGCCAATTCTCTCCCAGGGTCTCAATATTTTCTCAAAGGACTTTTGAGTAGCACAAATATCACAAAACATCTATGAACTCAGAAATGTGTAGAAATAACACAGATATGATGTTTATATATGTAAAAAAAACGTAGTGGATTTGTAAACCCAACCCACTGCCAGCTAAAGACAGTTAGAAGGTTTGTCGGGGGAAAAGAACAGGAGAGCAACAGAGCAGGCAGAAGAGCAGTTGAGTGGAGAGTAGACATTTGGTAAAAGAGCCATTTGAACTCTCTTATGTTTCCATGGCCCTTAAAGACATCACTGGGTGCAGCACAACAGCACAACAGCAAAACACAATCATAGAACAAGCAAAGACCTTGGAAGTCAATGGAGTTGATAATATGCCAAAGCAATTGCTGCTCCTAATTACAATTTTGACCCATTACGGAAAAAGCAGTAAAGATCATGTCCAAATAGTCTGCCTAAGAAGGCTGGGAAATCTGCAAAAAGAAAAAGGTAACCAGAAACAGAATTGCATCTAAAACCATGGCACCCGGCAACCCTACAGAACAAAGGACAACTGTCTCTTTGTGTTTCCCAGATTTTCCATCTTTACTGAAGCAGACAGAGCATCACCTTTCTGCTGAGGAGTGACTGTTGGCTTTGAACTGCTGACCTGGCAGTCATCGGGTCAGTGCGTAGTCCATCAGGGCTCCACAGAAAAAATAAAAATAAAGCCATTGCTATGGCATCAATTCAGACTCACAGCAAGTCTGGAGAAGAGAGAAGGTTGCCCAGTGGCAGATGGCCACCTAGTTCGCCCATGGAGATATTGGTTCGTTTAAATCGCCAACCTTTACGATAGCATCTCAGTACTTCACCACTGGGCTACCCTTACATAAACTTCAATTTTTCTGGAAAGTATACTTTGGTGCAACCTATCATTCGCTAATGAGGTCATACAAGAATCATTAGTGTAATTGTATAGGACACTGAGCTTTTTCAAAGTCTATGATCTCTTTTCACCCTCGTGCCTTTGCCCTGGAACTGCAAGGACAGATATTTGTTACAGTCATCCTTAGTTTAAGCATTTGGCTCAAGTAAAAGCATCAAAACTGGGGAAAGCAATTGTGAAAGCCAAGGTCTGCTAACCCACAACCCGTCAAGCAGATTCACCTTTGCTTCATGGCCTGAGGGTTTCCTTTGAAGAGGGGTTTTGCGGTGGGGACCAGATATTCAGGGAAAGCTGGCCATGCAATATCATTTATGTTTTCATTCATTAAATAAATATCAATCAAGCATCTGAATCAATTAGCCGCTGCCAAAAGACAATGCTACATAAAAACCATCCCAAACCAACTGGCTCTAAACACCAATCATGACACTCTCACAGAGCTGCCTGCTGGCAGAGGGGCAGCTGATTGAGGCTGCGCTCATCTGGGCAAGTCTGCTGATCTTGGCTGGAAGTTGACCAATCTGGCCCCGGCTTGATTGGGTTGGACCAGCTCTACCCTGCCTGTCTCTCATTCTCCTTCTGGTACCAGAGGATCATCCCGGGCACGTACTTCTTTAAGGACTTTCCAAGCCTTTGGTCTGCCTGTCAAGCTGTTGACCTGCTAAACATCCCACTGGCCGGTATAAGTCATTTAGTCAAGCTCAAAGCCAAAGATGGGGGAGTAGCTTCAAGCTCTTTAATAGGACAAACTGCCAACTTAGATGTTAAAGGCTGTGTACATTCCGGGAGTGGTGAAGAATCATAGCCACTGGAGTAAACACAAACCCATTGCCACCCAGTCCAAGTTGACTCGTAGCAACCTACACAGGGTTTCTGAGGCATTGGAAACCCTTCGGGAAGCAGACGGCTTCATCCTTTGTCCCTCAGAGCTGCTGGTGGGTTTGAACCACCAACCTTATGATTAGCGGTCTAATGCTTACTGTAGCACCTAACATATTGCAGACACTGGGCCAGGTGTTGAAGAAACAGGGCTGATCATGACAGAAACTGGCCTCTTGGAGCTCAGTCAAAACCCAGTAAGTAACCATCCAGCCACATGTGCTCCACTGAAGCCTACTACAATTGTAATTAAAATCCAATAATGAAGTAAACCTGCTATACCCCCCCACCCAGTTCTTATCCCACAGAGGAATATATGCTATGAATATTTTGCACTGCCACTCCCATTCTATTGTCATGCATGATCAAGATTATCTCACATGATGTACACATTCAGGTGAACAACTATTTATTTAGAGAACCAATGGAAGAGTACCGTATATACCCGAGTGTAAGCCAACCCAAGTATCAGCCAAGGCACCTAATTTTACCACAAAAACTGCATTTAAAATGTGCTGAAAATCTCGGCTGGCTTATACGCGAGTATATACGGTTCTTCTCTGCTCTTTTGGCTGTCATGTTTCTCTGTATAGGAATGGAAACACACTCACCTTAAGAAACGGAGGCGCTACATTTCAGGGTCCCATTTACAAGCATCCTGATAACAATGTCTGCCCTGCTTACCTCACAACATTCTGACTTAATTCAAACCGTTTACTAAGCGTGTATCTATGTATCAGGCTAACAACGCATCCACTCCTCACAGCCTTATACGTAAAGCTAGTAAAAGACTTACTCCATATCCAGCAAACAGTTATTTCAGCACTAATATACCAGATGCTGGGACTGCTTGTACCAAGATGGGGAATGTGTATTGTGGGCCCTCCAGAAATACTCATTCTATTAAGAGAGACAGACCTGTAAGCAATACAATTAAAATATAATGAGCTAACTGCCTTTATAGGAGACAATGCACTTCAAAACATTATGCAAATATAAGGTATTATAATTAAGCAGAAATGTAGGTCTCAAAGACCTCGTCCTGTTTTCAGAAGTATGTAATTTATCTACAAGGAAATCTGTGATGCTGAGACCATTTGAAGAAGTGGAGGGGAGGAAACTCCTGATGTGAAACCATACGCCACCACTGTTCGCATCTTTCTGGAAAAATCTAAGGGAGGAGGAAGGAAAGCTAGATGCTTGCCATCTAGGCAAAGTGATGATTACTGGGGACCTAGGAGACAAATGAAGGAATACATGTGCCCCGGAGCGGGAACAGGAGAAGAGGAGTCAAAGAAATCCTTTAAATCCCAGAGATGATTTGAAAGAACTCAGGGCATACACCTGAAAAAGGAAAATGGAGCCAGGAGTGATCTATCTGGACACTGATTCTCCTTCTGCTACGAAACCAAGGACCACGGATCCAAGACCCACACAAAGGGTTTATTAGCTCTAGCATTTTACAAGTAATTGTTTACACAACCAACCAGCCTAAATATCCATCCTTTTTCCCCAGTATTACTCTTTCTCTTTTTCTACTTCTTTCCTTCCTTCCTGGACTATTTCCTAAAGCCTGCTAGTTGCCAGAAGACACACAGTGACATCAGCTCCTCAATCGACTGACCTTCTCAGACATGTTCTCTGACAAATATATGTTTTTTAATAAAGCATGCACCCTGAGACTCAAAGGGAGTCATTCATCACAAATTTTACAAGCTTATGAAGCCAAATCACAGCTGATTAGAGATGTTACCTAGAATATCAGGGCCACAATCTCAGCGCTGCTTCCATTAAATGACATTGCCCAAGTTATGAAACCTTCATAATTCCATGAAAAATGGGTCTCTCTAGCGCCATGTATAATTAAGCATATAGTGCCGTGCAGTTGGAAAATTCCATTGTTACCTGCAGCAGCCTGGAAGACAAATTTGCATACATAGATCAAAGGGAATCTTACAGCTTGCTGGTTCTTTTCAGAGGAAACCGGGGGTGGGGGGGTGGGGGGGTGATTAAGACCAAACCAAACCAAAACTACTATCGGGTCTGTTCGGGCTCAGAGTTGCCCTGTCCCTCCAATTAATCCAAACAGGAGTGTTCTGTCTGGTAAACAGCAGCAAAGCACTTTATAAGGGATGCTGAGGGAAATTCATTCATGTCTTGCTTGCATGGGACGTTTCTCCTGGTTTCAAGCTTCAATATTCTTGAAGCTTGTTTAAATTCGTGATCTATTTCAAAGTCACATCAAAACGGTATTACTCCTTTCCATTTGACACGTAAGATGGAAACAGGCCCTCCAGAAGTACAGGAGTGGAGAAAACTTCGCCGACAGGAACAAGCAACTGAGGTCCCCCGTCTTCCTTTAGAGCAACACCCTCCCCCCCTCCCCCCGGCCCCGTGCAAGGGGGCAAACAAGGGACAGGCTGGACGGAGCAATTCTTAACAAGCACGAGAGCACGGAGGGCTGGAAAGTAGAAACTGAGGTGAAAGATACAGACAAAATCCCTTTGGTGATAGAGGCTCACGGGGACGATCCTTTTACCTGTGTTCTCTGGACTCCCCGCGCTCTATAATGGACTCCATGATCCTGCGCTGGGACGCTGGAGACCACATCTCCCGGATTCCCTTGTTAGCTGGCTGCTGGCCTGCTTCCACCTGTGGCAGATTAGACTGTTGAAGGCACCGAGAAGGGATTGTTGTCTTCTCGGTTTGGGTAGTCCCTCACTCCAACTCCACCTTCCCCCCTTAGAGCCACCAGCAACAGCTGGAGGACCACCCTGTGCTTCTTAATGTCCTGGGCCACAGCAGCTAAGCCTTGCGCATCCTGCCCGCCCCCACCAGCTCTAATACCCTCCCCACTTCCTGTTGGTCCAAGGACCAACAGCCTGGCACCTGTGCCACAGCGGTTCAGCCACCGCCCCCAAAGACACCCCCCACCCCCAGCTTTCCAAGCTCCTGTGTTCTGATAACACCACCTCTTCCCTCTTGTTGTCACAGCTTGGGGTAGGAAACTGCTGCTTCCTGTAATTATTAATCCTCTGGCTTTCCTTCGGAGCCATGGCGGCGTAGTGGTTTCACAGTAGGCTGCTAACGCCAAGGTCAGCAGTTAGAATCCAGCAGCCGCTCTCCGGGTAGAAAGATGCAGTAATCAATTGCCTTAAAGGTCACAGCCTTCCAAACCCAAAGGGGCAGTCCTTTTCTGTGCCATAGGGTCCCTGTAATTCAGAATGGACTGAAAAGCACTGAGTCTGGTTTCCTTTGGGCTTACCTTTTTGCCTATTAGCCTTCCAACGCCAGCATAACCGACCGTTGTATCGAATACTTTCTGTTTAAATTCCTAGTGTAATTTTATTAGCTAGATAGGGCTTTGAACCGATTCATTCCGTTCAGTCCCTGCTGAGAAACTGTCTTGCTACTAAATCAGAGTCTATGTGTTAATAAGACCCACCCACCCCCGCAGGTGATTCCTATTGAATGATTCTCACAGGATTCTGAGGTCAACAAGGTACAGAGACCTTCTCAGCATGATCTTGTTAAAATGGAGATTCTGATGCAGTATACTTATCTGGGGTGGGAAGGGAAATTCTCAGCTGGTGGTGGAACTGGGATGAACCATTTTGGAAGCACCCTGATCCTAACAGCCACATTCAGTAGGGAGTGAATCTCAGGGACAAGAGGGACTATTCCATTGCTGCGGACGGGTTGGGAATATGCACGTTACTTTTAGAAGCTGTAAGTGATTCTGATAAGGTAGTGACTCCTCACCATTATGCTTTCTTCTTCCTTCTTCTGGATCGTGGCTTCCTATTGGTAGCTTAAATAGAGGGGAAACAGGCGCTCCCCAAAGCCCCGAGGCATTCGTCCCACATGCACTCTGAGTGATTCTAATGCTGCTAGAGGACGTACAACCCATATGCTTCCCTAATAAGTCCTTTCAAAGGCGACGCCTGCCAGTACACAGGTGTTATCCCTTCAGTCAGCGGCCACGCTGTGTCTATACTCGGGCAGGTGGAAACAGTCCCGCAAAAGCAAACAGAACCTGAGCCCATGGTTTAAGAAAAGGTTCTCAGCCCTTGAGAGTTGATAATCCCGTCAATAAATGCATGTTACAAAACTGAACATCTTCCACTCAGGCATAGATCTTGAACTAGAGATGAATTTAAACTAAGTCATTTAAAAAATTGGAAATTCTTTAGTATATTTTTTACACATGAATAGAATTATGTTGTTATATCTGTAGGGTATCTGTATTTCTCTAGCATGTTGGCTGTGCTATATTTTGATTATTAACCAACAAATATACCAAGAAATGTAGGAAGATGATTCCCAAAGTAAGTAACTTTAGTTTAAGTCAAGGACCACCTCTAAAAATTATCAATGTAGTGAAGCGAAGTGAACACTTAAAAGCTAATTCCTGGCGGCTGTGGAATGTAGCACTTGACACTCCTTTCCAAGCTATGCGTCAGAATTGACTCGATTAGGTTTGTTCATTTGTTTGGGGTTTGCTAAGCACTACTGGACTCCTTGTCCCCAGCGCTAATATGACCTCAAGAAAATGAAGCCAGCCTTGGTCCAGTGGTTTAGAGGCAATGGTGGGAGTTGAGGGGGAAATGCTAATGCCTTTCAATCATACTCAAAACAAAATACATGGGCCACAGGCAAAATAAATCTTTTTTTCTGCTGCTTCTAATTGACATTTGTGTGGTGTGATAAGGCCTGACCCTGATAAATTATGTGTGTTAGCTAATAGACTCTGCTTTAGTTTACCTGTTAGTGAGGGAAAACATGAAATCATTTCAAAGAAACAGCATTAGGCCAAAGTTCTACAAAGGTTCTATTTTATTTACCAGCTGCTGGTTCATTTTAAATTATAATATTTACCACCCCAACTAGCCTCCAACACACATGACATATCACCTTCCAAGGCACCACGCATCCATATTGTCTCTATTGTTTACCACTATTCTTCTAGACTCTTCATTAGATTCCGTTCAAATAGGACTGGTATCATAAACCGGAATTTATAAGGCAGTTTATATTCAGCCTAACCGCTTTTAAAGTTGTACCAAGCAGGCCCAAAAAACGTTTGATGAATTTACTAGTTTAAATCAGTTCATATTTTACCTGTCTATTGTGGGAAATTTCTGTGTAATCTATGCAAATAATATGTGTGCCCATGTTCATGACAATTGTTTCACGATGTCTTTGATATTAATCTGTAGAATGTGAAAGGGAGCGTGTACTGATTGGTATGACGTGTGCACTTTACTCTGTGTGCTTAAGTGTTAAGCTGCTAACCAAAAGGTTAATGTTTCAAACCCACCGCTGCCCCATGGGGGAAAGAAGCGGCGGTCTGTTTCTGTACAGATGCACAGGCTTGGGAACCCTATGAAAATAGTTCTATTCTGCCCCGCAGGGTCGCTTTGAGTCAGAATAGAGCTATTTGAAATGTAAGGCTCCAGTAAATAGTTAACATTTTGCCACTCCTAGCATTGTGGCACACACCTTCAGAGGTCCTTGGCTGCTACTGGTGCTTCATCTTCATCCTCTTCGAACTCATTCATCTCTTACATACCTATGACTTTACGAGCAAGCCCCTGTGGCTCTCTGCCGTTGTTTGGGCCAGATCGGAAGAGCCAGGAGTTAACAGCTGTCAACCAATGTTGGATACAACTAGATAGATATGTACTTCAATGTGTCCTCCCGCCATAGGTTCAACACCTCTCTTGCTGAAAGTGAGGACCTTCAGCACTTGCTAATGAATAGCAAAAACCGCAGCCTTCCAAATGGATTACAACTCAATGTAAAGAAGACTAAAATCCTCACAACTGGACCACATCATCATAAATGGAGAGCAAAATTGAAGTTGTCAAGGATTTTTGTCTTGCTTGGATCCACAATCAGTGCTCATAGAAAAGGCAGTCGAGAGATCAACTTACATATTGCATTATGTAAATCTGCTGCACGAGACCTGAAAGTGTTGAACTGCAAAGTTGTTACTTTGAGGACAAAGATGTATCTGACCCAAGCCCTGGTATTTTCAATGACCTCATAGACATATGAAAGTTGGACATGGAATAGGAAAGAGCAAAGAAAAATTAATGCATTCGAATTATGGTGCTGGTGTAGAATATCCAAAGTACTATGGGCTGCCAAAAGAACAAAGAGATCTATCTTGGAAGAAGTGCGGCAAGGATGCTTCTTAGATATAAGGATAGCGAGACTTGATCTCACGTACTATGACTACATTGTCCGGCGAGACGTCCTGCTTGGTAATGCAGAGGGACAGCAAATGGGGGAAGACCTTTGACAAGATGGATCAACAGAGTGGCTGTATCAATTGATTAAAATATAAGAACAATTACGAGAATTGCACAGGACCAGGCAATGTTTCCTTCTGTTGTACATAGGGTTGCTATGGGTCAGAACCAACTGAACAGCGGCTGACAACAACAAGAAGAACAAGGTAGGTTTGACAACTCTGAGGACAGTTGTGCACAATCTCCTGGAGGTCCACACTAGCGCCGGGGTCAGGGACCCACAGCAGTCACTCTGTCATTAACTTGCCAGTTTCTTTGTCTTCCACCTCTCTCACTTCTCTTCCATCTCTCTCACATCGCTTCTCTACTAGTCCTTCTGGGATCACCTTCCCCCCAAACTACTTGCATCTATAGTTTGTCTCAACGATAGTTTGTGGGTAATTCCATTCTAAAATCACTCAGCAAATATTTTCAATGATGTGCATACGTTTTTCTGCCTTGCAAACTTGAAAAAATGAAGGATCTCACAATTGGGAGTATCTCAAAGAAGAAAACTGACTATGGGATTGTCTTTAAAACATACTGGCCTCATTTTAGGTAGTTCAAGGTAGCACCAAAATCATGCCAGATAAACTAATTCTCACTTTTGATCTACACACCAGTAAGGAATTTTGAATATGAGCAGCTTTGACTAACTTTGGCTCTAGGCCAGTGGAATTGAGTCCAGGGGAGTCCCATGATACAGACATTAGACATTCTGCCTGGACAAAGGATCCAGCTCTGCAGTCCATGGCATCCATTCAGAGCCAAGAATTTACATAGAAGCAGAAGAGTCTCTTAGAAGGAATGGACCACGATTCTAAGTCTATCTGTGGGGTTCAATATTATTAAACCCCTTGGGTGGTTCTGACCAAGGCAGGATGCCCCAAAAAGTGCAATGAAAGTGGCAAGAGAATGACCGGTTGATGGGATTCAGCACCGCAGAGTCAGGGTGGAAGAGGACAGTCAATCTCTCTCTGAGTCCTTTGGGAAGTTGGCTTTGGAACCTAGCTCTGCCCATGGTTCACTCATCATTGAACTGAAAGTAGGCATTCTCGTCATTGAACCCTCTTCACAAACCTGATCACACTGAGTTAGGCACAGAGGACACAGTGGGACACAAAACAGACCCCTAGACACCTTTAGGGAAGTTACAGTAGCAGGTGGAGGATCTGTATTCAACAAGTATGAATAGTGATGACTTCAGAATCTAAACATGGTTGGGAATCAGAAGTTCTCAATGGAAAGGGGTAAAAAAGAAACAAGTCTAGAAGGGAAAATGTATATTGTAAGACTCTCAGGTGGGAGGGAAAGTGGGATTTTAAGAGTTCCAAAAAAAAAAGCCAATGTGGGTGATAACTGAAGAGGAGGGAGGAAGAGGAGATATCAAGAGAAACTTAAAATTTTTCATTCTTCACTCTGAAAGCTATAAAATCATCACTGAAGAGTTTGAAACAGGGGACTTCCATGTACAAGCACTACAGGCCAAGAAAGGGGCCCTCATCAGTTCCAGTCATAGTATTGATGAAAATAAGTCTGAATAACACTTCGTGGATTTTCCAAAAATCCAATGGATAACACATACACACACATAAAGAAAGAACTAAGAGAGAACTTAAAACAGTGCCTGACATACAATAAGTATGCAATAAATACTAGTTACTGAGAAACTCTTTAAAAAGCCTCATTTCCTCAAGTGGAGGCCCCATTGGGGGCGGAGTCCTGACAACTCTCCACATTTTTCCTAGAAATGCTGTTGTTGCTAGGAGGCGCCATCAAGTCAGTCAGTCCCGACTCAGACTGACCCTAGGTCCCACAGACCACAGCACTGTCAGGTCCTGTGTCAACCTCAGAGTCATTGCTCTTTTGAGCCCACTGCTCGAACCACTCTATCCATCTGTGGTAGTCACATAATCTGGTGTCAATTTGAGGATTCACAGTGAAGGGGTGGAGTCTAGGCTGTCAATCAGGTCATAGCCAAAGAGGCCTCTGTGTTGGCATGACCTCCAGAGGATTCTGGGAACTCCTGTATTCCTCCTTGGAGGTGGGAGACTCCCTCTCTCTCTCTCTCTCTCTCTCTCTCTCTCTCTCTCTCTCTCTCTCTCTCTCTCTCTCTCATCCCCTGATCACTCTCTGTGAGGCAACCCTATGGAGATGACACATGGAGAGAGGCTGATGGAGCCAGACCTCTGGAGCCAGAGAAGATACTTGGCGAGCCGCGCCAGCACTGAGATGCTTTCAACACCACTGAATCCACAAGACTTCTCACCCATTGGTCTGTGCTCTTCCTACATTCGGCGTCACTGCATGTGTTTCATGAGTCTGAAGAGAACTTAATAGGTTGGTATTGGACATATGGATTAATATCAGAGTTATGGATTTAATCTGGACTGGGCTGGGATGTTTTCTCAATATTCAACTGTTCTTGTATATAAAACTCTTTCTTATACACATATGAGTGCCCATGAATTTGTTTCTCTAGTCAACCCGGACTGACACGCCATCCATCTCATTGAGGGTCTTCCCCTTTTTCATTGATCTTTTACTTTCCCAAGCTTGATGTTCTTTTCCAGGAACTGGTCCCTCCTGATAGCATGTCCAAAGTTTCGCTGTCCTTGCTTTGGTCCATTTTGCTGTCTTTAGACACCATCAAGTCAGTTCCATTCCACAGGGAACCTCCTGATGTATAACAGATGAAAGCTGCCTGTCCTGTGTCATCCTCACAATTGTTCCCATGTGTGATCCCCTTGGTGCAGGCACTGTGTCATCCATCTCCGTGGGGTTCTATCATGTGATTTTTGCTATCATTTCTATCAAGGCCATTCTTTTCAAACTACTAAGCCTTCTTGGTTTTCAACTTTTGCATTCGAATCACTAGTTCGAATCATTATCGATGCATTTTTTCTAGTTCAGTTTTGTTTTTTAACCTAAAGGTAGTTTACTATTTCATACAGTTAACCCTTAACTAAGAACAAAAAAGAGGTACACAAAACTAGATTATGAGATGACTTCTAAAATATTAATGAAAAATATTCTTTACCTGACAAAAACAATAAAACTGTTATTTAAACTATTTCCATATTGCTGCTTGATTGGCAGCTTGCAATATTCTTTGGTTTTATCTGAGCACCATCACTGTGTGGTTTATCTTTAACCTTTTTTCACTGGTTGTTTGGCACTTTTCTTCTCTCCCCACCCTCCCCAACAATTTTCTTGGCATATAATCCACACATCACACATTTCAATAGTTCAATCATATCAAGAAGAGTTGTCCAATCAGTTTTAGAACATCTTCTTCATTCCCATACTCATTGTTCTTAGCTCCCCATTTCCCCATTTTGGTTGCATATTTGATCAGTTTCAGATGGCAGAAAGAGGTAAAGCAAACACAATAACAGAAACCTTCGATGTTTTGGTCTTTAGAAGTAGTGCTTGGTATGTAAAATTGAGTAACAAGAACATTGACTAGACTTCTTCCTTCCTTATCCAACTATACTCACTGCCATCAAGACAATTCTGATTCATAGCAACCCTGCAGTACAAGACAGGACTTCCCTTGGGGGCTTCTGAGACAACTCTTTCTTCTTTCTCACACAGAGCAAAGGGTGATTTCAAACTGTTGACCTTAGCAGCTCAATGTGTTGCCACTACCCTAGACTGCCTGGGCTCCTTATAAGTGTATGGATCTTATCACTGACAGCAGTGTACTCATACTTAGGATACACCTTGATGGAAAGGCTCATGTTCATTTAATGATCCACTCATGAAATGAAAACTGTAAGCTGATTCAACAGGAGTTCTTAAGCGTAGCTTCTTAGCAATACCCAGTGAGCTTTCAAAAGTCCCGATATTGGATCCTACTTCAGACCGAACAAATTAGAATCCGTGAGAGGTAGAATCTGGACCCGGGCACTTTTTGTAATGTGCCCCAGTTGTGTTGACATGTTAAAGCAACTTCTCTGAGAGGCACAGCAATCATATCATGATATGATTCATGTTATTACTGAGATGAGCCTGCTTGCCACTGAGCCAGCCTCCAAGAGGGTACAAAAGACATGAACAGACATTGAACTCAGAATGAGTTTACGTAGCGCCTCCTCATTACTGTCACCCCCTCTACATTCTGCCCCCCCCACCCAGCAGCCAGAATTACTATCAAACACAAATCTGATCATGTTGAAAATGCAGGGAGCTCTGTCAAAACCCTCCAATAGCTTCCTGTTTCCACCAGACCAAAGAATCTGACGCCTCTCCAGGGCCTCTGAGGCATTCCATAATGACAGGTGGGTAGTCTTTTAAAACAGGCACCCTGGTGACGTAGTGGATTATGCCTTGGGCTGCTAGCTGCAAGGTCAACAGTTCAAAACCACCAGTCAGTCCGCAGGAGAAAGAGGAGGCATTTTACTCTAGTAAAAAGTTAGTCTCTGAATCCCATGGGGACAGTTCTCCCCTGGCCTATAGGGTCGCTATGAGTTGGAACCGACTCAATGGCAGTAAGTTTTATTTTTTATTATTATTATGTTAAAAGCATAACTCAGCCCATGCATAGCCCAAACAATTGTGATACTCTGGTTAGAAATTCAAGCCACCACACCCTGCTTGACGTACTCTTTAGCATTGAACTCATCACCATGTCTCAGTTTTCTCTGCAAAATGAGAAACATGATTAGGATGAGTCTTGAGCTGACCTTCTGAGTGCTAGCAATTCGACTCCAAGGCCATAGTCAGGAAGGGCAACACGCCGGAGATTAATCCTTTTCTTGCACCTCTCCCGTTGCATTGTATGTTGGCTTTTCATTAGCATTTAGCACGTTCAAGGAGGAGGCAAATAAACATTACACCAGCTGACACCTTGTGAACGCTCAGCAGATTAAGTCAGGACGGAAAGGCTGGAAGCAAACCATCACGAGAACCCTCACCAGCTGGGCCCCGCAAACAGACTCGAAACCCACAAATCTGCAAGAGACCCAAGGCCACTGCCAATGAAAACTGATCGGCTCCATTTCCTGAAGATGGCATCATCCAAGAGTCCAATCAGACCCTACAAATGCATTGCAGCCTCTGCTCCGGGCCTGCAGGAAAGATGGATCCCGCTTGGGACTGATGAACGATCTGGCCTTCGGGTTAGCAGCTGGTCCTCTGCCAGCCATCTTTAAGTGTAATTTTATTGGCTTCAGAGCCCCCTTCGTCTCCTCTCTGTGACCCAAACATTCCAAACCTGTGGAACCCCGGAGAACTGCAGGTCAAGTGCAGGAAGTACACCATGGGGAATTTGTTAAGACTTGATTTTCTCTGATTTCTGACTAGAATTGAGCGTTTCCTTCCATTCATCATAGGAGACCAAGCACAGTCATACAAGCAGTGGTGATGACTTTGAAACCATCAGAAATCACAAAGGTATACCTGTCACATTTCAGTCGCTGTGTGGAACTCAAAATACTGGTAACACTGATCACCCTTCTGGAATTATAGCAAATATTAGACTTCTCGCTAAATCTGGTTAACATGTTAATAAAGAAGCTCTTTGAAATATTTTGATAGCTGTATTCCAATATAATGGGCTTCTCTTGGTATTTTCTCTACTGTTGTTTATGTGTTTAAAAACATTTTTTTTAAATAATAGTTTATACATTATCAAGGGTTCATGAGGGAGGGAAGGTGGGGGAGGGTGGGAAGTGAGCTGATACCAAGAGCTCAAGTATAAAGAACATGGTTTGCAAACGATGATGGCAACAAATGTGCAAATGTGCTTGACACCATGGATGATGGATGGATGGATTGTGATGAGAGTTGTATGAGCCCCAATAAAAGGATTTAAAACTACAAAACAAAGCACTTTCTTGGGGGTCAATAGGGAGCTAATAATGATGGGTACAAGAAGGAAGAAGATGTTTTCCAACGGATTGTGGGGATGATTGTAAAACTCTTCTTGATGCTATTGAACGATTGAATTGTAGGATATGTGCGTTCTATGCCAAGAAAACTATGTAGGCCAGGGGGTTGGAGCGGCAGAAAGTAGAGAGGAAGAAATCTATCTAAAGAGAAACATAAATAAAATGAAGACATTTGCGGGGAGGGAGTTCATAAGGTCATACTAGCCCTTCAAAGGAGTCTGAAGCGCCAGAAAGTTTAAGGACACCGGCCCAGGCTCACACTTTAGGTCCAACACTGATGCGAACCAGCGCTCTCACCCATTCTTTGGAAACTTTGCAGTGCAGACAAGGACTATCTCACTCGCCTCCCCCCTCAGGCCCCACCGAGTCCCTGGCAGTGTTTCTCCACCTTGGCAAGCCGTCTCCACGGTCATTGAGTCCACTTCAACTCATCCTCACCCTATCTATATAGGGTTTCTCAGGCGGTAAATGTTTATGTAAGCAGACAGTCTCAACTTTCTCCCAAGGAGCGGCTGGTGGGCTTGAAACGCCAACCTTACAGTTAGCAGTGCAATACTTACCCCACAATAATATCAGGGCTCCTTTACAGGCCATACTCACTGCCGGAGCAGCAGGTAGTTTTGAACTGCTGTCCTTGCAATTAGCAGCCCAACTTCTAATCTACTACACCACCAGGGCTCCTGCCCATGCTACCCTTTCCTCAGCGCTCATGCCCACCATGACTTTTCTCTGACATGCAAAATAAACTAAACACTGGAGTTAAAAGACACGCTCTGTGTTACACCCCTCCCTCACATGTCAACATCAACAGAAAGTGTGACTCCTCAATCTTACCAACATCCGTGGGTGAGAATTACTTTTAAATAAAGATCCTTGGGATGGGCCAGCAAAATCCACGTTTGTCTTGGCTACCCTCTCCTCGGCGTTCACCTCACTCCTCTCGACTAGAGTCTCCGGCTAGAAGAGGTTGACTGTTCCCACTCCTGACCTGGGAGATGGGGGCACAGCCTCTGTGATGGGGTGTGGGGCATTTCCTTTTTCCTAAGGTGCCAAGCATGGGTTCTAAGGAAAACAAGGGGACCAGAACACTAAAGGGGAAGGCAGCAGCCGGACAGAAAATGCAAAGTTCAAAGCAAGCGTGTCTTCAGAGAATACATTCCTTATCCCAGGGTGGTTCCAATCTGGCCTTACACTGACTGTCCTGGCACCGATTGCTGGGCACTCTAGCCCCTGCTATTTGCCTCCTCTCTGGCTGGCTGGGATGTGAAGCTTGGCAACTCCAAGCTCTACCCAGAGGGAGCTCATGGTTGGCACAGCTGCTAGGCCTGGCGGGATTCTCGGGCCCTGCCAATGTCTGTTTCCTGACTTCTCTCTAGGTGTGGGCAGTGTAAGAAGAAAAGGAGGCCAATGACATAAGCCTAGAGAAAGCTAACATCTGAGGAGCAGGAAGAGAGTATGAATCCAGGAAAGGGACAGATAAGGAATGATGGTAGAGAGGAGCTAGCCCAAGAGCCCTGGCGCTGTGTGGGGCCAGAGCTGTGTGGCCTTCTCTTTGGTTCCCCCTTGAGGACCATTCTGGTACTGCACTTAGCCCTACACTGCAGCCCAATGCCCCAGGGAGTGTGACTTCTAGCTTCTGTGACCTTATGGGTGCATGGCAGAGCAGAAGTGACCCCATAGAGCTTCCTAGGCTATAATCTGCACAGGAGTGGGTCTTTTCTCACGCTGAACCCCTGGGTTCGTTTTACTTGTCAAGCTTTCAGTTAGCAGCCTAGTACTTAATCATTCTGTCTGCAGGGTTCCCTAGTCGGTCTGTCTGTCTGTCAGTCTGTCTGTCTGTCTGTCTCTCTCTCTTTCTCTCTCTCTCTCTCTCTCTCTCTCTCTCTCTCTCTCTCTCTCTCTCTCTCTCTCTCTCTCTCTCTCACACACACACACACACACACACACACACACACACACCCCTTGCTTTGTTCTTTTTGTTCTTGCCCCATTCTCCTAGTATTCATCCCTAAGCCCCTTCTCCCTTTTCTGGAAAAAATGCAAACTAATTAATCTCTTTTCCAACCTTGCTTGATTTTAGAAGTGACCTTGTGCTACAAACCTGGCCATTAGGCTACGGGAAGAAACCTGCTGATAGACTTCTGGAGAAACTCCTTTCCTGAGTGAAGAAGCAGGCACCGCTTCCTCCTTCTTCCTGCCTTAAATGCAGACCTGATGTCTAGAACTGTGGGCGCCATCTTGCCATCCATCATAAGGTAATAAATATCAAGGAAAGGCCTTAGCAGCTACCTCCAGGCTTTGAGTTATGCATTAAAAACAAATCATTTTGGGGTTTAAGCCATGCCCTGTTTAGTTTTATTACTTTCAGACAAAAGCATTCCAAATTTACACAGCAGAAGAGGCCCTCCATCCAAATAGCTCTCCATCAATTCAAAATACACCCCTTGGTTTCCCCATCCTTGTGCTGTGAGACTCACACCACCCTGGGAATCCCTTAGTCCACAAATACACTGGTGATTCCGTTGATAGCCTTTAGATACCAGTACCATCTGAGTTCAAGTCAGTGTCAAGCCATGCTCTTTGGGTGAATTGTGTCGAGCTCAGGTCCATAGGAGGTCCCAGGCTTCTTTCATCACTCCATTTCACTGCAGAGACGTTCCGACAGCACCGTTTATAACATCAGCTTTTGCAGCTTAGCTCAAACCCCTCTTCCAGGCAATCCCCTGCCATCAAGCCAGCTTGAAGTGATTTCCCCTTCTTTGAATGCTGCTTCAATCTGCAATATTCCTTTAGTTCATTTAGCAGAACACTTAGAGCACTGTTATGCATCGGTCTTAGCTATCTTCCACCTCCAAGAGCCTCACCTGGCCCTCTCATATGCATTGTTGTGGTTCATATTGTAGTTAGGGGGCACAGTGTTGGGGTTTCTCCTTCTAGTGATGGGTGTTGTTGGGTACCATCGAGTCTGCACAACCAAATGAAATACTGCCTGGTCCTGCACCATCCTCACCATTGTTCCCATGCCTGAACCCATTGTTGCAGCCACTGTGCCACTGCATCTCATCGAGGGCCTTCCTCTTCTTCCCTGCCCCTCTACTTTACTAAGTATTATGTCCTTCTCCAGGGACTGATCTCTCCTGACAACATGCCCAAAGTGTGTGAGATGAAGTCTTGCCATCCTTGCCTCTAAGGAGCATTCGGACTGTACTTCTTCCAAGACAGATTGGTTTGTCCTTTGAGCCGTCCATGGTACCTTCAATATTCTCCTCAGGCACCCCAGTCTCAATGTATCAATTCTTCTTCAGTCCTCTTTATTCAATGTCCAACTTACACATGCATATGAGGGTTTGAAAATACCCTGGCTTGGGCCAGACGCACTTTAGTTCTCAAAGTAATACATCCCTGTTTTTCAATGCTCTAAAGAGTTCCTGTGTGGCAGATTTACCTAAGGTAACTCATCTTTTGGTCTCTTGATGGCTGCTTCCATGAGTATTGATAGTGGATCCAAGCAAGATAAAATCCTTGACAACTTCAATTTTTTCTCTATCATGATGTTGCCTGTTGGTCCATTGTGAGGATTTGGGCCTTCTTTACGTTGAGTCGTAATCCATAGTGATGGCTGCAATCCTTGATCTTCATCAGCAAGCACCCCAAGTCTTCCGCACAGTTAGCAAGCGAGGTTGTGTCATCTGCATATTGGAGGTTGTTAATGAGCCAATCTTATCATCACTAAAGAATTGCCACTGCCTCCATTTCAGCTGATTCTTTTTAAAGTATTTTGATTTGCATATACTTTATATATTATATATCATATAGTGTACTTATTACACCATATTCAAAAGATTTGTGCAATCATCACCACAATCAATTCGGATCATGTCCTTTTTATTTTTTTCCTTCTGCCTCTGGCCCCTTCTATGTACGTATTTACTTCCATTTCCACTGTTGGTAGGGAAAATCTGTGTTTACTAGCTTCATAGATACAATTGATGTAAAGCCATCTGTTAAATGAGAAATATTCCTGTATGTATGAGATAATTAACAAATATGGCTCCAATTAATGATTTTCAAATTACTATTTCAATATTGACTTGGATTGTGCCCATATGATGTCAAAATAACTGGTTTGCATGTGAACACATCAGTCAAACAATTAGCTGGGTTTTTTTCTATCATGCCAAATAATATACTTGATTGTTGTTCTGTTACAGAATTGACTGAATTGACCGGTGGTTTTTGGCATCATAAAGTTTAGCCTAGATTCCTTTATGAGTACCAGGAGACCAAGCCAGAGAAATAAAAAAGTCTCTCATTTCTTTATACTCCCAAGGACTATTAATAATGAAATATTACAGTGGAGGGAATGTTTCACTAAGGAAGAATCATTTAATAATATTAGTTAATAGCCCTTCCTGTGGGATTTTGTCACCACCTTATTTCACCTTTATTGTTCTGTAGAAGAGTTCATTATCAAGGCTCAAGTACTGCTTTATAGAGACCAAACTCTAATCGCTTCAGGTGGGGCAAATTAAACTGTTTGCCTTGCTGTTGTGTGCCATCAAGTTCATTTCAATGCACAGTGACCCCAGGGGACAAAGTAGAACTGTCTCATAGGGTTTTCTAGGTAGCAATATTTATGGAAACAGATCACCAGGTCTTTCTCCTATAGGATCATGGGGTGGACTCAAACCAACAACCTTTCCATTAGCAGCCGAGCACTTAGCCATTGTGTTACCAGGGTTCCTCACAGTATGTGGTGAAAAAGAAACATAGGTTCTCATTTACCTTTTATCCTTCCCCTAAATCATCCTCATCACCCACTGGCCAGGGTGGTGTGACAAGATGAACGGATGTGTCAGGCAGAGTTGTCTAGAGAAACAAATCCAGTGACACGTCTATGTATAAGAAGGAGCTTTAACATCAAGAAGTAATTACATATGATGAAGGCATCCCAGTCCAGACAACTCAAGTCCACAAATCCGATACGAGTCCATAAGTCCCTCTTCACACTCAAGAATCCACATGCTATAATGCAGAATGCAGGAAGATCACAGGCTGGTGGGTGCAGAAGTTGGGCAAAACATGTCAGGGCACTGGCAACACTCAGAGTCAGTGACAGAGTCCCAGCAAGCAGGAAGGCAAAGGGGCAAAGAGAAAGGGAGGGTCCCAGGGTTCTCCTTATAAGAAGGCCACACCCCCAAGGAGGCACCACCAGGCTGTAACCTGATTGACAGGTTGGATCCCACCCCTACTTTCATACATCTTCAAGGTGACATAAAATCATTTAACTACCACAGTGGATATAAAGTGGGAATGAGAAAAGTACATTGAGAAGACTCTTGAATTGGAGACAAGGAAGGAAGGAATCACGCAACCTTTCAAGTGGTTACAAACCAGACCCAGTATTATAACTTTGGCACTGGCCATCTGGCTACCATCCAAGCCATACACAACACTGGGTACATTATGTCCTTGTGGCCTTCTCACAACTATGTTTTTCATCTCCTTTGAGCTTCCTCATCTTTTCTTTTCCCTTCTAAGTATAAAATATAAATGCAGCATCATGGTCTCCTCATGCTATCTTTTTGTTTGTTTTTACATGATTTCATTGGGGCTTATACAATTTTTATCACAATCCATCCATTGTGTCAAGCACATTTGTACATTTGTTTCCATCATCATTCTCAAAATATTTGTTTTCTACTTGAGCCCTTGGTATCAGCTCCTCATTTTCCCCTCCCTTCCCCACCTTCCCTCCTTCATGAACCTTTGATAAATTTATAAATTATATTATTTTGTCATGTCTTACACTGTCCAACATTTCCCTTCCCTCACTTTTTTGTTGTCCATCCCCCAGGGAGGAGGTTATATATAGATCATTGTGATTGGTTCCTCCTTTCTCCCCCACCTTCCCTCCACCCTCCTGGTATCACCACTCTCACCACTGGCCCTTAGGGGTTTATCTGTCCTGGATTTCCTGTGTTTCCAATTCCTATCTGTACCAGTGTACATCCTCTGGTCTAGGCAGATTTGTAAGGTAGAATTGGGATCATGATAGTGGGGGGGGGGGGGAAGCATTAAAGAACTAGAGGAAAGTTGTATGTTTCATCAATGCTATACTGCACTCTGACTGCCTTATGCCATTTTTGATGGTCCATGGCATAAAAGAATCCCTCAAAATTGGAAAGTCTGTCAAAGGTTTTGAGTTGTCATAATAAGATGTGTGCATATCAGACAATATGTAATTCAGGATCCCCAAGGAACCTCCCACATCTATCTAAGTAATACTTGTAGATTTGCCTAGTTTAATACATTCTCTAGACAATTTCACTGGTTCCTATTAGGATGTCACAGGAATTTTCAAATTAGACTGTAAAATTCAAAATTAAAAGTGTTGTTTGTTTTCTTTCACCAAGGAGAAATGAAATTTTAGACAAACCCAGGAAGCGATGATGAAGATCTTGTGAACATATAATATTAAACAGGAAAAAACAAGTTGCATATAATGACTTTTTTAAAAGTATTGATAGTGGGGATGTAAACTATGCAGCTACTTTGGAAAACAATCTGGCAGTTCATTAAAATGTACAACACAGAGTTATTATATGACCTAGCAATTCTTCTCCTAGGTATATATCCAAGAGAAATGAAAACATATGCCCACACTACAACTTGTACATGATGTATATAACAGCATTATTCATAACAGCCCCAAAGTAGAAACAATTCAAATGTCTATCAATGGCTGAATGGTTAAGCAGAATGAAATATATGTACATACCCCACTGCCATTAACTCAATTCTGAATCAGTGAACCTATATAGGGTTTCTGAGACTGTAAATCTCTATGGGAGCAGACAGCCTCGACTTTCACTCTCAGAAGGCTAGTGGGTCTGAACAGCTGACCAATGCCTAAACCCCAGCATCAACAGGGCTCCTTAATATATGTGCACACAGCATGTTATTATTCCAACATTAAGAGGAATGATGCTCTCCATAACATGGATGAGTGTTGAAAACATTATATTAAGTGAAAGAAGCTGAACCCAAAGGGCCATATCATATGATTTATTTCATATGAAATTTCCAGAACAGGCAAATCTATAGAATCAAAACATAAATTAGTGGTACTGGGAGCCCTGGTGGCGTAGTGATTATGTATTGGGCACCTAACAGAAAGATCAGCAGTTTGAAACCACCAGCCACTCAAAAGGAGAAAGATGAAGCTCTCTACTCCTGTAATGAGTAGAAACTCTTAAGGGCATTTCTACCCTATCCTATAGGGTAGCTTTGAGTCATCATCGACTCCATGTCAGTAAGTTTGGTTTGGTTTAGGAGATGAGGGTAGGGGAGAACAGGGGTAACTGCCAATGGATTTGTGGTTTCTTTGGAGGATGATGAAAACATTCTGAAACCACATGGTCGTAATGGTCCCTGGATATCACAAATGGTTTGCACTTGACAACTAATTTGAAGGTTGGTGGTTCAAACCCACCCAACTGCTCCTTGGAGGAAATATTTGGAGAATTGCTTAAATAAATATTACAGCCAAGAAAATGCCCTAGAGTAATTCTACTCCACAGCTCATGATGTTAGAACCAGCTTAATAGTTGGTTTGGTGCCTTGATTTTGTTTTTATGGTGTATTGTGATGGGTTGTATAGCCTTGTGAATATACCAAACTGCATACTTTAAAAGGATAGCTTTTATGAAGTGTCATTTATATTTCAATTAAAAAATAAAAGAGTGCCAGAACACATTTGGGAGTAGTTATAGGGATAAGTTGAAAGCAAAACTTCAGCTACGGATACATGAACAGAGACTAAGAAGAGATTTAAAAATATATACTTCTAGTTTATAAAATTTGTGTCAAGAGCACCAAGCCCCGAGGACAATTTTCCTGCTCATAGCAACCAATGCACCGAGAGGACCATAGGGCCGGCCCCACCAAAAGACATGATGTCCCTTACTGACCCATAGCACTACAGGGGACAACACTGGAGACACAGTGCAGGAACTGTGTCCAATCTGACCCCACCACATCAGGGCGAAACACTAAGGCACACCTCAGAGCAATGAGGGGGGGGGGGAAATAATGAAGTCCCCGGGGAATACCAAAAATAGACTTTGGGGCCAGGGCATGGCACCCCATCAGACTCGACCAGAAAACACTCCTAAAGGTCAACAAACAAACTATTTATAGGCTTTTCTCTTTTTTTGTCGTTGGACTTTTGGTTGCTTTCTCATTTTTGATTTTGTTTTCTTTTGTTGCTTTGTGTTGCTCTGTCTTGTTTTTGTACTTATTGTTGTCTCTGCATGTCTATCTAAATAAGATAGGCATGACAAACAATCCAAAGCAGAAAACATTGGGACCCACAATTCCGGAGGGACACAGGAGAGGGGGAGGCAGGGAAAGGAAAGGGGATGTCAACAAATCCAGGGACAAGGGAACAACAAGTGATCTAAAATCAATGGTGTAGGATGCCTGGTTGGGCTTGATGAAGGGCAAAATAGCTGAGAGAAATTACTGAATCCCAAATGAAGGCCGAACATGATCATGGGACAAGAGGAAAGTAAAAGGAAATAGAGGACAGTACTAGGAGGCAAAGGACATTTATAGAGGTCTAAATGTAGGCATGTACAGATGTAAATATATTTATATATAACAATAGGGAAATAGATCTATCTACATATATTTGTATGTTAAGTATTAAGGCAGCAGACAGACATTGTTCTAATAACCTGGCATTCTGTGATGCTCACCTTCCTGACATAATTGCTGAAGACAAAATGGGTGCATAAGCAAATGTGGTGAAGATAGCTGCTGGTGTCCAGCTATCAAATGATAGAGTGTCTGGGATCTTAAAGGCTTGAAGGTAAACAAGTGGCCATCTAGCTGAGAAGCAACAAAGTCCACATGGAAAAAGCCCACCAACCTGTGTGATCATGAGGTGGCGATGGATCAGGTATCAGGCATCAAGGACCCAGAACAAAAAATCATATCAATGTGAATGAGGGAGAGTGTGGAGTGAAGACCCAAAGCCCATCTGTAGACAGTTGGACATCCCCTTGTAGAAGAGTCATAAGGAAGAAATGAACCAGAGTGAAGTATAGCACCGATGAAACCTACAACTTTCCTCTAGTTCATTAATACTACCTTTCCCCCACTATCGTGGCCCCAATTCTACCTTACCAATCTGGCTAGACCAGAGCATATATACTGGCACAGATAAGAGCTGGAAACACAGGGAATCCAGGACAGATAACCCCCTTGGGACCAATAATGAGAGTAGCCATACCAGGAGGAGGAGGGGAAGGTAGGGGAAGAAAGGGGGAACCGATCACAATGATCAACATATAACCCCCACCCCGGGGACAGACAACAGAAAAGTGGGTGAAGGGAGACAGCTGTCAGCATAAGACATGAAAAAACTAATAATTTATAAATGATCAAGAGTTCATGAGGGAGGGAGGGTGGGAGAAAGGGGAAATGAGCTGATACCAAGGGCTCAAATAGAAAGAAAATGTTTTGAGAATGATGATGGCAACATATGCACAAATGTCCTTGACACACTGGATGGATGGATTGTGATAAGAGCTGTACAAGCCCCCAATAAAAAGATTTAATATTTTAAATTGTGGCAAAAGGAAATAAGGCAAACTAATTAAATTATTTCAATTCACAAATCATGTGGAATCATATTCACTCAACTACCTATCCCATTTCTCCTACTGGTGCCTTTTCTAGTACTTAGAGCTTTGACAACTCTCTGGTCACCAAAATCAATTCATCCATTTGGATGTCCATTATGGTAATACTTCTTTAAACATACCATGATCCCATAATTCTTCAAAAGAGTTGCTATTTATTAAACTTTCGCTATGGTCAATCCAATTCTAGCAACATTTCTTTTAAATAGCAAATTATGATAACTTTGCAACCAGGTGGTGGAAACAGGGGCATTCATTATACAATTCTCCCTACTTTGGTGTACACTTGAATTTTTTAGGTAAAAAGATTTGTAACGACTCTCTGTCAACATTGAAGTTGTCAAAGATTTCATTTTACTTATAGCCACAATCAACCATCACAGAAGCAGCAGTCACAAATAAAATGAGGATTGCATTGGGCAAATCTCATGCACACGGTGGTCTTTAATGGGTTAAAGAGCAAAGATGTCGATTTGAGGACTAAGGCGTGCCACACCCAAGCCACAATATTTTCAGGTGCATCTTTTGCAGATGAAAGCCATACAATGAGTAAGAAAGAACAAGGAAGAATTGATGCACTGGAATTATGATAGTGGTGAAGAATATGGTAAAAATTACACACGTCCAGAAGAAGGACCAGTATCCGCCTTAAAGAAAGTACAGCCAGAATGCTTCCTTGAAACTAGGATGTGAAGATTTCTTCTCGTGTACTTTGGACCTGAGAAATCAGTCCCTGGAAAAGGACATCATGGGTCAGCGAAAAAGGAGACCATCAAGGAGATGGATTGACAAAGTGGATGCACCACTGGCCTGGCCTCAAACATAACAATGATGAGAGTAGTGTTGGGCAGGGCAATGATTCCTTCTTCCATACATACAGCCGTCACGGGTCAGAGTGGGGTGCACCGCACCTCCCAATAATAACACATGTCAGCCCTGTGCTCAACATATAAATATCTATTTTAATCAGCTGGTGTTATTATAATACCCGTTTCCAGAGGCGAAAAAATGAAACTTATGGAAAGTACCAGCCAAGATAGTATTCTGCTGCAGGTAAGAGAAAATCTGATTACAACTCTTGAAACCAATAAAAGTTACTCTGTCTTATCTCTAATTGTTACATAATCATTGCCAGAGTTGAAGGCGTGGACAATGCGACCCACCACTGGCAGCACATATGAGGACGGAAGTGTTCTCAGAACCTCACACCCTGTAGATATCCGCTGAGATGTAATTGTTTCCATCTATCGCTGGCTGCCAGGGAGTTACAGCCGAGAAGGTTAACAGTACCTGCCACAGAGAAGTGAAATAACTTGTCCAGAATCGCAGAGATAATAACTGAAGCCACTAGGAGCTCCATCTAAGTCTATCTGATTCCCAAATTGATGCCACAATGGTAACTTCTTCAAGGAAACCCTATTGAGTATGGCAGCTCTTTGGGGATATCGTCAGGAAGATTTTGTTTCGAAAGGACTACAGTGCAGTCAAGGAAAGCATCAGCAGGTCACACCTCAAAATATTCGTGCCGGTTTTCTCCTTTGTATATTCTACTCCTTTATCTCCTGCCACTGCTCTTCCTCCCCTTTCTGCTTCCCTTATCCAAGAGGAATTATCTTTTGTCCTAAGATATAAGTGACTAAGAACTCATGTTCCTTAGGGAATATATTCATCCACGTGACTCGACCTTAGGGATTTGGCCTAATATAGCACACCCTCCAGCTTGTGAATTCCTCCAGGCAACTGTCCCCCAAACCACTACCCAAGCCCCACCGCCCACCCCCATGTGTTGTAGCTTACAAATTCAAGCAGTCTAGATTTCTCTTATTCCACTCTGACAAGAAGCTCTGTTCTCCATTGGAATCCTCTAAAAATAAATTAATGCCCCTGCAGTTGGATATCACAGTGAGTCAATAACGGCCAGGTCAGCAGTTTAATTCACCATCCAGTCCTTGGGAGAAAGATAGATTTATAGACTTGGAAACCCAAAGGGGGGTAGTTTTACTCTAGCCTTGAGGGTCGCTATGAGGCAGAATAAACATAAAATGGTAGTGGTTATGAGTCTAGGGGTGGAGATGGTTTGGTAAAGTTATTTGAAAAAAATAATGACAATTGGTCTTTAGAACCCATGATACAGTATCCTCACTCCTTTTTACAATCACCGAGGTTCTGCCCATTCTACCTCCCTAAAAACATGTCCCACCACACTTCCTTCATCCCACTGGTCTTTACCTTGCATCAGGCCCTCATCCCTACTTGGCCTAATTGTTCTTATGCCTCCTTAAGTCATCTCTTTGCCACTCGTCTTATCACCCTTTTATCGAACTTCTGCATAGCGACAAGAGTAACTTTCTAAAACCCCTTGGTCATAAATGATCCTGTTAACCCTGAAATGATTCCCCATCACAATAGAATAAGCTATTCTCTAAGCTTCTAAGTTCCCCTTTTCCCCATCTCATGTTGAATTTGCCAGATTAACTTATTGCCTCTCCACCCTGAATTATTTAGAGTTCCCAAAATAAACTAAGTTCTGGAACTTCTCCTTATCATTTCATGTTCTACTTCCTCTGTCTAGAATATTCTTTTCCTCCTTGGTGGCTTGACTAATGTTTTTATTTGTTCAAAGAGTTTTATAGGGGTAAAATTTACATATCTTAAAAAACTTTTGGCTTGACTCTTAACTTGCAAGTCTCTAGTTGAGAATGATCTTAGGCTGAGTTTCCCAAAAGGTTGATCTTAAGACAACAACATGGGTGTGAGTTATTTTGAAAGTGAGTCCTTGAAATGGCGGGGGGGGGGGGGGACGGGGTGGAGGAAAAGGAAGAGGAGCATGTATGAAGGGGCTTTTACTTTTTTGTTCACTTCAATTCTCTTCTTTCCTTTCTGATAACCCTCTAGAACCAATTTCTGAAGGGGATCAAAGGATCAAAGGCCAAAATCAGAGTGAAGGAGTGGTACGGAGAGACAAACAAGGAAGGAAGCCCAATAGAGATTGTGTTAAAAAGCAGACTACCACTGTAGGCAACTGGAAGTCAATCTTGCCGGAGAGTCTTTGAGAGACTATGTGGAACATAATTGAGCTGTTGCACAGAAAGGCAAAGAATTTGGGGTATTTATCTATCTTTCCTGACTCTCATGAAATGAGGATGTCATTCCAGCCTGCCACATGGCCAGGGAATATCCTCAGACAGGCATGGCAGGAAACCATCAGTGACTATGGGAACTACATAGAGTGAAATGGCAATTCGAATGAAGAGGGTAAGTGCATCTCTACACAAACTGTTCGGAAATTTTCCATATCCCACCTATACTGCATAGGTTGGATTAGAAGAACCTTCTCACCGGTCTGGTAATATATTAAGGTCCTTGCCATACTACACAGTTTTACAGTTTTTCATTTCAATTGTTGATTTCAGAGACTTGGACTGTAGAGATTTTAAAGGCAAGGTATTTATATATCTTTATGACTCAGCTCCAAAACTAAAGTCATTGATGTAGAGTCAATTCTGACTCATAGCGACCCTAGAGCAATTCATTTACTACTGAAGTTCCATGGATCTTAGTTTGGATTGAATTCTGTCTCTCAAAAACGTAGTGTAAAGTCCTAACCCTGTACTCATGAATGTGGCTCTGTGTCAGTCTTTGAAGATGTTTGCAGTTAGGTGAGCTTGTTGTTTTTGTTGTTGTAGCAGCTGGTGCCATGGAGTGGGTTCTGATTCATGGCAACCAGAATCCAAACCTGCCGGGTCCTGTGCCATCCGTACTATTTTTATATTTGAGCTCATTGCTGCAGCCATTGTGTTATTCCATCGCTCCGAGGGGGCTTCCTCTTTTTCTCTGTCCTTCTACTTTACCAAACGATGTCCTTCTCCAGGGACTGGTCTCTCCTGATAGCATGTCCCGAAAACATGATGCAGAGTCTCACCATCTTCAATTCTAAGGTAGATCATGGCTATACTTCTTCTAAAACAGATTTGCTTGTCCTTTTGGAAGTCAATGGTACTTTCATTCAATATTCTTTGCCAACAACACTGTAATTCAAATGCATCAATTCTTCTTCACTATCCCTTGTTCCATATCTAACTTGGGTCAGGCCTTTAATACTGGTCAGGTCCTTTAATACTGTACAGAGATCTTGTGCAGCAGATTTACTCAAAGCAATACATCATTTAATTTCTTGACTGATGCTTCCATGAGCATTGATTGTGGATCCAAGCAAAATGAAATCTTTGACAACATCAATCTTCTCTATGTTATCATACTACCTATTGGTCCAATTGTGAGGATTTGGGCCTTCTTTAAACTGATCGAGTTGTAATGCATAATGAAGTTTATAATCCTTAATCTTCATCAGCAAATGATTCAAGTTGTCCTCCCTTTCAACAAGCAAAGCTATGTCATCTGCATATTACAGGTTCCTCATAAGTCTTCCTCTAATCCTGATGCCACATGGTTCTTCATAGATTACAGCTTCTCTGATTACTTTCTCAGCTTATAGATTGAATACGTAGAGTGAGAGGATACACCCCTGTCACACACTTCTGCTGCTTTTGAACCATGCAGTATTCCCTTTTTGTTTGCACAACTGCCTCTTGATCCATGTACAAGTTCCACATGAGCACAGTGAAATGCTCTGGAATTCCCATTCTTCTCAAACTTCTCCATAGTTTGTTATGATCCACACAGTCAAATGCCTTTGCAGAGTCAGTAAAACACAAGTAAACATTTTTTTGGTAGTTTCTGAATTTAGCCAAGATCTACCTGACATCAGCAATGATATTTCTTGTTCCATGTCCTCTTCTGAATCCAGTTTAAACCTCTGGCAGCTCTCTGCCTATGTACTGCTGCAATTATTGTTGAACAGTCTTCAGCAAAATTTTACTTGCATGTAATATTAATAATATTATACAATAAGTTGATCATTCTGTTTTGTCACCTTTCTTTGGATTGAGTATAAATATAGATATCTGCCAGTCAGTTGGCCCAATAACTGTCATCCAAATATCTTGACATAGGTAGATGAGTACTTCCAGTTCTTTGTCAGCCTGTTGAAACATTTCAATTGTCATTCCAAAATTCCTGGACCCTTGTTTTTGGCTAATACCTTCAGTCCAGCTGGGATTTGTTCCTTCAGTATCATTGGTTCTTGATCATATGCTTACTCTTGAAATGGTTGAATGTCTGCTAGTTCTTTTTGGTACACTGACTGTGTATTTTTTCCCATATTCTTTTGACATTCCTTGCGTCATTTAATATTTTTCCAATCTCTCACTGCCATTGAGTCACTTCCAAGTCATAGTGACCTTACAGGACAGGGTCGTTTTCCCTCAGTTAGTTTCATAGACCATAACTCTCTCCAAAAGTAAAAGGCTTTGTCTTTCTTCACCAAGTGGCTGATGGTTTCAAGCTGTTGGCTATGCAGTTAGCAGCCCAGTGTACCACTACTCCACCAAGTTGCAAGTTGATACTTGGAGTTGGTTTGTTTGTTTTTTCCCAGTTATCTCAGCTTGAGAAATGCTGAAGGTGTTCATGTGTGTGTGTGGGGGGGGTATAATTCTGGGTCTGCGCATATTTCATTATAATACTTTACTTGTAATTTTTATATTTTAATATAAAGTGTTGTAATGCTTTACTCTTCTTGAGCTGCCCTTTGAAATGTTCTGCTCGGCTCTTTTACTGCATCATTTCTTCCGATTGCTTTTAGCCACTCTACAATTAAGAGAAAATTTCAGAGTCTCCTTTGTAATCCACCTTGAGCTTTTCTCTTTTTTTCCTGTCTTTTAATGACCTTTTGCTTTCTTCGTAAATGATGTTCATACTGTCATTCCACAGCTCATCAATTCTTCTTCTGTCATTAGTGTTCAAGGCATCAAAGCTATTCTTGAAATAGTTTAAAAATTCAGGTGGGATATATTCAAGGTCATATTTTGGTTCTGTGAACTTGTTTAATTTTTCAACTTCAACTTGAATTTCCATGTGTGCACTTGATTATCTGTCCCACAGTCAACCCTGGCCTCATTTTGGCTGCTGATATTGAGCTTCTCCATCATCTCTTCCCACGGATGTAGTCAATTTGATTTCTGTATGTTCCATCTGGAGAAGACCATGTGTATAGTCTTCATTTATGTTGTTGAAAAAAGATATTTGCAAAGAAAAAGGCATTGGTCTTGCAAGATGCTATCATGCTTCATTTCCATCACCAACACCATATTTGCCAACAACCATTCCTTCCTCTGTTTCCAACTTTGGCATTCCACTAGCCAGTAATTATCACTGCATCTTGATTGCATGTTTGATCAATTTCAGACTAAAGATGGTAAAATTCTTCAATTTCTACATCACTAGCTTTAGTGCCTGGTGCATATCTTTAAATAATAATTGTATTGACTGGATTCCCTTGTATATGGATAGATATGATCCTATCTCAGATAGCATTCTATTCAACTTAGATCATAAAATGACCTTTTTGACTACAAATATGATGCCACTCCTCTTGAGTTGGTCATTCCTGATGTAGTAAACTGGTCAATGCAAAATGGTCAAAGCCAGTCCATTTCAGCTTATTAACACCTTTTATATCAATCTTTATGTGTTCTATTTCATTTTTCCTACTTCCAATTTTCCCAGAATCATACTTTATACACTTCATTTTCCCATTACTTGTAGATGTTTACAAGTGTTTCTTCTAATTTTGAGTCATGCCCCAACAGCGAATGGAGGTCTTAATAGCTTTATTCCATCCATGTCAGTCTGGTTGACTCCACTTTGCGAAGGCAGCTCTTCCTCAGTAATTTTGTGAGTGCCTTCCGACCTGAGGGGCTCATTTTCTGCACTATGTCTAACAATATTCTGCTGTTATTCATAACGTTTTCAGCAGCTAATTGCTCAGAAGTGGACACCGTATTCCTTCTTTGTAGTCTTTCTTAGTCTGGAAGCTCTCCTGAAAGCTGTTCTCTTAGGGAACCCTGCTGGCATTTGAAATCCCAGTGACTTCACTTCCAGCATCACGGCAATACACAAGCCACCATAGTATGGCAAACTAACAGGCAGCATAAGGTCATATTTGAATAGGTCGGGTTCCATTCCTGGTGGTGTTGTGGGCTGCTAACCACAAGGTCAGCATTTCTAACCCGACAGCCGCTCCTTGGAAAGAAAGATGAGGCTAGCTGCTTCTGTATAGAATTACAGCCTTCGTTGCCCAAAGGGGCAGGTCTACTATGCCCCACAGTGTCACTGTTAGTTGGGATCAACTTGAACACAGTGAGTTTGCTTTTGTAATTAGAATTCTGTTTGACTTATGTCCTTATTAAAGAGAAGACACATCAAGATAGAGGAAGGATGCCATGTGACATTACACCTATAAGGCAAAGAACTCCTGTAGCAACCATAAGTTAGAAGGGAGATATGGAACAGATTCTTCCACAAGGCTTCAGAAGGAATCAACAGAGTCAACACCCTAATCTATTCTAGACAACAAAGATATTCTAGACAATCAGACTGCAGAGCTGTGAGGTAATAAATTTCAATTTTTATGAGCCAATAGTTTGTGGTATTTTGATATGGCAACCTCAGGAAACTAGTAAGCCTAACAACAGTATCTGGTTGTTTCAAAGCGCTTTGTATTCATCAACATGATTTACACCTGAACCCTCCTGACCACAGAGATATAGCATCATCTTCTTTATTATTCCCCTTTTATGGATGGAAATCTGAGAATACAGTAATGAAATAGAGCTAGATGAGGGTCCCAGCTAATGGCTAAGGCCACTACTCAGACTCGTTCCACTTCTGCTGCTGGGTGCACTACAGGAAGTAATAGGATTCACTTGAAGCTAAACCTTTCAGCCCATGGAAGAACAGATGTTTCCATATCTAGAATAATCCTCTTTATAATATTCAGAAGATGCCTGCAGGTGGAAGCAAAGTAGCCCTGGAAATGCCAAGTCCTGTGCTTTGTTGGGGAAAAAAAATGAATCTTTGATTTTTTTCCTTCCCTAACTAACTTAGCTTCTCTTAGGAGCTGCCTCCTGCTGTAACTTTTCTACAATTTTAATTCTGGTGAATATGTAAATCAGATCTTTACTATTAATTCATTCACCAACAAAATGCCATTCACTCAAAGGAAGCAATCAGCCATGGGGAACAGAATGCCTTGTAGCGCTGTCATTTTTAAAAGTCAAAGCAAGAAGTACACAGTTCTAATAACAGAAGGGATGAAGTGCTTTGTTCTTAGGTTATGCTCTGGAGTACGGTTTTTAAAGGGATTAAATACATAAACATCAAAGAAAGACTGCCCTGAAGCTAAAAGTTGTATCAGGAAATGCCCTGCTTTCTTATGTGCCCTTTGTTTCACACATAAGACAATGGATCTGGTGGTTATAATGGTCTTTGTTCACTTGATACCGTGGAGTCAAGGCAGAGAATTTAAGAAATTTTTCTTTAGCAATATAATGACTGCTGGTGAACTACTAAAAAACATAAGACTTCCATAAGGTCACAGTCTACTTGGTGGCTTTTTCTGATATGTATTTTTGACTCCTTTGAGAGTGTTCATTTTATCATTTGGGGGGATTTTTCTTGGTAGAATCCAGACGAGGGGTACAGAAGTTTTGCCATCTGCAAAGGGAGCGGGTTGGATTAGATCAGCAAACACTTTGGGTTCTATAATAATATTTTTGTTGCTCCACAGAACTCTTCTAAGGAATGCAAAATATCAGAAATGAATGCAAGGACCAAAAATCTGATTAATGGATAGGCCACAGCATTGTCACTTTACACCACTATTACAGAAATAGCAAATATAGCCATTGCATTGAATTGTTTATCATATTCTTGGCATATCATATTATATGATTATGATGTTTTTGATGCAATATAATCTCCAGTCAAGGCATTTTCAAAAAGAAAAAAAGTAATTTAATACTTAAGAAGCAGAGTGATTGAATAGAAAGACAGGTTTTATTGTCAGATTGTCCTGGGTTCGGTGTATCCTCCCATTACAGTAACCTGGAGAAATTATTCAGCTTCTTTAATCTTTTGTTTCATCTATTTAAAATGGCTTTAACAATATTTAATAGTCCACAGAGTAATTTTTCAAATGACATAGGTTAAGATATTTTAGAGAACATCGGAGCTACAAATGACAGATAAAATGCACTAAAATATATTTTCTTCATTTTATATTATCCTAATGTTTCAGTATAATAGCTCAAAAAATATAACAGGTTATATTTAGAGTCAATTCTATCATTTCCTTTTAAATGTTCCCATCCCCATATGAACACTAGACAATGACATAGAATTATGGGACATAATTTTAAATATGTTCATATTGGCCTACTGGTCCAATGGTTTAAATTGATTTTCATTTTGATTGGCCTGGCTTTGAAAAAGATGATCAACCTCTGGATAATATGACTTCAAAGAACCTCCTTAAAGCTAAAAGTTCTCTAAAGCAATTTAGAAGTGATAAAGAATGAAAAGGGGACAGGAGTAGCTACATTTAAAATAATCTGTGAAAAATGTACCCAAACCCTTCTCAAGTAAATGCAGTGAAAAGAAAGCCATTTTAATGACAATGTTTAGTGAAACTTCTCTGTTCTCAAGAGAGTGAACTTACTCTGATATCTTCAGAATAACGAGTGTTGTGGTAGTTATATAATCTGGTGTCAACTTGAGACTATTAAGAATGAAGGAGTAGAATTCAGCCTGTCAATCAGGTGACCGCTTGATGACCTCATTTGGAGGCACTATGGAGATAAATAGCTCACTGGAGACCAGACACACTGGTTCTGTGAGACATTCCTGTTGACAAGCCATATGGAGCTATGCTGATGGATCCAGAGCCTTGGAGCTGGAAGAGCCACGTGGAGATCTGCACCAGCACTGAGATGTTTCCACCACCATTGGAGCCACAAGACGTTCTACCCACTGGCTTGTGATCTTCCTGCACTCAGCACCATTGCATGACTGCGTGAGTTTAAAGAGGAATTTATGGACTAGTATCGACATATGGACTTGATCTGGACTGGGCTGGCATGTTTCCTTAATACACAATTACTCTTTGATATAAAGGTCTCCATTGCATGCATATGAGTGTCTCTGGATTTGTTTCTCTATTAAACCCAGACTAACACAGGTGTTGTGTAATTATGTCCCCTTCAAAGGATGTGTACAAAGAAGTACAGCTAGGATGCTCCTTAGAGGTGAGGATGATAAGATTTCATCTCACTACCTTTGAACATGTTGCAGGAAAGGACATCACACTTGGTAAAGTGGACAGGCAACGAAAAAGAGGAAGACCCTTGACGAGATGGACTGACACAGAGGCTACAACAGCGGGCTCACACATAACATAACAGAAAGGGTGAGGATGGCACAGGACAGGGTGGTGTTTCGTTCTGTTGTGCATAGGGTTGCTATGAGTCCGAACTGACTCAACGGCACCTAACAACAACAAACAACGTGTGTGTCAGCATGGTTAGTCATGAATCCCTCTGTTGTCTAGGCTCCATTTGGAGATATGTTGTAAACCCTAACCTCTGTAATATTAATGTGTCAGGATACAATCCGCAGGATTAGGTTGTATTTGAGTCAATCTCTTTAGAGACATAAAGAAGATGAAATGAGCTAGCAGAGATTAGAAAGACCTGCTGCCATCAAAAGAGAAGAGCCAGGTGAGAACCTGGAGACCTTGGATGGAAAAACTCCTAGACCCAGGAGATTATTGGTTCCAAGACACATGGAAATCTCTAAAGAATGACAATCGACAGATGCTGAAATGAGACAAAGGCATTTTCTCAGAGGCAACAGGAAGAAAAAGACTTCCACTAGAAGCAGCACTCTGAATCCAAATGGTTAGCCCCTAAATTGCAAGAGAATAAACTTCTGTTTGTGACATTTTTGTTACAGCAGCACTGGATAACTAAGATAAGGTGCCGCCATGAAAAGAGAGAGGACAGGGACAGCCAATAACCACCCCAAAACTGATATGTGTTGAAGCCCAGTTTCCTACCCTTTGACTTAATGGATCAAATATTTTAAAAATACAAATCTACCTTCATTGCTCCCAATGTTTCCAGTAACCCAAACTAGTCCTTTATGTATCTAAACTGGTGTCCCATCTAGGCCAATTTAATTAAAAGATGACTTATTTAATATTAGTAACAATACTTTGCACATTCAATGTGATCTTACAACCTGAAGGGGGCCTCTTAAATGAGCACCTCACCCACTTATCTATGGTCAAATTGTTAACTTTTTAATATTTCCATCATTGATCACCGCTTATAATGCACTGACTTTTAAAATAATTCGTTAGAATGTGGCAATCCATTGATCTTCCTCAGGTGATGTCTGCATTTTTTCTAAGAAGTCATCAACGTATATTTCCGCAAATTGGCTATGTGCTGTAGGGGTAAATTGAAGAATTACGGCACCTCTCCCATTGTCTAAAAGAACATTTCGAGATCTATCCTGAAGAACGATGCTTCAGCGATGAGACAATGTCTATATGCCTACAAGGAAGACAAGTTATTATGTTTATTATCCAAAATTGCACACCAACCAGTAATGCCTAAGATAGAGAAATTGAAGATTTTTACCAACTTCTGCCATTTGAGCCCAATCACATATGCAATCCAGATGCACTGGCAATGATTAGTTATTTGGAATGGAAAAGTTTGAAAGGACAAAGAAGTATTAGTAGTTGTAAAATATTGCCTTGGTTTTAAAAATGACACCAGAAATTGCATGATATATGTTCGCAACATCAATGACATATTCATTGCAACTGCTGTTTTTTTAATGATATAAAACAATGACTGCACAAATGAATCTTGCATGTGAGACACTGGCCACTGAATAAAGAAGATGGAAGATGAATCAATGCATTTGATTCGTGGTGCTGGAGAAGAAAATTGAAAGTATCCTGGACTGCTGAAAGGACAAACCGATCTGTCTGGGAAGAAGTACAGCCAGAGTGCCCCTTAGAGGCAATGATCGCAAGACTTTATGTTACCTACTTTGGACATACTGTCCAGAGAGACTAGTTCCAATTATGCTTGGTAAGATGGAGGCGAAGCAAAAGAGAGGACAGCCCTCAATGAGATTTATTGACACCGTGACTGCATCAATGGGCTCAGGAATAGGAACAATTGTAAGGATGGCAATGGCCCGTGCAGTCTTTCGTTCTGTTGTGCATAGGGTTGCTATGGATCAGACCCAACTCAATGGCACCTAACAACAACAAGAAATGGAATACAAAGAAATTAACTCTATTACATCTGTGGAAAGAGACAATGGAGAAGCTCAATAACATCTGTTGGAAGAAGATCAGTGGTCAAGTGCAGAACAAATCATCAATAGCTTATCTGAAAATTCAACTTGAAGCTGGAGAAAAATAAGACAAATCCAGGAGAGTCAAAGAATTATCTTCAGTATATTGCACCTGAATTTATAGGTCATCTTAAGAATAGATTTGACACACTAAGTACTAATGATTGAATATCAGATAAGTTTTGGAATAACATCAAGGACATAGTACAGAAAGAAGAAAATGGTCATTAAAAAACGGAAAGAAAAGACCAAAATGGATGTCAGTAGAGACTCTGAAACTTACTCTGAATTTTGTAGTTGGTAAAACAAATTTTGAAGTAAAAGAGTTGAACAGAAGATTTCAGAGTGGCCCATGAAGACACAGCAGAGCACGATGAAATGTGCAAAGGACTGATGCTAGAAAATCAAAAAGAAAGAACAGCCTTGGCATTTCTCAAGCTAAAAAATAAAACTGAAGGGGAAAAATCAAATTACAATATTAAAATATTCGAAAATAAAAACTTTTTTATTAAATCATTTTATAGGGGGCTCATACAACTCATCACAATCCATACATCCATCCATTGTGTCAAGCATATTTGTTCATTTGTTGTCGATGGGAAAACTATTGAAGGACTAAAGACTTCATCAAAATGGGAGGGAATGAAAACACAGTCACTGTAATAAAAATAATTATTTGCCATCAAACCATCGCAGGAAGTAGCCTATGACTGAGAACTGGTGGTGGTGGTGTAAGCAGTCTACGGGCACTGAAGTGACTGATGGAAAATGAAGCTCCAGGAATTGAAGGAAGACCCATTGAAATGCTTTCCCCAAGGAATGCAGCACTGGGGGTGCTCACTGGTCTATGCTAAGAACTTTACAAAACAAAAACGTGGCCATCTGACTGGGAGAGATCGATATTGGTACGGATTCCAAAGAAAGATGATTCAAAGGAATGCAGAGATTGTCAAACAAAATTATGAAAATAGAATTTTGCTGAAGATAATTTAAAAAGGGCTGTAGCAGCATTTCCACATGGAACTTCCAGGAATTCGAGTCAGATCCAGAAGAAAACTTGGGACAATGGATGTCATTGTTGACATTCGATGGATCTTGGCTAAATGCAGAGTACCAGAAAGGTATTGTGTTTTACTGACTATACAAAGGTGTTAGAGTAGATAAAGCATAACAAATTGCTGACAACATTGTACAGAATGGTGATTCCAGAATACATAAATGTACTCATGTGGAACCATGATAGTTAGGCTTTAGATAAATTAGGCTGTGCCAGGATTCTGATTAGTTTGACAGTTAACACCTAGTCATTCCCCATGATGTGACATAACACAATGTAATGCCTTTTACAAGGAGAGCTGCTATACACCGCCTATTAGTTGTATGATTAGGTTGGTACTAGCACCCTGATTCAGGTCACAGCCCTGATGCAATCAATTGAATGGAAGTTTCCTTAGGAATGTGGCCTGCTTCCAATATAAGTGGACACTATGAGAAAGCTGACTTGCTTTTTGATGGATATGTATCCTGCATCTGGTTCATCAACCTATAGTTCGTTGGGTTTGAACCAATTACTTGCCATAGTGCCTGCTGACCCCTATAAGTCATCAGTGGCCTGCCACCTGACCTTGGATCCCTTTGCTTTTGTAGCCATAAGCTTAGCCCAATGATTTTGGATCCATTTGTCTCCGAAGCAGGCAGCCTATCTTCTTCTTGCCAATTTGGCTTCATCGACCTCTGTAGCTACGTGAGTTAGGAAAAGCCTCCAGCTTAACGTCTGACCCATGGACTTGGAACCTGCCTGGATTTGGATTTTCCCATTTCTACAGTTGTGTGAGCCATTTTCTTGATATATAGATGCTTCTATGGTTTTGCTTCTCTGGAGAACCCAGCCTAAGCTAGAAACCCATCCATAGACCAAGAGGCAGTTGTTTGAACAGAAAAAGAGGATAGCGTATGGTTTAAAGTCAGGATAGGTGTGTGTCAGGGTGGTATCTTGTCACCTTATTAGTTCAATCTGTATGTTGAGCAAACAATCTACTAAATTAGAGTACATACAGAATAATGCGGCATCATAGTTGGAGGTAGACTCATTAACCATCTGCAATACACAGATGGTGCCACCTTGTTTGTTGAAAGTGAAGAGAACTTGAAATAATTACTGATGAAGAGCAAAGAAGATCAAAGCCTTCTGTAAGATTACACCACAGCACAAACTGGTGGTTCTCAACCTGTGGGTCGTGACCCCCTTGGGGGGTTGAAGGACCCTTCACAGGGGTCACCTAAGACCATCGGAAAACACACATTTCCAGTGGTCTTAGGAACTGAGACACTACTCCTCTGTCCATCTCCAGGCAGGCCCGCCCACATGCAGATACACCCACATAAGAATACCCAGCGTGAAGACTTTTACCCATGCTACATCATGGTTCAGGACCAAATTTCATTTCTTTTTCATTAGAAATAAATATTTCACTATATATAATTACATATTGGTTTTGTGATGAATCACTCTGCTTTAATCGTGTTCAATTTGTAACAATGAAAGTACATTTTACATATCAGATATTTACATTATAATTCCTAACTGTAGCAAACTTACAGTGATGAAGTAGCAATGAAAATAATGTTATGGTTGAGTGTCACCACAACATGAGGAACTGTATGAAAGGGTCACGGCATTAGGAAGATTGAGAACCACTGGATAAAGGAAACAAAAATCCTCACAACTGAGCTAATCAGCAAGACTATGGTAAATGGAAAAAAGATTGAAGTTGGTAAGGATTTCATTTTACTTGCATCCACATGCAATATCTGTGGAAGCAAGAACCAAGTAATTAAATGATGGATGGCATAGGACAACTCTGCAAAAGACCTCTTTAAAGTAGTAAAAAGCAAAGATGTCACCTTGAGAGCTAAGATGAGTGTGACCAAAGACGTGGTGTGTTCCATCACCTCATATGCATGCACAACTGGACAGTGAATAGGGAAGACTGAAGAAGAATTAATGTCTCTGAATTATCATGTTGGCAAAGAATATTGAGCAAGTATACCGGGTACTGCCAGAAGAATAAACAAAACTGCCTTGGAAAAATTACAGCCAAAATATCCATAAAAGGGAGGACAGTGAGACTTTGTCTCACATGCTTCAGATATCTTTGTTTTTATAAATTATTTTATTGGGGGCTCGTACAACTCTTATCACAATCCATCCATCCATCCAATGTGTCATGCACTTTTGTACATTTGTTTCCCTCATCATTCTCAAAATATTTGCTTTCTACTTGAGCCCTTGGTATCAGCTCCTCATTATTTCCCCTTTTTCCTTTCTTCCCGCTCCCCCATGAACCCTTGATAATTCATAAAATATTATTATTTTGTCCTATCTTATACCGTCTGATGTCACCCTTCACCCACTTCTCCTCTGTCCGTTCCTGGAGGACATCGTGCTTGATAAAGCAGAGGGTCCGTGAAAAAGAGGAAGGCCCTCAATGAAATGCATTGACACGGTGGTGACAACAATGAACTCAAACAGAAAAACTGTGAAGATGGCATAGAATTGGGCAGTCTTTCTCTTGTACATAGGACAACTTGGGTTAGAACTGAATCGACAGTACCTAACAACAGTAAGCTATGTATTAAGTCCTGCCAAGGAAGATCTGAAGGTGAAAATTAAAAATGCAAATTGTCTATGTCCATGCAGTTGGGCAGTTTCATCCTCCTTGACTCTGGGCTGCTTTGTACCTTTCTTTGGCCAATGGGACATTAGCAAACACGACACAAGCAGAGGCTCAAAAGCACGGTCTTATTGTTCGTCTCTTGCCATCCTCGGAACCTCTGTGTTCACCTCCATGTGACTGGTCAAGTCATTGCCCCTGTTCAGCTAACTTGGAGCCAACCCTAGACATGTGAGGGAGATCACTGTACCTCACCTGGCCCTGGGTGAACTATTAGCCAACCACCGGGATCAGCTGAGGAGGCCCAGAGGCGAACAACACCTAGTCAACTACATAATCATAATCACAAGCTATACAAAGGTGTGTCGTTTTATGCCACTGAGTTTTGGAGGTGGCTTGTAGCATTAGCTAATCGATAAACTACAGTACAGACTTGTTTGGGTTCAAATCCCATCCTTGTGGATCGTTTCATTGTTTTAACCTAAATAGAGTTTCTTAACCTTAGAAAAGGGGTGGGGGGGTGCCAATTAAGGTTCTGGGCCTTTAGGTAATTTATATATACTAAGACAAGTGATTAATGGAATGTCATCTATGCCCCCTAAGAGCCCCTAGACGCTCTTGGGACCTCTCTTGTGGAGTTTAGTTTACTTGGGCTTTTAGACTTTAATCTTATATGTTTATTTAACTCTTCTAATCCACAAGTTCCTTGAGAGCAGGCAACATCTTGCTTCATTTTTCTTGGTTGTCTACCACAGTAGAAACTTGCTCACTGAAAGAGCTAAAACAAAAACTGCTCAATCCAATTCAATTAATCACTGTTGGTTATGGAAGTCTGATAAGGTGTCCTAGACACATTGGCTGGGTTTTTAAAGAGCCTTGAAGAGGGGAAGGATTTTGCAAGGTGCAGAGAAGGTTTGTCCAAGATTTTTTATTAGGAGAAAAACAATTAAAGCAAAGGTTGTGACCTAGAGGGGGCTTTCTACTCCTGTAGACAATCACCGTCTCGGACTCCTACAGGGGCAGTTCTACCTTGTCTTACAGGGTTACTGTGAGTCGGTGCAGACTCAATTGCAGTGAATAGGTACTTAGTAGTGCCTCAACCCTCAGGTACCATCAAGAGCTTGTGCCAGGATATTTTTTTCCCAGAGCAAACATAAAATATTCCTCTTTTAGCAGTGAGGCCTGTTTATTTGGGGGGAGGGAGGGAATGATTTTGCATGACTCTTTCCCTGTTATCATGAGTAATTCTTCGGAAAGACTCAGGATGTCATTGAGGGTCTGCTGATTTGGCAGAAAGTCCTAAAAGACCTCGCCAGTAACCTGCTTTTGAGCAGTGCAGTGTTTCTAACACAAGCAACCCACTAATAACTTGTCACACATGTTTCTTCTCTTTAAGTGTAAGTTTCAGCTATCTTCAGAATATTCCCCTGCATGTATTTAGGGGAGTTCAATGTTGCAGACAGCAGCTTCTGAGTCATACCAGTAGATATGTAATGCAGATATCTTGACTGAAAATAACTCTGCTGTTGTTTGGGGAAGATTGCCCACTCTGGATTATCTTTGTTGTATTTTGGTCTTTTCTCTGTGTGCTTTCATTCTCCAAGTAATGTGACCTAGATCTTTCAGGATGGCAGAAATGCTCACCACTTCCAATCTGCAGTGGTACTACAACTGCGATTGGGATGGCGTAAAGTGATGGAAATCGCCTTCTATTAAGTGCCACCTTCAGTTGCAAAACCCCCAATGTCCTTTGCATGGTCCTGATTTGCAGAGTCGTTTTATGGGTGACGCCAAGCTGTTTAGACTTAAGATGTATGCGTGAAATGTTCCACTGTCACTCCGACAGAAAATGGTGGTGTGACTTGTTGAAGACCAAGGCTTGACACATTCCTAGTAAAGAGTAGTCCCTGATTTCTAACCTTGTCAAGTTCTTATGACCAAATAGCCTTCCTTTTCCTAATCCCCACTCCTTCCACACCATCATCAATTGTTCTGAACTAGAATGAATCAAGAGACCTATTCCAAATGTAATAGGCTATAGAAATTCCTCTAAGATGGGATGACTTCAATAATTTGTCAACACATTTAATTCCTGTGAAGGATTGCTCTTGTTGCTTCAAATTTAATAATAATTAGAATGACATCTGTTAAGAGCAATCTGTTTAAAAATATGGTAACCGATATTTAACCCTTAGAGAGTAATTAGCAATTCATTCAGAGATTTATGTATAGGATGTTCAACTCGGTGTTTTTTATAAGAGTTTTACATGTTTGCAAAATGAAATCATCACACACTGTGGTATAAAGTAAATGAATTACTATATGACCATATAATGGAATACTATGCAGTCATTAAAATCTACTCTAGCATTATTCATTGAATGAAAAAATCCTCATGACATAATGAGGAAAATATTAATTTAAAACTATTTTTATTGTGATTCTCAATTTTAGAAAATGTATCACTATTGTATATACATTGTCAATGCTCTCCAGTCAAAGACTACCAGCAACACCCCAATAGTTTAGCAATTGGGGTTTATTTCTCAGGGCCACCAGGGATAAGACACATCATGGAGACAGGGGACATATCAGTAAGCAGATCCATTGTAGTATTTGAAACGTGTGTTAAGTGATTTGAGGAAGGTTTTAAGGAAGTAGAGCTTTGCTCTTGATTTGGATCCCGCCAAACATTTGGGAGTAGTTTTATATTTGAGTGTCTTCATCATTTGTTATCCAGAAGGAGAACAGACTAGACTGAGTCTAAAGCTGAGCTATGTTTGGTCAGTTTTGTGATTGGACAATATGGATGTTTGGTCCGTGATCAGATTACAGAGTAGTCCTGATTTTGCCTTGATCCATCATTGTCACACAGTGACCATATCTGCTGTTGGTGGTTGGGGAAATTGCTTATGTTCAGTGGGATTACACCAAATCTTGGTTGTGGGTGCAAAGCCAGCTCCTAACAACACCCAACTCTAGCTGACACCATTCGACCAGCTCCCAAATGTCAGGAATTGGTTTTCTTTTTTTCTCATAAACATACATAGAAGAGACAAGAACAATAGCATGAATGGGGTATTTGTGATATTCCAGGTCTTATGTGCTTTCAATGTTTTAATCTGTTTCATCCTCCCAGCAGTCAAAGGCAGATGATTATTGTTCCCAATATCCATGAGGAAATTGTGGTACAAAAAAATGTGAAGTTACCCATCTATTGTGAGGACAAGTTGAAAAGTATTGCTACAAAATCATAGATGCCCTTATGAAGCAAAATTATCAAAATGTTTCTTGGCACAGCCTCCATCTGGGACTATACACTTCTGAAAGCAGGGTTTCCATCTCTCGACCCCTTCTCTGAAAGAGTCTGCACGTTTTGATTTACACCACATCAAAACAGCTGTTTGGGCAGCCTCTAGGGCAGCGGTTCTCAATCTGTGGGCCGTGACCCCTTTGGAGGTTGAATGACCCTTTCACAGGGCTCGTCCGATTCAGAACAGTAGCAAAATGACAGTGATGAAGTAGTAACGAAAATAATTTTATGGTTGGGGAGGGGGTCACCACAACCTGAGGAACTGTATTAAAGGGTCGCAGCATTAGGAGGGTTGAGAACCACTGCTCTAGGGACAAAAACCATATTCATTTTCAGGGTTCTTTGATTTGTGGGAACAAACAAAGCTGTAGGAAGTGGCATGAGCAGGGCTGTGTACGGTGGATGGGGTAAGATTTCATTACAAGATATTCCTGGGACAATAATGAACAGGTGCATTATTGTGATTTTAAAAAAAACTTGCTCAGTGCAACCTTTCGGGCCTTTTTCTTACCTATGTACCTTTCCATTTTCTTAAAACTTCTTCCTAATAAGCCCCTGTGATTGTCCTTTGTCGCTTGAGAAATTCTATCGAAAGTACCCCTTTGGGTATGTTAGTCACCGTACCTTCTCACCTAACTTCGCTCCCACTGGTCCACTGTCCCACTCGGAAGTTGCTGGGTTATTTCAGTTGTTGTTTTGTTTTCTTTTATTTCTTTTAATCCTGTTTTGGTTGATGGGGTGAAGGTTTCCTGAGGTGATTGCTACTTTTCCAATCAACAATTCATACACGTTTGGTTTCATCTAATTCATTGCAATCCCCTCCATTTCCCCAACTTCCTCCCTGTGTTTTCTGTTTCCATTCTTCCTCTTTCCTAACCTTGCTGGGTGACTGTTTTCAGGTGTTCCTACCTTGCTAGCGTTGTGCCCCTTGTTGAAAACGTTCCCTGGTGGCTCACATTTCAGCCAAACACTGGAGCAAGGGTGACTGAGGGTCACTCTCTACCTAACTAATAAGCCTTGTCTTTTTCTTAGGATTTTGTTCCACACTTTCTCACACTCTCTCCAGGACTTTCCAATATCATCCTTTTCAAACCAGTTGGTAGGGCAGCCGCTGTTTCGATTGGACCTTTATCATGAAGGCCCCCTAAGGAGATTAAGGCCCGTGAATTGCTGAGAGAATATGTCTGTAGCTATCCCCTGACAGCAGAGACATGTTTAAACATGCTTTGTTTGGAATAAACCTGTGGATGTATGACCTAATCATTGTGGCAATACTTTTTGACGTATCCTTTTACCATCTCTGGGAAGTAGTAAAAAGAACTATTCGACTCAGTGGCTACAGAATCAATAGTCTTGACCTCCATATTATCTTGCTAAGGTATTGATACAATGGTGGCAACAGCGGCATCACACATATTTCTGAGGAAGGTGCAGGGCCAAACCCTGTTTCTTTCTGTCATACATATGGTCGCTATGCATTGGAACGGACTACAGGGGGTCTACCAACAATAACAAGATGTACAACAGTTAACAGAGGCTGGTTACCTTTGAAAAACGATGGGAGAACGGAAGTCTTTTTGTTTCCTTCTTTGAAAAACCTTTAGCCGAACTTGGCCATAACGACTGTGTATTTCAATCAGGGAAAGTAATAACTAATGGATACCAAACATGAGGCTTTCTGCCCAGTCCTATCGGTGCACTATGAGTGGGAACGTACCCTATGGGTGTGAGCTTGCTGGTTTGATTTTGGTTTTCTAATTGATGGAAACTCCTTTCCCAAGGTCATGGTCCCCAAAGCAAATCCAAGTCTTTTGGGGGGACAAAGTGATCCTGAAAGTCTAAGTCCAAAGAGAAGAAAAATCAGGAGCCGGCAATGTGTAAGCCCGCACCCCTTACCTCTCTCTCTTGCGCCAACTCAATTTAGGAAGGCTTTCTGGTGGCGAAGTGGTCTACATGTTGGGCGATAATGGAAAAATCACCAGTTGGAACTCACCAGCCCCTCTGCAAGAGAAAAATGAGACACTTTGCTCCTATAAAGACTGAAGCTACAGGGTCCATATGAGTCACTATGAGTTGGTGTTTGACTTTGGGCCTTGAATTAACCACAGCATGAAGATTGGTTCCCTGGTGATTCCTTGTCTTTGAATAAAATCAGAGCAGAAATTCCCCAAACATGCATCCGGGCCATCGGGACTAGAGTGAAGAAGACAAGGAGCCTCACAGACCTGGGGGCTGGGCTAAAGTGGGTTTGTCCCGCTGCCAGGGTGTGGCCCATGCACCCAGAGAGGGGACAAGGTGCTTCTACCAGCACATTTCGACCAGTGAGGGGGCTTATGTTAAAAGACCAGAAATTCTAGGGATGAAGGAGGGCAAAGGAAGGTTTCCAGGGAACTATTTAAAGAAACAAAACTGTCACAATAAAAAGTTTCCCCAGAATGTTAAAGGCTACCAAGGAGACCTGTGGGCTGGTTTCCCATCCAGTAGCTTCCTCCTGCCCCTGAGCTGTCAGCAGGGTGCAGGAAACATCCCTGTTTGCTCCCTGGGCAGAAAAGACTTTAGACTCCTTAGAGATGCCCACCCAACCAGCTGCTGCTGGCTCAACCACACAAAATACTGGGATGGCAAGATCCCTCACTGCCACCCCCCACCTCTACCCCATCCCAGAGCCATGCAGGGAATCTACCCTGCTGTTAAGCATCTTGGCTCTGCAATCAATGGTGGTTGTTTTCCCAAAGCAGGTGCCCTCTCAGCCACTCGCGCTCGCCTCCCTGCTCGCAGGGGCACAAGTCAATGAGGCTTTTCCCTCAGAGATCATAGTGAATCAGCAAAGCGCTGCAGAGCCCAGGCACCTCCAGGAGCAGGAATGGAGATGCTGGGGGAAGGGCACAAGTGGAGTGTTGCAGGGGAATTTCTAGCCCTTCCCAAAGTGTCTCTCCAGGGGATGGCAATCTTGGGGTGGGGGAGCCTGTAGGGGTGGCTGGAACCTGCTGGACCTAGGCATTCAGAGGAGCCTTTGGAAACGGAGACCGGGATTCGGAATGGTGACAGCGAGCAAAGAAAGTGAACCAGGGCATGCATAGGTGGAAGACCCAGGGAGCAATAGCAGAGCAGGGACAGGGCATTTGTGCCTTCTGGATGGGCAAAGCAGCAGCTGCAGGTGAGGCAGGAGGAGGAGGGTCTGGGTTGGAGGAAGGGAGGAGAGGAACCCAAAAAGGAGGATTTCCCAGCCCATGACTTCCTGTTTCCAAAGTGCAAGTTCCCAAGTTCAGTTGGAGAAGTGAAGGGGTGACTGGCATTGAGAAGTCTGGCATGGGAACATCAGGGAAAAGCCTCCTGAGTCACCTTCCTCTACCCAGCTCTGTTCTCTCTCTCCTCTCCTCTCCCTCCTTTCTCTCTCTCTCTCTCTCTCTCTCTCTCTCTCTCTCTCTCTCTCTCTCTCTCTCTCTCTCTCTCTCTCTCTCTCTCTCTCTCTCCCTCCCTCCCTCTCTCTCCCTCTCTATCTCCTCACCCTGTCTCTCACTGCCTCCCTCTTTTTGCTCCTACTCTTCCCCCTATTCCATCTTCCTTCAGCTTTGATTAATATGCAAGTCCATGCTCCGTAGTGCGGGCCACACTCCAGGGGCCGCGCCTCCAGCCACCGCCTCCCGATGGACCCTTAGCTCAGAGAGGCCTAGCTGGAGAGACTGAAGGGAGGCTCCGGAATGGGACGGCCAGGCACGCAGGGCACACAGCCTGGAGACCCCTGGGCCGCGCGCCAGTCCCCACCCCCCTGGCCAGAACGAGCGCCTCAGTGGCCCAGACTGGAGCTACAGCTCAGTCTGTGTTGCAGTGAACAGACCCAGGGACTTGGAGCGCGCAAAGAAACGCGCTAAATTGTACCTGTGTGTGGCTGTTCCCACCGCCGCCTCCGCCGCCGCAGGTCTATTCTGGGCCCGAAGCCGGCGCCCGCCTTCTGGCGGAATCCTCCGGAGGGGGTGTTCGAGGGAAACCACGCACACGCCCAACTTTGCCAAGCGGTAGGCGCCCCCACCCCCGGGCTCCCCCGCGCCCCCTGCGGCTTAGCTTAGAGACCAGTATCTCTCCAGGGCTGAGATAAGTGGCCCCTCAGCCCACCATTGGGAGCGGGAGCTGCTGCGGGTGGGAAAGGAAAGGGGGCCACGCTGCTGAGACCCTGGCCAGAGGGTCTTAAACACTCTCCGCCCGCGGGGGCGCCCGTGCCGGCCGTCGCACCCAGGCCCCCAGACCCGCCAGTGACGACAGAAAGAGGAGGAGAAGGAAGGGCGGAGAACAGGGAGCCCCGCCACCTGACCATCTTGATCAGCACTTTCATGACTGGGGGGCCGGCTGGGGAGGCTGGGGTGCGCATAGCAGAACTGCCTAGCTCCCATCTCCTCGTGAGTGCACCTCCAGAAAGGCCAGCGAGGAAGATTGTCCACGGACACCTTTCGGGTGGACATGCCATGGATGCCCGCACCCTGCCTCCCTGGACCCCGTGGTCCCGCGGAAGCTGCAGGGTCCAGAGTCTTTTCTGCGGCTCGGACTTGGGAGAAGGCGTGATCACCACGGTCCAGCGTCTTCGCTCCCTGCCCCCTCTTGGCACCCGCTAGTGCGCGCCTCCACCTGAGTCTGCCCAGAGCCGGGGCAGGGCGCACGCAGTCTTCAGCCGCCTGCCTGCCGCCTCAGAGGGGACTCGGCCCGGAGCGGGTCGGCCCAGAGCCCCCCACCCCATCCCCACCCCTACCCCCTACCCCACCCCCAGGAGAACTCTTTACTTTTTGTTTGGGAAAACGGGGCCATTTCTTTATTCATCTCTGGGGCTCCCAGGAGGAGGGGAGCAGCGGGGAGGGGCCAGAGGAGGGGACTGGGTGTAGCCCGGAATTCTCCGTCCTCGTGTTCCCCTGCTGGCGCGCAGTGTCTCCTCGGCCTTAGCGCGCTGCTCCCCGCGCCAACTCCCCCCCCTCTCGTGGGTCTCGGGGAGATGGGTGGGGGGATCCAGTGAGTGGGGTCCCGACGAGGCGAGGGGGCTGCTCGGGGCCCCAGCCGCGCGGAGCCAGGCCGAGGTCTCACTGCCCGGAGCCCCTCGGGCAGGGAGGCGGCAGGGGGTGGGGAGGGCGCTCGGGGGCGGGCCGGGTGGGGGCGCCGCGGAGGCCGCCAGGCTGGGGGGCTCTCTGGGCCGGCGCGGCTGCGGGCGAGAGGGCGTGTCTCTAGCCCGAGGGGACCCTCCCAAGGCGCGCGGGACTCCCCGATGGTGGTGCCGCGGCTCCGGGAAAGCTCCGGGTCTCGCCTTCGCCGCCACCGCCGCCGTCGCCGCCGCCGCCGCCGCCGCCTCGGGCGCCACCACCACCACCGCCGCCGCCGCCGCCGCCGACCGAGCCCGCGCCGAGCGTGCGCCCGGCCCGCCTCCCGCGCCCGCTCTGCTCTAGGATGCTGCGGCAGGTTCTGCACAGGGGCTTGAGGACGTGTTTCTCCCGGCTCGGCCACTTCGTCGCCAGTCACCCGGTCTTCTTCGCCTCGGCGCCCGTGCTCATCTCCATCCTGCTCGGCGCCAGCTTCAGCCGCTACCAGGTGGAGGAGAGCGTGGAGCACCTGCTGGCGCCCCAGCACAGCCTGGCCAAGATCGAGCGCAACCTCGTGAACAGCCTCTTCCCGGTCAACCGCTCCAAGCACCGGCTCTACTCGGACCTGCAGACCCCCGGACGCTACGGCCGGGTCATTGTCACCTCCTTCCAGAAAGCCAACATGCTCGACCAGCATCACACCGACCTGATCTTAAAGGTGAGAGCGGGGCAGGCGCGGGCAGCCTCCGCTGGCGCCGCTGCCCAAGGCGGAGGCTAGCCCCGCGCGCGCTCGGAGTCCAGGCTGAGTGCGCTGCCTCGCCCATCCCAAGCGGCTGCCAGGGGGACCCCTGCGGCGGACGCCCCTAGGCGCTCGCCTGGAGCCTCCTGGCTTCTTGGACCAGGACCGGGCGGGTCCTGGCCCTGCCTTGCCCACACCGCCGCCACCGCCGCCGCCACCGCCCCCCCAGCAGCTACTGCAACAGTTGGGGCGGCGGGTGGCAGCGGCCAGCCACGGTGCTGGGCTGGGTGCGCTTGTTTTTGGTCGCAGTGGGCCTGGGGGCGGGGAGGCGTTGGGGACACTGGGCCAGGAGGGACAAAAAAACAAACAAACAAAAAGACCTTCCAGAAAGTCCTGCCACTTGAGAATCAAATACTATGTCTGCTTGGGGAAATTCAAATCGCCCTCCCTCCCATGATTTTCTCCCTGCCCTTCACCCACCGGCTGGAGTATTTCAGGAAAGGTTGTTTGGAGGGACAGGGGAAGGGCAGGCGAATGGAAGAGAGAAAATGCTGTCCACCCACTCAGGGGGAAAAAAAAGAGAAAGAATCCTGGTCCCTGGGGAGCAGGGGCTGCTGCCCTCTCTCCTGGGAGCAAGTTCTTTCTCCTATTGGGTGGGGGGGTGGAGAGGTTTGTAATTCGCAGCCACTCTATTTTTCACAGAGGCACCTCTCCTCAGAATGGTTAGAACTTCTTTGGGTACTGAGGGCTCCGATTCACCTTGATTTGTGTGCATTGGGGCGCGGGGGTTTTCGGGGCAGAGCCGGAAAGGTGAGGACAGAAGCCAGGCAGTGTGGCCCAAGGAAGAAGCACCTGAAAGCGAGCAGCTGCCTGGAGGGTCACAGTCCCCCAAACACATTGCACCATTAGCCAGAGATGGGAACTGGAGGTAAAAAGTGAGATTCGAGAGGAGAACTTTCAGGAAGTTCCTAACAAAAGCAGGGGAGCCAGGACTCTGTGTGGGGAGGTGGAGAAGGGCCAACATAGATGAGAAGGTTCCATCTGAATCCCTAGTGGGGATGGTGGGGCTTGTTTACTTGCTCTTTTCCTCTGGGGAGAGGGGAAGAGGCAGTTAACTAGTTGGTCCTAGCTGAAACCTGGTGCTAATGGATGGAACGTGCTGGTTACATGGGGGTTTGCTTGTGGTCCCGTCATGGGACCAAAAGCTCATTCGATTACTTATCTCACGGGGAAATCTGCCCGAGATCCTGGGGAGAAGATGTTCCCTCCTCTTTTGCTCTACAGGTAACTCTTCATCGCTAGGGATACACTAATGCTCTTGTATTATTGCCCTCTGTTTGTTGACATGATATCAATCAGCCATCAATAATAAAGTGAATCCACTGATTAGGACTCACTGGAATTAGGACCCATGGACCAATGTGCCTCGTGAGATGTTTGAATGGCACAGAAACGATCGTATTTATTCCCTCTTCGTATTTATTCCCTCTTCACAGAACCTGAGCTGTTTGCTTGTCTCCTGATTATACTTCTGACATTGAAATTGGGGGGGGGGTTCCCCCTCGATTTGTCAGTGAACATTATGTTGACACACAGATACATACTGCTCCAAATACTTTCTCAAGAAAACATGTAGTAGATTCATCACAGGCTTTAGGAAATGATCATTTAGCAAGTCCTGGCAGTTGGAAAGATGCCTCATATTTTGATAGATGATCTACTAAATGATATTTTTCTTTGTAATTTTTTCGAGGTGATGTTTCCACTGCCCCCCCCCAACAAACCGTCACGCCACTGTGACGGGTTGTCACCGGCTACAGTCACTCTCAAGGTTAATGAGTTATCAACGGACACATCAAAGCTCTTTTCAGCTGGATATGCTCTCTCTCTCTCTCCTATTTAATTTTGATTTGTTGTGTGCAGAACACCATATCACAAGAGAAGGGTGGGCCTGGAGAGGGAGGGAGACCGCCTTGGCCTCCACATTAAAGGGCGATTTTAAAGGACAACAGTCAAGTCAGTGGATTGTTTGAAGAAATGTGAAGGCTTCTCACATTTTAGGTTATCTTGGTAAACACCAAGCCAAGCTGAACAGTGGTTTGTCATCCTTTCTAGCCAGTGGCTGTCCGATCCAGTGAGTTCATCCACTTCCTTAAAACCTGGACTTAGGAAATGGGTATTACCCTTTGATTTGAAATTCAGTGAGGGGCCTCCAAAGTGTTGATAGAAAAAAAAAAAACCCTTCCCTTTTCATTCCATTTTTTAACCCATCTTTTGGAGCCTATTTGCATATCCTTTCTTTTGTTCCCTTTCTACATCCAACCTGTATTTTGGATGGGTGTGGAACCAGGGGAGAGGAAAGTGGACCTCCAGTAGTCATGGTAATGTCATGTGGGAGGGAAAGCATGCAGTAGGTTGGTTTCCTTTCTTCCAGGAGTCAGCAGTGAGGGAATCATTGTTACTGCTGTTGCTAGCAGTGTGTTAATACTTGGTTACTGGCATCAAGAATCCCACTGAAAGATAAGACTGTACACCACACCAACCAAACAGCCCTTGCTGGTTTGATGGCATCTATTTGAAGGGAAGCGGACAAAGTATTGGTGCCCCGTTGGCACAGCCGTTAAGGCACCTGACTGCCTACCAAAAGGTTGGTGGTTTGAACTCACCAGCGCTTTGCAGGATAAAGATGCTGCAGTAGGCCGCTGGAAAGATTAACAACCTTAGAAACCCTACAGGGGCAGTTCTCCCCTGCCGGGTGGGGTCACTATGAGCTGGAATCTAATAGATGGGAGAGTGTTTGCGTTTGGACAAAGTATGCCCAAGATTTCAGGATTTTCCAGGCCCTTCTCTGAAATTGAAGGTGCCTCGGAGTCATAGTGAGCTCAGCATTGAACTGGTAACCATGAGGTCAGAAGTTCCAACCCACCAGCCACTTCCTTGGTGGCGGGGGGGAAGACCAGACTCCCTCATAAAGATTTGCAGCCCTGGAGACCCTGAAGAACACGCAGTGCTACACTTCCTTTAAGTTCACTGTGAGTCAGAATCAAACCGATGGCAGGGAATTGGTTTACCGTGAGGCCGAAGGAACAACGCCTGCTGGATTGTGTATGGTGTTCCTTTAAGGCTGAAAAGCAGACCCCATTCACTGGTCATGCTGCTTTGGGGCTACCAATGGGAGGTGGTCCTCTCTCCAGCTACTTTCTGACAAGAAAATAGACTGGGTTGAGGGCATGCCAAAAAAAGGAAAAGCCCAGTTGATTTTTCAAATGTAGTTAAGGTATTACAGCTGGGGGTGGGGGTGAGGTGTATTATCTACATTTGACAATCCAGCTGATCTAGTTTGGAGGAGCTTTTTGAAATCAGTGCATGTGATAGGCCGTTCCTTGATTCAAGAATCTGAGTGGCATCGAATTGGACCCCCAAAGGTGAGAGAGTGGTTCTCCTTAATCTTGGTCTCCTCTGAAGGCTTCGAGTCTATAAGGTAATTTTAGGCGAAAGTGGGTGGGGCCTGATGGAGCCGAGAAGGAATCAACCAATCACCTCTGAACTTCTTTACATAAAGGTAGACCCTCAAAGTCTTTATTTCATTGGAAGAATAGATTTAGTGCATTGTTACCCTTTCATAGGAAAGCCACAATGTGCTTCTTCTCAAAGCAAAATTCATCCGAGGGCTTTGGGAGCATTTGCAGATATTTCTTACAATGAGTGTTGGAAGGCTCTGCTGAGAATCGATCTGGGTTATGCTCAAGACAATACCACATATATTCCAGAAGTATCTGTGTAGAGGGAAGGGCTACTTTAGCCCAATCTTCATTACAGTGGTAGCATCTTCATCACATCTTCCAGGATATACGCCTCTGGGATGCGTACACATAGCAAATGGCTTGGGGTAGACAGGAGAAGTGCAAGTCTCCCGTTTAGCTGAGGGAGAAGCCTGCTTCTCAGCCGTTAACAACTTGCCCAGGGCAAACCTGCCAGAGCAGAACCAGGCAGCACAGTGCTCTTTTCACTCTAATTGACCTCCTCTTATGCGACTGAAGAAACCACTTGAATGATTTAACAACGTTGACTTCCAAATGATGTATAGTTGACCGAGTCTTATTTTCCACCCCATCCCATTGCCCTCACAGTGGTAATGGAATCATAAGGGCATTTTCTTGATGAATTCTCTCTAGTGTCAGTGAAAATCCACAGTGAGTGGATAGTAGTAACGCCTAAGATACTTGTCATTAGCAATGTTCGCCCTGTGCAGGGATAGAAAGGCTCTTTCACTGGGAGTGTTCTGTATGCAATCACCTAGGGATTTCCTGGTTGAGCTGAGTGCTGTTCATGGCAGGGACTGGGTGGCTTCAACGCCAGTATCTCACACAGTCCCTGGCACATCGTAGGCCCCCAATAGATACTTACTGGACACATGTGTGCTAGTTTAATCCGACATTTATGTCATGGGTAAAGAAGGTTCCATAGGAGCTACTTTGAAAATGTATTTCCACAAAGACATTTCTATTTTTCTAACTTCAGGGGCAGTTTTGTAGGCTTCTCTTTTTCCAAAGTATTCCGTTTGGAATTTGGGTAAGGGTAAGAGTACTTGGTACGACAGCCTCTTCTTTGAAAGAAACTCATGGGATAGTTTACTCTGAGCAAGTCACTCACATACTGGGGGAGATCTCTCTTTGTATTCAGATACTGAGTTGCTAGGCCAGGTACGCGTTTTAAGTTCAAATAGATTCGATAGAATGGAGTTGCACAGCCAAGTCAATGGAATTAACAGGAAGAACAGTGTTCTCTCCAGTTCAATGAGACCATGCACTTCTCCTGCCTACCCCAAGCTGGCAACTACATTTACACATGCACCACAGGTTTGAAGCCAAGAACATCAATCACATTTAATTCAGACTTTTCAAGATGGGTAACCTGACTGCTAGCTCAAGAGTCCTGAAGATCCAGGAGGTGGACCAAGATTTACAGGACTTTTTTCAAGTACAGTTTTAGCACACTTTTAATCCTTCTGGGACTTGTCATTACTTCTTCCTCTATAGCAGCAGTTCTCAACCTGTAGGTCGCGACCCCTTTGGAGGGGCTCAAACCCGATTCATAACAGTAGCAAAATTACAGTGATGAAGTAGCAATGAAAATGTTATGGTTGGGAGGGTGGGGGTCACCACAACATGAGGAACTGTATTAGGAAGGTTGAGAATCACTGCTCTATAGTCTAGTGGTCAGCAAATGTCGGCTTATTCTCCAGCTAGCTAGTAATGGGTTGTTTTTTTCCCCACATTTTAAAAAGGCTGTTAAAAATAATAAATAAACTCAAACAGCAAGGAAGAATGGGGATCCTAGAATGTGGCCCACAAAGCCTAAAATAAGCATGATCTCTATGGAAAAAGTCCCAATGCTGTGCTATTCCCAAACTCCTGCAGTGGTAAGATTTCAGGCCACTGATACTGTAAAAATTATCTCTATGGCATGGTTCTAAAATGAGAGCAATTTTGCACCCAGAGGACTTTTGACAATGACTAGAGTTGTTTTTGTCTGTCACAAATGGGGGTGGAGGGTAGGGGGGTGCGTTTTACTGGCATCTAGTGGACAGAGGTGGGGACTGCTGCTCAGCATAACAAGATGAACTGAACAGCCCCCACCTCGCAACACAGAACTACCCTGCCTGGATTTCAATCAATAGTATAGAAGATGAAACACCCACCTCTATGAGTTTGTTTCCTCTGTTTCTGGTTGGATTCCACCCCCGCCACCCCCACACACACACACCTCATTTGCCTTTATGATGCCAATGAAAATGCCAATGACAAGGTCCCATCCAGATGGCCTTGAGCTCTTTGATCAGGGACACGTTATGACCTCTGAGAAGACAATCTTTGACAATTGGATAGAGAGGAGACTTTCCAATAACCTTCCCTGAGGTGCAGTTATCTTGCTATCTCTGAAACTCTCATCTTTGTGGTCTAAATGCCACTTTAAAGGAATGCCAGGAATTGAATGCAATTTAATTGCTTGAATGGCAGAGCTGCTGAATTGACCGTGGCCTCTAAGACGTGTCAATGACGAGCGTGCCCATCAGTAGACACCTGGAGTCTCCCATGTACAGCACTTGCACCCACTGGCCCCACTTCCCTCAGCTCCCACTGGAGGAAGACCCCACTAGAGATGGTGCTTGCTTGCCTTGTCCATGTACTTGCCTTTGTGAGTATAAAATAGCAAAAGAAGAGCATACATCCAAAGATCATGGAATCAAAGTACCTTGGGTCTAGAAGGGACCATAACGGTCAGTAGGCTCTGGTGCCAGAATTTTCTCTTACAGTCTCAGGCTGCTCTATGTGGTGGTGGGAGCTGTGGCACCTCTGGCAGCCCAATGGCTTGAGTGAGTTATTGTCTCTGTACGAGAGAGTCTTGGAACGAAATGAGCGCAGGAGAAAAAGGGCAGCATTTGTGCATCTGCTGAACCGAAGCCCATTGACTTTAGCACATTATTTGTGCAGTAGGGGGAAATGAAGGAGAGATCCAGCTGCCTTTCCATTCTCTTTTCATTTCCTCAAAGCTGGGTCCCACTCATCTACGCATGGAGGAGCTCATTCTAGGGTAGACTGATTTTTGAACATGTTTTATCTGTGGAACCGTGCATCGATGCTGATTCATAATGATCCTATAAGACAGGACAGAACTGCCCCTATGAGTTTCTGAGACTGTCAAACTTTACAGGAGTGGAAAGCCTCATCTTTCTCCCTGGATGCGGCTGGCAGTTTTGAACTGTTGACTCTGTGGTTAGCCGCCCAGTGAATAACCTACTACGCCACCACGGTTCCTCAAACACCTACCCCCACTTGATTTGTACAGATTTAGGGAGTAAACTTTCTCTTCCTCTTACAGATAAACATTTTGAACAAACTAGTTAAGACAGTCCCTTTCAGCTGACATTTAAGTACAATGCCACTGTGAGAGAGAAATCCATGTTTTAAAAACCTCGGCTTTTTAATTAATTGGCTTTTTAATTACTGCTCTATTAGAGTTAGGGAAATATGATTATCTTTTCAAATAAAAGTGAAAAGAACAAACTCTAAGACTTCTCAGGATTAACCAGCACTACAGGCCTTGTAGAGTAGGTGTGCATTTAATCCAGGGTAGGTAAATCTATAATGACCTAGGGGCATGGCAGGGGAGGGTGGGGGGCAGAATGGGGAGCTAACGATGAGGAGTAAGAGCTAGAAGAAAATGTTCTGAGATTGGGGTGATGATTGCACCCCTCTCCTTAAAACGATTGAATGATTAAACTGTAGGCTATGTGAAGTATATGCCAATAAAACGATTTGAAAAAAAGATTTATTCCATAAGCAGGAAACATTAGATGCTAATTACAAACGAAAAGAATAGGTGAGCATTTCACTGACCGAGAAATATGCAAGCGAAAGTGACGTCGTTCACTATCTAAGAGATTACAGCATCTCTCAGTTCAGAAGCTCAGAAACTGCTAGATGTTGGTGATCTGATCAACTTTGCCCTTGTGGGAAGCACCAGATGGCACCTGACTCCGGGGCTCGGTGTAAGTTCCAAATGATTCTTGAGCTAGGCTTGAAGCAGGCCTTTGAAGTCACCTGCTTGGTAGCACATCACAGCAAGCAGATCTGTCCGCTGCACTGCCTGAGCTGCCACCACATCCCTGGAAGGCCATGGACCTTCCGGGGAGCCCTGCCAGACTGATTTAATGACCAGCAGGGGAGGTGAGTAATGGCTAACCTTTAAAAGATGGGGGTGGTGGAAAGGGGGATCAACACTTATTATTTCCTATGGGAAGCCCTGAATCATATGTCCTTGCCTTCTACTGTAGATTTCCTATTTTAAACAAAAGAAGACACTGAAGGAATAATCTATTTTTGTCTTCTTGCTCTCGAAGAACTCCTCACGAATATGGTTTCTGCTATTTTAAGAGGTCCCCATTGCTTGATTTTCCACTTCAGGTTGAATCTGCAGGTTCCCAGTACACTGGAGATGAGGGTTGAAATGCAAGTGGTTATGTTGGAGGTGGAGACGGGGTAATATCAGAAAACACCAGTAGGGGAGTGGGTAATAAAATCGGAACAACAAGAAGTCCACCAAGGGGGTGTGATCAAACAAGTGTCCACTGTGGGCAACAGGGAGCTCGGGGAAAACAGTGCAGAGCCTGTGTCCATGTGACCCCCCCCCCAGGGGCAAAGAAGCTGCCAGGTGTCAGCCAACTCCCCATCCCTGGTGGCTTGCTCCAGCTGCTCTCCAGACTACACATTGTCTGCTGTGCGTGCCTTGACATTTCCAAACACTGGGCCACACCCGTACTCAGATGGAAACATGCAACATTCTTTTTTTTAAAACAAGCCAACCCAGATGATCTTCCCAATTCTAGGTTCACGATCAAAGAGATCAATATTCTGATGTCACTCAGCCTTTCTCTTGGTAAGAGGGGGGGCCCCAGATTAGAAAATGGATCCTGCTAAGAGATTATCTTAAAAAAAATTTTTTTTTAATCACACCAGTACAAAATCGGGAAGCCTCGGGTGAGTTGAATGAACAAACTAGACCTGCTCCTTCAGGTGTGCATCCAGGAGGTTCTCCTGCCATCCTGGGGGTTGCAGGGTTACGTTTACGGTCTTGCCCTCACGTGGCATCTGAGCCGGTGGGCATACTGAGGGAAGTGTATTTGATAGCTCTGGGGTTTCATTGTGGATGCAAACCACCTGGGCCTTTTGTTCACATACAGACTCGGATTCAGCAGGTGCAGGTTAGGACCCACAGTTCCGCATTGCCACAAACCGTGAGGATGCTGCTGCTGCTGCTGCTGCTGCTGCTGCTGCTGCTGCTGCTGCTGCTGCTGCTGCTGCTGCTGCTGCTGCTCGGAGTATCACACGGGAGTGGCAAGGCTCAAATTTAGCTGTGGCCAAAAGAACATTGGATTTAGTCAGGAAAGCTTAAACTCCAGTTACTTCTAAATCTGGGACTTTGGGCGAGTCCCCACACCATCCTATGAAGCAAATTCCTCATTCACATAGGGTCTGATAGCACCACTTCCCCCCCCCCACATCCACTTCCGGTACGGATACAAGGTAATGAGGTTTGGGAAGGCTCTATGTCAGAGGTTCTCAACTTGTGGGTCGCAACCCCTATGGGGTCGAACGACCCTTTCACAAGGGTCGCCCAATTCCTAACAGTAGCAAAATGACAGTGATGAAGTAGCAATGAAAATAATGTTAGGGTTGGGGGGTCACCACCGCATGAGGAACTGTATGAAAAAGTCTTGCCATTAGGAAGGTTGAGAACCACTGCTCTGGGTGGTCCGAACCTTCCATATCGGGTGTTGTCATTATTACCATTTGCTTTGAAAATGACTGGCATTTCCTCACATGTGCCAGCGCTTTCTGAGCCCATTATTGCCTGTTGAGTAAATACACGTGCAGGCTTTTCCCCCCCTTTGATCCACCAGGCAATAATGGGTGTTCAAGCGACATTCCCAATACTCAGATTGGCAATTCATTGGTCTTTCATGACTCCATCTGAGTCATTCCAGATGATTGGCTTCATCCTGCTGCTGAGAACACCGCTCTTCCTCCTGCGGAAAGTTCTTAGCAGGCAGAGCTGTCAGTGGGTGGATTGCATGCCGGCTCACCCAGGTGGGTTCTCCGGGGCTGACCCTCACCTTTATGCTTGGCAGGGCTATACAGGAAGCCTTTACTGTCTGCTTTGGGAAGGGTCTTTGCATTTAAAATCTCTCAGAGGCTGCGAGCTCTGGCTTGAAGGTTCTCCTGGTGGTGCTGTGAGTCAACCTCCAAAGGGATTCTCTAGCAAGTTGGCGAAAGAAAGGAACCACGTGACACAGTGGTTATGTTCTCAGCTGACGGAAAGTTGAGGGCCAGGCAAAAAAGAAGAGTTGAGGGCCAAGCAAGATGGATTGACACAGTGGCGGTAACAGGGGGCTCAGACATAAGCGTGATGGCTCAGGACTGGGTGGTGGTTCCTTCGGTTGTACATAGGGTTGCTATGAGTCGGAACCAGCCGGAAGGCGCCTATCGACAACAACCGAAAGGTCAGTCATTAGATCCCACTGGTCACTCTGTAGCAGAGAGAGGTGGCAGATTAGTCCATGAAGCTGTCTGGGGCAGTTCTCTTCTGCCCTATAGCGATGCTATGGGGTCACATGACCGCAACAGATTTGGGCTTTGGTTTGGCTTTAGGGGGACAAGTTGTGAATTCTCCTCACTCACTTGAGTCAAATGACTACAGTGTTTCCCTGGGAACATTTGCTGACCTAAGTAGATCTGCATGCACTTCAAAGAGGAGAGTGTCATCAAAATTGCCAGAGATCAGGAGAAACGGGCAAGAGCGATCATCGGAAAACCCTTTGAGACTGTGAAAGAATGTAAAAATATTGCTGACTAGGGTTTGATCATTTAGGTCAGTGTACTCCCTACCCCCCCTCTCTATCTATCTATCTGTGTGTATATATATATATACATATATATACATATATATACATATATACATATATATATACACACACCGATAGATAGATATCCTGCTAAAGGTCCTAAAAGTCATCTGCAATTGTTTAAGCTCCAAATCAAAAACAGCAAATAAAATCCCTCTGTCTTTCTGGTTCTTGCTCCCTAGCCTCTTCACACAAAACTGACCTCAGTGGAAGTGAGGGCAAGCGAATTGGCCAGGCTGCCCCTCCCGGACTGGGCTTCAGAATCCCCTGGGATTGCAGGAGCAGGCTTATTCTCATTCCGAACACCCAGGTGTGGCCTGGGGTTCCACACCTCTGCTTCCTGGGAAGGCTGATGCTGTTGACCTGAAAACCCCCACTTCGAGTAGAACAGTGGCTTAGCGCTGAACATTTGGCTTTTCTGACCCATGGCCCATTGCCCATTGCTTCGCAAAAGCAGCCTTCCACAGCCATCACCTGGGGGACATGCTATAAGACAGATTTCTAGGCCCCAGTCTTGGTGTTTCTGATCCCCTTAGTCTGTGCTTGGGCCTGAGATTTTGAATTTCTAACAGAGTCCCAATGGGGGGTGCTGCTCCTGCACCCCAATGTAAGAGCCAGGACTGTCAGGCCACCTAGTCATCAGTTAAATGCACTCTTGTCCTATAGATGCCAGCGAGACAAAGGTGATTTGCTCAGCAGGCAATTTTGAACAATGTTGTCATGGTTGTGGTGCAAAGGGTCCTCACCATATATATAAACCAAACCCACTGCTGTCCAGTTCGTTTAGACTCCTATAGACAGAGTAGAACCGGCCCTGAGTGTTTCTCATGATGTAAACCTTTACGGGAGCAGAAAGCCCCCTCTTTGTCCTGCAGAGCCCCTGAGCAGGTTCAAAGTACTGACCTTGTGGTTAGGAGCCCAATAAAGAGCCACCAGGGCTCCTACTACATACATAGGAAACTTGAAGTTTGCAGTTTAATGCAAAAATATTAAACAGGGAAGGAAACTTAGTGGTGTAAGCATTGGGCTACTAACTGCAAAGTTAGCTGCTCAAACCCATCAGCTGCTCTACGGGAGAAAGAAGAGGCTGCCTGTCCTGGTGAAGACTCACAGTTGGAAACTCTCCGTAGGGTCACAGTGAGTCACAATCTACTTGATGGCAGCAGGCTTGGTTGTGGCTATTAAAAAAAGGGCGTGCTCACTGCTGGGGTTTAAGACAAAGGGGCTAGCTAGATAGAGAGAAAAAAAAATACGATTTGCACTGCCATGGAGTCAATGCCAACTCACAGTGACTCCCTGTGGGTTTTCCGAGACTGTTAACTGTTTACAGGAGTAGAAAACCCACTCTTTCTGCAGTGGAGCTGCTGGTGGTTTCAAACTGCTGGCCATGTGGATCTCAGGCCACTGGGTAACCACTACACTAAGGACACCCTAAAACGGAGGAGGAAAGATCACACACACACACACACACACACACGATGCTATTTCCATCGCCAAAGCTTCCTTTCTTCCAAAAAGACTTTCCATACAGAGTCACCTGCCATTTGCCTTGCACGAACTGCCTTTAAATCCAACCAGAATACACAGCAGGGACAAATAGAATCTGCCTGTTGTATTTTCCCGACAGGGCCTCAGCTCTGACTGTCAAAGGTGAGGTGTCCCCAGGAAAGGCCCTAAGTGCTAGTTTTCAGTATCAGCTAATGTTTGATCTCGGTGCTGCTAGATAGGAGTGAAAGGCTGGGATGAAGTTCAGTAAGTACTAGCTTTGCCAGAGTGGAATGAGTGGGTACTTCAGGTCCCCAAAGCCCTGTGTTTATGTAACCTCATGGTTTATATCCTCCAGCACAAAACTTTGAGGTTCTAAAATGATACTCATGCCATGTGGATCAAGTTGCTCTGCCTCCCTGGTATCTCAGTTTTCTTACCCATAAAATGAGGTCAACAATATCATTTTCATGGGGTTGTGCAGATAAAGAAGAGATCATGTTTGGGGGGGTCTTTAGAAAATCATATAACAGATGGAAATAAATGATAATGGAATTTTTCTACACAATTTCTGAAATATGTATACAAACAGACTTCCTAAATTAAAATGTACCTAGGGCCACATAAATCTCTCACAATATGTGCTCTGAGCATACATCCACTTGAGACAAGTGAAAAATCCCCTAGGGGTTTTCAGGAAAGAAGAATAAGCACCTTTGTCACCCCGGCAGCATGTTCTGCATCACCATGTCCTTTGGTACAAAAATGCCATTGCAGTCAGTGAGGGCCTTTTATTAACCAGAAGCTTTACTGGCATGACCTCATCCCCTAAATGATGTAACATCGTGTCATTCTATAGTTTTACTTTAAATGACCTGAGGAGACTAAGAAAGAGCATTATCTAATCATCCACTGTCTACATACCTAAAACCTTAGATCCATACTGTCCGATGCAAAAGAAGATGGCATCGTGAGCTACATACTGAGCTGCTTAAATAAAGTCACGGGTTTGAACTCACCAGCCACCACGCACGTTCCCGGGGAGAAAAGTGAGGCTGCCTACTCTTGTCAAGCTTTAAAGTCTGAGAACCCCACAGGAGTTCTACCTTGTCCTATAGGGTCTCTAAGAGTCAGAATCAACGTGAAGACAGTGAGTGTGAGTCTGATTCATAAGGCACAAGCCACTTCTCAAGTGCCCCAGAGTTACATATACCAGTACTGGACCATTTAGATACAGAACATTGTCATCCTTACAGAAAGTGCTACTGGACAGTGCTACTTTTCAGAGATGAAATTATGGGTACATAACTGAGAACATATAACGAATAAGTGATGGAACTAAGATTCATACATGGCTCTGGCTTGTCATGCATCATGTTTAAACCAACCATATCTGATTGCCATGTAAGAAACAGAGATAGATGAGTCAGATCCTTGCAGCCATGCTGATTGGTTTAGTGGTGCTAGCAGACATGTGATCCTGAACTATAGTGCTAACACAGTGGAATATATTGGTCTTGGTAGGTGCCATCCTTGCCTGGTTCTGCACCGTCTTCACAATTATTGCTATATTTGAGCCCATTGTTGCCCCACAATATCAGTCCATCTCATTGAGGGCATTCCTCATTTCTCTGCCCCCTTTTTCTTTGCCAAGTAGGATATCCTTCTTTAGGGGCAGATCCCTTCTTAAAACACATCCAGAGTGTGTGAGATACAGTTGTGTGTGCTATCCTTGCTTCTAAGGACATTCTAGTTACACTTCCTCCAAGATAGATTTCTTCATTCTACTGGTAATCCATGGTACATTTAATATTCTTGGGCAACACCCTAATTTAAATACATTAATTAGTCTTTGACCTTCCTTTTTGATTGTCATTCTTTCATATGCATATGAGGCCATTGATAATCCCATGGTTTTAGTTCAGCACATTTTAGTCCTCAAAGTGATAACTTTGCTCTTTATATATCTTTAAAGACATCTTTTGCAACCAGTAACCCAAAGCAATTCATCATTTAATTTCTCGACCACTGCTGTTTCCGTGGGCATTGGTTGTGAATCAAAGTAAAACAAAATCCTTGACACACTCAATCTGTTCTTTGTTTATCATGATATTGCTACTGGTACAGTAAGGAGGATTTTTGCTTTCTTTATCATGAGGGGCAATTCACATTAAAGGCCGCCGCCCTTTGATTTCCATCAGTGTTTCAAGACGTCTTCATTTTCAGCAAGCAACATCATTTCATCTACACATTGTAGCTTGTTCTCAAGTCTGCCTCCAGTCCTGATGCTGTGTTCTTCTTTATATAGTCCAGCTTTTTCTCAAATTATTTTTTCAGTATACAGATTAAATAAGTATGCTGAAAAGATACAATCTTGCCAGATATGGCAGCAAAGTAAACTTACTTGTTATGGTTCTTCTTCCCATAGTTTTTGTAACTCCCACTAAATGGGAGCATGCAAATAGGGTGTGTGAAACTCTAAAGGAGGAGAATGATCAGTTTTGCCATTTCACTTGGTATTAAGTGAACCACCTTAGAAACAGGTAGAGAAAATCCCATGACCAGCAAGAAAGAAGAACAAGGATCCCTGCATTGAAAGACAGCAGAGGAGCAGCTCTGAGACCAAGAGAGGAAACAAAGGAGCAGCACTAAGCCTATGAGACATGAGGCAGAATAGTGGGTTTGCGGGCCTACTGAAGAAGTAAAACTGAGGCCCTTTGGGCAGGAGGCTGGCTTGCAGAGTGGAGTGCCCTTTGGGCATTTATCAGCATTAAAGGAGTTCTGTAACGCCTGCCTGAGCAGGGCAGGGGCCAAGGGCTGCGTAGCTGAGAAGACAAGGGCCACAGAGTGACATGGCTACTAGCCTGAGAAGAGGTACTATGGACAAAAGAACTGTATCTTTTAATCTTTTGTGGCCTATTAGCTTTCCTGATAGACTCCATAATCACAAGTCTTGTCTGAGTTCTCTGTGGCTGTTACAATAAATTGTCAAACTCAGCAGCGAAGTAGAGTGCTGTTGGAAGGATGACTGTTGTCAGAATAAGGTAAAGAATTTTGGAGAGTGGAAGTATGAGGGTGTATGAAAAAATAGGAATTGTGCTGAGCAGAACAGAACTTTTGGAGTATGCATTTTTCCCCTCTAAGTGAACATTGAGCAATTTGCTCTAACTTAGAGCATCTAGTGCCGTCACCTGGGAAGGTTCTCTCTGGTCACAGTGGATTTTTGTCATAAAAGCAGTTTTGCTCAAACCTCAATTTTTTTTTTTTTTGGATGGCTGATTTAAGAGAACAGCATGTGACTGTGAAATTTTGTTTCCTGCTCAGGGAAAAATGCCGCAGAAAATGTCGTGATGCTGAACACAGCTTACAAGGACAGCGCTATGGGAAAAACTCAGTGTATGAGTGGTTTTCTCATTTCAAAAAAGGTTATATGTCATTTGATGACAAACCTAATTCTGAACAGATGAAAATGTTGACTCGTAGTACATTTCAATTTTGCTCCGTCAGGTCAGACTGTTAATCAAGCTTTCTATTTAAAGTTTCTGAAAAGATGGCATAACAGTGTGTGTGGGGGGGGTGACACTGATTTTTGGCAGACAAGGGACTTGTTTTGCCACCACAACAATGCACCTGTTCACATAGCCATCTCAGAGTGCCACTTTGCGGCAAAAAAAAACCCAGCATATCTCTCTTGCCCCACACACCTTACTCCCCTGACCTCGTTCCCTGTGACTCCTTTTTGTTTTGTGAATGAAAAGGGACATGGAAGGACAAGGATTTGATGATGCAGAAGAGGTGAAGAAAAAAATGAGGGAGGTGCTGTTATCCATCCAACCGATGAGTTTGAAAAAGGTTTCCAATAATGGAATCGCATATTTGAGCGCTGTATTAAGTGTAATGGGGAGTACTTTGAAGGTTCTAAGATTGTTTTGTAAAAAGAAAAAATGTAAATACATAGCTTTGAAAACAAAAGTTATTTTCTGTCAGGGGTGGTATCCCCTAGTATGTCTGACCTCATCCTCAAAGGAATCATCCTTGGGCAGATACAGAATTGGAATTTCCTTCTCCCTTCTGTAGCCAGAAATCAGATTTGACTTCCATATCATTTTTTCACACACTTTTCCTAATCATAACCAATGCAGGATTTCCTTCTTCTATTCAAACAACTGCCTCCTGGCCTATGTGCAGGAGACAAAATGGAATCCTAAAATACTTGTTTAAAACAAAGATGGTAGGAAAAGAGGGAGGAAAGAATAAATGCAATGAAAACAAAACAGTTACAAATATGACAGGTATCAATCCAACTATGACAACAATCGCTTTACATGTGAGTGGTCTAAATACACAACTAAGAGACAAGAGTTTGGCCTCTCTTAATGTATTAAAAAAATAAAAAGATCTAACTGCATGCTACCTATAAGGAACCCACTTAAAATGTAAAAACCCACACATGGTTAAAAGTGATAAAGATATACCAGGCTAACACTGGTCGAATGCTGGAGTAGTTACATTAATTTCAGACAGAGCAGGCTTCAGAAAAAGAAACCTATTAGGAATAAAGAGGGAAATTACATGATGATGACGGGATTAATTCTCCAAGAAGCCATGACAATCCTAATGCATCTTAACAAATGAGCATAGAAACACATGAGGCAAATGCTGATAGAAAAATAAATTATACTTAGCGATGTCAGCATCCTTTTCTCAATGATTGATAGAGTTGGTTCCAACTCATAGCAATCCTAGCGACAGACTAGAATTAGCCCATCGGGTTTCCAAGGCTGTAATCCGCATGCAAGCAGACTGCTACATCTTTCTTCAGTGGCGTGGCTGGTGGGTTTGAACCACCATAACTCTCACCAGGGCTCTTTTGATAGGTCATGGAGGACTGGATAATAGCTCATGGATGTTCCACATTATAAGGAGAGTCATTATACTACACTTGTAAGGATAACTTAGAGAAGAAAGGCATTGGAGATAGAAGGATCCACTTTTCCACCCAGGAGGCCCTTGTAAGTCTGTACTATAGACCTTAAAAGCAAGAGGCCTGGGCTAGGATAGCGGTAGGAGAAGAAATGGGGGGCTAGATTAGACCAATGTGTCCCAAACTGCGTTTTGGAAAGGTTCCTTTCATGAACCAAAATTTTTAGTTCTGTGGCCCAGTCTTCGGGATATAATACCTGTGGTGTCCACACATTGACTCCTCATTTCGAATGCAATGTTGTCTACTACAGGTGCCACACTGTTTCTCTGTAAATGGATCTGTGTGTGTTTAGCTTTGTTTAGCTCAGCAGTTCTCAATTTATGTATGAGTACTTTTCACTTGGGTGACCACTCAGAGTCACACCCCAAGGAATGAACGTGCTTCAGAATACACGCTGGAAACAATAGCTCCAAAACAGGGAGATGGGATCAGTAGGTCTTGGGGTTCATTGGATCTAGGTATAGACAAAAGGGAAAAGGTGATGTTAGCTTAGTAGTTCTCCAAATGCATCTGTAGAAAGAGGATGACGCTGTTAATCATAGCAAGGAAGCAGGTGGAAGAACCAATTTGGATTTTTTTTAAATTCAGCTGTTGGATCTCAACAAGTTGAAATCCTGACAAAACTGCATTTTGAAATCTTCAGTAGACAGATGGAATTCAGATCTGGAGTTTGGAAAAGAATTGAGGTTTTTTTTATGTGGATTGAGGATTGGTTAGCAAAGACGAACACAGTCCTGGGTGTGTCACTCATTGTCCAAGGAGCGTTCACTCGATTACAAGATCATCAGATTCAGAGAGTCTTGAGAAATACCAAGTGTACAAGGTAGCCAAAGGTAGTGGAGTCAGAAGGACCTTGAGAAAAGCAAGGTGTGGGGTAGGAGAAGAGGGAAACTAGTCATGGAACTCATCCAGGGAGAAGGCGGGGGTTCTCTGATACCACAGGTTCGTGGAGCACCTTTTGTTTGTCAGGTACATAATAGAGGATGCAGTGCTGAATCATACTTAATGGACCCTACTGGATTTCCATGAAAATCTCAATTTATTAAACATCTCAAGATATCTTAAGGTATTTTTAAAGTACTATGTATTTATTGAGAAGTTAAAGAAGATCAGTATAAAGCCATTGGATTTATCTGCCTCGAAGTTATTGTTCCATTTTTCTTGAGGGCTAGGCTGCAGTCTAGACTGGAGTGGTTTGAGAAGTCGAGGACGAAGTGAAAACATTGAGTTAGCAAACATGAATCACTTAAAGTGTAGCTGGATACTGCAAATGTAAAGGATCTTTAAAGAAAGGAACATGGAAGGAAGTTGGGAAAGAAGTGGGGTCAATCAATGCTTTTGTAAATATAGGAATTACTTTTATGTTTCAAAGTTCTTGGGGGAGAAACTAGTAGAAAGCAGCTGATGGTGTGGGAGAAGAAGGAATACTAGCACTAGAGAGAAGAAAATGAAAGCCAGATCACAGGAGGGGAAGAGGGGATCTTATGGCACCAGGTTGAGGGTCATTCCTATCTGATGTCTTGGGGGTTTCTGCACTATAGAAAACAAGGTCCACAGTTGAAAGGTGGTCTTTTCAAGTGCTAAAGAAAGCCCAGTTGTCTGTATTCTTTTAAGCTCCCTAGGAGATTCTAATGTACAACCAGACTTGAGAACTACTGCTGGGCAGAAAAATGGGTAATCTTAAAACTGTATTAACCAGCTCGTGATAATTGCACAAATATGCCCTAAAATCACACACACGCGAGTGCATGTAAAATGGTAAAATTCAAATAAAGTCTGCAGTTGAGTTAATAACATTTTACAAAAATCCATATCCTGGCTTTGTTCATGCCCCTTCATCCTGTATGATATTTTCATTGGAGGAAGTGGGATGAAGAGTACATCAGGACTTCTCCACTCAGTTCGCAAGTTCTTGTGAGCCTAACATTACTTCAAAGTAAAAAGCTGCGAGAGATCCTTCCTAGAATGAGTGGGGGGGGGGGGTTGTTTTCCATCATCATCATCCAATAAACTGGCTCCATCATTCATTTGGAGGGAGGTCTTTGGACGGTCAAAGCAAAGGATTGACAGGTATGGATTTGTGTTTTAAGAAAACAAATCTGGTGGAAGTTTGGACCAGAGGCTGAAAAGAGGGAAAAAATTAGTGAGGAGTGGGTTTCTGTTGTCCAGATAGATGCTAAGGACTAGAACCAGTAGATTGATGCCATGGCTGCAACAATGGTCTCAAACCTAGGAACAGCTGTGAGGAGGATTCGGGAACCGGCAGTGTTTCATTGAGTTCTCCATAGGGTCACTGTGGGTCTGAACCGACTCAATGGCACCTAACAACAATAACAGAACCCAATCAGCAGCAATGGAAGTGGGGCAGAAAAGGCTGCATTTGACAGGATTTTGAACCACGGTTGTGTGTCATAATTATTGAGGTCTCAACCAGAGATGCTGATTTAACTTTGTGTAAGAGGGTCCAGACACCGCACCGGAGTTTGTAAGTTCTTCTGGTGGTTCAAATACTGCTGAGTCACAGGTTCAGGGCGGAGGTGGGGGAGCTTGAGTGAATACTGCTGAGTCACAGGTTCAGGCAGAGGAAGCAGGAAGTTCAAAGGAAGCCCCAGAAGTTTCCAAGGCAATGATGCCGGGAGCTAGCATAGGAGGAGGAAGAGGCCTAGAAGGACTGGTGATGATAAGTTAGGGAGGTAGGTCTCTCTTTCCTGCTTCTTTTATGTGGAGTCAAAGTGTAAACTTTTAAATTAAAGCATGTTAAGTCATAATCCTTATGACCTACCTATCTTTCCAAAGCCTATCTAAAGGAGAGTATTTCTAAAAGAAAACTGTACTTCAGTAGTTTGCGACCAAAACATAGTATTTAAGCTATTATTTAACATAGTATTAATTTATTATTTAAGCTACCATTTAACCTATTATTAACATATTTTTAAAATCACTTCCTGCCAAACTTAAAAGTATTTATACATGCAAATTTTATTCAGTAAGTGGACGTCCTAATAGTCTGTGGACTCTTTGAGTTACCTAGTGCTGCTGTAACAGAAATACCCCAATAATCTACTTTAACAGTCATCTACTTTATTATAATTCAGGAGGTTGTCACTGTTGTTGAGTTGGTTCTGACTCATAGCAACCCTACAGGACAGAGTCAGACCTGCCTGAGGATTTCTGAAACTGTAACACTTTCCAGGAGGAGGCTGCTTTTCTTTCTCCTGGGCATTGGCTGGTGGGCTCAAACTGCTGACCTTGTGGTTTGGTTAACAGCTCTCAGCATAACCCACTGCACCACCAGTTTAGGAGACTGGACATCCAAATTCAAGGTGCCACCCTGCTAGGGAAAGGCTTCTCTCTTGTCAACATCTGTGGGCCCAGCATGCCTTGTAGATCTCCACATGTCTTGCTATCAGTCTTCCATTGGGTCTAGGAGGTTCTTAGCATAGAAATGCCAGGTCCAAAGTGTGTGTTCCACTCCTGGCTCTTCCTTCTTATTGGTACTGAGGTACCACCTTCTCTGCTCATTTCTCTCTCCTTTCAGCTCTTATACAAGAAACGATGCTACAGACAGCACCTCAGGGAAACGTCCCTTAGATCAGATCAGGGTGGTGCTGTCAGGTGAGTGTTGGATTACTGACTGGAATGTTTGCAGTTCAAAGCCAACAACTGTTCCATGGGAGAAAGATGAGGTTATCTGCTTCTGTCATGATGTACCGTCTCGGAACCCCTCTATGAGTTTCTATGAATCAGAATTGACTCAATGGCAATGGGTTCTAATCCCCTTAGAACTAACTGGCTGATCGCATCAGTTCAATTTGTCAGATCAATTACACCACCACATAGCTGCCAGATTACATCCTTGTATATCGTTCAAACCAAGGAGCATCATGGTTCCCCGAGTTGATACATATTTGAGGGGGTACATAATTCAATCCATGGCAGGAGCAAAGTGAAATTCTGTGTTTTTACTGCTATTAAAACTCCAACCAAATTCACCACCGTCGAGTCAACTCTGATGCACAACAACCCCATTTAGAGTTTCTGCGACTATACATCTTTACTGGAGTAGACAGGCCTTTGAACTACCGACCTCATAGTTAGCAGCACGATGCCTGACCCAGAGTCTCGTGAAAGTGTTTATATTTCAGAATGAGCTTCTCTTTAGCACTTGAAGGACATTTTAACCCCTTTCTTAACTTATAAAGAGAAGTCACAAAGCCAAGGCGTATCCATGGTGCTAATTCATGTTGTCTGCTGATGGCTGCCGTGGAGTCAATTCCAAATCATGATGACCTTGAGTGCCAAGGAGAACCCATAGGGTTTTCAAGACTGAGACCTTTCCCAAGCAGACCACCAGGCCTGTCATCTAAGGTGCCTCTGAGTGGGTCCAAAGTTCTAACTTTTCAGTTCATTCATGGTCTAGAGCCTAACCATTTGCACCATGCAGGAACTCCATTAAGGCCCAAGCACAACCTTACCTCGAATCAGCATATCACAAATGGAAGAGTTATTTGACATGTTTAAGATGAGATGAAAACCGTCAGATGCCATTTCCCGGGATACCGCTGTGCTCTGATCTATACATTTGGTTGCTGCTTCCTGCCAGCTCTGTTCTTTACCTGGTAACTGAGGAAAACGCCTAGGCCCATCCATCCATTTCTTCAATAAATCCCAACTTTGAGATCTGCAGGCAGGCTGGTTTAGATTGGTTCTGCTAAAGCTGCTTCAACCTGAAAGGGGAGCAAAGAAATGATAGACTTATGATGTAAAAATCAACTTCGAATTCCCAAGTCCTTTTCTTTCCCCAACCGCATTTATGCATAGCTGCCTGTTGATTCCCTGGAGAGAGGGGCTGGAAAAGCAGTGGGGGGGGGGAGGGGGTGATTTTGTTGTGTTCTCCATCAACGGCCTCCTTCATTTTGCTGACACAAAGGTGGATATATTCATTCAAACAAGCACCTATTCCCACATGTTCTGGTTGGTCTTGTTTGGATCTTAGGGGTTTGTTTTATTTATTGTCCCCCTCCCCACCTCCTGACTGTTGATGAGCTAGCAAGTACTTCTTGGCTTAATAACTTCTCTGTGATTAACTCGATTTTAGGACATGCCAAGGGGAAGTTTTTAACGCATGCTGGTGGTGCCAAGGAGGTTGATGTGAAGAGCGTGTGTTGGCTCACCCAGGATATTTTTGTTCTGTGAGTCTTGTGGGCCTATTCTTTGCCTTCGCTGTGCTTGGAGCTGCAGTATAACAATAAGTAAGACAGTTCTTGTCCTCAAAGAGCTGGAAGAAGACACCTTTATCATATGGCAAGCGATAGGCACACACAGAGACAGGCACACATACAGGGGACCAGGGCGGGCCTCATAACATTTTCAGGACAGGTTTCCTGGAAGAGGTGATGCTCCAGCTGGGCCCGTTGCTTCTCAAAAGTCAGCCATCCTAGGCAGGAGGCCTGGGAATTACCATTTGAGCAAGTGTCTTCTCAGCAGCCTCTCCCCCACCCCATCCCCACATCGGACATGGGTCTAAAATGTACCCTGAAGACCCTGCCTGCCTCACATCAAACGCACGCCTGCAGCACAGCATTTTGAGTATACCTTGCCAGCAGTTCTTTCCCCACAAAGAGCCATTGATGCTTTCCACAAAGAATACCAAGCCCACAGCAAACCCCCTTGCCCCCCGGGTCCTTTCCAATTCCCAGAAGCTGTGCCAAGGCTTGCCGAGCCTGGGAATCTTGATGAGAACGGACAGCCTCATCTTGCTCCAGAGGAGGGGCTTGTAGACTTAAACCACTGAGCGGTCAGTTCCCAGCCTGATTCTTCACCCACTGGGCTCCCGGGCTCTAAGCATCCAGGAGAGAGGCAGTTTCCCTGTGGCAGTCACGTCACTCGATCATCCGGAATGGAAAGCGACTTGTGGCGGTAAATTAAGCATCGTAGTGTGTCTCCTGCAGGAACCCTGGTGGTACAGTGGTTAAGCACCTGAAAAGTTGCGGGTTCAAACCTACCAGCCACCCCACTGGAGAAATGTGGCGTCGGCTTCCATAAAGATGACAGCCTTACCTTGCTAGAGTCATGGTTTCCTGCGGTTGGAAGAGCTGGCATGGGGAGCTAATGAGTACAAGAAAGAAGAAAGGGCTCTAAAATTGTGGTAGGATTGCACAACTCTGTTAACTATATTTCACCTCTTGAATTGCATGACGTGTGAATTACACGTCGATCACACTTCAAATTAAATTTGTTTAAAAAAAAGATCGCAGCCTTGGACACTCCATGAGGCAGCTCTCCCCTGCCCTACAAGGTGACTAGGAGTTGCATCAGCTCAATGGCAATGGGTCTGGGTCTGGGCAAAGATGCCAGTTTGGCGGCCTGATTGACATGTGGAGCAGCTCCAGTACTGACTGAGCACTTGTGGTGGGTCCTCTGCCAGCACTTGATCTCTCTTGTCTCATTCAGGAATTAACAACGCTACCAGGCAGAAATCCCATTTTGGTGCTAAGGAAACAAGGAAAGGGCATTTGCTCATGTCTATCAGATAGTAACTTAGTTCCGTATGAACACTCGTCCACGTGGCTCCAATGCCTTGTTTGTTCTAGCTTGCCTGGCTGCCTTGGGGGCGCTTCTTTGTTACATTCTTTATAGTCAAGTCTTGATCGTTTTTAATAAGTAAATAAGGGGAAACAAGCAAGGAACAAATAACCCAATGGCAAAATGAGCAAAGGGCTTGAATATGCACGTAACACAACAAAATAGCCAGATGGTTAATGAGCCTGTGTTTATCTTCATGGGAATGCAAATTAAAATCAAAATGCTATACCACTACACACCCACTGGAATGGCTGAAATGTAACAGGGCTGCTTCACATGCGTTGCTGTGGATGTACAGCAGCCAGAATGTTTGGGCATTGCGAATGGTACAACCACTTTGGAAAATGGAACCGGAATATAAGCCTATTGCATTGTCCAAAAATCCCACTCCTAGGTCTGTACACCCCATTGTATGCGGAGCTAGCGCCTACTGGTTCCTGAGCTACTCATGTCCCCTTGATAACTTGAAACTGGCCGTGGTATTTACAAATGCATACACATCAGACCTATTTTTGTTGTTGAACTGATTGTTAAATGTATGCATATTATACCACAATAATGAATAGTATACATACACACACACAATACCAGTATTCCACTGTATATACCAGAGGTAAATGAGTACATATGTCTACAAAAACATATATTCAAAGTGTCTATAGCACTTTTATTTATTAGAGACCCAACCTGTAAACAACCCAAAGGTTCACCATCAGAAGGATGGAAAAATAAATGGTGGTGTCTTCATACCGTAATTGGAATATTCCACAGTACTACTAATAAAGTAAGCCTATAAAAATAACAAACTGCAGAGAAACATTTTTAAAATGTATGAATCTCACAGGCAGGAGGTTGAGTAAAAGAACCAACCAAAACCAAAGCCTACCATTATCAGGGGGATTCCAACTTCATAGTGCCTCAGGAGCACAGAGTAAAACTGCCTCACAGGGTTTCCAAGGCTGTAAATCCTTAGGAAAGCAGACTGCCACATGCTTCTCCTTTGGAATGACCATAGGATCAAACTACCAACTTTTTAGTTAGCAGCTGAGCCCCTTAACCATGACACCACCGTGGCACCTTTTGAGTTAAAGAAGCCCGACACAAAAGAGCACCTACCACATGATTTCATTCATTGAAAGCTAAGAACAAATAAAACTAATCAACATGGATGGAATTCAAAACGGCTTTCTTCTGGAGTGGGGGTGGGAGTTTTGACTGGGGAGGGTACATTCATGGTATTGTAGATGTTTTATGCTCAGGCCTGGGCAGTATTGCTATAGTTATATACAGGTAGACTTGAACTGTAGACTTAAGACTTGTGCACTTTATAATATGCATATTATGCCACACTAATTCAGAGTACGCATACACAAACACTCATACATACACACAGAGACTCACACACATTCTATTCGTTGATGCTATCATTAAGGTCGAAGAGTTAGAGTCTCGCCCCAGCAGGGCAGAACATCCACCAATGGTGAGTACCAACAAGAAGAAAGGCAAGCTGATCTTGGCAAACCAATCAGGCTTAGTTTTGCTGGCATCCAAGTGTCATCCTGGGGAATTTCAACACCTGGACTGGCAGCATTGCTGATGCATGGAGAATTTGCCTCCACCATCACATACACCCTAGGCACATCGCTGCGTGGGCAGGAATCCAGTGAACATATCAACTGTCTCTCCCACACACCTACCACCACAGCAGCAGTAGTTCAGAAATACACAGATAGAGGACTCTCATCCAACTTGGGCAATATTCCAGCATTTGCTATCAACAGAGAACACCGAAGCCTGAAACCTTACCTGCTGAGATGTTCCAGAAGCATGCATTGAGACTGCTAACTTTGTCTCTGAGCATTTTCTCAAAATACAATAAAATCCAAAGAAGCGTTGGCTTCTTTTTTTGTCAGCCAGAAGAAAGATGAGAGATCACATCATCTCACAATGCTCCATTCCTGGCAGGAAGGAGGCTGAAACCCTTCTCGAGGGGCTAGGGTGTACTCCTGTAATGAGGGGAATCTCGCTCCAACACGTGACTAACCTGAAGGCTTAATCAAAAGACTAGACTATGCCCCAAGTGAGAGAGAAATGCAGACAATAGCATCCGGTCATCGACAGTCATGAACTTATCAAAACCACTTGAGAAGTGTTCATTGAATACCTACTGTGTGTACATTGGCATCGCAGAAAGCGATGTGGGCCGTGAGAGGCCTGAAGATGAAGAGAAGTTCACAAGATCATACTGTAACCCCTATGGGTTACTTTTGTTTGTTCTTACATTTTTTGAACACACAGGATATTGGGAGTTGGTTTTAGAAGGTGCTTTTAGATTGTGGGGAAATTCTTGTCTTCCAAAGACTTTGATTGTCATTGGCTAATGCCTCAGTTTGGATTCCTCGGAAGCAAACCCTGAAATAAGAAACCAAGTCAAACCTATTGGGGAGGTGAAGGGCAACCAGAGGGGAGCACAGGGTGAGAGAGAAAGGCAAAGGAGCTTATAATGAGTGTGCACTAGAGCAGGCGCCCAATGTGAGTGAGCGGAGTGCAATCTGGCAGGAAAAACTCTGAGAACCACTTAAAACACACTCATCTCAGATTTATTTCATCCATGGGGAGGAAGCTGGGTATGTATACAGCAACTCCCATCTGTCATTGGTTGAGGCTGCTCCCCAGGGGTCTCAATTCCCTAGCAGCCAGGACTGGCAGCCAGATGGCAAAGAGGGCTCTCAGATTTTAAAAAAAATGTGGATGCTGGCATTTGGAAGTCAGGCAAATGTACATTCAAGAGGTAAGGGCGAGAAGGGCCTCAACAATATCTGTTACAGAGGAACATGAAGCAACTGGCCAGGCATGTCTCCACGTGTATCATCTATGACAGCATGTTACAAGTATGTATACAGAACAGCGAAAGGTCAAACCTTGACGAAATGTATATGGAATGGTAATATTGAAATCTGAGAACGGCAGCCCAAATGTTTGATCAGTACTGTGGAGCTTAAAGTTGTCATCCATTTCTGCTAACTGGTTTACTCTGCCCTAAGCTATCCAACTCAATAACAAGCTTTCTACCATTGAACCAATGCTGACTCAGAGCAACCCTGTAGGTCAGGTAGAACTACCCCTGTGAGTTTCCGAGACAGGAACTCTTCATGGAAGTAGCAAGTACTGCCTGTTTTCCTTAAGCTTCCAAGATCTATTTTTTTTTAAGTAGCGACATCTCCACTCTCCAGGCTTTCCAATCCATCTAGCACCAACGCCAGAGTGAGCTTCCCAAGCCACAATTAGAATAATTTCATGCCCGATTTAAAACCCTTCATTGGCTCCTAGTTGCCTACAGAATAGTTCCTGTCTTGCAAATTTGGAGGACAAGGTTTGTATGAGTGAACCTTGCCTGAGTCTTCAGATTTCCTCTTGCTTCTCCCCACAGCCGAGTTACTTCTGTTTCCCTTTGGAACATTTCTGAGTCCCTGGGACTTTGTCTATGTTTTGAACATTCATCTGGCACATCTGTCCATGGCTTCCACATCCCCGGGCGTTAGCCCAAGGTCAACTACTTATCCTTCCAGCCTTAATTTAGACATTACTTCCTCCAAGAAGTAGTTCCTACTACCCACAAGGCTAGCACAGATGTGCCTCCCTTAACATCCTTAACTTCTTTCATTTTAGAACTCTGTGCAGGTGTGGCAATCGTCTTGTTGCTTGTTTTTATCTCCTATGGTTGGATGTGATGGAAAATTTGCTAATCTACCCTCACACCTATAGCCACTGAGGCCGTTTCAACCTATATGGACCCCAAAGTGAGAAGAACTCCTCAGAGTTTCTAAAACTGTAAATCTTTATGGGAGCAACCTCATCTTTCTATCAGAGAGAAGTTGGTGGGTTTGAACTTCTGACATCACAGTTAGCAACCCAATCCTTAAACCACACTGCCACCAAGGCTTCTTGTATGTGTCTGGTAGGTGCCACCGAATAGGTTCCTACTCTTAGTTACCCTGTATACAACATAATGACACATTGACTGGTCCAGAACTTCCTCACAATTGTTCTTATGTTTGAGCCTGTTGTTGCAGCCAATGGGTCAATCCATTTCATCGACAGCCTTCCTCTTTTTCATTGCCCCTCCACTTTACTAAGCATGGCATCCTTCTCCAGAGGCTGGTCTCCCCTGGTCACATGTCCAATGGACATGAGACCAAGTCTTACCATCATTGCCTCTAAAGAGCATTCTGGCTGTACTTCCAAGACAAATATTTGTTCTTTGGGTGTTCCATGGCACTTTCAATATTCTTAGCCAACATTATAGTTCAAACGCATCAATTCTTATTGAATAATGTCTTCCTTACTCAATGTGCAACTTTCACAGAAATATGAGGTGATTCAAATATGACGTGCACCTTAGTCCACAAAGTAACCTCCATGGTTTTCAACACTTCAAAGAGGTCTTGTGCAAAAGATCGACCCAATGTGATGCCTCCTTTGATCTCTTCCATGAATGTTGATGGTAGATCTAAGAACAAGAAGAAATCTTTGACAACTTCAGTCTTTTCTCTGCTTATCGTCATGTTACCTATTGGTCCAGTTGTGAGGATTTTTATTTTCTTTACATTGAGTTGTCATCCATAGTGAAGGCTTCAATCTTTGACCTTCATCAGCAAGTGCTTCATGTTCTCCTCACTTCCGGCAAGTAAGGTTGTGCCATCTGCAGATCGCAGGTGGTTAATAAGCCATCCTCCAATCCTGATGCCAAATTCTTCTTCATATAATCCAGTTTCTCTGATAATTTGCTCACCATGTGGATTGAATAAGTGTGGTGAGATGTGTGCAACCCTGGTGCAGTATTCCCTGTCTATAAACAAGTCCAGGAGAGCCAAATATGACCTTGAGTATATCCCACACATATATCAAGAACAGAGTTGATGCATTCAGTACTAATGACAGAAGATCTGATGAGCAGTGGGAAGACATCAAGGTCAAAAGCAAACAGCTATGAAATACAACAGGAAGAAAGAAGAGACCAAAATGGATGTCAGATGAAACTCTGAAACTTGCTCCTAATCATAGAGTAGCCAAGACTAATGGAAGAAATGAGGTCAAAGAGCTGAACAGAAAATTTTGAAGGACAGCTCAGGAAGACACAGTAAAAGATTACTTTGAACTGTGTTAAGGCCTATAGTTGAAAACCAAAAAGGAAGAACACATTCAGCCTACCTTAAACTAAAATAACTGGGGGGGGGGGAAATCAAGCCTCGAGTTACAATACTGAAAGATTCTAGGGGCAAAATATTGAATGATGCAGGAAGCATCAAAAGAAGATGGAAAGAGTGCACAGCGTCACTGTAGCAAAAGGAATTATCAACATTCAAACATTTCAGAAAGTAGCATATGAGCGAGAACCAATGATACCAAGGTTCAAGCAGCACTGACAGCACTCACCAAAGCAAGTCTCCAGGAATTGATGGGATACCAAATAAAATGTTTCAACAAGCTGATGAAGCACTGGGAGCACTCACTTGTCTATGCCAGGAAATTTGAAAGACAGCTACTTGGCCAAATGACTGGAAGAGAGCCATATCTGTACTGATTCCAAAGAAAGGTGACCCAACAGAATGCTCAAATTCTAGCACAATATCATTGATATGACGTGCAAGGAAAATTGTGATGAAGATCATCCAACAACAGTTGCAGCAGTACAATGATGAGGAGCTGCCAGAGGTTCCGGCTGGATTCAGAAGAGGACATGGAACGAAGGATATCATTGATGATGTCGGATGGATCTTGGCAGAAAGCTGAAAATACCAGGAAGATAATTACTTGTGTTTCGTTCACTATATAAATGCATTCAATTGTGTGGATCATAATAGATTATGGATAGATAGTCTTGAGAAGAGTGGGGATTCCAGAACACTTCAATGTGCTCATGTGGAACCTGTACATGGATCGAGGTAGTTGTATGAACAAAACAAGGGAATATTGCATAGTTCAAAATTAGGAAAGGGCTCCTTACAATTATTAACATTCTCTGACTGGATGGGTAAGACTGCTGTCCCTCATCTGGCTCTAACTGTGTATATCATTGCATACAACACAACTGCTACACACACTATTGCACACATTCACCCTTGAATCCCTCCTGCCCACACACGTACTACACCCAGCATACCAAACTTCCAGAACACCTCTTGTCCCTTGTAGCTATTCCTATTGTAGCACTGTAACACTTTGCTTCACTGTGTAACCAATACCTAGGACGGAAGATCCCCCATAAGTTCTTAAGTTTCTTGAGTGTAAAATCATGCCCCAATGTTCTGATCTCCTTGGGGGTTAGTTAATGCTGAGCATAGTCTAGATATTTGTTGACTAAATGGATCGTGGCTGTATTTAATGATGAAGTGGAAAAGACTTGTTCTGCATGACCTCTAATGTGCAATAACTCAAAAAGACTCCAGCCTCCTGGTGGACACCCTCCTGTCCAGTCTTTGAACCCCAGCATAAACTTCACATCTGCAAGCCTTGAAACTTTTCAGCAGTCAAGTCTGTGAGCTACTGTCAACATTAAAGCAAGCTAGAATCCCCCAGAAGTGACACCTTGGGACCCTAAAAAATCTTTGCTCCTGGCTGGCTGAACTATTTTCCAAAGCTACATGTGCTTGAGTCAACTCAGTGGAAGCCATCTGTCAATTCTAGCAGGGCCGTTGTGCTGGGGGACGGTCGATGAAATAATCGGAGGGTGCCAGGAATGCACTCCACCACCTCAGCAGTGAGAGAACAGACCTGGGCTGCCGAAAGATGTGAGCTTTGAAATGGGGGGAAGGTAAAATGGCAAGGAGGTAGGTGTGGTTGCAAGTGGCTAGAGATGCAAAGACTTTTTCTTCTCTATATTTTTTGTAAATCATTTTATTGGGGCCTCTCACAACTCTTATCACAATCCATATATCCATAAATTGTATATCAAGCACATTTGTGCATTTGTTGCTATCATCATTCTCAAAACATTTGCTTTCCACTTAAGCCCTTGACATGAGCTCCTTAATTTTCCCCCCTCCCTTCCCACTCCCCCCTTCCTCATGAATCCTTGATAATTTATAAGTTATTTATTATTTTGTCATATCTTACCCTGTCTGACAGCTCCCTTCACCCAGTTTTCTGTTGTCCATCCCCCAGGGAGAAGGTTATATGTAGATCCCTGTAATGGTTCCCCCTTTCCACCCCACCCTCTCTCCACCCTCCCAGTACTGCCACTCTCACCAGTGGTCCTGAAGGGATCATCTGTCCTGAACTGTCTGTGTTTCCAGTTCCTATCTGTACCATTGTACATCCTCTGTTCTAGCCAAATTTGTAAGGCAGACTTGGGATCATGATAGTGGGGGAGGAGGAAGCATTTAGGAACTAGAGGAAAGTTGTATGTTTAATCATTGCTACACTGCACCCTGACTGGCTTGTCTCCTCCCCCTGACCCTTCTCTAAGGGGATGTCCAGTTGCCTACAAATGGGCTTAGATCCCCAGTCTGCACTCCCCTTCATTCACAATGATATGATGTTTTTGTTCTTTGATACCTGATACCTGATCCCATTGACACCTATGATCGCACAGGTTGGTGTGCTTCCATGTGGGTTTTGTTGCTTCTCAGCTAGATGGCCACTCGTTCATCTTCAAGCCTTTAAGACCCCAGACACTATATCTTTTGATAGTCGGGCACCATCAGTTTTCTTCACCACATTTGCTTATGTGCCCGCTTTGTCCTCAGCGATCATTCCAGGAAGGTATCATGGAATGCCAGTTTCTTGCATTGAGGGAGTACTTGACTGGAGGCCCAGTGTCCATCTGCTACCTTAATACTAAACCTAGTATTAACAAAAGACTTGTTCTGACATCCTTCTGGAGGCCTGTCTAATGACAGGATAGTGTCGTGTGCAATTATATTTGGTGCTCTATATCACCAGTGGAAGGCTGCAAGCTAAAGGATTGTTCACTCGTGTCATCCGTGATGCATACAGGGATGGATTCACATCAGTATCCTCTTCCTCTCAGACATGAATAAAAGAAGGAGTGCATACACACTGCCTTACCTCTTATCTAGTTAGAGTTACAAACCACATGAGTACTGTAGTAGTCTGGGTACTTTAGATAAACAAACCCACAGAAACTTATGTATAAGAGAGAGTTTTATATAAAGGGTAAGTGCACATAAAGAAAACATCCCAACCCAGTGCTGCCCAAGCCCACAAGTCCAACACTAATCCATTAACCCATATGTCCGACACCAATTCACAAAGTCCTCCTCCATCTCACCAAACAGATGCAATGATGCCGACTTCAGGGAGGAAAGCTGAGTCAGGGAATGTGTAAGCATCTCAGGGATGCATTGGGGGAGGTCCATGTGGCTTCTCCTCAGGGATGTCATGCAGGAAGTGAGCCTTGCCAGCTAACAGGGAACTGGCTAAGGCAGCTGCACCCTGGTCCAACCATCAGAAAGCAAGAGACTCAAGAGCTAGAAAGGCAAGGCTCACTGAGCCATTTATCCTTCTGCCCTTCAATTAACCCCACATGTGTTTATTGGCCAAGTTGGTACCTTACCCATATGACTATTAAGCGCTATCAGATGGGCTCCAATTCATAGTGGTCCTATTTACACCAGAACAAGAGTCTCCAGTTCTAAACCATCCTCACCATTGGCCTATTTGAGCACATTGTTGCAGCACTCTGTCATTGCATCTCATTACAGCTCTTCCTATGTTTTACTGACCCCTCCCCTCTACCACACACGATGTGCTTTCCAAGGGCTGGTCTCTCCTGATAACATATCCACAGTATTTGATAATGAAGTCTCATCAACCTCTCTTCAAAGGAACATCCTGGCTGTACTTCTTCCCAGACAGGTTTGGTTTTTCTTCTGACCAACCATTTTACTTTCAATAATCTTTGCCAACAAGATAATGCAAATACATCAATTCTTCTCCAGAATTCCCGATGCATTGTCCAGCTTTCAAAGGAACATAAGGCAATTGAAAACACTATGGCTTGGACCCAAGGGCACCTTAATCCTCAAAATGCTATCCTTGCTCTTAAATACTTTGAAGATAACTTTTGCAGCAGATGTGCCCAGTGCAATACGTTGTGTGATTTCCTTGACTGCTGCTTCCACGGGCCTTTATTGTGGACCCGAGGGAAATGAAATCCTTGAAGATTTCAATCTTTTCTCCACTTGCCATGATAACTGCTGGTTCCGTTACAGGAAATTATGTTTTCTTTACATTGAGTTACAATCTAGGCTAATCCACATCCACAAGTGCCTCCGGTTGTGCCATCTGTATAAGATAGATTGTTAAAAAGCCTTCCTCCGATCCCATCTTTTTGTTTTGGTTATTTTCATACAGTTCAAATCCTCAGATGGATTAAGTGTGGCGAAAAGATACAACATGGTGCACCCCTTGCCTGATATTAAACCATGCAGCATTTCCTTGTTCTATTCGAATAACCTGGTGTATGCCCAGGTTCCACATGAGCACAGTGAAGTGTTGTAGAATCACGATTTTTCATAATGCTATTAATAGTTTATTTGGATCTGCACAGTAAAATGCCTTTGCATAGTAAAACACAAACAAAATATTTTACATTCTGGTATTCTCTGCTTTCAGCCAAGATCCAGCTGCCATCAGCAATGACATCTCCTGTTCTCTGTCCTCTTCTGAATCCACCTTGAATTTCTTGCAGCTCTCTGTCGATGTACTGTTGCAAGCATTGCTGAATTATCTTCAGCAGGTTTTTAGTTGCATGTGATATTAATGGAATTTTTGTAATTACTACATTCTGCTGGGTTACCTTTCTTTGGAATAGGTGCACATATGGTTACTTAGCCAGTCAGTAAGTTAGTTAGACAGTCAGTGAACCAGTTAGTTAGCCAGTCCATTCCAAGTTTCTTGGCATAGACTAGTGAGTTCCCCTCTTGCTGCATCAGTTTGTTGAACTACTGTCATTGGTATTCCATCAGTCCCTGGAGCCTTCAGTGCAGCTTCAACTCTTTCCTTCAATACCATTGGTTCTTAATCAGAGTCTGCCTTATATAATGGTTGAACACTGACCAATACCTTTTTGGTATAATGACTGTATTTCTTCCATCTTTTTGAGATTCTTCCTTAGTCGGTCAACATTTGCCCATAGAATCCTTCAGAATCACAACTCGAGGCTTGAAATTTGTCTTCAGTTCTTTCAACGTGAGAAATGCTGACTGTGTTCTTCCCTTTGGGCTTTCTAACTTCAGGTCTTTGCACATTTCATCTCATGCTTGACATTTTCTGCTTGAACTTCCCTGTGAAATTTTCTGTTCATCTCTTTGACTTCATCATTTACTCCATTCCTGTTTAGCTACTTTACCCACAAGAGCTACTTTACCCACAAAAGCAAGTTTCTGCATCTCTTCTGACATTCATTTTAGTCTTTTCTTTCTTCCTGCTATTCTTAATGACTATTTGCTTTCAAGTATGATGTTCTTGATGTAATCCCATAGTTCATCGGGTCTTCAGTTGTTAAGGTTCAACGTGTCAAATCTGTCTTTGTAATCATCTTTTAATTCAGGAGGAATATACACAAAGTCAAATCGTGTCTCTAGTAGACTTAATTTTCTTCAGCTTCAACCTCCTGTTCTGTTCCATACTAGCCGTCCCCCATGCCCACCCCCACAGCCTTGTTTTGGCTGATGATATTGAGCTGCTCCATCTTATCTCCATGTAGATGTAATCAATTTGATTCCCGTGCCTTTCATCTGGTGAGGTCCATGTGTGCAGTTGATGTTTATGTTGTTTAAAAGATGGTAGTTGCAGTGGTATTTGCACAGTTGTTGTTTTTTTCATTCACCCTCCAGGTGTGTTTCCATTCTCAAAGCCATATTTTCCAACTATTGACTTTTCTTTGTTTCTGACTCTCCTATTCCAATCACCACTGAGTATCATTGTTTATTGAGTAGGTGTGTAATCAATTTCAGAATCAAGCAGTTGGTAGAATTCTTCAATTTCTTTATCACTGATATTAACGATTGATGTGTAGATTTGAATAATAGCTATATTAACTACACTTTGTTGTAGGTGTATAGATATTAGTCTATCACAGACAACATTATACATCATGAAATATTTTGAAATGTTCTTTTTTTGACAATGAGTGTAACACCATTTCTCTTGAATTTGTCATTCCTGACATAGTAAGCCTGTGTTAATCTGGGTAGACTAGAGAAACAAATTCACAGTCACTAATATGTGTATAAGAAAGAGCTTTATACAAAACACAATTGTACATTAAGGAAACATCCCTGCCCAGTCCAGATCAAGTCCATAAGTCCAATATTAGCCCATATGTTCCATACCAATCTATAAAGTCCACTTTAGAATGGAGACATCTGCAATGATGCTGAACTCGGGAAGATCACAGGTCAGTGGGTGGGAAGTCTTGTGGATCCAGTGGCACTGGAAGCATCTCAGCACTGGCAGGGGTCTCCATGTGGCTCCTTTAGCTCCAGGGCTCTAGTGTTTCCATGTGTCTTGTCCACAGGAATGTCTCATAGGGAGTGAGTGTGTGTCCCACCTCCAGTGAGTTGTTTTATCTCCTTAGTGCCTCCAAATAAGGTCAAGCTGTGACCTGATGGACAGACTAAACTCCACCCCTTCACTCTTAAGTCTTAAATTGACAACAGATTTTGTAATTACCACAAAGCCACCTGATTGCCTGACTGAAAATGGCCAATACCAGTCCTTTTTAGCTCACTAGTGCCTCACATATCGGGTTCCATCTCATTTTTTTATAACTTTGAATGTCCTAGATTCATCCTTCATATAGTCCATGTTCGGATTATGAAGGGGTGTTTGCAGTGATTTTGCCTCATTTTGAGTCATGCCCAATCATAAAATGAAGACCCCACACACACCTAAAAGATGCTTTGCTCCATCCAGGACATTCAGGTCAACTCTACTTTGAGGAGGCGGGCAGCTCTTCCCCCAGCATGGTACGAGTGCCTTCCAACATGATGGGCTCATCTCCCAGCACTGTGTCAAAGTTCCACTGCTGTTTGTAAGGTTGCCAGTGACTAATCTCCCATCAGTGGAAATACAGTTTCTTTTTTCTACTATGTTCTCTGTCTGGAAGCCATGCGAAATACTAGTGGCATAGCTTCCAGCATCCCAGTAACACAAGAGTAGGACAAACTGACAGATGAGTGGTGGAACTTATCTCTAGACAACATATCAGACAAAGAATCTTGGTTAGCAGGGACATGTACGTTTTCATATTAAGCTCTAGATTTTTCTTTATTTTAATCAATTTGCCTTCTCCCCCCCCAAGCCCCAAAAAACAAATAAAAATTCAGACTACTGTATAATTAAGTATAACTTATGTTTTTTTCAGTACCCAATCTCTTACCCAAATTGTTTTCTCTGCCCTTACATATATATTTTTTAGATTGTAGTCTAACCACATCCATTTGTCTAATGAGAGCAGCCATTTGTCTGCATGTGTAAGTGACACAATCAAATTCAATGTCATCTGTTTGTTTAAGATGCAAATGATATGCATGGAGCTCAGTAGCCTTTGGGTACAGATGAAATCTCTTTCAATGTCACCTGAGAAAATATCAATCAGCAAGAAGGAACAAGGACTGAAGGTCCAGTGAACACATCTCTGTCAGGCTCTTTCTATGCATGTGTGCTAGGCACAGGAGTGGGTGGAACAAAGTGCTTGTCCTTGTGAAACATAGACATCCTGGCGTTAAACTGCACCCCAACTTCAACATGATATTTTGCAATAAATCCCTGCACTTATCAGTCCTTCATTCTAATATATTCCCATAAGTAGGTGGAGACTTCCCTTTTTTCTTGGGAAATGGGAGGAGAGTTGCACAGTAAAAACATGGAAGGTGCAAAGAAAGCGATCTGAACTGATGCATGTCTTGTCTTCTGTCTCCAGCTGGTTTGGTGTATTTGTCATGGGTAATGGGCTCCTCACATAAATACATGACATTTCTTGGGCTTCATCATTCAGGACAGCCAGTCTTGCTGCTTTTCCTAAGCTGCTTTGCCATGTTTGACTCTTGAATCTGCTAAGTAGTCTTCGCTTTTAATTTATCACCATGGTTAATCATTGCATGCTGAAAGTTGATCATGCTGTAAGCCTAGTGCTTGGGCGCCAAATATGGCAATATCCAAATGTCCGAAGCAGCAAGATTAAAAGAGAATATCTTTACTTCCATTAGGCACAGCCTCCTGAGCTCAAGATTTGAAACTGGGTTGCTCCACTTCCTAAATATGCGCCTGTGGGAAAGTGGTTAATTGATATATTTTTGCTGTGCTTTAGGTAAAAGTTTGCTAAACAAACCAGTTTCCCATTGGGTAGTTTATACACACAGTATTCCATGATGTTGGTTGCATTGCCCATAGTATGTCAACACTCTACCTATTCCCACCCTCAGTTCTGGGGTTCCCTTTGTCCAGATTTTCTACCCCTTCCCATCTTCTCACCTTGGCTTTTGGAAAAATGTCCATTGGAGCTCATATATGTAATCACTTGGAGGAACTTGTTTCTCTCTTATTTTATGGATCTGTCTATTGTGTGACCGAAAGGATATCTCTGGGAGTGGCTTCAGTTCCAGGTCAGGGGGGTGTCTTGGGCCAGAACCTTGAGTCTCTGTCAGATGAGGAAGTCGGGTTTCTTTTGTGAATTTGATTTTCTGTCCTACATTTTTCTCTCACTTTGTCTGGAATCAGAGTCAGAATGGTTAGTCATAGTAGCTGGGAACCAGCTAGTCCTGGTCTCCGGGCCATGTGTGCTGTGGTGAATTGTTCCCTCAAGTCTCTACTTTTCTTTAGTCTCCTATGCTCTGATGAGAAGAGACCAGTAGTTGTCTCTCAGATGGCCTCTCACAGCTTTGAAATCCCCAGTTGCTACTCTCCAAGTAGGACACAGAACGTTGTCTTCATGACCTATGTTATACCATGGGAAAGTCTCCTCATCTGTAAATGAAGCCACAATATCGACCTCCCGGAGCTGTTGTAAGGATTGGATGAGATGATGAATATAGCAATCTTTACACAATGACCAAGTACTTGATACCTTCTCATTGCCATCTTTGGATCTTGCCATTTTTCCCCCACTTGGGCTGACTTCCTTTGATTGATGTGCATGGTCAAGTGACAGGGCAACTAACCTGAAGAATACAGGATGACTTTCAGGTTGAGGTCTTATCCTGGGCTGAGGGAGCTCCATCTTCTAAGACACATGCTGCCCAGCTTGTTTCTTCAAACATTGGTACAGATCCATATTCACTCCACTTACCCCTTAGTCTCTCAGTAGAAATGCAGGCCAAACTATGCCCCCCGTTGTCGTTAATTGAGTATACTCTTCAAGGATGACAGGAGAAGTTTATTAAAGGGGAAAAAAGTTGATTGGGAGCAAAGCAAAATTGCATGTGGACATTAACGTTCCTGTTGGCTTGTTTTGATTTTAGTTTCCAACATGTATCGCTTGTGTGACAGACTCTGTACTGAGCAATTAGGACCTTCAGTACATTCAATTTCTCATTTATCGTCCAACAGTCCTCACAAGATAGGTAGCATTATTATCCCCAGGAGGGGGGACAATTGAAGTACAGCGGAAGCAGTGAAGTAACAGCTTCGTGTCCAGGATCACATAACTAGTAAGTGGCAACACTGGGATCTCATCCTCAATAGTCTGTTTCCATTACTCTACCAGAAGGGCAAAAGGCTATAGCAACCTGAATGATCATAGTCTTAGACCAGTTTCTCTTGGAAAAGAATGTCAGCAGCTGGGACACTCCTGTCATTTTTAAAGGTGATAACTTTGTAAGAAACTTGGGCACAAAGAAAAATTATTTCCAGGGTGGGAAAATGCTCTATCGGGCAATGAGGTCATTTCTGACTTACCTTAGGTACTCACTTCTGTAGGACGCATGACCCATCTTTCAGGAGATCTGTTCCCATGCAGTAGGCGCAACTTCATTCTGCTTTGATCTTACATGGACCATCATTTTCCTTGTTCTCAAGCTCATTACCCATTAGAAAGTTGGCCAATCCTTTAAAGAAAAAAAAAGCAGAAAGAAAGGGCCAAAGAGTTCAGTTTCTTGTTCATAATTTTGTAGACTTACCATTCTTCTGAATTATTTGCCATTTCAAATATTTCATGCACGTGGACTATATGGCATTTTCATTTTTCCATAAGCTAAAACAACTGGAAGGTGTGAATTCCACTTGCAGGCATGTCCTCTACCCACAATGCATGCTGGTTCAGATTTGCTATGGAAAAGGGAATGAGTGGCTATGCAAGATCTTTCCTAGTCTATAGCTGTTCCCTTTTTCCCAAATGCTTGCCCTGACCACCAAACGGTCTCTTGGAAACCAAATAACACAGGATACCACCTAAGGGAGCTCAAGTTCTGACAGAACCTTGAGAGAGGGGCCAGGGAAGGAAAATAATAAACACTTTCTGAGGCCCAATTGGTGAACCACATGGAATGACCAAGGCGGAACCACTTTTGACCTACAGAAATGGCAGTCTCCTATGGCTTAACCTAATGCTAAATGTCAGGCCAGACAGCTTCTACATGTTATCACACTTGATTTTCTTCTTTTCTTAAAACTCATTTGATGAGGGGCTCATACAACTCTTACCACAATCCATACATACATCCATTGTGTCAAGCACATTTGCACATTCATTTCCCTCATCGTTCTCAAAACATTTGCTTAAGTCCCTGGCATTGGCTCCTCATTTTCCCCCTCCCCCTCTGCTCCCCCCTTTCTCATGAACCCTTGATAATTTATAAATTATTAGTTTGTCATATCTTATACTGTCTGACATCTCCCTTCACCCACTTTTTGGTTGATTTTCCTAATCACTGTATGAGGTGAGGGTTAGCCCCATTTTACAGATGATGAGGTCAGAAGAAATGCCCGAGATACTCGTCTTAGTTTGGTTTCTCTCCAAAGCTGTGAACCACAATGTCAGCAGTTTGATCCCACCAACTGCTCTGTGAAAGCGGTTTAATAAGAATAATTACATCTGTATAGCCTCAAGTTTACAAATAGTTTACATATACAGCACTTTATTTTGTCTTCACCAAGCCTACAAAACAGACCCAAATCCATTCATTCATGAGACGTATTCATATGCTTATGCCATAAATATTGTGTGTGTGTGTGTGTGTGTGTGTGTTTTCCAGGCACCATTCTAAGTATAAGGCTGTCTTTGCCCATAAAGGTTTACAGTCTAGGAAACCCAAAGGGGCAGTTCTACTCCGTCCCATAGGGTTTCTATGAGTCTGAATTGACTTCATGATACTGGGTTTGGTGTGGGGACATTGGGAGGGCATTTTCCAGGATGCACTGGTAAGAGAGCAGCAGCTCGAGACAAGGAGGAAAGCTCTCATTTCGGAGGATATTGTCAAGCCAGGACCTTGTGGGCAACTAGTGCCCAGTCCTGCCCGCCAACTCTTGGAAACACTGAAAACATACATGCCTCAGAGTTCTCCCACTTGGGGGATAAGGGAGTGAGATATGTATACACAAACCCTTCAACAGCCCTAGGGCAAGGGTGCTTGGGACTGAGGTAATATATTAATGCCTTAATAGTGTCACACCAGCTTCGAAGTAGTACTGGTAAGGGTTAAAGATTATGGGAAGGCCCCCATCTCTCTGCTGAAACCTCACAGCTAGTCAGAGCAAAGGCAGGATTTGAATTTGTACCATTCGGACCTCATCACCCATGCCCTTCCCCCTAAAGCCTGTAGTGTTGTCAAACCCTATGCTGCTCTGTGTATTTTTTATGATTATTTGTTTTAAATTAATTATTTTTTAATTATTTTTAATTATTCTCAAATGCCTTCCAGCCAGTTGTAAGAGCATTAAGCAAAGGAGATGCCAGCCCTTGCTTTTTTACAGTTTAATCTGGACAAATTGTGTTTCTGCGGCCTGATGGAGTTTACAAAAGTGTACATAACCAGCACCTTATTTTGTTCTCACCATGCCCATGAGACAGGCCCAAATCCATTCATTTATGAGACGTATTCATATGCTTAGTCCAGGCACCATGCTAATGATGGAGGTAAGCCAAACAGAGAAAGCCTGCATTTGCCCCAAATGCATATTCTAGAAGGAGAGCAGAATGGATAAATGGAGGGACATACACGGTCAGGTCATGACTGGCTCCCGGGGGGAAAAAAATGAAGCCAAGGAAAGGCAATGGGGATGGATGGTGGCAAGGGAAGGTTAAAGCAAGGCAAGGCACAAATGCCTTGGGGCTAGGTCAGAAAAAAAAACGGTCTCCATTTCAGCAAAGAAGTCGGTCGGGGCTTGAGTTTTGCAACTATTTGGGGGAAGGATGCTCTCAGTAAGAGCAACACAGGCACTGAGACTGGAGCATGGCAGGGTGCAAATCGGGAGAGGTAAGCCATTGTCGTTCCTGTGAGCATGATGGGGAAGAGTGGGAGGAATGGGACCAAGCACGTGGCGTGATAGGATATATGTTTAAGGTTTATTGCTTATTTACCTCCAAGTCACATGTCTAACAAGACCTGGAACCAGGGCTTAAGTGGCAACGTTCTGACTCCTGATCCAGCGCTCTTGTCACTTGTGGTGACCGTTGTTCCCTAGACCTTAGCATCCTGGATTTCCCGGCCTTTGTGGTCTGACACAATCTCCAAATAGCTGCCTCTTGTTCCCTGTGCATTTAGCTCCTTGGGGCTTCCCACTGCCATGTGGCCAGTCGGCTTGGACCATACTCCATTTTGATAGGAGACTTGCCTCACCAGGGTTTAAGCCTGACCGTGAAAGTCAAGTGGAGACAGCAGGAAGGTCACGCAGAGACTGTTTGGGAAATTATGCCACAGAACTGTCTTGGCTGCCTTTTCATATCAACACCTGCACTGAGTGTTTACCACCTCCCATCCCCGACTCCTGGGTAAAGCAAGGAGGAAAACAGTCTCGCAGGCCACCACTGGCACTGCAGTATAGACAGTGGTATCATTTTCCATTTGGCCCTGGTTCAGATCAGCAGGACAGCCGTTCACCTTCCCCTCCACCTCTCCACATACATGTGGAGGAAGCATGTAGCTAGGTAGTCACTTGTTGGCTACATGCACAGCTTGAACTTGGTGTCTTCCAAAAATGCAATGCTTCAAAGGCAGAAGGATATTTCTGTTCACTTATTAAGGGATGACTAACTTGCTTTTGGCTGCACTACAAATGAATCACGGTAACAATCCCCAACTTGCGACTTCTGGTGTTCTGATGTAATGCATTTCTATTAAAAGAAGAGGAAAGAGAGTGGGTGAGAGTGAGATCATGCAAAGACAGAACATAAGAGCGAGGGAGCAAGTGTAATTTGTGACCTGCCAAGACCCACTCCATCCACCTCAAGGTGTAGTCTGGTGTCCTGGATGGAGACCCTGTGCCAGGCAGTATCCCCACATGGACACAGCAAGCCTTGGGGCTTGGCAAGTTCCAATCAAAGAGAGAGAGAGAGAGAGAGAGAGAGAGAGAGAGAGAGAGATTTCATTTGGGGGTGCGAAACAGATATTCCTTGAAAGCATTTCTTGAGCAGTTTTGATTCCGTGTCACTGTGAAGGTGACATCTGGGGGCAAATGATGTAGGTTGGAAGAATGAAACAACAGTCAGCTTCTTATAATTTCTAAAGAAAGATTTGTTAATGCAAGCAGGTTGTGAGATACAAAAGGAGGGCAGGGAAGTGGCACAGAAGAGAGGCAGCCAGGAAAGGGGGACATTTTTGCATTCACTCCTACTAAGGCAGTGGTTCTCAACCTTCCTCATGCCGTAACCCTTTCATACAGTTCCTCATGTGGTGGTGACCCCTCAACCATCAAATAGTTTTCATTGCTACTTCACCACTGTCATTTTGCTCCTGTGATGAATCGGGGGACCCCTGTGAAAGGATCATTCGACCCCCCCCCAGAGGGGTCGCGACCCACAGGTTGGGAATCACTGTTCTAAGGGCAATGTGCTGCCTCCTGCAGAGAAAATGGGCAACCAGACCATCTACTTCTGCCAAGTCGCCCCTCAGGAGAGGTGAGTTGCCTGGGAGAATATTTGACGGTTGGTCCCATTACGAGTTACTGAGGAGTCGAAGCAGACCCAGAGGGACCCTAATGGACAGAGTAGAACTGTCGAATTGGATTTCTGAGGTGGGCAGTCTCTAGGGGAGCAGACCGCCTCATGTTTCTCCCGATGAGGGGCTCGTCAGTTAGAACTGCTGACCTTTGGATTTGTAGCTGGGCGCTTCACCGCCATGCTACCAGGCCTCCTAGCGGGCTGCTCCCAGAAGGTATTAATGACTCTGCCCAATTTGAAAGGAAGGCACAAATACAAAAAGAGCTGGCAGGTAGTGAAAAAGATCCTTCGAACCCACGGGTCATTTTGTGTCTCTGTTCATCGCTTCACAGGAATGGATCCCTCCTTCCTCACAGGGCCCTTCTGCCCTCTCCTCTCCAAGGTAGAGCAGAGTGTGCCAAGGAGAAGCCGAGAGGAAATGAGCCTCTGGCCTGTCGTGACCGGCAACCCACACTGGCTCTGTCCCAGGCTCTGGCAGAAGGGGATTATAAGAAGTGCTGGCTCCCCAGAATGGGAAATCACTCAGAGAAGGAAATCTTTTCTCTCCCCCCACCCCTCCCAGAAATCTATATTCTCTACCCTATGGTTTCCTTTCTGGGTTTCATCTACTAGAAGATTTGTCCTTGCCCTAAAGCAGCAGTTCTCAACCTGTGGGCCGCGACCCCTTTCGAGGTTGAACGACCTGTTCACAGGGATCACCCGAATCATAACAGTAGCAAACTGACAGTGATAAAGTAGCAACGAATGTAATTTTATGATTGGGGGTCACCACAACATGAGAAACAGTGTTAAAGGACCACGGCATTAGGAAGGTTGAGATCCACCGCTCTAGGAGAATACCCTTTCCCTCTTGATTAATGTACTAGTTTACTCTCCCTTTATAATTTATTTAGTTAATACCTTGGGATAATCTGAACCAGCGGTTCTGAACCTGTGGGTCATGACCTCTTTGGGGATCAAATGACCCATTCACAGGGGTCATCCAATACATCACAGTAGCAAAATTACAATTACGAAGTATCAATGAAAATAATTTGATGGTTGGGGGGTCACCCCAACATGAGGAACTGTATGAAAGGGTTGCGGCATTAGGAAGGTTGAGAACCACTACCCTAAAAGGAGTTTCAACATGCTGGGAAAAGTCTGTCTCAAGCAGCTGCATAATACATCTCGAATGGATACCAATGAAGCAAAATTTCACCCAGGATCGGGCTGCATCCTTTAGTGGATAACATTTACTTTAGGATTATGAAGTATTCAAACTAGAAAGGTCTGTCATTAAAGATTAGCTAGACCAATGTCCCTCCCTTTTTTACTGGGACCTAAAAAAGTAAAGTGGCATCCCGAAGCTCCCTGAGACTCTGAAGTAGAAGCTAGTTTTAAACCACAACTTATTCCTAGAATCCATCGCCTCTTTTCTTAGTGGGGGTTGGGGGTCTGACTCTGAAAAGTTTTCTTGGACAACTGCAGAAGCTAGATGGAGAATAACGAGTCACTAAACTCCAGACCATGCTCCTGATCTAGTCTTAGGGATCCCTGGTAATGTGGTGGATTGTTTTGAGATGTTAATCACAAGGTCCGCAGTTCTCCATCGTCCGCTCCTCAGGAGACAAATGAGACTTCCTATTCCTGGAAAGAGGCTTTCTACTCCTGGGAAAAGAGTTACAGTCTCAGAAACCCGTGTGGGGCAGTTCTACTCTGTCCTACAGGGTTTCCGTGAGTCGGAATCAATTCCGTGGTAGTGAGTTTGGGTTATTTGGACTTAGTGTTGCTTTCTAAAGATGAAGTGGAGCTATTTGGATCATTTATGAGTCTCTATTATGGAACCCTAGATAGCGAAGTATCCAAGAACTGAGTCATATCTACCATCAGCCATTTGAACCACATGACGACAAATTCTTCTACTTTCTCCAAAACATTCTCACGTTGGACCTTGTGTTTGGCTCAGCCCAGCTGCCCCTCCATGGCATGAAGCCTGGGTTAGGATCATGCACTTGCCTTTTACTCACTAGGTTATTTTAGTTCCCTGGGGTGTGTAAATTATTTATACTGGTCTACTAACCTAAAAGTTGTCAGGGGGAACCCACCCAGTGGCACCATAGGAGGAAGACCTGGTGAGATCTTCTTCCATAAACATTACAGCCAAGAAAAGCCTTTAGAACACAGTTCGCCTCTGTCACGCATGGGGTCACAATGAGTTAGAATCCACTTGACAGCCACGGGCTTGTTTGTAGGTTTATTGAAATAGGCCTCCATAAAAAAAAAAAAAGAAAGAAAGAAATAGGCCTCCATTGCTCCACCTATAAAATGGGAATAATCATTTTGACATTTCCATAGGCTCTGTAGTCATTAATTTATAAAAATTATAGAACGTATTTCATGGGTGCTATGACTATCATCAAGGAGTCCTGGTGGCACTGTGGGCTAAGCAATGGACTGCTGAGAGTAGGTGGACAGTTCAAACCCACCCGTTGTTCCAGGGGAGAAAGATGAGGCTGTCTACGCTTTGAAAGATTGCAGGCTCAGACACCTACACAGAGTTCCTATGAGTCAGAGTTGACTTAAAGGCAGTGGGTTTGGGGTACTCTTTTTGAGTGTTCTATTACTTTGATATTATTATCATTATTATGATTCGTCATGGGGCTGCTGACCATAATTAAACCAATCGGCCATTAAACCAACCGGCTGGCTGCTCCACAGGAGAAAGTTGAGGTGGTCTGGTCCTGTAAAGATTTACATTCTCAGGTTTTTACTATCGTCGTTGTTGTTTTTATTTGTTGTTGTTTTTTTAAATGCTTTATTGGGGGCTCATACAACTCTTATCACAATCCATACAGACATCAATTGTGTCAAGCACATCCGTACATTCATTGCCCTCATCATTTTCAAAGCATTTGCTCTCCACTTATGCCCTTTACATCAGGTCCTCTTTTGTTCCCCTCCCTCCCCACTCCCCCCTCCCTCATGAGCCCTTGGTAATTTATAAATTATTATTTTGTCATACCTTGCCCTGTACGATGTCTCCCTTCACCCCTTTTCTGTTGTCCATCCCCCAGGGAGGAGGTCACCTGTAGATCCTTGTGATCAGTTCCCTTGTTGTTATTGTTGTTGTTAACACAAAAAAGGATGAGAACAAAGAGGCAAATGGTGGAGCAACCGTATATTCAGAGCCTTAGAAAGAACTCTCACATTAAAGTTAAGTTTGGGCCTCTTTGTCTGAATAGACAGTAGTAATTAAAATGGTGTGATTATAATTGACATTGTATTGGGCTTTGCCAGTACACAGCACTTAGTTTTACTGTTAAGTGTTAGGATGGTCCTTTTTCTTTGGACATTTTCTCTCTTAAATGATTTCCTATGTGTAAGTGCAAGCGCACTAAATACAAAGGAAAGTAGTCTAGTATTGACAGCAGAGTCGATTTGATGAGCCCTAATTGAATGTATATTGAGTGTCTAATCGAGAACTCACACTTAGAGGTAGCATCATGGATTATATGCTACCGATTCACATGATAGATTCAGATGATATTAAGGGTCAGGACCATTATTCTGTGTTGTTATTTCTGTTTTGTTTTTCCCTTGGCCTTCCTGAAAAGTAGATCTCTTATCTAGCTCTGGAATAAGCGTGGGCAGATTTTCGTGGTCCATTTTGTAGATGATTTGAAACATAGTTTCAATCTCTGGTTTCCTTTTTCTCTTATGAATATATCTTGGGACCACATTTCAGACTATCCACCCATTTGCCTACGTTTCTGAGTGGATTTCTTTAGGAGAGTCGATCAGAGCATTCTAAAACCCAGTCCAGATAGAGGTAGATATCCGGAAATACATGCGATGTGTCTGGCCACGGCCATGTGGATGCTCAAGAGTTGCTTGTGTACACACTTGTGTCTTGACTTATAGCCATAAGAATCAGAGGCCCTTTCAGAAGCTAGGGAAGGGAGTCTTGAATTTCCTTTCCTGTGCCTCTTGTTATCCTATCTCTTATCCCTTAAGAGAGCCCACAGACTCCTCCTGCCAGGTGGGTGACCTCAGCCAACACCCCCTCTTTGTCTGCTTTGTCACTATGCCAGTCAGAATCAAGAGTGACACCTGTTCTGCCCACCACTCCATCAGAAATTCAAAGCAGCTTGCACTTCAGAGCAGCTCTCTTGTGGAGAGCTAAGAAAGCTTCGCTCTCAAACTTCAGGAAAGATCTCACTTTCTAAGCCTCCCTTTTCTGGCCTTCTGGTACCGGGGCTAATATGGTGCCCACTTTCTGCAGTATACGGTCCCAGGGGTCAAAGCAATAGATCGACGTAGTTGGCAGATCACTAAATAGTTTACAACTCCCCACCCAGCAATGGATGGAAAACATCCCCTTGCTATAATTGGGTTTGCCTCCATGGCTTAACACCATCTTATTTGGCAATCGTTTTCTCTTGACATATTTAGTAATCACTCTAAGGGAGATTTATTACAGTGTTCATGGGAACAAACAATGCACTAAATATTATACCTATGCATGCTTTCAACACCACTCCCTTTCTGGCCTCTTCTGAATCTTTCCCCAAAGTCTCATAGCTTTTGATCAAAGGTCTCCTTTGTCTTTAAATGTCTCTGGGTTCCTCTCACCTCTGAAATAACCTTTGACGTTCGGGTTTTGTTTTGTTTTTCTCTCATCATTTTTCATTTAGACGTCCTTTTGGCCAAACTTCACTGGGCCATGCTTACAGAAGAATGGACAAAAGGGTACTTTCACAGCTTAAGGCCTTTGAAGACATTTTGCTCGCCATTAATCCCAAAACATCGAGACAAAATTATAGCATATGGCGAGATAGCTGTGAAAAGAGCTTTCCAGTTATTTCTGGGAGACCAAGTAGGTTCATCCATTCATATATATATATATATATATACATATATATGCATATATATATATATACACCTATCTGAAAGAAAGAATTCAGACTGTTTCTGCCAAATGGAGCACAACGTGTTTTCTGAGCCATGAGGAGCTGTGTTGTAGAGGGCGGGCGGAGGGAGTACTGAAACTTAGGATGAACAACGCATGCTCAGCGCTAACTACAGGGCTTTGACAGCTGCTACCCTCAGACATTTTCGACAAGCATACTAAATGTCCCACTCACCCTGCACATGCACAGCGAAATATCTTAACAAATAACCCATCCAGGACAGCTTCAAGAGAAAATACATCAGGGCCCTCGAGATGCCCAGCCTGTTAGCATCGCATAGCCACAGTGGGGCAACTCTGTGGATCTTAAGCTGTTCTTTCTTTGATGGATGAAATGTGCTTTGTTCGCCAGAGACCGCAGTAGGTATGGTTTGGGGGAGAGACCCCCCAATGTTGCTATCAGGTATGGTCCAGGTGGTTCCCACTCGCCGGGGCCCTATGCAAGCAGCAGGAAGCACTGGCTGCTCCTACACCAGCCTCACAATCATTGGTATGCTCGTGCCTCCACTCAGGACTCAAACCCAAACCAAATTCACTGCCATCAATTCCCCTCGGACTCACAGCAAGCCTATCAGAGTCCAGGTGGGTTTCCGTGACTGTCAATCTTTACAGGAGTAGAAAGCCTCCTCTTTCTCCTGTGGGTCTGAATTCCTGGTCATGTGGTTGGCAGCCCAACACATAACCCACTCAGCCATCGGGGTTTCGCACACTCAGGGCTGGCCCTCGTTTCTTTAATCCTCGCATCCACTCTGAAAGGCGGGCATGGCTGAACACATGTGGCAGGGAGAAGGCAGAGCCACGGTGAGGATAAGTGGCTGGAAAGTCAAAGCCAATAAAGCAAACCCCAAACTAGCAGGCCCGTGTAGCTACAACAGAAACCATAGCATCATGCTATTTTTAAAGCTAGCTCAACTAGCCCAATTTAACTACATGTTCTCCCTGAGCTTTCTCGTCTGTACAATGAACTGATGAGAGGATTTAAGGTGTAAAGCGCTAACACACAGATAATAGCTCACACAAGTCCCTTATTCCCACGCACCTCCCCAACTGCCTTTTTTGTCTCACTTTAGGATTGTAGGAAACCCCATGTACTCTTCTATATCTGAACTTGAGCACTTGTCATTTTTAGGGCAGAAAGAAGAACAAATTCAGGAATGATTGACTGTCAAGGACCTTCATTCAGCTAGCTGGCATTGTGAGGACCTAGAAGCATACAGTGAGGGGCATACACAGCAGAGGATCTGAAGCCAGACTCCCTGCGGTTCCCCCGGCTCTGCCTCTTACTATGTATATGACCTTGGGCAAGTGACTTGACTTCTCCTCTTCCTGGGTTCTGCTAAACGAAGTTGCTACTTAATAGCAACTGTGTAGAGTTGTGGGAAGGATTAAAGCATTCATCCGCATAGAGGGCTTAAAACCAAATCCCCCTTGTAACAGAGGCTGTTAAATAAGTTTGGACCCTCTCGTGCACTTTGATAGCAGGCACAGAGGACTTGGACCAGTAGGTATGACTCGGGGTGAGGTCTTTGAGAATGAATCCCACTGGGCTCCTTTAGCATGAAGTCCCATGGATCCCAGCCAGGTGCTTCTGGTTCCAGCCTCCTGACCATATATGCAGACAAGGAAAGCAAGAGAATATTTGGGTTCTCAAGGTCAGCTTTACGTCTTCTTTGGGGTACAGCGACTGGGTTAGGTGAGATGATTTCACTGTCCTGCCAAACACCAGCAAGTGCCTACCTAGCCTGCCGAGGGCCTCTGCACTCCGAGTGGCTTCTTAGATCACCTTTCAAACTATGTCCTTAAGAGGGAAACAAACAGAGAGCCTGTCTAAGATCTGTAGACTGTGTGGACCAATCAGGTCACAAATGCCTATGGAAACCATGACGGGTCGTTTTTTGTGGTTTGGTGTATTTGATTTTTAATGGACCCCTTCTCAAACTGTACTGGTATCAGAAGCACCCAGAGGACTTGGCCCTGCCCAGAGGCCGAGGCCCCACCCACAGAGATTTTATTTCCCCCAGATCATGGGTGGGATCCTAGAACTTTCTTAGCTGCCCTGATGCTGGAATATTTCATTTGAGCTCTTCAGGTTAGGGATGGAATGCGTGTCCCTCCTCCCACCCCACCCCACCCCACCCCCTCTTGAAAACAGAACGATTTGAGTCCACAGAGCTAATGTCACTTATGAATGACTTCTTTTGGTTATCAAAACTGATTGTAATTTTTTCCCCATAGTTGCATGCTGCTGTGACCAGGATCCAGGTTCCAAGGCCTGGTTTTAATTACACGTTCGCCCATATATGCATCCTGAATAATGATAAGACTTGCATCGTGGATGACATAGTGCATGTCCTGGAGGAGCTAAAGAATGCCCGGGCCACCAACCGGACCAATTTTGCTATCACGTATCCAATCACTCACTTAAAGGATGGGAGGGCAGTATACAATGGGCACCAGCTTGGGGGCGTCACCGTGCACAGCAAAGACCGGGTGAAATCCGCAGAGGCTGTCCAGCTCACCTACTACCTGCAGTCCATCAACTCTCTCAACGACATGGTGGCCGAGAGGTGGGAGTCCAGCTTCTGCGACACTGTCCGACTGTTCCAGAAATCCAACAGCAAAGTCAAAATATACCCTTACACGTCAACCTCACTGAGGGAAGACTTCCAGAAGACCAGCCGCGTGTCAGAACGGTACCTGGTCACCAGCCTGCTCCTGGTGGTCACCATGGCCATCCTCTGCTGCTCGATGCAGGACTGTGTCCGCAGCAAGCCCTGGCTCGGCCTGCTTGGGTTGGTGACCATAAGCCTGGCCACTCTCACCGCAGCCGGGATCATCAATCTCACGGGTGGGAAATACAATTCCACCTTCCTGGGAGTTCCTTTCGTCGTGCTAGGTAATTACTGCGCTTCGTTTTTGCTTCTCCCCTCCCCTCCCCTGTGGTGGTGACTGGGTTCCTGAGAGGCAAGTGCTGGCCATCTAACAACTTTGTTTCATTTGTAGCATCTTCATTTTGCCCAGATGCCCTTGGAGCAATTCCATAATATGCTGGTCGTCCACGAGAAGCAACCTAATCTGGTAAAATGTACCAGAAGTTCAAAGCCCGGTTTCCCACTATGTAGGTGTATGTACTTAACAGCTATTCATCTGTTCTGAAGCAGCACTGGTGGTGCAATGGTTAAGTGCTTGGGCTACTCACTGAAAGGTTGGAGGTTCAACCCCATCCCAGCAGCTCCACCAGAAAAGACCTGGCAATCTGGCCCCGTAAGAGATGGCAGCCTAGAAAACGCCCGAGGCAGCTCTGCTCGATCACATGGGGTCACTTAGGCTGGGAGGCAAAGATCAAGCCGAACTCCCCGAACAACCATCTGTTCCCAGTCCTTTCGGTTGAGCTTCCCTAGAAACAGGCCCTGACACCAGGGATGGGAGCGCTGGTGGCGTAGTGGTTGTGCCTTGGGTTGCCAACGCAAAGTCAGCAGTTTGAAACCATTAGCCGCTCCAGGGGAGAAAGAAGAGGCTGTCTATGCCCATGAAGAGTTAGTCACAGAAACCCACAGGGGCCGTTCTACACCGTTCTGGAGGGCTGTTGGGAGTCGGAAGGGACTCGATGGCAGTGTATACAGTTCGAGTGTATTTGAGAGGTAACCCTAGGGAGCCCCAGTGTGGGGACAAGGGGGTGGGGCAGGAGAGCCAGGCCATCCAGGTGGTTCATGAGCATGGGACAGCTGTGTGTACGAGTGGCTCAATGCCACTGGGGGGCCTTTGGAAGACTGTGGGGAGCCCACCTCAGCGCAGCATCAACCCTAGAAGTGAGGAGACTGGGGTATTGACTCCCAAACGCTGCGCACGACACTGAGGGCTACTCCCCAAGGATGTGGGTTGACTCTTCCACCTGCCCACGGAGGAGGGAGCACCTTCCTCACCCCAACTATTCGGAGTCCGGAGCCTCAGCAGCGGTGAGTTGCAAGAGCATCATGGCCTGAGCCCAGAGCGTGGCCGCTTCCCTCAAAGGTCCCTATTTTCATGAAAGGGCGGAAGTGAGCATGACACCAAAGGAGAGGCGTGGAAAGGGTTGCGAGAGTTGCAAGTGAGACAGAACAAGGGAAGGTTACCACCCCCTCCTCCAATCCCCCCCTCCCCGCCCCTTGCGATGAACTCGGGAGATTGACAGGGAAGGTGTGTTGAGAAGTGTCCTCAGTCTCGTGATGGCGGTCAAGGTGCCCATGGCAGGGTTCCCCTGGGCCCAGGGACTGGAGCAGTTGCTTCCTCCCCCTTTTCCGTGGCAACCTCTCAACATGTCTGTTAGCAAAATGAAAGTGTCTTTTGGAATCAGATCCGAAAATGAACATTGGAGTCGCATTTGGAGTTGATGGAGAACTAACTAGGGTTGAGTTCATTAGTAAGCCTTGTGCCCTGTTATCGGAGGAGGAGCAAGGAAAGGCTTTGACTCCAGAAGCCTCGCCAGCGTCACGGTGAAATGATGAGCAGTGCTGGCGGGGCTGCAGAGCGGCCTAGTGACCCTGGTCCCTAAGTACGTGACCGCTGGCCAGGATCAAAATCTCCTTGGTTAACCTACACCAGCAGTTCGGCAAGAGCCCAGGTGGTGTCGTGGTTATGTGCTGGGCTGCTAAGCCCAAGGTCTACATTTCAAAACCCCCAGCTGGTCTGCGGGAAGGAAACGAGGTTTTCTACTCCTGTAAAGAATTACAGCCTCAGAAACCCACTGGGCCAGTTCTGCCCTGTCTGATAGGGTCACTGTGAGCCAGAATCGACTCCATGGATGTGAGTTTGGTTTGAGGGTCATCTTGTGAAAAGGTTTCCCAGTGATGTTTGCTTCCACTCACCGTCCCATCATTGCTTCGGGGGTAGATTTCCACATATGAGGAGGTGGCAAAGAGTTCCTGGGAGCAACCCATTGTTTTTTGTGTGTATTTTTTCATCTTTCCCTCCCCACCCACAATTTATTTATTTAGTCTTCCTAGACAATCTCCAACTTCTGAACATATTTTATTGGGAGTTGGGACATTGACAATATTCCATGCAACAATTCTTACCACATTTTTTTCCATGTCCCTGATGGCAATCCCCACAATGTACCGTAATTTATCCCACTTACTCACTGTGTTTCCAGTTTCCATTCCTCCTGTCCTAACCCTTCTGGACTTTGTCCTTGGGGAAACGCTGCCCTTTGGAACTCCAGTGGATGATCATTCACAGGTGTGCATCCCTCCCTAGGGTTATTGGGCCTCTTAGAAACGTGTCTACTGTTAGACTGACCAGTGAGCCAGGTGGGTGGGGGCGAGTTCATTTCTCGTCCTGAAGTTTGCCTAAGGGCCAACGTCTTGTGGGTTCCACCAGGCTCTGTCTAACCTGTAAGCCTGATGCCTTTTAATGAATTTTTTTTACTTTTGTTCCAAGTTTTTCTCCCACTCTACCTAGACCATTGTATGGTGGGACCCATTGCTAAGTGATTGGCAGTGGTAGCTGGATCCCAACGAGTTATTTTTATCCCCCTTTTCCATCAACTTCGCAAAGGTCCCCCATACGTGTGCATATATGTATAAATGATAGCTTTCCAAGTTTTAAATGCAGTGTTTTCTTTGGGTGGTGGTGGGGGGGGGGGAACCTGTGGGTGGAAGGATAAAAAATGAGTGGGGAACTGAAGGGAAACAATCATTTCCTAAGGTGAACGGAAACAAGGCCTTGGACTTGGTGACGTCAAATAAAATGAAAGCACCATATCAGGGAAGCATTGGACTTCTAACTGCAAACATTAGTTCAAACCCTCCAGCCACTCTGCTGGAGAAAGATGAGGCTTGCTGCCCCTGTCAAGATTCACAGCCTCAGACACCCTGTCTAGGGTTGCTATGGGTTGGGGTTGATTTGATGGCAGTGGGTTGTTTAGGTTAGGGATAGTACGACACTGATGCATTCGTCTGCTACCCAAACTGTTGAGAGTTCCGACCCACACAGTGTCTCTAAAAGAAGGAGTCAAGGCCAGGTCATCTGCTCCGGTAAAGATTGTTGTTATTGGCAAGTCAGTTCCAACTCCTGAGGACCCGATAGGACAGATAAACAACAGCAAAACTGAGGAAAGTGGCAATATTTCAAGCTTCTTTCAATGGACTTTTAAATGAATGGAAATAGCAGTATTCCACATTTCCTATAAATGAGGTCCATTCGGTCAGATGAAATGACAGTATCGAACGCTTCTCAAAATGAAGTGAAATAGAATTGACAGGGTTTGCAATTTCTTAACATTAATGCCATTGAAATCAAATGACAATCTACAAAACTTGCTCACATTAATTTTATCAAGTGAAATAGACCTACATGATGGAAACCAATAGAAACTTTTTAAGCACAGAAATAAGTGTTCAGAGGTAATGAATGCCATATTAAATGTGAAAATCAAGTCCCAACCTATGGCAGGTCAGAGACAAAGCAAGAGTTAGTGAGATGAAGAGATAGTGTCCCCTGGAAAGTGCCAAATAAATAAATAAACAAACAGCTCCACAGAGAATGAGTATCACTGAACTTTCCATCAAAGGGCAGGTCAGAAAAATCTGGCATTTGCGGTGGAAGATAGCAAGCACTGCAGGTGCCCAAGACTTCCGCACTTACAATTTGTAAGGAATGTTACATGCATTGATTTGATGGCAATTTTCCCTGCTGACCTCTCTGTATATTTTCAGCCCAAAGAGAACTCGAATGACTTAGTCACAACATGAAAGGCAGGTAGGCATCTGAGTAGCCGAGGGCCTTTTGCAATCAATACTTTGCATGATGTGTTGGGTGTAGAATATGCTCATCGGCCGAACGGTGCCTGGATTTAAGGCGGCTGCCCTTCTGTGTTTCTCAGATAAACGGCTCGTTCTGCAGAGTTGAATTCAAAGTGGAAATATCAGCAAAAGCGGGTTCGTCAGTGTGGCATCCAGGGCCAGTGTTGAATTCTAGAGTTTGAGGACCAGTCCTAAAATGCCAACCAATTTCAAACGATCGGGAAGAAATGCAGTACAGAAGGTTTTGCACTACAAAGTCAATAAATCCCTTTCCCTGTTTGTTGTTGTTTTGTTTCTTTAATGTGCCAGTCTATGATATAAAATGACTATGGGTGAGCTAAGTCGATTTAAGCAAAACGTTTGGATTTACTATGTTATGCCAAGAAAATAATCAAGTAAATTTTTTAAAACGTATACAGCTTCATGTAAAAGGTAAACGTATCTTATCAAAGGTTTGAAATGATGACATTTCCTTGGCTAACAACAGTTCTATGATACAATAAACTTTATTGGTGTAAAATTCAACCAATGAAACACTCCGTCGGATGCCGGTCACATAAGGCCAGATCTAGCCGAATGCCAGAAGAGCAGGAGATTTAGAATGGAAAATTTTAGGGCCATGTATGTCAAGCGATATTAACCTGACAAAATTCCAGAATAGGAAAGAATTTGGCTAAATGCTTAGAGTTCACCATAATGGGTTGTGACTGCGTTTCTAGCCAAGATCCTACATGACATCTCTGGCAATAAGAGTATATTCGGCACAGATTAATCATCTTGGCGATGGTGTAAGTATAGATCCATCCTGATTCAAAATGTTTGTAGGCAGTGTGGTGCAAATCATACAATCCCACTTCTGCCAGAACATTGGGCCTCCTGAGTCAGATCGGTCTATTTAGAGCTGAAATCCTAAAAGGACTTCAGTGTTATACTCATTGACGTTTTCCAGTTACTAGAATTTGAAGAGCATTTAGTAAATATCCCTCACCCTGCAGAAAATAATACCCCTTCTTTCTGAACTGTACTAGTAGCAGGTTCTTGAATTGGCCTTCGCAAACACGTAGCAGTCACCATTCTCATTTATTATGGAATGTTCTAAAAGGGCAAAGGATTGACACCCTCCGGCTGAGTTTAAGCTACAAGATGGGCATAGCCTTTGGATGCACACGCTCTCATGACACACTGAAGATTTCCACAGCTTTGCTACTCAAATCAGGCAAGGCATGACATCTTGCAGGAGACAGGAAGGAACAGCAGGAAGCTTTTCTTCCATCTTCCTCTGGAGGGTTTGTTGTGTCCTGTATGTTCGAGTCCGCTCAGAGTGGAGACTGGCAGGCGCGCTGAGAGAGAGGTCGGTTATTAGTTTCTACATGGTCCTCTAGCCCAGGAGGCTCGGTTTGCGTTGCTCGAGACACCAGAGCCCAGGGGTTTGGGATGAGATGAGCAATATCCTTCAAGACCTATTTTGACCTTTGGGATTTTGAGCAAGTAAAATGACAGATGTAGGGTGACCTCATCCTTCTCATGTATCCAGTCAGGCCACTCGACACAGAGATGTGAAAAGAAGAAAGGGGATAGATGAGGTACTAGGAAGAGATTAATAGCAGGAAGGGTTTCCATTTTATTGGAGGGACGTATACGCAATGATTATCTTCTTGTTTTTTAGCACAAGCCTTGCCTGGGAAATGCGGGCAAGTGACAGAATCCCATCAGGGCTGGCCAGCTCAGGACACTAGGCTCACAGAAATAAGCCTTGAGGAGAAACACATAGTGCTTATGCTTTACCTTGCATCGCTAACCAAGCAGCATCAAAGTCTTTGTCAAGGAAACCTGTATTCCACCTAGGCCACTCCACTAGCCAAGAACCAAAATATTCACAGATGCTACCCAAGAGAGGGCTTCTAACCATTCTCTGCATTCGCTTGCACTAACATTCTCTTCCTCATCAGTAAAATACATTTCCCATCATGTGTGTATGTAATTTGTATGCATAACATATATCATAGTTTGTAAATATGACATCATGCAATAGGCTCATGTTATATATTTATAGTGTTAGGCACTCTGGTAGCATAGTAGATTACAAGTTGCGCTGGTAACTGTGAGATCAGCGGTTCGAGACCACCAGCTGCTCACAGGAGAAAGATGAGGCTGTCTCCTGTAAAGAGTAATGGGCCCAGATACCCACAAGGGCAGTTTGACTTTGTCCTGTAGGGCTGCTATGAGCTGGCATCGACTTGATGAGTTTGGATACTCTGCGTTTAGAGCATATATTATGTGGCTTCTATTGTCTGGATGTTTGTAGATAAATACATGCTATCTATGTCTCTGTTTATAGGATACAGTATGTATTCAAACATTATATAAACTTAGAATATGTTTGAATACTGTATTGCCACATATGCAGAGATGTCATGTATTACAGACCACGTTTGCACACTCTGATTTTATACAGTGCTCGTCCATAAATATCTAAATACTTTCTCTTTAAACAAGGATGAGCTGTTTGCCAGTTTCATTTCTTGGGCACTGACCTGCAGCTCTCTAGTGAAAAATTATTTCTGAGACTAAAATCTAATGCTGTGACTAGAATGATCCAAATGTGACCAGTCTCTGGGAAAGAAAGAGTAAGCTGTGTGTGTGTGTGTGTGTGTTCTCCTATGGGAGCATCTGCCTTTCCTTAAGCAGAGTGTACCGCTACTCTCACTCTTAGCCATGAGACAAAACAGGCTGGGCCAAACCAAACACGTCCGTTTATAAAGTAAATGTTTATAAAGTGTAGATGTGACCCAATTATTGAACTTCTCCCTGAGACTAGATGCTACTTCATCCACACATATATGCACTCTCAATTCCTCCACACCTCCCCCACCACAAAAAAAACCCCAAATCATAATTGCATGTGGATGCCATTGAAAGCAAAGTGTTGTGTAAGTGTGCATTACTTGGCAACGCTTGCCTAAGTGAATGTTATAAACAGATTGTACTTTCACGTTACACACTTTGGGTTTTCTAGAAGAGCGTAGTCATTTTATTTCCATCTGCGCAATTTGGCACTACCCAGGCCTGCTATAGATGACTTCCTTGTTTTGGAATATTAAATGTTTTCACGGTGATCCACAGAACAATCCGTCAGCAAGCCACTCCATTTCACCCCCTCGTTGTCTGCCATCCCTCCATTGCAGGGACTCCAGCGGAGGAAATTAGGCTCATTGGGAGAGGATTAGACTGTCCAGAGCAACTAAAGCTCTCAGTCTCAGTCTCCGTGTTGTGGCTGAGTGGACAAGGGAAGGCCGGGAGCTTGTGACTCTGATAATAATCGGAACAACAAAAAGTCATGCTTACCAAGTAGATGAATTTTCCAATGATTATTCATTTCACAGAAATAAATACACAAATCACCCAGACAGGTTAATTAATAAATATCCAATAGAAGTCACAGTCTGCACAACTTTTCAGGATCTACTTAGTAGAGTTGGATTAACTCTCCATCATTTGTTAGTGAAGGCTTGACTTGGTGGATTTTAAAGCACCCCGAAGGCTTGGAGTCAGGCCCCAGAAAAGGGCCCAGAGTGAGAGTGCAGTTTCATCTAGGAATGTTCCTGAGAGCCACCGAGGTGACTGGAGGATTAGCCAGTTGTGTTTTTTTTCCACCATGAATATTACTTCTCAGATGTGCTGCTTTTTCTCTTTACGAGCCTGAAAGCTTGAAAGCGAAGTGTTCCAGTTGCTTTTCAGTGCCGTCTAGCTGCCATCAACTCATAGCGATCCCATGTGTCAAAGCTAACATCATTCCCAAGTCTTTCCACCCAGAGTGCAGGGGCTGGGTTCCTACAGCCAGCCTGTCAGCCAGCAGAGGAGCTCGGAAGCACTGCGCCACCAGGGCTGCTTACCTTGTACCTAGAGCTACACACACTCTGCGAGAAAGGAATGTGCTTAGCTTTTAGTATTTGACTTTACTAGGTGATAACCTCAATGGCTACTGTTCAAAAATTGAATAAAATCTCTTTTGTTTTAAGCTCGCCTACCTGGTACACCTTGTACTAGAACGTTGCTGAAGCTACGAGCACTTGCTCTCCCTATAAGCATCCCTCTGACAAGACAGGAAGGGGGGTAGCATCCACACAACCCTTCTCAGTTCTGAATCCTTAGCCTGCATGGTCTCAGATCAGTCACTCATGAATCATGAAAAATGTGATCCCGCATGTACGTGTTTTCACACCAACTGATACACGTGTGTTCATACGAGTATATAGATATATACGGAACTAAAATAGAAACGGGCATCTGGAGCATGGTTTTAAAAGACAACAGAATGTTTCAGAAGCCTCTTCAGCTTCAGAATTTGAGAAAAGTATACACGGTTTAATGGTTCCAAGTCAGCACCCTCAGCCTTGAACACGGGAAAACAGAGACCACCGGGGTGTTGGTAGGTCCTGAGCATCCTCACTGTAAGACGGCCTTTTACTTCCAGACATCGCTCCCGTTACCACTGCAGGCTCCCTGATCCTCAGGTCTCATTTGTTTAGGAACTTCACCTTTAGCTAACTCTCCGCATGAATGCTGCTACCTGAGACGTCTCATGAATAGGCTTGGGCCACTGGAGATGAAATTGTCCCTTGCTGATGTGTCAATGACACGTTCCCCTCAGCTGCATGTAATAGACAACTTTTCACAGCTTCTACTTCATTTTTAAAAAATCGACTGCCTTTAAATGGCAACTTTGTAATATGATGGAGAAATCTTGAGACAGACCTCTGAAAAGCATCTTCAACTCCCATGCAGTATCTAATTGCTCCTCTTTCAGATTTGACTACAGAATCCTGCTTGCCAAACTCCAGCCCCAATGTTCAGAGAGGGATGGATTATGGGGGTGCTAAGGAACGATGGGCGGTTATAAACCTGGGAAGAAACAGAAGCTACCAAATCTTTCTTCTTTGCCTTTCCTTAACTCCCAATGGCCCAGTTTCTGATGTGACAGGAGAGGGGGGGGAGGGGAGGAGAGGAGAGGAGAGGAGAGGAGAGGAGAGGAGAGAGAGATCAAACCCACAGAGAGAGAGAAGACTCAGGAATTTATTCTCTGTGATATCCTTTTACCTGCTGTTTCTTCTCCCCCTGTCCCCATCTCTGTTGTCCATCCCATTGCCTGAACCTAAGGGAAGCTGTTGGGATAGCCCACTGTCCCTAAGAAGTTTGCCTTTTCCTAGGAAGCCCTCAAGGCCCAAACCAAAGGACGTTCAATGTAATTGCAGACTTGCTTGGGGGAGGAGGCAGGGCTTCCTTCAAGACCTGGGGCTTCTGGAAGCTTTCTCCCCTGAGTCCATGCCAGGAAACGGAGGCCTCGCGGTTTCGTTTCTTTAGGTAACTGACTAATCTCTTCAGCATAAATTTCAGCTATGATTCAGTCTCCTGAAATTATCCAATAGAAAGGTAATAAATGGATGGATTCTTATTGTATTTTCCAGCAATAGTTAGGGGCATATTATAAAGCATTACACTGACTTTTTAAAAAGACTTTCAGAACAGATGTAATTTAGTATAAATTCTATCATGAGAGTAATCCTAATCCTGCTAAATGTATCCTTATTTTCTACTTATATTTAGTGACTCACCACTAAAGTTCTGTATATATATATATATATATATGTATATATATATATATAGTTGCTTTGTTTCCAGCAAGTAAACACAGAAAGCCCCTGGATTACGAACAAATTCTGTTGCTAAATCTTAAGTCAAATTTGTACATTAGTCAGAACGTTTAAGTACAGTTCGTATCTAATGTCAGTCAACTGTCTTGCTATATGGTACCTAGTGTCGCTTTCTATGTATAAAATAACATTAGAGAAACACTCCCCGATACACAGATACCTTTAGCATAATAATACAATAATAAGAATGCTTTGGTGTATGTAGCAAAACAGTATCAGTTTGTTACTAGGAACCATCTAAGATAATTATAGGATAGGCTTAATGAGGGCTGGTCCTGAACTACAAGTTGTACACACATCAGATGTTTGCCATTGTCAGTGAATACTTGAAGTATATTTTACCCACTGGAACTTACTCCACGTGACCCAAGATGCAATGGTCAATATGGCTCCCCTAGGACCCAAGTACCTTAGAGGTATTAATCTTTTTTTAACCCCGATTTTTTTTAAAACTGTTACTTCCCATTGAAGTTTGGCCTAGATCTTCCTGAGAACACAGTGGACAGGCTTAATAAATAGTCTTTCCTCCTGAGACTAGATGCTAACTCTCGACAACATAATTAACAGCGGTATGCCAGTCAACAAGTGCACTTTTTAATTCACGTCTGGGGAGCTCAGGTGCCTCCAACTTAATAGGGGCCACAGTGCTAGTTATCAAATTGACCGCCTTGACCCGACCTCTCCAAGTGGCTGTAAAACGATGCCTAGTAAATTAAGATAAATACCAAATCCCTCGGAAGAAACAGGTTTGTGTTACTACTTATGAAATGGGCATTTGGGTCTGGGGTCAAGACTTCACAATAAGAATATAAATACCAGCTAGGCGGGAGGAGGGGGAAGTGTGCTCCCGGTGATTGTACACACAAGATTATAGTGACTCACTTCGCTCAGCATTACGCTTGGCTGGAGATGTTCAATCCCTTTTGAAAAACAAGGCTATTGTACCCCAGGGCAAGGATTTTATTATCTTCAATAATGGGATTGAATATGCCAAGGCGTGGAAGCAGAAAATTAGATCTGCTGATCCCAGCGCCAAGATCAGAGATAGGGAAAGGCACAATGGGTCACTCTGGTGGGCTTTCCAATGTGGCAAGGGCCTGGGAACCCAGGGATTCGAAGTGGGGAAGTGCCGGAGTTCAACCAGGAGAGGTAGAAGTAGTCCTTCTAGATCAGGGCCTGGGCAGTAGAATGGAATCAGAGCATAGGCAGACATGGAACCTCTGCTATTCCAGTGTTACTGAAAAAGTGACCAAGGAGGCAAAGGCATGATGTAGTTAAGAGACCACTGACCAGGCTCTCTCCCTGAAAGGCCATGGCCAAATAGTGTAGAGTAGCCAGCAGGCACGACCTGTTTGAGACACCTTCCTGGAACAACCAAATTTGGTCAAACCAATCCCTGAAGACAAAATGCAAACTAATAAAACCAAAACAAGCCATAAATCTCTGACCTGAATTCTAATTGTCATCACTCACATCGAGGGTACTAAGGCATCAACTTCGTTCTCTATTTTCTTCCATGGTTCCTCTTCATTCAAACGGGGTACTATTTACTTTGCTTCCCTCTGCATCTAGATTGATTGCTTCCTGCCTTGATATTTGGGGAAGGAAAAAAAAAGAGGCTGTGATTTAGTTTGCTGTCAAGGCTCCGATTAAATGCAGGTCCTCTTTCTCGCCCAAGCCCTCTCCAGGGCCAAAATTAAATGAGACAACAGGATGTTACCTCAGCGTCCACGGCCTTCCGCAGGGCTGACCTACAGCCGGATATGTGCGGATGACAGGCAAAATGATGAGTGTCCACACCACATCTGTGGAGTATTCCACCAACCAGTAGAAACAGATACTCAGCAAATTGTAGCAACGGCCCTAAGCTGTTGATAATGTGTCCTCTGGAAGAAACAGGCCCAAGACTGCTCAGCTTCCAATAGGCATTCGGTCCAGCCTTCTTTCCTTTCAGGGGGCAGGGCAGTCTTAGTGGTGGATGATCCATTGCCGTACTAACTTTTCGGTAAATCTAAGATTATTCCAGAGGCAAAAGTTTATCATCCCCCCCCACCCCCATAACCAAGCCAGTGTGTTTGTATAGATGTTGCTCCAGAGAAGCCTTCCTTGGTGTGTTACATGGCAAAAGACTCAGGGAAAAAAAGTGCTTTCAAAAGGAAAAATTCATTCTTTGGTAAACCAAAGCCACTGAAATGTACCCCCTGGCACTGTCCAAGCTTGATGGGGTGATGATTCTTATTCAACCCACTCACCACACATCCATTGTTTCATTAAAGATACTTTTGAACCTGCAACACCACACCACCCACCCCCGCGCACGCACAAGCGCGTGCGGAAACACATACACACACACACTCAATGCTTCCTTTGGGGCACACTTTTGGCACAAACTTCTTGCTTCGAGGGCTATGTGTAGACTGCATGTGACAAAGAGGGTTCGTGACACCACAGAGGCATCCCAACACAAACGGCCAGGCAGTCCCCTACACTGTACTGCAGTCTCCCCCACATTGCCTTCATCTTTCGTGCGCCACGAGGGAGCGTGGAGAGCGCAGCTCCACTAGCTGCCTGTGTACAACCCATGCAGATGGCTGATTCGCCCACACCCAGGTCCAGCCCAGCAGAAGAGAAATCGTTGGCATTTGCACACCTGTCCCCACTAAGGCTGGTTATGTTTCCTCTGTCCCCCGGGACCACATTGCTGCCCCCCTTTGGACAGATGAGGCCGTTAAACTCTTGCGTTTGGTCTTTTTTTTTTTTCTGCCTCCCCACCCCACCCTCAGGTCATGGATTATCTGGAACCTTTGAAATGTTATCCTCCTGGAGGAAAAGTAGAGAAGACCAACACGTGAAAGAGAGGACTGCCGCCGTCTATGCCGACTCCATGCTCTCCTTTTCTCTCACCACTGCCATGTACCTGGTCACCTTCGGCATCGGGGCCAGCCCTTTCACGAACATCGAGGCCGCCAGGATTTTCTGCTGCACTTCCTGCATTGCAATCTTCTTCAACTACCTCTATGTACTCTCGTTTTATGGTTCCAGCCTGGTGTTCACTGGCTACATAGAAAACAATTACCAGCATAGCATCTTCTGTAGAAAAGTCCCCAAACCCGAGGTGTTACAGGAGAAGCCGGCGTGGTACAGGTTTCTCTTGACAGCCAGATTCAGCGAGGAAACAACTGATGCTGAGGAGGCGAACACATACGAGAGTCACCTATTGGTGTGTTTCCTCAAACGCTATTACTGTGACTGGATTACCAACACCTATGTCAAACCTTTTGTAGTTCTCTTTTACCTTATTTATATTTCCTTTGCCTTAATGGGCTATCTGCAGGTCAGTGAAGGGTCAGACCTTAGGAACATCGTAGCAACTGCGACGCAAACCATTGAGTACTCTACTGCCCAGCAAAAGTACTTTAGCAACTACAGTCCGGTGATTGGGTTTTACATCTATGAGTCCATCGAGTACTGGAACGCGAGTGTCCAAGAAGACGTACTAGAGTACACCAAGGGCTTCGTGCGGATCTCCTGGTTTGAGAGCTACTTAAATTACCTTCGGAAGCTCAACGTGTCCACTGGCTTGCCTAAGAAAAACTTCACAGATATGTTGAGGAATTCCTTCCTGAAAGCCCCTCAGTTTTCACAGTTCCAAGAGGACATCATCTTCTCTAAAAAGTACAACGACGAGGTCGATGTGGTAGCCTCCAGAATGTTCTTGGTGGCCAAGACGATGGACACCAACAGAGAAGAACTCTTTGATCTCCTGGAGACCCTGAGGAGACTTTCTGTCACCTCCAAGGTGAAGTTCATCGTCTTCAACCCGTCCTTTGTGTACATGGACCGATACGCCTCCTCTCTGGGAGCCCCCCTGCACAACGCCTGCATCAGTGCTTTATTCCTGCTCTTCTTCTCGGCATTCCTGGTGGCAGATTCTCTGATTAACGTCTGGATCACTCTCACGGTTGTGTCCGTGGAGTTTGGCGTCATAGGGTTCATGACATTGTGGAAGGTCGAACTGGACTGCATTTCTGTGCTATGCTTAATTTATGGAATTAACTATACAATTGACAACTGTGCTCCACTGTTATCCACCTTTGTTTTGGGAAAGGATTTCACAAGAACTAAATGGGTGAAAAATTCCCTGGAAGTGCATGGGGTAGCGATTTTACAGAGTTACCTCTGCTACATTGTTGGTCTGATTCCTATCGCAGCTGTGCCTTCAAATCTGACCTGTACACTGTTCAGGTGCTTGTTTTTAATAGCATTTGTCACCTTCTTTCACTGCTTTGCCATTTTACCTGTGATACTGACTTTCCTGCCACCCTCGAAAAAAAAAAGGAAAGAGAAGAAAAATCCAGAAAACCGGGAGGAAATTGAGTGTGTCGAAATGGTGGATATTGACAGCACCCGAGTGGTTGACCAAATTACAACAGTGTGATAGTGTCTGCTTGTTATATTTTCACCCTGGGTCTTATCAAAAGCAAAGATATTCTGTTAATGAAATAATGAAAATAAAAATTTGTTCTTTTTTTTTTTTTAAGGTACGAAACAGGCACTCCTAACAGAGCAAAGGACAAAGGGGAGAGATTGGGCATGGCGTGCTTTCAATCTTTCAAACCAAACAGGGATGTATGAGAAAGCTTTTGCAAACTACACAGATACCCACACACCGACCCTGGGAGACATCTGGTCTCTTACACTAAGATCAAAACAAAAAGAGCAGAGTAGCAAGCAGGACCCTATTCTATCCACACTGAAGACGCTGCTGTTCTGACAAAGCCTACTGAATACAAGGCCAACTGTCAAAGTAGAAATAGCTTTAAGTGTTGTTCAAACAAACCCCGTCAGTGTCAGCCATTGCATCTAGCTCTCCAAGATCCCGGGGAGATGATTGTGCAAGTTTTGTCCAACACAAGCAAAGCCAGCCCCTCAGAAACAGACACGCAGAAGGGCCCATCACCCCTGGACTGAAATTGAGTCACCCTCACATTCACCCAGGTGAGAGTTTTGTTGTCTCCAATGTATGTATGTTCCCCTACCAACAAAAGGTTCAACACACCTTTGGTTAATACACCAATTTAAACAAACGACAGTTCGGGCAGTACAGAGTCTATTTGGAAATATCTTGTTGCTTGTCACTGAATAAGTCTGCTGTGTTAGTTACAGCTCTTGGCAGGAGGCTCCTCGTCTCCAGAAGCAGAGAGCAAGACCCAAATACCTGGCAGGATGGAGGAGAAGCAAGTGTCTCCTGTGAACCCCGAGACAGCATCTCCATTTGAAGAGAAAACGAAAATAAAAAGCTGGCCAGATGGGACAGCTGTTTGTAGTTTGGCCCTACAAACTTTTTGCATGGATGCCCAGAAACAACATCTGCCCACACATAGCTGAGGAAGGGAAAATGAACACTGAATTGGTGCCTTGCCATCGCTTCCTGCTCATAGTGCCAGCCTGCCTTTGCGGACAGGCATACCCGTGAAGAACTGTGAGTGGGCTAAGAGGCCAAGCCGATATTGACTGTGACTTCTGGCCTGAGCAACTTCATAGACTTGCAAGGTAAACAAGGGCTGAAGGGGAGCTGAATGGAAATGACTGGGAAAAGGAATCACCAATACAAATGCACCCATGCTGGCAATCAAACTTTCTGGGTGTTGTTCTTAAAGCTTTATTCCCAGCACAACTGGCTGATCTTCCACTTCCTGTCTCCCCATCCTGGCCTCCTGCAGACATCCTGTGGGTGCCCTTTTACTTGACTGTACGCCCCTCCTGAACATGAACAACTCCATATGTTTCTGCGACTGCCCTGCAGAGTTCGTGGATCTAAATCATAAGGTTCCCCATTTATTTGGCCTACCACTACCCTTTTCAGGAAGAAAAAAATTTACTCAGCGTCCCCGCCCCAGCAATTAAAAAACGTTTGTACTATAGCCCATAATCAAAGATGCAGTGTAGGTTTCTGCTTTTTGCTGCGCACCCCCCTCACTGCCCCACCCCCAGGGGGCAGTCTCACCGACTTTGGGAAACACGGATCAAAACTAGTTCGCTCTGAAGAGGCCGTGTGTGCCGCCCCACGCCCGCCCCCGCCCCCGGCCGCTGCTGAGCCCCTGCGCGTTTCTCTGATCTTTAGAAATGAAACTACAACCTGGTTACATTTTAGGCAAATGGCCACAGTGTTTTCTTACCCCTTCTAAAGATGTAGCTTATGTAGACGTTCATTGTGGTAAGCTTTTCCCCAAAAGCATCCTTCTGGCCTTTCACAAGCAACACCCCTCAGCCCCCACCCCGCACCTTCCGCAGAAGAGGAAATAGAGACCTGGGAGCATTGAGTGACTCGCTCAGAGTCACACCATTAAAGGATTGCCAACATGGCCGACCTAAGAACAGGCAGACCAAGGGCAGGTTTTTCCTAAAATGATTCTTCCACCCCCGGCGAACACATTCCCAAGGACAGGACCTAGGACTTGATTGGTCACGGGGCAAGTGGGAGTTTTAGAAAACACTGAGGCTTAGGTGTGTGATGGTCTTTTCAAATAGCAAGTACCCATTGTGTCCCTCCCTCCACCTTGGGGTCCGTTGTCCACGCAGTACTAAATACACGTGCAGGGGATCCGAGCTAGCACATTACACACTTGCTCAGTTTCCCCTGCAGACCCACCAAGCGAGCAGATCACCATGTTATGCAGTCAACAAGAAGATAAGGAACTTGACCCCAAAGGGCACGTTTGCCTCATGGATCTGCAGCCTAGCCTCCCTCCAAGGTGACCTGCAAGCTGGCCGTTATGTATAAAACGCAACTAAAGAGGGTACTGGTTTCCTTCTGGAATGATCCGTTGCTAAATCTTTCAGAACAGTGTGTCCTTGACCAGCCATTGATATCATGTTGGCCACGTGGAGCGCCATGGCTTCAAGTGAGTCCACCAACACGCCACAACACACACGCGCGCGCGCGCCCCTATGAAATGGAATTTGTTGAGAATGTAATCATTCAATGTGGACAGCTGGAATGACTCGCTTTGGAACTTTGTTTTATGACAGACAGGAACCTTCCAACTTGATTGAGTCTCTGTATGTTGTATTTTTAAATGAAGGGCATTTTCAAACGTGTCACCTTCTCATGGCAGTGCTTGAAATCAAAGCTTCTGGAACTCTAATTGTGGAATGATTTTTTTTAACTGGGGGATTCTGCATGCCAAGATGTATTATTTATTGTTAGATCATTATTATTTATTTGTTACTATTGATTATTGCTCTGACAGCATTAGCTTAGCCCCATCATAGAGAAGTAAATCAGAAACACATCCCCATAACATTTAAGTCTTCATGAATTTATTTTTGGAAATACTATCATGAAGGAAGGAATGATCTCAGCAAATTAGTAGAGATATTGTTTTGTTGCTTTGTTTTGTTTTCATTCCAACCAATACCTTCACGTCCACTTTACCAAAGAAACCGATTTGGTTGGCTTTGCGTTCGTGTTTGTGATTTGCTCGCCAAAGAGAATATTCTATTCATCAAAAATACTTCTGCTGGCCTATTTTAAAAACTGTGAGCAGTGGGCTTTCTTGCCCATTCCTAGGGGAGGGGAGGAGAAAAATCAGGAGGAAGGTGATAACTTCTTATTGAATAAAACAGCCGAAGATATAAATTTACAGGGCGCTTGGGGGTGTGCAAGAGCAAAAATGAGACTTTAGCTAGGGCGTCAGCACTCCTCGGACGAAAAGAAGGACATTTGGTTCCAGAGGAAACATAGGGCAGGCCTTCATGAGACTTTCTCTCCGTTGTTCCAGTTCGTAACTTTGGTTTGGGGATTGAGGGTGTTGGGTGTTTGATCTGCATTAGCGGTTCTTTGTGTTTCTCTGGCTCCTGCCTTTCCTGCCATGTGTACTCCCTCAATTTTCATTCAGAAAAGGCTTCATCAGTGGCCATCCCCCATGGCCACCGTTATTTACACAATATGCTTCTCTTAATCAAGGTTCTTTATTGCCCTTTTTTCTTTTAAGTGACCATCACCCGGTTGTTCTGAGTGGCATGCTAGGCCCATGGCGCCACTTTTCTCCAGCCACAGTGACCGAGCTTGGCTGTCTCTAGCTGAAGAACAGATGGGAATGGGCAGTCGTCTCGGGAGTGCGGTGGGAGGCAAGAATTTTTGGACACGAATGTTTCCCTCCTCACAATTGCTTTATTCCTTTGGATTCTATTAAAGTATCGCTGCAGCTTGTAGTAGTGTCTGACCTGTGTGAATCTCTGTTTTCTCGTCTGTAAGATGGGGATGCTGACAAACTATCATTCAAGTCAACGATGACTACATGCCGTATATCACCCAGATTCTGTTCTAGGGGCTGGGAACACAACGGATAAAAATGCCACTCACTGCAGAGTTTACATTAGGAGGCCATTGCCATTTCACTGTGAGGGTTAAGTGCTAGAATGCTGGGGGCACACTCGGGGCAAGGGCTGGCACGTAGAAGGGATTCAAGACAGGATTGTTCACAATTTAGGACTCAGGAAGCAAAACTACATAGAAGGAGACTGTGGCCCAGGGTAAGGGCTATATTAAGACACTGGAGGGCGGGGTTCCACAGGCACCAGTGAATTCCCAGTTACTCAAAATCAAACTAGATAGCATCCCTTAGTATGGCGTGAGCCTTTGGGATGTTGGGGATAAACTATCATCTTTGAAGGAATGGGATACAGGCCTGAGGGTGGGGCTGGGCTGGGGCAGGGAAGGGCTCTGACTTCTTAATAACTGTGAACAAGCTACGAGAACATTTCCCTTAAGGAATTTGCTGAAAGTATGGGATAAATTAAAACACCGGGTATCTGAGGACAGGAAAGTCCTTAACAAGCAAGGGATCATGCCAACACAAAGGGAATGGTGAAAACATCCTACTGGGTTGGCTGGCAAAGCACTGAGCATGACTGCAGCCAACACCTAGAATTCCTCCCCGTGGTGTTGACAACTGTTCATTTCTGTTTCATGCCAGTCCAAGAGAAAGCAAACAGGAAAGTGAATGAGCTAGAAGAGGTTCACCTGAATAGACAGCATCCGGATGGCTTCCCAGCCTGCCTCTCACCTGCCCCCTCCTTGGTCCAAATGATCTGTTGGAAGTCCTCTCTGAAGTTCATGAGCGCACCCTGCAAGAAAGGGGCAGAGCTATGGACACTGTGCAGGTTTCCGAGCTTGATGAGAACGCGCACTATAAGGGCGAGGAGGAGCTTGTTGGAGTGACCTTGGTGTGCTCCTTTTGCGGTACAGAGAAAGAAATGCGGACCAAGGAGGTAGAAACAGATTTCTCAAGAAGCAAGGTACACACAGACTTACTTGTGCTCACTAATTGTTAGCATGGCTGGTGAAAGAACAGGTGAAATGGTGTCCTACTGGTGAGTAAGAAAACCCAAGTGTGCCCATGCATAACTTGTGTAATGTAACCTGTTATGTACCCTGCTTGCTAGCAATTCATTCCCTGCAAGAAAGCATCCCGGAGAGGAGCCTTGGAGGAAGGGGTCACTGTTTGGAATAGGCCAAGTACTTCCCCCTGGAGACTGTTAACACCAGATGAATCTTGGGGTAGAATTAAGCATATGCACACCCTTGTTTTTCACATAAGAAATGGAAACCTGGTGGAGGGGAATTACTTCCACAGATCAAGTGAAAAGCAAATACATGCCTATAATTGAAGTCTCCTAGTTTCTAGTTTAAGTTTTCTTCTTTCTGCCACTTGATTGCCAAATATTATGTATCTAAATTAGGGTGCCTTAACTTGGGAGCAAAGTCAGTAGGCTAGGATCCCTGGTTACTTGTTGGGCTGAGAACAAAAAGCTCAGCAATTTGAACCCACCAGTTGCTCCATGGGAGAAAGATGAGCTTCCTGTTCCCCTAAAGATTGACAGCCTGGGAAACCTACTGAGGCCACACTACTCGGTCCACTTGAATCAATATGAGCTGGAATGCACTCAATGGCAGTGAAGAGTTTTGGTAACTTGTGGGCCATCGAGGAGTTAGTGGGAGTGGGAACACTGAGCTGTCGAAAATTAACTTATATCCCAAAATGTATATATGGTCACTATGTTTTTTTTCTAAAGAGAGGGTTCCTACTTATCGGACTCCAAAAGGGGCTTGTGGCCCCCAAAGTGGTGATGAGTCACTGTCTAAGATCCATTAAGAGCTCATTGGCGGTGTGATCATGGTATCTTCATTTTGGCTGATAGGCAATCAAGAACTTCTCAACCATCGTTTCTCCAAGGAGCCAAAAGTGCTTGCCAACATTGGTCTCATCGTGCCCAACCAAGTGCTGGCGCTCACTCATTCGCTATCTGTGCACGTGTTCATTCTGCAAACACATTTTCAGCCCTCACTTTATGGCCCAGTGCTAGCTCACCCTGCTCTCTGGGACAGGATTGGGAAAGCGCCCTCCATCATGTGCTCCAGTTGTGAACAGTGACACCTTTGAGATTTCACACAGTCTTTGACCAATCCTCCACAGGTATTCCACCTTCAACTGAGTGTTCAATATGACTACTTTTCTAGCAGGGGTTTTAGTGGAAACGGAGTTTTCCTTTTCTGATAAGTTTCCACCTTATACAGGTTCTGGGTTGAGCAGGTTTTAGTGTATAACCTCATACACACACAGAGGGGGAAGGCAACAATGACAACATGCAGAAGTGGGCTCTGTCAAAGAAGCAGGGAATGGACAGTGAGTTAGCGAGTCATATGATGCAGCACACACGGTAGGCTTCGAAGGGGCTGTAAACAGGTGAATCCTTCTCGATCATGTGTGCTTCAGCCAGCCCTTGTAGCAGCTAACGCTGCAGTCCCTGGGGAGAGAATCAATCATATTCAACTTGATAATACTCATATTTTAGTGGACATACAAAATCATGACCATGGACAGATGGGTACATTTAGAGACTGATGTGTCTTGGACGCAGATATGCAAAAAGAAGCCTAGTTCTCTTGACTCCTAGCCATAAGCTAGTCATAGTATATGTTGATAGAGTAGTTTGGAAAATGATCTACTTGTCCCTGTTGGCTCTGATTCCCTGGGCACAATGGAAGGCATCTGGGTTGATGTAAGAGCAGAATAGAATCCCTACTGGTAGACTCACTAGTTGGCCATCTCTGAAGCACGAGGGAGGCACCAGTGACTGAGCAGAGCCACCTACATCAATCTCTCCCTGCCATGATAAAGGAAACCTTCCACTGAGATAGAGGAATATTGGTCTTACTTTGCAGCCTCTGATGTGAAGTTGCAGGGCTTTATTCATTGAGATCTAGAATGTGTTTTGTGTAATTCTTACAAAGTGCCAGAGACTCAACCTATTTCTATTGCCTATTCTTGTTTCATTTGGGGGAGAAGCCACAGGATTCTCTTTGTTAAGACAATGTACTTTCCAGGAAAAATATTGAACATGTTTGACTTTGGTATCCTTAATATTGAAATTAACATCCTGCTCAAACTGTCTTTGACACCAATCTCAGAAAAACCAGGGCCATGGTACTTCTCAGGACGGCAGATGAGTACACAAATCTGATAGAGAACCATTGGTTCTGTGCACACATACGCATGCACACATATCCATGAACATATATACATATACCTAAACCATATACACATACAGTGCACACATATACAATCCACACAGAGGCACATGGTAACAGCTATACACAACACACAGTGCATGTACATACATACTCATCCATACACATGAACACATACAGAGACATGAAGATGTGTACATTTACACACTTTCAGCACATAGACCCACAAAGACATGTGGAGCCTGTAAAACATTTGCGGGGAAAATGGAATGAAAAGATAATTAACTTTTCCAATGAACTTTTTGAAGCCCCCTTGTGTATCCACATGCACATAGACAAAACCATCTGTACACTGCCTTTTTTTAGCAAAGTATTTTATTGTGTCTTTGGTGCAGGTTTACACGGCAGCTTAGGTTCCATTAAGTTGTGTCCACACAAGTGGTTCAGTGACGTTGGTTACGTTCTTCACAACACCTGCCCGAATATTCTCACTGTGCCCTGGCTGCGGGCTGCATTTCTAATCATCCAGTCGTGCTGTCCTCTGACCTGCTCAGCTTTGTTTCCCGGTCCTTATCGGGTCTCAGGCAATTTTTTTAAAGGATCACAGTACTTACAGATGAGATTTGTTATTTTTTAGCCAACTTATTCTTTAGCCACACAGTGACCACAGAGGCGAGTTGTGATCCAAGGTTGGAAGCATCTCAGGGAGCCCTATCGCATCAGGCAAGCTGCAGCTCAAACCTACCAGCTACTCCACAGGAACAGACAAGGCTGTGTGCTCCCATAAAGATTTACGGTCTCAGAACGCCTATGTAGGTTACGATGAATTAGAATCCACACTGTGGCAGTGGGTTTGATTTTATTTTGGGTTATACATCTATCAGAGGAAAGATGATGTGGTCAACTGTTCCCATAAAGATTAGAGCCTTAGAAACCCTGGAGGGCAGTTCTACTTTGTCCTGTAGGGCCATTATAAGTCAAAACCAGCTCAGTAGCCGTGGGTTTGGTTCAGTGGGATTCACAAACACACACACACACATATATATATACGTATACATATATGAGGGGGTTACCCCCCCCCCAAAAAACCAGATTTTTTCAAAGCTATGTATTTAAATTGTTTTACAAAACCACCTTCACTTAATACATTTGCCAAATCTGCAATTCCTCCCCCCTTTTGGGCCAAAAATTGGCACGCTGAAATGGCTGTGTGAGCAGGTGCATTATCGTGGAGGCAAAACCAGTCTCCCATCGGCCACATATCAGGCCTTTTTTTGTTGTTGTTGCACATTGCTACGCAATCTTTTCAGAACTCCAAATAGAATGCTTGATTTACAGTCTTACCTAATGGAATGAACTCCAAATGAACTATTCCCCGTACACACACACACACACACACATACACACACAGAGAGCATCAGGCTTGGGGTATTACCCCTTCATATGTGTGTGCATTGTTTTAACAGGTCCTTTTTTATGTGTACTTTCTAGAGACATGACTGAACCTTGGCCAAGTCTTTGCACACTTCACCCTCATTCGGTGTTACCTTTCCCATCATCAACAATATTCAGTGTTTACTATCTAGAGAACAATTTCCTCCCCTACACCACCCATGGTAACCATTAACTAACACTGGTTTCTGTATATTGTTCATGTCATTTAATAAAAGTGAGAACATATATCATTGGGGTGTGTGTGTGTGTATGTGTGTGTGTGTGATTGACTAATGTCACACAATATAACATCCTTCAGTGTCATCCCTGGTTCAAGATGCTTTGGGAACTGACTTTTCTTTACCACCACGTAGTATTTTATTGTATGTAGGTAACACATTTTACTTATTCATTTATCCATTGATAGAGTGTCACTCAGAATCTGAAGAAACTCAATGGCAATGAGTCTTCCAGTTATCCATGGATGGGCAGGTTGTTTCCATCTTTGGCTATTGTGAATTCCTATGACAGTTCCTAAAACATTTAGGCATAAAGTTTGTGCCAGAGAAAAAGTCATTCTTGAGAGGCTAAAACCAATCAAAATTGTGGGAGGTGACTGAACACATGAGCCGAGAATCATGGATGTTCAAACTTCCCTATAAGTAAAGATCTAGAGCCTAAATCTGTATTTTTAAATAAAATAAACGAACCCCTTTTGTCTTTTGCATTGTTGGCAAACAATTCCTCCACAGGAACCTGGTCCGACTACATTCAGGTTCTATTTGTATAGCTCATGATCCTGTAATTCACCCACCCAGTTTAGGTCCTCTGAGCAGAATTATTGAGGGTTAAGCTCAAATGAGGTTCAGCACAGTTGTAGTAATTCCTTGGTCACATTATTGTCATGATTCTAAGTGTGAAACTGTGACAAAGCTCTAAAATATATGTCTATTCAAAACTCTACTCTCATCGAGTCCATTCTGACTCATAGTGACCCTACAGAAGGCTTCCAATTGTAAATTTTCATGGCAGAGAGCCTCATCTTTCTCCTGTGGATCAACTGGTGGATTTGAATCCCCAACCTTGTAGTTAACAGCCCAACATATAGCCCACAGAGTCACCAAATAGCCAAAACTAAAATCACTGCTATTAAGTCAATGCCAACTCATAGCAACCTTATAGAACAGGGTCTAATTTCTGTGAGTTTCAAAGACTGTAACTCTTCAAGGGAGTAGAACGTCCTATCTTTCTCCCACAAAGTAGCTGTGGTTTCAAATTGTTGACCTTGAAGTTATCAGCTCAACATGTAACCACGACACCACCAGGATTCCTTCACAGGGTCACCAGGGCTTCTTAAAAAGGTGTGTTTGGATATATTCTGCTTTTTTTCCCTCTAAGGTAAACTGTGTCAATTATACTCCCTCAATGCAAGAACACTTTGTTCTACTAAACTGACATTCCATGATGCTCACCTTCCTGACACGATCACTGAAGACAAAGCAGGTGCATAAGTAAATGTGGTGAAGAAAGCTGATGGTGCCCGGCTATCAAAAGATACGGCGTCTGGGGTCTTAAAGCCTTGAAGATAAACATGCAGCCATTTAGTTCAGAAGCAACAAAGCCTACATGGAAGAATCACACCAGCCTGTGTGATCACGAGGTATCAAAGGGATCAGGTATCAGGCATCAAAGAATAAAAAATCATGTCATTGTGAATGAGGGGAAATGCAGATGGGGGACCCAAAACCCATCTGTAAGCAACTGCACATCCCCTTACAGAATGATCATGGGGAGGAAACGAGCCAGTCAGGGTGCAGTGTAGCAACAATGAAACATACAACTTTCCTCTAGTTCTTTAATGCTTCCTCTCCCCGCACTATCATGAGCCCAATTCTACCTTACAAATCTGGCTAGACCAGAGCATGTACATTGGTACAGATAGGAACTGGAAACACAGGGAATCCAGGACAGATGATCCCTCCAGGACCAGCAGTAAGAGTGGCAATACCGGGAAGGTGGAGGGAAGATGGGGTAGAAAGGGGGAACCAACTACAGGGATCTACACATAACCTCCTCCCTGGGGGACAGACAACAGAAAAGTGGGTGGAGGGAGACATCGGATAGTGTAAGACATGATAAAATAATAATAATTTATAAATTATCAAGGGTTCACGAGGGAGGGGGTGGCAGGGAGGGAGGGGAAAATGAGGAGCTGATACCAAGGGCTCAAGTAGAAAGCAAATATTTTGAGAATGATGATGGCAACAAACGTACAAATGTGCTTGACACAATGGATGGATGTATGGATTGTGATAAGAGTTCTATGAGCCCCCAATAAAATGAGTTTTTTAAAAAAGATTCCTTTAACAATCTAATTTAATACAAAAGAAAAGGGAATAGAACCACGGCCACCAAGTCAATGTCAACTCATAACAACCCTAACAGACAGAATTACAACAGTCCCATAGGACTCCTGAGGCTGTAAATCTGTATGGAAGAAGACTTCCCCAACTTCTTCCCTTCGAGCTGCTGATAGACACAAACCATCAATTTTTCAGTTAGCAATCCAATGTTTAACCCACTACATCACCAGAGCTCCTTAAAGGAAAGAGGCTCTATGCTAAACATTTAATAACATAGGAGGAAAAAATCCTCACCCTAAATATAAAATAGCTAAATATTAAAATGAGGTAGGTTCTTACTATTATCACTAATGAAAGTTACTGAAATTGCATATAATTTTGTAAAGTAAAATTTCATCCATGGCAATAGATCCTAAGACAACATCTTTTCATCCATTGTAACCACTGTGGCAGTATTCAGAAATCTGATCCATTTCTCCAAAAGAGACCCCAGCATTATGATGTGTTTCTCGATATTTTTTCTGTGTTTCCTAACACTAGGGAAATAGACGATTCTGGGACTATTCCATTATTTTTAAACTGGAAAAAATGCCCAAATCCTAGAGCGCATACTTAGCTCAGCATGGCCAGTTTTGAGATGGATAAGCATCAAACCCAACTATAAACACTGTCACATATCAAGCTTAGCAAAGCATAGATCACATCACTTTTATCCATGACATGTCACACCTTGCTCAGGAGGAATTAATTGAAAACTTGCCCAGAACAACTTCCTACAAAGAGTTAAACCTCTTTTCTATCAAAGAACAGTAATAAACGACTTTTAAAAAAACAAAGTCGAGATATTTTAAAGGCATTTTAAGAAAATCAATAAAATAAAAAATATGACAAAATAATAATCTACAAATTATCAAGGGCTCATGAGGGAGTGGGGAGAGGAGAGGGAGGGGAAAAAAGAGGACCTGATGCAAAGGGCTTAAGTGGAGAGCAAATGCTTTGAAAATGATTAGGGCAAAGAATGTACGGATGTGTTTTATGCAATTGATGTATGGATTGTGATAAGAATTGCATGAGCCCCTAATAAAATGTAAAAAAAAAGAATTTTTTAAAATGCCCAATGCTTTCAGTGAAGGAAAACAAAAGCTGTATTTTATTTGACTTGAGCTTCCCTGATGCCTAAAATCTAGCTTCCAACATCCCATACACGCATGGAAACAAACTCAGCATGAAAAACCATCCAATTGATGATAGGCAATCCCACTTCTTCTTCACCTTCCCAGCTTTCACCAGAGGGCATTACTTCATGCTTCTGGATGGAGTTGATAGTCCCCAAGCCACTTAGAACAGTAAATCTGGAAAATGGCTCATGCCCGATAGACTTTCCTTTGATTTCAAAATCCCATCTTCCAATGAAACGCCCTGTCTTCAACCTTGGTATCAAATTCCTTGGTTTGAAACTGTTTTCACTGAATCATACAGTTTTTCAAATCTCCAATAGGCACACACCACAGAGTGTGTGGGCCAGGGGAATACGTTAAGGGTGACTTTTCCCTCCTTTTCTTGTCCAGATATTTGTGTGCCTTCAAACTGCCATTAGCATGTAGGCGGGCTTTATCTTTTCCCTCCATTTTTCCATAACTGTTTTGAAGCCCCCCTCGTATTCTTTATTGCAGATGCAGTTGGTTTTAGACATTTTGCCAGATGAACAATCACAAAAGTTTAGATAATTTACTATCCTTCAAATAGGTTTGGGATTTTTGTTGGTTTAGCCACAGATTTTATTTTGCATTTTACAAAATTTGCCTTCCTGAGCAAAGCAGGACAGTGTTACACCTGCGTCTTTGGAGAAAGAAAAGAAATTAACTCATTTCCTGGCCATCGTTTGCTACAGGATCACAAAGGGGTCGATGTACTTGTAGCAGGAAGCAGCCCATGGGTCTGCAAGCTTAACGTAGTTCAGCACAAGTCTAAGGAATTGACATTTGACTTCTCCTTTTAGTAGCATTCTGGTCTTCTGTGACCATTTAGGGTTAGAGAGGAGGATGCAGAGTGTAATAATTATGCTTATATGGAGAGGAAGAAACATGGATGGATTGTAACAAAGCAGTACACATATATATGGGGGTATCAAAAACATCCTAGGCGGTTAGTGGGTGGGTTCTGCTCATTTGACAACATTAATTGAATGACTGCATGCTTACTACTGTCACAAAGAAAGTTTGATTCTGAAAAAAATATGCTACAGATACCAAATGATCGCATTGCTCTCCTAATGTAAAAGATTGCCATGCGTTCTCATTTTAGCTCAGTAGTTCTGCCTTAGAACCCAACAGCTGGGAATAGCAAAGGAGAAGTCACACTCATCCTCCTGTCTGTTAAAGGCCTTATTTAGCCCATTTCCATGGAAACTGAGATCAGATCAGACACACACATTCCAAAATGAAAGAAGAAGAGAAAAGTCGCACAACCTGGTTAGAGTTTGGGGTGGGGTGTCTGGATCCACTGTTTCATATCCGCATGGACACGCAGCCGAGACAACTCCAACAAATGCAAGCGAAGTCGGACAGCCAGGCTGACATCCTTTTTGAGAAGTTAATCTTATAAGGCTGATGCCAAGTACGGCGTAGCAAAGAAAGTCTCTCACGCTCGGCCTTGGCTACCAATTCCTGGGAGAGTTCCATTTCAGAACTGCTTGTTCAATTAATTTAGCTAACTAACTTGGAAATACCTTAGGGTGGAAAACATCCACAGGAACGAACTTTAATCCCTTGGGGTTTTGCCCAATTTGCTTTACTCTTAAGAACGGACATTTTCCTAAGTAGCCTGCCAAGTAAGTGCCAAGGGAGAGTGGGTAAACTTCAATTTTTCAGCAGCTACTTGGTTACATTTCCATTTTGGTGTTGAAATCCTATGAGATGCTACAATAAATGATTCCAACTTAAGTCTACCTCTGCCTCTGAAGATAAACCAACACTGAAGTTGATGGCTATTAAAGGGTCCTGCTACTAAACTCTACAGCAAGGTTGGAAGAAGACTCGATATTCTCCCTTTCTGTATTCTTTTAATGAAATCACTTAGGCAATCTGGGTACCTTCCAAACATGGACAGTTTTTCATAAGGGAAAATATTTTATTTCCCATTACGGTTCCATTTTTATAATGAAAGAGAAAAACAGGATTTACTTCTCAAGTATTTAATTCTAAATTGAATTACAGATGATTATTTGGCATATTGAATTACACCCTTTTAGCATACCCCCCACCCCATCAAAGCTGATGAATGTTGCACATTATGAACTAGTTTTTGCTGGTATCTAAAATCAATTGTTAGGGGAAAAAAACATCATATTCGGGAAAGCAATGGATAGAAGATGAACAAACATGGGGGGAAATCCTCCCCGAGATGGTTTGATACAATATCTTCAACAATGAGTTCAACCATAAGAATATTTGCAAAGCGAGCAGTGTTTTGTCACTATGAGTCAGGGCCACCTCAGCAACAACTAACAATAACCAATGGAAGAATGGGACACTTCATTTTTCAGCTAGAAAATATCAACAGAGGAAGTGCTGAATCTTAAACACGAAGGTTTTAACAATTTGGTTGTTTTCTTAATTTCACTGCAGCATATTACCATGTGTACTTCACAGTGTGATGAGTACTCTTAGGAAGAGATGAGGGTCCTGATAGTGCCTAATCAAAATACTGTGGGTACCTACAGGTCCACGAGCACTGGACAAGAGTTCCTATCTCGCCACATCCCCTGCAACACTTGCTACTTTCAGATTTCTTGAATTGGGCTATCTTTGAGGGTGTTAGGTGGTAGCTCATAGTTGTTTTAATTTGCATTTCTCTTATGGCTAGAGATCTAGAACATTTTCTCATATATTTATTGGCTATTTGGATTTCTGCCCTTGAGAAACCCTTGCTCAGGTCCTTTGCCCACCTCCTGAGTGGACAATTGTTTTTTTTCTCGTTGTAGTTTAGCAGTATATTGTAGATTTTAGTAAGATGTGTCATTGCTAAAGATGTTTTCCAATTCTGTAGTCTCGCTTATTATTATCTTGGTGAATTCTTTCTATGTACATAAGTGTTTTATTTTTAGTATTAGTCAATTTGTGCCTCCTCTGTGTTGGTGTCCTTCCCGATTTCTGATAACCTATGTAATCCCTGTGCCAAGGTTCTCAGGTTTGTCCCAATTCCCTCATTGATGGCCCTAATAGTTTGGGGTTTTACCTCAAGGTCTGTGATTCACCTTGAGTTTATTCTTGTGCATGGAGTGAGGTAAAGGTCTTGCTTTATTTTTCTGCAGCTACGTATCCATTTTTTCCAGCACCATGAATTGAAGAGGGCATCCGCTTCTCGTTTGATACTTTTGGGCCCCATTATCAAAGATCAGTTGTCTGTATGCTGATGATTTTATTTCGGGTTTTCAATCCTTTTCCTTTGGTCTAAATATCTATCGTTATACCAGTACCACATTGTTTTGGCCACTGTGGCTGTGTAGTAGGTGCTAAAATCGGGTAAAGCAAGCCCTTCAACTTGGTCCTTCTACTTGAGGAGTTCTCTGCTAATTCTCGGTTTCTTCCCTATCCATGTGAAGTTGGTAATCTGTTTTTCCAACTCTTTGAAGAAAATTGCTGGAATTTGGATCAGAATAGCATTGCACTTATATAGTACCTTGGGTAGAATTGACATCTTTACAATATTGAGTCTGCCGATCCACGAGCATGGGATCTCCTTCTGTTTGTTGAGGTCATCCTTGGTTTCTTTTAATAGTGTTTTGTAGTTTTCCTCATACAGATCTTTTGTTTTTTTGAGTCAGGTATATCCCTAGATATTTCAATTTGTGTTTGTCTATTGTCAAGGGTAACCCCCTTTTGATCTCCTCTTCTGTGTCCTTGTCCGATGTGTATAGTAGTGCAATAGACTTCTGTTTGTTGATCTTGTAACCTGCTACTCTGCCATATTCCTCTATTGCTTCCAGTACTCCTCTTGTGGAACTTTTAGGTTTTTCCATATATAAAATCATATCACCTTCAAATAACAATAGTTTCACTTCTTCCTTCCCAAGACAAATACTTTTGATGTCCTTTCTTTGCCTTATGTTGTTAGCTAGGACCTCCAGCACGATGTTAAAGAGGAATTGGAACAGGGGACATCCTTGTCTAGTCCCCTTTGGCAATATCAGAAATGGTTGGAAATTGAGCTACCTCATGATCCAGCAATCCCCCTACTGGACATATACCCAGAAGATATAAAAAACAAACCACAGCGAGATATCTGTGCCCCAATGTTCATTGCAACACAGTTCACAATTGCAAGGAGTTGGAAACAGCCCAAATGCCCGTCAATAAACGAATGGATTAAAAAACTCTGGTACATCCATACTATGGAGTATTATGCATCCCTAAAAAGCAATGATGAACACATGAAGCACATTGCCGCATGGGAAGAACTGGAGGAAATTATGCTAAATGAAGTAAGCCAAGCACAAAAGAATCAGTACTACATGAGTCTGCGGAGGTAAGCTCAAAAAAAAAATCAAAAGGGGCATAGGGAAGAAGATGCTGTATACATACATCCCTGGGGTGAGGTCCAGGTAATATGGCAGGAGCCAGACTAAACCCAGGGATACATATGGGATACATATGGTATCCCATTAAAAGGGAGGATGGAAAAAGGTACGGGTAGCTGGGGGAACAGGGCACTAACCCACACAGGGGGAGGGTGTTGATTGTGTTTCCACAGGGAAAGAGAGACAAGAATTCAACCCGGAGCTCCAAGACAAGAATACAACACACTGACATGAAGCAGGGAACCGATAGAGAGGCCTGAGGGGCCGGCCCCATTACCAAATAAGTGGACAGCACCACACTCCCCCCAAGAAGAATTCACTTCAGAGGACAGCACTGACGCTACAGCTCAAGAAGAGGGGACGAGGGACAGGTCTGTTCAGAGCACACAGGAGCCAATGCGGGGGCATAGGGAAAAAAAAGAAAAGAGTGACACACATCCTGGCTCACCAAGCCCTGAGGACAACGTTCCTGCTCAGAACAGCAATGCACAGAGATGACCACAGGGCAGGCCCCACCATGGGACACGGCGTTCCTCATTGACCCATAGCACCATTGGGGACAACACTAGAGACACATGACTGGAATTTTGCCTGCCATGAGCTCATCATGCCGAAACCAGCCCCTTGGGGCATGCAGCAGAGCAGCGGGGGAAGCAATGCAATGAAGTCCCCAGGGATAGAGGTGATGTCAGGGCATGACACCCCATCATACTTGACTGGAAAGTACCCGTGAAAGAAAACAAACAGACTCTGAACTATTCATACATTTACGTGTGTATGTGTGTGTGTTGTTGTTGTTGTAGCTATTGTTTTACTTTCTGTTGCTTCGTGGTACTCAATCTTGTGATAGTACATAGCATGTCTACCTGGAAGGGAGAGGCAGAATAAACAAGGCAGAAGAGAAAACAATGGGATGACAGTTCCGGGGGGACATGGGGGTAGGGGTGGCGAGGGAAAGGAAGAGAGTGTTAACAAGCCCAGGAACAAGGGAATAACAAGTGATTCAAAATCAGTCTCAAGGAGGGTGTGGGAGGTCTGGCAGGGCTGGATCAAGGGCAATGTAACCGAGAGGAATTCCTAAAACCCAAATGAAGGCAGAACTTGATAGTTTGAAAGTACCAAGAAACAGAGGAAAGAACTAGGAGGCAAAGGGTAGTCATAGATATTTAAATACAGACATATAAAGATGTAAGTATATTTCTATATGAAGAGATCTGCTTGTGGGATATTAACTTCCCAGAACCTCCAAACTACTCTATCTGTGACTGGAAAAAGAGCCCTCAGGTGTTTTCAGTATATGCTGTTGGCATATACCGCATTGTTCAATGTAAAAGGATATTTCCAGAGCGCCCACACTGTCTAACACAATTAAGTTCTTCGACATCTGTCCAGATGACACTGATCAAGTGCTTCTTTGGTTCTTTGAGACACCATGCAATTTGGGACAGCAGGAAGTAAGTCAAGACCGAAGGCAGAAGGAGAGCACCATGGAAAACCTAAATATTGATTCAGGATACCAAAGAACTAAGGCTATAGATATGATCGACTTAAAGAAACATCACAATCCATCAAATGCTCCAGAAGCTCTATCACTCTGAGCTAATAACAGGCCCAAGAGACTAGTTGATCATTGAAATCCCAGTCTCATGTCACGACCAATAAATAAGAACATCCATTTGAGATTTATTTTTGGATGAGCAAGAAGTCTCGCATCCAGTGGAATAGTGATGAATATTTAACAACCAACTCCCTTGAGAAGGAGAAGTCACTGATTTGAAGTGTTTTCTTATTGCCACAATGTACATACTCTTATTATAGGCAATTCAGGTTACCCTGCCCTGATCACGTATTGGGTTACGTATTGGGCTGCTAACCATGCTCTGAGAGAGAAAAATGAGGCTTTCTACTCCTGGCACAGTGGCTGCATCAATGGGCTCAAGCATAGGCGCAGTGGTGCAGGACTGAGCAGTGTGCCGTTCTGTTGTGCAGAAGGTTGCTATGAGTTGGAACCGACTCAATGGCACCTAACAACAAGAACAACAGAGAATTACCGTCTCCTACACCCACAAGGGCAGTTCTAACCTGTCCTATACAGTCACTATGAGTTGGCATCAAATCAATGAACCACGAGTTTTGAATTTTGTTTGGTTTAGCAACTGCTTTGCTAATTTCTGATACTTTAACCATCGACTATTGAAATCTGGCCGGAATTGGCTCCAGCATACCATTGCCTCTATCTCACACCAAGACTCAACCTTTTCCTGTTTGAAGGGCTAATAGCTAACACCGAAGCACTTCCAGCTCTAATGGCAGAGAGTATGCCTACAACTCCCTCAGCACTGAAGTGAGTTAGACGCCCCAGTCATGTGGATCTTAGGAATACTCGCTGGCGGCTGACCCTTTGGTACCCTCTGATTCCCCTTAATTGTTGTCTTCTTCAAATCTTTCGACATTCATTGATGCTGGAGTTAAGATTCCAGCAAAGTGCCTACAGGGTTAGACCTTTGCAGCCTTTTAGCCCTATACACACCCAGGTGCCTATCATGGGAGAAGCATGCCTTCACTGCCTTCTCCACTGACATCTGCTCCATTCAGCTATAAATGAAACCAAACCAAAATCAAGCTCAGAACCCAAATCAGAAGAACCTGCAACTGTCCTTAGTTGCTTTGTTAATGAATGTTTCTCATGTCACAATCCTGTGCTCAACCTTCTTCTACATATCATAATGAGTGTGGATGCATCTTTCTTCTAAAACCAAGGGGGCAAATGTTACACATGCACTTCAATAGAAAGGTACACACCTCTAACACAACACTTGGGTTTCTCTCCACCCAGAGTTCAAGGATCTTGTTTGGCTCCATCCCATCCTAACAGAGGTGATGGGAGGTCTACCATAGCTATAATAAGCCACTTCTTTGCAAGCAAGGGTTCAAACTGTTACACACCATAAACTGAGATTCATCATGGCCTTCACGTTTGAAACATTTTTGCCTCCCGTGTGATTTACATCTCTTAGAGCCCACGTTTATTTATACTACACATATATAAACTGTTAGCCACACAGATTCTACTCCAATTCCATGTTGCACTGAGTATGATTTTTTAGTTATTTCTGCTGGGTTAAATGCATGTATGGATTGTGATAAGAGTTGTATGACCCCCAAATAAAGTGATATATTTTTTTAACAATTTATTGGGGCTGATACAATTCTTTTCACAGTTCATACATATACATACATCAATTGTATAAAGCACATCTGTACAGTCTTTGCCCTAATCATTTTTTTCTCTTTTCTTCTTTTACATTTTATTAGGGACTCAAACAACTCTTACCACAATCCATACATATACATACATCAATTGTATAAAGCACATCCATACATTCCCTGCCCCAATCATTCTCAAGGCATTTGCTCTCCACTTAAGCCCCTTGCATCAGGTCCTCTTTCCCCGCCCCCTCCCTCCCCATTCCCCCCTCCCTCATGTGCCCTTGGTAATTTATACATCGTTATTTTGTCATATCTTGCCCTATCCGGAGTCTCCCTTCCCCCCTTCTCTGCTGTCCCTCTCCCAGGGAAGAGGTCACATGTGGATCCCTGTAATCAGTTCCCCCTTTCCAACCCACTCACCCTCCACTCTCCCAGCATCGTCCCTCACACCCTTGGTCCTGAAGGTATCATCCACCCTGGATTCCCTGTACCTCCAGCCCTCATATGTACCAGTGTACAGCCTCTGTCCTATCCAGCCCTGCAAGGTAGAATTCGGATCATGGTAGTTGGGGGGAGGAAGCATCCAGGATCTGGGGGAAAGCTGTGTTCTTCATCGATACTACCTCACACCCTAATTAACCCATCTCCTCTCCTAAACCCCTCTATGAGGGGATCTCCATTGGCCGACACTTGGGCCTTGGGTCTCCACTCTGCACTTCCCCCTTCATTTAATATGATATATATATACATATATACACATACATATATACATATACACATATATACACATACATACACACACTTATATCTTTTTTTTTTTGCATGATGCCTTATACCTGGTCCCTTGGGCACCTCGTGATCGCACTGGCCGGTGTGCTTCTTCCATGTGGGCTTATTTGCTTCTGAGCTAGATGGCCGCTTGTTCACCTTCAAGCCTTTAAGACCCCAGACACTATCTCTTTTGATAGCCGGGCACCATCAGCTTTCTTCACCACATTTGCTTATGCACCCATTTGTCTTCAGCGATCCTATCATGGAGGTGTGCAGTCAATGATATGATTTTTTGTTCTTTGATGCCTGGTAACTGATCCCTTTGGGACCACTCGATCACACAGGCTGGTGTGTTCTTCCATGTGGACTTTGTTGCTTCTGAGCTAGATGGCCGCTTGTTTATCTTCAAGCCTTTAAGACCCCAGTCACTATCTCTTTTGATAGCCGGGCACCATCAGCTTTCTTCACCACATTTACTTGTTCACCCACTTTGGCTCCAGCCGTTGTGTTGGGAGAGTGAGCATCATAGAGTTCCAATTTAATAAAAGAAGGTATTCATGCATTGAGGGAGTGTTTGAATGGAGGCCCAAGGTCCTTCCGCCACCTTAATACTTGACCTATAAATATAGACACATAGATCTAAAAAGGTATGTGACTTCTAATTACAGCAAACATCTGTTAGCTCAATTTAACATTGGAAAATAACTTTTAACTTGAAACCCAAAGTTAAAAAGATGAAATGTAGCTCTGTTTTTTCAAAGTAAAAACAAACAAACAAAATGTTTTCTCTGTCTCCCTATCTATCTCTGACACATTTGATTGCTCGGATACCTCTCATGGGCTCCAGATTTCTTAGCACCTCCATTCTCCCACACATTGTTGGCCTTTTTCACTACTTGCTTGGAACATTTTGAGTGGAATTCTTCTGTTCTCGTGCTTCATAGCAAAGACCTTCTTAACTATATCTATTATTAGATTGGGGGAAGAAATGGAACAAGTTTCCAGTTATCTGCACACGGTTGCTTTGGAAGGTCTATTATTCAAAGGCATTTCAAGAAAGGACTGGAGAGGAAGTCACCACCCAGCATCTTCAAATATTTTGTCCTTGTAGGGCTTCACTTTAAGGTAGCTTCCCTGATGAAGGCTATTATTTTAAACTCTTTTGTACAATTTTCTACCCTCATCTGAAGCCTACTATCAGTAAATAACAATGTGAATAACAAGAATTTCAATATAGCGCTAACATTTCCTCAAGAGGTATTCAAATAAGAGCATGTCTTTTCTATTTCCTGACAGGTTTTCCTTTGGAGAAATTGTGGTCTACAAAATATTTCATATTCTACTATATTTCTCCCATTCTTTGGTTTATAGCTGACAGATGGAAATTCTTATTGCAGGAAGAAATAATCAGACCAGAAAGGCCAACTGGTTGTTGAATAATTAGAAATATTCCCTGATTTCTCCCTCAAAGTTCTTGCTCTTGGTTACATATCGTAAGACTGTCAGCTTTAACATTTCCCAACATTTTAAACCCAAGGTAATCATCAGTTTCATCTTACAACAGAACTGAATTTCAGGAACAGTGAGAGGACTTAAGATGATATGAATCATCACAGGATTCTCTTACCTGGTTAGATGAGAGATTGGGGTGGGCAGGGGAAGAGCTTGACTTCCAATATACATTCATATATCAGTATACTTCATTTCCTTGACATAGTATCTTGCTTGATCATGTATTTGACTATTTGGGAGTTGTCATTTCTAGCTATCCTAGAACTTACCAATGGTGGGAAATATGAGAGGACTTCAAAAAGTTCATGGCTAAATGGAATTTAAAAATAAATTGAATCAATCACAAAAAACAAATATGGTATGAGACCATGCTTGTAAAACGTCAAGAAAAGGTTTGCAAAGTAAGGGTTGCCAGAGGTGTGAAGGGAGAGACGGTACAATGGTGGCTAAAGAGAAGACAACTATTAACTTCAGTGAACATCAATTCAATGTACAATAAGAAAGGGATCCGCAAAATAAAATGTTGACTGGAAATCATTATAAGGAGTGCAAGAGTTAAAGGCAACAGAAATAAATACTATTATAGACACAACTCGACCATAATAGAGATCCAAGAGTAGACGCGGGGATATTCAAGTAGGCTAAACAGGCATGGGCAGGAAAGTGGGAGAATCTCCACAAATACAGACAAGATTGAGAAAGGGTATGTGTGCATGGGAAATTACCTTTACTGTAAATCTATCCTTGAACGTGGTAGAGCACAACAGGGGATGTTGTTATGAAAACTTTCTTTTGACATAACCAAAACACCTTGAGGGAATGAATCCCTTGGCCTGGGATGCAGCAGCACAGTCTTGGGGGACATCAAAGTCAATTGGCATATAACATCACCCACAAAGACAGTTTTTTACATCAGATTTGGGTGGGTAAGAACTGGGGTGTTAAAAGCTTTGAGTGGCCACTCAAGGGACAACTATTGGTCTTGCCTCCATCTGGACAAAGGAAGAGAGATGGGAATCAAACACACATGCGAAGAACCTCGGGGACGGATGGGCCACGATAACCTCAGTGTTCGTGACCCTATGACCGGATGGTGCCTGATTACCATTCCAATTGTTCTGAAGGGGGTCACATTCGAGGGTCTATGAATAGAGTGGGAGAATGCCATGGAACAAAACTCAAAATCTTTTTTTATAAAGACCAGGCTTCCTGGTTGAATAGAGACTATGATCCTTAGTCACCCTTCAAGTCTGGAAAAGATCTCCATGCCCTCCACCCCACCCCCGCTCAATTTTCAGCCAAGCAATATACATGTCTCTACAGGGAACGGTAACACAAGGGAGGTACGCACACCTGAGCGTAATCACCTATTTGAGATAAAAAGGATAGCGTTTACTCAAGGATAAAGTTCAGAAGGTTAGTAAAGAAGGAAGAAGGGTCAGACAGACCATCTTTACTCCGGATGTAGAAGGTCAAGAGGAGGAAAGAGAATGTACTTGGGATTCCCATGGGAAACTACACAATGGACTGATCTTTTTGACAATAAGATTTTGACATTTGCATACAGGAATGCCCTAGTAAATAAAATGTCTGGGAGAGGCTTTAAATTTGCAATGACACTTGCGATGAAACTTACTGCAAATAAAAGAAAACTGGGAAGAATTGTGTTCAACCGATGAAGTTGTGTGGACCCATCTTTTGCTGGATACTGGCTCCCATCATGTGCCCTCCAGAGTACCACATATTCTAAAATGGGAACCAAGACTGAATTTTAAGAAGTTTTACAGTGAATGAGAATTAAGAACGTTTGTGGCATTTTTAGTCTAATGAATGTTTTCACCCTCTACCAAACACTGATCATTAAATGATGTGTATTTATCAGAGAATCCCCTGGTGCGTGGCTTAATACATGTAATTCTGGACTTTTGATATCCTGGTGTTTCTTAATGCCTCACATTGCTGGCAACAGGATGTGCCTTGACTGCCAGCACCAAGGACTTCAGTTGGGTTGTAGATTATTGTGTGTATGACATATTTTGAGCTGTAATTACAAACCCATACAATCTTTTTATTTTATAAATGAACAGGGTTTTAACATGCTTGACTTTTTTAATTTTTTAATCATTTTATGAGGGGCTCATACAACTCTTATTACAATCCATACATACATCAAGTGCGTAAAGCACATATGCACATTCATTGCCCCCATCATTCTCAAAACATTTGCTCTCCACTTAAGCCCCTGGTATCAGCTCCTCATTTTTCCCCTCCCTCCTCACTCCCTCCTCCCTCATGAAGCCTTGACAATTCATAAATTATTTAGTCTTATCTTGCCTTGTCTAACGTCTCCCTTCACCCATTTTTCTGTTGTCCATCCCCCAGGGAGGAAGTCACATGTAATCGGTTCCCCCTTTCCAACCACTCTCCCTTTTCCTTCCCAATATCGCCACTCACACCACTGTGCTGAAGGGATCGTCCATCCTGGATTCCCTCTGTTTCCAGTTCCTATCTGTACCAGTGTACATCCTCTGGCCTAGCCAGACTTGCAAGGTAGAATTGGGATCATGATAGTGACGGGGGTGGGGGAAAAGCATTTAGGAACTAAAGGAAAGTTGTATTTTTCACCATTGCTACATCTCACCCTGACTGGCTCATCTCCTCCCTGAAACCCTTCTGTAAGGGGATGTCCAGTGGCCTACTAATGGTCTTTGGATCTCCACTCTACACGCCCCTCCTCATTCACAATGATATGATTTTTTTTCTGATGATGCCTGATCCCTGATCCCTTTGACACCTCATGATCGCACAGGCAGATGTGCTTCTTCCATGTGGGCTTTATTGCTTCTGAGCTAGATGACCGCTTGTTTACCTTCAAGCCTTTGAGACCCCAGATGCTATATCCTTTGATAGCCAGGCACCATCAGCTTTCTTCACCACATTTGCACATTATGCACCCATTTGTCTTCAGCAATCATATCATGAAGGTGAGCACACAATTATACAATTTCTGGTTCTTTGATACCTGATAACTGATAACTGATCCCTTCGGCACCTCATGATCACACAGGCTGGTGTGCTTCTTCCATGTGGGCTTTATTGCTTCTCAGCTAGATGGCTGCTTGTTTATCTTCAAGCATTTAAGACCACCAGATGCTATATGTTTTGACAGCCGGGCACTGTCAGTTTTCTTCACCACATTTGCGTATTCACCCGCTTTGTCTTCAGCGGTTATTTCTGGAAGGTGAGCATCATGGGACGCCAATTTAATAGAAGAAAGTATTCTTGCATTGAGGGAGTACTTGAGTGGAGGCCCAATGTCCATCTGCTACCTTAATACTAAACCTATACATATATGCACATAGATCTATTTCCCCATCCTCATAAATATACTTGCATATGTTCATTTATTTATCTGGATCTCTCTCTATAAATGCCCTTTGCCTCCCAGCTCTTTCCTCTATTTCCTTTGATTTTCCTCCTATCCCACTATCATGCTCAGTCCCCACCAGAGTTTCAGCAATTCTTCTTTGTTACATTACCCTTGATCATGCCCTATCAGGCCTCCCACACCCTCCTCACCACCAATTTGGATCACTTGTTGTTCCTTTGTCCCTAGGTTTGTTAACACCACTACCTTTCTCCCAACCTCCCCCTCTCCCATGTCCCCCCGGAACTGTCCATCCCGTTGTTTTTTTCCTCCAGATTGTTCGTCCAGCCTGTCTTATTTAGACAGACCTGCAGAGATAATAACATACACAAAAAACAAGACAGAGTAATACCAAGCAACAACATACAACAAAACAACAACAATAATAGTTCAAGGATTGCTTGTTGGCCTTTAGGAGTATTTTGCTGTCCAGTCTGTTGGGGCAGCAAGTCCTGGCCCCAAAGTTCACCTTCAGCATTCACTGGTGACCTTGCCGATCCATTCCCTTGCTGTTCTGTTGCACCCCCTTAGTGTTTTGCCTCGGTGTGGCAGGATCAGATCGGGTGCAATTCCCACACAGTGTCTCCAGTGTTGTTCCCTGTAGAGCTATGGGTCAGTGAGTGACGTCATGTCTCATAGTGGGGCTGGTCATGTGGTCCTCTCTGTAGACTGACTGCTCTAATTGGGAACATCGCCCTCACGGCCTGGTGGGCCAGGATATGCTCCACTCACTCTTCCTCCCCCTTCATTAGCATCCATGTGCTCTGATCAGATATGTCCCTCTCCCAGAGCTGCAGATTCAATGCTGTCCTGTGATATAAATTCTTCTGGGGGGGAGGGGCATGTGTCCACTTAGTAGCTGGGATTGGGGCCGGCGTCCCAGACCTCTCCACTGGTTCCCTACTCCACACTGGCATGTTGTATTCACATCTTGGAGCACTGGGTTGAAGTCTGGTCCCTCTTTCCCTGTGGAGAGATAAACAATACCCTCCCCTTGGATGGGTTAATGCCCTGTGCCCCCGCTAACCATTTCTTTTTTTGTTATTATTTTTTCCCTTTTCCCACCTTCTTTTCAGTTGTCTACTATGTGTATCCCAGAATTGGGTCTGGGCCCTGCCATATTACCTGGTCCTCACCCCAGAAATGTTTCTATACAGTAGCTTTAAGTGAAGTAAGCCAAGTACAAAGGGACAAGTACAACACAAGTCCCCTGAGGTAAACATTTTTTTTTAAAACATGCTTGACTTTAATTTTTTTCCCCAGTTGTATGAAGGGCTTTATAAGAGCTACATTAAGTAGCTAGAATTATCTCTTAGTCTGAAAAGTAATAATCTCATTTTCAGGCCCTTTCCCTACCTCCCACCTCACCTTTGGGTAAGCAACCAATTTAGTTGGGGGGTGGGGGTGCGGCACAAATACAGCAAGTGCTTGGAAATTACTGGAGCACCCCTGATACCCTAAATTTTTATTTCAAAGTTATCTTGGGCAAATACTTTTTTGATATTCTCTTGAAGGTTCAGAGCATCAAAAGGAACATATAATTCACGTTTAAGTCCCAGACAGCTAAATCTTTATCAGGTATTATAAAGACACATATAGAGTATGTTTATTAAGGTTGAAAAATGTAAAGCACATGAATAAATGTGCAAAACAGATCACAGGATACCATATGCACTCTTGAAATCTTAATTAAAATAATTATAATAGATAAATATTGAAGCTTCTTAAGTTTTTTAAATTTTTCATAAATAAAATTTGTGGTTAGGACAAATATATTAATCCATGGGGGGGGGGGAGTGAATCCGAGGTCATTTATTTTACAGTGTTTCTTATGGATTTGCAATTATTTTCATGTATTTCAAATTCTTACTGTGAAATTAATAATAAATATTGTATATTTCAACTTTTTTATCTTTTCAGAAATTACTCCTGATTTTATCATCCTTACTCCATAAAATAATCAAACAGAGTAGACAGTTAATAAAAAGGAGGAATGGAAATAGAAAACACAGAAGGAAGTGGATTACCTGATTTTACACTGTGGGATTGCAATCAATGGTATGAAACAAAATGTGTAAGAATTGTTGAAGGGAAAACTGATCTGCTCTGCAAACCTTCACTCAATTAAAATTTATTTTTAAATGGAATTAAAAAGGGGGAAATACTTTAAAAAGATATCTAAATGGACTTTATTTTCTGTTGAAACCCCATGCATTTTTATTATAATTCTAGAAAGTGTTTGTCTTTATTTCAAATTAATTTTCTATTAAATTGCTCAGGTTTAAACTATTGTGTCCACCAACCTTTCAAATAACAATTGCCAGACAAATTCATTAACTCATAAAGGAAACCACTATTTAACAACCTGGTTAAATGCTACTACAGCATAGATCATCATTAACTGGGGTTTCTGTGCAGCATCGTTATTTTTCCAGTTGTCAGAAAGAAGAAAACACTTTTAAAATCTGTTTATATAGGTCCATGTGGAGCATGGCTTCTGTGACACAATGAACCTCTGTAAGGAACGGACTGGATGATTAGTTGTTGCCCCCAAATCAGAATATTTTATGACTATTAATTAACAAATTCTCTTTAAGTAATTGCACCCATGCCTCTATCACCCCACACAACGTCCTACACAAAATTCACCTGAATCTCCCTCACTTACCCACCAAAGACACAAACGATATTCAGAAGCTATGGGGCAGGTGGGTAAATGCTGTGGGAAGTTGGGTGGAGTTTTGATGATTTCTTCTGTCTATGCTGGTTTCTAATTAAATACAAGGCAATAAGTTGCTGCAAAGGATGAAGAGTGAGAAGCCATTCTCTGAGACATTTTTTCTAAAATATTTTATGGAAAGAAAAAAAAACACTTGTAAACTGGTGCTACTACCTGAAAATTATTCAAGATTTAGTTCATTATATTATGGAAATGCTATATTTCATCAATTCTAAAATCATTTCAGATATACTTGCAGATATCTAATTAGTATATCATAAGAGACTAATAAGAATAAATGAATCATTATTCATTATATTAGTTCTATGTTGCATTTTGTAAATGGTTTATTTTGTATGGAAATAAATTTCTTGTAAGCTCAACCCACACAGAGATTTTCTGGATACACTATATGGATATACTGCTGTGTGACATTTAGTTTTTTGGAACTCAAAGTGGCTCTGTAAAACAGAGTAAAACTGCCTTATAAAACTTTCTATACTGTTATCTTTAAAGGCATAAATGGCCAAGTCTTCTCTCATACCAGAGCCACTGTTAGGTGCCCACGACGTTTTGGTTAGCAGCCAAGCTTTATCATTGCTCCACCAGAGTGTTTGAAGTTATAGATTTATCCCAAATATGGCAACATGGGCAGAAGCACATAGAAAAGTACCCACAATAATTATGTAAGGAGAAAATATACAGCAAGATAGCACCAACAAGAAGCTTAAAACATCATTACAGAACCTAGGAAACCAATCCAAAAGTTAAAGCAACAAAACGTGAACTGAAACAAGAAGGAAGTATTTAACAGGGGCAGAAGATTTTTGGGTTTGTTTTGTTTTAGATTTTTTGGCCTATCACCAGGGAAATCTGACAGCCTAATTTGTACTGCAATGTAGCCTATGGCTCCCCCACCCCCACTCCACTCCCAGACTGTGGAACTAACTAGACCTTATCTTCGGAAAAGAAACCAACTGATGGTCAGCCTAAAACCCAGTCAGCAAGTTGGGTGCCACAGCAGCAAAACCGAGGTAGAAACACTTCATTTTCACTGATGATCCCTGTGTAGGAGATTTCACATCACTAGGGTGGCAGCCAGAGGAATAAAGGAAATTTGGACCTCAAATAGAAAAATAAATTCTACTCCACCTTCACCCCAGGTAAGTCAGAACGAGTGGGGGGGGGGGTTGCCCAAATTGACCCTGAATGCACAAATGCACAGCAAACAAAGACTACCCATTAAGCTGGCTAGCTGTCACCTATCGACTGACTTTTCAACATGCCTTGAAACTTTCTGAATGAACATAGAAAGGAAAAAGGACTGGAATTTCACCTCCAGAAGAAAATGCATATACCATGGGAATCAATTTTAGCATGTATGGGGGGGGGGTAAATTAGATGAGAGACATATCAATTAAAGAGAGGGAAAGCCAAGACACCGACTTATACTCAGTATGGCCCTGCAAGTGTCAGTCAGCGCATGAAGGCAAGAAAAAGAAATAAAAGGCATCCAAATTGGAGTGTAAGAAGTAAAACTATATTTGCAGATAACATGCTCTTGTACATATATTAAAAAGCCTAAAGAATCTGTAAGAAATATTTGGTGACTAATGAAATAATTTCACAAACTTTCATGGTATAAGCTCAACATATGAAATGTTAGATTTATTTCTATACACCAACAAAGGGGAAACTCGAAAGACAATCAGGAAAACAAAAGACTTAGACTAACAAAGCCCTGTACAGCACTGCTACAAGAGACTAAACCAAACATAAATTAATGGAAATATATTCAGTCCTCCGAGATTGGAAAACTTGCTATTTAGAAAATGTCAATTTTACACAAAGCAATTTAAAGATCCAATGCAATCTTGTTCAAAATTCAAGAGACATTTTTCATAGAAATGGAAATGTAATTTTCAACTTGATATGGAAAGAGGCCCCGAATAACCAAACCATTTTTGAAGTACGAGAACAAAAAAGGAGCGCGTACATTCCTGATTTCGAAGCTGGTTATTCTTGTTGCTGGGTGCACTCAGCAACCCCATGTACAACAGATGGAAACACTGCCATGTCCTGCCCCCTCCTCATAATCATTCTGGGGTTTCCGCCAACAGTTGCAGCCACTGTGTCAACCCATCTCATGGAGGGTCTTTCTCTGTTTCAATGATGTTCTTCTCCAAGGACCGGCCACTTATAATGACGTGTCCAAAATACATGAAATGAAGTCTTACTATCCTCACTTCTAAGAAGCATTCTGGCTATACTTCTTCCAATATGGATTTGCTCATTCTTCTGGAAGGCCAGGGTATATTTAATACCCTTCACTCACTGCATGCTTCAAATGAATGACTTTGTCTCTGGTTGTCCTTACTCTTTGTCCAGCTCTCGCATGTATATGAGGTGATTGACAAGACCATGGCTTGAGCCAAGTGCACCTTAGTTCTCAAAGTGGCATTTTTTCCCTCTTTAACACTTTAAAGAGGTATTTTGTAGTTGATTTGCCCTGTGCAATATGCGTCTGATTCCCTACCTGGTGCTCCAATGAAAAGCAAGGATGTCACTTTGAGGACTAAGGTGTGGCTGACCCAACCAAGCACCTCAGATGCGTGTGAAAGCTGGACAATACAGAAAGAAGAATGCAGCAGGATCTATAATCAGTAGATGACTGTAGACAAGTTCTCTCAATCATATGCTTGTCCTAGTCTTAAGATGATGCCCTCAAAGAAAAGGTCCAATGGGGTCTTCCGGGCTATTTTAAAGTTGTATCCGTTTTTCATATATTCTGTTTTCTTTTTGATTGACGTGTTTCTCTGTTTTGCTTTGTCACTGCCTTCTGACCTAAGAGGCTCATCCTGGGTAAAGTGGAGGCACAGTGAAACACAGGAAGGCCCTTGACAAGATGGAGTGACACAGCGGCTGCCACAATGGGCTCCAACAGAGCTGCATTGGTGAGGATGGCGCTGGACCGGGGGGGTGTCTTGTTCATGGGATCGCTGTGAGCCAAAACCACCTCCACAGCACCTAAGCACAGAACATGGCCTGGTGATTTTGTAGACCAGTTTGTCTTCACTGCAACATCAATTAGGTGATCTACTGTATAATCTGCTGTGAAAATAGATACTACATAGATTTTTTTTAAAAGGTGAATCCATGCACATTAGCTATTGGGCCTACATTGTGGTGGGCATAAATGGTGATAGTGGGGCCAGGAAAGTGTGAAGAAAGACATGGGACCACCTCCCCCAGGAGAAACGCATCACAATCATCTTAGTAGCAGCAAAAATATGCTAACGATGTCCTATAGAAGGACCTGGTTTCTACAGAAACAGAAAGTTCCCTGATACATTTGTGAGACAATTGCATCAAAAATGAAGGCTTAACTTGTGGGTCCTTCCTTTCATCTACTCTATAGCACAATATATATTTCTATAGCACTATATATTCCCAGCCTTCTGCACAAGGTCCTTTCCTCATAATCCAAAGAATCCATTCTTCACTAAAAGGCACAGTAAGTCAGAAGCTGAGAGACTGGAGAAATGTGACCTCTTCGTGACATGACTAAACTAATGAAGGGGTAAATAGAACAGGCACATACGCTTTCTTTATAGCATTGGTTTCCTTCAAGGCTATCTGACTGTCATAGAATACCAATACCTGCTCAGTGTATGGCAACTATGGGACAGTTACAATGAGACTATACCTAGACATGCAAAGAGATATGCACACCAATGGTATCATCCAAAGGGCTCGCCCATAGATAGCATCTGGAGTCTTAAAAGCTTGTGAGTAACCATCTGGAACACAACTACAGGTCTTTCCTCACTGGGACCAAAGTCCTAAGAAGGTAACCAAAAGCTCAGAGAAGACACAAGGCTGCATAAGCCACAACCTCATCTGCCCTCAGACCAGAAGAACTGGGTTGTACCCAGCTACCACCATTGACCACTCTGATTGGAGTAATAATCGCTTAGACTAGAGTCAAATAGCTCCCAGATAGAATGAAGGGAAAATCTGGAGCAAAACTCAAATGCGTACAATAAACAAGTCAAACAAATTGTAACAGTACAGAACCGAGGACATCCAGAGACTATCATCTTGAGACACTCTTTAAATCTAGACCAGAGTTGAGCCCCTTCAATCACCTTTTAGAAAAAGAAAAAAAAACAGAACAACACATAAAATAAAGGAAATTACCCAAGACCCATATTCTGCTCAAAGCCATCAATATGAGACCAAAATGGCACCAATTATTCAAAAGCAAAGATGAGATGGTGACAGGTAGGGAAATCAGAGAATGTTCACACATTGTGATAACTGTAAATAATGTAACTGAATGATTTGTGTGGAAATTGCCCAAAGGGAACCTAACTTGCTGTTTAAACTTTCACCCCTGAAAATCTATAAAGGATTATTTTAATCCATGTGGCACAATACAAATAGATTTTGGGCTTTCACTGTCATCCACAGTCTTCTGCAAACTAGGTGTTCAGAATTTAAACTCTGATACTATTCCCTCCTTCAGATTTGGATTTTATTATTTACAATCCTTGGATCACACAAGCTGATGTGCTGCTTCCATGTGGAGTTATAAGACTATTTGTTTGAAGACACGCTTTTAAGACCCCATGGGAGCCTTGGGAATTTGACTGCTAACCGCAAGGTCAGCAATTCAAAACCACCAGTTGTTCCACACAAGAAAGATGGAGTTGTCTCTTCTCATAAAGAGTTACAGTTTGGGAAACTTACAGGGGCAGTTCTATCCTGTCCTATAGGATCACTATGAGTCAGAATTGACTCGATGGCAGTGAGTTTAACTTTTGTTTAAGTGTCCAGATGCTACTTTATGATAGCCTGACACTATCTGATTTCTTCACCACACTTTTCTAAAACACCCATATATTCAGTATCTCTTCCGGAGGACAAGTATCAAGTAAGTATCATAAGAAATAAGGGTTTTTAGATTAGGGCAATGATTAAGTGTGAGCCCAAATCCATTCATAGATCTATGGTTTATATATCTCTCTTGTCTACTTTAGAGACATCATTCTTATTTTATAATAGAGAACATTATAAATCATCTCCATGGGGCAGAAGGTAATTCTATTGATAGTACCATTAATTTAACCAATAGGCTAGAACTTGAAACACTGCTGAAAAAGGAAATTCTTCAGTACATGAACTGTTGACTTGTACAGATTAAAGGCTTAAGTGACTGGACACTATTTATACTAACAATGAGGGTTGGGGATAGGGCACTTTCAATACCACTCATTAAGAAAGGCAGAGCCAAGCCTTCTAGACTAATACATGTCATAAAGAAGCAAAGAGCATTAAAATAGCAAACATATGGTAGCCCCAGGTCACCATTCATTGACCAATCACAAAGCAAAATATTTGAACCAACAACCAATGGCCACCTTGGATAGCAGTGATTGCATCTTCTTACCCTAAGGCATTTCACCCTTCAGTCCTAGGAAGTATGTCAGCCTTCAGTGACTCCCCTCTGATCACAGGCCAGACAGAGAGCATTGTAAAGTATTAAGGCAGATGTAGCTAGATTAAAATATAACACCTTATCATTTGATCTCCATTTTACCCATTTTAAAGTTGTTTCAGTTTTTGATATTTTAATCTTTTCTGCTTTTTTTATTAAGGATTTACTCTGTTTTGTTGTTTGGGTTTCTCTGTGTGTGTGCGTGTGTCTGTTTCTTGTTTTGTTTGGTATAATTTTCTATGTGTGAAATCCAGGATAGAGACAATAACTGGATTAATAATTGCCTAGGGGCATGGCACACAAAGTTGCGAGGAGATGGGGAGCTAACAACAATGAATACGAGAAAGAACAAAATGTTCTGAAATTGACTGTGATGATGATTGCACAGTGCTTCTTAATATGATTAAACCAATTAATTGTGTGATATGTAAATTATAGGCCAATAAAACTATTTTTAAAATTAATTAACAAGGCAAAATATTATTTGAAATGAAAACCAATAACAACAAAAGACTCACTCATATCTGCAGTACTTTCCATTTACTTCTAAATTCGGCCACCACCCAGAGATCTCTGATCATTTGGAAACACGTGAAAATGTGTCTTCATTTAACCACTGCCCTCTCTCACATGCCACTCTTACTCTCACACTGCACTTAACACAAAAATCAACTAAAAATATCATAGAACCTAGCCCACTGTCATCAAGTTGATTCCCACTCATGGGAGCAGAAAGCCTCAATTTTCTCCCATGGAGCAGCTGGTGGGTTCAAACTGTTGACCATGAGGTTAACATAAGAGCCCAATGTGTAACCAATTATGCCACCAGGGCTCTGTTAAATGATACAAAGCTGAAGTGCAGGAATCAGGGTAGGCTTGATCCATTTGTTCAATAATGAAATCAGTGTCCTATGTTCTTACCTCAATGTGTCAAATTTATCCTCGGGTTCTTGTACTCCTCTTTCTGATCCCAATGAGCCCCAGTGTTACATGCTCCCGCCTCCCACTTCAAGGGAGAGAGAGAAAGAGTCACTCTAGATCTAAGGACTCTGAGTCTCGTTCCCAGGCGTCATTAGTCTTGAGTCCGAAATTCATCCATGAGCCACGATCTATAGTTAAGGAATGACATTCCTCTGAGGAGCTTGGACCCAAGTGGCAGATTTCACCCCTAGAGTCACAAGAGGAGTGAAATTCCCCCCAAAACCTATACAAAGTGAAAATACGTGAACAAGTGCCAAAAGAAGAAAACACATTAGTTGGTGAACTGGCTACAATACCCAGTAACTCGCTGAGTTAGTTACATAGGACAACTACGATAACAAAGAAGCCCTGGACTTTTTTCCCCCCTAGACTTTCAATAGCTGAACAAAACTGAAAGTACTTCTTATGCACCCAGTAGTCTTACGTAGCCCGGATCAGAGGGGCGTTGGGACAGGCGATGGATATTCTATTCCACCATCATTCATGGATTCTGGTTAATGGCGGTATTATTATTTCCCAACACCAAACTTTCCAGATCATTCTTGCCATGCAGGTAGAATGTGGACAAAGAATATGTAAAGCATCTGTTGTAGGCTTACAGGCTTGACCTAAAAGTGTCATGTGGCATTTTCATTCACATGCCAATGGTTAAATACAGCGATAACTAACTGCAAGGGAGGCTAGGAAATAGATACCAAGAGAAAAAACAATGTGGTGGTTACTTTGCGGTTGGTCCCTTATATGTAATCAGTTTGCTGGTGATATCATTTAATCATAAGTATTCAATTTTTATCCTCAACACACTCAGAATCCTATGTCAAGTTCAGAGATGTAGAGCTTCCATTTGAATTTAAAGAGAGAATGGGAGGGCAGAGGTCCCTTGGAGGTCAAGAGGAAAGTTCTGAGAAGCGGTGCTTCCTCTTCAAAGCACCTGTGACCCCTCCTCAACTGCTGAGTCACCACCGGACCTTGCTGAGCTAAGTTAGCATCTTCAAAGGTCTGTTCTGATCGAACATCATCTAAACCTGTTTCCCAAAGTAGAGCGCATTAACAACTGCCCCCCTCCAAACACACACACACACACACAAAATGGGGTATAGTAATGGGAAGGTTAGGATACTGCTGTATACTACTCACTCGGGACAAAATGCACATTTAATGATCTTCAACTGGTCTTCATCAGCTTATCAGCAATTCACTTAAAGCAATAAAGACAACACACCTCATGTCATAGCTACCAATGGCTTTTACCATCTCTTAAATTAAAATAGATACTATTCAATGAATGTCTATTATATTCACCTGTTCTTCAGCCATTAAAAAAAACCCTACCATGAGTTGAATCCAACTCCTAGTGACTCTACAGGCCAGGGTAGAACTGGCCTGTGGGTTCTGAGCCTCTTAGACTGTAACTCTTTACTGGAGAGGAAAGCCCCATCTTTCTCCTGATTCTTAAGTCACAGAAAGTTCTAAAGCCCTTCATTTCCTCATCTCTGAGCAATGCTTACCACCTTAGTTTGTCTCATTGTTAAGATAATTTTGGTTCTTTTGTTTTCTCTGCCTCATCCTCCAATTAATTATCAATTCTTATAAAGTCCGATACACAGAGTAGCTTCAATGTTTATGAAACTTTTATTTTACGCATTTCACATAGCTAATGAGGGATGTCAACACTCTTACCCTGTCCCCACTACCATACCACTTTAAGTTTTTCCAAGATGGCTTTTCTATAAAGCACGTGCCATTGGTCCCTTTTATACACAACTGTCCTCCCAAAGAAGAGTTGTAGGCTTCCTTTATATAATGAAAGCTGTGAGAATTGAGATTTGATGGGGCAGACTTATTTTCTGGGGTCACAAAACGTTTCTGCCCTTGACAGTTTTATCACTTGTCTATCACTCCTTTCAGTGGAAAATAGTTGAGCTTTGCTTCTCGCTCGGGTTTGGGCCTTACACAGGGTCCAGCTGCATCAGGTTTTGCTGTATTTGCTAAGAATTGAAGGCCAAACGTTCTCTCCATTCTTTCTCGTATTTTTCAATCCTTCATTCCCTCTTTTTTTTTCATTCTCAGGACAGACTTTATCAATTGGGGCAAAAGAACCCAAATTTTCAAGGCTGATGGAAACCTATATAAAAACCCATGTGGTAACTCGGCCAATGAAGACAAACCCCAGAGCAGCAAGATTACCCCACAAGGGGCAGCCCCATTCAGTTTGTCCCTCCTCATTGCTCTCCTCACACCACACATTTACAAGAAGCCCAGATTAAGTGTTTTCCGTTTTGAAAGATAAGAAATGACTGAGGGCTCAGTATGTAAAGACAGTGTCATGTCGCGGGAGCTGTGTATCTTGGAAGAAAGGACTGGTTCACTCACTTGCTCGCTCTATCTATCTAGCATCTATCCCACTGGAATACGTAGAGAGCATAGTTCTAGTTTGATACACACAGGCTCACCATGTGTCGGAATTAACATCATGTCCAGTAGTTTTCTAGTCGCTGCACAGAATGATGGCGGACACACCCAGCCCTCCAGACAATCCCACCAGAGCGACTTGGGGAGAGAGCACAACAGAAGACAACTGTCCAGAAGAATCCCTGTCAAAAGACTCAAGGACATAGACCTCTATCATGGCCAAGGATAGAAGCACATCCTTGAGACAGAATTTGCCGCACATGTTGCTTGTCCGAGCACCTGCCCCTTCTATCTGTGTCCGTCATGCACCCTCATCTTCCTGCGATCCTCTTTTCTCCTGTTTCATGAGCTCACATCTACCTCAGCGAGGGGGACAGGGGTAGCTACATTAATAGAGTAGAAGTCTTCCTATGCTCTTCTTCCTTTTGACCATTTTAATTCTTCAAGTTATTTTTAAAGAAACAATACTAAAATACTTCTAGTAACCCATTGTATCAAGGTATACGAGCAACAAAAAAGATAAAACCAGCCAAAGGACCATCTTACCAGAAAATAGGATAAAGCCAGTTCCTCTTCTGTCCCCTCCCTCTCAATGTCAAACCAGAGAACATCATCCTTAAAGTAACATTGTCTATAATGATTTCTTCAGTACTCACAAGAGGTACCAGTCGTGTTTTTGAGATACTTCCCTCTGAAAAGAGCTAAGCCAGGTAGTAGTGAATTGTAAACCATATATTCTGCCTGTTACTCTCTGCCTCAGCATGGAAATCACTACTCAATGGCTGTTCCAAGGACACTGAGTAGATCACCAAAAGTATCTCTTTATCTAGACATCATAATACAAGGCCAAAAATTATTCCTTCCATCAGGGTTTTTTTTCTATGTTCTTTTGCCTTTATTATTCTAGATCAACACTTGCCTTGAAAGCCTGATAAATAGAGGCACTTGGAATCTGAATAGTTATGATATATACTCCACCGTAAGTGGATCCGAATATCAGCCAAGGCACCTTATTTTACCACAAAACTATATTAAAAATGTGCTGGAATACTCGGCTTATACACAAGTATATATGGTATTTACAATCAATAACATTTAAAAGCACTCAGTTAATTTATAGGAAACAATAGGCTTCATTCAATTTTGAAATATTCTTTAATCATTAACCTCTGCAACAGAGGTGTGCTTTTGGGGGGCTCAATTATGGCCAACTATGCTGAAATGAGAGATTCCACTAATGGAGTGAAAATTCACTCAAGAAGAATCTGTATGACGGATGTCTGGAATTCAGTGTATGAGGGTTCACTGTACAAATATCTGTGAAAAAATTCTATTAGCCTTTAATGCCACTTTTCTGAGAACTTTGTGAAGCCTTTTTGAATTTCTTTGTGGCCACAAAAAGACTTACTTATCATATGTGGTATGTTAGGAAATATTTTGATATTAAGATCTGCATTCTAGAGATTTCATTGAGTGTAGGTTCTCTTTAACAAAAGAGAAAACAACAGTCGAAAGCATGTCTACATGCACAATTAGTGATAAGATCACAAAATAAATCTCACCATGGCAATATCAAAGACAGTGATTCAGAGGTAGAAAGTTCAATGGTTTGGGGGTTTGTTGAGCTTCCATTTCCTGTTCTACTGTGGCATAGGTTTTTAAATATATTAAAATGTGGTTTGTTTTCAAAGTTTATTATCTTTGAATTTCATGACAACCTTCAAGGTCACTGAAAAACAGGTCCAAGACGATAATTAAATCTGAGGTAGATACCATCCTTACTCAAAGACATGAAAAAACTGATTACCAAATTCATATGGAGAGGGAAGAAGCCAAGAATTTGCAGAGAACAACTCAAGAAGAAGGACAAAGTAGGAGGGCTAGCTCTACCTGACTTTAGCATGTATTATACAGCCACAGTTGTCAACACAGTGTGGTACTCATATGATGACAGGTACTCAGACCAATGGAAAAGATGAAGACCCAGAAATGAAAACATCAGCATGCAGACAACTGATCTTTTATAAGAGCCCAACAAATATCAAATGGGAAGCAGATATCCTCTTCAATAAGTGGTGCTGGAAAAAATGGATATCTACCTACAGAAAAATGAAGCAAGATCCTTACCTCACACCGTGCACAAAAATAACCCAAGGTAGATCACAGACCTTGAGGTAAAACCCCAAACTATTAAAACCATTAATGAGGGAATTGGGGCAAACCTGAGAACCTTGGCACAGGGAATACATAGGCTATCAGAAATAGCGAGAGACACTGACAGAGGAGTCACAAATACACAAGTGGGATATACTGAAGATAAAACACTTTGTAGATCAAAAGAATTCACCAAGAGAGTAATAAGAAAGCCCATGGACTGGGAAAACATCTTTAGCAATGACACATCAGACAAAGGCCTGACTACTAAAATCTACACTAATTTGCTAGCTTATAATAAGAAAAAAAATAATTGCCCACTGAGAAGGTGGGCAAAGGTCCTGAACAGAACTTTCACATGGGCAGAAATCTGAATAGCCAATAAACATATGAAAAAATATTCCTGATCATTAGCCATAAGAAAAATTCAAATTAAAACAACCATGAGATACACCCTAACACCCTCAAAGATAGCCTAATTCAAAAATTCAGAAAGCAACAAGTGTTGGAGGGACTGTGGTGAGATAGGAACTCTCAATAACTGCTGGTGGACCTGTAGGTATGTACAGCCATTATTGAAACTGATTTGGCGACATCTAAAACAGATGGAAATAGAGCTACCATACGACCCAGCAACCCCCCTACTGGGCATATACTCAGAAGAGGCAAGAAACAAACCATGGCCAGACATCTGTGCTCCAATGTTCATCATGGCACAGTTCACAATTTCAAGGAATTGGAAACAACACAAATTTCCATCAACAGACGAATGGATCAAAAAACAGTGCTACAGACCTACAATGGAGTACTATACATCCCTTAAAAAGCAGCAATAACACATGAAGCACCTTGCCGGATGGAATAACTGCAGAAAATCATGCTAAGTGAAGTAAGTCAAGCACAAAAGGCCAAGTACAACATGAGTCCACTGAGGTAAGCTTTAAAAAAATGGGACATAGGGGAAAAGCTACTATGTACATACATTCCTGGAGAGAGGTCCAGCTACTATGACAGAGGTCAAACCCAATCCAGCAGCCAACTAAATAGGAGGGGGGACAGAAAGAGAGAAATAAAAGATATGGGTAGGGGGGAGCAGGGCACTAACTCACCCATGAAAATAATAATCTATAACTTATCACAGGTTCATGAGGGAGGGTGGGTCAGGGAGGGAAGGGGAAGAAATGGGGAGCAGATATCAGAGACTCAAGTAGGAAGAGAATGCTTTGAACATGATGGCAGCACATGCGCAAATGTGCTTGCCACACTGGAGGAATGTATGGATAAGAGATGTAAGCGCCCCCAATAAAAATTTGTTGTTGTTTTTTTTAAATCAAGGTTGCATATGGACTTTGGGCCTCGATTCAAGTATTCTCTCAATACCTGAATACTTTATTCTAATAATTCAGCATTCTGTTATGCTCACCTTCCCAACATAATATTTGAAGACAAAATAGGTGCATAAGCAAATGTGGTGATGAAAACTGATGGTGCCTTGCTATCAAAAGATATAGCATCTGGAGTCTTAAAGGTTTGAAAATAAACAAGTGGCCATCTAGCTCAGAAGCAACCAAGCCCACATGGAAGAAGCACACCAGCCTGTGTGATCATGAGGTGTCCGTGGGATCAGATATCAAGCATCTAAGACCAAGAACAAAACCATAACCAAGGTCAATGGGGAGGGGGGCACATGGAATAGAAACCCAATGCCCACCTGTAGACAATTGGACATCCCCTTAAATATGGATCACAGGGAAGAGATGAGCCTGTCAGGGTGCAGTATAGCACTAATAAAACACACAACTTTCCTCTAGTTCTTTGGTGCTTCCTTCGCCACACTATCATGAATTCAACTCTACCTTACACATTGGATTAGACCATAGCATGCACACTGCTACAGATAAGAGCGTGCAACACAGAGAATCCAGGATAGATAGACCCCTCAAAGCCAACAATGAGAGTAGAGATACCAGGAGGACTAGGGGAGGGGGAGGGGGCAGAAAGGGGCAATCAATTCCAGGGATCAATTTAGAACTTCCTCTCAGGGGGATGAACAATGGAAAAGTGGGTAAGGGATGATGGCAGTCTATGCAATATATGAAAATAATAATCTATAACTTATCAAGGGTTCATGAGGGAGGGTGGTGGAGGAGGGAGAGGGAAGAAATGGGGAGCTAATATCAGAGGCTCAAGTGGGAAGAGAATGTTTTGAAAATGATGATGGCAGCATATGTACAAATGTGCTTGATACAATGGATGAATGTGTGGATAAAATATGTAAATGTCCCCAATAAACGTATTTAATAAAATAAAAAAGAAAACCCAATTTTAAAAAAAAGATTTCTAGAGTTGTAAGAAGACTGTCACATCTTTCTTCCACATTTAGCTGCATACTTCAGATTATTCTTTTTTTAAACATTTTTATATATGTTATTCTACCTTAATTAACATTTTTAAGTGAATAAAAAGCAGCGATGAATGCATGAAGCACATTACCACATGAGAAGAACTGGAGAAAATTATGCTAAGCGAAGTAAGCCAAACACAAAAGGATAAATACAACAGGAGTCCACTGAAGTAAGCTTAAAAAATGGAGCCTACGGGGAAAGTTACTCTGTACATACATCCCTGGAATGAGGCAGAGGCAAAATCCAATCCAGGGATACATATGGCAGCCAACTAAATAGTAGGAGGAAAGAAAGAGGAGAAAAAAACATGAGTGGGGAAGCTGAGCACTAACCCATCCAAGAGGAGAGCATCGTTTATATCCCCACAAGAGAAGGATAGAGAGAGACCAAGCTTCAACTCAGTGTGTCAAGATGTGAATACAACAGGGAACCAATTGAGAGGTCTGTGGGCCTGCCCCAATCTCCGCTATGTGGACTCCCCCACCCCCAGAAGAATGCACTTCATAGGACAGCACTGAAGTTACAGCTTGGGGAGAAGGACACATCTGATTAGAGCACACAGGAGAAATGAAGAGGGAAGAGGGAAGGAGAGTGAGTGGAACACATCTTGGCCCACCAAGCCCTGAGGATGATATACCTATTCAGAGCAGACAATGCACAGAAAGGACCATAGGGCTGGCCCTAGCACCAGACAGGATATCCCCCCACTGAACCATAGCGCTCTGGGGCCAACACTGGAGACACAGTGCAGGAACTGTGCCAGATCTGACTCCATCACATTGGAGTGAAACACTAAGGGCATGCAACAGAGCAGCAAGGGGAGCAAAGCAATGAAATCCCTGGGGAATACCAAAATAGACTTGGGGTACAGAGTGTGGCACCCCATCACACTCGACTGGAAAACACTCTTAAAGGTCCAAAAACAGACCTGGAACTATTTATAGGTTTTTCCTTTTTTGTCATTGGTTTTCTTTTTGTTGTTTTGGGGTCTTGTGCTATTTTTGCTTTTTGCTTGGCTTTCCCTGTTTTTTTAAATTATTAGTGTCTCTGCATGTCTATATAGATAAGATAGGTGGGATAAACAATGGGACCGCCAGATCTGGTGGGGGACATTAGAGGAGAGGTGGGATAAAGGAAGGGGGGGCAGTCAACCAAACCAGGGACAAGGGAACAAGTGAACTAAAATCATGGACAGAAAGGCGTAGGAGGCTTAGTGTGGCTTAATCAAGGGCAATGTAACAATGAGGAATTACTGAACCCGAATGAAGGCCGAACATGATAGTGGGACAAGAGGAAAGCAAAAGGAAATAGAGGAAAGAACTAGGACACCAAGGACATTTATGGAGGTCTAAATACAGGCATGTTCATATGCAAATATATTTATATATAATGATAGGGAAATAGATCTATATACTTATATTTAAATGTTAAGTATTAAGGAAGCAGATGGACATTGGGCCTCGACTCAAGTACTCCCTCAACACAAGAAGACTTTGTTCTAATAATCTGGCATTCTGTGATGCTCATCTTCTTGACAAGATTGCTGAAGACAAAATGGGTAAATAAGCAAATGTGGTGAAGAGAGCTGATGGTGACCAGCTATCAAAAGGTATCGTACCAGGGGTCTTAAAGGCTTGAAGATAAATAAGAGGTGATCCAGCTAAGAAGCAACAAAGTCCACGTGGAAGAAGCACACTAGCCTGTGTGATCATGAGGTATCAATGGGATCCCCTTACAGATGGTCACAATAAATAGACAAGCCAGTCAGGGTGCAGTATAGCACCGATGAAACATCCAACCTTCCTCTAGTACTGTAATGCTTCCCCTCCCCCCACTATCATGACCTCAATTCTACTTGACAAATGTGACTAGACCAGAACATGTACACTGCTACAGATAAGAGCCCGCAACACAGGGAATCCAGGACAGATAAACCCCTCAGGACCAATAATGAGAATACCAGGAGTATAAGGGGAAGGTGGGGAGAATGGAGGAATTGATCACAAGGATCGACATATAACCTCCTCCCATGGGGACGAACTACAAAAAAAAAGTAGATGAAATATGTGAAAATAAATAATAATGTATAATTTATCAAGGGTTCACGAGGAGCTGATATCAAAGGCTCAATTTAAGGAAAATGCTTTGAAAATGATGATGGCAACATATGTACAAATGTGCTTGACCCAGCAGATGAATGCATGCATTGTGATAAGAGCTGTAAGAGCCTCCAAGTATTTAATAAATAAGAAACAATCTGAAGTAGAGAAGCAGTGATTCTACAATTTTAAGAATTAAACAATAAAAATGTTTAAGTAAACCAACAGTCTTTATCATTTTCCATGCCCCCAAAATTCTTTTTGTTTGTGTGCTTAAGCATTTTTTCAGAAGTCACCCAACATTTGGCAAGATTCGGGAGAATCACACTTCTCAAAATTTGACACAAGCATCACCCCAATGCTGCACCATCCTCACCATTGTTGTTAGGTGTGAGTCCATTGTTGCTGTCCTGTTACCAACCCGTCTAGTCCTGGGTCTGCCTCCTTCTTAATTACCTTCACTTTCCCAAGCATGATGTTCTGCTCAGTGACTGGCCTCTCCTGATAACATATCCAAAGTCTCACCATCCTTACTTCTAAGACAGGCTTGCCTATATTTCTGGAAGTCCACAGTATTTTCAATTTTATTCGCCAACACCACAATTCAAAAGTGTCAGTTCATCTTGGTTTTCCTTCTTCACTGTTGAGCTTTTGCATGCATATGAGGCAAATGAAAATACCATGTGTGTTAGTCTGAGTTGACTAGAGAAACAAATTCGTTGACACTCATGGGTGTACAACAAAATGTTTTATATCAAAGATTCATTGTATATGAAGAAAACATCCCAGCCCAGTCCAGATAAAGTCCACTAAGTCTGATATCAGTCTATATGTCTGATACTAGTCCGATATCTGGCTTGTCAACAGGAATGTTTCGCAGGGAGAGTGTATGTCCTGTCTCCAGGGAGGAAGACAGGAGCTCCCAGAATCCTCAGGAGAAGGCCATGCCCACATCGAGGTCTCATTGACAGGCTAGACTCCATCCCCTCCCTCAAATTGACAGTCTATTATGTAACTGCCACACTATGGTTGAGGTCAAGGGCACTTTAACACTTTGCTCTTTACCACTTTAAAGAGATCTGTGCAGCAGATTTGCCAAATGTACTACATTATTTGATTTCTTAACTGCAGCTTCCATGAGTATGATTTTTAGATCTATGCAACATGAAGCCTGTGACGACTTCAATTTTTTCTCCATTTGTTGGTGCAGCTGTGTGGGTTTGGGTTTTCATTACACTGAGTTATAGTTCATACTGAAGGAGATAGTCCTGGATCTTCATCTGGAAGTGCTCCAAGTCCTGCTCGCTTTCAGCAAGCAAGGGTGTGCATCTGCATGCTGTTGTTGTTATTGTTCTTGTTGTTGTTGTTGTTGTTAGGTGCCATCAAGTCGGCTCTGACACATGGCAACCATGTGCTCAACAAAAGGAAACATGGCACAGTCCTCAGCCGTCCTCACCATTATTCCTAGGCCTGAGCCCATGGATGCAGCCACTGACATTCCATCTCATTGAGGACCTTCCTCTTATTTGCCACCCCTTCACTTTCCCAAACATGAGGCCCTTCTCCATCGACTGGTTTCTCTGGACAACCTGTACAAAGCACCTGAGGCGTCTCACCATCCCTGCCTCTAAGGATCATTCTTCCAAGGAAGATTCGTTTGTTCTTACCTTTGTCTCAATTTATGGTGCCTTCCAAGAAAGGATCCAGTCCAAAAAGTGGCTTCCAAGAGAGTCTTCTGGGCCAGTTCAATTGAAGGCTCGGTGACTTTGGGGGGCATTACAAATGACTCTCTTTGTGAATTACAAAGAGGTAATCTTGATAGATTTTCTCACAGGACGCAAGACAATCATGGGAGTTTCTTATGAAAAAGCGTTAAGAAAATTGAAAACTGTGTTGGTGAGAAAAAGGCCCAGGAAAGATGCGCTGAGAAAATTTCCCCTCTCACAGCAATGTACCTGCTTGTTCTTCAAGGGTAGCAAGGGCTGTTCTAGAATAATTTCATTGGAAAAGCTTACTCCATCCAAACTCCATCCCTGATCTTGCCAATTCCCTTCTCTTGGTTCTCCAAATTCAAAGAACATTTAAAATTAACATGACTTGAGTCTGTTGAGGATGCCCAAGCTGAAGTTTGGACATGGTGTAACTCAAAGAAAATATGAAACAGAAATATGGTCTGTAACATGAAAAGCATCAGATAGTATCTGGGAATTCTTCAAGGAAGTGTTAGAGAGGTGGGAACACTACTTTCAGAAGGGTACGGGCGTAGGTTCACATTTTGATATGTTTGTTTAATATTTCTCTGACTTTATAGCAACACTTTTTTTACTTACCCTTAGATAAATGCATTTTGACAGGGAGTTATCAATGTCAATAGACATAATGTCAATAACATGAAAAAGTTGGGAAAAGTCTCACTTCCTTCTTAATATCTTTTGTTCCTTCTTCAAATCAAAATAGTGAAAGGCGACTTTCTCATGCTACATTTACAATGCAAATACAACTGAAGTGCTCATGTCTGAAAGGAAGAAAAACTAAACAAAATGAAAAATAATTCATCTCGAGTGAAGGGGGAGCAGGAAGGGAGGGGGAAAATGAGGGGCTGATACCAAGGGTTCAAGTAGAAAGCAACATTTTTGAGAATGATGAGGGCAACACATGTACAAATGTGCTCAACACAATGGATGTATGGATGGATTGTGATAAGAGTTGTGCAAGCCCCCAATAAAATGATTAAAACAAAAAGAAGAAAAATAATTTATCTCAAAATCATTTCCTTCATATTAATGGTCAGAGAAATGTCCTATTCTTTTTGTTCTCTTTGCAAATCTGGAAGCATGTATGATTTTTCTGACAATTTTATAATCATTTTGATTCATTCAATTGATCCTAAAGTAGTACAAGTGCATACACCACTTCTAGAATCGCTGTAGCATAATGTGTATACAAGCCCCCTTGGGATGAAACATTATCTATTCATACAATCCTACGTCAAAATGTTTGAACACTTTTTTCTCTGGTAGGCATGTGAGCCGGGCAGACATCCTGCTGTCATTGCATAACTTACAATCCAGGGTGGTGTGGATCCAAGTAAACAGGTTTACTGAAATATGGTCTGCTGAGCACTGTAATGTGAAAACACTCAGATGGTATCTGAGCATACATAAAATGTACCTTATCCAGAAGTGGTAATAAGATAAGGCTTTCCAGAAAAATCTCTCCACCAACTAAGCCAGGCCTTTAAATGGAGATAAATGCAGCAATGTGCGGTGAATTGCCTTTAAAGGGAAACAAAAGCCCTGATGTGAAGTGTTTGCCAATTGCCATTTTATAAAAGGCCCCCACAATAGCCAGTTTTAAGTGACCAATGTGATATCACTGATCACAGACATAAAGAGGTGCAGAATCAGCTCCCTTCATCTGTTGTCCATCATCAATCCAACTCTCTCACCTCACTGCCACAGAGTCCATTCTGATTCCTAGCGACCCTATAGGACGTGGCAGAACTACCCTTGTGGGCTTTTGAGACAGTAACTTTTGACAGAGGTAGAAAGCCTCATCTTCACTCAAGCACCAGCAGAGGGTATCGAACCATATCTCAACATGTACCTAACTACTCCACCAGAGCTCTAGCCCACCAACTATTTTTGATCCTCTCTTCCTTATTCCTCAACCACAACCTTAGTTTAGGTCCATATCCTAATTCACCTAGATTATTGAAATAAACTCGAACTGATCCACCATGATTACGTGGCTCTTCTCCTAGCCTCTTTCCAATTGCACACCCACCATGCATCCTCTGTGTGTATAACTTTCAATGACTCACCAGTGCTCAAAAATAACGCAAGACTCCTCATCATCTGACCTTACTTGCCTGTTGTTGCTGATAGGTGCTGCGGAATGGGTTCCACCCCACAATGAACCCACGCGCAACACAACAGAACAGCACCCTCGTCACAATCCTTATTATGTTTGAGCCCATTCTTGCAGCCACTGTGTCCATCCATCCCCTACATGGTCTTCCTCTTTTTCCAAGACCCTCCACTTTACCAAGCATCCTGCTTGCCTGCCTATTCAACCTCGATTCCCACCACTTCTTCCCATGCCCACCATGCAGAAACCATGCTGCCGACTAGTCAACCCTTATCTAGTGTATTCTAGTCCCAGAGCACACCATCTGTCCTCCCCACCCCCTCAAGAACGATAACATCAGATAACATTTACTGAACACTAACTAAATGCCAGGGAGGTTGCTAAGCACTGGTGATGCAAATACAAATAAGACATAATCCCCAAAGTCAGCAGTAGTGGAACAGACAGTCAAACCTGTAAATGCTGTATTATTATGTATTGAGGGAAACAGATGGTTACAACATAGAACCAGGGACAATAAATACTAACCTAGCCCTGAAACAAAGCTTGAATTATGATTGCTGCTAATTATTTGTGAAATATATGTGTGACACAAAACTAGATAAGAGACTAGAGAATACTTCATATAAAAGTGCCATTTGTGTACATATACTCACTTATTGATTCTTTATTCAATATTTTTCATGTATGACCATAATAAAAAATCTACTGCTCTTGTTCATTAACGGCATATGTGCAGCAGCAATGAATGCCAAGGTGTGAGGCAAGAATAACGCTGGTTGTTTTGATTAAGGTTATATGTCAACGTGGCTGGACCATGATTCTCAGTGGTTTGGCAGTTCTCATTCACTCAATGCCTGTGAGTCAATTCCAACGCATAGTGACCCTATGAGACAGAGTAGAACAGCCCCTGTGGGTTTCTGAAACTGTAACTCTTTATGGAAGTAGAAATCCTCATTATTCTCCCAGAAAGCGACTGGTGGTTTCCAATGGCTCACCTTGTAGTTAGCAGACCAACCTGTCCCCCACTGCACTACCAGGCACACCATGATAAGTCAGCAGTTATGTAGTTATATAGTCATCCTCCCTTTTGCCATATGATGTGATCATCCTTCATTTTTACAAAATGACCAGAACATGATTGTGTCGATAAGGGAGGAGTAGGTGGGAGTATTCAGAAAAAATATATATCATACTTACCTGGCAGGGGAGATACCATGATCACGAAGGTGGTTTTCCCAGGGCGAGGCTTATCCATTGCACTCTGGATGTGCTGAACCCTGCGATTTCCCCAAATGTGGGAAACTCGACTGCATAATTTGTGGTAGTGGGGGGAAAAAAAGAAAAAAATATATCATTAAGATTCCAGAAAAGGAAAAGGCACTGCTTACAGGGAAAAAGATCAAAATCGCAGTTTTAAAACGTGGTTTATAAAGCCAATGAGCCCTAAGAGAATCTCTAGGATATTGTTGAGCCTCCGGGTCTCTAAAGCTTTGAGATTAAGCAATGAGTTATGAATCTCAAGAATTGTTAATGAAGGCTATGAGAATCATCTAAGGAGTGTTTAGAAAGAAACTGAGTTCCAGTCAAAGAAACTGAGTTCCAGTCAGATTTTGTAGGAGTGGGTCCCAAGTATCTTTATTTCTAAGAAACTTTCCAAATTTCTCATGTGTCGACCATAGACCTGCAATCAAAGGCAACCACTCTGATTATTTATGGAGGGGAAAAAAGGGGAGGTAAATGGAAAGACTTAGCAAAGCCAATTTTTTGGTGACCTATTTTATTGAATGGCAGCTAATCAAGACTATTCCTGAGTCTTCAACAAAGAAGACCCTCAATTGATGAAGGTTCTGACCACATTTCAAGTAAGGTCATTATAGCTGCTTTTATTTGAAGTCATTATTACTATTTTGGGCATGCAAGAAAAGTATTTGGAAAATGTTATCCATTTTCTATACTTGTTAGAATACTACTAACAGAGTACAAAGAATAAATCATTGAATTACTCACCCCAAAAAACTACTATCAAGTGTATATATGATACTCCAATCCAGTGGTTCTCAACCTTCCTAATGCCAAGACCCTTTAATACAGTTCCTCATGTGGTGATGACCCTTCAACCATAAAATTATTTTGTTGCTACTTCATCACTGTAACTTTGCTACTGTTATAAATCAGGTGACCCCTGTGAAAGGGTGACTCAATCCCCAAAGGGGTCACGACCCACAGGTTGAGAATCACTGCTCTAATCTGATGTGGATGAATATTTAAGTATCATCTTTAATTTTTTTTATCTTTAATTTTCTATACCAATTAAAATGCAAATCTTCAGGGTCTTTTCAGTTTCTAGTAATACAAATGCACTATAAAAAACGGGCTACACAAAAATTGCAGAAATTCCTGACTACCTCCACGATAAATCTCTCTGCTCTCTAACTTTTTATATACACATAAACCCAAGGTATGCATTCCATAAACACTATTCAATAGTCTTTTGGAAAAAATTACTTAGTAGGTTGTGGTAACAGTCCCATGTTGAGGCCTGTAACTTTACTGTGTGCTTTTAAATAAACACCTGTTTTTCTAATGTGTAGTAGAACCTTTTGTTGTGGTGATTGTTAAGTGCTGGTGAGTTAGTTCTGAATCACAGCAAGACACTATGGACAATGGAAGGAAACACGGCCCAGTCATACACCATTCTCACGATTGTTCTTAAGTCTGAACCCATCAATCCATCTTGTCAAGGGCCTCTCTCTTCTTCACTGCCCCTCCACTTTACCAGGGACTGGTCTCTCCTGACAACATGTCCAAAGATTGTGAGACGACATCTCACCAACCTTGTCTCTAAGGAGCATTCCAACTGTACCCCTTCCAAGATAGATTTGGTGGTTCTTTTGGCAGTCCATGGTATTTTCGAGAGTCTTCACTACCACCATAATCCAAGTGCATTGATACTTCATTGATCTACCTTATTCAATGTCCAACTTTCACAGGTATGTTCGATCATGGCAAATCTCATGGCTTGGGTCAGGCTCATCTTAGTCCTCAAAGTAGCACCCTTGCTTGTCAACACTTTAAAGAAGTGTTGTGCAGCAGATGTATTGTGATAGTTTGATCTCTGAGCTGCTGCTTCTGTGAGAATTGATTGCAGATGCAAGCAAGACAACGTCAATCTTTTCTCCGTTTATCATGATGTTACCAGTTGTGAGGATTATGGTTTTCTCTACATCGAGTCATAATCCATACCAAAGGCTGCAATCTTTGATCTTCATCAGCAAGCCCTTCAAGTCCTCCTCTCAGCAAACAAGCGTGCGTCATCTTCATGTTGCAGGTTATTAATACTTTCTCCAATTCTACTAGTGCCTTCTTCTTCATATAGCCTGGCTTTTCTGATTATCTGCTCAGCATACAGATTGAATAAATATGATGAAAGAATAAAACCTTGAGGCACACCTTTCCTGATTTTAAACCATGAAGTATTTCCCTGTTCTGTTTGCACAATGCCTCTTGATCCATGCACAGATTCTGTAGGCACATAATTAAGTGGAATTCTCATTCTTCTCGAGTATGTCCATAGTTTATTATGATCCACAGAGTCAGATGTCTTAGCATAGTCAATAAAACACAAGCAACCACCTTTATGATAGTCTCTGCTTTGAGTCAAGATCCCTCTGACGTCAGCAATGATATCCCTTGTTCCACGTTCTCTTCTGCATCCATCCTGAACCTCTGACAACTCCCTGTCAGTGTACTTCTGCAAATGTTGTTAGATGATTTTTTCCTGCATGTGAGATCAGTGATATTGTTCTATGATTTGAGCATTCCATTGGGTTACCTTTCTCTGGAATGGGTACAAATACGATCCCTTCCAGTCAATTGGCCAATCTGCTATCTTCCAAATTTCCTAGACTAGACGAATGAGTGCTTCCAGTGCTTCATCAGCTTGTTGAAACATTTAACTTGGTATTCCAGTAATTCGTGGAGCCTTGTTTTTGGATAACGCCTCAGAGCAGCTGGGACTTCATCCTTCAGTACAATTGGTTCTTGATCATATGTTCCCTCTTGAAATGGTGGAATTTTGACTAGTTCTCTTTGGTACAGCACTGTGTATTCTTTGCATCTTCCTTTGATGCTTTCTGCATCATTCAATATTTTTCCCATAGCCTCTTTCAATATTTCTACATGAGGCTTGAATTTTTTCTTGAGTTCTTTCAGTTTAACATATGCTGAGCATGTTCTTGGTTGAATAACATTATAATCCATGCCAATTTTTTGCTTTATATACAACACTAATATAAACGACCACATGGATATTCATATAATTTATCTGAAATTTTATTATTGGTCAAAAACATAAATAAATTTATCCATTTACAGACAACTGATCTTCAACAAAGGGCCAAAAAACATTAAATGGGGAAAAGGTAGTCTCTTCAACGAATGATGCTGGCAAAAGTAGATCTCCATCTGCAGAAGAAAGAAACAGGACCAGACCTCACCCAGTGAACAAAAGCTCACTCAAGATGGATCAAAGGTCTCAATGTAAACCCCAGAGCTATAAAGATCCTCAATGCGAAATTAGGGGAAAACTTAAGGGTCTAATTGCAAGACATAGATACACTATTAAATATAATGAAAGAAACACACAGTACGTGATAAAATCGATGGCAGTGATGCTAAAAAATAGAAACTATGTGCATCAAAATATTTCATCCAAAAAGTTAAAAAAAAAAAACACCACAGAGTGGGGAAAATTGGCAATGAGACAACATACAAGGAAAACAACAGCGCTTTAATGTGAAAAAGATGAACGACCCAATTTAAAAATGGGCACATGACATGAACCGACAGTTCATCAAAGATGACATACAAATGGCCAAAAAATACATGAAGAAATGTTTACAAACATTAGCTCTCCGGGAGATGCAAACCAAAGCAAAGATGAGATACTACTTCATATCGACTATAACAGTCTTGTTCAAAAACACAGAAAACCACAAGTGCTGGAGAGGGTGTGGCGAGGTAAGAACTCTGGTATACTGTTGGTGGGGCCATAAAGATGCATAAACCCTGGGAAATGTGACGGCACTACCTCACACACCTGCGTAAGTTCCACGTGATGCAGCAATCCTGCTGCTGAGTATGCACCCTAAAGAAGGGAGAGTCAACATGAACAGCTGTGCCCAGCCATGTTCATTGCTGCACTATTCCCAAGAGCAAGAAGATGGCAACCACTCAAAAGCCCATCAGTAGCAGAATGGATGGAGAAACACTGGTACTTACACAACAGAATGTTACGCATTGCGGAAAGCAACAATGAGGAAACCGTGAAGGACCTCATGGCATGGTTCCACTGGGAGACAATTATGCTGTGTGAAATTGGTCAATCACAAAAGAACAAATATTGTATGAGACCAATGTTATCAAGTCAAAGGGGTGAAAATTACAATGAATGCCCTACCAAAGGGAAGAAACTGCAGAGGTTTCCAAGTGTGAGAGGGCCAGGGAGGAGAAATGAAGGTAGGAACTCAGGTAGAAAAGAAATCAAAGGAGAGGGTAGGATCAACTATTGGTGGGGGGAGGGGGGTTGATTAGTAGTTTAAACTCTGGAGTATAAAATTGATTCTCTGAAATGTAAAACTCTCAAAAACACCTCCAGAACAAACCTCCCTGGCATCGAGTTGATTCTGATTCATAGTGAGCCTCATAGGACTGGGTGGGACTGCCCCTGCAGGTTTCCCAGACCAGAACTCTGGGTGGGAGCAATGGAGGGCTAGATAGCTGACCTTGTGGTGAGCAGCTCAACTCGTCACCACGAAACCTCCACCTTGGTCAGTTTAAGTATTTGTTTTTAATGTGCACATTTTAATTTTGACACACAATTCAAAATCGACTTCCAGAAATGGTAGTCAATTCAGACTGCTTTCAGAGTGTAGCAGATGGTCAGTTCCCTAAACCTTTATCCATTCTGGGCATTAGCAGTCTTTTTAATCTCTGACATTTTGTTCCACACCCCACTGTCATGGAGTAAGTTCTGCCTCATAGAAACTCTGTCTATGGTCTCCAAGGCTGCAATTTGTTTTGGGAGCATACAGCCTTATCTTTCTCAAACCCAGCTGGTGGGTTTGAACCACCAACCTTGCCATTAGCAGTGCAATACAAACATATCATCAATTTAATTGTACTTCTCCTCTTGTTTACTGGTTTGCATGTGAATTTCTTCTTTTAAAAATTGCCTAGATAAGTCCTTTGCTCATTTTCTATTAACAGGTTTATATCTTTTAAATGAATTTTTTAAAACCTCTTTACAGAATAAGGATATGATTGTGACCTTGTAACATGTTATATAACTTTTAACTTTTTTGAGTAATTTGTCATGCCAGTTTATTGTCACTATTTCTATGCAGTCAAATTTATGATTTTTTTTCCTTTATGGAGTAGGATCTTGCGGGCCAAGTAGAAAAACATGTATGTTTACAAAATGCGCTGCCTCGTTTTCCTCTCATCAATCTACAACCCTACAGTTGAAAAGGAATCGATGGCAGTGGGAGTTACACAGGATTGTTTATCACATTTAAATATGTAACCCAACGAGCTGCTGCCAATGGGAGCAGTCTCTGCACCACAACCAGCTCCAGACGAAGTTCACTGGCAGCCTCCTTCTGCTCTGTGCAGTGGCCCCTTTCTGCAGCAGCGCAGAAGCTCCTGGTCTTACAGCAGCATTTAGAAGAGGCGCCCAGTGGTGGCCAGCCCCTACCCATCCCATGACATACCTGCCCATTGGTGGCTCTGATTCCATAACCCATGGGAATGAATGCCACCTGTGTACCGAGACCTTGAAAAGGCATGGGCAAAAATATGTTTCTTTGGGATGGTCATGGATACAGAGTGATGACATCATCTTCATCCTCCTTGGGCTGACGTGCCAGGTGAGAATCAGAACCAGAATGAGAGCCACCAGTGGTTCGTGGTATAAGTTGAGCCACCTTGCAGCCCTGTTTCCAACTCGTGACTCACTGTTTGACTGGCTTTAACTCATGCAAAGAATCTCCTCAGGGGGAAAAACATTAAGCCATCTGCAATTTAATGTGCTAATGGCGTGAAATACAAACCCAACTTTTTTTAATGGACATCAAAAAATGCCAGGCCTATTTTGTGAGATACCGTCATTTGATTTTCAGAAGGATTTATGTGTTCAGATACATTTATCTTTTAAGTAAGTGTTCTCCGGCAGCAAATTTAGTCTTGCCTATTGATTTCTTTCTATGTTTAAGCTGATGGTCTTTGGATTATGTGAGGCCCAGAGCATGTTCAGTAGGTCAAGCCATCACACACTGAATTCCACAGCATAGATGGTCTTATTATATAATCTATTTGTATCAGGTAGTTCTCAGTAAAAAGAACACTTACATAGTCTACTCAACTGCTTTTCCAACTGCTGAGCAAATCCATCAGAAACATAATACAGAATAATGAAAGAGCGATTGCATTGATCCTGGATGCAACTGCAGTGTTGAACTCTGAAAATAAGAGATTCTATCTTTAAAAACAAAACAGAAAATAATACCTGCCTTTTCTTTTCCTTAACCTTGTAGAAAATGTTTCTCATCTTGGGACCCCTGGCTTAGTGGGGGCCCAATGAAAGGGGACCCAGAACCACCATATATTTAGCACCTCAATGCTCCCCTTGAAATAATAAAACAGGTTTTAATCTGATAGGCAAGGATCTGCACTTATAAGAAATAATATAGGAAACTTTCCCCTAGCACCAACCCCCATACTCTGTGTAAACAGAGCTCAATCAATTAAGAAATCAATCTGTACAAAGCAACAACTCATGGATTTCAGCTTGTAGTTGAACTATACTCACATAAACTCTTCATATCAACCGTATCTTAAACTCGATGTCATTAGATAAATTATTGATGTTATCAATGAAAATGCCTTATACACCAGGGGGATGATTGACAGTGTTTTACTTTTTTGTTTCTTTGTTTCTATGCCTTTTGGGTGGTTGGTTTTATTGTTGTCAAAGTAAACCAGAGTCATTCATAACTGGTGGACAAGCACGTGGTTTCTGGGCTTCCACTTAATTCTAGTCACAATCTAATAACAGTTCTTACAACAGGGCCCTGCTTGATACTCGCCTTCATGAAATGATCACTGAAGATAAGGGTGCAACAGCAAAGTGTGGAGAAGAAAGCAGATGGAATAGTATCTGGGGTCTCAAGGGCTTGTCTTCAAACAAGCAGTCATCTAAGTGAGGCAACAACCATGTCTACATCAAAGAAGCACACCAGTCGGTGTGATTCAAGGATGATAGATAACAACATCCAAATATGAAGATGGAAAAAGTATCAGAGCTTAAATTGTGAACACCCATTTTGTAGAAGGCTATGGAGGAAAAGCAGCAACCCCAAACCAGCTTCAGAGTACCTCGTCAGATTACGTTTCTGGCAGATTGTCTCAAGTCACAGGCAAGGAACACGAGCAGTTTCACGGTCAGAGATTATGGTCAACTTGATTGTGGTGGATAGAATCATGGTGTAATATGCTACTTGGTCAGTTGACCTCCCTCTTGACCCAAATTGAATGTACTCTAGGCTCAAGTATTGCTCACCTGTTCAACGACAGAAATTTCTTCTCTGGCTTTTTAAATATTGATGGTGGTCTCTCTTTTCTTACTCTTTCTTTTTATTTATCTTCATTTTTTTTCCTTATTGCCATTTTGTTTTGGTTTGGTTTTTCATTGTTTCTGTTGGGTTTCCTTGTGTGTGAAGCACAGAAGGAATGGGTGCATAGAGACAATAACTGATGCAATAGTTTATCAGGGGGGGTGGAAGGGGGCGAGGGGGAGGGGATTTGGGGAGCAAAAATGAATGGGGGAGGGGGGGAAGCATTAGAAATGTTTGTGATGATGTATATACAAGTGGTTTCACTATGGAAATGTATGATATGTGAATATTATATCAAGAAAACTACCAAAAAATAAAAAAGGGAAATCAAATTTGACCAATGGTTACCATGGATGAAGGAAAAAGAATTTTTGCTTAGGGGGCAAGGAGTTTATGTTAATGGTGGTGGAATAATTTGGGCAAGGATATCAATAATGGTTGTACAACACAAAGAGTATAATCAATGTAGAAGTTGTTAGATTGGATAATGTTTTGTTGTGTATATTTTAGGCACAGATAAAAATAATTATGTAAATAACATTGAGTACAAGGAAGAAGAAAATGTTCTTAAGGTTTCTTAATTTCCCATCCTGTTTATTCTGTTACCTACTAGACTACTCGATATCACCATTTAGATGCCCTCAAAGCCTTAGAAGCCCCATAGTTGTAAACTGTTCCTTCCACTTCCCACCACCACCTGTCGTCCTTTTCACTGCCTTAACCTGCTAGTTTGTCTCCTCTGAGTGCTTGATACTATTATTTACTGCAAATTTTCCTAGACTCTTTTAATCCTTTCTTTTATGCCTTAGATTGTTCCTCCCAGAACTATATGTAAGGCCTAACTGCTTCACTGTGAACATGCCCTTGTTTGGGGAAAGAAGGTTTTTTCCTGGCAAATGTTATCAGTTAATGAAGTCAATTATTTAGGGTGAGTCCTCATCTTATTCCCTTCTGAGTGTTGTCATAAACCGAAGGACGGTCACAGAAATACAATCAGACAAGTCAAGGAGCATCAAAAATGTTCCAAGGCTACAGGGACTGAAAGACAAGGAGGGATCTTCCCTTGAGTCAACAGTGCGAAAGCATCGCCCTCCTGCTCCATCCTGCATCCGGGCATCTAGCCTCCAGAACTGTGGGCCAAATAACTTCGTGCTCTTTAAAGGCATTAGGTTTGTGGTATTTGGGTCTTATCGAAATACAAATCTAGAAAACTAAGACAGGGCCCTTCCCTTTTCTACAACCCCACCACCACATGAAAGCAGTCAGGACCTATCTCAATTGCCTCTTATCACCGACTTCTCTTTCAACACTACATGCCAATGTCTAAGGAGTTAGCCCTTATCATGTCTCCCCACCAAGAATGTCCTCTGTCCAGCCATGCCTAATGCTCTACTCTACCACTTGAATTGCCATAGTAAAACCCAAAGTTAAGCCAAGTGCCTCTATCAATATCAGGGACAAGACCCTCCTCATCTCTCCAGTATAATCTAGACTCATCATGCTAGGTTCCTGTCATCTCACACGGTCTCAAATGATTTTTCTCACCTCTGTTTTATATATCATGCAGAGATAAATATTTCCTGGGTCTCAAAGACCTATCACCCAGTTACATATTGATTAACACCCATTTATCCTTTGTGATTCTTATGCCCTCTTCTATTGACCACCTCCATCTAATCGAGATGGCCCACAACTGTGGGCCCTGGTAATGCCTCTTATTGTGGTACCTATCACAGCACACTGTAATTTTTTGGCTTACTATCTGTCTTTACTCATAGATTATGAACTAATTGAGAGAAGTTATAATGCTTAAAAGCCAGTATCTGATTCATAGATTCATAGATTTCTGTTGAATAAATGAAGCCAGTATATTTCCTGGGGAGAGTATTAGAGCAACATGAACTACCATACATGAACTGAACATGGTACTGATTTTATCAGGGACATATTGGACCCTGACTTAAGGCACTATCACTTACATGGTCTGTGTGCAAAAGTAGCCATGTCCTATGAGCAAATTTAAATTTGAGCTCAGAGGTTCACTTTTCATGTTCGAGATTGATGCTCCACATCCAAACAGAAATGTTGCACATCATCTGGGTCATCTCTGAACTTAAAAGACAATGATGCATTTTCACTGCCGGGCATTTGACTAACTTAGAGCTCTTATGCGAAACCAGGCAAGCCTGCATTTTTGCTGGTGTCAAATGGATGATTGCCAGTGACTAATGATGATGCCAACTGGCTCCCCAAGATTTTATATTTCATGAAAATAATTCAGAAACATAAGGTCTAAAAGATACCGTAAAGATATTTCACCCAACTTTTCCCAAGACATTGAACAATTTCAAATATATTAGGATTTTTTCATGTCTCAATAAAATTCAAGTAAATTAAATATTCATCTATCCAGTTAGTCAACAAATAATTATTAAGCAGCTCTTATGTGTCCCATAACAACCTTAGATTGGTAGAGTAGAACTCTTATAGAGAGAGAGGGTAGAACTTCTCTTATGTGTTTCTGAGATTGTAACCCTTTACCAGAGTAAAAAGCCTCATCTTTGTTCCACAGAACAGCTGGTGGTTTTAAAACTGCTGTTCTTGCCATTCACAGCCCAATGAGTAATCCACTACAGCACCAGTTGACTAGAAGACAGTGAGTCTATGTATCTGGATGGTGTCGTGTGAACTCTAGAGATAAATAGATACCTTCCCCTCAAGAAAGCCATAATCCAGAAAGAAAAGATACATAAACAATAACTTTTGTGTGTATAATAGAGAACTTATATCAAAGAATATATTGAGGAAACATCCCCGCCCAGTCCAGATCAAGTCCCCTAAGTCTGATATTAGCCCATATGTCTGATACCAATCTTTAAATTCCTCTTCAGACTCATGAAACACATGCAATGACACCAAATGCAGGGAGGTCACAGGCCAGTAGGTGGAAAGTCTTGTGCATCCAGCAGCAATGTAAGCATCTTAGTGCTGGCAGGGGTCTCTACGTGTCTCCTCTAGTTCAGAGCACTAGTGTAGTTCCGTGTGTCTTGTCAGCTGCCATGCCTCCCAGGGAGTCCAAACAATAACCTTATAAAAACAAATGTGATGCCAATATAGGTAAAGTATTTTGCAGAATTGTCGGATTGATTTGTTATTAAGATTCAAAATGCCAGCTCCTCCTCTTCCTCATCCCATGGACTAGTGACATATGATTTCTTGCAGCCAATGAAATGTGATCAGAATTGACACATGACTTTTCTGAGCCATGAGTAATTGTCTGATTTCCAAAGCAATGCATTTTGGGGGGTTTCTCTTTCCTCTATGCCAAGTGACCAGCAATGCTCCAGATAAAGGCTGCTCTGACAGCCTAGACCCAAAGGGAAGATGCCTTCCAGCAAAGATACAGCTCAACTGAGATAGATGTGTAACAGAAATGAGACAGAAACCCAAATCTCTGAGATTTGGTCGCCATATTGTGGTCTATCTGCAACCTGTATTAAGGAAAAATTACCTTGGGAGTGGTGGACGAATCAAATTTACAGAGAAAATTACATAATGAATTAGACCTTGATGTCTGAAGAGAAGATAAAGAAAAACGCTTTTCAGGGCTGAGCTCCTAGTGGTGTGGAAGTATCTGTCTATATGTACCACATTGCATTGCTACAGCATGTGAGAGCCACAAAGTCAAAACCCATTGCCCTTGCCAGGACTGTGACCTTGACCCTGATCCTGTAGGGAATCCACACCAAAGTTTTAAAGATTGAATGTCTAGCTTGGTTATCTCCTAAGGCTGCCAGTAGGTTCACCTGTAATGCCTTTGGCACAAAATGGCATAGACTGAAACAACTCTGTGGGGTATCTGGAAAAGAGGTAGGACAAAGGAGTTAGTCAACACTGAGATGCTGGAATGATTTCGTCTGTGGCCCCCATTAGGCTGAAGGCAAATGCAAGTCAAAAGAAAACATCAAAGGACTTGCTTCCTCAAGGTTCTTCAAAAACCAAACTCACTGCCATCATGTCGATTCCAACTTATAGTGATTCTATAGAACAGGGTATAGTTGCCCATCTCTACAGACCTAGGAAGCCTCACCACACCACCAGATCTTTGGGGGTTCTCTTCCTACTTCCGTTGATTTGTAGACCCCCTGACACCCAAAGCAGGCTACATCATATATACCCACAAGCCAATGGAAGTAGCAAGGGAACCCAAACAGACCTATAGGACACTGACTCAGCTCAAAAGAGAATGATCATGGAGGGAAGCAATGTTAAGTGGCCAATGTTGTCCCATTTCCAGATAAAGAGCCTCAGGGCACATGGTGAGCTTTTAAAACACTCCAGACTTGGCTGTGAATATAGAGCAGCAGAAGCAAATAAAAACAGGGCAGAGTGGGGAGATGGCAGAGTGGCTGACAGGCACAATAAGAAGCTCGGCTGCAGGCCAGGTCTAGGCCTTGGTAAGAGTGCATTCTTTTCTTGTTACTCTATTTTATCTCTTGATTAAGGACTCAAACTAAAATATTCCTCACATTCTGTCTGCTTTTCATCAAGTTCTGCCAACTTTACTTGGCATATAAAACAATGATGATATATGAAAAAAAATCAACCTAAGATCTGTTTTAAAAGTCTAGCTCAGGTTAAAATATCACTCTCTCAATGAGATAGAGACTAGAAATCATCTTGGAAGGCACATTGCAATAATTGTCCACACAGGAGCAAGTCAGGAATTCAAGGTAGTTGCCTGGACTCAACCCAGACTCCTTGATAAAGTTCAATCACCTCCCTGGTGAATGGACAACAGAAAAGTGGGTGAAGAGAGAGGTCTGACAGTGTAAGAAATGACAAAATAATAATTTCTAAATTATCAAGGGTTCATGAGGGAGGGGGAAAATGAGGAGCTGATGCCAGGGGCTTATGTGGAGAGCAAATGTTTTGAGAATGATGAAGATAATGAATGTACAAATGTGCTTTATACAATTGATGTATGTATGGATTGTGATAAGAGTTGTATGACCCTCCCAATAAAAGATTTTTTTTTAAGTTCTGAAGATAAACAAGCAGCCATCTAGCTTGGAAGCAACAAAGCCCACATGGAAGAAGCACACCAGCTTGCATGATCACTTATCAGGCATCAAAGAACAACAACAACAAAAAAAAAAACCATACCATCACTGAAGACAAATGGGTACATAAGCAAATGTGGTGATGAAAGCTGATGGTGCCAGGCTATCAAAAGATAGAGCATCTGGGGTCTTAAAGGCTTGAAGGTAAACAAGCGGCCATCTAGTTCAGAAGTAACAAAGCCCACATGGAAAAAGCACACCAGCCTGTGCGATCACGAGATGTCGAAGGGATCAGGTATCAGGCATCATCAGAACAAAAAATCATATCATTGTGAATGAGGGGGAGTGTGGAGTGGAGACTCAAAGCGCATCTGTAGACAATTGGCCATCCCCTTATGGAAGGGTGGTGGGGAGGAGAGGAGCCAGTCAGGTGTAGTGTAGCAATGATGAAACGCAAATTTCTTTTAGTTCCTAAATGCTTCCTTCCCACCCCACCCCAACTCTCATGATCCCAATTCTACCTTACAATTCTGCCTCGACCAGAGGATATACACTGGTACAGATAGGAACTGGAAACACAGGGAATCCAGGGCAGATGATCCCTTTAGGACCAGTGGTGAGAGTGGAGATACTGGGAGGGGGGAAGGAGGGGAGTGTTGAAAGGGGGAACCGATTACAAGAATCTACATGTGACCTCCTCCCTGGGGGACAGACAACAGAAAAGTTGGTGAAGTGAGACGTCGGACAGGGCAAGATATGACAAAATAATAAATGATCAAGGGTTCATGGGGGAGGGGGAACAGGGAGGGAGGGGAAAATGAAGAGCTGATGCCAGGAGCTTAAGTGAAGAGCAAATGTTTTGAGAATGATGGGGGCAATGAATGTACAGATGTGCTTTACGCACTTGATGTATGTATGGATTGTAATAAGAGTTGTATGAGCCCCTAATAAAATGATTTAAAAAATAAAAAGTTGAATCACAAACTAATGTTTCTCCAATTGGGTGATATGCCCCTTGGGGGTTGCTGAAATGACCCAGGGGGGGCGGCAAAATGAGATACCTATACTTTATCCTGGATTATGGGCTAGAATTCAAAAGTTTTTAATTGCCAGGAGTGGGCACTGAGTAATTTTTTTCCTGAAAAGGGTGTGGTCAATTTTGCCATCCGTCTCTTCACAATCTTTTTCTTTTTAATTCCTAATAAAACTTTATTTATGGTAAATGAAATTTGCATTTCATATGATTTTAGTGTTTTGAAATATTCTGCTTCTTTTGATTTCTTTTCTAAAAGTTTCATTGACACATAATTCACATGTCATAAAGTTCAATAGTTCAATCACGCTCTTAAAGTTTTACAACCATCGCCGCAATCATTGTCAGGACATTTCTTCTTCCTTGTTAGCTCCCTATTTCCTGCCAACCTCTAGTTGCTGTGTTTATATATTTACCTATCCTGGATTTTGTATACAGAAAATCATAGCAAATCAAAATAAACAATCCAACAACAATGGGGAATTCACCAGAAGCTTAGTCCACATGGGGCACCTGAAAATGGGTTTGGAACTTTCACTGCCATTGACAGTAGAACCCCAGATGTTGACGTGAATCCGTCCTACAAGGAGCGTCGAGATGCGATGTAGTCGAGTTCTGTATCAATTTTTACCCTAAGAAATAACTGGAAACGGATTAATCCGCTCTCGACCACCAAGTTTTTATGTTAACCTTGCCATTTTATGGAAAATATGACACAGATATTTCAAAGTAAATAAGTTCAGAGTGAAATAATATAATTGAAATAAGAAACACAACATGAAAAAGGTTTTTAAGAACCACGGTAGGGCCCATCCCTTGAGACTGATGAGGATCTGGATCTGTGGACACGGACATGGAGAGGAGGGATGGAGAGAGAGTCATTGGGGTTTTTTGTTTTTGTTTTTTTTTTTCACATCTTTGTCTTTTTTTACTAGGACCTGGCTGGCTTTCTCTAAAAAAAAACTCTGTCTAATGTGGTCTGCTGTTGGCATTTCCTTAACTGTTTTCTAAAAGGGTTTACTAAATTATTACCAACAATATCAATAACACGGTTAACCAGTTCCTAAGCATGATGATTCTTTTCAAAAAATTCTTTCTTAGGACCCAAGCTTTTTAAAAACAGTACAAAAGGCCACAAAGAAAACCTAAGGAAATTATAGCAAAGCATTTGGAACACAGCCACAAAAGGTTTAAAAAATGCATACTAACAACCAACTAACGCCAAGTGACCTCAACATGAACTGCCTTTGTTGACAAAAATCGCGTGTGTCAGGTTGGATTACGATGTTTTGTTCGAGCTCTGATGCAAAATTTTCTAGATATTTCACATCAAAACCCAATTATGTCGAGTACTGATGCGGTTGAGTATTACTGTTCTACTGTATAGCTTTCTGTAAACCAGGAGTTCAGAATTTAACCTCTGCTATCATTCCCGTTTCTGGATTTTGATTTTATTATTTACAATCTTTGGATTACATAGGCTGGTGTGCTTCTTCCATGTGGATTTAGCTGATGCCTCACTTAGATGGCTGCTGGTTATAAGACAAGCCTTTAACCAACGCCATACTCCATTCTTTCTGATAAGGCGGCACCATCTGCTTCCTTCACCACAGTTTGCTATAGCACCTATAACTTTAGTGACCACTTCACAAGGACAAGTTTTCAGCAAGGGCCATGTCATCAAACTAATTGTTCTTAGATTAAGGTCATGACTAAGTATGAGCTCAAAAGACATTCTATGTTTTATATATGTCCCTGGTTCACTTTAGAGACACCTTTGCTATTTTATTGGAAAACATTATATATTATCCACATGAGGCATATGGCAGTTCTATTGATATTACCTTTAATTTAACCAGTGGTATGGATTTTACAACACTGTCGAAAAAAGAAAGTATACAGGTATAGGACAGTTTATACCCAAGCACCTAGATTGTTTTATTTGTACACATTACGAACTGAAGGGACCGGATACCATTTACACAGCTACGAGGGTTAGAGATAGGACAAAGCGTTCAATAATGCTGAGTCACAAAGGCAGAACTAAATCTGCTGGGCTACAATATGTCAAATAAAGGCAAAGAGTATGAAAATAGAAAATATATGGGAGTCTTTGAGTTGCCATTTATCGGTCACCTTCAACAAGCATTTTGAACCAAAGTCCAATGACTTCCACGTCCATAACTTTGAGAAAATAGTCATCTGATGTCCTCACACTAAAACACTTCAGACTTGAACCGAATGGAGTATATCAATTCCTTTAATCTACTACAGGTGTGGTAAAGATAAAGTCTGGTTCACTTGGTGGGAGTTCCAAATTGGATCCTTCTGGTGTGGCCTATGATTCTCTATGATGGATGTAGTGTATCTCTGTAGGGAAGAGTCTAAATTCCTAGTTGTATATAGGACATGGCCTGGGTCCCCAAGGACTAAATAAAAATGAGGTGAAAAGTGCTCAATTAGGAACATGGTACTGGGCTTATTCTCCCATTGGGGTGGGGGTCTATAGACTTAATGTTGAATGTTTTCCCCAATGGCAAGCTGCCCCACACTTTCTCCTAGACAGACATCCACCTCTTCACTTGGATTTCCAGTAAGGTTCACTGACCACTCTTCTAAGAGTGTCTGTTAATTTGAGGGGACAACCATAGAATAATGTCATGTGGCAGGAACTGATTGGTCTTCTCCCTCACCATGGGAAATAATCCAAGTTGAGGTTTCTTCACATTCTTTTATTTATTTAAAACATAATGTTTTATTGCGTCTTCAGTAACAGTTTTCATAGCTGTTTAAGTTCTCATTCAACAACGTCTACTTATTTTTCAGTGGTTTGGTTATGTTCTGTATAATGTGTGAGCATTTGGTTTCCATATTGGTTTTTCATCTTCCGTTGATCCAGTTTCCCTGCCCCCTTAAACTCTCATCTTTTCTTCAAAGTAATTGGTAAATGTTGGGTCTCATGTAGGTGGTTTTAAAGGGTACAGTACTCGTGGGTGTTATTACCTTTTGAAGCAATTAGTTATTTAGCTAAAAGGTAGCCTCGGGGTGATTAAAGGTTCCAGATTTGAAGAGTAGCTCAGGGCAATACTCTTGCGAAGTCATTCAGGCTAAGCTAGTCTGTTTTTGTTTTTAAATTAGAGGTTATGTTCCATGTTTTTCTCCCATTCTATGAAGATCTGCTTGTTATGGCCTCCATTAAATGGTCAGTAATGAGAGCCAGGTACCATCTAATTCTGGTCTCAGGGAATGAGGTGAGGGTTTGTATATACTATGTGTCCTGTAGATTAGTCTCTTCTTGGAGCCTTTGGCTTTCTTCTTTTATTTTGGTTCTGAATAAGTAGAGACCAATAGTGGTATATTAGATGGTTCATACTTTTAAATATATCCACTGGCACGTCCAAAACAACTGAGTCCTCTCCAATGAGTTCTCATTACCAACACTGAAGAGAAAGAGTTTACAGAATTCACAAGGAAATTTTGGAGGTTTTTCCTGGGACGAGTAGCTATTCTGAAGCTGTAGTGTTTATTCTTTGTTCAAGACATGACAACTCTGTGACCGAATGCTAAGCAGCCTTTTCTGGCAGAAACAACTGAAAGCTGTCTCTCCTCAGTTGTACTTCTCTCTCCTTCACCTTATAATTACATCATTTTCTCTATAATTGAATATAAAATCACATTTGCAGTGACAGGAAATATGGATGTGAAAGTCTTGTCCAGAAAGATATGCGACAACAATTTTTGTGCCTTTTTATAATTTTTCATGGCCTCTAGCTCCACACTTGTAGATAGATTATATAGATAGATAGATAGATGACAGATAGATCAATAAAGATAGGTGTCTATGTCTACATATGTGTGTGCAAAAGAGATAAATAAACACAAAGGCTAAGTATATATTTAGGTATTCAAGAAACATATTTGTTAACCTATCTAGCAAATTTAAAGGGAAAAATGCTTAGCTTGAAAAGAAATTAAATCACCTTTAATTGATTATGAAATTTCAAATAAAATTTAGGGAGGGAGTGAGATTTTTATCTTTGTCAAAAAGGAAAATGGGTTGGAAATTTTTAAAAGTTTGAGAACTACCGTCCCTTTTCAAGCACCAATATTTGTATTCTTGATAATAAGACAAGAAGAAAAACGTCCTTCGTGTCCTTTAACTTGGTTCAAATTTTGTCCCCTGAGGTACCTGTCAATGGATTCAAAAGGCATTTACCCTGATAAGAACATGCCACCTGCCACTTTTCAATCAGCAGCACTTCCTCCAGAACCAATCAAATGTGCACATCTCCCCAAGGGATTTTCCATTTCTTTGACTCAGCATGTAAGCAGGCAGACTGGTGCTGGCGTCTCCTTCATTTTAGAAGCTTCTTATAACAGCCATTGCTGAGGCATTGTAGACAGTTTAATTACTCACGCTCAGTCTTATACAGCTGCTCTGAGCACATTTCCCTCTTTTACTCATAAAAACAAACACAGAATGATTGTCTGAGTGAGTGCCTGTTTTGCCTTCTGTCTCTGTTACCCTATTCGGTGACAGTTGTCTCCCTTCATATGTGCATCGAGATGTCGCCTTTGAGTAAATGCAGTTGTAATTCTTCTTGGAGAAATCTGCCTGGGAGGGAACCACTTTCCTTTCACATAGTCTTTCCAGGGTGGCCTTCCAATGTAAGGTCGAGAAAATCTTTCAGGGTCCAGAGGAAGCTTCAAATTTCTACTGGGCTTTAAATATGGACAAGCAAACACAACAAAGGGCGATTGCTGATGGCTAAGGATGAATGAATGCAGTGACATGTGGTATTTTAAACGATTTTTCAAAAGTTGGTTTCAGTGGCGGCATTTGCTCTGACACTCTGCTTTTCATTCTTAATAGGGACGGCTTTGTGCGAGACATAGAAACTGTGTTGGGGAGGGGGCTCACATACATCCTCCATAAGTCTGACCAGCAATGGAGCCCTCTGAAGATGACCCCAAGTTTCCACTGAGCTCCCCAGGTGGTGAGAAGCCGAGAATAACACAGGACTCACAAAAAAATGGAGGCAGTTGTGAGGATACACGGACACTGAATAACTGAAAGCCGGGGGGTCCTCTGGGGATGAACTGTTCTCTAGTCTCTCACAGGGCCACATGAGCTCTTGCCTTTGGCTTCTCTGTAGCTCTCTGTTGTCTCAAAATTTGGTCTGCCATGAGTTCTCTTGGCCACTAATTCTAAATCATTAGGATCTCTCTCTCTCTCTCTCTCTCTCTCTCTCTCTATATATATATATATATATATATATATATATATATATATATATATACTCTATATATATATATATACTCTATATATATATATACTCTATATATATATGTATACTATATATATATATATATATATATATCATACAAACATATAGTCAGTTAGTTTCTAATAGATATATATACAAACATATAGTCAGTTCGTTTCTGATAGTATCAGTTCCTGATACTAACTGCCTCATTTTCCCAGTTCAGATTTCTAAGAGAGGAAATATGATTGACCAACGAATGATTTTTTTCAGGCCAAGCTTTGTATGGTTTAAGTGCTTATTCTATGGTGCCATCATCTATAATCCAGAAGGGGAAGCCTCCTGGCCTGTGCAAGGCTATCCCTTTTAAGGGACAATAAGTAATTTCTCCTAAAAAGAACTTGAAGCGAGGAAGAGGAAGATTTACGTGTAGAGTTCACCAGGTTATTATCTTTGTTCCTGCTTTACAGGACCGGTATAAAAAGGCCTAGCTACCAATCATCTAACATTAGGCATGTATAGGAGAGAGGTAGGTAGGGGGAAAGACTATGAGTTAAGGTCAACTAATAACATGAATGACTCCATTTCCTCACTCTACTATGTAACCATGCCTGTTGCCCGTATGTCTTTATACTTCTTTCACTGATGACACGTAAGTATTTCGCCATTATGCAGACTAAAATAAATCACTTGCAAATATTTCGTGAATTACTTATCGTATAAAAAGACAAAACCAGGCAACTACATAGACACCAAAGACTAATGGTTACCAGTGGTGGGAGGGAGGAGGAAAGGGGATGTTACCGCTTATGGAAAACTGACTTTAGGTTTACGAGGATGGAAAAATCAACACTGCTTAAAGGTGAAACTGCACAAGCAATCCATGTAATCATTGTCAGGATGTTATATGCCTGTGAAGAGTTGTGTGGCAGAAATAGTTTTACAACAAAAAAGTAGCTGCCACGCTGCTCATAAAAACAAAGCACCTCATGGAATTTGGTTCCTTGGTTTAGAAGTTCAGGGTCATGGTTTAATGGGATATGCCAGTTAAACATGTCTAGTGCTTCTGTTATATCTCCTGGTTCACTGCATAGTGGATGGGGACTTTGAAGCTTGCAAGGTATACTTGGTCTGTTTGCCTGGAGCAATAGAAGAAGGAGGAGTTTCAGGAGTAGGAGGAAGAAATGAAATGTGTGGCTGATTGCCTCCATGAACAACTGCTTCCTGTGAGACCAGAGAACTGAATGGTGCCAGTGAAGAGATTGATCATATCCTACGGAAGAATCCTGAGAAAAAGGTAACATGCATAAATGAAATTCAAACTATCATGGAATCTAGAATTTCTGGAACTACAGATTCCACATAAACCCCTGAAATGATAGTCCTGAGAGGCATATGTTGTTGTTATTGTTAGGTGTCATAGAGTGGGTTCTGACTAATAATGAACCTTTGTACAACAGAACAAAACATCAATTGGTTCTCTGTCATCCTCCTAAGTGTTCCATTTGCGCCCATTATTGGAGTCACTGTGTCAATCCAGCATGTGAGGGTCTTCCTCTTCTTGGCTGCCCCTCTCCTTTACCAAGCGTGCTGTCCTTTTCCAGGGACTGGCCTCTCCTGATAATAAGTTCAGCATACATGACACCAAGTTTCACCATCCTTGCCTCTAAGGAGCATGCTGCCTCTACTTTTTCCAAGATAGATTTGTTTGTGCTTTTGGCAGATCATGGCGCTCTCAATATTTTTTTCGCAAGCACCATCATTCAAGATTCTTTTTAAGTCTTCCTTATTCAATGCCCAGCTTTCATAGGCATAGGAGGCAATTGAAAATATCATGACTTGGGTTAGGCACACCTTAATTCTCAAAGTAGCATTCTTGCTGTTCACTACAATAAAGAGGTCTTGTTCAGCAGACCGACCCAGTGCAGTGAGTGATCCCTTAACTCCTGCTTCCACAAGCATTGACTGTGGATCCAAATAAGACAAAATCCTCGACTATTTACATCTTTCCTCCATTTATCATGGATCTTCATTACATTGAGTTGTAATCCATACTGAAGGCTGCAGTCCTTGATTGTCAGTAGCAAGTGCTTCAAATTCTCCTCATTTTCAGCAAGCAAGGCTGTGTCATTTGCATATCACAGGATGTTAATAATAAGCCTCCTCCAATCCAGATGCCACATTCTTCTTCATGTAATCCAGCTTCTCTGATTATTTGCCTTGCATACAGATTGAATAAATATGGTGAGAGACTCAACCATGACGCACACCTTTCCTGATTTTAAGCCATGCAGTATTCCCATTTTCTGTTCACACAGCTACCTCTTGACCCATGTACAGGTTCCTCAAGAGCTCAATGGTGTATTCTAGAATTTCCATCCTTCTCAAGGCTTTTCATAATTTTTATGGTTCACACAGTCTAATACTGTTGACTAAGCAATGAAACACAAGTAAACATTTTCTGGTATTCTCTGCTTTCGGCCAAGGTCCATCTGACATCAGCAATGACATTCCTGATTGCATTCCTTTCTGAGTCTGGCCTGGATGATCCTTGGCCAAATTTTACCTGCATGTTATATTAATGGGATTCTTCTATAATTTGTGCATTCTGTTGGGTCACCTTTCTTTAGAATGGTTCCAAATACAGATCTCTTCCTGTTAATTGTCTAAGAAGCTCTCTTCCAAATTTCTTGGCATAGAGAAGGGAAAGATTCCAGTGCTTCATCAACTTGTTGAAACATTTCAGTTGGTGTTTCATCAACCCCTGGAGCCTCGCTTTTGGTTGATGCTTTTCGGTGCAGCTTGAATTTCAGTCCAACTGCTATCTCTTGGAATAGTTAAATAACAACTTACCATATATACTCAAAAATAAGCCGATCCGAGTATAAGCCAAGGTACCTAATTATTACCTGGGAAACCAGAAAAACTGATTGTCTTGAGTATAAGCCTAGGGTGGAAAATGCAGAAGCTATTGGTGAGTTTCAATAATCAAAACAAATGAAATTAAAATTACTAAAAATAAAGACATCAGTGGGGTAATATATTTAAATATTCATTTTAACAAAAACATAAATAAAAGGACAAGTCATTTAACATTAGTAAACCAGCACAGTAAGTGGAAAATAGGTTCAATAAAAACAATAAGGTATCAACAATGATACCTTAAGAGTACTATTCACTGAGCTCAATCAGCAACCAAGCAAAAATGTAAAGAGTTAAAATCCTTCAAAACTGGATTCCTCATCATCATCCATATCCCAATGCAGAGCTTCAGCTGGTGTGAGGTCATCACAGATGCTGTCCTCACTGAGATCGCCATCATCACCATCACTGCTGTCATTTTCATACAAAGCGCAGTCTTCACTGCCATCCATAGCATTACTAATACTACATTTCTGGAAGGCACGCCGCACCGTGTCTTCTGGAAAGTCTTCCCATGCATCTCGAACTCACTTTGCTATTAACTCTATGTCAGGCTTCATGAGATTTCCTCCTTTTGTTAGTCGAGCTTGACCAGATGACATCCCTTCATGCCACTGACCCCTGTATAAGCCGAACCCCAGTTTTTTCAGCACATTTTCTGTGCTGAAAAACTCGGCTTATACACAAGTATATACGGTATATTTTAATAGTGCTTTTGTATTCTTTCCATCTTCCTTTGAAGCTTCCTTCGTCATTCGATATTTTGGCCATATAATCTTTAAATAGTGCAAATGGACCATTGAGGTTTTTCTTGAATTCTTTCACTTTAAGATATGCTGAGCATATTTCCCCCTTTGGTTTTCTAACTCTAGGTCTTTGCACATTTCATTTTAATATTTTACTTTGTCTTCTTGAGCTGCCCTTTGGAATTTTCTGTACAGACCCGTGACTTCATCATTTCTTCCAATTCCCTTAACAATTCTACAATAAAGAGTACATTCAGAGTCTCTTCTGCTATCCGCTTTGATGTTTTCTTTCTTTCTGGTCTTTTAAATGACCTATTGCTTTCTTCATGAATGATGTTCTTGATGTCCTCCCACAGCTCATCAGGTCTGTTATTAATGTTCAATGCATCAAATCTGTTCTTCAGATATTCTTGAAATTCAAGTGGGATATTCTCAAAGTTGCATTTTGGCTCTCATGGACTTGTTTCTAATTCTCTTCAGCTTCAACCTGACCTTGCATATGAGGAACTGATGGTCTGTTCTACAGTTAGCCTCTGACCTGGTTTTAGCTATGGATATTGAACTTCTCCATGGTCTCTTTCCACAGATGCAGTCAGTTTGATTTCTGTGTATTCCATCTAGAGATGTCCATGTATATAGTTTCCTTTTGTGTTATTGAAGCAAGGCATTGGCTATGTACTAGTTGCTGGTATTGCAAAATTGTACCATGTAATCTCCAGCTTCATTTCTATCACCAAGGTCATATTTTCCAACTACTGTTCCTTCCTCTGCTTCCAACTTTTGCATTCTAATCACCAATAATTATCCATGCATCTTGATTGTATGTTTTATCAATTCCAAACTGAAGATGTTAGTAGAATTCTTTGATTTCTGCATAAATCTGAATAATGGTTGCATTGACAGGATTTCGTAAAATTCCAATAGATATTATCCCCTCACAGATAGCATTGTACTTCATGATAAATCTTAAGATGTCCGTTTTGACCAAGAACGCAATGCCGATCCCCTTGAATTTGTCGTTTCTGGCGTTGTAAATCACTACTTCATTTCAGCTCACTAATAAATACCTAGGACATCAATCTTTATCCACTTTCAATTTTCTTAGATTCATACTTTGTACAGTCAAAGTTTCAAATACGAACAGCTGTTTCTTCTTATGTTGAGTCGTGTCCCATCAACCAACGAAGGTTTTACTCCTGAAGGCTTTACTCCATTCACGACCTGATGGAGGAGGATTCTACTGGGAGAAAGCAGTCACCTTTTGTGTGCCTTCTTCACCTTGGGCGGGGGGGGGGGGGGGGGCGGAGCCTCATCCTCCAGCACTGTCTCTGACAATGGTTTGCTGCTACTCCTGAGGTTTTCAGTGTGTGACAATGTTTCGATGCTATCCAGAAGATCCTCAGTGGCTGATTCCTCTGTGAATCTTTCTTTGTAGTTTGTTCCAAGTCTGGAAATTCTGCTGAAACTTGTTCACTTTGGGCACCCTGCTGGTCTTTGAAAATCCCAGTGACATAGCTTCTAGCATCATGGCCACACACAAGTCACCACAGTATGACAAACTGGAATGCCATTGGTGGTTGCCCTGAGATGCTCCACTTTGAACAGTAAACTAAAAATATCCCCTGAGGTCTCTATAAAACCTACATTAACTAATAAACTTCATTTAAAATGTCTTCCCTGAGAATTGTGCTCTTTTTTCTTAAAAGATCATTTGATTGGGGACTCTTACAACTCTTATAACAATCCACATATCAATTGTATCAAGCACATTTGTACATATGCTGCCATCATGATTTTCTAAAAATGTATCTTCGATTGAGCCCTTAGTATCAGTTCTTCTCTTTTCCCTCCCTGCCCCCACCCTTGTGACCCCTTGATTATAAATGATTATTATTTTCATATCTTACACTGACCTCTGTCTCCTTTCCCCCACGGTTTCTGTTGTTCGTCCCCCGGAGGCGGGGAGCAGGGCTATGTGTCCATCATTGTGATCAGTTACCTCTTCTTCCCCTCCTAGTGCTCTTTTACAAACTATCTCCATGAGATCAAATTGACAACAGCAACTCAAAAGATTCGATAGGAAACTTAAGAGACAGGAAGTGCATATTAATGGAGAATAATACAAAAACTCCAAGAGAGTGCACAACTCTAAGAGTGTGATCATTGCCACTGAGCTCTACATGGCCAAGCTGTCGGATTTGTGTTGGGCTGCTAACTGCAATGTCAAAAATTCAAATTTACAGTCTGCTCCTTGGGAGAAAAACCAAACTCTCTGCGCCTGTAAAGACTGACAGTCTCAGAAACCCAAAGAAGTAGTTCTACTCTATTCTACAGGGTCACCATGAGTCAGTTTGTTATATCGAACAAGCTGGGAGCAAAAATACACATGAGACAATTAGGTAAATGGGATTAGTCAATGTTAAGAAAAGTTCACTAATTTTTTTAGGTGGTCATATGAAAATAAATAATTGCCTCAGTTAGTGATGTATGTAAAAAATATTTACAAGGTAAATTGCCTGATGTCTAAAAGGTGTATAAAGGTTCATTATAATATATTTTTTGGTCTGTAGTATTGCTGAACTTATAAACAGGAGCCCTGGTGGCATCATTGGTTACACTTTGGGCTGCTAATCGAAAGGTCAGCAGTTCAAAGCCACTCGCCTCTCCACAGGAAAAAGACGAGGCTTTCTACTCTCCCATAAAAAGTTATACTCTTGGAAACTCACAGGGGTAGTTCTACTCTATCCTAGAGGGTTGCTATGAGTTTGAAATGACTCAGTGGCAGTGAATTATATTGTTGAAATATTTCGTAATTAAAAGTTTTATATACCGTGTTATATCATATCATGGTGAATCATATTAAAATGTTACGCTTTTTAAATGATTGGGGTAGGTATACAGTTATTTATAACATTATTTTCTATTCTTTTCTACATGTTTGAAATATTGTTTAACTTTAAGAAGGTGGGGGAGATTTATTAGAAAGAAAGCTCTGCTCTTTCTCGTGGATACTTACAATTCCTCACAAGGATTTCTGCGAAACTTATCTTTAAAGCTCATCAGAAACCTACGAGTAGGCAAACTAAAGTTGGCTTTTGTATTTGAAAAATCTAATGACCTCAAAAGTAATTTACATGTCACATGCACAAGTTTCAGGAGCTTCCGACACTTGTTTCTCCTTTGTATTTCCAAAGAGCTATCATGCCCTTTTAATACAATGCCTTTTTTATCCTCCACAGAATGTCTACTATGTAACACCTCTGCGACACATCCTGCAGTGCTGTGGAGTCAGGCAAGCAAGGGACGCTTCCCTTGGAGGAAAATACTTGTTCATAAGAAGTAGTTTACTTACTTTGGGGAGCCAAAACACACTATTTCCCTCCCAGAATAAAACTGTCTTATTATGTCAAGAGGAAGTGGGGGCAGGGGACAGAAGAGAGGAGTTGGGGAGAAATAATTTGCCCAGGTGATAAAACAAGAAGCACAGGGTAATATAAAAATGACGAGGCCTGAAGCAAAACCCACCACACATTAGCTGCATAGCCCTTTAACCTCATCTTAACTGTAGAGGGAGCCCTGGTTATGCATTGGGCTCCTAATGGCCAAGTCAAAGGTTTGAAACCACCTGCTGCTTGGTGGATGAAAGAGGAGGCTTTATCCCCTTCATCCGGATTTACAGCCTTAGAAGCCCTTAGGGGCAGTTCCACTCTTTCCTACAGGGTCGCTATGAGTTGGAATTGACTCCACGACAGTGAGTGTTGAGGTTTTTCACTGCAGGTGAGTTCTAATTGTGCTAGGTGGCTGGGTGATGCAAATGGGTTACTCTCCACTACCAAGTGTACTCAGCATCATCACAGAAGAAAGGCCTGGCAATCTGCTTCCATAACAAACATATTCAAGGAAGCCTTACAGAGCTCAGTTCTACTCTGTAACCCATGCAGCTACCATGAGTCAGAATTAATTCAGGGGCAAGGGGTTTATGTTAATGATATTCAAAACTGGCTACCTCTAAGAATTCTGGAGAGCTGTTAAAAAGTTCCAATGCCATATAGTTACTCTCTTAAAGTCCTCCTTGCTTCACAGTGACACATACTAATCTGATAGGTATGATTTTGACTTTGTGAATGAATGCTCCTTTTCCTCTATCACCAAACCCCATTGGTAGTGTAAATAGTGCCCAATCACTTAAGAGTTTAATATGCAAAAAAAAGCACTTCATGTACTGAAGTTCAGAGCTGGTTTGTACTTATATAATTTCATTTTCAACAGTGTATTATATTCTATAGCAATGGATAAATTAATAACACTATCAATTGCATGTCCCAGGGTGGATGATTGACAATGGTCTCTAGCATATAACAATACCGAGGCCTCCAAACTGAACCAGAGACATATGTAAACCACAGATATGTGAATGGATTTTGACCTCACACTTAATTCTAGCCCCAATCTAAGAACAATTAGTTCTTATGACAGGACCCTGCATGCTGCTCACCCTCACGAAGAGATCACTGAACATATGGGTGCAACAGCAAAGTGTGGTGGAGAAAGAAGATGGTACTCAGCTATCAAAAACAATAAAGTTTGAGGTCTTGTCTTTAAATGAGCAGGCATCCAAGTGGGGCACAAACAAAGTCCATACGGAGGAAGCGCACCAGCCTGTGTGATCCATGGATTATAAATCATAAAATCAAAATCCAAAGGAAGGAGTAATATCACTGTTTAAGTTATAAGCCCCTGCATTGCAGAAGGTGATAGATGACAGTGGAAACCCAAATCCATTGCAGGGTCCCTACGTGGATTCGGAGATTAAGGTGAATACTCTGACCATAGTCCAGATGTCATTAGGTTTAAATAATTTGATCTTCCTTTTGAGACAGTTTAAAGTTATTTCATACACAAAAAATAAAAAGTGAAGGGCAAATACACATGGATTGAGCCTTCGGTGAATCTCTTCTAGCCATGGACCAGAGATGTCAATGACCTTGCTAGCAGGCAGAGAGCTGTGGAAAGTGGATTGCTACAGAACCTGGTAGATTAAAATCTAACACCTTAACATTTGATCTCCCATTTTACTGATTACAAATATATTCCCTGCTTTACATTTAAATATATTCCCTGCTTTAAACTGATTTAAAATATAGTCCCTGCTTTCTTTTAAAGAAGGGTTTTGCTTTGGTTTGTTTTCTTCTGTTGGAGATTCTTTTGTTAATTGCTGTTTTTTTGTTTTTATTTAGTTTGTTTGGGGGTTGTGTTATTGTTTTTTGGAATGTTTTCCAGTATATGAAATCCAGGATGGGTGGATCTATAGAGATAGTAACTGGATTAATGCTTTATTGGGGGTGTGGGGGTAGTAGTGAAAGGAAACGGGGAGCTGGTAGTGGGTGCAGGGAGGCCGAAAACATTCTAGAACTAATTGTGGTGATGATATGACCTACCTATTGAAGTTCATGATATATGAATTATATGTCAATAAAACTATTTTGTAAAAAGGTCCTATCAGAAAAAAGTAAAATAAAAATAGAGATTAAAAACTTTATTTCTCAACACAAGCTCTATTAATGCCAAGACAATTTTATAAGCAATGATACCAGCCATATACAGTCCATCCCTAAAGAACCAAGAAGCCTCAGAAGTTAACCATGTCAATGCCATTGGTTACAGGACTAGCCAAAGAAAAAGTAGGTTTCCCTTAATGATTTTTTTCACTATGTACCTTTTTTAAAAAATCATTTTATTGAGAGCTCATACAACTCTTATCACAATCCATATATTCATCCATTGTGTCAAGCACATTTGTACATTTGTTGCCATCATCATTCTCAAAATATTTGCTTTCTACTTGAGCCCTTGGTATCAGCTCCTGATTTTTTCCTACTCCCTCCCCACTACCCACTTCCTCATGAACCCTGGATAATTTATAATGTATTATTTTGTCATATCTTACACTGCCCAACCTCTCCCTTCACCCACTTTTGTATTGTCCATCCCCCAGGGAAGAGGTTATATGTAGATCCTTGTCATCAGTTCCCCCTTTCTACCCTATCTTCCCTCCACACTCCCAGTATTGCCACTCTCAGCACTTGTCCTGAAGGGATCATCTGTCCTGGATTCCCTATGTTTCCAGTTCCTATCTGTACCAGTGTACATCCTCTGGTCTAGCCAGATTTGTAAGGTAGAATTGGGATAATGATAGTGGAGGGGGTGGGTGGAAAGGAAGTATTTAGGAACTAGAGAAAAAAAAGTATGTTTCATCATTGCTATCCTGAACCCTGACTGGCTCATCTCCTCCCCGTGGCCCTTCAGTAAGGGGGTGTCCAGTTACCTAAAGATGGGCTTTGGGTCTCCATTCTGCGCTCACCCTCATTTACAATAATATGATTTTTTTTGTTCTTTGATGCCTGATACCAGATCCCTTCGACACCTCGTAGTCACACAGGCTGGTGTGCTTCTTCATTTGGGCTTTGTTGCTTCTGAGCTAGATGGCCATTGTTTATCTTCAAGCTTTTAAGACCCCAGATGCTATCTCTTTTGATAGCCAGTGCCCAGCTATCTTTTCTTTAAAATCATCTTATTGGAAGTGAATGCAGTTATCATACTCCACGGTTCAATCATATCAAGAAGTATTATACAATTGCTACCACAATCAGTTTCAAAACATTCTCTTCCTTCTTGAACTTCTTGATATCAGGTTTCCTTTACCCCCACCCCCACCCCACTGTACTCGCTGGGAACACTTAATCTACTTGTTATCTCTATAGGTTCATCAATTCTGGGTTTCTTATTTCCCCTCAAAACCATTTTATATTGGGAGCTAGTACAGATATCATATTGTTCCATAGTTCAATCCAGCAGTGTTGTACAATTGCTACCACTATCGGTTTCAAAATATTCTCTTTCTTCTTGAACTACTTGACATCAGCTCCCTTTTAGCCCCCACTGCCCCCATGGTACCCTCCTCACCCCCATCTGCCAGAAACCCTTATTCTACTTGCTGTCTCTATAGGTATATCAATTCTGGTTTTCATATACTCAAAAATAAAAAACATACACAAAAACTCAAAAGGGTCACCCCCAAGACAAAATACATCTGAGATAAACCCTAATATGAACAATAACCACAGCAACAACAATGAGAAAAACGTTGAAAACCAGATAAGGCCCAAAGTGCATCAGATGGGAGAACCAACAGAAAAGGTTTAAACTGTTCCAGTCAGGTTTATCATTGTGATATCCTATAGTCATCTCTTCAATGCACTCTGTTTAGTAACCAGTTTCATCCCATCCCTCTGTTATGGAGAGAGGGAAATCACCAGAGGTTTATTTCCTATGTGGATCTTACAAATGTATCCTGGGCTACCCCTGTCGTCCATAGTCCTCTCCACACCAGAATCTCACAATTTCGGTTCTGATACTCTTTCCTCCTTTGGATTCAGATTACATGATTTACAATCCTTGGGTCACTAATGTTGGTGTGCTTCTTCCATGTGGACTTAGTTGACATCTCACTTAGATGCCTGCTTGTTTGGAAACAAGCCTTTAAAGTCCCCAGACATTATTTTATCTGATAGCCAGGCACCATCTAATTTCTTCACCACACTTAGATAGTAACTGCCTTGAGCATCCAAAAAAAGCTGTTGCCACGACCTTGCTGTTGACCAGTCTGTTTTTGCTTTGAGGAGACCACTTCCACCTCTCGGTAGCCCTTGATTTGATTGGGATTTGCATCCAAGATCATACTGGCAAAACCATGTTTCATCTCTTGTTACAATTCTTTGACCAAATGCCTCAGGATCTTGAGCCCACTTGTTAAAAATGTTAGTTATAACTCTGCTCTTATCTGTAGATCAGCAGAGGACAACATCGAACAGAAAGTTTTCCTCAGATGTAATTTTGCCCTCAGCATTGCGCAAGCTGAACCAATAGATATGTCTATGGTTTCTGCTGGCAATCACTGACCTTCATTTAGTTCAGGAGTAAGATGGGTGTCTCACAAATGGATGTGAATGGCCTGCCTCAGTGGGGTTCATCTTCAACACATTCTCATCCCTTCCTACAATGAGTTATCCATTTTTAAACTTCGAACTTCTTTGGGGCATTCACCCCATAAACTTTTCCAAAACATCAGTGATTTCACCATTCTTCCACACAAGCTTCACCATAAATTTGGTGTTTCTTCTTGCTTCAATTGGAGTAGAATTGGTGTTGCCCTAACAGCGGCTCTTTTCAAACGGATGCCTTATCCTTCCTAGTGATTCAAACTCTGCTAAGATGAGTTATAACAAGTTCCAAAAAAATCTCACTGACATTGGCTATTCCAACGCAGAGACCCGATGGGACAGAGTCCAACTGCCCCTGTGGGTTTCTGGGACTGTCACTCTGTAACAAGTTCACTACAGTTAATTTTGATGGAAAACGTTCTTGAAATCCACAGTTTATAATATCCCTTCTAGCTGCAGGAAACTGCTGACAGCTATAGTTGTTGTCCCCCGGCATACTTCTCTCATCCCATCCTCCAGGAACAATCGCCTTCTCTTGGAGGACATGCTCTGCGTGGTACAGAGGGGTTGATGCTAGACTGTTTTAATTAGGGGTCTTTATTTTATCTCTAGGTTCTAATCTCCACTGAAACGGCTACACAGAACGCACAGGCAAAATTCGTGATTAAGGGAGTTAACAAGTGGTAATGCTAGTGAGAAATGCTCAGGATAGTTGCTTAACAGGACAGGTTACAAAGTTCTTTCAGGTCTGCTAATAAGTGGCCAAAGGGGCATATAATTCCACTCTAAACTGCAACCCAAAGGCAAGTCAAGCCCCCCGAATTAAGTATCTGGAACCATCCCCCTCTGCAAACTAGTTTCCTACATCCACTCTGCAAATTAGTCTCCTACACTCAACTTTGAGTGCTCTGTGGGTTGGGGACTCCACCACTCTGTCCCATCCTCTGGCTACTGGTTCTGCTGTGGCTCCTCTGATGTCATAACTGTCTTCCGGATCCAGGAGGATCGCCGTGCAGGGCTCTCAGGCCCAGAGGACACACTCCACTGCTAGCTCTTGCTGGTGATGAGATCCTTCCTCCTGCTTCTCAGAAGGTGCATTTTATACACCGCAGGCTGCCGTTCCAGAACTCCTATTCCCAATTAATCCAGGTGAATTCTATCTTCCCCCAACTTCTTTTTTCCTCATAGTCTAAAAATTAATGCAGTTTTATTGGCACAGTAGTTCAAATAATTTCATAGTATCGATAGTTTGAATTATTTTATACAAGAGAAAAAAAACATGAAGGAAAGTCATATCCTAGCACAGTAACATACACTAGATGAAAATTGCCCACATCTGCCAAGTTCTGGCTCAGAACAATAGAGAATGTTTTACTTGTTCCCTCCCCCCTCTATTACTCTGAAAGGTTACTTCATAAAGTAACTTGGGGGGGAAAGGGGGATAAAGATTTCTTGCCCAAAGTTGAGTATGAAGACTGTGGTTTCCTGGATCACACAGGTGTAACAAGTACTTGAAGCAATCATGGTCTAAGGTCACAAGTCTCCCACACAGCTCTACCAGGGCACCAGCGGCTACCAGGGCTCTACCATTCCCGTTTCTTATCTTAGAGACAAGGCAACAGTGGGTCTTGAGAAACCAAACCAAATTCACAGTCACTGAGTTGATTCCAACTCTTACGGACCTTATAGGACCCAAAAGAACTGTCTCTGGGTTTCTGAGACTGTAACTCTTCATGGGAATAGGAAGCCTCATCTTGTTCCTGCGGAGCAGCTAGAGATTTTGAACTGCTGACCTTGTGGTTAGCAGCCCAATGTGTAACCCACTCTGCCACCACGGTCTTGAAGGTGACCAGAATTCCTTGACTGCCTGCTTAACCATCCAGGGCTCACCAAGAAGACTCTTGGGAAACTACTTAAAGGCACGGAGAAGTGGAAACGTGGCTGCCGGCTGCAGCAAAGGTGGCTGGGTATCATCTGGTGTGGTCACATAGGCCTGAGGGAGAGAATCCTGACACAGCAGGCTGAGCAGGGGCAACAGGCTTTGACTCAGGCCACCCAGGCAGTTTTTGATTGGCTCCAGCTAGGAAGGGGAAGAAAAAAACAAAATGACAAACCAGGAGATTTGTCAAAAGAGCTAAAATGAAGCAAGGGAGCAGGCTGGTTTTGAGACTTGGCATCTGGCCATCCTCCTCCTCCTCCTTGGCCAGGGGACTCAGGCTGGTTTATTTGCGCTAACTTTTACAACAAACCTTCATTTTTAGTAAGCACCAGGCCTTTGTGTTTCCCTTCTACAATATCCTGACCGTTCCCTTCGGCTGACAGTGGATAGGCCGTGTAAAACAACAGGTGGCTGACCATCTCTTCCCAGCATTTGTGCAGGGGCCCGTGGAGGGGCATGTCCATCAGAGGGGATGCCCCACCCCCCAACTTCTTATGAATGCCCCAAAACCATGCAGGAAAAAAGTTATTTGGTGGGAGTTAGACACATTGGCTAGAAGAACGACATTAAATAATTCACTGGCTTGTCAGATGAGTCCATCACCAATATACAACGAGTTAGAAACACATTATCTGGAACACAGTGGATGTTTCAAAAATGGGTGTATGGCCCAAGCTGGACCAACCATAGCCTTCCCTGTGACTTCAGCTGGAGCAATTGGGGGGGGGGGGTGTTCTCTATTCAGTGGAATCATTACCCATTGGGGACAATATTGTTGTAGATTTGCTGGGCACCATTGTTACCACCACAATAATAAGATTTATAATTGCAGAAAGCAGAACAAAGAAATTGGGGAGGGGAATGGTTCCTGATCATTTGATACCCCAGATCCAATCATGTCTGAAGTTCTGCAATTTTTAGTTATCTAAATTAAAAAATCCATTTAATGTTTAAGATAATTTGAATAGATTTCTATCACTTTAGGTTCATTGTTCTCACTGGCCTTCTATCAGAAAGGGCTAATTTATTTACCACCAAGTTATGTTTCCACTACCAACAACTTATTGTGCACTATGGTAACTTGATTTCTTTCTCTCTGACCTCCTGAATAAACATTTGAGACAAGGAAATAGGAGCTATACTGGATGCTGTATTAATTTCACAGCTATAACCTTTCTAAGATACTAAAAAAACAGACCAAGGCCACATTTTAAAATGAAAATAATCTGAAAGACAGATAAAACCTGCCCATAACAAGACATTTCTTCCATTGGCTACTCCCCCATCTGTGGAAACATGAGGAACTTGTTACTTCAGAATTGGTTGCTAACCTGCGACTCTCTAGAGACATTGGCACATTTGCTTCTCCTTCGGTTGCAATGTCATCTACTGCCTCCATATAGAACCTCCTCCCTGGGGGATGGACCACAGATGAGTAGGCGAAGGGAGACGTCGGACAGGGCAAGCTGTGACAAAATAATAATATTGAAAGTTTGCTTGAAGAAAGGCAAATTATAATAAAAAACACAGGATAGAAACCCTTATGATCAACCTAAGGTCAAAAACATTAAAAATGCCCAAGAGGAATAGTTAGTTGATGGGAAAAGAAAGAAGGCAAAGGGGATTTAGTGCACTCGATCCCAAAGTTCAGAAAGGGAAATGATGCTGTCCCACATTCCACTCATCTTCCTGGACCCCAATTAACACCCTCTTAAAATTATTCTGCCGCATTCTAACCCAGCTCAACGTGTCTAATTGTTTTCAATTTCTGCCTGTTGCCAGGAAAAGACAGTCCCTCCGGTGAAAACAGCAATGACTCTTCTATTGTCTATAGGTTGTCTTCATGACATTTCACATTCAGCTTCAAAGGGTTTATGTATCCTTTGAAGGTCATTTATGGAGCTTAGGTCAACAATATCTCGATTAAGTGAATTCTAAGGTATGACCCTATAGAGTCACTATGAGTCAGAATCAACTCAAAGGCAATGAGTATCCAACATCAAAGCCTTTTCAGAGCATTATATTCTGGCATTGCTTACCATCCATAATACATTCTGTGACATAGGATGTTACATGATTTGAACATTGTATGAATAGCATAATATATATAAGGTATGGACATCTGACTTATATATGACTCCTGGTTGGGATCTAAGCTCTATAAAGCCTATTATATTAATATTTTGAAGTATGCATATACCCCATGGGGATTATTTAAATTATTCCTCAATAAAATGATAAGCAGACAAGGGACATAAAAAACTGTAGATATATGAATGACTTTTAAGCTCACACTTAATTGTAGCCCTAATTAAGAACAATAAGTTATTATGTTAGGGCCCTGCTTGATACTTGCCCTCAAGAAAAGATCACTAAAGATATGGGTGCTCTAGCAGAGCAGGAATAGAGCTCATTCATTATCCAGAAACTACTGAAGAAAGCAGATGATGCTCGGTTATCAGAAAGAATGTCTAGGGTCTTAAAAGCTTGTCTAAAACAAGCAGTCATCTAAGTGAGGCATCAGATAATTCTATTCAGAAGAACACCAAACAGCTGGGTAAGAAAAGGTGGGAGAAGATACTGATGGGACTCAGTTATGAGGGCTTCTTAATAGGTGAGATGGTTAACGTTTATTGTGCCAACATGGATAGTTAACATTTATTGTGCCAACATGGCCAATGGACACAAATGAGATTAACTGAAGGGTGGAGAGATTAATGACTCAGTGAGCTTCTCCTTTCTTGTCTCTCACTCTTTGATCATCAGACCAGTGTGCAGCTGCCTTCCTTGTTCTGTGCCTCAGTTTGCAAGCTACACTACCTGTGGGACACCTAACCCGTGGACTATGTTGCTGTAATTTGAGGTTCCTCCAAGACCTGCTTCGCACAGCATTGGAATTTACATCTCTTGAGCTGAGGACTGTCAGACCCTGTCATCTGACTGACTGTTGGTGACCTACCTGCCTTGCTGTTTGCTGCCTGTAGCTGGATAGCCTGAATTGCTCTACAGAGGACTACCCGGTGGCCCTCAAGACTTGAAGGACTGCCAGTGTCTCACAGCTGTCTCGTGGAAGTGAGCTGCACTGAGCCATTTGTACTGCTTCATAGATTAATTAACTATTTATTTTTCATGTTACCTATCTATATCAGGCGTCCTCAAACTATGGCCCGTGGGCCACATGCATTCCACCAAAGACATTTATCGAGCCCGCCAGGTGATTTTGTCCCATTTGTTTTGTTTTGGTTTTTTTTGTTGTTTTTTTAATTTTATTTTTTAAGGGGAGGAAATATAATATTTTTCAAGTCTTACACTGTTCAATGTCTCCTTTTACCCACTTTTCTATTTTTTTATTTTGGTTTTTGTTTTTTATTTTTTTTTAAACATTTTATTAGGGGTTCATACAACTCTTATCACAATCCATACATATACATACATCAATTGTATAAAGCACATCTGTACATTCTTTGCCCTAATCATTTTCTTTTTTTTTTAATTCAAAATAAGATATGTGCAGTGTGCATCAGGATTTGTGCATAGTATTTTTAAAAACTATACTCCGGCCCTCCAATGAGTCTGAGGGACAGTGAACTGGTCCCCTGTTTAAAAAGTTTGAGGGCCCCTGATCTACATAAATATATATTTATATGTATATAAAATTATTAGCATTCTGGTTTTGTTTCTCTAGAGAACCCTGTCTAACATAACAGGATTCACTGGGATTGCCAATTTGTTGGGTATAAAGTAAGAACTTCACTACCAGCAAAAGAGATAATCCAGCAGTGGAGCATGTTTAGGGATTCCAAGACTCTTGCACATTAAACTCCTTGATCCGGAAGACAGCTTCGACACCAAAGGAGTGGCAGAAGAGAAGCAGCAGCAGCAGTAGAACTAGGAGCCAGCGCACGAGACATAGCAGAGGGCTCCCCAACCCACAGAGCAAGTAAAGCTGAATGTTTGCGGGCAGAAGACTGACTTGTGGAGTGAGGTGGCTCTGGGTACTTAATTGGGGGAGCTGGTTTTGCTGACCCACAGAGTTGGAGCTCTTTTAGGGCTGCCAGTAAATAAGTAGAGCAGAAGCCAGGCCAAGAGGCTGAAGGCCAGAGTCCTGCATGTGGGCATGGCGGAGAAGAAATTAATTGTACTGACTGAACAACTGTATCCTGAGCATTTCTTGCCTGAATTGCAATTTGTTAAATTTGCTAATAAACCCCATAATCATGGAGCAGCATCTGAGTTCTGTGTGGTAATTACAATAAACTATTGGACCCAGCAGAAAAGTAGAGAGCTAATGTGCAGGACAGAGAAATTGTACCGTGTTGATTTCCCCACTAAACCCCGGAATCATGGGCATGTGAGTTCTCTGTGACCATTACAAGGAATTGTTGCACCCAGATGGAAAGTAGAGAGTGCTGTGGGAGACGCAGAAGGACGAGAACTCATTCCTTATCTGGAGACTTGCTGTCACCTTCTGAGGCCGTGGACATATATTTTGTCCAACCTTGCTCAGACAGTAATTATGATGACACTTGACTGGACTTCAAATTCCAACTGAGGTATGGATTTTATCAGACTTTAATAAGCATGGCTTGGGACCTTAGGTTGAAAAGCTAAGATCACAGGGATTTGGGAAAATGAGAACGTGAAAGAGAAGGGAAAGAAAAAGATGGTTCAAAAAAGGTGGAGGGAAACTGGCGACGATGTTAACCAACATGACTGTCCTTACATTATCAAGAAACACTCCTACTTAAAAAGTTAGAAATTTCACTTTGCCCTAGTAACAAGTTCTTTGATTATTGGTTATATTTAACTATGCTGAGAGCTTTTAATAAGGTTGCATGATTTTGAGCATTTATGAAATTAAAGAGCTAGATAATGAGTACAAGAGGTTATCTACGTATTCCCGTATTTTACATCATCAGCCTAGCTCTTCATCTTTCTGGGTTGTATAATCCATTGCCAATGGCTCAGAACATTATCCTGGGAAGCCAAATTTATAAAACATACAGAAAAATAGATACTGCTCTCAAGGAGCTCACAGATGAAGAAATCCAATCTACAAATTGATATGATACACATAGAGGGTTTTCAAAAAGTTACTAGAAAATTCCATTTTCTTTTCATTCTATTTTTCCATAAACTTTTTGAAGCCCTCTCACATATACAAATATACATATTCAAGGTCAATGCTTTTGAGTTGAGTCCAACTCATAGCAATCCTATAGGACCGAGTCAAAGTGCTCTGTGGGGTTTCTGAAGCTGTAAATCTTTACAGAAGATTACCTCATCTTTCTGCAGTTGAGCAGCAGGTGAGTTTGAACCACTGACCTCTCAATTAGTAGCCATGTGCTTAACATACTGTACCACCAGGGTGCTATATACATATATTTGAGGGGGTTTCAAAAAGTTAATGAGAAATGGAATTATGCTCATGGAACTTTCCCATAGACTTCTACAGCTCCTTCATGCGTGTAACTTTCAACTATGTCATACACATATGTGGCATAATAGCCATACGGATATGTGAGTGTATCATCACAAAACCCTCAACAAACTCAACTCACTGCCATGAAGTTGATGCCTGCTCATAGGCATTCAACAGGAGAAGCCCTAGCGACATAGTGGTTCTTTGGGCTGCGATGCACAATTTGAAACCACCAGCCGCTCCTTGGTATAAGGTGGGACTTTATACTCATATGAAGAGTTCCAGTCTCCAAAACCCACAAGGCCAGTTGGAGCACAAAACCCTGGAATGGATCAAGGGCAAAAGACAAGAATAAATGATCATGAGAATTTAGAGCAACTGGAGCTCTCATGACACTGTGGGTTAGGTGTTGAGCTGCTAACTGCAAGGTTGGTCCTTCAAGCCCACCAACCACTCATCAGGAGAAAGCTGAGGCTGCCTTTTCCTGTAAAGCTTCACAGTCTCGGAAACTCAGAATACGGCTGCTATGAGTTGGAATAGATTCGATGGCAATGGGTTTTGTTTTGGGTTTAGAACTCTCACATGATACTAGGGAGGATGAAAACCAGTGCTCTTTGAAAACCTTTCGACAATGTCTACTCAAACTGAACACCCACATATGCTATGGCCCAGCAATTTGAACTCCGGGTATATCCCCAATGGGTTTATGTTCTTCAGCAGATATTTATAATAATGTCAATAGCAGCACTATTTATAATATCCAAAATACAGAATGGATCTAAATAGCCTTGTCAACATATTGTGGGATAGTTATATAATGAAAAACTATACAGTTAAGAGAATGAACTACAACCACACACAACAACATGCCAGAAATATCGCAAACAAAATGATGAGAGAGTTAAGCCACACACAAGACCATACAGGCCACATAATTCTATTTACATCGAGTTCTGAGAAAGCGGCTCCTCTTCAGTCACATTTCAAGTACCCTCTGAGCCCAGGGTTCCATCCTCTGGCACCATGTCCAACAATATTCTGCTTCTATTTATTTGAAGATATGCATAAGGTTTTTAAGCAGCTACTTCCTCCAAAGTGGACAGCCAATCATTCTTTGTTGTCTGTTTTTAGTCTGGAAGCTCCATTGAAACCTGTTCACTTGGTGGAACAGGAGGAAAGTCAAGGGAAATAGAGGAAAGAGATGGGAGGCAAAGGGCATCTATAGAGGTCTAGACAAAGACATGTATATATGCACATATATATGAGGTTAGGGAAATAGATCTATGTGCTTATATTTATAGGTTTAGTATTAAGGTGGCAGAAGGACATTGGGCCTCCACTCAGGTACTCCCTCAATGCAAGAATACTTTCTTCTATTCAATTGGCATTCTATGATGCTCACCCTCCCGACACAACCACTAAAGACAAAGCGGGTGAACAAGCAAATATGGTGAAGAAAGCTGATGGTGCCTGGCTATCAAAAGATATAGCATCTGGGGTCTTAAAGGCTTGAAGGAAAACAAGCGGACATCTAGCTCAGAAGCAACAAAGCCCACAAGGAAGAACACACCAGCCTGTGTGATCACGTGGTTCTGAAGGGATCAGTTATCAGGCATCAAAGAACAAAAAATCATATCATTGGATCACTGAAGACAAATGGGTGCATAAGTAAATGTGACAAAGAAAGCTGATGGTGCCTGGCTATCAAAAGAGATAGCGTCTCGGGTCTTAAAGGCGTGAAGGTAAACAAGCGGTCATATAGCTCAGAAGCAACAAATCCCACATGGAAGAAGCACACCGGCCTGTGCGATCACAAGGTGTCGAAGGGATCGGTATAAGGCATCAGCAGAACAAAAAAAAATCTTATCATCATGAATGAAGGGGGAAGCGCAGAGTGGAGACCCAAAGCCCATTTGTCGGCCACTGGACATCCCCTTGCAGAGGGGTCTAGGGGAGAAGATGAGTCATTCAGAGTGTGATATAGCACCGATGAAGAGTACAGTTTTCCTCCAGTTTCTAAATGCTTCCTCCGCCCCTCAACTATCATGATCCAAATTCTACCTTGCAATCCTGGATAGAGCAGAGGATGTACACTGGTACAGAGAGGAGCTGGAGGCACAGGGAATCCAGGGCGGATGATACTTTCAGGACCAGGAGTGTGAGGGGCAATACTGGGAGAGGGTGTTGGAAAGAGGGAACTGATTACAAGGATCTACATGTGACCTCCTCCCTGGGGGATGGACAACAGAAAAGGGGGTGAAGGGAGACATAGGACAGGGCAAGATAGGACAAAATAATAATTTATAAATTATTAAGGGCTCATGGGGGGGGAGCAGGGAGGGAGAGGGGGAAAAGAGGACCTGATGCAAAGGGCTTAAGTAGAGAACAAATGCTTTGAAAATGATGAGGGCAAAGAATGTACAGATGTGCTTTACACAATTGATGTATGTATGTATGGATTGTGATGAGAGTTGTATGAGCCCCTAATAAAATATTTTAAAAAATAAACCTGTTCATTTGGGGTGACTCTGCTGGCACTTGAAATACGTGACATAGCCTCCAGCATCACAGCAACACACAAGCCACCACAATGTGACACACTGACAGACATAAGCTGGGATCAACCACAGGTATCTGCATTTTATAATCTCCCTCCATAGTTTCAGTGCCCACTTGGAGAACCACTGGGGAAAGCCATGGAGTTAAGGGTGTCAGAGATTTTCTGAAGTAATCATTCCTGGCTGTGTCCCATTAGGTCAAAAGCCCCCAGAATTCCTTCTTCTGACAAGAAGTCAGCGCAATGTCAGTTGAGGCAGAGATCACTGAAGTGGGAGCAAAGTGACACACTGAAGTAATAGCCCATCTCTAGGCATGAAGTAACTGTTGAGAGTTCTTAGCTAACCTAACCCATCCAGGCCCAGGCAGTCAAGGGCAATTCTAGTCAAAATCCACCCCTATTAAGGCAGTAGTGTTCTACGTGTCAACGTCATGCTGCATGGAGGACTTCACACATCCTACCACCCAGTGCACTGGGACCTTTGCTCTTTTGCCCATCTATGTCTTGGCTCCAACATGAGTCCGGCCTATTGTGTAGCAAAACAAACAAAGCTTTAAGAAAGATCTATTCTCTGTCATCCCTACCCCCACCCCCGCCTTACGTACTGTAAAGGATTTAAATGTCAGTGATAAGAATAGCCACAAAATTATTCAATCTCTTTGGGGCTTGTGATCCTAATTCTGATCATTTATAAAGAGGAAATAATTTGCCAGGAAATGAAAATTTTTTGTCAGCAAATAGTCATTGAAATATCATATATGGTAGGGAAATATTTACAACAATCTAATGTCCCATACTATTAAAACTATTGTGTAGTTTATGATACATAAGCTCTGCTAAATTCTGTGCAGCTATTCACCATAATTATAAAGATTATCTAGAGAATAGAACTATGTACACAATACAGTGATGATTTTTTTTATATTTTATCGGTTTTTGTTTTGTTTTGTTTTTTAATTTTAACAATTTATTAGGGGCTCATACAATTCTTATCACAGTTCATACATATACATACAAGTGATGATTTTTTTAAAAGCAGAACTCAAAATTCATTCTGATTGCCATCAAGGGTTTTTCAAAAAGTTCATGAAAGTTTCCTATTATCTGTTAATTTCATTTTCCCCTAACCTTTACAAGTTTCCTTATATGCATATGGAAAAGAACATGAGAACCAAGTGATGTTTGCCAAGTGTCATTCATAGGATCACCTAATATGGCCAACCCTGAAGAGGAGCCATTGTGTCATCTCTTAATTCCAATGTTACTGTAACATAGCTTTCCTTGTTTAAGTCAGTACACAAAGACCAAAACCAGGAAACTAAAGAAATTTGGGGATCCCTTTTTTTTATTGAAATCTACTTATATGAAAAATCCTAGAAATCAAGAACTATGTTATTTTTTCAATCCTCTTGTCTTGTGGGGGAGGGCCAGCCCACCACCACTAATCATGGGTTTGATAGGTGCAATTGTACAGCGATAATAAGTAAAGATTATAGTAAAGTCATAAAGAGCATGAGAGATAGAAGAGAGACTGAAATAATGTAGCCCCCACTTGGTGGTCCATGTGGAGAGAGGGGGAGGGGAAGGAGGACAAGGAGAAAGGGAATGGGAGCGTGGATGGGGAAAGTGATGAGAGGCCAAGGGGGGAGCCTGAGAGAGCTCTTTATTGTTAATCCATGCCTATATACCTTTGGGGGGACGTGCAAGCCCCCTAATTACAGGTATAGACATACGTCACAGGAAGAGGCTGCACTGTAGGTTATACAGCAATGAGAGGGGGACAATCTAGGGACATACACGCAATAGGAAGAGTAGGGATTGGGGGCACACATGTGACAAGAAGCGCGGATCCTCGATTCCGGATGGCAGCCTAATTTTGGATGTCACTGAGCAGGTTTGATCTGTTCTCTGGATCTCCACAGAAACCATTATCAGTAGAGTGTGAACCCCACCTACAGGGACCAGACTAATGGTGACAAGCCTTTAGGGAGTAGTAGCCCATTGTCCTTAAGAGCAGGGAGCAGAGCCCTGTGGTGGGCCCAGACAGTAGTCTGGCAACTGATTGCCTTCAGGGAGGATGGCTCTAAGCATCTGACCTTCCACCATATGTTGGTAAAAAGCCCCTAATGTTTGGCATGTCTTTGGGGGAGACTAAGCTGGGGAAAAGTCTCTTTATAAATCCCACAATGTCTAATCAGGCACACTGTCTCATGCACACTTGTTGTTCGTTGTCATGGATTCCGTTCCAGCTCATAGGACCCATGTATAATGGAATGAAAGGCTGCCCAGTTCTATTGAATCCACAGAAGGAACAGTTCCCTATTCCACTTCACAAAGGAATTTGCAACACAATTGGAGAAAATAAGCAATCACATTAAAAGATAATACAAATAGGTAAATAAAAAGTGAAACTCTCAATATTTGCAAATGAAATGATTCTATATACTCCTATAGACACCCCAGAGGACTCCAACCACAAAAACAAACCTTGTTGGAAATAATTGAGGGGTGTGGCAAAGTAGCAGGATATGAGATTAACACGCAGAAATCAATTGGATTCCTGTATGCCAACAGAGAGAGCTCCAAAAATGATGTTAAGAAAACAATACCATTCAAAATAACCACACAAAAGATGAAATCCTTAGGAATTATCCTAACCAAAGAAACAAAAGACCTGTAAAAAGAAAAGTACAGAATGCTACTATAAGAAATTGAAAAGGCCCTCCATAAAGGGAAGAATATCCTGTGTTCATGGATAGGCAGACTTAACATTGAGAAAACATCAATATTATCTAAAGCAATCTGTAGATACAACCAAATCCTAACTTCAGTCTTTAAATAAATGGAAAAACAAATTACCAACTTCATATGCAGAGGGAAAATACACAGAAGCAAGAACCTCCTTTTAAAAAAGATCCAGGCCTCTATAAATGTCCTTTGTCTCCTGACTCTTTCCTCTATTTCCTTTTATTTCCCTCTTGTCCCACCATCATGTTTGCCCTTTATTTGGGTTTAGTAACTCCACACTGCAACATTGTCCTTGATTAAGCTCCACTAGGCATCCTACGCCCTTCTCGCCATTGATTTTAGTTCATTTGTAGTTCCCCTGTCCCTGGGTTGGTTTCCCCACTCCTTCCTTTCTCCCATCTCCCCTTCTCCCATATCCCCTTGGAACTATCAGTCCCATTCTTTTGGTCTCCGAGTTGTTTATCCCACCTGTTTTATCTAGATAGACATGCAGAGACATTAATAAGTGCAACAATCAGGCAAAGTCAAACAAAACAACAAAGGTAGTCAAAATCAACAACAACAAAAAATAATAACAAGAAAACCACTGACAGAAATGGAAAAGCCTATAAATACTTCAAGGTCTGTTTGTTGGCCTTTATGAGTGTTTTCCAGTTGAGTCAGATGGGGTGCCACACTCTGTCTCCAAAGTCTATTTTTGGTCTTCCCCGGGGATTTCATCACTTTGCTCCACTTGCTACAATGTTGTATGCCCTTAGTGTTTTGCCCCAGTGTGATGACATCAGATTGGGCACACTTCCCACACTCTGTCTCCAGTGTTGTCCCTCGTAGTGCTATGGTTCAGTGAGAGATGTCATGTCCCATGGTGGAGCCAGCCCTCTCTGTGCATTGTCTGCTCTGAGCAGGAATATCATCCCCGGGGCTTGGTAGACCAGGATGTGTTCCCCTCCCTCTCCATCCCTATTCATTTCTCCTGTGTGCTCTAATCAGACATGTCCCTCTCCCCAAGCTGTAGCTTCAGTGCTGTCCTCTGAAGTGCATTCTTCTGTGGGGTGGGGAGTTGTCCACATAGTTGGGATTGAGGCCGGCCCTGCAGACCTCTCTATTGGCTCCCTGGTAGATGCCGGTATGTTGTATTCACGTCTTGGTGCATTGGGTTGAAGCCTGGCCTCTCTCTATCCCCCTCTCCTGTGGAGATATAAACAATACCCTTTCCTTGGGTGGGTTAATGCCCTGCTCCCACGCTACCTATGTCTTTTTATTTCTCTTTCTTTCCCCCTCCTATTTAGTTGGCTGCCATATTTATAGAGGTCTAAATACAGGCATGCACATATGTAAATGCATTTATATATACTGAGAGGGGAATAGATCTATGTTCTCATGTCTTTATGTTAAGAATTAAGGTTGCAGATGGACATTGGGCCTCTACTCAAATACTCCCCCAACATAAGAATACATTGTTCTAATAATCCAGCATTCTATGATGCTCACCTTCCCAACGCAATAACTGAAGACAAAATGTGGGTAGAAGTAAATGTGGTGAAGACAGCTGATGGTGCCCGGCTATCAAAAGATATAGCATCTGGGGTCTGAAAGGCTTGAAGATAAACAAGCGGCCATCTAGCTGAGAAGCAACAGAGACCACATGGAAGAATCACACCAGCCTGTGTGATCATGAGCTGTCCATGGGATCAGGTGTCAGGCATCTAAGACCCAGAACAAAATCATACCCAATGTGAATTGTTGGGGGTGGGTGATGTGGAGTGGAGACCCAAAGACAATTGGAAATCCTCTTACAGAAGGGTCACTAGGAAGAGCCAACTCAGTCAGGGTGCAGTACAGCACCAATGAAATAGACAACTTTCCTTTAGGTCTTCAATGTTTCCTTCCCGCCATTATCATGACCTCAATTCTACATTACACATCAAATTATACCAGAGCATGCACACTGCTACAGATAAGCGCCTGCAGCACAGGGAATCCAGGATAGACAAACCCCTCAGGGCCAACCATGAGAATAGAGATACAAGGAGGATAAGGGGAAGGTGGGGGGAGGAAGGGGGAATCAGTCACAATGATCAACATATAACCCCCTCCCAGTGGAGAAAACAACAGAAAAGTGGGTGAGGGGCAACAGAGGATGATATAAGATATGGAAATAATAATCTATAACTTATCAGCGGTTCACAAGTGAGGGAAGGCGGGGGAGGAAGGGGGGAAATGAGGAGCTGATATCAAGGGCTCCAGTAGAAAAAAAGGATTTGAATAAGATGATGGCAGCATACATACAAATGTGCTTGACACGACAGATGAATGTATGGACTTTGATAAGAGATGTAAGAGCCCCCAATAAAAGTATTTAATTAAAAAACAAGAACCAGGTAGAAGGCCTCAAATTACATGACCTAAAAACCTACTACATAGCCACAGTAGTCAAAACAGCCTTGTGCTGGTATAATGATTGATATATAAATCAATGGAACAGAACTGAAAACCCATAAGTAAATATATCCACCTGCAGATAATCTTTGACAAATAGGCATGGTTCTGCCCTTGTGAATGGATGTAATTGCACAATTGGCTCTATAACCAACCCCCACTTTTCATGTAAATAGTTCCAATTTGTACAGAGTTTAATGTAAACAGTTCCCAATTTATACAGAATTTAATCTATCCAAATTAACAATCCATGTAATGCAGTTCAGAGCCACCCTATACTTGTATAATTTACCTTTTCACAACAGTGTGTTAAAATCTATACCATTATTTAAATCAATGACACTACCACTAGAATTACCTTATGCCCCAGAGGGATGATTGATAATCTTCTCATCATAAAATGACAAGGCCTCTAAAATGAACCAGAGACATATATAAACCATAGCTAGGTATATAGATTTGGGGTTCATATTTAATTTTAGTCCCAATCTAAAAACAATTCGCTCTTCTGACGTGCCATTGCTCAATTCTCACCGTCATGAAAAGATCATTGAAGATATGGGCACTGCTACTAAGCCTTTTGAAGAAAGCAGATGGTGCCCAACAATCAAAAAGAGTAGTAAATGGGGTCTTAAAGGCTTGTCTTCGAACAAGCAGCCATCTCAGTGAGGAATGAATTAAATCCACATGGAAGAAACACACCAGACCAGCCTGTGTGATCCAAGGATTATAAATAATAAAATTCAAGTCCGAAAGAGGGAACAGTATCAGAGCTTAAATTGTGAACACTTGGTTTGTAGAAGGCTGTGGATGACAGTGGAAACCCTAAATCCAATTCAGGGTCCCTGCATGGATTAAGGAATTAAGTGAATCCCCTCTGACCATAGTCAAGAGGTGTGAATAACCGTGTTAGCAGACAGAGAGCATTGGAAACTCAATTATGGTAGATGTAATTAGGGTAAAATGTAATATCTTATCATTGGATCTCACTTTGACCCATTTTAAATTTGTTCTAGTTTTTGATATTTCCTGCTTTCTTTTTTCATTGAGTTTTTCCTCTGGTTTATTTTGTCATTGTTGTTGGTTTATGTTTTGTTTTGTTTCTATGCTTCTTTTGTATGTTTTCCAGTATATTAATAAATCGAGGACAGGTAAATCTATAGAGACAGTGACTGGATTAAAGGCATACTGGGGACATGGGAGATGAGGCTGGAGGGAAATAGGTAGCTACTAGCAATGAGTACAAGAAGGAAGAAAATGTTCTAGAACTGATTGGAGTTATAATTATACAACTCTTTTAATATAACTAAACTACTGAAGTGTGTGATATGTAAATTACATGTCAATAAAATGCTTTCCTTTCAAAGACAGTTAACCTAAAGAGTCTGTCTTGGGTTGGATTCTTCCAAAAGTAGACACTAAGACAAAGATTCAAGTGAAAGTACTTTACTTGGGAGATGATCCCAGAACGTTCAGTTAAGGGAGAGAGAAAATCAGCAAGGCAAGGGAAAGAAGGCAGGAAAAGCTAATTTGCTCAGTCCTGCTGCAAACCTCTGGGACACCCTATAGAGCATGTCTCAGAGCCATCCCATCACAGGGTGAGGAAAATGAGGGACTTTCTCAACAAATTTACCTTCATTGCTGGCTGAAGGCTTCTTTGCACATGGGCTGAATCTGTTTCCATCTGAAAAAGCTCACAGGCAGGGAGTGGCATGTGCTCCCAGTAAGAAGCCACCATTTGTGTTTACTGGAACAAAAGAGGGTGTGGTGTGTGGGTGTGTGTGTGTGTGTGTGTGTGTGTGTGTGTGTGTGTGTACTGAAGGGTCATATGACAGAGACACTGACATTTCTTGCGAAAGGTTCTCTATGATGGGTGAAAAATAAGACAGAGATGTCAGCTAGTTTCAGCGGAAGTGTGAGTTTGAACTGATCCTTAAAGGAGGAGTGGGCTGTAGAGGTGAAGAAGGCAGAGCAGGAGCCAAATCTTGGGCTGGGTTTGTACAAAGGATAGTCGAGAGATGACAAAGCAACCAGGGGAATGGTAGCGAGTCTCTTTGTGGCACCATCAGTGATTCAGGGAGGCAGAAGAAAAGCAGGAGGAAGGGAGATTTGGGGGCTGAAATGAACCTCAAATCAATCTCCATCTGAAACATTTGAAAAGATTTATAGTAAACTGGCTTGTGTGGAGGGTGGCCCCTTTACAGATGAATGACAGGTGACCCTTGCCCATCAAGGCAAAAGAAGAAAGGGGAAGTGAAAAGGGAGGTGACATGCTGGTTCTTGGCTCCTCCTGCTGAGAAGCCTGGTCAATGCTCTTTATCCCCACTAGAGTCTCCAGCTCACACATGGATCGGCAGGCAGAAGCATTGGTGGGCTACCAATGCTAGGGCCATTCTCTACAGAGCTGTCATTACTGATGTGAGGGTGTTAGCTCTGCAAAGGACGTCACAACACCGTTACTGCCACGTGATCATGCCCTAGTTGCCTCCAAAGCACACCTGGGGCCTGTGCGGAGTGGGGAGACGTAGGCTTCAGTGAGCCCTGAATGTACCATAAATTGCTGGGTGGGAAAGCTGCCAGCACCTTTTGAATCACCAGTTTCCTGAGCTGGAACTGGACATCAGAGCCGTCTGGTTTATGGGAGCATGACCACTCACTTACCTCTGAGAACAGCTGCTGCATGGTTTCTTTCCCTTTCTGAAACCAATACAAATGTTGCAGGGACACAGAAAAGTCCATTATGACCTTCCTAAGACTCAGTGATTCCTGCTCATTTTCCCTGGAGCTGCGGTGGAAAGCGCCCTGAGCATGCCATCAGTCCGAACAACTAGCTGGGCCACTTCTGCCCGGTGAGTGAGTTGCTCAGCGTTGCCATGAATGAGGCTTGTTGAGAAACAGACATCAGTACTCAACATTTGTCCAGCATGACTCTAGCTGTTCTTTCGGTCTGTACCACAACCCTCCTGGGTAAATGCGAATATTTTAAACACCTGCTGCTGTCAAATGATTCCAACTCATAGCAAACCTATTGGACAGATTAGAATTGCCCCCTTGGGTTTCCAAGGCTGTAATCATTTGAGAAGCAGACAGCACGTCTTTTTCCCATTGGATACCTGGCGGATAGGAACTACCAACCTTTTGCTTAGGAGTCAAGTACGTAACCCCTGAACCACTAGGGCTCCTTGAAGCTAATATTCTTGCGCCTAACCTACATCCAAAAGCCCAGTTGATGTAGTAGGTTTACATTGGGCAGCTAAGCACAAGATCAGTAGTGGCAACCCACCAATCATTCCACAGGAGAAACATGAAGCTTTCTGCTCCCATGAAGAGTTATAACCTTGGAGACCCACAGGGGCAGTTCTGTTCTGTCCATAGGGTCACTATTCATAAGAATTGACTCAGGGCAGTGAGATCTTTGGCTTGGTTTGGTTCTTGTGGGGGGGGGGGATGGGCACTGTTGTCTGTATAAAGAATTAGGCACAGAGAGGGTCTACAACATGTGGAGGGTCACACAGCTGCTACATATCCGACGTTAGGCTTACATAAACCCAGGCAACATAGCTCCAGGGCCTGCCTTCTTAACCAACACATTCTGGACCTCCCATGATATAGTGAGGAAAAGTTGGGCTTTGAAATCAAACTAACTGTGTTTCAAATTAATTATTGTATGATCTTAGGCAAAGCGCTCTGAGCCTTGCATTCTTTTTTTAAACAGTTTTATTGGCACTTTATCCACATTCAATAGTTCAGTCATATCAAGAAGAGTTGTACAATCATTACCACAATCCGTTTCAGAACATTGTCTTCTTCCTTGTGCTCGTTGTTTTTTGTGTCATGATTTTTTAATTGGGGCAAAATATACACAACAGAACATTCTGCAATTCAACAACTTCTACGTATAGAATTCAGCGCCATTGATCATACTCTTCCTCTTGTGCAAACATTATTTGTGTCCTTTTCCAAAATATTCCACCACCATTAACATAAACTCAATGCAAAAAAAAAACCCTAAGCAAAAACTCTTGCTCCTTCACCCATGGTAACCATAGATCAAGTTTGGTTTGCTTATTTTCAGTAATTATTTGATATAATAGTCACATATCACTCACTTCCACAGTTCAGTCGCTTTTTAAAAGAGCTGTGTATGCAGCATCACAGTCAGTCTGAATGCACCCTTCCAGTTGCCTGTTTTGAAAAGTAGCATGGGAATCACAATCTCCAACTTGGCAGCCTGATGGGATATGCAAATTTACTAGTAGATAAATATTAGTTTCAATCTCCTCTCTAGTCAGTTATATGCAGAGGCTTGAAATTGCTCTCTGTGAGAATCTTTAAATTTTAAGTCTCTCTCTCCGCTATAGCCCAAAGGGGCAAACAAATGAGATGAGGAAAACAAATGAGAGGAGGAAAGGCCTCAGAGTGCCTCAGTTTCACGCTGGAGATTTTCCTAGGCTTTGTCTTGATGGAATGGAGGTGTGTTACAGAACAGATGTCTAGGGAGGCACCCATCTCTATAGTAAATGACACCAAATAACAAACAGACCAGGAAGCCAGGGTGATAGGCATCTTGCCAATGTACTTAGCTGATAGTCCACCAAATTCCCCTTTCTCCCACAAAACCAACACAAAGCTCATTTAACCTCGGAGAAACCAAAATGCTGCATTATAATAGAATATTTTTTAAATTCCTTCTCTCAAGTTCCAAGGGCTTTAAGACAACTCCAATTCCTTCTTTCATTTTCAAGGAATAAAATCATTATTTAAACCCTGGGAAAGTATTCTTCTCTCTGCCTTTATGAAGACATTTTACCAATTAATATTTACTGTGAAGAGTTGGCCTGCTGCAACGTTGCATCCAGAAAAGCTTTTTACTACACATTTCTCTTGAGAGCACACAATCTTGCCATATAGGAAAAACCCCCAAGATCTTTGTTCATAACCCTGAGCAGGATGTAAATCATAACGGCTAATGTGCATTGACAAAACCACCTTTCAGGTTCAGTTGTTTACTCCTAGTGGAATTGGCCAAAGACCCGGGTTACATTTGCCACATTGAGGATAGGCTTCTGATATTTATAAGAAAGAAACAGGCATCGTTAAATGAATGATTTCTAACTTTTCTGTGCCTAAATAAAATTATTTTTTATGATCAAAACAAAAAAAAAAGAAAGAAACAGGCAATGTTTTCATATAGTTTCCCTGGAACTGCCAAATCTAGGCCTGAGATAACTAAAAAAAAATCAGAGAATGAATTTCACCCCCAAAACCAAAATAGTCATGTTATTAACTTAAAATAAATTTCAAAGCCATCTCAATTGTGCCTACAAATCTAGCACGGATTGAGCTCAAACTAAAGACTCCAATTCCATTTTCCAAGCTTTGAATTCAATGCTGATGGGAAAACTTCTGACTCAGTATTCCAATTAAATACTCGCATCATGTATATCATCATACTGTCCTTTGCATGTGAAGTTGACACCTGCTGACTCATTTTTAGTAGGCTGTGCCCTTGAGCTATTTTGTCAATTAGAGTATTGAATCTGTACTGCACAGCTTCACTCGATTTCAATTCTGACCAACATTTTCAATTTGGGTGTGGTTAGGTACCATCAGTCAGTCAGCTCTGACTCAGTGGCCCTATGTGTAGCCAGAGGTCCACCTTCCTCACAAGTGTTCCTACATTTGCACTCCTGGTTACAGCCATCCTATCTATCCATCTTTCCCTCCGTCTCTTCCACTGACCTAGCGTTTTCCTCGTTGTTAAGTCTTCTCCCGAGACTGAGCCCTCCTAATAACGTGGACTGAAGATGAAGTCTCATCACCCTCACTTCTACAGAGCATCCTGGCTGTACTTTTTCCAAGATGGATTTGTTCGTGCTTCTGGAAGTCCATTGTAGACTTAAGGATACTCACAACAAACAAACAAACACTGTCATTGAGTTATTAGCGACTCATAGCGACCCTATAGGACAGGATAGGATTGCGCTTATGAATTTCCAAGCCTGGAACTCTTTTTGTTTGTGTTTTGTCTGTCACTCTTTCTGGGAGTCGAAACTTTGTCTCTCTCCATGGGGCTGGCTGGTGGTCTCAAACTGCTGACCTTGCAGTTAGAAGCCCAACACATCACCACTATGCCACCAGGGACTTCTATTTAAGGACACTAGTCAAGGTGAAGTGAGATGCCTTGGCCAAAAACTAGAATAAACTACTGTTTTACCAGGAAATCAAAACAATGACCTTGACGCCACAAGCATCGAAGCAGCCATGATACGGTGAATCCCACAGAAAACAGCTGTACACAGAAAGCAAATGTTTTGAGACTGATGATGGCAACAAGTGTACAAATGTGTTTGACACAATGGATGGATGGATGCATGGATTGTGATAAGCATTGTACGAGACCCCAATAAGATCATTTTAAAAAAGAAAGAAATCTCTGTCATGGAACCAGTAAGAGATACTTTCACCCAGAACACATTCAGGTCCCATCTTTAGGGTGGTCAGCTGGCCAAGTATCAAAGTCAGCCCAGCATAATCAAGATTACAATGGTTTCTGCCTGTTAGTAATGCCTCCTCCACTCAGAAATCTGGCCTATGAGGCTTTGTAATTATGAGTATAGAGAATTTGTCCATGTGGCAGTTACATAATCTCCTGTCAACTTGAGTGTAGGGGTAGAGTCTAGCCTGTCAATCAGATCATAGCCAATGATGACTCTTTGTGGGCCCGGCCTTCTCCCGAGGATTCATGAAACTCCTGTCCTCCTCCCTGAAGGCAGGACACACACTCTTCCTGGGAGCCATTCCTATTGACAAGTCACATGGAGACACACTGATGGAGCCAGAGACCTAGAGCTGGAGTAGTTATATGGAGACCCTCGCCAGCACTGAGATGCTTCTACCGCCACTGGATCCACAAGATCTTCCACCTGAATCCAGTGTCATTGCATGGCTTCTTGAGGGTAATAAAGAATTTATGTACTAGTATCGGATATATGGGCTGGGTCTTATGGACTTATGGACTGGATCTGGCCTGGGAGAAGATATTTTCTTAATATACAATTGTTCTTTTATATAAAATTCTCTCTTGCATACAAAAAGAAAAGAAAACAGCTGTGCAACTACCAGAGAGTTCTTCAACTATAACCCAGAGAGGTGGGTGGAAAATATATTATTCTATCATTACTAATCCTAAACTGTGATTGAGACCATGTACTTAACAAGACTATTCAAAACCACAGGACAAGGATTGAGTGCTGATTTTATTGAGGAGTTTAAATTTATGATTCATCTGAATAAAAATTATATACTTACCCTGAGGAATAAAGTACTTACCCACCCCCAAGGAATGAAAAACAAGTTTTGTTCAACCGTGATGAGGCTAGGTTATGGTGGTAGTGTTAGTTTCTTGGGCTGCCATAATAAATCACCACAAACTTTGTGACTTAAAACAACAGAAATGTCTTATCGCACATATCTGTAGGCTAGAAGTTGGAAATCAAGGTGTTGGCAGGGCCATGCTCCCTCTCAAAGTGATTTGTTACAGAAAAATCAATTATTGTGTCTTCCTAGTCTCTGGTGCTCCCTTGCCTCTTTTCAGTTTCTGGTGGCTCCAACAATGTTTGGCATTCCTTGGATCATAGCTGCATCTCATCCTGGGATTACAGCTGCGGCTCATCCTCCATTCGCATCTGGCTTTATTCCTTCTGTTTGCGTGTGTCTTTCTCCTCTCCTTTCAATAATGCCAGTTCTTTTCATTAGGGCCCACCTTGAATTTGAGTTTGCACCATACAAGGATGGGCACTATACACATAAAGGACCCCTGGTAGCATGATGCTGTTAACATCAAGGTCAGCAGGTCATAACCACCAGCTGCTCCTCAGGAGAAAGATGAGGCTTTCTACTCCAGTAAATAGTGACAGTGTCAGAAACCCACAGTTCTGCCCTGCCCTGTATGGTCACTGTGAGTTAGAATTAGCTCACCAGTGAGTTTGGTTTGATTTACTCCAATATAACCTCATCTTAATGAACTACTTTTTATAAGATACTCACATTCCAATATTCCGGATGAACATGGACTTTGGGGAAAACTATTCAACCCACTACCCTGGCCATTCTTCATCTGTCATGGTTCCGAAGAGTCAAAGCTCAACCACACTGGTATCCTATAAGGTTCCATGTAAGAACAGGAGACTGCGAATTTTATCTACCCTCTAGGTCGCCATTCTCCTGTTTAATTCCATTAAAATATGATAAGTCTACAGCCATTGCCCAATTCAAACCCCTTACTTAACGCTGTAAGTTTTACCTTTTTGGATTTCCCCTGGTATATCTCAACTTGAGGCAAATGTTAAAGTTCGCATTGAAATGAGCCAAAAGAGCAGTTCAAAACTGACTCCTTCTGATAAAGGTGACCAGCCACCGAGTACTTGAAGTCCTTCACGTTAGCCAAATGGAGGTGATTGTCAGATGCAGCCAACGGAGAACTACTGTACGAGCGGTCGTTTTCAAAGAACGGTCCCCAGACCAGTATCTTCAGCAGTATCTGGGAGCTGAGTAGCAATGAAGAATTATTACTCTCACATTCTAACATCAGTCTCCGTGTGATTCGTAAACTAAAACTCTGATGCCAAAAGTAAAAGAACTGTCTAACCCTCCTATATAATTCCATACTTTATGGCAGGAACTGGTGTTTGTTTTACTGACGGTTGATAGGGAATGTCGCACATGCACGTGCACGTGCACACACATACACACACGCACGCACACTGGCCCTTTGCCTTCCCACAGAGCAGTAGCAGCTTTCCAAATGAACAAACTGTTTCCATGACACCAAATCCTTAATTTGAAGCAGATATACCAAGCACTCAGGAGTGTGATAGCACAATGCACCCTTTTATATTTATTGTATTTAGCGTCTTGGTCTCAAACAGCACCTTAAAAAAGAATTCCTTCTGGGGTGGTAGGGAGGGGCGCCGGATACCCAAAGCAACACTTTTTAGGCAAAAACAGTTCCCCTTTTGCTCCCGTAGATCGGGCACCCTGGATGACTCTGATCAATCTCTTGTCATGGTTAATACATGTGGGGCAATAATATGAATGACAAATAAATTAATTCTACTGTGAATGTGTGGCCTGCCCTTCTAGTGACTGTTTTCTTATTCCCTACCAGACTTCCAGGCTGCTCTACTCTTAATATATTCTTAAATTCAAGTTCTTCTTTGCTGTGGACATGCATTTTTGTGTCACTCCTGTGAACCAATAGTGGGAAAAGGCTCCCTTTTCCAGCATCTTTACTTAACAATATCCTGATGTGAGCTAGACAAGTTTGGGAACTTGCCTACCCGAAGTTCATTTGCATGAACAGCAGCCTGGAAGACAGTGAACCAATTCCCAGCCTCACCCTAAAATTCCTCCCTAAGCTATTCCTCTCCACTGATTTGGGGTTTTTTTTCCCTAAACGAATGTGCCCAATCAACAAATTTAAAGGGAAATAACACTGTGTTTAATGCCAACCAGTTTAAAAATAATCATAAGTTCTTCAGGGACCAAAGAACACTCAAATGTACAGAAAGGAACCATGTGTAAAGAGGGCAATTAAATAAGCACATACTTAATACAGCACACAGCCACAAAAGTACAGGCTCAGATGCAAATCAGCTTCACTGTCAGAGGTTCAGGCAGGAGCCATTAGGAATTCTTCACAGCATTTTCTAGCCCATGACACCTACCCAGGTTTCGCCCACCTGCTCACACACCAAATGAAATGTGAGAAAAAGAAAGCCTTGCTTGAATGCATAATTCCCGAATGCTTAAGGTACCGAGACTTCTGAATTTGAGGAGTTCAGACCATCGCTTGCTCCTAGACTCCTGGGGTTCCACCATTCAATCCCAGGGCTGCAGGGTATGAATCATTGCCATTAATAGCCTTGGATTTCTAAATATATACAGAGAATTTAGGCGAGAAAAGCAAGGTGACATTCTTTCCACAACCCACAAGAGCTGGCTGTGTGACAAGAGGCAGCGCCAGGGGAACCCAGCCATCGGAAGGAAGAGCCAGCCCAGAAAATCCCTCTGAAACAGACGGAGGGATAACAGGAAACAAGATAAAGAAGCCTAGAGTGACTAGGGACCTACAAAATAGAGTTGCTCTGACTTCAACCAGCTGACTCCCTTACCATTTAAGTTTATCAAGGAGACACATGAGCTGCATTTGCTCACAGGTGCGGAAGCAGCAATCCCAACTCCCCGCCCCATGCACCCGCCCATGAGTATGCGTCCCATGTCAGCTTTGCTCACTGTCGCATTGCCAGCATTGAGTACACTGTGGGCGCACAGGAGGAGTACAATGTCCATTTGTGGAATGACTCAATTGATCAACCCTCCGTATTGAAACAAAAAGCTTCTGGGTAGAGAAATGTGCTTGACACAATGAATGAATGTTTGGATTGTCATAAAAACTGAAACAGCCCCACATAAAAGTATTTTTTTAATTTTAAATGTATATTATTTTGAGGAATAATTGACACTATAGAAAGATACCTGTGTTCCGGGAAGGTGTGAGGGAGGAGTTGCTTTACCCTTCTGCAAAATAAAACCACCTATTAAAATGGGAGAAACTTTCAAATCTCATTAAAAGGAATAAATTCTATTTTCCTAATAAAATATGAACAATATAAGAGGAAGCATATGCATGAAATTAAATCAGAATTATTTATTAATTCAGCTCAGGAATTCATCCTGCATTGATAACTTGGCTGAGCAGAAATGTTTAGCCCAAATTAGCAAGGTTTTAGGAAAGTTTCTGTCTGGTACTTGGCCTCTATGTTCCACAGTGACTTTCAACTTTCTCTACAGGGTCACTGCGAGTCAACATGGGAGAACTGCTCCTTGGGGTTGCTGAGACTCTGGCATCTTTACAGAGGTAGACAGCTTCAACTTTCTTTCATGGAGCCACTGGTTGTTTTGAATCGCTAACCTTGAAGTTGGCAGTTCAGTGAATAAGCCGCTACACCAGCTGTTCTCAACCTGTGGGTTGCGACCCTTTTGGGGGCTTGAAGGGCCCTTTCACAGGAATCACCCAATTCATCATAGGAGCAAAATGACAGTGATGAAGTAGCAATGAAAGTAATGTTATGCTTTGGGGGTCATCACCACATGAGGAACTGTGTGAAAGGGGCGTGGCATGAGGAAGGTGGAGAACCACTGCACTACACCATCAGAGATTCTTCCAACAGACAGCAGCAATTACCAAATGTAGATGACAGGGTGGGAAAACCTGGCCAAACGTTGGAAAGGAAATGAAACATACAGCAAACATACGAACAAAATTCCTTACTAGACAATAAATGTTATAAAGGCTGGACGCCACTTGTCTCATTCACTGTTGAGTCCCCAACACCTACAATTCTACCACCCATAATAGGTCCTCAAGACATATTTGATGAATAAGGGGAACAACAAATCAGAAACCAGATGGAATACTGAATTGGGCATATGAAGCCCCTTAAATAAAGCCAGTTTCTAGGATTAATCCATTCAGAAGAAATACATTTGAGTTTCTAATAAAAATTATAGATATTTTAATCACATTCTATTACCCTCAACACACACACACACACCTCCAGATCCAATCCAGAATTTTGAAATATACTGAGATTAAAATAGTAGGAAATGGATGAGAAAGAAGCACATTTTAAATGTAATTACTCACAATTGATATGTAAAAGGGAGTGAATATCAGATATGTAAAAGATCTGATTGTTCTATAGCTAAAACCCTGAAACTGGCCCATAGCTCTACCCATGTAAGACATCTTTATTTATTTTATTAATAATTTTGGGGGGCTGTGGGGGCTCTTATAGCAATCCATACGTCAATTGTATCAAGCACATTTGTATATATGTTGCCATAATCATTTTCAAAACATTTTCTTTCTGCTTGAGCCCTTGGTATTACCTCCTCTTTTTCCCCTTCCTCCTCCACCATTCCACCCTTATGGACCCCTGGTAAATTATAAATTATTATTATTTTCATACTATCCGCTGTCTCCTTTCACCCACGTTTCTATTGTTCATCCCCCAGGGGGAGGGAGGATGAACACATCGATAATCGTAGTTGGTTCCCTGTTTCTCCTCCTGGTATCACTACTCCCATTGCTATTCCTGAGGGGTTTATCTGTCCTGGATTCCATATGTCAAGAGCTCTTATCTGTACTAGTGTACATGCTCTGGTCTAGAAGGATTTGTAAGGTAGAACTGGAGTCATGAGAGTGGGGGGGGGGGAGCATTAAAGAACTACAGGAATGATGTGTGTTCGATCGGTGCTATGCTACACCCTGGCTGACTTGTTCCTTCCTTGTGACCCTTCTGTGAGGGAATATCCAATTGTCTATAGATGGTCTTTGGGTCTCCTCTCTGACCCCCATCATTTGCATCAATATATTTGTTTTCAGTCTTCTGATGCCTGATACCTGATCCTGTCCACACCTCATGATCATACAGGCCGGTGTGCTTCCTCCATGTGGGCTTGTTGCTTCTCAGCTGGATGGTCACTTGTTTAACTTCACGCCTTTAAAACTCCAGACACTATGTTTTGATAGTCGGGCACCATCAGCTTTCTTCACCACATTTGCTTATGCACCCATTTTGACTTCAGCGATCGTGTTAGGAAGGTAAGCACCACAGAATGCCAGGTTATTAGAACAAAGTGTTCTTGCATTGAGGGAGGGCTTGAGCATTCCCTTAACACAATGCCCCTCTGCTACCTTAATACCTAACATTTAAATATATGTACATAGACCTATATCCCTTTTAATATATTTATATATTTACGTATGTGCGTGCCTATATTTGTACCTCTATTAATGTCTTTTGCCACCTAGTTCTTTCCTCTATTTTTTACGTTCCTCCTGTCCCACTATCACATTTGACCTTTATTTGAGTCTCAGAACTTTCTCTCAGCTACAGGCACGTGATCAAACTCCACCAGGCATTCTATGTCCTCCTTGACATCCATTTCAGATCACTTTTGTTCTCTTATCCCTAAGTTTATTGGCTCCCGCCTCCCTTTCTCCCACCTACTCTCCCATATCCCCCCGGAACCATCGACACCATTATTTTCTCCTCGGGATTGGCTGTGCTGCCTATCTTATATGGGTAGACATGATAAAAAGAAAACAGGAGGTAGAAGGTGGGGGTGCGGGGAGAAGCCTATACAGAGTTCCAGGTCTGTCTGCTGACCCTTCTGGTGGTTTTCAAATCGGATCTGGTGAAGTGCCACGCCCTGTCCAGAGATGCTGAACTCTATTTGGGGGAGTCCTCGGGGACTTCATTGCTTTGCTCCTCTTGCTGCTCTGTTGCCTTCCATTTCGCGTTTGCCATGGAGGCAGGATGGTGATGTCCCCATTAGCACTATGGGTGAGTGAGGAGTCTCGTGTCTCCTGGTGGGGCCAGTCCCACAGTCCTCAGAGCAGGAAGGAATGTTGTCTTCGAGGTGTGGTAGGCCAGAATGTGATTCTCTATCTATATATCTATATATCTATCTATCTCTCCCTCTTACTTTGCTCCCATGAGGTCCGGGCAGACCCGCCACTTTCCCCGGCTGTAGCTTCAGTGCTGTCCTCGGTAGTGCATTCTTCTGGGGAGGGAGGGGGGGTCAATATACCTGTGACTGGGGCTGGTCCACAAACCTTTCTGTTAGCTTGCTACTTCATCCCTGTAAGTTTCCCTCGAGGCTTGGTGCCCCAGGTTGAGCTCTGGTCCCTTTCTCGCTTTCCTGTGGAGACATGAACCATAATCTCCCCCCGTGTGTGGGTTTGTGCCCTGTTCCTGGTTCTTTCTTTTTTTTTAACAATTTATTAGGGGCTCATACAACTCTTATCACAGTCCATACATATACATACATCAATTTTATAAAGCACATCCATACATTCCCTGCCCCAATCATTCTCAAAGCATTTGCTCTCCACTTAAGCCCTTTGCATCAGGTCCTCTTTTTTTTTCCCCTCCCTCCCCTCTCCCCCATCCCTCATGTGCCCTTGGTAATTTATACATCGTTATTTTGTCATATCTTGCCCTATCCGGAGTCTCCCTTCCCCCCCTTCTCTGCTGTCCCTCTCCCAGGGAAGAGGTCACATGTGGATCCTTGTAATCAGTTCCCCCTTTCCAACCCAGTCACCCTCCATTCTCCCAGCATCACCCCTCACACCCTCGGTCCTGAAGGTATCATCCACCCTGGATTCCCTGTGCCTCCAGCCCTCATTTGTACCAGTGTACAGCCTCTGCCCTATCCAGCCCTGCAAGGTAGAACCCGGATCATGGTAGTTGGGGGGAGGAAGCATCCAGGATCTGGGGGAAAGCTGTGTTCTTCATCGGTACTACCTCGCACCCTAATTAACCCATCTCCTCTCCTAAACCCCTCTTTGAGGGGATCTCCATTGGCCGACACTTGGGCCTTGGGTCTCCACTCTGCACTTCCCCCTTCATTTAATATGATATATATACACATATACATATATACACATATGCACATATATACACATACATACACACATATCTCTTTTTTTGGCATGATGCCTTATACCTGGTCCCTTGGCACCTCGTGATCGCACTGGCCGGTGCGCTTCTTCCATGTGGGCTTTTTTGCTTCTGAGCTAGATGGCCGCTTGTTCACCTTCAAGCCTTTAAGACCCCAGACACTATCTCTTTTGATAGCCAGGCACCATCAGCTTTCTTCATCACATTTGCTTATGCACCCATTTGTCTTCAGCGATCCTATCATGGAGGTGTGCAGTCAATGATATGAATTTTTGTTCTTTGATGCCTGGTAACTGATCCCTTCGGGACCACTCAATCACACAGGCTGGTGTGTTCTTCCATGTGGACTTTGTTGCTTCTGAGCTAGATGGCCTCTTGTTTATCTTCATCCTGGCTCTTTCATCATCAATCCTGTTCTAGTCTGAGCCCTATTCAGCATCCATCACAATCTATGCACAGATGGAGAAAAAGAAGCAGCACCCTTCATGGTGGAGGTCAGTGCTTAATGTTCCTTCTACCCTAAAACTCTATTAGAACTTGAATTCCCCAGGCCACAAGTCTTTGGACACAAGAGTAGATCAAATAAAGGGAAATAATATCCTTTTTTCCACAGTGGTGGCTTTTTTTAATCCTTTTAACTTCTTCTCAGAGCTGAGCATTTCTGAGAGACACCCCGCAAAGGCTCAGGCTTTGTCTTCTCGTGTACCTTCCTTCTATAGGCCTGTGGTAGCTCCGATGCTGAGACCACCAGAACTCGTATCTTACACCCTGCTGTCTACTGCAAATCAGATATGAAGCTACCTCTCAGTGTCACCTGAGAGCTTTCTCTGGCCACCGAACTGCCCAGGAATTCATGCCCTCCGGAGCAGCACTTAGCCTATGACTATGTTGGCTAACTCTGGATCCCGGTGTTTCTAGTACAAGTATGCTCCAAGTTCTCCATGGTATTAACTGACTTGATAATTCAACTTTCCTCTCCCTAACACTTCCTTTCATTCCTGCCAGGGAGTTCTGGAGTCACTCCGAAACGAATTACTGGCACTGGAATCCTTGCTTCAGAATTGGCTTACAGTGGAAGGTAGAGGAAAGAGGAGGCCCTGGCTGTCTGGGACTCTATAGAGGACGTAAGCAGCCACAGAAGGACATGATGTAAAAACAAAATGGAGCACTCGGGATTCAAAGTCCTCAGGCTTACTGATCAAAATGATAGAGTTCCAGGACCATTCCTGAATCCAATACCAGATGACCAGAAATCATCATCTACCCTGGTCCTTCAGCATTGTCTCTGGTGTATATTTCACAGATTTGAATGAGATTTCTAAAGGAACATTGCCTAGTCAATCCTATAAAAGCTTCAAGTAATAGTGAGCACACACTTAGCACCCACTTAGTGTACCCACTTATTCTTCACCTTTCAAAGTGTGCTTTAGTAAAGTCATATCTCTTATTCTCATTATCAAAGTACTTACTAGAGGCTATGTAGATAATTTGAAAAATACAAAGAATAAAAAGAAAAAATAAAATGTCCATAATTAAAGAAATTTACCATAAGTTTTTATATATTTTCTTCTATACCATGTATATGATTTTTTAAAAAAACAACTCAAGTTCACTCCTGTGGAGTTGATTCCAACTCATGGCAACCCTATGGAACTGCTCCCATGGGTTTCCCAGACTGTGTAATTCCTTATGGGAATAGAAAGCCTCATTGTTCTCCCTATGGAGCTACTAGTGGTTTCAAACTACAGATCAACTGGTTAGCAGTTCAACATGTAACCCACTATGCCACTACAGTTTCTACATTTGGGAAGTTAAGTAAAAATGTATCGCTACAAAAAGCATAGAAACCATTGTTAATCAAACATCAGCATATGAAGCTATTGTTTCTCAACATATCCTCCATATAGGACTATACCCTCCTGAAGGCAACGTTTCTCTCTCATCCTTCCCTGAAGAATTATGTGCTCTTGGATTTACACCATGTCAAAATAGCAGTTTCAACATCGCCAAGGAACTCAAAATAAATTTCTTTCAAAATGTTCTTTATATTGGGGAATAAAAAAGAAGTTAGAAGAGGCTAGATCTGTACTGCAGTGTGGGTGGGCGGTAGCTCCTCAATGAGATTCTCCTATGCCAGTCTGTACTACCTTGTGAGAGTGAGCAGGTGCAAGTTCATGATGGGAAAAAAAATCCCTGGCATCAGTCTCCTGGTCTTTTTCTCACCAATGCAGTTTTGATTTTCTTAAAATTTCATCATCATGAGCCCTTGTGACCATCCTTTGTCCCTTGAGAAAATCATGCAGTCATGGTCAACTTCAGAGCTGACCGCTCTGCCTTGACTTTAAGTTGCCCCGCAGATCCTCTCGGGCAGCACTGTGTGAGTTGGATCTTTTTTCTGAAGCACCCTCCCAAGACTAAGACAAATGTATCCCTGCGTGAACTTATCTGCAACCCTTCCCTGATCACAGAGACATGTTTAAACAAGTTTTGTTTGGAATAAACCTATGCCTGTATTAACCGGAATGCTACCAGTGATGCTTTCTGACTTGCCTCTGCATAGCTTGTTTACAGAATTAGGATATTCTTTTTTTTTTCACCCAGGGCATGGCCCCTCTCTAGGTGAGATCAATCCAGGGCGCCCTGCCCTTCACAAAGAAAAGAGAACTCTCCCGGGCTCCCGTTGGCTTCTCCAGGATCAGTTGTGTTACCGCACTGTAGGATAGTCTATGTAATAACATCTGCTAGCTCTCAATTGGCCGTGATCATTAAGGCTGGAGAATCATGAAAAGTAGCAAATCAACAAATGCACCTAGTATTTCTTTTTCTCTTGTAATTTTATTTATTTACCTCCTCCACTTCGCTTAAACCCTATTTACATGAACAGATTTGTTTTAGCCTAAGTAGACTGATTAAACCATGCCAAACTTTTCCTTCTTTATCCATCTTTATAAAACTGCTCATGAAAAGTGAACTGGTCAATCAGCAGGTAATCGCACAGAAAAGAGACAGGGGTCAGGTTGCTGGAGCAGATAGCTAACTTCAGATAATCAAGGCTGCTTGCACGTTCACTTCTGCATGCATCGCGAAAGTTGTGAAAGGCATTTACCAAATGCATTAAGTCTAAGTTAGGGAGCCATACGTTGCTGCTTTTGTCTTCTCTGATCACATGTTGAGCTGTTAAGAGGCCTCTTTCTGGGAATCATCTGTAATCAGCACAGAGAAGGAAAAAGGCTCCCAACAAGAATGCTACTGAAAAGTTGGACACTTGGAAAATACTCTGGAATAACAGTAAAGAGTTAGCATATAAATTGGCAGGTACTTCCCCAATAGATAAAAAAAAAAAAAACTCACTGCCATAGAGTCAGTGCTGACTCATATTGACGCCCTGTAGGTGTCTGAGACTCTGTGCTGTTGGTGGGAGTAGAAGCCCAGTCTTTCTCCCACGGAGCTGCTGGTGGGTTCAAACTGCCGGTCATGTGGATTGGATCACAGTTCCAATAGATACTGGTAATTCATCTAACAAGATAACTTCTAAAGCGCTGGTAAAAAGAATTGTTTTATAACTCTCAGAAAAGGATTTGCAGTCTTCACTAAAATGAAATCTAAATTATAACTACTGGTAGATAAGCTATAGTTTTGGAAAACCAATGATCTGAAATGAAGACATGTAAAAGGGCAGGAACATGTGACCACTGAGAAGGGAGAAAGGACTGTGAAAACCAACATTTATTTAATGTTATGTTTACATTGGGCTAGGCACTTTACCGATCAGTGTCCAACTACTCCGTTCCATGCCATGTGTCCTATGCTTTGCACATGATAGACGCAGACACTGAGACTGAGAGACATCAGGAAATAATGCAGAGCTGGCACTCCAATCCACAACATAGAACATGCTCCACAGCAGAGAGCAGTAACATGATAGCATTTATCAGAAATATGCCAGACAAGAGAATGCCTTGGTCTTGTTAGCTTGTCATCATACGCACCAAAATATTTGCACAACCAGCCAAAAAACCTCATGGAAGTTCATCCAATTCCTATTTCTTACCAAGCCAGTGTGATATAGCCTCCTGAATGGGCATCCCCTGTATAAATTATGGTGAGCCATTTTCTTGCCAGAAAGAGCTCTTAATACAATAAATTGATTAAACTGTCAACTTATGAGTTTGACGGGTGCAAATGACTGACTCGATCGACATGGCAATTTACTCCACTCTCTCTGCCTTAATCCTTTTTTAAAAAACATAGCTTGTAATTTTGGTAAAAGCATATACAGCATTCAACACGTTGCTACACCGAATATTCAATGACACTTATTACATTCTTCACCTTGTGTCAACCTGCTCATTATTTCCATTCCAGTTGTTTCACTCCCATTAACTCAGTCTCACCGCTCGACAAAATTCTCATCTATGATTTAACAACCATTGTCCATTTGGTCTTATAAATCTTTCAAAAAGCATATAATACTCAAGGATAAAATCCTGTTCTTTTGGAGCTTTTTAGTTAGAGGGTGACTTCAGGAGACAGTTTCTGTTCAAGATTGAAAGAGTATTTCAGGGCAACCATCTGAAAGATTTCTCCCATCTCAATTGGTTCAAATAAGTCTCGATACTTTTAGAATGTGAAGTTCCCTTCCACACGTATCTCCTTTTCGGTTGTGATCTCTTGTGATCCTGATCAGAACATTCGGGGTAGTAAGCAAGTACCAACTAGTTCTATTGGTCTCACGGTAGAGGACGGCATAGTTCACTGAGACAATTAGTTCTGTCATCTAGTTCCTCATGATTCTTGGATTTCCTGCCTTTTCTTTTGCTCCAGGTGATTAGAAACCAATAGTTGTATCTTAGATGGCTGCTGACAAGCGTTAAAGACCCCAAACCCTACTCACCAGACTAGGATGTAGAACATAAACTCGATGGATTGCATTGTATATCATATTGCCAATTGACAGAATTATCCCATGTCTATGACCATTAGTCTTCAAACCAAGAAAGCTTTTAGTCTAAATCGTATTAGTATCTGTAGGCCTCGTTTGCTTTACTATACATGCAAATACTTATATTTGATGATGTTGTTCCAGAATTATCTACCACTGAGCATTTACCAGCACATCCTTTTTCTTTTATATAAATCAGTAGCATCGGTTACACTACTCAAGCTGCTCATACTGCATTCATATTTGGCATGGCCTTTCTCCTCGTCATCATAAACAAAAAATTACTACCATCTAGTGAGGCTGCCATCCTTTTTAATGAAACCGCTAAAACCCTTCTCTAGTCATGTACTTCACAAAACACAAGGATCTCATTCATGTAACAATGAATACAAGGAGGAAGAAAACGTTCTAGAATTGATTGTGGCGATATTTGCACAAATTTCTTGATATGACTGAATTGTATAGCATGGGTAATATGCCAATAAAACTGTTTTTTTAAAGGAATCTCAATTACATAGCTAGGTAATCGTTTAGCAATGGGCATGACTGATGGAATGAGAGGGCAAGTATGCCAGAAGCTCCTGAGACAGCTGATTTCAGATCTGAAAGAAAGAATGTGTAAGATTCAGTCTGAAACATCTTGTTTACTCAGAAAACAGAGGAGCTTTCTTTCAAAGATGAATGGAGTCATATCAAAAGGACATGGTAGACATCAGGAAATTCTGTCCTTGACCAACGATGGGATAACCTAGTATCAAAGGAGTAGGATAAAAATGATTAAAACATTTTGAATATCTGAAATCTCATAAGTTTAGGACAATATATTTGGGGGGTGGGAAGCCGAAACAGACTAACCAAATTGTCACCATTGGAACCATTGCACCAAAACTTTACTCTGAACACTGGCCAATTGAGGTTAGAGGTGACCATGCAAATGGCCTTTCTGGGGAAAGTGGTACTTCAGAGAAACCTAATAAATAGCCCTAGTTGATAACTCCTTTTCCCAGAATAAGTTCAGCCAATACATATTATTTTGTCTTCATTGAAAGTCAAAACCACTTGGTAAAAGGGGTAATGGGAAACAAGATAATTGCATCAGTGCCAAAGAGTTGTTCGATGTCACCCAGTCATCTCTGACTCATACAGTATGCACAAAACAGCATGAGAGGACAGCATAAAATACTACCCAGTCCGGTGCCACCCTCACTATTCTTAGATTGGAGCCCATGGTGGGAACCACTAAATCAACCCCTTCCCTTGAGGATCTTCCAAGTGTGATGTGCTTTTCCAAAGACTGGTCTCGCCTGATCAATAGCATGTCCAAAGTACATGAAATAAAGTCTTGCCATCCTCGCTGCTAGGAGCATTCTGGCTGTACCTCCTCTAAGAGAGATTTGTTCCTTCTTATGGCAGTCCACGATATTTTCAAGATTCTTCACCAACAGTCATTCAAAGGCACCAAATCTTCATGTATATGAAGAGACTAACAATACAATGGCTTGGGTCAGGTTCACCTTAGTCCTCAAGGTGGCATCTTTGCTTTTTAATACATTAAACGGGTCTTTAGCAACAGACTTGCCAGGTGCAATTGAAGTTTTTGGCTGCTGCTTAGTTAAGTGTTAATTATGAATTCAAATACAATTAAATACTTGAAATTTTTTCTCTTTTCTCCATTTATCATGATGTTGTGATCAACACTACCAAAGTACTGGCCCCCAAATTATTTATTAGCTTCAAGGAGAAAGTGGTATTATGAAATGTTATTTTATACTTGCGATGTCCGACTGAAATTTGATTATTCAGTGATTGGTTTTAGTATCATAGCATCATCTATGAAGTATTTCTTCCAAAAATGTTTAATGTTTTCTACGAAACTCTTTAAAGTTAACAACCAGTTTACAGGAAATACGACAAACAGAGAAGCACTTCAGGAAAACAACCAGACAAAGACTGAATTTGGAACATTCGATAGGACAGCAGGACTCAAACCATCAGCAATTCCATTTTAGGGAGGAAAATTAGAGAAGTAATTTTCTAGAATCAAGCTTAAAAAATATTTAGGAATTAGTGTAACATCAAGATGTAATATGTTGTCTTTTATTGGATTCTGATTTGAAAAAACAGTCATAAAAGACATTTGGTGGAGAAATTGTGAATTTTGAATATGAACTGAAATAATAGATGGGTTATGATTAGGGTCAGGAGTTTTTTTTCCTCAACAGTTTTATTGGCATATAATTCACATCTACAATTCAATAGTCCAATCGCATTGAGAAGAACTGTACAATAGTCACCACAGTCCACTTTAGAATATTTTTTAATTCCTATCCTCATCAGTAGTAGCTACCCATTTCCCCACTACTTCAGCTGCCATACCCCCAAGGAACCATTAATTTTAAAATACTAACAACCATAGCAAAGTAAAACAGATAAAAACCTCAATCAAAAAGAAAGTAGAAAACATTAAATACTAGAACAAATTTAAATGGAGCATAAGGAAGATCAAATGATAGGGTGTTAAATTTTAACCTAACTATATCGACAACAATGAATTTTCCATTAGCAAACCTATTCACAATCCTGGTTCAAGATCAGAGGAGATTCACCAGGAGCATAATCTACATGTATTAACCCTTTCATTTTTTTTAAAAAAAACTGAAACAGCTTTAATATGGGCCAAAAGGGAAATCTGAGGATATGAGATTACATTTTGACATAAGTCTGTCATAATTGACTTGACAGTGCTCTCTGCCTGATCACAAGACTATTGACATCTCTGGACTTTGATCACAGGGGACTCACGATAGGGGGTGGGGGGGTCCTAATTCATGTGTAGACATTGCAAACAGATTTTGGGCATCCACTGTCATACATATCTTTTCTGCAAAGCATGTGTTTAAAATTTAAGCTCTGATACCATTCCCTCCTTCAGATTTGGATTTTATTATTTATAATCCTTGGACTACAAAGGCTGGTGTGTTTCTTCTATATGGACGTAGCTGACACCTCACTTAGATGGTGGCTTTTTTTATAAAAAGCCTTTAAGACCCCAGATGCTATTCTTTTCTGATCGCTGAGCACCATCTAGTGTTTTCACCACACTTTGCACTAGCACCCATAACTTCAGTGATCTCTTTATGAGGGCAAGCATCATAAGAATTACATGTTCTTAGATTAGGGATAGAATTAAGTGGAAGTCCCAAATCCATTCATGCATCCAGGGCTTCTATATGTCTATGGTTCACCTTAGAGAACATTGTCAATTATTAGGTTTAAGATTTCAACATCTATCTTTAGATGCATTCTACAGCAATTTCATGATATAGGTATTTAAATATTTCAGCAAAAAAAGATGAAGCAAAATATTTTCAAATGTATTTGAAGTGTTAATAAGAAACAGTCCTAAAATATGAGAAAATAAGAACCTCTCCCGCTGAATGTTGCTAGCTCTGCATAAAATGCTGGACATGGGCACATTCGTTGTGTTTCCACGTGGAGAGCAATGCTGGCGTGAAACACTGGCATGTTGATGGTAAGGGAGCAATGGCATTATGAGACACTAATGACATTGTGGAGCTACTGAGCTACGCCGCCTTGCGCACAGACTTCAGGACTTCTTAAACAGAACAGGGATAATATGAAGATTTTTCATTCCTTATATCATTTTGCATTTTGTTGTCTGATGTGTATGGTTTAAAAAATTCTAGTGACTGCGGTTTTTGTAAAGCTTTTTCAAGTACCCTGCCATTAGAGAGCAAAATAAAGAACTACATAGGCCCTCAATAAGTTGAAGACATAGGATCCCTGCTGACCATTAAAATGGACAAGAAAAGTGCATCTCTCTCCTCTGAGTTTAATACATTGAAATTTACCGTCTTGTTTTAAATCTATTCTATTTCATCATGTATTGTGCATATTTGTAAACATACCTATCTCTACCTCTAAAGTCCATGTAACTCTGTGTTTAAACAAATGTGGACCATCTTCCAAGAACCAATGTATGAACCTCACTCCACCTCTGCATGATGTCATATTGTTAGGTTGTGGTTGTAGGCATATGCATATCAGAAAAATGTTTAAAATTAAAGCCACTACAATCTAGTCGATTCCTCCTCGGAGTGATCCTAAAGGACAGAGAAGAATTGCCCCCATAGGGTCTCCAAAGCTGTCAGTCTTTACAGAAGCAGACTGCCACATCTTTTACCCATGAAGCGGCTACTGGGCTTGAATCGCTGCTCTTACTGTTGGCGATAGAGTGCTTTAATCAGCCCACCACCCAGGCTCCTTATTAGACAATAGAGAATTTTGAAAATTATTGTTTTTCCCCTGGAATGTCATTGTAAAACATTTACCACGGTACCACTAATATCATGTCTTCCTCACTTTTACTCACAATGCCCTTTCTTCGTTAATTGGACAAATATTTATAGAGCACCTACTATGTGACAGGAAAACGATCCCAGCTTTAGGAGTGTGATAGTGAGCAAACCAGACAAACTTCCTTCATTCTAGAGCCTGCATTCCACGGTACAAACACAAACAAATTTTAAAAGGGCTTCCAAGTTTCTGGCAGTTTTTTGTTTTCAATATTCTTCGCAAGCACCATAATTCAAATGCATCATTTCTCCTTCAGTCTTCCTCATTCAGTGCCAACTGTCACATGCATATGAGATGATTAAAAATATCATAGCTTTGGTCCGGGGCACCTTGGTCTACAAAGCAACATCCCTGTTCTTCCACACTTTAAAGAGGTCTTGCACCACAATCATTTTGCCCAATGAACCTTTCCCTATGGTAACTGGAGCCTTGAATTTTTTTCTTCTGTTCATTACACCTAAAAGATGCTGTGTAGATAAGAGATAAGAACTCACGCCACACGGAATCCAAGAACAAGAATGGGAGTAGTGATACCAGAAGGGTAGGGGGAAGGTGGGGAGAGAAAGAGGACAGGAGGAAGAGGGAACCAATCACAATGATCAACACAAAACCACAAGACCCCCTCCAGGAAGAGGAACAACAGAAACTGTGGGGGGAGGGAGACAGCGGTCCGTGTGAGATGTGAACATAATAATTTCTAATTTATCAAGCGGTCATGAGGGTGGAAGAGGGAGGGGAAAAAGAGGAGCTGATACCAAGGGTTCAATAGAAAGTAAAAGTGTAGAAAAGAATGATGGCATCATCATCATCATATGTACAAATATGCTTGATGTGTGAATTATTATAAGAGTTCTAAGACCCCCAATGAAATGATCATTTAATAAAAATTTTTAAAAGATGTGCTGTGTGTGTTCTTCCTTTCTGGCTTTCTAATGCCAGATCTTTGCACATTTCATTAGATTAGTCTACTTTGTCTTCTTGAAATGTCCTTTGAAACTTTCTGTTCAGTTTTCCCCTCATTTTTTCTTACATTTATTTTAACTATTCTACATTCAAAAGCACGTTTGAGTTTCTTCTGAAATCCACCCTGGTCTTTTCTCTTTCCTCTCTTTATAATGATCTTTTGCTTTCTCAATGTATGATGCTGTTCATATCATCCTACAATTCCTCCGTATGTGGTCATTAGTGTTTAATGCAGTACATGGTCGCTAGATTCTGGTGAGATATGTAAAATGTTGTGTGTTGGCCCGCAAGTACTTGTTTTAACATTCTTCAGCATTGACTTTAACTTGCATATGAGCATTGATGGTCTGATCTACAGTTGCCTCCCCTTATTCTGACTGACAATACTGACCTTTTTCATTGTCTCTTTTCACAGGTGTAGTCCATTTGATTTCTGTGAATAAAATTTTACTTGATTATATAAAACCATAGATTTAGAAATAGAGTAAAGTCATAAGGTTGAACAGTGCACAATAAAAACTTGGATGAATGAATGAATGTCCTAACAGGATTTGTGCTTATGTCCTGCATATTTTTTGGTTGAAGATAATCCATGGTATTCAAAATTTTCAGTAACTTCACTATCAGTTATATACAGAAGTTCCAATAAACAGAGGCAATGGGCCTAACTTCTTCACATAATTTATTTCAGAACTGAAGAGAGATACCCAGACCAATTTCACAAGACTAACAAACCCATAAAGCCACGGTATAGAAAAAAAACCCATCAACATACCAAACCATTATCAGTGTTAAATATTCTGTTTTAGAATTTCAGAACCTCTTTTTTATCATTTTATTGGAGGCTTTTACAGCTCTTATAACAATCCATCCATCAATTGTATCAAGCACTTTCGTACACATGTAGTCATCATCCATTTCCAAAACATTTTCTACTTGAGCCCTTGGTATCAGCTCCTTTTTTCCCCACCCTCCCACCCTCGTGAACCCTTAATAATGTATAAATTATTATTTTCATATCTTACACTGTCTACTGTCTCCCTTCACCCATGTTTCTGTTGTTCTTCACCCTCGGTGAGGGGGTCATATTTCATTGCAATCGGTTACCCCTTTCTGCTCCCACCTTCCCCCTAACCTCATGGTATTGCTACTCCCGTTATTGTTCCTGAGGGGGTTATCTGTCCTGGATTCTGTGTGTGGAGAGCTCTTCTCTGTACCAGAGTACATACTCTGATCTAGCCTCATTTGTAAGGTAGAACTGGAGTCATGACAGTGGGCGATGAGGGGGGAGCATTAAAGAACTAGAAGAATGTTGTAATGCTGTGTGTTCCATTGGTGCTTTGTTGCACCCTGGCTGGCTCTTCCCTTCCTTGTGACCCTTCTGTGAGGGATGTCTAACTGTCTATAGATGGGCTTTGGAGCTCCATGCTGATCCCCTTCATTCTCATCGAAATGGTTGTTTGTTTTGGTTCTTCTGATGCCTGATACATAATCCTGTCAACACCTCATGATCACATGGGTTGGTGTGCTTCTTCCATGTGGGCTCTGTTGCTTCCCTGCTACATGGCTGCTTGTTTAACTTCAAGTCTTTAAGACCCCAGACACTATATCTGTTGACAACTGGGCACAGTCAGTTTTCTTTCAAAACCTCTGTATAGAATAATTTTTCATGATCTCTCAGGATTTCCAAACAGTTTTTATGCATTAGGCTTCTAATTGCAAGGTCAGTAATTCAAAACCACCAGCCTCTCCAAGGAAGAAGGGCGGGCTTTCTACTTCCATAAAGAGTTACAGTCTCCGAAATTCACAGGGGCAGTTCTACCCCGTCCTACAGAGCCGCTATGAGTAGGCATCGGCTCAATGGCAGTGAGTTGGGTCACTAAAAGGTGTCCTTGTGGTACTGTAGGTTAAGTGTTGGGCTGCAAACTGAAAAGCTAGCAGTTCAAACCTACCAGCCAGCCACTCCATGAGAGAATGAGGAGGTTATGTGGTCCTACAAATATTTACAGGACCTATGGAAACCCTGTGTAGGTCTGCTGAGTTGAAATTGACTGCTGGCAGTGGATTTGGTGTTAAATCAGTAAAAGAGACTTGGAAGTGCAGTGGTTAAAGCAATAGGCTACTAACACAAAGTTCATTAGTTCAAACCTACTAGCCACTCTGTAGGAGAAAGATATGGCATCCTTTCTGTAAAAATATACAGCCTCAGAAACCATATTCTCGCTCTCTCTCTCTCTCTCTCTCTCTCTCTCTCTCTCTCTCTCTCTCTCTCTCCATATCCATATCCATATTCATTTCCATATCCATATCCATATCCTTCTCCCTCTTAGTTGGCTCCTGTGATATCTGGACAGACCTGCCACTCTTCCCAAGCTATATCTTCAGTGCTGTCCCCTGTAGTGCATTCTTCTGAGGATAAGGGTTGGCGTAGCTGGGATAGAGGCTGGCCCTGCAAACCTCTCTGTTAATTAACTGATTCATGCCAGTATGTTGTCCTCAAGGCTTGGTGCAACAAGTTGAAGTCTGGTCCCTCTCCTCCTTTCCTGTGAAGACATAAATAGTACCCTCCCTGTGGTGGAAGAGTGCCCTGTTTCCCCCAATGCCTTCATCCCCACTTTTTATTCCTTCTCTTCCCCCCCCCTACTCTTATGTTGGTGGGATGTATGCATCAATAGCCTTCCTTTGATCTTTTTTTTTTAATTTTTTTATTTTAACAATTTATTGGGGCTGATACAATTCTTTTCACATTTCATACATATACATACATCAATTGTATAAAGCACATCTGTACAGTCTTTGCCCTAATCATTTTTTTTCTTTTCTTCTTTTACATTTTATTAGGGACTCAAACAACTCTTACCACAATCCATACATATACATACATCAATTGGCCTTCCTTTGATCTTGATGCCACATTCTTCTTCATACAAACTAGCTTCTTAGATTATCTGCTCAACATACAAATTGAATACGTGTGGTGAAAGGACATAACCCAGACACATAACTTTCTTGATTTTAAACCACGCAGTATTCCCTTGATCTGTTCCAATGATTGCCTGTTGTTCCATGTACAGGTTCTTTATAAGCACAAAGCAGTGTTCTAAAATTCTCATTTTTTGGATACTATCCATAGTTTTTTATGACCCACACACAAAAGAATTCACTATCCAAAATTGTACCTTTGGAACAGGAAGGTATGTGGAATTTCGTTGAAGAAATTATTTTGTAAAAAGTGTCTTGTGCATAAGATATGGGGGACAAACAACCTGGAGGAGAAAACAACAGGACCAACAGTTGCAGGGGGACATGGGAAAGGGGGAGGTGGGGCAAAGGAAGTGGGTGTTAACAAACCCAGGGACAAGGGAACAAGTGATCCAAAATTGATGGTGAGGAGGGTGTAGGAGGCCTGGTAGGGCTTGATCAAGGGCAATGTAACCTAGAGGAATTACTGAACGAAAATGAAGGCTGTACATGATAGTGGGACAAGAGGAAAGTAAAAGGAAATAAGGGAAAGAACTAAGAGGTAAAGGGCATTTATAGATGTCTAAATATAGGCATGTACATATGTAAATATATTTATATATGGCAATGGGGAAATAGATCTATGTGTATATATCTATAGGTTTAGTATTAAGGTAGCAGATGGACATTGGACCTCCCCTCAATGCAAAAACACTTTGTTCTATTAAAATGGCATCCCATGATGCTCACCTTCCCGACACGATCACTGAAGACAAAGCGGGTACATAAGCAAATGTGGTGAAAAAAACCGATGGTGCACAGCTATCAAAAGATATAATATCTGGAGTCTTAAAGGCTTGAAGAAAAACAAGCAGCCAATTAGGTCAGAAGCTACAAAGCCCACATGGAAGAAGCACACCACCCTGTGGGATCACAGGTGTTGATGGGATCAGATATCAGGCATCAGAACTAAATATCATATCGTTGTGAATGAGGGGGGAGTGCAGAGTGGAGTCCCAAAGCCCATCTGTAGGCGACTGGACATTCCCTTACAGAAGGGTCTGGAGGAGATGAGCCAGTCAGGGTGCAGTATAACAATGAAGGAACATACAACTTTCCTCTAGTTCTTTAATGATTACTCACCCCCACTATCATGATCCCAATTCTACCTTACAAATCTGGCTGGACCAGAGGATGTACCCTGGTACAGATTGGAACTGGAAACACAGGGAATCTAGGACAGATGAACCCCTCAGGACCAATGCTGAGAGTGGTGATACCAGGAGTGTGGAGGGAAGGTGGATTAAAAAGGGGAAATCTATTGCAAGGATCTACATATAACCCCCTCCCTGGGGGACAGACAACAGAAAAGTGGGTTAAGGGAGATGTTGGACAGTATAAGACATGACAAAATAATAATAATTTATAAATTATCAAGGGTTCATGAGGAAGGGGGGAGTGGGAGGGAGGGGAAAAATGAAGAGCTGATACCAAGGGCTCAAACAGAAGGCAAATGTTTTGAGAATGATGATGGCAACAAATGTACAAATGTGCTTGACACAATAGATATACGTATGTGTTGTGATAAGAGTTGTATGAGCCTCCAATAAAATGATCTCTTGCCTATACCTGTATGCATTAGGTCTCTACTCAAGTATTCCTTCAACACAAGAAAACTTTGTTCTAATAACCTGACCTTCAATGATGATCACCTTCCAGACACAATCGTTGAAGACAAAATGTGTGCATAAGCAAATGTGGTGAACAAAGCTGATGGTGCCCAGCTATTACAAGATATAGCATCTGAGGTCTTAAAGGTTTGAAGTTTTTGTTGTTGCTGTTTCAGATCACTTTATTGGGGACTCTTACAATTCTTGTTACAATTCATACATCAGTTGTATCAGACAGTACATATATTGCCATCATTCTTTCTAGACATTTACTTTCTATTGAGTACTTGGGATAAGCTCCTCTTTTTTCCCTCCCTCCTCCCCCCACCCTCGTGGCCCCTTGATAGATTATAGATTGTTATCGTTTTCATATTTCATACCAGCCACTGTCTCCCTCCCCCTCTGGTTTCTGTTTTTCTTCCCGCTGGCAGGGGTGGGGTTGTGTGGGTGATTATGTGCCATTCATTGCAATCGGTACTCAGGTCCATCCCACCTCTCTCCCTTCTTCCCTCTGCCCTTTTGGTATTGCTATTCCCATTCCTGGGTTCTGTTTATCGTGAGCTTTATCTCTTGCCTATATCTGTATACATGCTCCAGTCCAGTCCAGAGTGGGAAGCATCACTGTGGTCATGATAGTTGGGGCTGATGAAGCCGAAAGGAACCAGAGGAATATTGTGTGTCTCATCAATGCTTTACTGTGCCCCGATTAACTCATCCCTTCCTAGTGACCCCTCTGTGGGGGGATGTTCCATTGTCTAAAAATGGGCTTTGGGTCTGTGCTCTGACCCCCCTCATTCTCAACAATATGTTTTTGTTTGTTTGTTATGGGTCCTCTGCTGCCTGTTACCCAGTCCCAATGACACCTCAGGTTTGCACCGGCTGGTGTGCTTCTTCCATGTGGGCTCGTTGCATGACCTCTTGTTTAACTTCAAGCCTTTAAGACCCCAGACACTATGTCTTTTAATAGCTGGGCACCATCTGCTATCTTCACCACATCTGCTTACACACCCATTTTATCTTCAACAATCATGTGGAGGGGGGGTAACACAAAATGCCATTTTGTTAGAACAATGTGTTCTTGTATTGAGGGAAGGTGTGGACTGGGGCACAAAGCCTGTCTGCAGCCTCAGTGTGTTGCCTTATAAATATATGTACATATGTCGATACCTCTATTTTTATGAATTAATGTATTTACATGAGTACACACCTCTGTTAATCTCTATCTACAGCTTTGCTTCCTTGAGTTTTCTTCTGTTTCCTTTTGCCTCCTCCTGCCCCACCATCACGTTTCCCCTTCTTTCTTTTAGTACTCCCTCTCAGCTAGATTGGTGTTGCTCTAATACCCACAGGATCCCTACAACTTCCTAGATGTTGATTTCAATTTGCTGGTTGTTGTTTACTCACCACACCCTTCCCCACCCCCCACCCAGCCACCTTGTCCAGGACCCTACCCCTCTCCCCCAATCGAGACCCTCTGGGGCCAATGGCCCCTTTGCTTTCTCCCTGAGCTTGCCTTCCATGTCTGTCTCATATAAGTGGGAAAACCAGCAATGTCCAAGTTACAGCAATAGGGGGGAAAAAAGGTTGAAAAAAGAAAAGAAGAGGGGAAAAAAACATATATAGTTCCAGGTCTGTCTTCTGGATTTTAGGAATCTCTCCCACTGGTCCTGGGAGAGTTCTAGCGGCTGCCCCTCCTAGCCCGAATTCTATTTCGGGGCTCTTCAGAGGCTTTATGGATTGACTTTGCTCCAATTGCTGATCTGTTGTGCTCCCTTCTTGGTTTGTCCTACTGCAAGGGGTTCAGGTCACATTATCTCCCTGCCATGTGTCCCCATTATTGTCCTCTATCACAGTATGCTCCAGTTAGTGGCCAACATGTCTTGAGTTGTTGGCAGTCCTACAGTCCTCTCTGTGAAAGGCTTGAAGTTAAACAAGTGACCATCTATCTGGGAAGCAACAAAGCCCACATGGAAGAAGCACACCAGCCTCTAAGATCATAAGATATCAACAGAATCAGGTATCAGTCATCAGAAGACCCAAAGAAATCATATTGATGCGAACAAGGGGATGGCGAATTGGAGACCCAAAGCCCATCTATGGACAATTGGGACATCCTCTCACAGAAGAGTCACAAGGAAGGACAAGCCAGCCAAGGTGCAGTATAGCACCAACAAAACACACAACATTCCTCTAGTACTTTAATGCTTCCTCCACACACACACACCATCATGACCCCAGTTCTACCTTAAAAATTCAGTTAGACCACAGCATATACACTATACAGATAAGAGCTCTAAATACACAGAATTCAGGAAAGATAAACCCCCCAGGAACAATAATAGGAGTAGTGATACCATGAGGGTAGGGGGAAGTTGAGGTGAGAAAGGGCAAACTATTCACAATGATCTAAGTATAACCACCCCCACCTACCAAGGGTGACAAACAATAGAAACATGGGTTAAAGGAGACAGTGGACAGTGTAAGATATGAAAATAATCATTTATAATTTATCAAAGGCTTATAAGAGTGGGTGGGTGGAGGAGGGAGGGGAAAAATGAGGAGATGATACCAAGGACTCAAGTAGAAAGAAAATGTTTTGAAAAGGATGATGGCAACATATGTACAGATGTACTTGACAAGCTCTTATAAAATCCATATATAAATGATTATGTTTTTATTACAATAAAAAACAATTTTAAGTGTTCAGAGGAGAAGGACTCAAGATGGCCTTCAGGTAGATTTACCCGCCCATTGCTCCTGTTGTTACATCATAAAATGACGAGGTAAGAAGGCCAGTATTGGGAGGTTGCCTGCTAAAAATAGGTTCAGTGTATCAGGGTTAGATTGAAACTTTCCCCTGAAATTTTCACCCACAGAGTGATTCAAGAACCATAAAGTACTATGAAAGTCTGTATTCTAATGAATTCAACAATGTGGAAGACACAGACAAATACCTGGAAAAACAATCTCTCCCTAGATTATCCAAGATAGAGGTCAAGAACCTCAACAAACCCATATCAAAAGAAGAAACCAATGTGGTTTTCAAGAAACTACCAACGCAAAAAGCTCCTGGACCACATGGCTTCACAGGAAAATTCTACCAAGCTTTCATGGAAGAGCTGATACCAATCTTCCACAAATCATTCCAAAGCATAGAAAAAGATGGCAAATTCCCAAACTCATTCTACAAAGCCAGTATAACTTTGATATGCAAACAGGGCAAGGATCCCACAAGATTAGAAAACTACAGAACAATATCTCTAACACAGAACCAAAAAATCCTTAACAAACTATTGTCCAATAGAATATAAAAGTATATAAGACATATCATCCATCATGGTCAGATGGGATTCATTCCAGGGATGCAGGAATGGTTCATCATCTGAAAGTCCATCAATATTATTCACCACATTGATAAGAAAAAGGATAATGTTGATCGATACAGAGAAAGCATTTGACAACATCAATGTTCATTCCTAATTAAGACACTCAAGAAGATATAAATGGAAGGAGAATTCCTCAAGTTAATACAAGCTATTTATGAAAAGCCAATAGACAACACCATAGTCAATGTAGAAAAGACAAAAACAATCCCACTGAAAAAGGAGACCAGACAAGAATGCCCCTTGTCCCCACTTCTTTTCAACATTGTACTGGAGGTCCTAGCTAAAATATAAGGTGACAGAAGGACAGTAAAAGTATACATCTAGGAGAGGATGGGGTGAAACTATCAATATTTTCAGACAACATGATTCTATACATTGAAAAAACCCCAAAATTCTACAACAGGAGTAGTGGTAGCGATACAGGAATATGGAAGAGTAGCAGGATACAAGATCAACAAACAGCAGTCTATTGGTTTGCTGTATACATCAGACAAGACCAAAGATCAGGAGATCAAGAAGGCAGTCCCTTCATAATAGCCAAGAACAAACTGAAATATCTAGGGATATATCTAACCCAAAAAAATGGCTTATACAAATAAAACTACAGAACCCTACTACAGGATACCAAAAGAGACTTCCACAAATGGAAAAAATATCCTTTGCTCATGGATCAGAAAATTCATTATAGTAAAGATGTCAATCTTACCCAAAGCACTACATAAGTTTAACGCTATCCAAATTCAAATACCAATAACCTTCTTCAAAGAATTGGAAAACCTGACCACTAATTTCATATGGAGAGGGAAGAAGCCCCAAATTAGCAGAGAACTCCTCAAGAAGAAGGACAATGTCAGAAGGCTCATCTTACCTGGTTTTAACACCTACCATGTAGACACAGTGGTCAAAATGGTGTGGTACTGGAATAATGACAGATACTCAGACCAATGGAAAAGAACAGAAAACCTAGAAACAAAACCATCAGCATATAGACAACTGATCTTCAACAAGGGCCCCAAAAGCATCAAGTGGGAGATGGATGCCCTCTTTAACAAGTGGTAGTGGAAACAATGGATATTCACCTGCAGAAAAATGAAACAAGACCCTTACCTCACCCCAGGCACAAGAACAAACTCAAGGTGGATCACAGACATAGAAATAAAACCCCAAACTATCAGGACCATCAACGAAGGAACTGGGACAAATCTAAGAATCCTGGCACAGGGAATATATAGGCTAACTGAAATAGGGAAGGGGCACACACACAGATGAAGCTGAAACCAACAAGTGTGATACACTAAGGATAAAACACCTGCATGCATCAAAAGACTTCACCAAGAGATTAATAATAGAACCCACAGACCGGAAGAAGACTTTTAGCAACAGACAAAGGGCTTATTACAAAAATCTACCATACCATCCTAGCCTGCAAAAAAAGAAGAAAACCGTTAACCCCCTGAGGAAGTTGGTAAAAGATCTGAACGAAAGTTTCACTAGGAAGGAGACCTGAATGGCCAATAAACATATGAGAAAATGTTCCTTATCATTAGCCATCAGAGAAATGCAAATTAAAACAACTATGAGATACTACCTAACACCCTTGAGGATAGCCCAAATCAGAAAATCAGAGAGCAACAAATGTTGGAAGAGATATGGCAAGATAGGAACTCTCCTCCACTGCTGGTGATTGTGTGGATACATAGAGCCATTATGGAAAACCATATGGCAGTATTTACAGCAATTGGAAATTGAGTTACCTTATGACCCAGCAATCCCTCTACTGGGCATATATCCTGAAGAGGTAAGAAACAGACCACGGCTAGTCATCTGCGCTCCAATGTTGATTGTGGCGCAATTCACAGTCACAACGAATTGGAAATCATCTAAATTTCCATAGATAGATGTGTGGATTAGAAAACCCTGGCACATGCACACCATCGAGTACTATGCATCACTAAAAAGCACTGATGAACGCATGAAGCACATAGTCTCCCGGGAAGAGTGTCTCATGAGAAGAATTGGAGAAAATTATGCTAAGCAAAGTTAGTCAGTCACAAAAGGACAAGTGCAGCATGAGTCCACTGAGGTAAGTATAATCAACACAGTAGGTATAGAAGAAAAGCTACCTATCTCACACTTTACAGGCTGAGGTACAGGCAATTTGGGCAGGAACAGAACAAACCCAAGGATGTACATGTCATTCCCACAAAAAGAAGAGGAAAAGGAAATGGGAGTAAAGTGAGGGGGGATAAAAAAAGGAAGACAATGGCACTGGGGGAGCAGGGCACGAATCTACCCAGGGGGGCGGTATCGCTTATGTCTCCACAGAAATGGGAGCGTGCATGCAGACCCCACCATGGTGCACCAAACCTTAAGGGCAATGTAACCACATGGAACAACTCACAAATAGAGATGTCTACAGGGCCAGCCCCAATCAGAGCCAAATTGACACACACACCACACTCCCTAGAAATATGTGCTACAGAGAACAACAATAAACCTGCAGGTTAGGGAGAGGGCCCATCCTGCCATGTCCATACAGAAGCAAAACAAAAAGGAAAAAGAGAGAGCAAGGGACTAGACCCCATACTGACACACCAGCCCTGAGGATGACAGCCCTGCATGGAGCTGCGAAGGCACAGAGAGGACTGTCAGGCAAACAACAGCTCAAGACATGATGTCCCCTCACTGGAGCATACTGCAACAGAGGACATACTGGGGACACATGGCGGGGAGCGTATCCGGTCTTACCCCACCCCCACAGTGGGGCGAAACAAGAAGGGAAAACAACTGACCAGCAATGGGAACAAAGCAAAGCCACAAAGCCCCTGAGGAGCCCCCAAAATAGACTTCAGGCTAGGAGGGGCAGTTCCCAGAAACCCCCAGTACCAGTGGGGAGAGAGTCATAAAGGTCAGCAGACAGACCTGAAATTATATTTCTGTTTTTTTCTTTGTTTTTGTTTTTTCTTTTCTTTATTCAATCTTTTGTTTTCTTGTTGTTTTGTCTCTGCTGCTGTTGTTTTGCCTACCAATATAAGATAGGCTTGGGAAGCAAGCGCAAGAAGAAAGCAACGGGGACTGAAGGTTCTGGAGGGACCTGGGGTGGGGAGGAGGCAGGGGAAGGGAGTTGTGAGCAAACAGCACCATAGACAACTAGGGAATTAAAAGCGGCAACAAGGAGAATGTAGAGATCCCGGTGATGGAGAAACAGCAGTCTAGCTGAGAGGAATTGCTAAGAGGTAGAAGAAGGGCAAGGGCGATGGTGGGGCAGGAGGAGGTAAAAGGAAACAGAGAAAAGATCTAGTAAGCAAAGCTATGGACAGAGGTATAAACATAGGTGTAAACTTATGTAAATATATTAATTCATAGAAATAGAGGTATTTGCATAGGTACATATATTTATATGGCAATACACTGAGGAAGTGAATGGACTTTGGGCCTCTGCTCAAGCCCTCCCTCAACGTAAGAACACTTTGTTCTAATAACCTGGCATTTGGGGTTGCTCACCCTCCTGATATGATCACTGAAGACAATATGTGTGCATAAGCAAATGTGAAGAAAGCTGATGGTTCCCAGCAATCAAAAGATACGGTGTCTAGGGTCATAAAGGCTTGGAGTTAAACAAGCGGTCATCTAGCAGGGAAGCAACAAAGCCCACATGCAAGAAGCACACCAGCCTGTGTAACCATGAGGTGTCAACAGGATCAGATAACAAGCACCAGAAGACCCAAAATAAACAAACAAAGAAAAACATATTGTTGAGAACAAGGGGGATCAGAGCAGAGCAAAACTCATATGTAGCCAATAGGACATCCCCTCACAGAAGGATCACAGGGAAGGGATGAGTCAATCAGAGCACAGTACAGCACCTATGAAACACACAATATTCCTCTGGTTTTTGAGGCTTCCTCACACAACCCCCCACTACCACTATCATGACCCCAGTCCTGCCTTTCAGTTCTGGCTAGACTGTAGCATGTACAGGTAAGAGCTCATGACACACAGAATCCAGGTCAGATAAACCCTTCAGGAACAGAATTGGGAGTAGTGATACCAGGAGGGTAGGGAGATCAGGAGAGGAGGGAAGGAAGGGGGAAACAATTGCAATGATTGACATATCATCCATACCCCAGGGTTATGAACAACATAAACATGGGTAAAGGGAGACTGTGGTCAGTGTGAGATGAAAACAATAATAATATATCATTTATGAAGGGTTCACGAGGGTGGGGATGGAGGGAGGGAAAAAAGAGGAGCTGATACCAAGGGCTCAAATAGAAAGTAAATGTTCAGAAAATTATGATGGCAACATATGTACAAATAAGCTTGAAACAATTGATGTATGGATTGTTATAAGGACTGTAAGAGCCCCCAATTAAATGATTTTTAAGTGTTTGTGAAAAAATAAATTCAAAGGAATGGAAATAGCACCAAATTTCACAGCTATCTATTTGTTGTAAGGAACTTTTGAGAGATGCACACAAAGATTTACATACAAAAAATTTTACTTACTGTGAGTTAAAGTGGAAACTCAACAATAATCCAAACGGTTAAAAATAGAAAGATAATTTGTAGTGAACCATATGATGGGAACAAATATTCAAGCATTAGAAAACATGTTTTAGAGTAGTGCTTCCCTAAAATTAATTTCTATCCAGTACCTGTGACTTTATTTGAAAATAGAATCTTTGCCAAAGTAATCCATTTAAGATGGGATCCTACTGGGTTACAGTGGGCCCTAATCCAGTGATGAGTGTCCTCATAAGCAGAGGGATGTTTGGTCACAGACACACAGAGTATGGCATTCTGAGGTGGAATTACAGCTTGGAGCAATGAGGCTACGAACCAAGGAATAGCAATGATTGCTCGTCACTCACAGGAGGGAGGAGAGAGACATGAAACACTTTCTCTCTCTGAGCCAAGTTTACCAGCTTCTTGATTTTGAACTCCAAGACTCTAGAACTGCAAAAGGATTGATTTCTGTTGTCTCATACTGGTTATACATAAAGCTGCTAACTTCAAAGTCAGCAATTCGAAGCCACCAGGTGCTCTGCAGGAGAAAGACAAAGGATTTTACTTGCATAGTTACAGTCTGGGGCTACTTCTACCCTGTCTGATAGGATTGTTATGAGTCAGAATAGACTCAATTGCAGTGAGTTTGGTTGGTTTGAGAGTTTGTGATAGTTAAAAATATATATATGAAAGCTTAAAAGTATTGGCTACTGCTTCTCAACCTGTCCTCCAACAAGGTCTATACACTTCTGAAGATTTGGTTTCCCTCTCTCTAACCCTTCCCCAGAGAATTCTATGCTTTTTTATTTACACCATGTCAAGACAGCAGTTTGGGCTTCCTCAAAGGACTTAAATCGTGTTTCTTTTCAGTGTGCTTTGAGTTTAGGGAGCAAAAAGAAATCTAAACAGCCAAAATGAGGACTGTAGGTCAAGATTTCCCAACAAAATTCTCCTTGCACAAGTAATTATTCTATTCTTGTGATGGTCTCTAAATTCATATGAGATATAGTCAAAATGGTATTAGACTCTCGTGTATTTGTTTTAATTTCCTCAACATCAACTTGAACTTGAATACAAGGAATGGATATTCCTTTCCAAAGTAAGTCCCTGGCTTTGTTCTGACTTATGGTATCAAGCTTCTCCATCATCTATTTTCCATTGATTTAATTAACTAGACCACCGATTGTCTGTCAAGTTGTTGTACTGTGGAGGCTTGTGTGTTGCTATGGTACTGGAATCTATGCCACTGGTATTTCAAATACCAGCAGGGTCACTCAAAATGAACAGGTTTCAGCAGAGCTTCCAGACTAAGAACAGACTATGAAGAAGGAATCAGCGGACCATTTCCAAGGAAGTTGCCACTGAAAACCTTATGCATAACATTGAAATAATGTCAGATATTAAAGGCTTAATGAATGGAAGCAGAACATTGTCAGCAATAGTGCCCAAAAATGAGCACCCTGGGTTGGAAGGCACTGAAAATGTGACTGAGGCAGAGTTGCTTTCTCAAAGTGGACTTGATCATGGTGACATGAATGGTTTAAAGCCCATGGCAGTAGTCTTTAGGATCATCGTTTGCTGATTGGGCACAACTCAAGGTGAGAAGAAAGAACTACAAAAAATATACTAATAATTGGACCTTGAAATGTATGAAGTATGAATCTAGAAAAATTGGAAGTAGTCTAAAATGAAATGGAAATCATAAAGATCAATACCCTACGGGTTAGTGAGCTGAAATGGTATTGGCCATTTAGAATCAGAAAATCATATTGTTTCCAACTTTTACATTCCAGTCACCAATAATTATCACTTGATTGCATGTTTGATCAATTTCCAACTGAAGATGTCGGTACAATTCTTTAATTTCTTCAGCACTAGCTTTTGTGTTTTGTTCATAAATTTCAATAATAGTTGTATTGATTGGGTATCCTTCAATTCAGAGAGATATAATCCTATCAAATACAGCATAGGACTTCAATCCGTACTGAAGGCTACAGTTCTTGATTTTCATCAGCAAGGACTTCAAGTCTTCTTGCTTTCGGCAAGGAAGGTTGTATCATATGCTTATCAGAGATTTGGACGACAGCTAGCAGACCAACTGACTGGTTGTACCATTGGTTCTTGATTACATGCTTCTTTTGCTACAGTGAATCTGTGTTAATAAACCTTCCTCCAGTTCTTATGCCATGTTCTTCCTCATATAGCCAGCTTCTTAGATTACATGAACAGCATACAGATTCAATAAATTCTGTGAAATGTGTAATCCCAATGCACATCTTTCCTGATTTTAAAGCATTCCATGTCCCCTTGTTCTTTTGGAATGGCTACCTCTTTTTCCACGTACAGATTCCCAATGAGCAGAATGAAGTGTTCTGGAATTCTGAAGCTCTCAAGTCTATCCATAGTTTGTTACACTCCACACAATCAAATGCCTCTGCATCATCAGTAAAACACAAGTAAACATCTTTCTAGTATTCTCTGGTTTTTAGCTAAGATCCATCTGCTTTCAGCAATGCTATCCCTTGTTCTGCTTCCTCTTCTGAATCTGGCTTGAATTTCTGGCAGCTCCTTTTGATATAGTACTGCAACCATTGTTAAATTAACATCAGCTAACATTTACTTGCATGTGATAATGATCTTGTTCAATAATTTCCGCATTTTGTTGGGTAACCTTTCTTTGGAATGGGCACAAATATCATTGCTTCCAGTTGGTTGGTATGCTGTCTTCCAAATCTCTTGGCGTAGACAAGTAATTGCTTCTAATGCTTCATCCGCTTGTTGAAACATTTCAATGGGTATTTTGTCATTTCCTGGAGTCGTGTTTTTGTTAACGCCTCAGCACAATTCAGATTTCTTCCTTCAGTACTATTGGTTCTTGATTATGTGCTTCGTTTTTTACAATGAATCTGTATATTCCTTCCATCTTATTTTGATGCTTTCTGTATCATTCAATATTTTTCCTATACTGAAACTTGAGGCTTTAATTTTTATCCTTTGGTTCTTTCAGTTTCAGATTACGGAGCATGTTATTCCTTTTGAGTTTTCTACCTCGAGGTCTTTGCACATCTCATAATAATACTTTGCTTTGTTTTCTTGAGCTGCCCTTTGAAATGCTCTTGTTCTGCTCTTTGACTTCATCATTTTTTTCCATTTGCCATAGCTTAGCTACTCTACAATATAAAGCAAGTTTCAGAGTGTCTTCTGACATCCACTTTGATCTTTTCTTGCTCTCTTGTTTGTTGTGACCACTTGCTTTCTTCTTATATGATGTTCTTGACGGCATCACAATGATCATCAAGTCTTCTTTCATTAGTGTTCAATTTGTCAAATCTGTTTTTTTAAGATGTTCTCAAAATTTAAGTGGGATATGCTCAAAGATGAATTTGGACTCAAAGAGACTTGTTTTTGTAATAGCCAACTTCAACCTGAACTTACATATGATGGTCTGCTCCACGGTTAGCCCTGAGTATCGTTTTGACTGCTAATATTGAGCTTTTCTATCATCTCTTCTCACAGATACATTCAATTAGATTTTTGTGTATTCCATCTATTGAAGTTTACGTACCTTTTGTGTTGTTGAAAAAAGGTATTTTGCTATGAATAAGCCATTGGTCTTTCAAAATTCTATTATGGGATCTCCAGCTTCATTTCTATCACCAAGGCCGTATTTTCCAACTTATGTTCCTCCCTCTTTGTTTCCAACTTTTGCATTCCAATCACTAGTTAATTACCAATTCATCTTGATTGCATGTTGGATTGATTGCAAACTAAAGAAATTGGTAGAGTTCTTCAAGTTCTTCATCACTACCTTTAATGGCTGATGCATAAATTTAAATAATAGCTGTGTTAACTGGACTTCCTTGTAGGTGTAGAGAAATTATCCAATCCCAGACAGCATTGTATTTCAAGATAGATCTTGAATTGCTCTTTTTGATGATGAATAGAACACTGGAGGGTGTCACTCCTGGCATAGCACACAATATAATTATATGATTCAAAATAACCAATACCTGTTTGTTTGGGCTCACTAAATCCTATGATATCAATCTTTGTGTGAATCATTTCAATTTTGATATTCTACTATTTGTACTAGGTTCATACTTTGTTCATTCCATATTCTGAGCATTAATTGATGGTTTGAGCTGTTTCCTCTCATTTTGAGTCATGCGCCATTCCCAAGTGAAGATCCTTAAATTAACATCACTAAAGTCGACTTTGTTTTAAAGAGGCAGCTCTTCTCCTGCCAGATCCAATACCTGAAGAGTTCATTATCTGCCATCATCTTTGACAGTGTTTTGCTGCCATTCATAAGGTTTTCAGTTGCTTAACCCTCATAAATGGTTAGGCTATTGCTTCTTCATAATCTGTTCTTAATCTGGAAATGCCACTGAAACCTGTTCACTGTGGATGACCCTACTATTAGTGAAATACCAGTGGCATAATGTGTTAGTCTGGGTAGACTAGAGAAACAAACTCATGGACACTCATATGTGCATAAGAGAGTGTTATATAAAGGGTAATTATACATTAAGAAAGTATCCCAACCCAGTCCAGTCCAAGTTCATAAATCTTATACCAATCTATAAAGTCCTCCTCAGACTCATGAAACACATGCAATGATGCCGAATGCAGGAGGATCACAGACCAGTGGGTAGACAATCTTTCGATCAAGTGGCGGCTTAAGCTTCTCAGTGCTGGCAGGGGTCTTCACGTGGTTTCTCCAGCACTCAGGGCTGCATCAGGGTAGGTCCATATGGCTTCTCCTCAGGGATGTCTTGCAGGAAGTGAGCCTTGTCAGTAGAGTCTCCAGGGAAGTGAGCGTTGTCAGTAAAGAGAGTCTGTCTCACACTTCCAAGAAGGAAATCCAGGAAAAGGCCAAACCCACACAGAGGCTACAGTGGCTGTATCTTGATTGACAGGCCAGGCTCCCCGCCCCCTTCCCTCTTAATCCTCTCAAATTGACACCAGGTAATGAAATGACCACACATAGCTTCCAGCATCACAGCAGCACACAAGCTACCACAGTACAACAAACTGACAGACAAGTGGTGGCTTAAAATAATAGAAACCCTTATTTTTAAAATTGCAAAATGTGAAGTTACTGTTTTTCAATGTATCCTCCATTGATACCTATGTCCTTCTAAAGAATTCTGCACTCTCCACTTCACCACTTCAAACTGGTGGTTAGAGTCCTTGAGAGCCTCAAATTGTATTCCTTTTCAATGTTCTTTGAGTTTAGGAAACAAATAGAAGTCTGAAGAGCCAAGATCAAGGCTGTAGAGTGGAAGGAGAAACATTTCCCAGTGAAATTCTCCTAGGGCAGCCCTTACTACCTTTGAAGAATGAACTCGTATATTATTATAATGGAGAAAAATCCCTTAATACAACTCCTCTGATCTTTTTCTCACCAATGCTGTTTTCAATTTTCTTAAAATTTTTCATAATAAGCCTCTTTGATCATCCTTAAATCTCTGAGAATTCTGTGAAGATGATCCCTCTGGAATCCCACAAAAGTTACAACCCTCTGAGCTGGCCTCTCTGCCTTGAATGTGTTAACTGGTGCAGCATATTCCCTTGGAAAAACACTGCTTTGATTTGACCTTTCCTTGTTTTCTTTTATTTTTATTGTGGATTATATGTGGGTTTAGAGATTAGATACTCAGTTACCTTTTGGTCCAGTGGTGAGGACTTGGGCTTTCTTTACATTAAAGTGTAACCCAGACTGAAGGCTGTAATCCTTGACCTTCATTAGCAAGTCTTTCAAGTACTCGTCATTTGCAACAAGCGAAGTGCTGTCATCTGCATATCTCAGGATGTTAACAAGACTTCCTCCAATCCTAAAGTCACATTCTTCACATAGGCCCGTTTCTCTGCTGATTTCCCCAACATACAGATTGAATAAGTTATGGTGAGAAGATACAGCCCTGATGCACACCTTTCCTGATTTTAACCCATGCGGCATTCCTTTGTTCTGTTTGCACAACTGCCTCTTCATCTATGTATAAGTTCCTCACAAACATAATGAAGTATTCTGAGTTCCCATTTTTCTCAAGGTTATTTATAGTTTGTGATGATCCACATAGTTGAATCCCTTACTGTAGCCAATAATGCACAACTAAACATCTTTCTGGTATTCTCTGCTTTCAGCCAAGATCTGTCTGAAGTCAGCAATGATATCCCTTGTTCCACATTCTCTTTTGAATCCAGCCTGAACCTCTGTCAATGTACTTCCTGTCAATGTACTATTGCAACCATGGCTGGATGGTCTTCAGCAAAATTTGACTGGCATGTGATACCTTTGATAACGTTCTATAATTTGTGCATTCTGTTGGGTCATTTTTCTTTGGAATGGTAACAAATATGGGTCTCTTCTAGGCAGTTAGCCAAACTTCCTGCCATAGAGTAGTGACTGCTTTCAGTGCTTCATCAGTTTGTTGAAACATTTCACTTGGTAGTCCATCAATTCCTGGAGCCTTGTTTTAGGATAATGCTGTAAGTGCAGCTTGAACTTCTTTCAGCACTATATATTTTTGCTCATCTGCTACTTCCTGAAATGATGGTGTGTCGACTAGCTCTTTCTGGTAGATTCTGTGCATTCTTTCCATCTTCTTTTGATGCTTACTGCATCATTTTGCCCATAAAACCTTCCAATATTGCAGCTCAAGGCTTGAATGAGTTATTTCAGTTTTAGATATGCTGATCATGTTCTTCCCTTTTGTTTTCCTAATTCTAGGTCTTTGCATATTTTATTATATTGGGCTTCGTCTTCTTGAGCTGCCCTTTGAAATTTTCTATTCAGCGCTGACTTCATCATTTCTTCCATTTGATTTAGCTACTCTCTGATTAAGAACAAGTTTCAGAGTCTCTTCTAAAATCCACTTTGATCTTTTCTTTCTTTCCTGTCTTTTTACTGGCCTTTTGAGTTCTTCATGAATGATGTTCATGATGTCTTCCCACAGGTCTTCGGTCATTAGTGTTCAATGCATCAAATCTGTTCTTGAGACATCCTCAAAAAAATCAGTGGCATAGACTCAATGTCATATTTTGGCTCTTGTGCGTTTGTTTTCATTTTCTTCAGCTTTACCCTGAATTTACATATGAGCAATTGATGGTCTGTTCCACATTCAGGCTCTGGCCTCATTTTAGCTGCTGATACTGAGCTTCTCTAGTGTCTCTTCTAACAGATGTACTCGATTCAATTTCTGTGTATTCCATTTGGAGAAGTCTTTGGATGTGATTTCCTTTTGTGTTATAGAGAAAAGGCATTTACTATGAACAAGATTTTGCAAAAATCTATCATACAATCTTGGCTTCATTTCTATCACCAAGTCCATATTTTCCAATCCCTGTTCCTTCCTCTTTTTTCCAACTTTTGCATTCCAGTCTCCAATAATATCAATGCATCTTGGTTGCCTGTTTGATCAATTTCTGACTAAAGATGTTGCTAGAATTCTTCAATTCTTCCATCACTAGCTTTTGTGGTTGGTGAATACATTTGAATAATAGCTGTATTGTTTAGATTTTCTTGAAGGCAGATAGATATAATCCTATTTCAGACAACACTGTACTTTACGATGGATTTTGCAATGTTCTTTTTAATAGTGAATGCCACGCCATTCCTCTTGATTGTGTCATTCCCGGTATAGTAAATCATATGATTTTCTGATTCAAAATAACCAATACCAGTCAATTTCAGCTCACTAATGCCTAAGATATTGATCTTTATACATTCCATTTCATTTTGACCACTTCCAGTTTTCCCAATTCATATTTCACACATTCCTAATTCTAATCATTCTCAGATTTTTAAAGCGGTTTCTTCTTGCCTTCAGTTGGATCCACAAGCAAATAAAGATCTTGATGGCCCCAGCCCTACAGGTTTTACCTGACTCACGTCGCCACGGTTGACTCCATTCTGAGAAATCAGTGCCTCCTCACGAACAGTGCCTGTTCATTAGGCCTTTAGTATGTGACAATGTTTCAAAGCTCCATATAAAGATTTCAGTGGCTCCTTCTTCCAAAGTGGGGAGCAGAGTCCTTCCTTTTCTGTGCTGAAACCTGTTCACATTGGATGACCCACCTGGTGTTTAAAATACATCGCTTCCAGCATAACAACAACACACAAGCCGCCACAGTATGACAAACTGACAGACAAGTGGTGCTTGGTCGAGTATATAGATAGCAAAGCTATGAAAACTTCAGACATAACCAAACACCTTGAAGGAATGTTACTGGGATGATAGTCTCAGGGGACATTAAAATCATGTGGCATAATATACTACTTTAATGAGTATCAATTGGCTTCTTAAACACTCATGATCAGCCATATAAGGTGCAAATATTGGTTTCTCCCTGTCTGGAGGAAAGAAGAGTGACAAAAATGGACCTTTTCTTTGAAGACAGCCTGAGACAAAAATGAGTTTATTCCCGACAGAGCTCATTTTCAGCCATCCACTGATGGCAAACACATCTTTAAATACATTTTACTAAGAATCGACCTGTGTATGTCTGTACTGGGACCCTAATAGCAATACTTATTTTACTTATCCATGTATATCTCCAAGTACCTATTGTCTTAGTACTCCTTGTAACTTTTCTGGGAAGCTTTTGACGAATGATTTAACTGTCCTTATTCTCCTTGCTGACACCTATAGAGCATAGCTTGACATCTCTATTGCTAATCAATACGTCTGATTAGCAGCAGCCAAGCTGCAAGTGGTGCAGAGCCTGGATCTAACCTGCACAGGCTCTCACGAAGCAGCTGTACACTTTGTTGTTGTTGGGTGCCGTCAAGTTGGTGCTGACTCATAGCAACCCATGGACCACAGCACACAACACAGCCTGCTCCTGCACCACCCTCCTCCCGATGACTCTCATTGTTGGGTCCATTGTTGCAGCCACTGTGTCAATCCATCTCATCAAGGGCCTTCCTCTGTTTGACTACCCCTCCACTTCATCAGGCATCAGTCCTTCGCCAGGGACCGGTCTCTCCTGATACTATGCCCAAAGTACATGAGTCAAAGTCTCTCCATCCTTGGACACTGAATCCCCAAAACTTAGCCACCTTATAGAAAGAAGCAACTTTACTATTGTATCCATGTTTGGACTCTGGAGCCTAATATTAGTCTCAGAAGTTTAGAAATATTTTGTTTCTAGAAAAACAAGTTTTCACCCTGGTTTTTAGTAGAGATTTTTATTCCCAAAAAGGGGGGATAATTTTAAATACCAGATGAAATATTCACTGCTGCTATTAAAAATAGCAAAGCTTGCTCAAAGTGAAATGAAGATAAGTCTATATAAGACACAGCTTTAACAAAACAGTCTATGCCAACCATTTCCAATACTCGTGTGTCAGGGGAAGGTGGGTCTTTTCAATGAGTCCTGATTTCAGTAAGCACCTTTCACACTAGAATTAGTCCTCTGTGCTTAAGTATGAACATCATTGAGCATATTTTAAAAATACAAAAATGCGCAATTTTTTTCTTATTTGACCCAAATGCTCCCATTGAAGAATTGAGTTTTACTTTCTTAAAACCCTCTCTTTCCTTGAATTGTGATATTTCACTGAATCCATATTCTCCCCTATATCTAGAAACAACTTCTCAGTCCAGGGTCTTGTGATTCTTGAGCGCTCCTGCCCCTCCCCAGCCTAATGGAAAGCACTTCCTGTAACTAGAGACATTTGATCCGAGTGTTACACACAGGGAAAGAATGGGGACAGAATGAAAAGGGGAGAGATGCAATCAACCCCTCCAACAGCCTATCTACTCTTGCAGCTTTAACCAGCCTCTGGCTTCCAAGCGAGTCCGTGCTCCAAACGTAGATTTTGAGTACTAGGTTTATCTAGTAGTCTCGCTGTCTCCCAAGGCTGTCACAGGCTCAGAGTCTCCAAAAGCAAAGGCTTCCTCTTTACTCGCCAATCTGCTAAGATATCTTCCTTCTGATATTCTGTATCTTGCTACTAATTGTACAGACATCCAATTCTGTCCGTTTTGCTTCTTAATGATCTACCTCTTTCCTTGCATTCTCACTGCTCCATCTTTAGTTCAGCCTGCTTTCAGCTCTTGTGTGAACTCACTCTTACGGCCGCTTCAAGTTCCTTTTTCTACCTCAAGCCCCATGCGCACACAAATCCACTCCAGTCCGTCCACGCCCTCCTTGCTCAAAGGGTCTTTCTGAAATGCAAACCTAAGCATATGTGTTCCTTAAGCAAAATTCTCTAAAGAGTCCCCAGTGTGTGCAGCATAAAACCCAGCTTCTTTAGCAAGAGCATGGAAGGCCACTAAGCATTGAATTGTGTCTTCCCCAAATCCTAACCCCATACTTGGGGATGGAATTCCTAGGGCTCTGTTCTTTTAATGAGGTCCTAGGGTTCTGTTCTTTAATGAGGTCATATTGTTGTAGGGTATGTCCTAGCTCAATCATGTTCTAGATATAAATAAAAAAGCAGATTAGGTACACAAGCAAGGAAGCACAAATGGAGAAAGATTAATGCCAAGTGAAAAGCTCCAAAGGACCAAGGAGCAAGCTACAAGAGACAAGGCTATTCCCAGAGAGTGAGCAAAGAGCAGGACTTCTTCTAGAGATGGCTCTCTGAATTTGGACGTCTACTCTCCCAAACTACTCTCCCAAAATCTACTCTCCCAAAATCGTTTTTTTGTTTGTTACAGCCACTCGCAGTGTTATGATTGACCTAGGTAACCCCGCCCCACCCGCCCCCAATAGGTGTTGTCAATCCAAACATCAGGGCCAAAGGTGAGAAATCCATTTAGGAATGGGTTGTCTTCATTAGGTTAAATATTCAGGATTAGTGTAGGGGGTATCTTGAGTTCATCTCTTTTGAGCTCTGTAAGAGAGATAAAGCAAGCTGATTTGGGGGTGTGAAGCAAGCAGAGATAGCGAAAGAGAAAGACCAAGCCACATGAGATTGTCCCAGCAGCAGCAGTTCAAAAAGCCGAGATCCTTCCTCTAGAGCAAACAGAGAAAGCCTCGAATCTGGAACCTTGAATTTGATCTTCTAGCCTCCTAAAGTAGGAGGGAATAAATTTGTTAAAGCTGTTTGTTTACAGTGTTTGTGTGAAAGCAGCATTCGATAGCTAAAATAAGCAGCGATGAGAAAAAGAACTTTTATCATTTGGTCCCTTCCTACCTACTGTTTCTGATCTCTTCGGCGTTTAAGGTCAACACTTCCGGGAAACTCTCTGCACCAGCTCCACAGTCAAGTTAGGACCTATGTGCACTATATCACATGCCCAATATTCTTATCGTGTCTCAAATAAATCATATTTTATTGTGTTAAGGTGTCAATAAAGGGAGGAAACCGATTATCTATATACATTATCTTTATTCCTCTCTATACACTTGTTTGCAATCACCAGATGGTAAATGGATGACTGCTTTAAGTAGGGAAGAAATCAATTAGTGAGCTAGTGATGGTTGTTTATTTTTTCTCCACATTTCAACTAGTCTCATATGAAACAGTTCCCTCTAGCCACGATCATTTGAGCAACTGAAACTGCTATGTGGGCATCTCTTGTGACAGTAGCAATAAAAGAAAAATAGAACCTTGTTACATATCTGCTGGTCTGAGTAACAACCTTGGAAACAAGCCATGAGCTTTCCCCCATTAAAAAAATCCCAATGATGAGGCATTTGCCATAGTAATCAAACTCTGGTGAACACCGTGACCATTTATTTAGGAGAAGATGATTGTGCAGCCTCAGATGTGAAAGCGTAATGAAGAAAGAGTCAAAGCAGTCCAAAAGAAAATCCATACCACATTTCAGAGGACTACAAACTTTATCACCTGGAGTATTTCCGGTCAAATTCAAGATGTATCATCCTTTGACATTTTAATAGGTGCAAATTAAATATGATGATGGGTACACTTTGCACAAAGTGATGTATCTTGTATTTACACCACAAGCAAAAAAAGGCTTTTCACAATAAACATTTAAATTGAATGCCTCTGTCACCTACATAGAAGGTGCTCTAGTAGTGTAGGTGTTACATATTGGGCTGTGATCTTCAAGGTTAGCAGTTCTAAACCACCAGCCACTCCACAGTAGAAAGATGAGGTTTTCTACTTCTGTAAAGAGCTACAGAATCAGAAACCCCAAGGGGCAGTTCTACCCTGTCCTATAGGATCGCCATGAGTTGAAATCAGCTCAATAGCAGTGAGTTTGGTTTGGGTTTTTATATCCCCTACATATGCACAAATATTAAATGAACTGAGATGAGAATAACAAAGTTAATCTGTTCAAATAAAAAGTGAGTCATTTATGAGCCCCAATAAATTGTTAAAATAAAAAAAATTATTAAAAAAGTGAGTCATTGAGAGACAATTATCTGTTGTTGTTTTTTTGAAATTAAAATGTTCATTTCTGTTGTCTCTCATCTTCACTTGCAGTGAGAATAGAAACCAACAATCAGAGAAATCTTTAACAAAACAGGAGTCCTTGCTGAGCTACATCTGACTTCGACGCTGAAGCACACTGACCAAAGAACAGGAAGACTATGTTAGAACATTTCGAACCATATTAACCAAAGTAAAACAAAATGCACATCGCTTAAGTCAATTCTGACTCTACAGTACAGAGTAGAGCTACTCCTGTGGCTGTCCAAGGCTGCAAATCTTTGTGGGAGTAAACAGCCTCATCTTTCTCCCCCAGAGCAACTGGTGGGTTCAAACTGCTCCCTGTATGGTACAGCTCAACCCATAACCCAGTGTCCCATCTGGGCTCCTTTCAAATACCATCTGTGGTTGTTCAGTGCTGCCAAGTCGGTTCCAACTCAATGACTATGGAGCCAATCAAGATAAACATCTTGGCAAGTTCACTCTTTCCTCCATTTCACCTGATGTTACCTATTGGTCTAGTGGTGAGGGTTTGGGTTGAGTTGTAATGCATTCTTCTCAAGGTTAGCCACAGTTTGTTGTAATCCACACAGTCCCTTGTGTTTGCATAGTCAACAAAACACAAGCACACCTCTTTCTGAAGCCAGCCTGAACTTCTGGCAGCTTCCTGTCAGTTTACTGCTGCATTCACTGTTGGATGATCTTCAGAAACATTTTACTTGCATGTGCTATCAATGACATGGTTCTGTAAGTTGAGTATTCTATTGGGTCACCATTCTTTGGAATATGTGTAAATTGGAATCTCTTCCAGTCCGTTGACCAAGTAGCTGTCTTCCAAATTTCTTGGCATAGACAAGTGTTTCCAGTGCTTCATCGGCTTGTTGAAACATTTCCATTGCTATTCCATCAAGTCCTGGAGCCTTACTTCTGGCTAAGGCTGTTAGTGCACTTTCTCCCTTTAGTGCCATCCGTTTTTGCTCATATGCTGTGGTAGAATGTTGACTAGTTCCTTTGGGTACAGACACTGTATTCTTTCCACCTTCTTAGGAGGCTTCCTACATCATTCAATATTTTGTCCATAGAGTATTTCAATCTTACAACTCGAGGCCTGCTTTTCTTTTCTTCGGTTCTTTCAACTTAAGATATACTGACTGTGCTCTTCCTTCTTGGTTTGCTTTCTCTAGGTCTCCAGGTAATTCAAATGCCAGCAGGATCCCCCAAGGTGAACAGGTTACAGCAGAGCTTCCAGGTGAAGACCAGACTACAAAGAAGCATTAGCGTACAAAGGAATTAACCATGGAAACCCTTACAGACTAATCAAATATCGTCAGACACTAATGAGAAGAAGCAGGAGCTGTCAGAGAGAGTTGCAGAAGACAGGCCCCTCAGGTCAGAAGCCACTCAAAATAGGACTGCGGGAAAAAAGTTACTTTCTCAAAGTGCGGTCAACCATACTGTAGTGAAACCTGCGGGAGCAAAGCCTTCTGGACCTTCATTTGCTGATGGGACACAACTTAATCTGAGAAGAAGCATCCATTGACACCCCTGAAGACAAGATGAGTTGACACAGTGGCTGAAACATAAGAATGACTGCGAGAATGTACGTACACAGGGCCACTAGGAGTCAGCACGGATTAAACCACCCCTAACAACAGTAACGGGCCTCTGCTCATTTCATTATATTTGACTTTTCCTTCTCGAGCCACCCTTGGAAAGGTTCCCTTCGACTCTTTGACTTCATCATTGCTTCCATTTCCTATCTTTGTAATGTCCTTTGGCTTTCTTCATGAATGATGGTCTTGATGTGCTCATCAAGTCTTCTGCCATCAGTGTCCAATGCAGCCGCTCTGTTCTTGAAATGTTCCAGAAACTCCGGTCGTGTTTTGACTCTTATGGACATGTTTTAATTTTTTTCAACTTGAGTAATTATGTTAGTCTGTGTCACAGTCAGCTGATGGTCTCGTGTCAGCTTCTGATATTGAGCTTCTCCATCATATCTCCCCACAGATGTGGTCAATATTATTTCTGTGTATTTAATCTGGAGAAGCCCATGTGTATAGTCACCATTTGTGTTGCTGGAAAAAAAAGTATTTGCTATGAACAAGTCGTTGGTCATACAAAAATCTGTCATGAGAGTTCCAGCCTCATTTCCATCACTCTGACCATCTTTTCCAACTACTTTTCCTTCCTCTTTGTTTCCAACTCTTGCATTCCAATTGCTAATAATTATCAATGCATCCTGACTGCACATTTGAATAATTTCAGAAGGAAGACGTTGACAGAATTCTTGAATTTCGTCTTCAGTCACTGCTGCATATATTTGCATATTCATATTGATTGCATTCCATCCTATCACAGATAGCATGGTACTTGGAGAAGGATCTTTCTGATGATGAATTCACAGGCATTTCTCTAGATTGTGTCATTCCCAGCATAGCAAACCACATGATTTTCTGATGCGAAATGGCCAATACCAGTCCTTTTCAGCTCACTAATGCCTACAATATTGCTCTCTATACATTACATTTTTGATGACATCCATTTTTCCCATTCCATGTCTCGCTTATTAAATTTTTGCTGCGGTTTCTTCTCATTTTGAGCTGTGCCCCCAGCAGCAAGCAAAAGTTCTGAAGACTTTATTCTCATAACTTTACTCCGATCACATCATTCTGGTGGACTCTACTTTGAGAAGGCAGCTCTTGATCAGTCACATTTTGAGTGCCTTCTGCCCTGAAGGGCTCCTCTTCGGGCCCCATCTGACAAAGTTCTGCTTCTATGCAGTAGGTCTTCAGTATCTGACAATGGTTTGATGCTCTGCATACGATTTTCCGTTGCTAATTCCTCAGTACACAGCAGATTCCTTCTTCATAAACCATTGTTAGTCTGGAAGCTGTGCTGAAATCTGTTCACTTTGGGTGACCCTGCCAGCATTTGCAATACCGGTGACATCAATTTCAACATCACAGCAACACACAATCCGCCACTGGATGACAACCTCGCAGACAAGTGGTGACAAACTTTATCTACTTATTTCCAAAATAATTGTAAACAGATGAGACTGAACACAAATTAGGTTCATTTCCAGAGGGACTGTTCATAAAGGACCTATTTTAATTGAGGGAGAGGGCAGAACAAAAGATGCAGAGGAAGTACACGTAGCCCAGGGATAATAATTCCATCATAATACAATTACTTCCCCTAGGCCCAAGAGAGGATATTCTTAGGAAGACCCAAAAAGCAAGAATTGTATAACAGGGGCCACCTTGAAAAGCGCATTGGCCTTCAGTCAACATTCTCAGGCAGCCTAAGGGTGGCAGGAAGAGTGCCAGGAGATAACGCTCTGAATGGCACCCTCCTCTATGTCTCCAACCTTCTGCCAGAGATCCGCCCCGTGGGCTGAAACCAGAGACCAGAGCACCCCTTGAAGGGGCCAGAACATGGTTTGGAGCGAAACGGAGCATGAGCTAGGAGAATAGAAGAAAGCTGATCCTGTGTTTGAGGGAAGTTTTGGTTTTCTCTTAATCCTCACCTACATCTGTTGCGTGGCTACTGCATAAACTCAACACTTGCTTCACTATAGGAACAGAAGGGGCATGAGGATAAAAGAGAGCAACAACAGAAGACTGGAGACACCATGGAAGAATGAATGTGCTTTCATGCTCCCATGATAGAGCATGACAAGTGAAACCTGTTTCTAACCACGGCAAGACTCGTTCAATGACCAGTTTTACCTGTGAAATCTACTCAATCTGTGGAGCCGTAGCTCGACTTCATCTGGGAGATTGTTAGAAAAGCCAAATTGCATGCCCCACCCAAGGGACTCAAATGCTTTGTGTCTGCCATGCACATTACACTGTAAGTAGCACTGTTCTTAAGGATTCCCTAACTTAGTCAGAGACCTGGTTACCAATGAGGCTGCTAACCACAAGGTCAGCAGTCCGAAACCACCAACCCCTCCACGAGAGGGGCATGAGGACTCTGCTCCTGTAAAGGTTTCCAGCATGAGAGACCCATGGGGGCAATGCTGCCCTGTGGGTCCCCTTGCTATGAGTTGGAATGGACTCGATGGAAAATTAACAACAATGGGTTTGGTTTGGTTGGGTTTGGTTTGGTTTGGTTTGGTTTCCTTACTCAGAGTAATGCCAGGAGCTGGGCTTCCAAAGGGTTCCTTCGGGTCTGAACCCCTGTTGAGAAATTTGCATTTCTAAGAAGTTCCTACTGGTGCTAATTATTCCGCCCCAGATATACTGAATCAGAATCTATTTTCATAAGATGCCCCAGGTGCTTCTTCATATCTGTATGAGACTCTACATTTTAACAAGATCCCTAGAAGATTATTATGTAAACTATAGATTCTGATTTAGTATATCAGCTGGGAAATTGCTAGAAATGTAAATTTCTTATTAGGGGTTTGAACCAGAATAAATTCATTCAAAGCTCTAGCTAGAAGATTGGAGTCAATAAAGCTCCTGGGATTTAGTAGGAAAGGCTCATAGAGGAGAGGTGAATTTGAGAAAAGTATTAAGATAGTATTTTACAATTTTCTGCATATTAATTCCAGCATAGGTAAATCTATAGAGACAGGAACTAGATAGGGGCATGGCAAGGGAGGATGAGGTGAAATGGGAAACGAACAACGAATGAATATGAAAAGAAACTATTCTGAAACGGATTGTGGTGGTGATTGCACAAATATCCTTAAAATGATTGATTGATTATATTGTATGACATGTGAATTATATGCCCCAAAATTTAAATAAATAATTTATAGACAATGAAGCACCTTTTAAAAAATACCATCATAAAGTAAATATACAAGGGTGGTGAAATAATAATCAAAAACCTGACAGTAAATATTGTTCCATTAATATAAAATTCTTTCACAATGAATTTAATTTCTATTACATAAATTCTCTAAAGAAAGGAAAAATCTAGACTGATTTAAGTTGGAAAGCTGCTGCTTCAGTTTTGTACTTTGCCCTTTCTCTTCTTAATACTATTTTCCCTTCTATTTCAGGCCCAGCTATGGCACTTAATGGTTGTTCAGTAAATACTTTTTGATTGATTGAAGCCCAACTGTTTTAAAATTGTGTGCTAAACTGTAATAATAGCTCAGCTTCAAAATCGAGTGCGAGTCTCTTCTATTTAGAGAACAGCACCATCTACTGTTTCAAGAGGAAGCTACTTCCTCCTATCAGTCTGGTAGCATAGTGGGTTCCGAGTCAGGCTGTTAGCTGCAGCCATGGGCAGCCGTTCAAACCCACCACCTGCTCTGAGGCAGGTCTATTCTGACTTCCAGGATTTCCTATGACTTGACTCAATGGCAGTGAATTTTGGATTTTTATATGAGAAAATTCAGAGTCAGAATTGACTCCATACATCACAATAACATCAACAATAAGAGAATTTTGCAGCTAATTTCAAAACGGTGACTATTGAAAAGCAGTATATAAATATCCCCGCTCCATCTAGTCTCTCCAGAGGCAGGCTCGCTTTCCTAGAGTGTTCTCGGGATGTTGTGTTACCCAGTGAGTCGTATCTCATGTCCCCACTTTCCACTGGTGTTTCCTTCACCCCCAGATAGTTCATTGTACTTGAATCCTTCCCTCACTGTCTGTTTCTGGAGAAACCTAAACGGAGACATTCTGATTGTTCCATATCCCATCCAAAGTCATTCTCCAAGAAAGGGGGTAGGAAAGAAATGTGTCTTGTCCCATTTATCATTTACTAGTTCCCCTCTTCCCAACAGAACATCTCCTCACACTCGTGCCAGTGCAGGAGAGCAGACTTTGTTTTGCTCTGCTCTGACTCCCCAACACCTAGGAAAGTGACCCAAAATAACAATAAGTATGTTCTGACTAAAAGTCACAGGGAATCCAGGACAGATGAACCGCTCAGGACCAGTGGTGAGAGTGGTGATACCAGGAGGGCGGAGGGGAAGGGGGTAGAAAGGGGGAACCGGTTACAGTAATCTACATATAACCTCCTCCCTGGGGAACGGACAAGAGAAAAGTGGGTGAAGGGAGACATCAGGCAGTGTAAGATATGATAAAATAATAATTTATAAATTATCAAGGGTTCATGAGGGAAGGGGGGAGCAGAGAGGGAGGTGGGGGAAGAAAAATGAGGAGCTGATTCCAAGAGCCCAAGCAGAAAGCAAATGTTTTGAGAATGATGAGGGCAACGAATGTATAAGTGTGCATCACATAACTGACGTATGTAAGGATTGTGAGAAGAGTTGTATGAGCCCCCAATGAAATAATTTAAAAAGTCATTGTTGAACATGCCTTTAGCTCTGAGCTTTGAATGAAGAAAGTCCTCTTAAGGCAAACAACAGTTTATATGCATTTTCCTCACTTCTTTTAACTCCCAATACTTATTTTTTGCAACGCCCAGCCCATGTCTACAGGGCCACATGTGATCTTGTAGGCAAGTCGGCATCTAGGCCATTAGAATCACAGTGCATTACAGATAGGAGGTTGCTGTGAAGGCATTAACAGTCATTCCCAACAGCATGATTGGGGCTGTGACTGTGACTGTGACTGTGTGTTTTCCCCTCACCCTTCTCTATTCCACTTAGCCTGGCTGATCCTCACTGGGTAAATAAATAACCACCAAGAGCATCGGTGAGCACACGCCTAGATATTAAGATGGTTGTGTCTAGGGTTTGTGCTTTGCCAAGCTAACGCTTTAATAAATACTGTTACCAAAAAGGGGTTAATATGAACAGGTCTATTTACACCTAAAGTTACATGTCTGTTTATTTTCACCACCCTTTTTCCCCGGCAAAAGAAATATCATTTTAAATATATTTTACCTTCAAACTAAACACATCTGTTATGTTTTCCCTATTACTTCTGATCACGGTGAGTCAATGGAGTATTCTAACACGTGAGATGTTGTCCTAATGAAATGATATTGTAAGATTAGCTGATCCAAATATCCTAAATCTGGGAGTTTGGGGCAGGACAGATTGAATACTGGATGTGGCTTGTCTTCATGGCCAGCTGGAAGGCGACTTGAGTGACCATTCATCCGAGAAAGTTCAGTACGCTGTGACAAGGCAGAGCCAGGACAGTTGTTTCTTCAAAGCACGATCGGTACCGTCCAACAGTGGCAATAGCCACCATCCAACGAGGCCTCTAAGTTGGATGGATAACCAAGGGTTGCATGTGGTGGGTATAGTCTGGCACAGAGCATCTTCCTGGCTCAGAGAAGCAGTGATAAACCTGGGTTTAAGGAGAAAAGAGGAAAATGTAGAGCAGAAGGGGATTGGCAAGGGTGGGATTTAGGCAGGTTGCCGGGATCCTCATGGAGCAGCCAGAGATGCAGGGTTAGCCGAGCTCCGTCTTGAAGATGAATTGGAATGCAAGCCAGAGTCATTGTACTGCATATTGGGGCACATGATTTAGAGAATGCCCTGATTCTGGTACCACGGTCTGAAACTTGGAATAAACACAAATTAATTCCAAATCCCCTTTGATGAGGATAAGGATTCAGTTCGGGACTTGCCTTTACAATGACTATGAGATCTTCAGGTATGGAAGTTTCCAGCTAGACAGAGACCAGAGGGTATTGGAAAATTAGTAGAAGTTTTAAAAGTGTCTTTCTCCAGTTAGGTTGCCCTTGATGTTTTCTGGAGGGACCCATATTTCTCTAAGACAACGGTTCTCAACCTGTGGGTTGCAACCCCTTTGGGGGTCAAATGACCCTTTCACAGGGGTCGCCCAATTCATAACATTAGCAAAATGACAGTTATGAAGTAGCAACAAAAATAATTTTATGGTTGGGGGTCACCACAACATGAGGAACTGTATTAAAGGGTCGCGGCATTAAGAAGGTTAAGAACCACTGATCTAAGATGAGGATTTCACAAAACGAGTGGATTTGGAGCAGAGGATAAGTTTAACTTGTCATCTTGATCTTGTTTGTTAAACAAGATCATTGAAGATAGAGCTTCTAACCAGTGAAAACCAAGTCATGCCCAAGGAACCAAACTTAGAGATGATCTGCTCTTTCTGGTGTTTGATGAGTTGGAATGATAAGCAGACAAGAAAACTGATGACTCTGAGCCTTGGCAGGGGAGCAGTAAAAGAGTTGGTGAGCCCTGGCAGAATCCTGATTACAGAGATTGGATTACTACCAGGACTGTGGTGCTGAGTGACACACGTGGTAGAGATGGCCACCATCTTTGTGCGAGGTTTCACTGTTTTTGCCTCTGCTCAAAGTCTGACAGGCAAGAGCTTGGTTGTGAGGCACTGCGTTTGTTTCTTTTTTTTCTATAAAGTAGATTTTCTTTTTTTTCTGAAATCATTTTATTAGGGGCTCATACAACTATTATCACAATCACATTTGTACATTCATTGCTCTCCTCATTCTCAAAATATTTGCTCTCCACTTAAGCCCCTGGAATCAGGTCATTTCCCCCTCCCTCCCTGCTCCCCCCTCCCTCATGAACCCTTGATAATTTATAAATTATTATTTTGTCATATCTTACACTATCTGATGTCTCCATTCACCCATTTTTCTGTTGTCCGTCCCCCAGGGAGGAGGTTATATGTAGATCCTTATAATTGGTTCCCCCTTTCCATCTCACCCTCCCTCCACCCTCCCAGTAGCACCACTCTCACCACTTGTCCTGAAGGGATCATCTGCCCTGGAGTCCCTGTGTTTCCTGTTGCTATCTGTATCAGTGTACATCCTCTGGTCTAGCCAGATTTGTAAGGTTGAATTGGGATCATGATAGTGGAGGGGAGGGGTGAGGTAGCATTTAAGAACTAGAGGAAAGTTGTATGTTTCATTGTTGTTACCCTGCACCCGGACTGGCTCGTCTCCTCCCATGACCCAAGCTAGATTAAGTTTCTATCCAGAGCTTTAGCCCTGTGCTTTTTCCATGCTACTTATCATTCCAGCTCACTGCAGTTTGAGCAATCCAAATCTTTTCCAGTTTTGTTACTTTGCCACAACTGAACCAGACAGAACCAGTATGAAGCCCTGCTTAGAGCTAATGTGAATTCAGAGCACACTGTTTCAGAACTATGTTCTAGAATGTCCTTTTTTATCCATATCTACTTCCAGAGCTTAATCTGATGAACATGACACCTTCCAAAAGGTCTAGGTTTGCCCCTAATTAAATATAAATCAAAGATTCATGCTCTACTTGGAGGACATACATTAATACAGATCTGTTATTTCCACATGGTCTGAATTTGTTTGGATGGTATTTCCACGTGGTCTAAATAGGTCCCAAGCATTCCAGGATCATATCAGCCATGAAAAGGGGCTATTTAAGGGCTATGCCCACAGTTTCATCTGATGAGATGACTATTTGTAGGGCCAGCCCTACTCAAAAGCATAAATGAAGCAGATTAGATGGCATGGAGAGTTGACATGAATGAATTTTCGGGGAAAAGAAGGAAATATATTGGAAGGCAAGCCAGGTTCCTGGCAATAGGCAGCCATTCCATCATTCCACAATCCACCTTGCCACTCTAAGCAGAAAATCTCAGCTGAAATTTTTCAAGATAAAGTATTTTGTTCTGATTTGGTTATTGACCTTTGGGTAGAAAAAAAGGGGGACACATTAAGAGTATATTTTTCATTTATTTACTTATTTTGGCTTTGTATTGTGAATTGGCTGAAGGTTTACAGAATAGATCAGTTTTCCATTCAACAATTCTTATACCTTTTGTTTCATGTAATTGATTGCAATCCTTAAATATAATATCACTTATCCTACTTCCTCCCTATGTTTCCTGATTCTGTGTCTCTTTCTTTCCTAACCCTCTGAACTTATTGATGACCTTTTGATGTAAAACAGTTGATTGTTCAGACCTGTGTATACTTCACTGGTATTTTTGTTCCCCTCTCAGGGTCTTGTTTATTTGTTGGCTGAATACTGAACAATTGGCATGAGTTCATTTTCAGACCTGAAGGATGACTAACAGTCTTAGTCTTGAGGGTTCCACCAGTCTATCTGACCAGTAAGTCTGGCCTTTCTTAATGAGTTTAGGCTTTGTTCCACATTTTCTCGCACTCTACCCAGGACCTTTTTCCCAAACACTTGGTAGTGATAGGCAGGCATCGTTTAGTGTGCCTGGTCTCAGTGTCGTGAAAATTGAGGTTCACATAATCCATTGGATGAATTATATCCATATGTTTTGTTTTCAATTCTCTTCACTCTCCTTTCCTCTGGAAAAGAAGCAACCAATACTTGCACCTTAGGCTGCCCATGTTTGTAAGAACTCAGTCCCTACTGACCAGAGTAAGATGTAGAACATTATCCTTGAAGGACTATGTTATGCCAATTGACCTTGGTGTCCCCTGAAACCCTAAGGCCATATTTTATTTTAAAATCATTGTCTTCGGAGTTCTTACAGCTCTTATAACGTTCTTCTATACATCAATTTTTTCAAGCATATTTGTACATGTCATCATTTTCAAAACATTTACTTTCTAATTGAGCCTTTGGTATCAGCTCCTCCTTTTCCCCTCCCTCTCCCAGCCCCCCTCGTGACTCTTTGATAACTTATAAATGATTATAGTTTTCATGTCTTAAACTGACCACTGTCTCCCTTCACCCTCATTTCTGCTGTTCATACACGACCACCACACACCCCCCGGGGAGGGGTGCCTATCATCAATCATTGCAATCAGTTCTTCCTTCTTCCCCACCTCCCTCCACCTTCCCCCTACCCTTCTGGCATCATTACTGCCATTTCTGTTCCTGAAGGGTTTGTCTGACCTGGATTCCGTGTGTCGTGAGCTCTTATCTGTACCTGTGTACATACTCCAGTTTAGCCAGAACTGAAAGGCAGGACTGGGGTCATGATACTGGGGGGTGAGGAAGCCTCAAGGAACCAAAGGAATAGCATTTGTTTCATCAGTGAGATACTGTGCCCTGGTTGACTCATCGCTTCCTTGTCACCCTTCTGTGTGGTGATATCCTATTGTCTACCAATGGATTTTGCGTCTCTGTTCTGCCACCCCTCATTCTCAACAATCTTTTGGGTGTTGTTGTTCTAAGGCCACATTTTAAAATTACAAGGACCAAGTGACGTTTAGTTAGAAAATAGTTTTTCTTAACATGTATCCCTTTTATTTTCTGATTGCCAAAACTAAAACATGATTATTTCCATTTATCATTTTGGTTTATAAGTTCTCCTGAGTAAATAGAATATAAATGGTGAGGCTAACTATTTGGGTTTATTCACAATAAGGTCAGAATCCCAACATAAATTATATTCTCATTAAAATTCAAATTATAAGCAGAGGATAATTTAATGATTGAACCAGGTGAATTTCAAACAATGCACCCCAATTTTAAGCATATTCCACAATAAATCTGGGTTCTTATGGAAGACAGTCATTAAGTACTTAAAGATAATGCACTTTAAAAAGAGAGGCCAGACTTGAAATGCCAATAACAAATACTACAATGAGTTATTACATAGGAATGAGACATCTACTAGATGAAAGGAAAGAAGGAAGACGATATTACTCCCTAGTCAACCACTGCCATCTAGCTGATTGTAACTCACAGCAACCCTAGAGGACAAGGTACAACTCTGTTCCTCAGGGTTTCCACGATTGTTTATCTTTATGGCAGCAGGCATCTTTTTCCCATGGTGTGGCTGATTGATTTGAACTACCCACCTTATAGTGATTCCCTCCTAAAGTAAAATCATGACTTCTGTCACTGATACCCATGTGCAATCAAAGCAATGAAGTTCACATGGGAGTAATATATTGCTTAACCCCAATACATGCCAACACCCTAAAAAACATAAGCAAACCGTTTTCAATTATGATCTCATAATTTGTTAGCATTAGCCGAGGGCCCTTCCAACACAGTAAGGTTCATCTTCACTATAATTAATATTTTTACTTAAAAGTTTCATCAGTGTATCATACAGATATTCTTTAGGTGTTAGCATAAAAGCTTCCTACAAAAATTTACAAATAGTCTGTGATAAAGCCAGCATTGTCATGGGAGACAACATATTAACTCACAAAAGTATTTTAAGTTTCCATCATTGTTCCATTTTGCATAGTACTTCAACTGCTATGAGTGAGTCATTGGATTAAGGAAGGAATGCTTTGCATTAGATTCAAGAAGGGGCTCAAAAGCTCACTGCCATCAAGTCGGTTCTGACTCTCAGTGACCCTATAGGACAGGGTAGAACTGCCCCCTGTGCATTTCCAAGACTGTACCCCTTTAAAGAAATAGAAATCGCCATCTTCCTCCCTTATAGGAGGCAGATGATGTAGATAAATCAAATCCTTTCAGAATCTCTTCTAACTCTATATTCCTCTTCTTCATTATTGTACTGACATTTGAAAATAAAAATTACCATCTGCCAAGTGAAGCAAGAGATAGCAACAGGAAGAAAAATGGATGAAACTTCATAAATTGGCATAACCCAGTTCTTTTTGGAAATCAGGAAAGATCACATTAATAACTTTGGGTGTGGTATCAATAATGATGGGCTCCAAAAGGCATTTAAATACTAATCTCTAGATCCTGTGAACGTGTTAACCTTATGCAGCAAAAGAGGCTGTGTAGATGTGATTAAGTTAAAGATTCTGTCATGGGGAAGTATTCTGGATTATCTAGATTGGCCCAATCTAATCACAAATTTTAAGAACTTTAATTCTCAAAATCAGAGAAACGATCTGAGCTGACTCAGAGAAAGAAATATGACCATAGAAGCCATCATGAAATATACTGAAATAAGAAAACTTTCAAAAGGCTGGAACACATGCACTTAGCTCTTTTTCTGTACTCCCTCAAGAAAGTCCATCAAAAAGAATAGTCAAGATACATTATAAATAAAACATGGCACCACAAGGACAAAGAGAATAGAAAAGGGTAAATAAAACAATTTGGGGCTGCTAGAATGCATTCCGTGCTAAATTGATTGAGCAGACATAAGAAGCTGAAGCCTAAGAGACAAAAGCTAAAATCCAACCAGACTTACCTGGTAGAATCATCAATCGATTGCTAAATGGGAAGCAGCAGGTAGCTCTGGGAGAGTGGTGAAGGTATGGTCAGAAAATAGTGCTGTTCGACAGTTTATTAGGTAGTAAGGCCTTGATTTCTGGTAATGATTGGCAAGCCTATCTGGCTCAACCTCATATTTTTAAAAGTGTTGCTACAAATCCTAGAAACCTTTATTACACAAAAATATGAAGCAATAATTTCTCAGCATAGCCAGCGTCTAAGACAATATATTTCTGAAAGCAGTGTTCCCACCTCTCTACCTTTTCCCAGAAGAATTCTGTGCTCTTTGATTTACACAACTTTGAACTCATTAGAACAAAAAGAAGTTTCAAGGGGCAAGATCACGGCTGTAAGGTAGATGGGGCAAATTTCCCCAATGTAATTTTCCTGGGATAGCCGTTGCTACCCTAGAAGAGTGAGCAGGTGCATTGCCATGATTGACCAAATTACTCAGTGAAACTTCCCTGGCCTTTTCCCCAACAATACAATTTTAAGCTTCTTAAAACTTAATAATAGGGGCTGAGAGCTGATACTCATGTCTGTGGTGATGCCGCTGCTGCTGAGAGGCCTGACCGCCCTGACTCAGTGACTCCTGATGCCATGCGCCCAAGGCCACTAGAAGCCTCTGAAGGAGCAGCTTGGGACCAAGGAATGCATCATTGGGCTCACCTCCTGCTTCCTGTGTTTCTTCATGCTGTCTGGCTGGCTCCCTTACAAACTAAGATGTAAAACTCAGTGGATTGCTATCTGAGTGAGCAGCGTCTGAGAGTCTATAAGTTTGGAGAGACCATCGAAGACACCATCATTGACCTCTATTCCTGTAGGGCAAAAGAACAAAATGGAAATCAAAGAATCACAGAAGGACCCAGACGACAGGATTAATTATCTCCATGACCCTTTGCTTCCTCTATCTTGAAACTAGAACTGGTTGGTGCCTGACTTCCATTCTAGAACATTTTGATCAGGGACACAATGAATGGATCCTGGTAGAAAAGAAGAAAAATGAGAAACAGAACTTCAAAGAATTAAGACTTACTGGGCCTATTGAGATTAAAGTGATTCCCAAGACTATTGTCTATCAAAAGTAAAGATATATTAAAAAGAAAACAGTCCCACAAGAACAAATAAAATCAGAGGCATCATCTGCTTTCCTTACCACACTTTGCTGTAGCTCCCTTATCTCTAATGATCTCTTCATGAAAGTGAGTGTCATGCAGGTCTGGCTTGTTAAAATATTACTGGTGAACTTCTATTCCTTTTTTTGTTTTAATATTGCTGGTGGTGTAATGGTTACATGGTGGGTTGCTAACATTGAGGTCAATGGTTCAAAACCACCAGATTGTTCCTCGGGAGAAAGATGGGACTTTCTACAGTCCCAGAAATCCACTAGGGAAGCTCTGCCCTGTCATGAATCAGGATTGACTCATTTGGCGTTGTTTTTTTTTTGGGGGGGGGGGGCTGTTGAGAGCGGGGCCTCAAAAGCTTGTCTCAAAATAAGCAACCATCTAAGTGAAGAGTCAGCTAAGTAAGTTCACACAGATGCATACCAGCCTGTGTGCTCCAAAAATAGCTGTGATAGGTAAGTTTATTGTGCCAACTAGGCTAATAGGAACATGTGGGCAGAGTTTAATCAGGTCATAGCTTGATTGGAGGATGGCCAAAAAAAAAAATAAAGACAGCCAGCATCCCATCTTTCTCTTGCACCCTGGTGATAGAACCAGCATGCTACTGCTTTAGCTAGTCCTCTGCCTCAACCTGTGTGCTACACTACCTGTGGGCCAAGCCAACCCATGGATTGTGTTGCTAGAGCTTGAGGTTCCTTTGAGACCTGCTTCGGCATGCTGTTGGTATGTACATTGCTTGAGCTTGAGGCTAGTGGATCCTGTAACTGTACTTGAGTTCAAGATCCTATCAGGGCCTGTTTCACTAAGCTCCTGAGCTACAGATTGTTGCTCACCTTCCCTGCTATTTGCTGCCTGTGGGCAAACTCTGCCAGCCTTGCCTGAAGGAAGACACTGCTTCCCTGACCTTGGATCCAGCAACTTATGTGAGTTGAAGGACTTCCGGTACATTAACTGTTCCACAAAAGTGAGTTCAACTGAACCCTCTGTACTGCTGGGTGGACTAATTCACTGTTATATTCCTTCTCACTGTATAAATCTATATCTATATCTCTATATACCTAGATATAGATATAGAGATATATATTCATAAGTGTCCTGGTTCTGTTCCTCTAGAGAACCCTGCCTAACACAATAGCTAATAAAAAGATCCAAACCTGAAGAAGGGAACAGGTACCAGTGTCTAAATCCTAAATACCAGGTTTGCAGAAAGCTATGGATGATAGCGATAGCCAAAATCTGTTTGTAGGGTCCTGTGGTACTTATATAATCTGTTGTCAATTTGAGACTTAAGAGTGATGTATTTTAGCCTGTCAATCAGGTCGCAGTTTGATAACCTCATTTGGACATCCTAAAGAGATAAATAGCTTGCTGGAGGCAGGACACATGCTCACTCCCTGCGAGACATTCCCGTTGAGAATACACATAGAGCTACGCTAGAGTCTTGTGGAGCTGAAGGAGCCTTGTGGAGACCCATGCCAACATTGAGATATTTCCACTGCTATTGGATCCACAGGACTTTCCACCCAATAGCCTATGATATTCCTACATTCAGTGACACTATACGTGTTGTGTGAGTCTAAAGAAGAATTAATAGATTGGTATTGGACAGATGGGCTAATATCGGACTTATGGACTTGATCTGGACTGGGCTGGGATGTTTTCTCAATATTCAATTACTCCTGTGTATAAAGCTCTTTCTAATACACATGATTATCTATGAATTTGTTTCTCTAGTCTACCCAGACTAACATGGATCGCTATGTGAAATGAGCCTCTGTTGAATGCCTAGTGCACATAGGCTAGGAACCTCAACAGCTAAACCATCACACAAAGAGCATTGTAAAGTGGATTTTAGCAACTGTACTTTGTAATATAACATCTAGTAATGTGATTTCTTTATGCACTCAATGTGTAATTGTGCTAAATTTTTAATACTTTCTGCTTTCTCTTATATTGAGGTTTCTATCTTTTTATATGGTCATTGTTTGTTGTCTGCCCTAGTCCTGTATATTTGTCTGTAGATGGAGACTGGAATGAGTGGAAATGAGACAGTAACGGAATGGTGATGACTTAGGGACACAGATCCGGAGGGTGGAGGGAATGGGGAGTCAACATCAATGTGTAAAAGAAGGTAGAAAAGATTCCAAAGTTGATTTTGGTAATGATTGCACAGCCTTTCTTGATGTGATTGAACTACAGAATTGTTTGAATATTAATATAAATTATAGCTCAACAGAAAAGAAGAGAAAATTAATGACTGAGAACCTTTTTTTCAGAGTTAATGAAAAACACCGATACACAGAACCTAGAAACCCAGTGACTACCAAGTAGGATAAGTAAAAAGAAAACTATCTGTCCTAGATGCATACTAAAACTGCATAATACCAAAGATAAAAATCTCAAAAGCATCAGTTAAAAATAATAAAACTGAAATGTGACAGACAAATTTGACTGTTTAACGAACAATGGAAACCAGACATTGGTAGGATGATATATTCATCATGCTGACGGAAAATAACATTATATTTGGTTTTGAAAATCCCTAAGGCTTAATATAAATTTAAAACATTTTAAGACAAACAAAAATAAAGAGAATTTGCTCCCCACAGGATCCCACTAAAGAAAACTTTAAAAGATGTATTCCAAGAAAAAGAGAAAATATCCCAGAAGAAAGATGTAAGATGCAACACAGAATCTGGAGTTCAGAAAGAGGAAGTTATATGGTTAAATCTAAACAAATACTAACTTTTTAAAACAATAAGAACTATCATGTTTTGAGGGCAAGATATTAAGATACAAAATAAAAATAAATTATAACCGAGGAAAGAAATAGTAAGATTAAAGGTGTCCTAAGCTCTTTGTCATCATAGCAGTTCTGTAGGAGAGAGCAGAACTGCCTTGGTGAGTTTCAGAGGTTAACTGTATGGGAGGAGAAAGCCAAGTCTTTCTCCTGCAGAGCAGCTGGTGGGCTTGAATTGCTGACCTGGTGGCTAGCTGCCCAATGTGTAACTATTACAACAGAATTGACTTAATGGCAATGAGGGAAGGCCTTTGCTACCAATTAACTTCGGGTTTTAATCAATAATTAAGCAGATTTTAATTCCTAGGGACACCACTACAAGATAAACAAACCAACAAACACAGTGCATAACTTTCAAAAAATGGAATGGTCTGAAATTACTCAAACTTTAACAAGACAAAAAAAGAGAGAAATTGAAAACATAAAACAGGAAGGCTAATTAAAACCCAAACTTATTGCCTATTCCTTTAAATGTAAATTGATTCAATGCCCCATTTAAAGTCAAAGGTTTTCAGATGGGATTGTTTTTAAAATCTACATTTCAATAAAAAGAAATACTTAAAAATCAAAGCTACAGAAATGTTACAGTATCAGGATAGAAAAACATTCCATGCAAATACTAATCAAAAGAAAACTGGTGTAGCTATAGTATAATCAGACAAAATATAAATCAAAAAGGATTAGCATAGATAAAAATAATCACTTTATACAGATCAAAGATATAGTTCACTAGAGATATGAAACCATTTTAAATTTGCACTAAATAAAATAGATCAGAATGCTTACATTAAAAATGGACAGAACAAAGAGAAATGCATATATATATGGATATTTTTAACACAGTTATCAAAGTAATTAATAGAACAGGTAGGTTTTAAAATGAGAATAAATAATAAAGACTTGAAAATGTTTAATGCACATTAATAAAATGAGTGAGAAAGATGTAAGTCTTTCTACTCCCATAAAAAGTTAATTTTGGCTTTCCTCTAGCTCTTTGGTGCTTCCTTCACCCCATTATCATGACCTCAATTCTACCTTACAAATCACATTAGACCAGAGCGAGCACGCACACTGCTACAGATGAGAGCTGGCAACACAGAGAATCCAGGATAGATAAACCCCTGAGGGCCAACAAGGAGAGTAGAGATACCAGGAGGATTAGGGGAGGGTGTGGGGAACAAGGGGGAATCAATCACAAGAATCAACCTAGAAGTCCCTCCCAGGGGGGCAAATAATGGGAAAGTATGTAAGGGGTGATACAGGAGGATGTAAAATATGGAGGAAAATAAACTATAACTTATCAATGGTTCATGAGGGAGGGTGGACAAAGGAGGGAGGGGGAAGAAATGGGGACCTGATATCAGGGGCCCATGGGGGAAGAGAATCCTTTGAAAATGATGATGGCGGCATATACACAAATGTGCTTGACACATTGGAGGAATGTATGGATGGTGATAAGAGATGTTAGAGCCCCCAATAAAAGTATTTTTAAGTTCGTTTCAGAAACCAACAGGGGCAGCTCTATTCTGTTCTATCAGTTGGAATTGAGTAGATGGCAATGAGCACTGAGTAAATGCACATGAACACTAACATTATGCACACATAAAACACATGACCATAAAAAAGTTTCAATCACTTCATATGCTTATGAAAGTTGGGCATTGAATGAGGAAGACCAAAGAAAAATCGATGCAGTTGAACTATGGTATTGGTGAAGACTACTGGAAGATGTACAGCCAGAATGCTTCTTGGAGGCAAGGATTGCAAGGCTTGGTTTCGCATGCTTTGGATATGTTGTCGGGAGACAACCAGTCCCTGGTGAAGCAAAGTATAACTTGGTAAAGTAGAGGGGCAGGGAGGAAGAGGAAGGCCCTCGACGAGATGGATGGACACAGTGGCTGCTGCAGTGGTCTCAAGCATAGGAACAATTGTGAGGAAGGTGCAGGACCGAGAAGTGTTTCATTCTGTTGTACATAGGTTCGCGATGAGCCAGAACTGACTCGATAACACCAAACAATATCACCACCTATTGAATGGATGCTTATTTTCAGGATATTTAATACTTAAAACCATAATGCTTGACTATGAAGTGGGGCTCAACAAAATACAAAAGAACTAAATCAGTCAGAACATATTTTCTGCCAACAAAGCAAGTGGGGTCGTTTTCTCAAGATGAGGGGAGAAGAAGGAGACCATAGAGTTGCTGACACACAACACTGTACTAAGGTCATCCCAAATCGAACGGATGGCAATGATTGACACCCCTACAGGAGGATGAACAGAAATCGTATGGGAAGGAAAACAGCGGTCAGTTTAAGATATGAAAATAATTTATAGATTATAAAGGGGTCATAAGGGTAGGGGGAGGGAGGGAAAAAGAGGAGCTGATACCAAGGGCTCAATAGAAAGTAAATGTCCATAAAATGATGGCAACATATGTTCAAATCTGCTTGATACAATTGATGTATGGATTGTTATAAGAGCTGTAAGAATCCCCAATAAAATGATCTTTTAATTAAAACAAAAAATAAAGATAACCTTACTGGAAATTCCGGTCAAGACAGGGGAAGTGGGACATGCACGTCTCAAAGAAAGCGAGTACCCTTAGGTTGGTGGGTAAACCAGGTGGAGCAACTTCACATTGGGGGGAAATGCTTAACAATACTTATATAGAAGCCCAGGGGAAAATATGCCTAGGGTTGTGTTCCTAATGGGACACTTTTGATCTAGTTTCTATCCAGCCCTTGGTGACCCAGGTGGTGTGCTACAGACAACTGGGACTTTAGACTGTCCTTTTGAGATGCACAACATCCTTCACAGGCTACTTCAGAAGAATTCCATATGGAAACCCCACTAAGTGAACAGGACTTTAACTCAAACTCACATCTAACAGATTTAAGGAACTGGCGTACTCCTTTGGACTTCAGGCTGAAAGGCCCTAGGGTGATAAAAAGCTATCCCAAGGTTATTGAACTTTGGTTCAGATCGCTTGCTTTGAAAGTGCCCACTGAATGGTGGCCTGGGTCTACCTTATATTTACTCTGCTAATGCCTTCCTTGCTTTCTTATGGCATGTATTAGTCTAGTAAGCACGGGTCTGCCTTTGTAAATGAAAATTATTGAAAGTTTTGCCCTATCACCAACCCTTGTTGTTCATGTTAATAGTGTCCAGTCAATCTGTACAGATCGATTGTACAGATTGTAATCTGTACAGAGTGCAATCTGTACAGATCAATTCATGAATTTTGGTTTGAAAAGCTGCCCTATACCTGTATAATTTCATTTACTCAACAGTGTTTTAAATTCTCTACCATTAATTAAGTTAATGATACTATTGATAGAATTTTCTTATGCTCCAGGAGGATTTATAATGTTCTCTATGATAAAATGAGAATGAAGAAGATTCACTTACCAGGCATCCTTTCTCGGGAGAATGCACTGCTTCGTGGCCACATTTCCTCAAAATGTGAAGAACATTTATGCAGCCATCATCCTGTAAACATTGAATTATAAGTATAACATTGTAAAGATGGAGGAAAGGAAATACAGCCCTTTGCTGTGGTTGAATAAGTGCTTGACTGCTAGTCAAAGGTCAGCAGTTTGAACCCATGAACATGCTTCTATATAGATCTGTAGCTTCGGAAGCCTTTCAGGGCAGTTCTGCTTTGTTCTGCATGCTCACTATGAGTTGAAATCAATGTGATGGCAGTGGGTTTGGACTCTGCAGGAAAGGAATAATCCTTGGGTGTGCACAAGTATGTATACAGAATGGGGATGGGGTGGTGGTGGTAAAAGAAACCATACCTTTCTTGTCCATACTCAGAAGCCAATGGATATGACCCAAAATTTTAAAAATTAATGAAGTAACAATATAAGCATTTTAGAGATACTGATATAAATACCAATAGAATGAAATAAAATAGTTAAGTTTGTTTCTGAGGATTGAGAAATGATAGAGGATATGAGAAAGAAGTTTTGGGGGTTTTTTGGTTTTGTTTTGTTTTACAGAACAAGCCTTGTAGAATTATTTAAGTTGGGCCACGGAGATATATAGGGTATATATCCAAAAGGGCTTCAAAGAGTTTCTGGGAAATTTCCATTCTCTTTTTACTCTATCTCCAACTTTTTGAAGCCCCCTTATATCTATTAGATAGCAAAAATTAATTTTTAACATTACTAAGAAATGAGAGGTGAGATAGTACTCTGCATATCTATATTTCTAGACGACATCTTTAGAGACCCTTGACTAGGAAGCAAAACAAAGGAACATCCATACCTAGAGAAAAATGTAAGGTCAAATTTGAGGTTTTTTAAGATAGAAGGGACTAGATCACGATGAGACTGTTGAAGAAACAGATTCTTGAGGGAACAAAGACTCAAGAAGATGAGATAAATGAGATCCACATTAACCATGAATGTCTTTCGGATCAAAGAAGGACATTTGACCAAGTATAACAGGAACCAAGTGGGATAAGCAGGATTCAGAGATTTCGTGTTGGGACTGGCTGAGTTTCTAATGCTTGCTTCCCTTTTCTCATTAAGACTGAGAGTTGGAGGAAAGGGTCAGGACCAGATATGAGATAATCATCTCAGAGAATGAGAAAGCAAGTTTACTATTAAAAGATATTGGCATTGCCCTGTAATGTAAAGTACAAAATTGAATTTTGTCTCCATCAACAGAAAGTGAATGAAATCAGTCTCCACAGCTGTGTGATTTAACATATTACTAATAACTATATGGGAGAGTGATCAAATTTTGCCAATGAAAATGATAAAGAGAACAGAAAAATCCCTTCAGACTCTGGGAAAATCACTTTTAAAACATATAAGAAGACAATTGCCTAAAAAACTGCATAAACTAAAGAGCTACCAACTTCACACACAATTTTTTAAATTATTCAGCCAAAGGTTGATATTGGTCTTCTTCCTGAGGTCACCAGTGAGTTTTTCAAACCAACTCTAAACAGCATTAATAAAACAAATTCTACAGTACAAGTGGCCTGTGACCAACACAGGCTTGTGCGGCACGGGTCTACTTGCCTGCAGCTGCTTTCCTGCAGCTGCTGCAGTGAGCCCAAATGCTGCACACAGCTGCTCAGAACACCGCGTGATGCTAACCTGCCTCGCTGAATTAGCACTCTCACCAGTAACTCACTCGGAGACGGTAAGCACCCCTCACGTGGGTGTTTTAAGCAAATACTTGCCACACTTAACGCTCACCGCAATAGCCACGGAGGAAAAAAAAAAGAAGTCTGTTTGAAGTACGTTTGCACAGTTAAAACCCACGTTGAACAAGGGTTACCTGTAAGTTATATGGGAAGTTTCAACTGTGTGGGAGGCTGGTGTCCCTAACCCCTGCAGGGTTAAAGACTCGACTGTGCTCATTTTCTGTTCCGTTTCCCTATGTTAGTTTGCATAAGCACATGTGATCGTTTTCTCAAGTTAATGGCGATGGTGCATTCCAGTATTTATCTTTCTTAACTTAAAAATAGTTCAGAAGCGGAGTCAGGAGAATAAGAAACAGCTTATCATCAATCCCATGAATGCCTACGACTCCCTGGGAAACTTACCAAGTGACAAATTAAGTATTCATAAGTGAACATTATTTTTTAAAATTTCAACTAGTAGGAATCATTCAAAAACAAATTATATAGTAGAAATGTCTTATCCATATTAAATTCTCAACTATGTACTTAAGTGGTCAATAATTTATTCGTTAGAGAACATGAACAAGACTCCAATCAATTTACATGAGATAGTCCAAGCAAATATGGCATGGCTGCCAAGCTCAAATGTTGCAACCTAGCAACTTTAGAAGGAAAAATAAACCCAGATTGGATAAAAAGAGTCTTTCTTATAACTTAGTAATAAACAAAATCATGTACCAGGGACCTTCAAAAAGTTCATAGGAAATAGAATACAAAGATAATGGCATTTTCCCATGAACTTTTAAAGCTCCCATGTGTGTATGAGGGTAAGTCAAAAATATTACTACTGGGGTTCCAGTCCACATAGACATGGGTTTACTGCAAACAAAACATGTTGAAATATGTGATCAGTGGATAGCTGCAGACAAGTTCTCTCAGTGATACACTCAGCATCCTAAGGTTGCCTACCAAGAAAGGGTCTAATAAAAAACCATGGCCTCAGAGAAGATTTGCTGGGCAAGTTCAATTCAAGGCAGAGAGGTCAGCTCAGAAGGTGATGGCGACCGTTTCTCAAGGGTTCCTAAGGAGTCATCTGGTACATATTCTTGAAGGACACAGGGTGGTCAAGGGAGTTTTAAAAATCATTGAAAACTGCATAAGGGGCAAAAAGGTCAGGAAAGTTGCACTGAAGAATTTCAGGCTAGCAAGGGCTGCCCAGGAGAATTGAATTGGGAAACATTACCCCATCCACCCACCCCACAGCCCTGATCTTGTCCCTTATGCATTCCTCTTGTCCCCCAAACTCAAAGAACATTTCAAAGGTATGCCATTTGAGTCTGTTGAGATTACCCAACCTGCCATGATGACATGGTGGAATCAAAAATCTCAGCATTCTTGGGAAGAGTGAGGGATGGGAACATTGGCTTTAGAAGTATATAGAACTAGATATTGGATATATTCTGAAACAAGAGCTTAACATCTTGGTGTTTCATTTAATAAACGTTTCTATGATTGTGTAGCAATACCTTTAGACTTGTTGCCGTTAGATACCATCAAGTCTGTTCTGATGCAGAGTGAAAGCAGAATGAAACCCTGCCCCATCCTGTGCCATCCTCACAATTATCATTGTTTGAGCCCATTGTTGCAGCCACAGTCTTCCTCGTCTTCCATGACCTTCTACTTTATCAAGCATGATGTCTTTCTCAGGAATAGTCTCTCCTGACAACATGTATAAAATACATGAAACCTCTTTGATTCTAAAAAGCATTCTGGTTGTTCTTCTTCCAAGAAAGATTGGTATGTTCTTCTGGTAATCCAAGGTACTTTCAATATTCTTTGCCAGCACTGTAATTCAAATTCATTGATTTATCTTTGTCTTCCTTATTCAATGGTCAACCTTCAGAAGCATATGAGGCGATTGGAAATGCTATTGCTTGTGTCAGGCACAACTTAGTCTTCAAGTCACATCTTTGCTCTTCAAGACTTCAAAAAATTTCAATTAGCATCAATCATTCAAAAACAAATTATAGTAGAAATGCCTTATCTGTGTTGATTCCTAAACTATGCACTTAAATAGCCAGTAATTTATTTGTTACGGAATATGAGCAAGACTCCAATCAATTTACAGGAGACAGTCCAAACATATAATGTGTGGCTGCCAAGTTTCATCCCAGCCTGAATGAGTGTGTGGGCAGGGGGGCGGGTGGGTAACAGTGCAGATGGGGCACCAGGCAAGTGGGCCAAAAGAAGCAAGGGGTCAAAGAATCTCATTTAACAACAACAACAAAAGGTTTGTAGCCTAATATAGCTTAATAAGAAAGCTACAAAATAAAATCTACAGAATAGTCCTATTTTATGATTCAATAAATAAGAGAGTGCATAAGCACCAAAATAGTAATAGAAATAATCCCTGAGACGGTGACATTCACACTGTTTTAAAATATATACATATCATCTGTATTTGCCAAATTTTCTTTTAAAAAAGGTGAAGAACCTTGATGACCTAGTGGATTAGCCAGAGGACTGCCAACCACAAAGTCAGCAATTGGAAACCACCGGGCACTCTAAGAGAAAAAGGTGAAGTTTTTTACTACCATAAATATTCGTAGTCTCTTTGTTTTTCCTCTGTCTTGTTTTCGTGCATGTTAGTGACTCCGCAGGTCTGTCTGAATAGGACAGGCTAGATGAACTATCTGGAGGAAAAACAACGGGACCAACAGTTCTGGGGGGACTTGGGGTGGGGGGGTAGGGGGGGTAAAGAAGTGGTGTTAACAAACCCAGGGACAAGGGAAAAACATGGGACCCCAAATGGTACAGAAGGGGGAGTGGCAGGCATGGTGGGAAATGATCAAGGGTAAGGTTGCTTAGAGAAGAGGTATACTCTAGCCCAGGTGGCGATGAAGCATGGTAGTAGGGCAGGAGGAAAGTCAAGGGAGATGGAGGAAAGAGCTAGGAGTCAAAGGGCATTCATGGAGGTCTAGACAAAGACATGTACATGCAAATATATATAGGAGGATGGGGAAATAGATCTATGTGTCTATATTTATAGGTCAAGTATTAAGGTGGCGGAAGGACCTTGGGCCTCTACTCAAACACTCACTCAATGCATGAATACCTTCTTTTATTAAATTGGAACTCTATGATGCTCACTCTCCCGACACAACGGCTGGAGCCAAAGTGGATGAACAAGTAAATGTGGTGAAGAAAGCTGATGGTGCCCGGCTATCAAAAGAGATAGTGACTGGGGTCTTAAAGGCTTGAAGATAAACAAGCGGCCATCTAGCTCAGAAGCAACGAAGTCCACATGGAAGAACACACCAGCCTGTGTGATAGAGTGGTCCCAAAGGGATCAGTTACCAGGCATCAAAGAACAAAAAATCATATCATTGACTGCACACCTCCATGATAGGATCGCTGAAGACAAATGGGTGCATAAGCAAATGTGGTGAAGAAAGCTGATGGTGCCCGGCTATCAAAAGAGATAGTGTCTGGGGTCTTAAAGGCTTGAAGGTGAACAAGCGGCCATCTAGCTCAGAAGCAAAAAAGCCCACATGGAAGAAGCACACCGGCCAGTGCGATCACGAGGTGCCAAGGGACCAGGTATAAGGCATCATGCAAAAAAAACCACGATATAAGTGTGTGTATGTATGTGTATATATTTGTATATATGTGTATATGTATATATATATACCATATTAAATGAAGGGGGAAGTGCAGAGTGGAGACCCAAGGCCCAAGTGTCGGCCAATGGAGATCCCCTCATAGAGGCGTTTAGGAGAGGAGATGGGTTAATTAGGGTGTGAGGTAGTACCGATGAAGAACACAGCTTTCTCCCAGATCCTGGATGCTTCCTCCCCCCAACTACCATGATCCGAATTCTACCTTGCAGGCCTGGATAGGACAGAGGCTGTACACTGGTACATATGAGGGCTGGAGGTACAGGGAATCCAGGGTGGATGATACCTTCAGGACCAAGGACGTGAGGGACGATGCTGAGAGAGTGGAGGGTCAGTGGGTTGGAAAGGGGGAACTGATTACAAGGATCCACATGTGACCTCTTCCCTGGGAGAGGGACAGCAGAGAAGGGGGGAAGGGAGACTCCGGATAGGGCAAGATATGACAAAATAACGAGGTACAAATTACCAAGGGCACATGAGGGAGGGGGGAAAGGGGAGGGAGGGGGGGAAAAAAAGAGGACCTGATGCAAGGGGCTTAAGTGGAGAGCAAATGCCTTGAGAATGTTTGGGGCAGGGAATGTATGGATGTGCTTTATACAATTGATGTATGTATATGTATGGATGGTGATAAGAGTTGTATGAGTCCCTAATAAAATGTAAAAAAAGAAAAGAGAAAAAAATGATTGGGGCAAAGACTGTACAGATGTGCTTTATACAATTGATGTATGTATATGTATGAATTGTGATAAGAATTGTATGAGCCCCTAATAAATTGTTAAAATTAAAAAAACAATATTCGTAGTCTCAAAAACTCACAGGGGCAGTTCTACTCTGTCCTGTGGGTCGCCATGAGTTGGAATTGACTCGATGGCAGTGAGTTTGGTTGGTTGCTTGGTGGATTTGCCAGCTTCAACCCTTCAGTCATGCTTTTAGGCCTGATTGATGACAGAAGAATTTAGTCAGTAAACTCAGCATGCAAAGTAAAAGATGAAGGAGGCAGAGGAAGACACTGGGAGACTTGCAAGAATTAACGACAACAGAAAAAAATACTGTTACATATTGCAATCACGTCTGAGTAGATGCTCGAATAGACAGACATGCAGACTGCACAGGTGTGGAAGGGAGAGTGTGAGTGTATCCATGAGTAGATAGATGATAGATAGATATGTAGATTTGATAGAGGATATTTGCATATATATATTTACCTTTGTCACAAATAATCATGATTGTGACATAACATACAGAGGCAAAGATATGAAAATTTCTTAGACATAACTAAGCATCTTGATGGAATGAGTTGCACAGACTGGGGGATCAGGGCCATTCTTTTGAGGGACACCAGGGTCAACTGGAAAAGTATAATTCACAAAGACAGTGTTCTACATCCTACCTTGGTGATTAGCAATTGGCGGTCTAGGAAGCTTATAAGCAGTCATCTGCAGGCAGAGGTAAAAGAATGATGAAATCGAAAGACACGTAGAGACAAGAACTAACAGATCACACAAACATCAGTCTTCACAATCTTGAGACCAAAAGAACTACACAGTGCCTAGCTACCACTATCAACTGCTATGAAAGAGATCACAAAAAATAATAATATCTAATGTAACATCAAGGGTTCCTGGGGGTAGGGTGGGGAGGTCAGGGAGAAAGGGGAGCAGATAGCAAAGAGTACAAGAAGAGAGAAAATATTTCAAAAATGATGGTGGCAGCAATTGTATAATCATGCTTGATCTAATTGAACTATGAATTCTTATAATATCTGTAGGAGTTCCCAATAAAATGGGGGCGGGAGTTAAGATTTAATAAAAATTGTTTTTACCCCAAAAACATCACAACAGAAGGACGTGAGTGGGAGAAAATGTGGAACAGACTCCAAATCATAAGATACCAGGCTTATTGGTTACATGGAGACTAGTAGGACTCTCAAGGTTATGTCCCTTAGTCACTCTTCAGGTCTGCCACTGAACCCAGTCCCATGTTAGAATAATCAACCACATAAGATCAAAGGGGCAACCTAGGGTGGAGAAAGAAGGGAGAACGGAAATAACAATTGGAGGATGTGAAATAAGTGGTCGTACATTAAGGAGATTTAAGTATGAGTTGAAATAAAATATGTATAATTTGTTGGATATAAAACTCATAGTCTGAATGATGAGGGTAATGAATATACAAATGTGCTTTATACAATTGATGTATGTATGAGTTGCGATAAGAGTTGTATGCACCCCTAATGAAATGATTTAACGAAAAACAAACTCGTGGTCTGCTCTGTAAACTGTCACCTAAATCACAATGAAAGGTTTCTGTTTACGTTGCACGTGTAAAGAGTCACTTCCAAAAATATCTTAAATTACCAAGAGTTTACTGGGCAATAAAATACAGCCTTGATAGAAATGAAGCTGGAAATTGAATGACAGAATTTTACAGTATCAAAGACTTCTTCATCACAAATATCTTATTTCAATAACACAAAAGATGACGGTATTCATGGTCTTCTCCAGATGGAATACACAAAAATCCAATTGGCGACATATGTGGAAAAATACAACAGAGAAGATCAATATCAGCAGCCAAAATGAGCCAGGGGCTTACTGTGGAACAAGACAATAAATTGCTCTTATAGATGTTCAGATTAACGTTGAAGAAAATTAAAACCAGTCCACAAGAGCTAAAATATGGCCTTGAGAATATTCCACCTGAATTTTGAGAACATCTCACAAAATGATTTAACTCATTGAACCCTGAAGGAGCTAAATAGGAAAATTCAAAGGTCAGTTAGAGAAGACAAAGTAAAATATTATAATGAAATGTACAAAGACCAGGAGTTAGAGAACTATAAAGGAAGGACCTGCTCAGCATATTTCAAGCTGAAAGAACTGAAGAAATATTCAAGCCTTGAGTTGCAATATGAAAAGATTCTATGGGAAAAATATTGAGTGATGCAGAGAGCATCAAAAGAAGATACAGTCACTGTATCATGAAGAACTAGTTAATATTCAGCCATTTGAATGAGAGAGCAGGTGATCATGAGCTGATCGTACTGAAGGAAGAAATCCAAGCCTCACTGAAGGTATTAGCCAAAAACGAGGCTCCAGGAATTGATGGACTACCAACTGAAATGTTTCAACAAACTGATGAAACACTGGAAGCACTCATTTGTCTGTGCCAGAAAATTTGGAAGACAGCAGCTTGGCCAAGTGACTGAAAGAGATCCAGAGAAAGGTGACTCCACAGAATGTGGACATTATCAAACAATGACATTAATACCACATGCAAGCACAAACTTGCTGAAAACCATCGAATAATGGTTGCAGCAGTGCACTGACAGGGAGGTGCTAGAAAGTCGGGCTGGATTCAGAAAAGGCGTGGGACAAGGGAGATCCTTTTCAATGGCGAATGGACCTTGGCTGAAAGGAAAGAATCCCAGAAAGATGTTTACTTGTGTTTTATTGATTGAGCAAGGGTATCGGACTGTGTAGATCATAACCAACTATGGGTAACATTGATAAGAGTGAGACTTCCAGAACACTCCATTGTGATGATGCAAGACCTATACATGGATCAAGAGGCAGTTTTTCAAAGAGAGCGAGGGGGTATTGAATGGTTCCCAATCAGGTAAGGTGTGCGTCAGGATTGTGCCCGTTCATCATACTTACTCTAGCTGCATGCCGAGCAAATCATCAGAGAAGCTGGGCTGTATGAAGAAGAACACAGCATGAGGATTGGAGGAGGACTTACTAACAATCTGTGATGTACAGATGACACAGCCTTGCTTGCTGAAAGTGAGGACTTGAAACACTTGCTGATGACGTTCAAACATTTCAGCCTTCAGCATGGGTTACAACCCAACGTAAAGAAAACCCAAATCCTTACCACTGGATCAGTAGGTAACATCGGGATCAAAGGACTTTCTCTTGCTGGGCTCCACAATTAATAGTCATGGAAGTAGCAGTCAAGAAATCCCACAATACACTGCTTCGGATTGATGGGCTACACAAGGTCTCTGTAAAGTGTGGAAGAGCAAAGATGTCGCGTTGAAGACTAAGATGTGCCTAAGCTATAGTATTTTCAATCGCCTCATATGCTTGTGAAAACTGAATACTGCATAAGGAAGACCAAAAGAGAACAGATGCATATGAATTATCATGCTGGAGAAGAAGATTGGAAGTACCACAGGCTGCCAAAAGCATAGACAGATCTGTCCTGAAAGAAGTACAACCAGAAGGCTCCTTAGAGGCAAAGATAGAGAGATTTGGTCTCACATACTTTGGATTTATTATCAGGATCGACAAGTCCCTGGAACAGATTACCGTGCTTGGTAAAATAGAAAGGCAGCAAAATAGAGGCAGACCTTTGACAAGCTGCCTTGACACGGTCGCTGCAACACTGGGCTCACACATAAGAACAATGGTGAGGCTGGCACAGGACAGGACAGGGTTCAGTTCTGTTGTGCACAGGGTTGCTATGAGTTGGAACCAGATCAGCGACACCTGACAACAAACAAGAGCAACCCACAGTCTAGTTATTGACAATCCCACGCTGTGGAGCAGATTCTCCTAGGATAAAATACAACTGCTTCATAGGGTTCTCAAGACTGTCAATCTCTATGGGAGATGACTGTTTCATCTGTCTCCCATAGGGAAACTGGCGGCTTTAACTACCAACCTTAGGTTAGCATTCCAATCCTTATCCCACTGCAGGAGCGGGGCTCATTTTTCTTTCAAAAAAACAACCTCATTTCCATGGAGTCAAGTCTGAGAACGTAAGAACTTCTGGGGTTTAATGAAGAAAACACCAAAATCAAAAGTGGATGTGCAGTTGCCTAGACAGGCAAACCACACAATCTTTACATACTATCCTCCCCCTGGGACCCATATGGCTCCCTTCTTCCCTTCAGGGGGAGCTCCCCTAAGATTACACTTCCAGCCGGAGGCTCGGAGGAGAAAGAAGAGAAAAATGAAGCACGCTCAGCAGTCTACTGAAAGATTCTAGGGGAGAGGTGATTAAAGAATAGACCCAGGTGTGAAGCATGCTTGCTATTGTTGTGCAGCCCCGATTTTTTAATTAAAGATTTACTGTCTGAAAATGCACTTTCCATGTCTGCACAGCGAAGCCTGCAAATGCTGTAACCTGACTAAGGTTACCTGTCGCCTGTCGGAGAAGGTAAATGCAAATATTTCTGTTAAAGGAGCAGTAGAAAACTACTAAGATGACACCATGTTCAAGGTGTTCAACGAGGGAGGCTCTGGGAAAAACCAACAAGACAGTCCAGTAGAGTCCCAGCTCTTACGGCGTGGGTTATATATTCACTGAGATGAAGAACATGACAGCAACCAATGGTTCCTCCAGGGCAGGCTCTTTCTTAACCTCCACATCTGAAAGGGTAGTTTCTGCTGACCTTTGGATGGCATCGTGATTATGCGTTTGGGCTGCTAACCACAAAGTCAGTGGTCCAGACCCATCAGCTGCCAGGAGAGAGGAAAACAAGGCTTTCTGCTCCCATAAAGATATACAGACTCAGAAACAGCCAGGAGTGATTGCTCTTTGTCTGGTCGGGTCACTATGAGTGGGAATCAACTCGATGGCAGCGAGCATGACTTTGACTTTCCCTTACTTTTCCAAACAGTCTTGTGTAGCTTAGAGAACTTACCGTATTAAATAATTCGTCAAGAAATTGCCTGTTACAGGGAATCCAGGGGAGATGATCCCTTCAGGACCAGTGCTGAGAGTGATGATGCCAGGAGAGTGGAGAGAGGGTGGGGTGGAAAGGGGGAACCGATTACAAGGATCTACATATAGCCTCCTCCCTGGGGAATGGACAACCAGAAAAGTGGGTGAAGGGAGATGTCAGTGTAAGATATGACAAAATAATAATTTATAAATTATCAAGGGTTCATGAAGGAGGGGGCAGCGGGGAGGGAGGAGGAAAAAGTGAGGAGCTGATGCCAGGGGCTTAAGTAGAAAACAAATGTTTTGAGAATGATGATGGCTACAAATGTGCAAATGTGCTTGACACGATGAATGGATTGATGGATTGTCATAAGAGTTATATGAGCCCCAAAATGATTACATTTAAAAAAAGAAATTGCCTGTTGTGTATCTCGTCTACTAGAGTGTAAGCTCCTTGAGGGGAGGGATTTTATGAGTTTTGTGTACTACTATCTCACCAATGCGCTTAGAAAAATGTGGCACATAATAGGTGTTCAATAACTATTTATTGAATAAAACAGCTATTAAATCCCTAATTTGCTTTCATATCTAACTTCTAATGTTAATAGATGTGTTGCTGCTTACCCTTTGGGGTTTTAAGAAATATGGACACTTTTCTTTCTCTCTTCCATTACCGATCATAGAAACATCGTGGAATCAATTGTCCTGCTTATATGTTTCCTTGCGAAGCAATTGCATTTGTATACAATTATTACCACAAAACTTTCTGCTGAAAGATTCTAGGGGAGGGCTGATGGAAGAGTCAAGACACAGGTGTGAAGTTGAAGAGATCTGCCACAGACTGGTGTTTATTAAGGAACCCTGGAGGCATAGTGGCTTAGGCTTTGGGCTGCTCACCATAAGGTGTTTACTATTCTTGTGTTGTTCAAAGCGTGATCTGACACAATTTGACACATGACTGTGATAAGTGTTCTAAGTTACATAAATGAGTCTGGCCTGACCAGTATTTATATTTTGCTCTTTAAAATTTTTAATGTATTCCCTTAAAACTATAACTAAAGGATGTTTTTGAAGTGATGGAAGAGTAAATGAACATTTAAAACTTCTTCCTTTAAGAGGGTACAATGATTGACATATAACCACCCCCACCCCCAGGGATTACGAGCAACAGAATCCATGGGGGAAGGGAAATAACGGTAGGTGAAAGATATGAAAATAATAATTTATAATTTATCAAGGGGCCACGAGGGTGGGGAGTGGAGGGGAGGTAGGGAAAAAAGAGGAGCTGATATTAATTTCTCAATAGAAAGTAAATGTTTAGAAAATAATGATGGCAATATATGTGCAAATGGGCTTGATACAATTGATGTATGTATGAGCCCCCAATAAAATGATGTTTTAATAAAAACAATTCTTCCTTTATACATTATCTCATTCCAAAAATCATGTTAAATAACTTATAATAACTACAACTTATAATTAGTTGTCATTTGGGACAATTAAATTATGGCGAGTTCAACATACCTTCAATATTCTATATGTAACTTGATTTATACCAATAAATATCTGGGATTCAAAATTCAAGCTTGCTTATTTATGATTTATAGAACATAATCTACCCAGAGCAAATTTAATACACCATTCCTCCCTTATTAGCATGGTTAGGTTCAAAAGACCAAGTTGTTATGCAAAATCAATTTATGAAAAAATTAGGGTAGTCTAGGTGTAACCAAGATGATATATAATAGTTTACTTGAGTTACATTACTCAATGTATAAGAGATTATCTGAAATCAAATTTTAACTGATTAGCCAGTATTAGATCATAAAATAGAGGATGATTACATCAGATTGGAAAAAATGAAACATGACTCCATCATTATATAACTGAAAAATTATGTCATTAACATAACTGTTAAACTACTGATCATAATGGCCTATAGTCAAGTTGCCACGCAGCCACCTCACACCTCAGTTTTGTTACTGCCAAACATATGACATCAATTAACAAAATAGATAATTTTTTACTGATGTCATAAATGCAAAATGTTGGATAAATAAATAGCCTATAAGTGAGGAGAGAGTGTGGTACTTTGCAAATGTTAAACTGTACGATACTGTACCTACTTTATTTTGGTATGAAAACACACTTACAAATATATAAAGTCACTTAGTGAGTTCAATTTAATCAGTATTTATAATTTGTTCTTTCAAAACTTTTAATAACTTTTCACAACTATGAGTAAAGGATGCTTCTGAGGAAGTGGAAGATTAAATTAACATTTTTAATTGTGGATACCTTATTTAATTCCAATAATACTTTTGGATAATTTATAATTATAGATAGAGTCTATAAGATGAAAAAACAATATGGAACTCAAGGTTCAGGGAATATAAAGGAATAATGGTAAGGAGGGCTTTTCGTGTTTAGAAGTCAGGGAAGGGAAATAGATTATGAATAATTATACTTGATTTCTTTCTACTACATACACAAATACCTATTCATGTGTATGGTTTAGTAATTTCTTTATTACTGAACATTCTATCAAAATTTTCTCGTATAAATATTACTTGAAAATTAAATGAGTTTACTACATATGTTGGAACAACAAATTATTTTACTATAATGCTCAGACATTGAAAAATCTGGCCATTGTAATATTTCCTATTTTACATAAGGTTACAATGAACATCCTTTTTATAGGTGGGAGTATTTGATTAAGTAATATAAACATATTTAACATTTATGGCATAGATACTGTGCTATTTGTTACCATTTGAAACATTTTTATTGAAAAAGATACTTACTGATCATGACTGTGCCTTCTCCTCATTATATTTTCACAACTAAAGTAATCATTATCAATGTGCTATTGTTATCTTAAAATATATATTCCTTTGACCCTATATTTTGAGTCTTCAAATTAATGTCATGGTAACATATATCCTCTTAGAAAAATATGCCATCTTTTTACAAGGTAGCAGTAAAGGACAAGTAAGACATAAACTTTTTCCTTGGTTACTAGAGTCCTTAAAATGATCAACATGCTCAGCTATCAGCTACTAAATGAAAAATTGGTGGTTCAAGTCCACCAAGAGATGCCTCAGGATAAAGTACAGCTAATACAAGGGATTCATGTGTCAATATATACACAATAATAAAAGTAGACGAACCAGAGCAGTAGACGTATGATTGAGTTCTACTTGTTTCATTCCCGTAACCCTTTCTTCACAGTTTCATTTGAACAGAAGCGTAAAAAGGCATAATGTAACCAGAAAGGTTTTGACTTTTAACTAACAAGAAAAATATACCACTTTTTAAAGAGCTCTAAGTGTAAACAAAATCTCTATCGATGGGGGAATAAACACTGAAAGCACATCTACTCAGAGAATTGCCTCATCAAACGGTGCACAGCCAGGTGAAATTCAGATTAGCATCCAATACAAAACAAGAGACTAGTGACTACTGTTTCTGACACTCGGATAGTCTATTGATGAGCATGGGTATCAGAACCAAGTATGGAGCCCCCTTCCCTACTGATAGCCAGGGACCAGGATCATCCTTTCAATAATTTAAAAATAAACACCCATCTGTATGTTACTCTAACACTATAAATACAATATGAACCACAAGTCTAATTTTAAATTTTCTGGTAATGAGTATAAAAATAAGAACAAATGTGTGAAATTCATTTTAATAGTATATTTTATCAAATTCAATTTGTCCAAAATATTATTAATTATATTGTTTACATTCTTTTATTCATATCAAATTATTGAGCTTTATTAGTGCTGGTAAAAAAAATATTGAAAGTACCATGGACTGCCAGAACAAGCAAATCTGTTTGGGAAGAAGTATAGGCAGAATATACCTTAGAAACAAGGATGGTGAAACTTCATTTCACATACTTTGCACATATTATAACAGGGATCAGTCCTCAGAGAAGGACCTTGGACTTGGTACACAGTCTGTGTATAAAAGGAGATCCTCATACAGATGAATTGCTACAGTGACTGTAACAATGGGCTCAAACGTGGACAATTGTGAGAATCGAACTGGACCAGGTAGTGTTTCACTCTGTTGTCCTTAGCATTAGTAAGAGTCAGAACTCATTCAATGGCACTTAACAACCTCAATATGAGTATATTCCATTTACGTACAACTTAATTTAGGCTAGCCACATTTCAACTATTCAGTAGCCATATGTAGCTAGAGGCCCCCATACTGGATAGTATAGTTCTATATTTATAGATAATATTTTGTGAAATGATTCTTTTAACCAAAGAGTCTGTTTCTGGCCAAGCTGGAGCAAATTGGGAGAATGCTTACTTATCCTTGAAATGTGATAGCAGTTTAATTACAACAATGAAAATGAACCTCCAGACTAGCAAGACTATTATTGTGGCTGTATGTTTGCGTTTTCAAAGACTTTCCTCTTGTGAGTTTTGTTGTAGTGGGTGGCATTCATGGTAAAACTTTAATTATGTACTAGTTCTTCCATTATTTTGTTAAGTTGGCTTTATATTCAAGACTTTAAAGCCTGCCAAAGTGTAGCTGTACATTTTCACCTATTATTAGACTCTACTTACTTAAGGCAGACTGTAAATTACTCCTTTTTAAAATTTTCATCACATATACAGATAATTTCATTACTATTTTTAGGATTTTTTAACTTTGTAAGTTATACTGTCATTCTGTCTTATCATAGATCCATCTAGTCAATAAATACTTATTAAGCACCTACTCTGTAGCCACATTGCATTTGCGGGCAAAACAGTGAAAAGAAAGACGTTTGTTCTGGAGTTTCCATTCTAGTGAGAAAGATATTGCAATGACTGCACTTCACTGTAAAACACCACAAATGCTGTGTGGTAGGAAATGTGGGTTGTTGTCTTAAATTTCAAGTCTAGAAGCAATCAGTTGCTCCAAATGAGACTGGAGAGGTTGGTTATATAGCACTAAGCCCAGGCTTTGGAGGACACTACTAAAAGGTTTTCTATTATCCTATCTGTACCTACATGCCATACTTTGTTAATTAAGATTATGAAAGTCAAAAGTGGGAATCTGAGTGAAATTTTTAACTATTCGTTAACATGATGAATTTCTAAAGTGAGCTTTCAACGATGAATAAATGTATTCAAGAAGAACAGACTAAAGAAAAATATTTTAGAATTACTGCCTACCATTACACAAATAAGGCATCAGTAAACAATAAGGCCTCTTGCCATGATACTTAAGGATGGCACTTAATGCTGACACTCTAAATAGCTTTAGGTCTAGCTATTCATTCAGCGGATTTTTCATTGTCTGATAAAATCGGAGGCAACAGAACTCTGCTTCTGAGATACTGGTATCACCAAATTACTTAGGTAAGTACATCTGTAGAGAATTGGCAGATACAATCACTAAACCTCTCTTTTAAAATGAATCTGTGACATAAATCTCAAAATATTCACCAAAATAAAATTCTGAGGATCATGAGCACAAAATCATAAATCACAAACACAAAATCAAGTAAGACACTGAGAGTAAGAATCAGAAACAAGAAGCAGTGGAATCAGACTTATAAACACAACAAATATTGCAGGTATCAGATACAGTAATGTAGCATAAGTATATTAAATATATTTACAGAAATAAACTATGGTGTTGACATGTCTAAGGAATAGCAAACTATTTAAAATCTGATCTGTTCTGTAAGCTTTCACCCAATTCAAAATAAAAGACTTAAAAAATAAAATGAATTGAAAAGAACTTCTCAAAAAATCACAATTGCCTCCATAGAGTACATTCTAATTCATAGTCAGTAATAATTCCAAGTCAGTAAATCTTTATGGGAGCAGAACATCTCATCTTTCTCAATACAGAGCTGCTGATGGATTTGAACTGCTGACCTTGTTATTAGTAGCCCAACACATAACTCACTACACCATCAGAGCCCCTTGAAAGGAACTTCTAGAATGAAAAAGTATTGTAATAATTGGGTAGAGTAAATAAAATATTAGGAATGAATGAAGGGAGAATTCACAATTAAAATAGGCAATTCAACTCAACTCTCCAGTCAAAAGTGACTAGAAAGCTGGATAAAATATTTTAATTTTGTTTTACCCCAAAGCATTAAAAATGTAATAAAACAGTGAAGTATAGGGAATGATATATAGGGGAGTAGAGAATGAAGAATAAAAGAAGAAGCAAACTACAATGGAAGGTAAATAACAGAGAATTGATTAGTAGCAATATGTGATGATATGATGCTTAAGAATTTTCCAAAACTGAGGAAACACATCATGGCTACATATTCTAGAAGCACTATTACCCCTTAGCAGACAAGTGTGTTTTTTTCTAAGTGACCCAAGTTATATGAGAGAAAACCTGCTGAATCTTCCCAACACAATCATTGAAGGCAAAATGGGTGCATAAGCAAATGTGGTGAAGAGAGCTGCTGGTGCCCAGCTATCAAAAGATATAGTATCTGTGGTCTTAACGATTTGAAAATAAACATGCAGCCATCTAGCTGAGAAGCAACAAAGTCCACATGGAAGACACACACCAGCCCGTGTGATAATGAGATGTCTATGGGATCAGGTATCAGGCATCAAAGACCCAGAACAAAAAAACCATATCAATGCAAATGAGGGGAGGGTGGAATGGAGACCCAAAGCCCAACTGTAGACAATTGGACATCCCCTTACAGAGGGGTCACAAGGAAGACACGAGCCAGTCAGGGTGCAGTATAGCACCAATGAAACATACAATGTTCCTCTAGTTCTTTAATTCTTCCTCCCCTCCTCCCCCACTATCATGACCCCAATTCTATATTACAAATCTGTCTGGACCAGAGCATGTACACTGGTACAAATAAGAGCTCTTGACACAGGGAATCCAGGACAGATAAACCCCTCAGGACCAGTCATGACAATAGCCATAACAGGTGAGTAGGGGGAAGGTGGGTGGAGAAAGGGAGAACCAATTACAATGATCGACATATAACTCCCGCCAAGGGGGGGGCAAACAATAGAAAAGCAGGTGAAGGGAGACAACAGTTGGTGTAAGATATGAATAAAGTAATAATTTATAAATTATCAGGTTCACGAGGAAAGGAGGGAAAATGATGGGCTGAAATCAAGGGAGCAAGTAGAATGAAAATATTTTGAAAATGATGCTTGACACAATGGATGGATGGATGGATGGATGGATGGGTGGGTGGATGGATGGTTATAAGAGCTATAAGATCTCCCAATAAAATGATTTTTAAAAAAGAAAACCGGCTGAAAAGCAAACAGTAAAGGAAAAACAATACATTGAGGTAAATATAACACACCATAGTCATATGCCTATGTCAGTTTGTTGTACCGTAGTGGCTTGAATGTGGCTGTGATGCTAGAAGCTATGTCATATATCATCCATGTTATTAAGTTTCAGCAGAGCTTGCAGACTAACAAAGACTAGTGGAAAAGAAGCAGTGAGAAAGAAAGAGCAAGAGAGAGAAAGGGAAGAAAGAAGAAAAAAATGAAAGAAAACAAACTCACTGCCATCAAGTAGATTTAAACCCATAGTGACCCTATGGGACAGAACAGAGCTGCCTTTGTGGGTCTCTGTGACTGTAACTCTTTTTTGTTTTGGTTTTTGAAATTTAATATGCAAATTTTATTTCTTGAGTTTATAAGTAGGGCTTAATACATAGGAATCCAATAATGAGATTAAAGCTAAACATGCAATTAGCTTAAATTCAAATTTTGTTTTGTTTACTCATTTTATTGGGGACTCATACAACTCTTATTACAATCCATACATATATCCATTGTGTCAAGCACATTTGTACTTTTATTGCCATCATCATTCTTACAACATTTGCTCTATAATTGAGCCCTTGGTATCAGCTCCTCATTTTTCCCCTCTGTCTCTGCTCCCCCCTCCCTTGCTAACCCTTGAAAATTTATAAATTATTATTATTTTGTCATATCTTACACTCTCCAACATCTTCCTTTACCCACTTTTCTGTTGTCCGTCCCCCAGGGAGGAGGTTATATGTAGATCCTTGTAATTGGTTCCCCCTTTCTATCCCACCTTCCCTCCACCTTCCCGTTATCACCACTCTCACCACTGGTCCTGAAGGAATCATCTGTCCTGGATTCCCTGTGTTTCCAGTTCCTATCTGTACCAGTGTACATCCTCTGTTCTACTCAGACTTACAAGGTAGAATTCAGATCATGATAGTGGGAGGGGAGGAAGCATTTAAGAACTAGAAGAAAGTTGTCTTGTTTCAACATTGCTACACTGCACCCTGACTGGCTTGTCTCCTCCCCATGACCCTTCTGTAAGGGATGTCCGGTTACCTACAGATGGGCTTTGGCTCCCCAATCTGCACTCCCCCTCATTCACAGTGATATGATATTTTTTGTTCTTTTATGCCTGGTACATGATCCCTTCGACATCTCATGATCACACAGGCTGCTGTACTTCATTTGCTTATACACACATTTGTGACTATAACTCTTTAGAAGAGTTTAAAAAAACCTTTCTCCTACAGAGCAGCTGGTGGTTTCAAACTGCTGATCATGTGGTTAGTATCCCAGCACATAACCACTCTGCCACCAGGGCTCCTTATAAATAGCTACAGAATCTGAACTGATATAGGGCTAAAAACTAGCCCTACGGTTCGAAGGCGCTCAAATTATGACTGGGGAAGAGCTGCCACCTAAAAACAGAGTCAACACCTTCTTGAAAGGATCACTGAAGACAAAATAGGTGCATAAGCAAATGTGGTGAAGAGAGCTGATGGTGCCCTGCTATCAAAAGATATGCTGATGTGTGCATAAGCAAGTGTGGTGAAGAAGGCTGATGATGCCCGGCTATTGAGAGAATTAGCATCCGGGGACTTAAAGGCTTGAAAGAAAACAAGCGGCCATCTAGCCCAGAAGCAACAAAGCCCACACGGAAGCAGCACACCAACATGTGTGTTCGTGAAGGGAAGAGGGGACCAGGTCTCAAACAACAAAGGCAGGGGGGGGGAAAATCACATCACCGTGAATGAAGGGGAGTGCGTGATCGGGACCCAATGCCCATCTGTAGACAGCTGGACATTCCTTGCAGAGGGGTAGTAGGGAGGAGATGAGTCACTCAGGGTTCAACGTAGCAACAATGAAACTCAAAACCTTCCTCTAGTTCTTGAACACTTCCTCCCCTCCCAATTATCATGATCCCAATTCTACCTTGCGGATCTGGTTAGACCAGAGGATGTACAGCGGTGCAGTAGGGATCTGGAAACACAGGGAATCTAGGATGGATGAACCCCTCAGGACCAGCGGTGGGAGTGACGACACCGGGAGGGAAGGGGGTGTAGAAAGGGAGAACCGATCTTGGGGATCTTTGTGTCTATGTGTAACCTCCTCTCTGGGAGATGGGCAATGGGAAGGTGGGTGAGGGGAGACGCCAGACAGTGTAAGATAATTATTTATAAACTATTAAGGGTTCAGGGGGAAGGGGGGAGTGGGGAGGGAGGGGGAGGGAAAAAAGGAAAATAAGCTGATTCCAGGAACCCAAGTGGAAGGCAAATTTTGAGAATGACAAGGGCAATGAATGTATAAGGGTGCTTTACTCAATTGATGTATGTATGGATTGTGATAAGAGTTGTATGAGCCCCAATAAAGATTTATTAAATTACAAAAAAATAATTTTAAAAATATATACTGGTATGAGCCCCTAATAATTGATGTATGTATATGTATGGATTGTGATAAGAGTTGTATGAGCCCCTAATAAAATGTTTTTTAAAAATCTATAAATTATCATAGTTCATGGGAGGGGGAGGAGCTGATACGAAGGGCTTAAGTAGAAAATGTTTTCAAAATGATGGCAACATATGTACAAATGCTTGACACAATGCATTATGTATGTATTGTGACAAGCTATACAAGCCCCCAATAAAATGATTTTTTAATGATTTTTTTTAAAAAAAGATATAGTGTCTGGGGTCTTAAAAACTTGAAGGTAAACAAGCGGCCATCTAGTTCAGAAGCAACAAAGCCCACATGGAAGAAGCACATCAGCCTGTGTGATCACACGGTGTCAGTGGGATCGGGTATCAGGCATCAAAGACCCAGAACAAAAAATCATACCAATGCAAATGAGGGGGAGGGTGGAATGGAGACCCAAAGCCCACCTGTTGACAATTGGACATCCTCTCACAGAGGGGTCACAGGAAAGAGATGAGCCAGTCAGGGTGCAATATAGCACAACTTTCCTCTAGTTCTTTGGTGCTTCCTTCACCCCACTATCGTGACCTCAATTCCACCTTACAAATCTGATTAAACCAGAACATGCACACTGCTACAGATAAGAGCCCGCAACACAGGGAATCCAGGATAGATAAACCCCCTCAGTGTCAACAAGGAGAGTAGAGATACCAGGAGGATTAGGGGAGGGTTTGGGGAGAAAGGGAAACCAACCACAAAAATCAATCTATAACATCTTCCCAGGGGGACAACTAATAAAAAAGTGGGTGGGGAGCGACAGAGGACAATGTAAGATATCGAGAAAATAATCTATAACTTATCAAGGGTCTGTGAGGGAGGGTGGGCAGGGAAGGGAGGGGGAAGAAATGGGGAGTGGATATCAGGGGCTCAAGTGGGAAGGGAAAGCTTTGAAAATGATGATGGCGGCATATGTGCAAATGTGCTTGACACACTGGAGGAAAGTATGGATTGTGATGAGATGTAAGAGCCTCCAATAAAAGTTTGTTTTTTTAAAAAAGCAGAGTTGATCTCAATGACATTGATGGAGCAAGGCTTTCAGGATCCTTTGTTTATGAGATATAATAAAAAATTATAACTTTAAACCTCTATTATAATTGGAATGTAGAACATACAAAGTATAAATCTTGGAAAATCAAAAGTTGTCAAAAATGACATGGACCACATTAAGAACAAAAACACTGTCCTACCCCAATAAAATGATTAAAAAGAAGGAGGAAATGCTCTAAATTTGAAAGAAAAAAAAACCACTATCCTAGGCCTTAGCAAACTGAATAGACCTTTTGGATGAAAACTGAAGACATGGACACAAGTAATCCCATGTACTAATGGGCCGTGTAAGCATCCGCCTCCATGACCCTAGACCCAAAGAACTGCTTTAAAAGGAATGTCATTAGATGGTCCTGGAGAGAATGGAAGAAAAATATGGAGCAGAACTCAAAGCATAAAAAGCACCAAGCTTCCTGGTTAGAGACATATGTGACCTCCAGGAACTTAGTCATCCTTCAGGTCTGGGAACAATATACTTACCCTCAGTTTCAGTCTAACACTAGGTCTACAAGGGAAATGATTACCCTAAGGAGGTATGAATGCCTTAGAATAAGCAATCAATTGAGATTACAAATGTAGCATGTGGCCAAAGGCAGTTCACAAAGGGTAGGAAAGCAAATCTGAAGCACAGAGAGGAAATGGATTAAACAAGATGAAACAAAATGTATATGAATTATTGAACGAAAAAGTTGATCTGCTCTGTAATCCACTCAATTCACAATGAAGTTATATATGTGTGCGTGTGTGCAATATATATATATATATATATATATATATATATATATATATATATATATATATATATATATATATATATATATATATGGTCATCTGCTACCATCTAGTGGAAGAACTGAGCTTTTCACAGAAACTTTTTTTTTCTTCAATACAGTCATTCTTCTCGGATAGATGAATTTGTTGTTGTAAAAGTAAACATTCTGCATTGATATGTAATCCCCCAAATCCTTTATGTGTCCCAACGGATCAAGTGTAAGAGGCAAGGAAGAAGAGGAAAATCTGCTGAACACACATCACTGCACTTTTCCCAATAGAAAAGCTATTTTGATGGACAACCATGAACTGAGCAGAGGAGAGGGTCATAGGTCATACTTCACCTAAATTTAAGCTCAGACGATATGTTTCTCATGTAAATTGGCTTTGTATCCAATCTCCAGTTGAACTCCTATTTAGTCCGCATTACATATATGTCACACTATTGGTCAGCCTTTTCCTCTAGAGTGTTCTGTCATATAGAATCTGCAAAATGTATCTGATCTAACATATATATATATATATATATATATATATATATATATATATATATATATATATATATATATATATATATATATATATATATATATATATATATATATATATATATATATATATTCAAGAATAAGCCAAGTTTTTCCAGCATTTTTATGCAGATTTTGTGGTGAAATTAGGTGCCATGGCTGATATTCAGGTTGGCTTATACTCAAGTATATATGGCAATTAATTATCTTTTTCTTGAACATGGCCAAGGAGGCCTGGTGAGCCATGAGAACCGAAAAATCAAGTTAGAACTACACCCAAAATTGAGTGATCAAATGTGAAGCAAACAGTATTTTCCACAGCATTGATTATGCCGCTTTGGCTACATCAAAGATATTCCACAGTATATGCTACTTTGGCTACATCGAAGATATTCCAGCTTAGTAAAAACAGCTGACAGAAAGTCAAAATAGCTGACAGAACTCCTGGCCAGGACTTGAGGCAATGCAATCAAATGCCTAAGGCCGTACTTCGTATCAAATGAATAGTTTAGAAACGGATTAATATAAGATAAAGGATTGAACTTGACTGGGGTTTCTGTTTGTTTTTTTGGGGGGTGGGATTTTGTTTTAATCACTTTATTGGGGGCTCATGCAACTCTTATCACAATCCATACATACATCAATTGTGTCAAGCACATTTGTACATTTGTAGCCATCATCATTCGCAAAACATTTTTTTTACTTGAGCCCTTGGTATTAGCTCCTCATTTTCCCCCTCCTCCTCCCTCACAAACCGTTGATAATTTATAAATCATTATTTTTTAATGTCTTACACTGTCTGGTGTCTCCCTTCATCCACTTTCCTGTTGTCCGTCCCCCAGGGAGAGGGTTATAGGTAGATCATTGCGATTGGTTTCCCCTACCTTCCTCTTACCCTCCTGGTATCACTACTCACATTATTTTCCTGAGGGGTTCATCTGTCCTGGATTCCCTGTGTTTCCAGCTCTTATCTGTATCTGTATACATGCTCTGGTCTAGTTAGATTTGTAAGGTAGAATTGGGATCATGATAGTGGGGTGGCGGGGAGCATTAAAGAACTAGAGGAAAGTTGTGTTTCATCAGTGCTACACTGCATCCTGACTAGTTCATCTCCTCCCTGCAACCCTTCTGTAAGGGGATGTCCAGTTGCCTACAGATGGACTGTGTGTCTCCACTTCACACTCCCCCTCATTTACAATGATATGATGTTTTTTGTTCTTTGGTGCCTGATACTTGATCCTATTGACATCTTGTGATCACACAGGCTGGTGTGCTTTTTCCATGTGGGATTTGTTGCTTCTGAACTAGGTGGCTGCTTGTTTACCTGAAAGCCTTTAAGACCCTAGATGCTATATCTTTTGGTAGCTGAGTACCATCAGCTTCCTTTACTACATTTGCTTATGCACCCACATTGTCTTTGGTAACCATGTCGGGAAGGTGAGCAGCATGGAATGTCAGTTTAATAAAACAAAGTATTCTTGCATTGAGGGAGTATCTGCTACCTTGATATTAAACCTATAAATATATGGACATAGATCTATTTCCCCATCGTTATATAAAAATATATTTACATATATACATGCCTGTATTTAGAACTCTATAAATACCTTTGCCTCCTAGTTTTTTTCCTCTACTTCCTTTTAGTTTCCTCTTGGCCCATTATCATGCTCAGCCTTCATTTGGGTTTCAGTAATTCCTCTTGGTTACATTGCCCTATCAGGCCTCCTACACCCTCCTCATCATTGATTTTGAATCACTTGTTGTTCCCTTGTCCCTGGGTTTGTTAACACCCACTTCCTTTTCCCCATCTCCCCCTCTTCCAGGTCCCCCCGGAACCATCAATCCTGGTGTTTTCTCCTCCAGATTGTTTACCCCACCTATCTTATACAGATAGACGTGCAGAGATAATAATATACACAAAAAAACAAGACAGAGCAATACCAACCAACAAAAGAAAACAATAACAACAACCAAAAAAACATGACAAAACAAAAAAAAGCCTGTAAATAGTTCAAGGATTGTTGACCTTTAGGAGCGTTCTTCCATCAAGCCTGATGGAGTGCTAAGCTCTGGCCCCAAAGTCTGTTTTTGGTCGAATTCCCATTCTTTGCAATTCTATCCACACAGTTAAATGCCTTTGCATAGTCAATAAAGTACAGGTAACCATCTGTGGCAGTTCCATTATCTCCTGTCAACTGGAGCAAAGGGGTGGAGTCTAGCCTGTCGATCAGGTCACAGTTTGATGACCTCATTTGGAGGTGTGACAGATATAAATAACTAAATCTGGGGATCAGATTCTGTCTCTCTGCCTGCCCTTTCCTGCTGTTGAGCCACTCAGAGAGCTGGAGGCAACATGTGGATACCTGTGCTAGTGTTGAAATGCTGCCATTGCCACTGGATCCACAAAACCTTCTACCTACTGCTCTGTGATCTTCCTGCATTCAGTAACATTGCATGTGCTGTGTGAGTCTAAAGATGAATTTATGGACTATTTTCAGACATATGGATTAATATCAGACTTATGAACTTGATCTGGACTGGGCTGGGATGTTTTTTCAATATAGAATTGCTCTTTTATATAAAGCCCTCTCTTACATATATATGAGGGTCTCTGGATTTGTTTCTCTAGTCAACTAAGACCTACACACCACCTTTCTGGTATTCTCTGCTTCCAGCCACGATCTATCTGAAATCTGAAATAATATCCCTTTTTCCACACTCTCTTTTAAATCTGACTTAAATTTCTGGCAGTTTCCTGTCAATATACTGCTGCAACTGTTTTTGAATTATCTTCAGCAAAATTTTACTGTCATATGACATGAATTATATTGTTCAATCATTTCTTCACTACATTGGGTCACCTTTTGTGGAATGGACACATATATAGATTTCTTCCAGTTGTTTGAACAGGTATTTTCCAACTTTCTTGGCATAAAAGAGTGAATGCTTCCATTGTTGCCTCTGTTGATATTCTGTCAATTCCTGAGTCCTTTTTCTTTTTTCGCAATGCCTTCAGTACAGCTTGCATTTTTTCATTCAGTTCTTTATCATATGCTCTACTGTGTTCAGTAGTTAGTGCTTCTATAACACAATTACCACAACTTTCAACAAACAAATTTATTTTCTCCCAGATAGGGAAGCTAGAAGTCAGAGCACTGCTACTTGGAGGAGTCTTTCTCTCACTGTTATCTCTAAAGGAAAACCTTTGTCTCTCCAGTTTCTGCTTCCTAGTTCCTTGTACATCTCTCTGATGTGTCATGGCATCTAACTTGGTCAAACTCTGCTCTGGTCACTTGTTTAATCTCTTTCATATCTCAAAAGAGATTGACTCAAGATATACTTGACCCTAATATTGACTCATTAATATAACAAACATAATCTATTCCCAAATGGGATTACAGACATACCCTGTTTCCCTGAAAGTAAGAAACCTCCCAAAATAAGACCGATTTACAGTTTTGCCTCTCGTTAAAATCTAAGTCATCCCCCCCAAAAAATAAGACCTCCCCGAAAATAAGTCCCACCGAAGCTACTGTAACTCTGGTCTCTGGACTGTAGTGGCAGGTGCCACCGCAAAGTTGACTGTTGGCTGCAGCGCAGCCGGAACAGACAGGAAGTGCGAGATCTCCTTCAATAAAACAATAAATCAATAAATAATAAATATGTACCGTATTCTTCTTCATAGAAAAATAAGACATCCCCTGAACTAGTGCATCTTTGGGAGCAAAAATTAATATACAACACTGTCTTATTTGGGGGGAAACAGGGCAGCTATTCATATTTACAATACATATCCATAACATGTGCTACCTCCTGAAATATTTGAATATCAAGCAATTCTTTGGGGTACAATGACTCTGTAGTTCTTTTGATGCTTCATGTGCTTAAGCCTTTATTTGATATTTTAAAAGGAGATCCTGATCCAAATTTGAATCGGGAAATTTCCCCTTTAGCAGAACTAACCTTAAATTTAGTAAATTTACATATTCAAGAACAACAAATTATGTACATTAATTATGGTAAACCTTGGTCCTTTTACATCTGGTGTGTTATGGCAGGGATTACCATTATTGTGTGTATATTTAGCTTCTTCAAGAAAAAGAGTTCTAAAGCCTTATTTTGAAGAAATAGCTGAATTAGCAATGAAAAGTAGATCCAAGTCCGTTAAATATTTTGGAAAAGACCCTAATTCTATAGTCATACCTTATGACAGACCCCAAACTTCTTGGTTATGGGAAAGTTGTGATTCATGGGGATTAGCATTTGCTGGGTTTTGTGGATTGGTGAACAATATTTATCCTCCATAAATTGTTACAATTTTCTAAAAAAACATCTATTTATTTCCCCCAGTATTTGTAAAAATAAACCCATACCTCATGCCCTTACAATATTTACTGATGGTTCCTCTAATGGAACTGCAGCTATTTCTTACAAAGGACATACTATGGTTAAAAAATGTCCAGCTCAATCGGTACAGTTAGTTGAGCTACATGCAGTCAAAGCATTTTTCAATTACATCTTTGGCAGATGGATGTTACATTCCTTCATTTGGTAAATTAGGTTATTTGCATGTTACCGTGGACACTTACTCTGGATTTATTGTGACCACTCCTATGACTGGTGAAAAAATGTCTTTAGTTATTCAACACATGTCATGTTGTTTTGCTATAAGTGGTGTACCTAAATGCTTAAAGAGAGATATTGGATCCGCTTATATTAGTAAATCATTTACTCAATTTTGTGTCACTTTTCGAATTAAACACATAACTGGAATCCCTTATAATCCTCAAGGCTAAGGTATTGTGGAACGTGCCAATGGGACTATTAAGCGACATTTAGATAAAATAAAAAGTGGAGAGATATACCCTTCTATTCCTCACAATTTAATTAATCATACTTTATTTATTTTAAATTTTTTGAACTTGGATGTACACGGTCAGTCTGCTGCTGACTGCCTTTGGGAAAAGATACCCAAATATAAAGACAAAGCATATGTAAAATGGAAAGATCCACTTAATTGACAATGGCAAGAGCCAGCTGCCATCCTGATTTGGGGGTGAGGGCATGTTTGTATTTTTCCCACAGGATGCTGATGGAGCATGGAAAGGTTGATGGAAAGGTTGGTGCAGTTTGCAAACCATGCAAATGGTAATTTGCCTCCAAGAGCTTCTGAGGACTTCGCGCAGTGAGCAGTACTAGGCTTAAGTTCCTGATCCACCACTCTTACATCCTGCTGTCTGGGAAGTATGGAAATCATGGTGTGGGTTAATGACTCATGTCTTTGTACAAGGTGGAGGAAATGTAATCTCATCCACTCTGCAGTCTTTTTTTTTGTGGACTAGAGACTCAAAAGAATAATAAAACCATATTGTGGAGATCGTGTTTCATGGACAAGCCCGTCCGGTATAACATCACAAAAAAGAGATATATCATCAATTGGTCTGGCAACAAGGATAATACTAAACAAAAAAAATACTGCCAAATGGAAAATAGAAGCTACTTTGGGTGATGTGAAGCTTATGGACCCTTCCTCCAGGCCGGAAGGAAATGTCACTGCCTGCGTACCATTGTCTTATGTACTTTTGGCATGGAATACTACTATAGATAATGATGATTGTAAGCTTAACATGTCTTCTAATAATTGTAATTTGTCTAATTGTATTACCTGAACCCCTGAGGTTATTGTCATTGCTATTTTATATCAATCTTCTTTTGTTATGCTGCCAGTGAATATTACTGGGCCTTGGTATTCAAAAAGATGGTTATAGGTATTAGAAGAGATTGAGAAAGCATAAAACAGACCTAAGCATTTTGTAGGTTTGCTTATAGCAAGTATTTTAGCTATATTAAGTTTAGTTGCTACTGCTATTACTGCAGCAATTGTACTTTCACTAAACATACAAACTTCCCACTTTGTTATTTAATTATCCTAAAATGTGACTAATGTGTTGGGTACTCAAAAAGATAGAAAGTTAGAACAAAAAGTTAATGCTCTTTATAACATGGTCACAGCAGAAGTGTGTGTACTGTTGATCTTATGCATACTTCCTATGATACTGTTCAAGGTTAAGGTTAAATTATTGGCATTAGGAACAAAGCTTCATGAAGTGCACCTATGCACTTTGCCCCCTCCCCAAAGAGGGGTGTAAGGAAGAGGCTGGTTAGTCAGAGACGAGTAAGATCGAGTCTGAGTCTCTCAACCTAAAACAGGCCATAGGCGCCTGGAGGACTGTGACTGAAGACGGGTAAGGGAGATTTCAGGATTTGACAACCTAAGGCAGGCACAGTCATCTGCAGATGTTTTGAGTAAAAACGTCTTCAGTAAATAAAATAGGGGGAAAGATGTTGAAGGCCATTAAGACTCAACCTTAAAACAGCTGAAAATTTTCATGACTTATCTGTCAGTGTTTGATGATTTCTTCTGTGACTATCAAGAACAAGAAAGTATGCAAGGTCTGGAAAAACAGGTGTTTTAATTTTCTCAAGGATGTCCAACTTGGCAGAAGATAGAGTTGCTGTGTGTATTAATTGTGCTTGCTTAACAATAAGATAATTAACCCAGGGTTGTTTCTGCATAATATAAGGATTATGTTATTATTATTATTATTTTGGAATTTTTTGCATTTTACTACCTTGTTATCTGCAATGTCTTCAAACCCGGCTGGCATGTATTATTGCACAATTTCATCTGAACAGCCTTGAGTTGAACCAAGTTCGTGGAGATATACCCCTCCGCAAAGTCTGAAGGACTGGCAGTCAATGATGGGTAAGAGGATTGAGTTCAGATGCATCAACCTAAGACAAGGTACTGTTTTTAAATAACAGTAGACCCAATGACGGATAAGATCATCAGAACCTATCCCAACCTAAGACAGACGCAGCCCCGCTTTGCTCATTTTTAGTAATAAAAAAGGGAGATATGTAGGAGGGATCTGCTGATCAAGGTGTTTACTAATGGGTGACTAATTAATCCCCGGTGCCTCTGTGTCTTTGCAGACAAAAGCATTGCAAAATGACTGTTATTTGTGACCTTGCTGCTAAAAGCATTGAGAGATAACTCAGTTAATTAGGACCTCTTTTAAGATTCTTTTGAATCTTGCGTATCTGTGTGATTGTCTTAGAACTTAGTGCTTTATTATTCAAAGGTTAAGAAAGTATGACTGGTTAAGTAACATTTGCATAGATAAGAGTTTAGGAATGTTTTTAAGTTCTTTGATGTTTGTGTTGTAACCAATCCTATGTAAGAAGAATATAAAAACCAAGCTTCGAATATACTCAGACTGTCGTCCTCCAGATCCCATGCTTTGTATATATCTCTTTCTTTTCCTTTCATCCGCACACCTCATTTCAGACCCAGCTTGATGAGGGATAGCTAGTCTAATCCCCCGCAAGCTAGGGCTTATACATATAGCAAGAAATACTAAAAGGAAAGACCATTACACAACAAAGAAGCAACCAGTTCGAGAGCATAAAGACGCAAAATATTTCACTCTCTGCTCTCAGAAAGGTTTGTGATCTCAGAAACCCTGCAGAAGCAGTTCTACTCTATCTTGTCGTACTGGTATGAGCTAGCAGGAACTCAATGGCAGTGAGTTTGAGTTTGAGTTTGGGGTACTCCAAAATGTCTGGATTTTGTGCAGCTGCTTTGAACCTTTGTGCTGGGAACTCAGATCCTTATTCTTGTGAATCATCTTTATGCGATTTCTCCTCAAAATATATGTGTTTATCAGGGGAGCGTGTGGACAAAGGATCAAATACTTTTCAGGCTGATAAAAACCATGTGGAGACAGTGGATCATTGAAACTGCAATAACTTTTTTTCAGAACATACAGATAAAAACTGTTATAAACTCAGTGCCTTGCCCAAGTGCACCAAAGGCTATAACTGACAGATTTATACCTAGCACAACATAACTGCAGTTTTCTGCAGGGGCAGAATAAACAACTGCAAACTTAGAACTTTTCTTGGAACAGGCAGGAGTTGTTATGAGGCTCTGATTGGACCCCAGTTGTCAAACATACTGAAAGTCGACATGCATGATGACTTACTGACTACCACAGCAGAGGTCATTCAGAATAAGACTCAAGGGGTCATTGTACCTGTGCCAACGCCTTCAGAGGACACACAAAGATGTGTGCACACGCCCAAATAAAGAAGTATATAGACTGCCGGCAGCAAGTTAATATTTTCTAAAGAGAATGTTTCCTTTTTTAACCTTTAATTCTTGAAGAGAATTTACTGCTAATATTTGAAATGCACTCTTCTTTGTAATTTTATCCAAGCAGGTTGTCTAAAGATTGTATTATCTTTAAAAAGGGAAAGAAATCGATGGGTAAGCACAGGCTCACAAATTTACTGCCATTGAGTTGATGCTCACCCTGAGCGACCCTGTAGGACAGGGTAGACCTGCCCCAGTGAGTTTTCAAGACTGTTACTGTTTACGGGAGTAGATAGCCCCATCTATCTCCTGCAGAGCAACGGTGCCTTCGTACTGCTGACCTTGTGGATCGCAGCCCAATGTGTAACCACTATGCCACCAGGGCTAGGGATAATAAAATATAAATATCTTCCCTGAGAAGCCCCAGAAGACCCCGATCTCAGAGAGAACTGTACGTATGCAGGCATGCACTCTGAAGACTTCAAAGGGGCTGGGAGGAAGCGAGATCAGCTTCTCCCCCTCCGCCCCACCCCCCATACACGCATTACCCTCTCCACTTCAAGACTTTGCATCTTGTTGCTTTCTGGACATCTGGGATGCTCATCCCTTTCCCCTAAACCATACTTGCCCCCTCTACCCAGACCATGTCTCCATCCACTTCTACCCACCTTGTCTTCTGCTGTTCAGACATCACTTCCTCAGGAAAGACCCCCAATCCTGATCCTGGTTTGAGTGCTATAAACTCAGCAGACGAGCATTTTCCTTCCAAAAATACAGAACATGTATAATTTTACAGTTATAGGAACACTCAGAAAATGTTAAGCCACTAGAATGTTAGATCTTTAAGGGCAAACACAAGTCACTTTGGTTGTATGTGTGTGTGTGTGTGTGTGTGTGTGTGTTACTTTTTCCACATCAATTCAGCTTGCATAGACTATGGTTATTGCAAGATAGACACAAGTCCCTTGGGTTAGTTCTGCCTCCCAAATAACAGTGCCTGGCACCTTACAGGCCTACAATAGTATTCCCAAAATGAAGTAGTTAATACAGGATCTATTTCTAGTAAATTAATCTATATGAACCTAAAGAGGACACAGCATTGCAAGATGAAGATTCCATACACAGAATGAATGTGTCAATGAAAAAAATAAATCTCAGCCTCTGAGACAGGTGACTGAGGAAGACATGGAGGATGTGTGGACCTTCTATGGACGCACGATGCCAGGAGACTATTTACTGCTGGATGCAGCATGCTCCTCTAGCCAAATGCAAACCTGCACCGCCGTAGAGGAGGCTTCACAGTAGAGGTGGAACCCCATGTCCTTCTGTGCATGTCACCCTCCTGGGGTCTACCTCTGATGCTTCAGCAGTAAGTTAACACTGCTAGGTGGGACGTATTGGCTTTGGCCTTGAGCCAGAGAAAGTGTGTGTCAAGATATTTTAAGTGGACAAGAAAACATACCAGCAGGGATGACCATATAGAGGGGAGTGAATGAAGTTCCTGTGGGTCCGACTGGATTCTGAGAGCCTGGAGTTCAGGGTGCTGGGCACATGCTCTCGCACACAATGCACTGCCAATGGCTCCACGAGCCGAAGAAATACATTGAAAGGCCCCCTGCTCCGAGGTGTGTTGTTGCAGTTTTTTGCAGACTAGACCCAATAGGCTCTGCAATGATCCACATCCACCCACCGCAGGGATATAAAAGGGTCCAGGCAGTAAAAAGAAGGCACACTCTAAGTAGTGTGTCAGTGTAGGTGTTTTTGACAATCACGAACGAAAGGTACTATGGCTGCCCCCTTGCTGCGAGGCAATGGTCAAGAGAGCCGGAAAGGTTGAGGGACATAGGAACTGGTGTCTGGCCCCCACAATGAAAGTTAAGTGGCTGAAGCTGGAGGTGTTCTTGGAGAGGGCCAATAGGCAGGCCACTCTGAGACTACAGAGCAATCCTACCATGTGCAGAAGAAAAATCTTTGTTTTCCAAGGCCAATATGTGGACCTTTCGAAAGTAAGTGGCCTGTGAATATTGTACAAGGAATAGTCCCCCAAGAGAAGCAAGGTGACCGCTACAGCGTTGAAGGAGACAACAGGCCTCGAAGCTGCAGAGGCGTCTAGTGGCAATGGGTGCAGCAGCCTGAAGAGAAAACTTGGTCTATGATGCAAACGTGTGCTCCTCTCCAGCAATCCCTTCTCCTTGGCGAGGTCTCCTCTAGAGAAGTTTGAGAAACTGCAAATGGGCATGCGGTGAGGAGACGAGAGACCCAGAGCTTAACAAGGTCCACACCCGACTCCAAAGTGTGAGCTCACCCACGTTCACACCGCCTACTGCCTACTCCAGGCTAAAGCCACGAGATCCTGGGGTCAGCCCTGAGCACACCCCTCTGAACCAGGCCCCCTTCCAGCTGGGTCTGAGTTGTGTGTGTGTTTGAAAGTTATGCATACAATCAGCCTGTGGAGGCATTCACGGGTCCTCGAAGGAATGACAAGCACAACCATCTTCCAAGCACATTTTTGAGCCTTACAGGGGCCAGTGGGGGTTCTAACAAAGCTGTGGGAATCCTGGCTAAGGCGCAATAAGCAACTTCTTTCGCGGGCCATTGTGAAAGAGCTATATCCCTATGTACACTCACGTGTTTTTAAGAACTTCAAAGCCTCTTTGCAAGAAACCCGGAAGGAAAGCCCAGGAGCCCTCCAACCACACAATCTGAGCAAGATCAGAGAAGGACAATATTGCCCTTCTCAACCTCCTCGGCAGGATGCTCCTTCTGCTCTTGGCATTAGCACTTTTGAAATATGCATTTCTCCATCATTCCCTTTCTAAGACCATCTGAGTGACCGGTTTGGGGTCATACCTGGAAAGTGAAGTCACTCTTTCAAGAACTTCTGCAGAAGGAAACGGCTGAAATCACATAGGTTTGAAAACCCACCAGCCACGGTGACTGGTACCTGAGTAACACCCACGACACGACTGCCACCATTCAAACAAGTACCCAGGAGCTTCATTCGAGTTTTTTTTTTAATTTTTCAATGATACTCAAAAATACGATTCTACTAGCAAAAAGGACAAAAATATTTTCACCTAAACCACTTGCTGAGCCTTCTGCAGATGGGTGCGGACAACGATGAAATGCTCTCTGGCCCGCGTGCCCACAATCATCACTTAGCACGACAAGAAAAGAAGTACACTCCTGCAGTCATGTACCTCCTCTCTTGGCTTTATCCCAATGGAAATCCACGGGTCTAGGCACGTGCTTTCACTTCATTGGCAGGAAGTCTTGCTCGTGAAAACGGTGGAAAGAACGGCTTGTCTCAAAGTAGCCTCACAATTCCCTCCCTGTCCCCGAAGGCTGTCCTTGTAGGAACATTTCTAACAGGCGTGATGCAAATAATGGGACAAATCCTTGAACCCATGTACTCACTCAGCCGACCCCAAGGGTTGTTTGAGGAAGAGGAATTCAACAGAAGGGCCATTTTAGGAAACTGGCAGGAGCCAAGGATGAGACCCTTCCACCTTGAACCCTGACCGCTTTCAAGACACAAGTGATGGGGAAGCCTGGACAGCCAAAGGGACCACCACACATTGGAACTGAGATGGCAGCAAAACTGTTACTGCTGTTGAGGACTATTGAGTCCCTTCTGACTCCTAGAGACCCAATGCACAGCAGAAGGACACGCAACCTGGGCCTGCGCCATCCTCCTCCTAATTGCTATGTGTGAGCCCATCGTTGCAGCCTCTATGTCATGACTTCCAATCTTCCTAGATTCATACTTCATACACTCCAGCTTCCAATGACTAATAGATGTTTGGCGCCACAAAGGTAAGAGCAACAAAGTGACCTCAGCCAGTACTGACCTGACATCGACAGAAGAAGGAAGTGTCAAAGACATAATAAACCATATAACGGAACCTTTTGCTACCGAGTGGTCACAGCATCCCTGCAGGGCAGAGGAGAACTGCCCCGTCAGATTTCCAAGACTGTGGATCTTTATGGAAGCAGATCTCAGTCGTGGATTAGAACCTGCAACCCCTTAGGTAGCAGCTGAGCATCTCACCACGGTGCCACCAAGACTCCTTTGGGGTTACAGGTTCTTGTTAAGTCTTCATTGAGGGAAGGACTGAATGAATACATAATGTGTGGACAGACAGCAAGCTATCTCCCTGTCTCTATCAAGCAGGGGAGCAGATTCAAAGGTTCTGCCATCAGCTCCATGAGCCCTCTGCCCACACTGAAAGTGGCCTCAGGAGCAGTGGCGGCAGCTCCTGTTACAAAAGGTTCGATATTTATCCAACTACTCATTCAGTGAGCACCTACTATGTGCCCGTGTCCATGAGTAGCACTTGAGTCACAATACTACACAAAGGAGACACAGAGGTGGTTTCAGAGAGCACTGGGGAAAATATTAGCCCCTTATGGGGGTACTGACAGGAAAACTCTGGGGCACAGTGTTGGATATATGCACCAGGGAGATTTGACCAAAGGGGAGAGAGTCTGCACCCACAGCTCGGGGCAGTGGGGCAGTAGCAGGGCCTGAGGCTTTATGAAAAGTTATTGAGGCCAAAGAATGCACACACAGGCAATGGACACCCAAGGGATGTGGGTGCAGCACAAAGTAGGCCTACTGTAGGGACTTTTTTGGTTGGGGGGGGGGGGCTTTTGAAGAAACCATTTTAGGTCATTTCCATCCAGGGCATTACTCAGTACCAAATATGGGGTTGCTCTCCCCATAAAGTATCATACTTCATGAAGAACCTCTTCAGGTATTTATCTATGTGCATGAAGAGAGAACTTGTGGTCCTTTACTGATGTGTTGCTCCCTTGGAAAATGACACTGTAATCATTTATTTCCATTCCATCCCTCTGTTTTTGTTTGCTTGCTTTTGTTGTTGCTGTTTGCTTTTCAAAAGCATCGTGTTTTCTTAAGTTGATTGAAATTTTACATGCCACTCTGTCCTGTAGATCTCATTGTACTAGGATAAATGTAACCAACAACTTGGCATAGTAGCCCTTTTCAAAGCGTACAACTCAGTGACATTGAGTGCCTTCACTAGGTTGTCCTACCATCACCACTACAAAGAAGGTTTTTCATGTCGAAAAATTTAAATATATTTGCATTGCAAATTAGGTGGGAGGTTTACATTTCAGACTAGAAGTTCTGCAACTATCCCCTCTGGGTACTGTCTAGTTTTCGTATGTTATCCTAAGTTAAACTTGAACTACCAGAGCAGAACACCTGTAGGTCATTATGCTTGGCAGAATGAATAGTTAGTCAGGAATAGGTCAAAAGCAAATAAAATCTTGTTTTAAAATGTTTATGTGTGCTGTTATTCCATAGCCATATCTACTCCTCCAAGGGGTCTCTGTAGTTTCACATGTGACTTCAATAGAAATACGTCCATGGCCAACCATGGAACTACAAGGAGAAGTTCTTTTAAAGCATGCACATGACATTATAGTCAAAGGAAATGGCTCTTATGGGACTCACACTTTTCTTTATTACCATTATTACTAATTCAGAGTTAATGCATATATCATATCATTCCATAGTTCAATCACATCAAGCACGATTGTGCATTTGCTACCACAATCAGTTGCCAAACATTCTGTTTCTTCCTGGCCTCCTTAACATCATGTCCCTTTTACCCCCTCCAACCAGCCCCACCACCCCTGTACCCCTACCCACCAGAAACACTTATTCCATTTGCTGCCCCAATAGGTTCATCATTCCTGAGTTTCATATACCGAAAAACAGATAAACATATAACACAACTTCGAGAGGGTGACCTCCAATGAGATACACCCTAACATGAACGAACAAAACAAACAAAAATACAGAAAATGTTGAAAGCCAGATCAGGTCCAGCATGTATCAGAGGGGGGAACAACTGACAAGGTTTTAACGGCTCGAGTCAGATTTATCCCTTTGATCTTCTACACCCATCTCTCCCATGCACTCTGTTTCATAACTGCTTCCCTCCCATCCCACAGGGAGTACACCGGAGGCTTATTTCCTATGTAGATCTCACAAATGGATCTTGGGCTCCCGCTGTCAGCCATCGCCTTGTGCAAACTGGATTCTCACCATTTACACTCTGATACTAATCCCTCCTTTGACTTCGGATTATATAGATTCCAATCCTTGGTGACTGGATGGTGGTGTGCCCCTTCCATGTAGACTTAGTTGACATCTCACTTAGATGGCTGCTTGTTTGGAGACAAGCCTTTAAGACCCCAGACGCGATTTTATCTGACAGCCAGGCCCCATCTAATTTTTTCGTTGCATTTTGCTATAGCACCCATATTTCTGTGGAAGAGTATAGAGCAGGGTCATAGTATAAGAACTAATTGTTCTTAATCCTAGCTCTGTACACTTTTATCAAATTCAAGTCTTAAGTGACTGGAACCAGGCCTGAAACTGATAGCTTCTTATCGTGTCAACAAAGGCTACTTTGCCAAGAAAGAAAGTTTTATTGCCACTTTCCCTTATAGATTAGAATCCCATTATATTCCTCTCTTTTTAAAATAAACAGTATTTCAGATCTAATTTTCACTTTCCAGAATTGTGAAGTACGCATTTGCTACGAAATCCAAGCATTGTAAACGGTCCAAATAGTAGTCCTTTGCTACCACCTAGTGGAGCTCCTGGTGATGTGATGGTGAAGCACTCAGTCGCTATGCAAAAGGTCAGAATTTAGAACCCACCAGTAGCTCTGGGCAAAATGACCTGGTGGTTGGCACCCATCAAGCAATCGGCTCCCATAATGAAAGATTACCGACTAGGACACCCCAGGGGCAGTTCCACTCTTCAGTATTACAATGGGGTCAGTAGATCCCAGAATTGACGCAACAGCACACAACAAGCAGAGCTACAAAACAGGCTCCTCTTAGGCAAATGAATACATGATTGTCAAAATCATTCTTCTTAATTGATATTTAATCCAAAAGTCACATTTGTCCACAGGGCCCTAAGCCAAGCAAAATAGTTTCCCAAAGATGGATCACATTCTGTTATTGCTGCTGAGGTACTCTGAGCCAGTAAAGGATATGAGGATTGCATAAGTAACTAACCCAGATATGACCGTGATGATTACCAAGAAAGAAGAAAAAGCCTCTGCCAGTGCAGAGGAAGGAAAGATTCTTTACACTTTGGGGGATTTAAAAAGAGACTCAAAGGTAAGACTTGTGGGATAAGAAGAATTTAAATTTGCAGAACAAACCAAGTCAATTCAAAAAGTCACAACCCGAGAAAAGATAAAGAGACAGAAAAGCTCCTGATCAAAGGAGGGAAAACGCAGAGCGGAATTTCAAATACGGGCTCTGGATTTTCTGAGTCTCTTTTGATGTCCCCTTTAATCCTCTGTCTTTCCTGTCTGTCTAAGGAGCTTTTGCTTTCTTCGTGTATGATGTACTCCTTGTCCTTCCACAGCTCATCAGGTTCTGTCCTTGGCGTTCAATGAATCAAATGCATTCTTGAGATGTTCTCAAAACTTAGGTGGGATAGGCTCTAGGTCATATTCTGGGTCTCATGGACTTGTTTGCATTTTCTTCAGCTTCAACTTATACTGCCCTACGAGTAACTGATGGGTCTGTTCCACAGTCATTCCCTAGACTCATGTTGGCTGCTGATATGAAGCTTCTCTATTGCCTCTGCCTACAGATGTAGTCGGTTTCATTTCTGTATATTCTATCTGGAGAAATCTACATGTATGACTGTGATTTATGTTGTTGGAAAAGAGTATTTATGATGAAGTCATTGGTTTTGCAAAATTCTATCATGTGATCTCCAGCTTCATTTCCATCATGAAGGCCATATTTTCCAACTACTGTTCCTTCACCTTTGTGTCCAATTTTTGCATTTTAATCATCAATAATTATCAGCATGCCTTAATTGCATGGTTTAACAATTTTAGACTGAAACTGACTCTAGTATTCTTTGGTCTCTTGATCACTAGCTTTGGTGTATAAATTTGAATATTAGTTGTATTAACTGGATTTCCTGGTACATGTATTGATACTATCCTATCACAGACACCATGGTACCTCAAGATAGTCTTGTAATGCCCTTTATGACGACAAACGTGATGCCATTCCTCCTGAATGTGTCATTCCCGGCACAGTCAATGATATGATTGTCTGGTTCAAGATGGCCAGTACCAGTCTATTTCAGCTCAGTAATACCTAGGGTATCAATTTTTATGTGTTCCATTCCCTTTTTTGTGACTTCCATTTTTCCTAGATTCATACTGTATACAAGCTCAAATTATTAATCAATGTTTGCAACTACTTCTTTTCATTTTGAGTCATGCCCCATCAGCACATGAATGTCCTGAAGGCTTTCCTCCCATGACATCATTAGGGTCAGCTCAACTTTGAGAAGGCAGCTCTTCCTCGGTCATATTTTGAGTGCCTTAGGACCTGAGGGGCTCATCTTCTGGCCGTAGGTCTGAACGGCTAGTCACAAGGTTTTCAGTGTCTGATCAGTTTCTGTTGCGATTCATAAGGTTTTCAGAGGCTAATTCCTCAGAAGTGGAGAGCCTATGCATTATTGGTAGACTATTCTTGGTCCAGAAGCTCTGTTGAACCCTGTTCACCTTGAGTGACCTTGCTGGTCTTTGAAATATCAGTGATATAGCTTCCAACATGACAACAACACACAAACTATCAAAAACACCAAACAAGTGGCCGTGGTGTCGTCTTAGCAGCTTGCAAACAGCCATCTGTGGTGCAACTATCAGTATCCTCCCCTCCAAAGAAAAGAATTGTGAAGAAAACAAAATGCTCAAGGAAATAATTAGTCAAAAAACCCTAAGGAACCATAGGAGCTACAGCTGACACTAAGCAGCCTGAGACTCGAAGGCTCACAGGGTGCCCAGCTGCCACTACGACTCTTCTTATTAGGATCATAATGAAGGGTGCTGAACAGAGTACTAGAAACATATAGACCCAAATTCAAGCTCATACAAAAAGACCGGATTTACTAAACCAATAGAGACTGGTGGACCTCTCAAGACTGGTCTTCACACTTTACACTGGAGCAAACTATGACAGAGACAGAGAGAACCACAACCTGGCCCACCAAGCCTAAAGGACGACATTCCTGCTCAGAGGAGCCAAGGCACAGAGCGGACCATGGTGCTGGCCCCACCAAAGCACAACACCCCCTCACTGGCCCACAGGGCCAGTGGAGACACAGAGTGGGAATTGTGCCCAGACTGACCCCCCTGCCACCACCACCACCACCACCACCAGAGCAAAACACGAAGGGAGCACAGCAGGACAACAAGGAAGCCAAACAATGAAGCACCTGAGGAATCCTGAAACTAGACCTGGGAATCAGTGGGCAGGGCGTGGTAATTCAGCAGACCAGATTGGAAAACATGTAGAGAGACCTGGAACTATTTACAGTGTTGTTTAAGCTGGGGGGTGGGGTAGGTCTGTTTGTTTGTTTGTTTTCTTTCTATTTTTTCCCTTTTTCCTTTCCTTTGTCTTTTTCTCATGTCTATCCATATAGGATAGTCAGGATAACCAATCCCGAGGAGAAAACAATGGGGCCAATGGGGAAACATGGGAGAGGAGGAGGTGAAAGAAAGGGAGGGAGAATCCAACAAATCCAGGGACAAGGGAACAAGAAGAGATCTAGAATTGATGGTGAGGAGGGCATAGAATGCCTGGTGGGGCTTGATCAAGTGCAATGTCACTGAGAGAAAGTACTGAGAGTTGAATGAAGGTCAGTGGGACAGGAAGAAAGTAAAAAGAAATAGAGGAAAGAACTAGAAGGCAAAAGACATTTATAGAGGTCTAAATATAGGCAGGCACAAATGTAAATATATCACTATGTAATGATAGGGATATATGTCTACTATGTACATATATTTAAATGTTAAGTATTAAGGTAGCAGATGGACATTGAGTCTCTACTCAAGTTCTCCCTCATACTGTGTTCCAATAACCTAGCATTCTGTGATGCTCACCTACCTGACACAATTGCTGGAGTCAAAATGGGTACATAAGCAAATTTAGTAAAGAAAGCTGGTGATTCTCGGCTATTACAAGATATAGCATCTGGACTCTTAAAAACTTGAAGTTAAACAGTCGGCCAATTAGCAGGGAAGCAATAAAGCCCACATGAAAGAAGCACAGCAGCCTGTGTGATCATGAGGTGTCGACAGGATCAAGTATCAGGCATCAGAAGACCTAAAACAAACAAATATATTATGCAAATGATGGGGTCAGAGTGGAGACTTAAAGCCCATCTGTAGACAATTGGACATCCTCTCAAAGAAGGGTCACAAGGAAGGGACGAGCCAGCCAGGGTGCAGTGTAGTACCGACAGAACACACAACATTCCTTTAGGTTAGTGGTTCTCAACCTTCCTAATGCCAAGACCCTTTAATACAGTTCCTTATGTTGTGGTGACCCCCAACCATCAGACATATGTGTTTTTCGATGGTCTTAGGCAACCCCTGTGAAAGGCTCGTTTGACCCCCCCCCCAAAGGGTCGCGACCCACAGGTTGAGAACCACTGCTCTAATTATTTAATGGTTTCTCCCACCCACCCCACCCCAACACTAACATGACCCCAGATCTACTTTACAAATCCATCTAGACCGGATCATGTACACTGGTACAGATAAGAGCTCTTGACACACAGAATCCAAGAGAGATACACCCCTCAGGAAAAGTACTGGGAGAAGCGATACCAAGAGGGTAGAGGGAAGGTGGGGAGAGAAGGGGGAGAACCCAACTACAATGATCGATGTATAGCTCCCCCCACTGCCTCTCTAGGGGGACGAACAGCAGTAATGTGGGAGAAGGGAGACAGCGAGTGGTGTAAGATATGAAAATAATAATAACATAATTTATCAGGAGTCCATGAGGGTGGGAAGGTGGGAGTGGGAAGGGAAAAAGAGGAACTGATGCCAAGGGCTCAAACAGAAAGAAAATATTTTGAAAATGATGATGGCAACATATGTCCAAATGTGCTCAATATAATTGCCAATGTATGGATTGTGATAAGAGCTGTAAGAGTTCCCAATAAAATTATTTATTTCAAAAATCAGCTTACAGATCTAAAAAACACAGCAAACTTTAAGAAAAATACAAAGAAAGTGATATTGTCAAACTTGTGAAAACCACACAGAGATAATTTAAAAGAAGCAAAAGGGAGCAGAAATGATACGGAGAGGAATAATTATAAGTAATTTTTCACCAGAAACAATGGAGACTAGAAGGCCACAGAATGACATCTTTAAAGTAGTAATACTTGGCTGGAGGGGGCCTCTTGTCAGCTGGGATCTAATGGTCAAGGGAGGGGAAGGGGATGTTTTCTAGTGAGTGGCTGCCATGTAAATCTATGATGAGGTTTTCACCACCACCATCCCACTCCAGATAGACAGCCCTATCAGAGGGATGAGGGAAACTGATGAGGAAAATAACTCAGGAGAGAGGAAAGGGAGCAAATATGTCTGAGGGAGCACAAATGCTGCTTTGGGGGACACTAGTGGGGAGTGTCCCTGGTGGTATGCATCAAATGGGCCACATTGACCCAGACCTCTAGGTGCATCCTGAGAACTCAGACTTCATGGAGTGGAACGTTGGGACACTGAATCCTGGATCTTCAAGGCACACAGCATGCTCCAGAGGCTTCATCAGTGAGATCCCATGTGAAAATCCCACTGAGTGAACTGGACTCTACCTCAGACATACTTGTACCCTGAGGACTTCAGTCAGAAACACACATGGTGTCTGGGGAAGTGGAAGACAGTGGTACCAAGATTGTTGAACTGTTGGTACGCTGACAAACATGGTCTTGCTACATCAATGCCCTAGATGCTGTATTAAGATACGTATTATTCCAAAAAAACTTGTAACAGACATTCTGTTTTATTTTTTGTTTGTTTATATTAGGGTATATCTCAGTGATGCTATGTCGTTGAGAGTCACGTGCCTCAAGTTGTGTTCTATATTTTTCTGTATCCTGGTAAATGGAACTCAGGATTGATGAACCTATAGGGACTGCAAGTAGAATAAGGATTTTTGGGAGGTGGGGTACAGCAGTGGTCGGGGGGTTAAAGAGACATGATGTCAAGTAATCCAAGAAGAAAAAGTTTGTTTCAAAACTGACTGTGGGAGCACTTGTATAACCCTGCTTGGCAGGCCTGATTGAATTATGGAATAATATGACATATGTATTAACTCCCAATTAATAATTTTTTATTAAAATAAAGTAGTAATAAAAATTGTTTTAAGACTATGGTCTTAAGATACTCTTCAAACCTGGAACTGCCCCACCCCCAGGGAGACAGAGGTGGGTGTAAGATATAGAAAAAATAATGAATTATAATTTATCAAGGGGTCATGGGGGTGGGAGAGAAAGGGGAAAAGGAGGAGCTGATAGCAAGGACTCAAACAGAAAGTAAATGTTTAGAGAACGATGATGGCTACATAGGTACAAATATGCTTGATACAATTAATGTATGGATTGTTATAAGAGCTGTAAGAGTCCCAATAAAATTATCTTTAAAAACTCCATGGAGTCTAGGAGAGGAGATGAGCCAGTCAAAGTGTGATGTAGCACTGATGAAAAATACAACTTTCCTCTAGTTCCTAAATGCTTCCTCCCCCCCGCTCCCCCCGCCACTATCATGATCCGAATTCTACCTTGCAAGTCTGGCTAGACCAGAGGATGTACACTGGTACAGATGGGAATTGGAACCACAGGGAATCCAGGGCGGATGATCCCTTCAGGACCAGTGGTGTGAGTGTCGATACTGAGGATAGAGGGAGAGTGGGTTGGAAAGAGGGAACCGATTACAAGGATCTTCATGTGACCTCCTCCCTGGGGGAAGGACAACAGAAAAGGGGGTGAAGGAGACATCAGACAGTCTAAGATGTGACAAAATAATAATTTATAAATTATCAAGGGCTCATGAGGGAGGGGGGAGTGGTGAGGGAGGGGGGAAAATGAGGAGCTGATGCCAAGGGCTTAAGTGGAGAGCAAATGTTTTGAGAATGATGAGGGCAATGAATGTACAAATGTGCTTTACACAATTGATGTAGATATGGATTGTGATGAGTTGTATGAGCACCTAATAAAATTATTATTGTGTTCCTCTGTCTAGTTTTCGTGCATGTTAGTGACTCCACAGGTCTGTCTGAATAGGACAGGCTGGATGAACTATCTGGATGAAAAACAACGGGACCGACAGTTCCGGGGGGACTTGGGGTGGGGGGTAGGGGGGGGTAAGGAAGTGGTGTTAACAAACCCAGGGACAAGGGAAAAACATGGGATCCCAAAGGGTAGAGAAGGGGGAGTGGCAGGCCTGGTGGGAAATGATCAAGGGTAAGGTTGCTTAGAGAAGAGGTATACTCTAGCCCAGGTGGCAATGAAGCATGGTAGTAGGGCAGGAGGAAGGTCAAGGGAGATGGAGGAAAGAGCTAGGAGTCAAAGGGCATTCATGGAGGTCTAGACAAAGACATGTACATGCAAATATATATAGGAGGTTGGGGAAATAGATCTTTGTGTCTATATTTATAGGTCAAGTATTAAGGTGGCGGAAGGACCTTGGGCCTCTACTCAAACACTCCCTCTATGCATGAATACCTTCTTTTATCAAATTGGAACTCTATGATGCTCACTCTCCCGACACAACAGGTGGAGCCAAAATGGGTGAACAAGTAAATGTGGTGAAGAAAGCTGATGGTGCCCGGCTATCAAAAGAGATAGTGACTGGGGTCTTAAAGGCTTGAAGATAAACAAGCGGCCATCTAGCTCAGAAGCAACAAAGTCCACATGGAAGAACACACCAGCCTGTGTGATCGAGTGGTCCCAAAGGGATCAGTTACCAGGCATCAAAGAACAAAAAATCATATCATTGACTGCACACCTCCATGATAGGATCGCTGAAGACAAATGGGTGCACAAGCAAATGTGGTGAAGAAAGCTGATGGTGCCCGGCTATCAAAAGAGATAGTGTCTGGGGTCTTAAAGGCTTGAAGGTGAACAAGCGGCCATCTCGCTCAGAAACAAATAAGCCCACATGGAAGAAGCACACCGGCCAGTGCGATCACGAGGTGCCCAAGGGACCAGATATAAGGCATCATGCAAAAAAAAAAAAAGATATAAGTGCGTGTATGTATGTGTATTTATGTGTATATGTATATATGTATGTGTATATATATATTATATTAAATGAAGGGGGAAGTGCAGAGTGGAGACCCAAGGCCCAAGTGTCGGCCAATGGAGATCCCCTCATAGAGGGGCTTAGGAGAGAGGAGATGGGTTAATTAGGGTGTGAGGTAGTATCGATGAAGAACACAGCTTTCCCCCAGATCCTGGATGCTTCCTCCCCCCAACTACCATGATCCGAATTCTACCTTGCAGGGCTGGATAGGACAGAGGCTGTGCACTGGTACATATGAGGGTTGGAGATACAGGGAATCCAGGGTGGATGATACCTCCAGGACCAAGGGCGTGAGGGACGATGCTGGGAGAGTGGAGGGTTAGTGGGTTGGAAAGGGGGAACTGATTACAAGGAGCCACATGTGACCTCTTCCCTGGGAGAGGGACAGCAGAGAAGGGGGGAAGGGAGACCCCGAATAGGGCAAGATATGACAAAATAACGAGGTATAAACTACCAAGGGCATATGAGAGGGGGGAAAAGGGAGGGAGGGGGGGGGGGGAAAGAGGACCTGATGCAAGGGGCTTAAGTGAAGAGCAAATGCCTTGAGAATGATTGGGACAGGGAATGTATGGGTGTGCTTTATACAATTGATGTATGTATATGTATGGATTGTGGTAAGAGTTGTTGGAGTCCCTAATAAAATGTAAAAGAAGAAAAGAGGAGAAAAAAATGATTAGGGCAAAGACTGTACAGATGTGCTTTATACAATTGATGTATGTATATGTATGAACTGTGAAAAGAATTGTATCAGCCCCAATAAATTGTTAAAAAAAAAAAAAAGAATTCAATAATAAATGAAAATGGGAGGAATAGAAAACAAAAACCTGGAACTGGACCCACCTTCAAGGGTCACTTTTCAGACAAACGATAGAAAGGCCTACAAAGCAGACCACATACGCCGTGAGGGATGCACTCCTCAGAACACTCGACCACCGGAGACCAAAGGATAGCATTTGCCTCAAAATGAGGTTCAGAAGGCAGGAAAGAGTGGCATCTGGGAGCAAGGAATACAGGCACAGAATGGGAGGAGGCCAGCTATGTCACAAAACAAAATGTGTAAAAAGCATTGAAGGAAATTCATGTGCTCTGTAAATGTTAACCAAAATCACAATGGATCATGGCATTAAGACAGAGGGAGAGCCACCTCAGCCTCAGTGTCATCTTGTTAGACAGTCCCCAAACCAGAAAAACCAAGTGGAGGAACAAGCAGATGTACAGGCCACAGTACATAAGAAGAAAGATGTGACAGAGGTCCATCCACGGAAACCACTGCAGCAGGAATCTAGCATGCTGGGGGCCACTTTTTGACTACCTCTACTGTTAGAACTTCTGTCTAACTAGATCTAGAATTTCTACCACCATTTGATCCCCATGAACACCTCTGAGCGGCTCACCTTGCTCATGCTAAATCAGGCCCTTGTGATTCTTCGCCCTTGAACTATGAAATGCTAAACAACTTCTGTTCTCAGTTATGGCTGGGTGCCACATGTGCACAATAAATCATCTCTCTGCTGTCTTTAGAAGGGAAGGGAGGAAGGACAAAGTAGATAGGGAGAGATTTTTGAAACAGTTGGTAGAGGAAAAAATGTATAAGCAGATATTGGAAGCACAGGTGGAGGTCACAAAAGAAAATATGGATAATGGTAATATTTTACAAGGGAAGGAACCAGAGAGGGGAGATGGCGTTTAAAGACAGGTCCTTGGAAAGCAAGTCTGAATGAAAGGATGAAAGCACCCCAAAAATAAAAATTTTTAAAAGAAAGGATAAAAGCCAGAGGAGCAGAAAAGTCCTGAGGGTAGAAGGAGCCAGGAAGCCTATGAGAGAGGAGGAGGTCGGAGAACTCATAGATTTGGTTCCATATAGGATGGTAGAGCCCTGGTCAAGTGATGGACTGCTAACCATAAGGTCAGCAGTTCAAAACTGAGACTCTCTACTCCTGTGAAGAATTATAGTCTCAGAAACCAACAAGGGCAGTTCAACCCTGTCCTATAGAATTACTGTGAGTGGGAATCGACTCAATGATAGTGAGTTTGCTTTGCTTAGTTTTGTTTCATTTTGTTTTAATGGGATATACAAAAACAAAAAACCAAACTCATGCCATTGGGTCAATTCTGGCTCAAAGCAACCCTATAGGACAGAGTAGATCTGCTCCATAGAGTTTCTGGGATTTTAAGTCTTTTGGGGGAGTAGAAAGACTCATCTTTCTTCCATGGAGCAACTAGTGGTTTTGAACTGCTGACCTTACAGCTAGCAGTCCAATATAGAACTATTATGCTCCCAGTGCTCAAAATACACCACCAAGTCTCAGTCAATGTCCCCTCTGTATCTTATGTCCATGTGGATATAAGTTACCATCTCTGAGTCACACTATGGCCAATTGGGTGGACTAATCCATGTCTTAAAGGAATGGGTAGCAATTCAAACCCACCACCACCAATACCAGCACTGGTTTGCTGCTAAGAATACAAATAGACTACAAAATCATCCCCATCTGCCTACACCTGGGAACGAGCAACGTACTGTACACACCAAGTCTTTCTCTGGTCCTCAAAAAGTAGCTAGCTCAACACTGGAGAATCCCTTCCGATCATAGTTGAGGAATGCAAAAAGCTCTGTTAACAGACGGAAAGCATTGTGAAATCTATTACAGCAGATGAAATCCGTTTACAATGTAATATCTTATCTTTTTAAATCATTATTGCAGGCTCATACAACTCTTATCACAATCCATACATACATCCATTGTGTCAAGCACGTTTGTACATTCGTTGCCCTCATCATTCTCAAAACCTTTGCTCTCCACCTTAAGCCCTTGGCATCAGGTCCTCATTTTCCCCCTCCCTCCCTGCTCCCCGCAACCTCAGGAACCCTTGAAATGCATAAATTAATATTATTTCATCACATCTTACAATGTCCGACGTCTCCCTCCCTTCACCCACTCTTCTGTTGTCTGTTCCCCCAAGGAGGAGGTTATATGTAGATCCTTGTAATCAGTTTCCCCTTTCTACCCTGCCTTCCCTCCACCTTCACCATTGGTCCTGAAGGGATCATCGGTCCTGGATTCCCTGCGTTTCCAGTTCCTACCTGTATCAGTATACATCCTCTGGCCTAGGTAGATTTGTAAGGTAGCATTGGGATCATGATAGTTGGGGGGAGGAAGCATTTAAGAGTTAGAGGAAAGTTGTATGTTTCATTGTTGCTACACTGCACGCTGACTGGCTCATCTCCTCCCTGCAACCCTTCTGTAAGGGGGTGTCCCATCACCTACAGAATATCTTACCATTTTATCTCCCTTTTGATCCATTTGAAAGCTGTTTCAGTTTTTTCTAGTGAAGGGGAAATACACGTGATGACTCCCCTCTGACCATGGACCAGGGGTGTGCATAGCCTTGCTAGCATGCAGAATGCATTGGAAAGTAGATTATGGCAGATGCACTAAGTTAAAATTTAGCACCTGATCATTGAAATTTGTTCTAGATTTTAATACGTTCTGCTTTTCCTATTGTTTTTGTTTAATGTTGTTTCGCATTTAATAGTCTTACCTAGTGTGAGCATACTTTTTCTTTTTTTACCTTTTTCTTTTTTTTTTAAATAAGTCATTTTATTGGGGCTCTTACAGCTCTTATAACAATCCATATATCAATTATATCAAGCACATTTGTACGTAGGTTGCCATCTTTATTTCCAAAATATTTTCTTTCTACTGGAGCCCTGGATATCAGGTCCTTTTCCCCCCCTCCTTCCCCCACCCTCCCACCCTCGTGAATGCTTGATAATTTATAAATGATTTTTATTTTCATATTTTACATGGTCTGTTGTCTCCCTTTAGCCATGTTTCTGTTGTTCATTCCCCTGAGCAGGGTGTGGGGGGAGGGGTTATCCATTGATCATTGCAATCAGTTCCCCCTTTCTCCTTTCTGTTTTTCAACTGAGGTGTTTTTTATCATTTTACTGCGGGCTCTGACAGCTCCTTTTTGTTTTTAATCATTTTATTGGGGGCTCATACAACTCTTATCACAACTCATACATCCATCCATTGTGTCAAGCACATTTGTACATTTGTTGCCCTCATCATTCGCAAAACATTTTCTTTCTACTTGAGCCCTTGGTATCAGCTCATCTTCTCCCTCCCTCCCCCACCTTCCCTTCCTCACGAACCTTGGTAATTTATAAATTATTGTTTTTCATGTCTTACACTGTCCAATGTTTCCTTTCACCCACTTCTCTGTTGTCCGTCCCCCAGAGAGCGGCTTATATGTACATCATTGTGATCGGTTTCCCCTTTCTCCTCCACTTTCCCCTTCCCCTCCTGGTATCACAACTCTCATTATTGGTCCTAAGGGTTTCATCTGTCCTGGATTCCCTGTGCTTCCAGCTCTTATGTGTACTAATGTACATCCTCTGGTTTAGTCGGATTTGTAAGGTAGAATTGAGATCATGATAGTGGGGGGGGGGAAACATTAAAGAATTAGAGTAAAGTTGTATGTTTTATCGGTGCTATACTGCACCCTGACTGGTTCATCTCCTCCCTGTGACCCTTCTGTAAGAGGATGTCCAGTTGCCTACAGATGTGGTTTGTGACTCCACTCTGCACTCCCCCTCATTCACAATGATATCATTTTTTGTTCTTTGATGCCTGATAACAGATCCCATTGATACCTCATGATCGCACAGGCTGGTGTGCTTCTTCCATGTGGACTTTGTTGCTCCTCAGCTAGATGGCCACTTGTTTATCCTTGAGTCTTTAAGACACCAGGCACTATATCTTTTGATAGCTGGGCACCATCAGCTTTCTTCACATTTGCTTATGCACCTGCATTGTCTTCAGTGATCGTGTCAGGAAGGTGAGCATCATAGAATGCCAGTTTAATAGAATAAAGTGCTCTTACATTGAGGGAGTACTTGAGTAAAGGCCCAATGCCCATCTGCTACCTTAATACTAAACCAATAATTAGATGCACATAGATCTATTACCCCATCATCATATATAAATATATTTACATATGTACATATATGTATTTAGACCTCTATAAATGCCCTTTGCCTCCTAGTTATTTCCTCTATTTCCTTTTACTTTCCTCTTGTCCCACTATCATATAGACTGAACACTATCATGTCCAGTCTACAATTGGGTTTCATTAATTCCTCTGTTACATTGCCCTTGATCAAGCCCTTCCAGGCATCCTACATTCTCCTCCCCATCAATTTTAGATCACTTGTTTTTCCTTTGTCCCTGGGCTTGTTGTTAACACCCACTTCCTTTCCCCTGCCTCCTCCTCTCCCATGTCCCCTGGGAACTGTCAGTCCCATTGTATTCTCCTCCACATTGTTTATCTAGTCTATCTTATCTAGATATATCTGCAGAGATAATAATATGCACAAAACATGATCAAAAGAAGACAAAACAACAACCCCCCCCAAAAAAAAGGCAAACAAAAGAAAAGCCTGTAAATAGGTCTAGGTCTGTTTGTTGACCTTTAGAAGTTTTTCCAGTAGAGTCTGATAGGGTGCCACGCCCTGGCCCCAAAGTCTATGTTTGGTATTCCCTGGGGACTTCATTACTCTGTTTCCCTTGCTGTTCTATTACACACCCTTAGTGTTTCACCACAGTGTGGTGGGGTCAGATCGGCACAATACCCGCACAGTGTCTCCAATGTTGTCCCCCCTGTAAAACTATGGGTCAGTGAGGGGCATCATGTCTCATAGTGGAGCTGGTCCTATGGTCTTCTCTGTGCTTTGGCTGTTCTGAGTGGAAATATCATCCTCAGGGTTTGGTGGGCCAGGATGTGTTCCACTCTCTCTTCCTCTCCCTTCATTAGCTCCTGTGTGCTCTGATCAGACATGTCCCTCTCCCTGAGCTGTAGCTTCAGTGCTGTCCTCTGAAGCGAATTCTTCTGCGGGGAGGGGACGACTGTCCATGCATAAAATTTATTTTGTATCTGTTTTATTTTGTTATTCTTGTTTATTGTTATTTGTTTTAAAAGGTTTTCTGTATATGAAATCCAGGATTTACTGTCTGTAAATCTATAGACAGTAATTGGAACAATGATTCAATGGAGGGGAAGTCAGGGAAGGTTAGGGGAAATGGGGAGCTAATAACAATGGATGCAAGAATGACAAAAGTGTTCTGAAACTGATAGTGGTGATGGTTTCACCTCTTCTTAATGTGACTGAACTATTGAGTTGTACGATGTGTGAATTATATGTCAATAAAATTGTTCTTCAAGTGGCTAGAGGCCAGTGAATAATTTGAGATTGAAGGTTGGAAGAGTTCAAAGAACTTGAAAGGGCTTCAGAATGACTGACATGTGTCCCCTGGAGACTTAGGGATATGGTGATTGGAACTGGAGCTTCTGTTGGCAGAAGGTTCAATAAGAGGGCTGACCTCTGGAATGAAGAACATGTCCATCATCTACAGAACAAAGATCGCTGTTTTCCACAGATCAAATGTGAAAAGAGTGGTCTGAGAATGTCTTCAAATGGATGCCATCTGGACACCACCAAAAATAGCAAGCAGCCGCTAAATTTGGATATGAGAATACTGTGGCATTTTAACTAACCCATCTATCATTCTTCATTCCCTAGTTCTACAATGTCTAGGGACAGTGGCCTGTGTTCCAGAAGTGATTTGCATTTTGAGTTGACAGTTTGCTCCCTGAGGAGCTCTGGTGGCAAGGCGGGTTAAGTGTTAGTTGCAAGGTCAATTATCCAAACCTACCAGCTGCTCCTCAGAAGATGAGGCTTTCTTTTATTCTTTTCTTTCTTAATAATTTGGATTAATACCTAGATTAAATCATTCCATAGTGCAATCACATCCAACAGAATTGTACATTTGCTACCACAATCAGTTTTCAAACATGCTTTTTTCTATGTGGAATCCTTGATGTTATCGCCCCTTCACCCTGGTACCCCCTTTCTGTCCCTCTCCCTCCAAAATCCTTATTCCACTTGCTGACGCTATAGGTTCATCAGTCCTGATTTTCAGAGCCCCCCAAAAAAACATATACCGCAACTTCAACCCCAATGACATAACACTGCTGAGATACCCCCTAATATGTAAAATCCAAAACCAAACAAAACAATACAACCTCAAAATACATAAGATTTTGGAAATCAGATCGGGTCTAGCATGTATCTGAGGGGGAACTTGCTGACAAGTTTTAACTGTTCAAGTCAGGTTTCTGCCTTTGGCCTTCTATACTCAACTTATCAATGCACCCTGCTTAGTGACCACTTTCCTCCTACACCTCAATTGTGGGTAGAGGGAGTTCACCGGAGGTTTATTTCCTGCATAGTTTCACCAATGATTATTGGGTTCTGTGTTAGACAGGGTTCTCTAGAGAAACAAAACCAGGACACATATGATTATAGAGATAGATGTAGAGGTAGAGGTAGAAGTAGACAGAGAGAGAGAGAGAGAGAGAGAGAGAGATACAGCATGAAGGAATATAGCAGCTAATTAGTCCACACATCAGTACAGAGGGCTCAATTCAACTCACTTCCATGGAACAGTTAATATACTGGATGGAAGTCCTTCAACTCACAAGGGCTGCTGGATCCAAGGTCAAGGAAGCAGACAGCTGAATCTTCCCAAGGGCAATTTTGGCAATCTGACCACAGACAGCAGAGTGGGGCACCAAAAGTAGCTCAGGAGCTTAGCAAAACAGGCCTGGATGGGATATTGAACTCAATCAATGCAAGACAACAGGATCTGACAGCCTTGGGAATTAACCCAAATGTCATGTCATTGCATCATTCAATCTCATCAAGCAGAATTGAACCATTGCTTCAGATTTACAAACTTAGAAATCTTATAGAGCAGTTCTACTCTGCCCTGTAGTTTTTCTATGAGTCATCATCAACTCAGCAGCAGTGGAATAGCATGGACACATTGTCAGATACAGAAGACCTAATGAATGGAGGCAGAATATGGTTTGAGACAGTGCCAAATGATGGGCCCCTCTGATGGGAAGACACTCAAAATGTGACTGAGCAGGAGCTGCTTTCTCAAAATAGAGTCAACCATGGGGATGCGAATGGAGAGAAGCCTGTGGGACTGGAGCCTTCAGGTCTTCCTTTACTGATGAAAGACAACTCAAGGTGATAAGAAGCAGCTGCAAATGTCTAATAAGTGAGCATGGAAAAGTATGAATCTAGGAAAATTAAAAGTTTGTTCAAAATGAAATGGCATGCATAAAGATCCATATCCTAGACCTTAGTGAGCTAAAATGGACTGGGATTGGCCATTCAGAATCATAAATCATATTATTTACTATGCCAGAAAGAGCACAATCAAAAGGAATGGCATTGCCTTCATTGTCCAAAATGATGTTTCAAGATTTACCTTGAAGTAAAACACTATCTGTGATAAGATTATCGCATTTAATTTGCACATTTGAATTATGGTGCTGGTGAAGAATGTTGAAAGTACTTGCCAAATGGACTGCCAAGAAGACAAACAGATCTGTCTTGGAAGAAGTACCTGCTAATTCATTGCATAGTATCTAGGGTCTCAAAAGCTTGCAAATAAATGGCCCTTCAATGCACAACTGGCCACTATTTGCCTAGAGCAACAGAGGAAGGAGGAGAATCAGGAATAAGAGAACAATAAAGAAGGTGTGGCTAAAACAGTGACAAGATAACCCACAGATGGGGGGGGGCGGTTGACAATGACATATTGGACAAGTGACATATCTCTAAAAAATATTTTTTAAACATCAACAACTAAAAGGCAAGCAATCTGATAAAAAAATGAGCAGAGGTCATGAATGGACATTGCACCAAAGATAACATTCAAGTGGTCAAGAAACACATGAAATCATGCTCATAGATCATTAGCCCTTAGACCAGCGGTTCTCAACAGCCCCTTTGGGGGTCAAATGACCCTTTCAATGGGGGTTGTTGAAGACCATCGGAAAACACATGTTTCCGATGGTTTTAGGAACCGAGAGACCACTCCTCTATCCGTCTCCAGGTGGGTCCACCCACATGCATATATGCCCACATACGAGTACCCGGTGTGATGACATCATTGTGCCAACCCCATCACATATACCCCGTACAAATACAGGTGAATGTGACAGGGTTGGTGCTGTAATGTACTGATGTGGACCAGTCACACATATGTAGAGAGCAGCTACCATGTAGAGAGCAGCTGCTGTGCTGAAAGCAGCTATTCTGTTAAAAGCAGCTACTGTGTGGAAAGCAGCAGTATTAGAGACAAAATGACACTTCATAAATTATAATTACCAAGTAAATATAAAAGCATGTACTGTAAAATCATCAACTACAGCAAAAATTATATACATTTGTACCATGGGATCTTAATCTGGATGCTGATTGGTCTTTTTATATTCAGTTGTGGTTTATGTGAATACTGTCCCCTTATGAGAGTAACTTGTATATAAAAAAAAAGAATGGTAAATCATAGGAAACTTTAGTGAATTGTATTGATTGAACTATGCCATGTATCATATTTTGTATTATTAAAGCTATTGTTATATATTATTTTCATTAGCAAACCAGCTCATGACAATGGATCATGTAGAGAAGAACATTAAGAAAAGACAATATAGTGAACAATTTTTTACAGTATGGTTTTACCTCAATAATTACTGCAAAAATTGATAAACCGCAATGTGTTATTTGTTGTGAAGTTCTATCAGCCAAATCGATGAAGCCAAACAAACTAAAACACCCTATTGAGAGTAGACATCCGAGCTTTGCGGGCAAGGATACCAACTATTTTAGAAGCAAAGCTGATGGACTCAAGAAAGCCAGACTGACATTGGTGGCAAGTACCAGAAACAAAACGTAGCAGCTGTTGAAGCTTCATATTTGGTGGCGCTCAGAATCGCCAGAGCTATGAAACCTCACACCATTGCTGAGGATTTACTGTTGCCACTGGCCAAAGACATTGTTTGAGTTATGATTGGAGATGAATTTGTTATGACTGAAATACAACCAAGTACCTACAGACACTTGATCTTTAATAATAGTCTAAAACACATTGTGGGAAAGAGAGTCTTTTCAATAAATGGTCCCAGAAAATTTGGATCTCCACCTGCAAAAGAATGCAAGACCCGTACCTCACACAATGTACAAAAACAAATTCAAGATGAATTAAAGACCTAAATATAAACCCTAGAACCATAAAGACCATCCATGAAAAAGTAGGGACAAACTTAAGGGGTCTAATAAAAGGCACTACCGAACACCATAAAAAATACCCACACTATAGAAGACAAATTAGAGGACTGGGGTGTTCTAAAAATATGATGTCTATGTACATCCAACAACTTCACCAAATGCAACATACCAGCAAGAAGCGGGGAGCCATTAGAGAGTCTTTGGGGCCAGCCCCAATCCTAACCATGTGGACACCCCACTCTCCCAAGAATTCACTTCAGAGAACAGCACTGAAACTACAGCTCAGGGAGACGGGCACATCTAATCAGAGCACACAGGAGCAAAGGAAAAGGGAGAGAGAGAGAGTGGCCCACCAAGCCCCGAGGACGATATTCCTGATCAGAGCAGCCAATGCACAGACAGGATCAAAGGGCCAGTCCCAACAGGAGACACAACCCCTCACTGACCCAATGCACTTCAAGGGACAATACTGGAGGCACAGGGCAGGAACTGTACTCCATATAACCCCACCACACTGAGGAAAAACACTAAGCACGTGCAACAGAGCAGCAAGAGGAGCAAAGCAATGAAGTCCCAGGGGGATACTTAAAAATAGAGTTTGGGCTAGCACATGGCACCCCAGCAGATTCAACTGGAAAATGCTCTTAAAGCTCAATAAACAGACCTGGAAATATTTATAGGCTCTTCTTTTTCTTTTTTTCCCTTTGTTGTTGGGTTTTGTTGTTGTTGTTGTTTTTGTTTTGTTTTGTTTTGTTTTGCTCTGTTTTGTTGGCTTATTATTGTATCTGCATGTCTATCTAGATAAGATAGGTGGGATAAACAATCTAGAAGAAAATACAACAAATCCGGGGGAACATGGAAGAGGGGGAGGCAGGGGAAAGGAAGTGGGTGTTAACAAACCCAGGGACAAGGGAACAACAAGTTATCTAAAATCTATGGCAAGGAGGATATAGGATGCCTGGTAGGGTTTGATCCAGGGCAATGTAACTGAGAGGAATTAGTGAAACACAAATGTAGGCTAAACATGATAGTGGAACAAGAGGAAAGTAAAAGGGACTAGAGGAAAGAACTAGGAAGAAAAGGACATTTATAGAGGTCTAAATATAGGCATGTACATATGTAAATATATTTATATATGACAATGTAAATATTTTTATATATGACTATGGGGAAATAGATCTATGTACATATATGTATCAGTTTAGTATTACGGTAGCAGATGGACATTGGGTCTTTACTCAAGTACTCCCTTAACACAAGAACACTCTATTCTATTAAACTGGCATTCCATGATGCTCACCTTCCCAATAGGATTGCTGAAGAAAAAGTGGGTGCATAAGCAAATGTGGTGAGGAAAGCTGATGGTATCTGGCTATCAAAAGATATAGCGTCTGGGGTCTTAAAAGCTTGAACATAAATAAGCAGCCATCTAGCTGAGAAGCAGCAAAGCCCACATGGAAGAAGCTCACCAGCTTGTGTGATCATGAGGCATCAATAGGATCAGGTATCAAGCTTCAAAGACCCAGAACAAAAAGAAATGTGTATCATTGTGAATGAGGGTGAGTGCCAAGTACAGACCCAAGGCCCATCTGTAGACAATTGGACATCCCCTTACAGAAGGGTCACAAGGAAGAGATGAGCCAATCAGGGTGCAGTATAGCACCGATGAAACATACAACATTCCTCTAGTTCTTTAATGCTTCCTCCCCGCAACTATCGTGACCCAATTCTACCTTACAAATCTGGCTAGACCAGAGCATGTGCATGGGTACAGATAACAGCTGGAAATACAGGGAATCCAGGACAGATAAACCCCTCAGGACTGATATTGACAGCAATACCAGGAGGGTAAGGAGAAGGTTGGGGGAGAAAGGGGGAACTGGTCACAATGATCTACATATAACCCCCTCCCAGGGGGTATGGACAACAGAAAAGTGGGTGAAGGGAGATATCAGTTAATGTAAGACATGAAAAAATAATAATAATTTATAAATTATCAAGGGTTAATGAGGGTGGGGGAGGAAGGGAGGGGTGAAAATGAGGAACTAATACCAAGGGCTCAAGTCGAAAGAAAATGTTTTGAAAGTGATGATGGCAATGAATGTACAAGTGTGTTTGATACAATGGATGTATGTATGGATTGTGATAAGAGCTGTATGAGACCCCAATAAAATGATTTTTTTTAAAAAAACGTCATCAAAAGAGTAAAAAGAGAACCCACAAATTGGGAAAAAATATTTAGCCATGGTATATCAGATAAATAGGTAAATTTAAAATCTATAGAAAACTATAACGCCTTACCAAGAAAAATACAAACAATCCAATAAAAAATAGGCACAAGACATGAATAGGCAATTTACTAAAGATGACACCGAGTGGACAATCATCATATGAGGAAATGTTTGCATTCATTAGCTATGAATAAGAATAATTAAAACAACAATGAGATACCAACTCACACTGACACTTAGCAAAAAATTTAAAAAGAAAAGAATAAAGGCTGGAGAAGATGTGGAAAGATTGGAACACTCAAATTGCTCATGGGATTATAGAATTATTAAAAAAATATGAAAATCAGCATGGCATTTCCTAAACAAACACAAATACAAATACCTTATGATTCTGCAATCTCTCTACTTAGTAGATATCCCCAATAAAATAAAGAACAAAGTATAAACTGACATATACACACCTACGTTTATTGCAGCGATTTCTATAATAGCAAAAAATATAGAAACAATTTTTTATTCTGACTGTAGAGGAATGGATAAACAAATTTTCATACATTCATACAATGAAATATTAAGCTTCCTTAAAAAAACAATGATTAGTCTGTCAAACACCTCAGGCATGGGCAAAATTTATGCTTAGCAAAATCAGTCAATCTCATAAAGATAAACATTTTACGACACCCTTATTATAAATGAAAAGAAAAATGATTTTCACACCAAAGGATAAGGCTATGACAACGAAACCAGGGCAGTGGGGGAGGAAAGGGACAGGAAAGTATAGGGGGCGGGGGGGGGGGCATATAAAAAGAAAAAAACATGCATACAAAGAACCACATATACTTGGGGTTTAATGAGATCCTGTTACTTATTTGATTTGGAGAGATGGGTTGTACAACTACATAGAATATATTCTTTGTATTATATTTCACAAACAAAAAGGAAAATATGTAAAAATAAAAACAATTTTTTTTCATTTTTAAAGTTCAAATTCAAAGAGAGAAGGGTTCCAGCCTTGAAAACCTTCCAGATTCCTTCCCCATCCAATCTAAACATTGGTCTGAGTGGATACCAGAGGAAGCAAAGTAAAACTGAAACGGAATTGAATTCTTTTGTGAGATGGAAAGCTGTTTCAAAAAAAGAAAGGAAAATCCAAAACACATGGAGACACTTAGTCTAAAAGACCAGTGGCTCATTTGAACCCCAGCCTCCATGCTTCTGAGATCAGAAGAACTAGATGATACCCAAACCTGACTGCTCTGAAAGGGATCACAGCAGGAGATCCTAGACATAGAGGAAACCCTGGTGGCAAAGTAGTTATAGGTTGGGCTGCGAACCACAAGGTGAGCAGTTTGAAACCACCAGCTGCCCACCAGGAGAAAGATGAGGCATTCTCCTCCTATGAATAGTTACAGTCTCAAAAAACCACAGAGGTGGTTCTACCCTGCCCTATAGGGTCACTATGCGTCAGCATCAAGTCAATAGCAGTGAGTTTAGATAGAGCAAGAGAAACACATAGAACATAATGCAAAATCATTAAAATGGTCGGATCAGACTTTCAGGTCTGATATAGTGGAATACCCAGGATTAGATGGACCCTCCTCACTCAACTTTCCACTAACAGACAAGACCTATAAGATGAACAAGGAACCCAAGTGGCACAGTGATAAAGCACCCATCTGCTAACCAAAAGGTCAGCAGTTGAACCCCATCAATGCTCTGTAGGAGAACGATGTGGCAATCTGCTTCGGTAGAGAGTTACAGACTTGGAAACTATATGGGGCAGTTCTATTCTGTCCTCCTAGGGACACCGTGAGTCAGAATTTGCTTAATGGCAGTGTCCCGGTATAAAATAAGTAATCAGACCAGAGAGGTACACACTTCTTACAACCACCAGCCATACAAGATCACAAGGGGAACATTTACCCAGGGAGAAAGTGCAGAAGGCAGGAAGGGATAGGAGCCAAAGATGAATAGAAACACAGCGAAGACATGGCAAGAGTGCTCTTATGTTATGGGGATTGCAGTCAATGTCATGAAACAACATGAGTGTGAATTGTTCAATGGAAAACTAATTTGTTCAGCAAACATTCACCCAAATCGCAATCAAAAGTTGTTGAATTCCTTTTGTCCTGCTTGTTCCCATTATTGGTACAGATGGCCTGAGTCATCACCTGATAGGAGCGCTCATCTCCACCATGAGGCGCGCTGGTGGCTTTTTATTCTGCCTTATATAGAATTCTCTCTCAACTTCTTTTCCTGTTATTATGATTAATATCATTATTATCTTCATCATCTAAAATTGCTACCCCAGCCTGGGAATCTGCACTAGAGATTCTTGCTTCAAAATGTTAGATAGCAGAATAGGGATAGAGAACCAGCCGGTTGGCTCTCTCCTGGGATCTGCGCCCCACCTCACTTCGGCCCACGCTGTGTAGGACCTGGCTGGTAAGAACATGGCCATCCAGGAGCATCCAACCTGTATATGGAACATAGCACCCTCCCTTGGACCCTAGGCTCACTAAACACTTCCTTAAAGAAGGGTCAAGAGTCAGTCAACACGGTTCCTCTGAAGAACAAGAAGGCCTCCAGCTTTCATGAGTTTGCCCGGAATACCAGCAATGCTCGGGACATTGGCGATGACGAGAAGAGGACTTGTCCTCGCCTCCTTTCCAAACTTTGAACTCAAAGGTTGCTCTGGCAACTGCAGCCCGGGTCCTGGAAAAGCACAGCAAGATGAGGATGAAACCCGAGCGGTCCCAATCAACCTCGGCCGATGTCCCTGCCAACTACAAGGTCATCAAGTCCAGCAGCGACGCCCAGCTCTCCAGAAAGTCCAGTGATATGTGCCGTAGGAACCGTCCTCACAAACAGCCGTCACTCCCTCGCGGGCCCATCATCCCGCTGGTTGCCGGGATCTCGGACCAGAATGCCTCTGGGGCTCCCCCAGGACTGTGCGGAAGAAAACCCACGTGGGAAAATGCCGACAGCTTCTCTCCAGCCACAACCCCGATCTAGATGAACTGAGGAAGGGAAGCTGCCCAGGCGTTCCCAGGGAGGTTGGACCTATTACCCGGAGACTGCTGTCGGGCTAGCTCCCAGCACACAACCAAGAGGAGGAAGCTGACCCTGCCGCAGAAGCAGGAGGAATACTTTGGCTTCGTTGAGCAGTGTTAGGACTCTCGAAACGAGGAGCATCACCAGGATATTTACACACAGATTCACATTGACGTTTCATTCCACTGTTCCAGCAGCCACTTGTACAGGAGATCGTTGAAAGAATTCTAGTTATTTGGGCCATCCGGCACCCTGCCAGTGGGTATGTGCAGGGAATTAATGACCTGGTCACTCCGTTTGTTTGTTTGTTTGTTTGTTTGTTTGTTTGTTTGTTTGTTTTTTTGTCATCTTCCTCTCAGACTGTGTGGGAGAGGATGTGGAGAACTTTGATGTGCCCAACTTGTCTCAGGACATTCTGCGAAGCATTGAAGCCGACAGCTTTTGGTGCATGAGCAAGTTGTTAGTGGAATCCAGGACAACTACACCTTTGCACAGCCGGGGATCCAGAAGAAAGGCAAGGCCCTGGAAGAGCTTGTCAGCCGAATTGATGGTGCACAGGCACTTCAGGAAGTACAAGGTGGAATACCTGCAGTTTGCCATTCCCTGGATGAGCAACCTGTTCGGGCGGGAGCTCCCCCTGCGCTGCACCATCTGCCTGGGGGACACATACCCGTCTGAATCAGAAGGATTCTCCCACTTCTGGCTCTACGTGTGTGCAGCCTTCTTGATCAAATGGAGGAAAGATATCTTGGACGAGGAGGACTTCCAGGGCCTCCTCATTCTGCTACAGAACCTACCCATGATACACTGGGCAACGTGCTGCTGCTTGCAGAGGCATACAGACTCAAGTATATGTTCACCGATGCCCCCAGTCACTATCGCCCATAGGTGCTGTCCCCCCGCCTCAGACCCAGACTGCCCCCATCTCTGATGACAGATCCGATCACTGTGGCCACTGGGCGAGCTGTGGACCCCGGCCAGGAAGCACTCCTGGTGTACAGAGCTCCCCAGCCACCCGGGTCTCACCTTCTGGATGTGTCTCTCAGACCACTGTCAGTATCCCATGCCACGAGGATGGGCCCAGCTCTGGGAGAGGACAGAAACGGAGGGACAGGGTCATCCGCCCCTCTAAAAGCAACTGGACAAAAGAAGGGGGGGCTCGTGATTTCAACCCGCATTGTCTCTACAAGGACTGGCTCTCTCCCCCCTCAGCCCCAACCAGTACCATTGCTCTCTGTGACATCGTTTGATTCGCTCACTGGTCAAAAACGCCTTATGGTAAAGACTCCTGGCCCCTGACCTCTGCCGCTGATTTCCTAGCTAATCCCTTTCTGCCCAGACTGAGCCAGTGAGGGCCAGTTTCTCAAGAACCATTGCTCTCAGATGGAGGATGCTTATAACTCTGGATAGAGGCCTACACCCAAGGGCTAGAGATTTTATTTCTTTGTTTCTCACCAGATGTCTGTGTGTGTGTGTGTGTGTGCTCACACTCACACATGTGTGTCTATATGCACATACATGCCTGTCAGCATTTCGATAGGTGTCTGAATGTCTGTGTCCAGACTAGCCCCACCAAAACCATCTGAGAAGCACCCCACGACCAGGTGTCCCATCACCTCCTGAGAAGGATCAGGGCAGGGCAGGGAGGAGGGCCTTTTATTACCTCTCCAAACCCTTCTCCGCTGATGATCCACTCCAAGATATTATGTGTGAATTGTTATTATGTATATGAGTAAAGATGTTCAAATATATGTCCTCTTTGTAGCAGATACAGTTTTACATTTATAATGTGCATCAACATGTGAAAGCAATCTAGGTCACTAGCATAAATCACGTCACCAACCGTGCAGCTACAGCGACTCCAGGTTGCTTCGGGGTGCTCTCCTGTGAGGGGTCTGCTGGAGTCGGTGTAGCCAGGCAGACGGAGCGACTCTTCAGACCGGTGGCAGCCATTCAACTGGCGGTGTTTCTGAGTCCCCCTCTCGCCCCACTCCTCCCTGGGCCTTTCTGTGCATCTGCCCTGCCCCCTGCCCCTCTTGAGCAGGAAAGAGTGAGAGGACCTGACCAGCCTCCCTCCCAGCATGATTTTTGCATCTGCCCTTTCCTGGAAACTGGAGGCGGCTTTTGTTTCTAACGGTCACTTAGGGCAGAAGCTGTGACTGAGTAGCCTGTGCCAAGGAAAGCGGGTCTCCTGTGCCTCCCTTGGTCAGGAGGCTTGTCTCAGAGACAGGCCTTCTGTGTCCCCAACTGTCACCATCACACCACAGCTCATGAGACCTGTGACTTACGTTTGATTCTCGGTGGGTGGCAGTCAGAGGGGTGTGGGGGGTGGTAGCAAGCAGCTGTCATCCTCTTGGAAAACCAAACAGAGTCCCCAGGGGATGGCACCTAGAACCTCATTGCCAGCGACGTCCCACCCTGCCAGTATGTGTGGCATTTCTCATCCGGAGCTGTTTCTCAGGCCTTCTTCCTTCATTTCGCCCCTTTGGTGTGGCTCAATAGTTTCCTAAACAGCGCGAGAGGGCTCGTGGCCCTCCCTCAATTGGATTAATTAAAGACACTCGTGTTCCCAAGTGGTGGTTTTTATTTTTTTAGTTTTTACATTTGTATGGGAAATTGTGGCTAACGTGAAAGAACTGTAAATAAATAGTATATTTTCTCCTCAAAAAAAAAAGAAAAGGGATAGAGGAGGTTGTCCCTCCCCATGACTGAAGGCCCCACAGAGGAGGTTGGAAGAGATTCAGGCGAGCCTTAGCCACCCAAAAAGACTTTAAAGTGAACATGCTCCAATTCAGCCCCACCCCTATCCCTAGCCAGGTGGGCGGTACACCTGTGCGGCCTAAACGAGGCCCAGGTGGACTTAATTCAGCCAAAGGGGTCAACCAATATCTTCGACCACGTCTCCCCAGCCAGAAGTTTAAATACCTTAGTGGGCGAGACAGGCTCTTCTGCCTTCTCCCCTTGACCCCGCTCCTGCGCCCGCTCAGCCTTGCGTGGTCTCTCTGGCCTCAGGTCCCCACGTGTGAACGCGCAGTCCCACCAGGCTGCCTTGCTCAGCTGTGAGCCCCAGCGTGGCCTACACGCAGCTTCCCTGAAATAACGTGTACTCCTTTGCGACTGTAAAACCTCAAACTTCTTCCGTCGTTTATTAAAAACCCGCTTGGATCACAAACCAGGGTTGGGCGCGAATTCTTGTTCAAGCGAGGCCAAGAACCGAGGTATTTCCCACGGGAGAAAACTAACAAAAAGAGAAACCTGAGGCACGACGCTCCGTATCTGGCTGGCGGTTCCCGGGAGCTTGGTTGCACGGCGGTCCTGCAGAGCGTCCCCTCCTAGTGCCCGCGCTGGCTGGAGCTCGCTGTGGTCACGGTCATCGCCATTCTCGGAGTGCTGCAGGTGCAGCAAGGCCGGGCTCTTAACGGGGCCCAGGTGGCAGGCGCTGCACAGACAGAACCTGCTGGATTAACCCCCCCTCACTGGCCTCTGGGCCGCCCGGGGCTGGGCCATGGCGCTGGGCCCTGCTGCGGTGGGCATGGGCTTGCCTAGACTTCTTTGGCCCGTGGGCCGAGGATGGTGCACAATGGTAGAGAGAAGGAACCTAGCTGGGCCACCACAGGGGCCTATTTGCCAGGCCCCTGGGAGTTCTAAGTCTGCTGGGCTTGGGTGGGCACGATGGCGGGTGAGGCGATGCCAGAGTCTGGGCAGGGCTCCATCCTGGACAACTTGGGGGATTCCTGTTCCTTCCTGGGGACCAGCTGCCAGAAGGCGCTCAGGGACCCAGACAGCGACTTTTCGAACTTCTCCAGCATGGTCAGCGGCCCAGGGTAAGAGCGCCTAAACTAAGCAGAAACGGGAGGCTGGGAGGGTGGCATCATAGGACTGCCCCGGCGGGATCGAGCCACCCTTGGGCAGCAGGTAGTAGCTCCATGCAGTGGGCTGATGGTCCAGGGACAGGGCCTGCTTGCCATGCGTGGCTGTCGACGGCCTCAGGGCCCCAGGCCTATGCAGTTGGGCTTGAGAAACCCGGTCATGCGGGTGCCACTGCACAGAGGGTCCCTAACAGTGGGCTCCAGCTGCTTTCTGGGGTCATGGCAGGTGAAGCTCTTCTGTGCGGGCAACCCACTGGACTCCTCCCTCTTGTCTTCACAAAGCCGTAGTTTCCTTTCTCTCTTCTTGCCCAGGGATGTCTGCAGTAGCATCTGTCCCCCAAAGGGACCCGGCATCGTCTCTCCTTGGCGCAACTGGGTCTCCACCTCTAACCGTGGGGGAACGCAGCTCTCACTGTAGGACTCGTGGCTGTCGGAGGACTTGCTGTTGATCTAGATTCGCTGGCCCAGCAGGTACTCGGGGTCCTAGATGATGGGCTTCAGCTTCGGAAGGGTCTCATCGACATTCACCACCAGCTCCCCTCCGCTTTCCCTCTTGGCTGTCTCCCTCCTGGCTCTTGACAAAGCTTCCCAGGCAGCTAGAGTGGAACCCCGGGAAGAATTTGGTCTGGGACTTGGCCTTCAGTGTGGCATAGCCTCTGGGAAAGTCTGTGGGCTGTCCACAGACCCAGAGCTATTCTTGGAGACAAACTGGGAGGTGACCCCTGCCGCAAACATGGCAAGGACGCGGCTGTGGTCACACGTCATGATGTCAGTGGGAGTGCGGGAGGACTGGCACGCAGCAGGTGCGACCTCCAAAGGACCCGGTCACGGCAAGAAGGCAAGGTGCACTTATCATTCTCATCGCTTTCTGGCTCGTGTGGGAGTATGTGTCCCGAGTCAGCCTTTCAAAGCGGTGGGTCAGAGGACAATGATTTCTTCAAAGTACAGGAAGACCTTCCTCCCTTTCTGCTCCATGAGCCGTGGGCTGTGGGCCAGGAAGTTGGCGTACTGCTGCTGCTTGATCTTCTGGATGATGACGTCCGCCTCCTAGACCAGCAGCTCCTCGCAGTAGTGGAGGTCCCCAAGGTGAGTGACGTTCAAAGGACTCTGTTTCTTGCCTTCCAGGGCCACAAACCAGAGAATGTTCATGTAGCTCTGGTATCTCCTGAGCTTCTTTTCGCTTCCCAAGTCAAGTGGCTGTTCACAAACCCCGAGGAGCTGCCATTGAACATGAAGGACACCCCCACAAGGAGCCCTTGTTCCCCAGAGTGTTGGCAATGCCCATCTTAATGTTGTTGGTGCAGATGTGGCTGGTGGGTTCGAGTGCTCGGGTTTAGCTAGCACCACTATGCGCATGCTCCACAGGGAGTGAACCGCCATCATTTTCAAGGTTCTGCTAGTGATTGCCTGGAGGGAGTGCTTGAGGATTGATCCCCAGTCACTCCTTTCCCCCCAGAGGGTCTAATCAGGGATGTAATCAAGGATGTGTTCCACTGAATCATCCCAAGTCTGGCCCTGCCCCTCGGAGAGAAGCCAAGATGGGATCTTACTGGGGAGGGGGGTGGTATTACCCGTGTTCCAAGTGCCCATGAGGACAGGGATCACATCGGCATCTGGCTGCTCCAAGTGCTTGTTCTTCACCTGGTGGGGCAGCTGACAGAAGCCCTCTCTCTCCTTGGAGTTGGCAAAGCCATACTCCAGCCACAGGGTCCTTTCGTTCTGTTTCCACCACGAACACCAACTTGTTGAGGAACTTCAGAGACAGGGTTTTCTCGTGGTGCAGAACTTTGTCATCAGAACCATCTTTGGACTTCTTAACACTCAGTTTCTCAGACTCCATGTCAACCTTGACTTATACGTTCTGAGGAATCCCCAAAGATGAAAACTTCACTTCCAAGGTGACAGGAGGGTTGATGGAACTCTTAGGTAACAGAACAGGGACCAGGGTGTCCACTGGGCATGCATCAATTCAGGCCACTAGAGTGGGGGTGGGGGGTACACCTAGGTGGGCGGTATACCTGGATTGGCCCAATCTAGGCCAGGTACCCTTAATTCAGCCTATGAAATTATCCAAAACTGTCGACCATACCTCCCACCCGAAATCCCTAAAAACTGGAACCTGGAGACTACCGCCCTCTTTTCCCTCTGATCCCCTGTCTTCTACTAGGCCGTCGTGCCCTCTCCTTCTCCCCCTTCCCCTTCCTCTCCCCCTCTCCCTCTCTCCCTCCTCAGGTGTGTGTGTGGGGGGGTGGAGGTTCTGTGTTCAGTTAACTGTAAAACCTGAAACTTTTTCTGACCTTTATAAAAACTCACTTGGATCACAAACCAGATTTCAGCATGAATTTCTTTCTCATGCAAAGTCTAGAACTGAGGTATTTCCCACCCAAGAAATCTAACATATTCTGGTGTTGTGACTAGGAGGACAAGTGAAGCCAGCTCAGGATATTTTCCTAAAGCAGACCTCCACATTCTGGCCTCACTGACTTTTCGAGTACCTTCCAGACTTTCACCTCACCATCCTCAGGAGACAGTGCGTAGTTGGAAAGGATGCCAGTCTGGACCTTTCCCACTAAAACACAGCTGTGGATGTTCCTGGGACCTGCTCCTTGGGGCCACACGTAATGTATTGGGGGAGTCCCATCCCCTCATATCCGCCTTTCTGTCTGTACTTCTTAATTGTATACGGGCTGTGGATCTGCTTTTCTGTGTTTCCGGGGACTTGCATGTTCTCCCCAGCCTCGCTTCCTGGAATTGGATGGAAACGCTGCAGCCTGCAGTGTTGGGGAATTTCGATCCCAAAAACCTTTTTGATTTTCAGTGGTCTGCTTTGTGTCCTGACCAGCCACACGGCCGCACATGTATGCGTAAACCCTGTTGGTCTCTGCAGGATTCTGGTTCCAGTGGCTTGCCCCACCCCCCCACCCCCCCACCCCGCCTGTCAACTAAGCCGCATGTGGTGGCTACCATTTTCCCAACCACGTGACTCTCCGCTTCCCAGCCAGATGGCACTGCCCAGTGTCTGCTGCTATTTTTGTTGTGGACAACTAACCATGTGACCTGGCCAAGATGGCTCCTGCCTCTCCAAACAGGTGGGGGTGTAGTACTTAGTGGGCTGGCTGCCAAGCCCAGGGGACTAGTCTCACCTAGTCCCCAGTGGTCAGACACTCTCATCTCCCTCCCTTCCTTCGTTTTCTCCTGGTTTTACAAACAAGCTGCTCTAGCATTCTGCCAGTAAGCCACTTTGGGGGACTGGGTTTGTTTGTTTGTTTGTTTTTCCTACCAGCTGATTTTCCGTTGAAGATGCCGCAGCCAAAGGCGTTCGGGAGCCAAGCCCCTAAGTAACTGCTAACTTTAGTCTCCAAAGGGTTTTCAGCAATACCACCTTCAGCACATTTCTGGTACAGCTCTGCTGTGACAGTTTATAGACAGGCAAAGATCCCAATTTCTTTAGAAAGTTCCCTGAGCCAATTGATCAGTCTCTCCTACCCTTCAGAGATTTGAAAGACTGCTAGTGCCCGTGGTTGCCTTTGAAGGTGATTGGGGACCACTCCAAACAGGGGCCCACTTAGCTTGCGGTCTAGAAAATGGTTGGGACCTAGTTAGCTGGCATAGACTGGGTCCCTGACCTGGGTCCCTGACCTGGGTCCTTGAACAGGAGCACCTGGACGGGGCCCCAGTTTCACAGCACTCTGGAGTATGCACCAAACTGCTATTACTGACCTTGAGGCATCGAGCTCTCAGTGACTTCTCTGATTTGTATTTTCTAGATGGAGATGGTCAGTTAGGTACCACAAGCATCCCGACTTGGCTCTATCCTTTCTAATTGGGATAGATTTGACCCAGAGAAGCTGGAGCAACAGAAGCTGATTTTGTTTTGCAATTCCATCTGGCCACAGTCCATTCTGGGGGAAGGAGAATCCTAGCCACAGAACGACACCCTTTCCCTTCCAGCCCTGATTCAGCTAAAACATTTCTGTGGAAGAATGGGGAAGTGGGAGGAATTCCCTTATGTTAGAGCAGTTTTCCTTTTGAAGGACAATAAAGGCCTTCATTCCCAGTGTACCCAGGACCCCCTAAGGGGCCCTGAAGCTAGGGGCTATTATACGCCCAGCTCTGAATCTGCCAACTTTCTACCCTTAGTAGAGACAGCCGGGGAGTTTGGTCCCCAGTCAGTCCACAGGCCTTTCCCCATAACTGAACTCAAGCAGATTCAAAGTGACCTGGGCAGTTACTCGAACAAATCCAAACAGTATATAGAAAGTTTCCAGCAGCTCACCTTAGCCTATGATTTCACTTGGAAGGATGTCATGGTCATACTGGATCAGATTATGGTGGGCTTTGAGAAAGAATGAGTGCTGAAAGGTGCTAGGAAGTTGGCAGAGGAGTTACATGTGATGAATGATAAGTACCCCGTAGGGGAAACAGCTGTGCCTTCAACTGACCCTGCTTGGGAACATGATGACCCCAAGGACGAGTGGGCACGGGAACATTTTCTGGTGCATATCACAATTATGCCACAATGACAGCGAATCACCAGGGGCCCGAGAAAAGCCCCGTGAGCTTCTTAGAGTGACTAAAATAGGCCCTGAGGAATCACACTGTTGTAGACGTAGATTCCTACAAAGGGCAAGTCTTACTCAGGGACTAGTTTCTCACAAGGCTGCAGCAGACATTTGGAAGAGGCCCCAAAAGTTAGTGCAGATGCCTGAAGTAGCTACGTTAGAAGAGATGGTTACTGATGCTGATACTGCCTTTTACAATAGGGAATGGGGGTGGGGGTAGTCAGGCTCAGGCTCCGGCGAGAAGGAAGATTGTCCGGCATGCCCAGGTATTGGCTGCTGTTGCTAACCAATGCCAGTCGGATGTCTCCCAGGTTTCCCAGACCCCTGAACAAGGTACCAAATGCCACGTGTGCCGAGGGCCGGGTCATTGGGCTAGGAACTGCCCTAACCAGAATAGCCCCACTCCACCCCTGAGGGCCCTGTTACCATTGCAAGCAGGTAGGCCATTGGACTGCTCTCTGTCTTAAGGCCAACAATGTGGAGGGGAAGCACCCACAGGCTAGTGTGCAACTGCTAACCGAGGCTTGAAGCCGCCCAGCCCGGACGACCAAGCAGCAGGAGATAGCTGTTACTGGTCTGGAGCCTAGGATAAGCATCAATGTGGCAGGTAGGTCAGCAAATGTCCTCTTAGACACTGGGGCCACCTAGCCAGCCCTTAGCTCCTTCCCTAGGCCCCTGGCACCCCACACCTGTACCATCCTGGGAGTGTCAGGAAAACCTGTAGTTAAACATGTTATAGAACCCCTTGGGTGCCTATGGGATAATTTCTCTTTCTCTCATAGCTGCCTAGTAGTCCCCGAATGTCCAGCTCCTCTCCTAGGCCGAGCCATATTGTCCAAACTACACACCTGCATAGTCATTGAGCCTCATCCTCCCTCCCTACAGCTGTTCAAATGCTCCTCACGGTGGAGGAGCTGCAGATTCCCCCACAGGAACCATGGGAAGGGGCCATAACCCCTGAAGTCTGGGACTTGGGAGTCCCCAGCATAACTAGGTATGCTACCCCTGTAAAGATTTTCCTAAAAGACCCCACCCAGTTTCCCCATCAGCAACAGTATCCTTTAAAACCTGAAGCGATCAAAAGATTAAACATATATATAAAAACACTAAAAATATAATTATATAAAAACATTTATATATAATTATGTAAAATATATATAATATATATTAAAATGTGAATTTATTAATTCCTCCAACATGGACTTTTGGCCAAGGTCCAGCTAGTGCAACAGGAGGTAACCTACCTGGGACCAGTCTTCTCAAAAGGAAAGAAAGGGCTCTCCTCAGACCGAATACGGGCAATTGTGGAGGTGCCTGATCCGGAAACGCAGAGACAGCCGTGAGAGTTTCTAGGCCTCACGCACTTTGGTAGAATCTGGATTCCTACCTACAGATTCCTAGCAAAACTCCTATATGAGAACTTGAAATGGAGAAGTTCTGTATATTCTCGTGTATAAGCCGAGTTTTTCAGCACGTTTTTAATGCCGTTTTTGTAGTAAAATTAGGTGCCTCAGCTGATATTCGGGTCGGTTTATACTTGAGTATATACGGTAACTTAGAACCACTACTGTGGAGCATGGAGCAAAAGGAAGCAATAAACCAGCTTAAGGCACTTCTGCTCCAGGCTCCAGCACTTGGGTCTCCCAGACCCTGCAAAGAAGTTTTTCCTGTATTCTCATGAGAGAAAGGGGTAACTCTGGGGGTGCTGGTCCAGAAACTAGGAACTCAGCCTCAGCCAGTGGCCTGCCTATCAAAGAGGTTAGCTCCTACCTCAGCAGGCTGGCCACCGTGTCTATGAGCAATGGCTGCCGTGGCCCTCTTGGTCCAAGAGGCAGTAAAGATCACCATAGGGGAACTTTAGAGGTCCTGACTAATCATCGGATCTCCGAAGTGCCACAAGCTAAAGGCTATAGCTGGCTTTCTGAGAGCCACCTATTGAAGTACCAAATCCTTCTTATAGAGAACCCTGATGTCACTGTCCAGATTTGAAGCACCCTCAATCCAGCTACGTTACTCCCTGACCCCGGGGAGGACACTAAGCCCCTCCATTCCGGCTTTGAGCTGCTGCCTACTAATAACTTGCCTTGATCAGACCTCAAGGACCAACCGCTGGCTGTAGCAGATTGTGTCTGGTTCTCACACAGAAGCAGCTTTGTGACTGAGGGAGTGTACAAGGCGGGTTATGCCATTGTCATTGAAGTTAATCCCCTGCCCCCGGCAACTTCAGCCCAGCTGGCTGAACTTGTGGCCTTAACCTGGGGCCTTGAGCTAACAGAGGGGAAGAAATTCATGGTATGTACTGACTCCAAATATGGGTCTTTGATTCTCCACGCCCACTCTTCTTTCTGACAGGAAAGAGGATATCTTACCACTCAGGGAAGCCCTATTAAGTATGGGAGCCAGATCAAGACACTCTTAGACGCTGTCCAAAACCCAGCGGAAGTGGCAGAAGTATACTGCCGAGGGCACCAGAAGGGTGACTCAGAAGTCACTGTGGGAAACCAAGCAGCTGACAGGGCCGCCAGACAGGCAGCCTTGGGCACCAGCCCCTTAGCCTCTATAAATGCCCTAATTCTCCCAGCTCCCACTTCCAGATTACTCTCCAAAGGAAGTAAAACAAGTAAAGACGCAGGAATTCTGCCTTTGACCTAAAGGATGGTAGGAGAAAATTAAGCTCCTCTTACCACAAAGGTTACAGTGGAGAGTCGTGAAGGCCTTCCATGATGCCTCTCATCTAAGCCACAAACCTTCTTTGACCCTACTCACTCATCAGTTCTGTGGAGCCAACTTAACCTCAACCATCAGGTCAGTAACCTCCCATTGTCCCACCTGTCAGACCAACAGCCCCCAAGGGGATGCTCAGAAGCCATCTTGCTCAATCCATCCTGGGGAAGACTGACAGATAGATTTTACCCAGATTCCAGCCATCCAAGGATTTACCATATATACTCGAGTATATGCTGACCTGATATCATCCAAGGCACATAATTTTACCATAAAACTACATTAAAAATGTGCTGAAAAACGTGGCTTTCACAAGGACCAACCTGTAACCCCCTCCCAGGGGAACACAATGGAAAAGTGGGTAAGGGACAACGGAGGACATTGTAACATATGAAAATAATAATCTAAAACTTATCAAGGGTTCGTGAGGGAGAGTGGGCAGGGGAGGGAGGAGAAAGAAATGGGGAGCTGATATCAGGGGCTCAAGTGGGAAGAGAATTCTTTGAAAATGATGATGGCGGTATATGTGCAAATGTGCTTGACACACTGGATGAATGTATGGATTGTGATAAGAGATATAAGAGCCCCCAATAAAAGTTTTTTTTAAACTCAGCTTATACACAAGTATGTATGGTTAAGTATCTTCTAGTGTTCATAGACACCATTACTGGGTGGATTGAAGCATATCCCACCTGCACTGAGAAGGCTCATAAAGTGGCTACAAATTTACTTCAGGAAGTAATTCCTCAATTTGGGCTTCCCAAAACACTGCAGACTGATAATGGGTCTGCTTTCCTCTCCCAAATCACTCAGGCAGTCTCCCAACACTTGGGAATAACCTATCGTCTCCACTGTGCCAGGAGGCCTCAGTCTTCGGGGCAGGTAAAGAGAGTTAATCAACACCTGAAGTTAGCCCTTAGAAAGCTGACACAAGAAACTCAGATGAGCTGGAAAGATGCACTCCCAATAGCTCTGTTACATCTTAGAATTCCCCCATGGCTACCTACGTGTTTGAGCCCCTGTGAAGTTCTATACGGGTAGCCTTTTTTTATAACAGAGCCAGACTCCGAGGTAGCCTTACTACAGCAATATCCCTCCCAAGTAGCCCAATGTCAGGAGGCATTCCATCAGTATGGGCTCATCCAGGCCCAAGGGGAAGAAAAGCTACCACCCTTGTGCCAACCAGGAGACCTAGTTTTTATAGACACTTGGAAGGATGGGTCCCCAAATGTCCAGTACAAAAGTGACCTTTGCCAGTAATTCTCTCTACCCCGATGGCTGTCAAAGTTCCAGGACAGAGTGCTTGGATCCACCATACACGAGTCAAACCTTGGAAACCCTCAGAGGCTATGAGCCATTGGACGGTCTTAGGATGGTGTTTCACCGCCATCCCAAGACTGATGAGTGCTCCACAGAAAACCCTACCTCAGACCCACCACAGTCTTTAAGCCAGTAAATGCTTTTACACCAGTCCATGTTTAAAGTGAACTGGCAGCCATGCCTGTCAGCCCTAAGGTTTCCTCTCTTTTTCCAACTTCCCCTGACAGTAACCCCCCACCTCCAAGGGTACTGCCATCTCCCAGCCTTACCGCTGTCTCACCTAAACTGTTCACCTCTTTTGTTTCTTCCAGAAGTTGTCAGGTTACCAATGTCTCTGAACCAAGTGTGCCAGTTCCTGGACCACCCCAACCTCATGTATTGGGGAACCGGAGTGGACAATCCCAACAGAGTAGGAAGGGTGTGGACCCAAAGCCCCACTCCTTGCCCATTTCACCAGTAGGAAGTAGCTGGAGATGTCGTCACCCCAAAGATTTGGGTCCAAACCCTTTCAGTGGGGAAATGTTACATAGCAGAACAGGGACCACGGTATCCACCGGGCATGCACCAATTCAGGCCCTGATCCTGGGGTGGGGCAGGGCGGTACACCTAGGTGAGTGGTAAACCTTGCTTGGTTGATTGGCCCAATCTAAGCCAAGTAGGCTTAATTCAGCCAATGGGGTCAACCAGCACCATCGACCATGCCTCCTAGCAGAAGGCCCTAAAAACCAGAACCTGTAGACCACCGCTCTCCCCCCCCCTCTCTCTGTCTCTCTCTCTCTCTCTCTCTCTCTCTCTCTCTCTCTCTCTCTCTCTCTCTCTCTCACACACACACACACACACACACACACACACACACACACACACACACACACACATGCTCGCTCACTCGCTCGCCTCAGGCCACCACATGTAAGGGTGCAGTCCTGTGTTCAGTTACTATAAAACCTGAAACTTCTATCCTTAATAAAAACTAACTTGGATCACAAACCAGACTTCAGTGTGAATTTCTTTCTTGTGCAACGCTAAGAATTGAGGTTATTTCCCACCCGAGGAATCTAACAGAGCGTCCATCAGTGAGGAGTCTCCAGGCCTTCACATAGCAGGGCCTTGACCTATCTTCAATGGAAGACAGCAGAGTTGTTGGTTGGCTGAGCTTGACCACTATGTTGATGGGGGTGGCCTGGTCAGAAAAGCCGCTGCAGAGAAGCCAGGGATGGGAGGGGACACACAACCTCACTCCAGCGACCTTTTAGAAAATTCACATCTGAAGTTCCGAAGCCATTCTCTCTCCTCCTTAGCTCCCAAGCGTCCTGTGCTTCTCTCTCTCTTTTCAACTCTGTCTCTGCTGGGATGTAGAATTCATTGTAATGGCCACACAGGACTCCAGACAATTATCACAGTTATGGGGTTTATTGTGGAAGTTAACATGTGGAAACTCTGTTATTTGGTTATTCAAATGGAAATGCTCAGGATTGAGTGGTTCAGATCCGGATTTGTTACAAAGTCCTTTCAGGGCTGTTGATACATGCCCAAAGGGCATACCACTCTACTGTAAGCCTCAACCCAAGACACTCAGTTCCAGTTCTATGAGTCAGCAAACCCAGCACCCCAAATTTAGTGCCCAGAGGTACCCCACTCTGCATGTCAGCCTCCTGTCCCAAAGCACTCAGCCTTACTTGCTCTGTGGACTAGGCAAGCCACCACTCGTCTCAGCCTCTGGCTCTTAGTGCTGCTGCTCCTGCTGTTCCTGCTGTTCCTGCTGTTCCTGCTATTCCTGCTGTTCTTCCTTTTCCTCTTCCTTCTCCTCCTCTCCCATCCTCCTTCCCCTCCTCCTCCTCCTCCTCCTCTGCAACTACTCTGGTGTCACAGCTATCATCTGGATCAAGGAGGTTCACTGCTCAGGAATCGTAGGGTCCAGAGGGCACACTGCACGCTTGGTTCTTGCTGGTAGTGAGTCTCCCTCCTACCTCTGAGATTACTTCTTTTATATGCAGCAGGATGGCTCTCATGTTGCATCTTTTTTTAAAACAATGGAATCCTGTCAATGTCTTCTCATACGTTCTCGTACCAAGAGCGATCGGGAAAAGGTCATTTGGTGGGAGTTACAAAGGCTAAGATGAGAAAAGCCACGTTACATCATTTCCTGCCCTGTGGTTATGCATTGAGCTGTTAACTGCAAAGTCAGCAGGTCAAATCCACCAGTCACTCCTTGGGAGGAAGATGAGGCTTTCTGCAACTGTACATGTGCAACCTCAAAAACCCAAAGGAGTGGTTCTAAACTACCTTAAAGGGCCGCTGTGACTCGATGGGAGTAGGTTTACTTTTCATTTTAACCCCTCATTTCACTTTTTAACCCCCTATCATGGTGTGTGAGTCTGGATAGACTAGAGAAACAAATTCATAAACACACACATGAATATGTGTATAAGAGGTTTATATAAAGGGTAAGTGTACATTAAGAAAACATCCCAGTCCAGATCAAATCCATAAGTCTGATATTAGCCCGTATGTCTGATACCAAGCTATAAAGTCCTCTTCGGACTCACGAAACACATATAATGACACCGAATACAGGAAGATCACAGGCCAATAGGTTGGAAGTCTGGATCCAGTGGCATTGTAAGCCTCTCAGTGCTGACAGGGGTCTCTACATGGCTTCTCCAGCTCCAGGGGCCTGGTTGCATCAGGGTAGGTCCATGTGGCTTCTCCAGATTCCAGGGTGTAGCTCCATGTGTCTTGTCAGTAGAGCATTGTCTTGATTGACAGGCCAGACTCCACCCCTTCACTCGTAATCCTCTCAAACAAACACCAGATTATGTAACTACGACACATGGTCTGTCCTTAAATTCACCCAATAAATGACAACTAGCCATAGACTGTTGTTGTTAGGTGCCATCAAGTCAATTCCAACCCATAATGACCTTATACATAACAGAATGAAACACAGCCTGGTCCTGAACCATCCTCACAATCGTTCTAATGCCGGAGCCCATTGTTGCAGCCACGGTGTCAATCCATCTCATTGGGGACCTTCTTCTTTGTTGCTGTCCCTCTACTTTACCAAGCATGGTGTCCTTCTCCAGAGACTACAAAGTACATGAGATGAAGTCTTGCCACCCTTGCCAGGCAGTTTTGTTTGTCCTTTTGACAGTCCTTGGTATTTCCAATATTCTTTACACCACCATCATTCCACAGCATCGATTCTTGTGTGGTATTCCTTATTCAATGCCCAACTCTCACATGTATATTAGACAATTGAAAATCCCATGACATGGGCCAGGTGCACCTTATTGCTCAAAGTAACATCCTTCCTTTTCACTGTTCTAAAGAGGTTTTATGCAGAAGATTTACCTAATGCAATGTGCCATTTGATCTCTTTTCCCCACCTTTGGATCTCTTGACTTCTGCTTCCAGGGGCATTGAGCATGGATTCAAGCAAGTTAAAATCCTTGACAATGTCAATCCTGTCTCTGTTGATCAAGATGTTACCTATTGATCCAGTTGTGAGGCTTTGGATCCTCTTTACATTAAAGTAAAATCCATACCGAAGGTGACAGTCCTTGAACTTCATCAGAAAATATTTCAAGTCCTCCTCATTTTCATCAAGGAAAGTTGGGTCATCTGCAAATTAAAGGTTGGTAATACGCCTTTCTCCAGTCCTAAAACCACATTCTTCTTCACACAATCTAACTTCTCTGATGATATGTTTGGCATACAGAGTGAATGAATATGGTGAGAGGATAAAATCCTGGCACACACCTTTCCTGATTTTAAGCCATGCAAATTCCCTTGTTCTGTTTCCACAACTGCCTCTTGATCCATGTACAGGTTTCTCATGAGCACAATTGTCTGGAATTTCCATTCTTCTTAAGGTTACCCATAGTTTTTTATGGTCCATATAGTCTAATGCCTTTTCATAGTCAATAAATCCCAAGTAAACATCTTTCTGGTGTTCTCTGTTTCCAGGCAAGATCCATCTGACATCATAAATTACATCATTAAATTATGCCTTTAAAAAGACAGACAGAGAAGAAAATATCAAAGTGGACATCAGAAGAGACTCTGAAACTTCTTCTTAACCATAGAGTATCTGAGGCAAATGAAAGAAATGATTAACTGAACAGAACATTTTAAAGGGCAGCTTGAAAAGACAAAGTTAAATATTACAATGAAATGTACAAAGAGCTTGAGTTAGAAAATCCAAAAGGAAGAGCATGCTCAGCATATCTTACACTGAAAGAACTAAAAATTTAAATCCTTGAGTCGCAACATTGGAGGATATTATATGGACAATATCGAATAATGCAGGAAGGCTTAAAAGAAGATGCAAATATATACAGACTTGGATTTTTAAAAAAAAACAACAGCCATCCCCCCCCCAAAAAATGATGCAAATAATACACATTCACTCTACCAAAAAGAGCTAGTCAACATTCAATCATTTCAGGAGGCGGCATATGAGAAGAGCCAATGGTACTAGACGAAAAAGTCCAAACTGCACTGAAAGCATTAACCAAACACAAGGCTCCAGGTATTGATGGAATACAAATGGAAATGTTTCAACAAGCAGATGAAGCACTGGAACCACTCATTCATTGATGCCAAGAAATTTGGAAGACAGCTACTTGGCCAATTGAAGGAAGAGATCCATATTTGGACCCATGCCCAAGAAAGGTGATCCAAGAGCTTGCTCAAATTATAAAACTATGTCATTGATATCACATGCAAGTAAAATGTTGCTGAAGATCGCCCAATCACAGTTGTAGTAGTACTTAGACAGGAATCTGCAAGAAATCCAGCCATCACCTAAGGGAGGAGTTAATTAACTGTTTGACCAAATATAGGAGGCTGATTTTTAAGTTGATAATTTTGTATGGCACATGAATGATGCTATAAATATCAAAATGGCCCTTGGCAGAAAACGTTCCCCACCTTTGCCCTATAGGCTTGTGTTAGTCTGGGTTGACTAGAGAAACAAAATCATAGACACTCGTATGTGTATAGGAAAGAGCTTTATACACAAGAACAATTGAATATTGAGAAAACATCCCAGCCCAGTCCAGATCAAGCCCATAAGTCCAATATTAGCCCATATGTCTGACACCAATCTATAAAGTCCTCTTCAGACTGACAAAACACATGCAATGACGCCGGATGCAGGAAGATCACAGGTCAGTGGGTGGGAAGTTTTGGAAGATCACAGGTCAGTGGGTGGGAAGTTTTGTGGATCCAGGGGCATTGTAAGCATCTCAGCCCTGGCAGGGGTCTCCACGTGGCTTTTCCAGCTGTAAGGCTGTAACGTAGTTCTATGTGTCTTGTCAGTAGAGCATCTCTCAGGGAGTCAGCATAGAGAGAGAGTGTCTCCAGCCTCCAAGGAGAAAAATCCAGAGTTCCCAGAATCCTCAGGAGAAGGTCATACCCATACAGAGGCCTCATTGGCTATATTCTGATGGACAGGTTAGATTCCACCCCTACACTCTTAACCCTCAAATTGACACCAGATTATGTAACTACCACAAGGCTCATGATGAGTCAGAATCGACTCAATGGAAATGAGTTTGAATTGGGTTTTGTTTTTGCTTTTATTTATCCTAATGCTGAGTTTCTCAGGAGAAAGATGGGGAATTCTATACCTGTAAAGAGTTAGTCTCAGAAATCCATTGGGGTCGTTCTACCCTGTCCCATAACATGTGAGTCAGCATTGAATCCATGGCAATGAGTTTGGTTTTTGTTTTGTTTGGTTTTTTTTTTGGGGGGGGGGGTTTAACTGCCCCATCCCTCACACAGTAAGGACCAGAAGGAAGACAGTGAACACCTTCAAACCAGAAAAGGCAATGGTCTTTCTTTCCAGGTGGGGTGGATGCAGGCTATGAAGGAGCCAGACAAAAGCAATTGACCCTAGAACTACACAAGTGTGAGCTTCATGGGCAAACTTACAGGCTGCCTTTCCCCCCATTTCTGCTGCAGTGAGCTCAAGTATTGGAAATATCCATTTAAAGCTTCATGGGACGTTAATCCTCTCTGTATGAGCAGTTCCTCTGTCAATTTCTTGCTCCCCCTGTGGAGATGATTATCTCACACCAAAATTAGCTCACCGCAAGAGCAATAGGAAGGGAAAAAAATCTGTGCACAAGTGAGCCCTGCAGTTCAAGCCCACATTATTCCAGGATCAACTGTGCTGCCATTTCCACACTGGGGCTAGACCAAAGTGCCCATCCCGTGAGCCAAATTGCATGGAATACTCCTAATATTAGCGTATTCCCTTGGCAAACATTTCCTAAAGTTTTTGCCAACTGTTAGTTAGTAGCGAATGGGCTAAATACTTGGCCAGGATTCTGGCGAAGCCAACCTTGGAAAACACAAGGCTGGGACATTTCAGACGAGAAGATATGAAGGACAGAATGCCGAAGGGGCCCCCATCCATGTATGCACACCACACCAGCCACAGAGGAGGTGCAGTAGAATGTCAACAGCAGCAAACGACCCCAACCACCAAAGCTGAAAAGGCCCCACACCTGGTAATTAAAAATTTTTGTACTACAGCCCATAATTTCAAGATAGAGTGAGGTATATGCATTGGCAGCCACCACCACCACCCCCCACCCTCGATCATTCCACATCATCCACGATGGGAAACACCGTTCCATGCTATAGGTTCTCCTGGGAGCCAGTTTTTTTCCTTTTAGTCCATATACCATTGACTTTGAAGTACTTATGTTACCACCAACTTAACTGGCATGCCTCTGGCGTTTTCACTTAATAATGGCAGGGACAGGTCTATTTTGTCACTGGTGCTTCTCAATGACATAATCTGACACATTAAAAAAGCTGCTTAAAAGGCATTTCTGAAATTAAGGAATTTATCTAGAATGCATATTCAGCAGCTAAATCTTTATGAGTATGACCAAGACACATCATGAAGGGGGAGGTCTCCATCCCAAAATGAAACGTGTCAATGACAGACAATCAGAGGCGCTGTGAGCCAGAATCAACTCCATGGCAGGGAGTGAGAGGGAATGAGAGCCAAGGCTAAGTGACCGCTCACCGGCATAGAGTTGCTTTTTTGAGTGATGGAATGCTCTGGAATTAAATAGTAGAACTTTGTAAAGACACTAAATGGGATATTTTAAAATAGTAAATTATATGTTTTGTGAATTTTATGCCAATAAAATTTCTGAAAAGTTAAAAAGGTCTCCTAGAATAAGACAAACAGAAACTATCTTTCTACACAGGTAGTGGGGGAACAAGGCACTAACCCACCCAAGGGGAGAGTGTTGTTTATATCTCCACAGGAGAGAGGGAGCAGACTTCAACCTGGTGCAACATACCGGCATGAAGCAGGGAACCAATAGAGAGGTCTGAGGGGCCTGCCCCAATCCAAACTCATGGACACCCCCACCTTCTCCCCAGAAGAATTCACTTCAGAGGACAGCACTGAAGCTACAGCTCAGGGAGAGAGGCATGTCTGATCAGAGCACACCAGAGAAAATGAAGGGGGAGGGAGAGAGTGGAACACATCCTGGCCCACCAAGCCCCCTATTCCTGCTCTGAGCAGCCAATGCACAGAGAGGACCATAGGACCGGCCCCACCAGGAGACATGACATCCCTCACTGACTGGAGTCACAGTTCGGGAATTGTGCCTTAGCTGATCCCACAACTCTGGGGCAAAACTCTAAGGGCGTGCAACAGAGCAGCAAGGGGAACAGAGCAATGAAGTTCCCGTGGAAAACCAAAAGTAGACTGTGGGGCCAGGGCATGGCACCCCATCAGACTCCACTAGAAACACTCATAAAGGTCAACAAACAAACCTGAAGCTATTTACTGGCTTTTTTTCTTTTTGTCATTGAGTTTTTGTTGTTGTTTTGTTTTATTTTGTCATGTTGCTTTCTTTTGCTCGATCATGTTTTTTGTGTGCGTATTATTATCTCTGCAGGTCTATCTAGATAAGATATGTGGGATAAACAATCAGGAGGCTAAAACAACAGGACCAATGGTCCTGGGGGGAGGGGGGTCACGGGAAAAGGGGAGGCGGGTGGTGGTGGTGGTGGAGGAAGTGATTGTTAACAAAGCGAGGGACAAAGGAACAAGTGATCTAAAATAGATGGTGAGGAGGGTATAAGATGCCTGGTAGGGCTTGATCAAGGGCAATGTAACTGAGAGGAATTACTGAAACCTGAATGAAGGCTGAACATATGGTGGGACAAGAGGAAAGTAAAAGGAAATAGAGGAAAGAACTAGAAGGCAAAGGGCATTTATAGAGCTCTAAATACAGGCATGTGCATACCGTATATAGTAGAGTATAAGCCGACCCAAATATCAGCAAAGACACCTAATTTCACCACAAAAACTGCATTAAAAATGTGTTTAAAAACTTGGCTTATAAAAGAAAAAAACTTGGCTTATACACGAGTATATACAGTATATAAATATGCTTTTATATAATGATAGGGAAATAGATCTATGCACATCTATTTATAGGTTTAATATTAAGGTAGCAGATGGACATTGGGCCTTGATTCAAGTACACCCTCAACACAAGAACACTTTCTTCTAATAACCTGGCATTCCTTTGTGACATGATCGCTGAAGATAAAATGGGTGCATAAGCAAATGTGGTGAAGAAAGCTGATGATGCATAGCTATCAAAAGATATAGCATCTAGGGTCTTAAAGGCTTGAAGAGAAATAAGCGGCCATCTAGCTGAGAAGAAACAAAGCCCACATGGAAGAAGCACCCCAGCCTGTATGATCATGAGGTGTCTATGGGATCAGGTATCAGGCATGAAAGACGCAGAACAAAAAAATCATATCATTGTGAATGAGGGAGTGTGTGGAGTGGAGACCCAAAGCCAATCTGTAGACAATTGGACATTCCCTTAAAGAAGGGTCACAAGGAAAACATGAGCCAGTCAGGGTGCAGTATAGCACCGATGAAACTTACAACTTTCCTCTAGTTCTTTAATGCTTCCTCCCCCCACTATCATGACTCCAATTCTACCTTACAAATTCGGCTAGACCAGAGAATAAAAAGAGCTGGAAACACAGGGAATCCAGGACAGATAAACCCCTCAGGAACTATATTGAGAGTGGCAATACCAGGACAGTAAGGGGAAGTTGGGGGGAGAAAAGGGAAACTGATCACAATGATCTATATATAACCCTCTCCCAGGCGGACTGGCAGCAGAAAGGTGGGTGAAGGGAGACATTGGTCAGTGTAAGACATGAAAAAAATAATAATAATTTATAAATTATCAAAGATTCATGAGGGTGGGGGGGGAGGGGAAATGAGGAGCTGATTCTGCGGGCTCGGGTGGAAAGAGAATTTTTTGAAAATGATAATGGCGGTAGATATGCAAATATGCTTGACACAATGGATGGATGGATGCATGGATGGATGCATGGATGCATGGATGCATGGATACATGGATGGATTGTGATAAGAGTTGTATGAACCCCCAATAAAATGATTTTTAAAAGAATAAACTATCTTTTTTTACAAGCTACCTTCAGAAGTCAGAAAGGATACTTCCACAATATTCTTTACAAGTGAAGATCACTATAATGGGGGGACAGTCATGAGTCAAGTCCCTAGACCAATATTGCAAGCGCCTCTGCCTTACATAAGGCATGTGTCCCCATCATGGCCGCTAACCCATGGGTAGCTATGTAATATTGATCTGCCACCAACCATCCTTATGTGACAGTTTTCTTTGACCTCCCATGGCCTTTTCAAAGCAATGCTGATGGTCTCCCTCATGTGGATGATAGGTCTCTGTATTTGTTCTGTCCTTGGCCTGAGTAAGCCTTAATAACCGTCCTCTTCATTAAAAAAAAAAAAAAAAAGAATAAGAGACTGATGGGACTTCTAAAATTGTGACCCTTAGTCACTCTTTAGGTCTGGAACTGAACTCACCCCTGTGTGAGAAGAGTTCACGATCACAAGGGCAGCTTTTACCCAAGGACAGATGTCAGCGGGATAGGGAAGGAGGGAGAAAGGACACCAAACATGCAGGGAGGAAGTGGCGTTCGCGATGGTCTACTGGGGGGGTGACAACATAGAAGCTGAGACCAAATGTGTATGAGTTGCTGCAGGTAAAACTGATGATCAGCTTTGAAAACTTTCACCCAATTCACAATTTACATATAAAAGTGAGTCCCTAAGTCTGATCCACAGCATGAGGTTTCACGTTTATCATGTCATTGCAGCTGCACAACATGGGGGAGATCCGATTATCTTCGGTGTATAAATGAAGAAACCGGGGGTCAGAGAGATTAAACCCATGTCTCCAATCCACAAAGTACTAGAGCTCAATTTAATCTAGCAGTGACTGACTTCACAACCCGTGTTCTTCAGGTCCATTGGTGGTGATTTATGACCAGACATGGATATGGGTGAAATCAAAGACACTTTTGCCCACTGCCTGCTACTCTCCCAACCCCCTGTTCAGAGAGGCCTGTGAGATCACCTCCTCTGAGGCTGTCTGAGGACATGAATGGTTTTTAAACTCCCTGAAAGTGTTTCAGAAGGACACCTGCCCCTCTGTGCCCTATGATTTTGTATCCTTAATATGGGCAGCCAACTACATGAATGGTAAGTGACTTGGCATGGGGCGGGTCCCCCACCCCCACCCCCACCCAGGTTCCCCACCCCCACCCCCACCCAGGTTCCCCACCCCCACCCCCAGCTACCCAGCAGTTACCATTATGATGGAACAATGGCTTGCCCTGAAGTCAGCAGTCATCAGGGCATTTCATTGGCTGAAAGGACTCAGGGCAACTGCTACCCGGAAAACCATTTGCCAAGGAGGTTCAGTGGGACTGGGGTTTCACAAGATGTAAGTGGGAGCTGGCTGACCTGGGGGGAGGTTCTCTTTAGTGGGCGGGGGTAAGTTCACCAGGACCCAGTTGTGGTTCCTGTTGCTGACAGAACCACCTCGGCTCAGTTTAGAGCAAAGAGGTATCAGGAATAACAATCTTTCTGATTCTTTTCCTCCCCATTCCTAAGCTCATAGGCCCAGATCGGAGCCCAGAAGCCCCGGCTGTGTGTAGCGGCTTGTCCAGCGATCAACCATGGATCACCGAAGCCGATTTCGGGCCACAGGTTCCAACCGAGGCTTCGGGAGCCAGCCGCGAACCCCACGAGCTCCACTTCCCCTCTACGTGGAGCAGGAGGCCAGGGAAGGAGAAGAATGGGAGCGGGAGCAACCCCGCCAGAGGCCTCCCATCTACGGGCTCCCCGAGAACGAAGAGGTAGCAGACATCGTAATGAGTGAGTACAGAACCAAACATGGTCAAGAGGCAGGAAGGCAGAATACGTGGCAGATAATGGGCAGAACGAGGGAGTCGGGGGTGGGGATGAGTTTGAACAGGACAGGTTTCCTATCTTCCTCAAGGGGTTGTCATGAGAGGCATGGTATAGAAACAACTCAAAGCTGAGAAAGGCTGTTTATGTAAAAAATCAAGTGTTGAACATAGCAAATTCCTACTAAATGCCAAGAGCTTAGGGAAACCAATAATTCGACCGTGTTTCTGGCTCATTCTAGAGGCCTGGTGGTGTAGTAGACTACTAGTTGGGCTGTGAACGGCAGGGTCGGTAGTTCAAAACCCCCAGCGCCTCCTTGGGATAAAGATGGCGCTTTCTACTCCAAGCCTGAGTCTCAGAAACCCACAAGAGCAGTTCTACTCTGGCCCTAAAGGCCAACTCTTCAGATTGCTTCTGTGGGATTCAACAATCTCGCAAGGGTTCATGGGAAGAAACATTGGGGGGGGGGGTTGGGGGTGAAAACACCCTGCTGATCGCTCTTGAGACAGGCGTCGATCCCTAGGCTACCTGCTTGTTCGGTAGGCCCCTGCCAGCTGCTAGCGAATGCTCTGGAACTTCCCCCTTTCCAGGTCAAGACCTTTCTCCTCCAAGTTTTCCCAAAAGGGGCTGCGACTGTCAAACCAAAAAACCCACCGGTCATGGAGTCAATGCTGACTCCTAGTGACATCCCCACCCCCGAGACTGCGGCTGTTTGTGGGAGTAAGGCTTTCTCCCACGGAGAACCCTTGCCTTCAAACTGCCACTCTTAAGGATTGCAGTCCACCGCGTAACCACTACACCATATTGCCTAGATGAGGATTATGGCGCTATTCTCACACAGCTCTATACTCACTGCCATCGAGTCGATTCTGACTCATAATGGCACTATCGGACACAGTAGAACTGCCCCTGTGCGTTTCCGAGACTGTCACTCTATCAGAGTAGAAAGCCTCATCTTTCTCCCCTGGAGCGGCTGGTGGGTTCCGAGCCGCTGACCTGGTATCACCCACTAGATCAGCTACGTCGTTGGCAGAGCTCCTTGGTAAGAGAAAGCGGTCGGCTACAGGGGCAAAGTGCAAGCTGTTCAGTGGTTCAACGGGGCCTTTCGTCTTGGGGGGAGGCTCGGCTCCTGAGACTCAGTGGAGGAGTGGGCCCCCGGAAGGATGAGAGGGTCTAAAGCAAAGCGCCCAAGGCTGGGTGCGGGAGGCCACGCCTAAGGGCGGAAAGCCAGTCACTGGCGTCCTAAGCGGATCACGGCAAGATCTTGTGGAAACGTGGGCCAATCGGAAGGGGTCATGGGGTCTAAAAAAGAGCCGAGGATGGGCAGCCAGCCATCGGTGACATCACACGGTGGCCGCCTTCAAGTTAGGCAAAGCGACGTGCAGCGAGGCAGGCATCCTTTGAAGGGCTGGGCCAGCCCCAAGGACACAGTAAACAGCAGGAGGGCGGAGGCGCGGACAGCGCCCACGTGGCGGGGCAGGGGGGAAGGGAGAGGGCAGGAGTGACCCCACCCCAAACGCATCCTTTGCCAACAGAAGGCAACATACACGCCGGTTCAAAGGCAGAAAGACCATTTGTTTGACATTTGAGGGAAAATGGTGTGCAGGCGGCGAGGTTTAGTAGACGAGATGAACCTGAGAAGTTGTCGGCGCCTAAAACCTTGAAGAGTACCGCTGGCCGCCCGGAAGCCGCTTTTAAGTTGAGCGACACTAGGCGCCCTGGACTGCGCAGGCGCGGGCAGAAGGGCAGGCGAGGGCGGGGCGGGAAGAAGGGAGCGGGAAGGAGGAGTCACCGCCCACATGGCGGGGCGGGGAGGGGCGTGGCGGGGGCGGAGCAAGTCTCGCGAGGCCGCGCCCCAGCGCGCGAGGACGTGGTGCGCGCTGTTGTTTCTGGCTGGAGGCGGGAGAAGTCTGGCGACAAGGGACGCGTCTGCACTAGTGTGGTGGTCGTGGAGGCGTCGCCGTCGCTATGTTGCCTGTCGCTATGTCCACGGCCCGGAGCCCAAGGCTCCTCCTGCTGCCTCTGCTGTTGCTGCTCCTGCCCACCGGCGCTTTGCAGGGCTTGGAGGCGGAGGAGAGATCCCGGACCCGCGAAGGAGCGTGCCACTTCTACGCAGGCGGCCAAGTGTACCCCGGAGAGCCCTCCAGGGTCTCGGTCGCCGAACACTCGCTGCACGCCAGCAAAGCCCAGAGTAGGTGGTGCTTCCCCAAAGGGGGTAGAGTGGGGACGGTCGGAGACACTTATGCGCTCACCTCGCTGCTCCCCGGGGGCCTGGGCTCGGGCAGCACCCGCTGAGCTGCCACTGGGCCGCGAGCCGGTCTGATTCTCGGGCGGGGGCGAGGCAATGGAGGGGAGGTCGCTAAAGGCAAAGAAAGGAGTACTTTCTCACCGAACAGATTTTTGGAGGTTGTGGTTACCCCCCCAAAGCCACAAATGGAAGAGAAAGGGTGTTCCTAGCCCGGAGCTTGCAGGCAGCCGGGATGTTGTGCAAACTGAAAGACTTCCTCCAACATCGCAAGTTCCTGCCGCGCGCTTCCCGCGGCTTCCAAGTAGGATCCCAGAGTTTGTCTGTCTTCCTCAGACCCGAGATTCTGGGCGGGGAGTAGGTTGAGTAAATAAGTCCCGGGAAGTTTAAGAGAAAGTACCTAAATGGAATGTTCAGGATGGCAAACTCATTTAAAAGTCATCTTCTACGTTCCCCTTATCCTCCTGGTTTCTCTCAATCACAAGGATCGACATATAACCCCCTCCCAGGGAGAACAACAGAAAAGTGAGTAAAGGGTGACAGCGGATGATGTAAGATATGACAAAATAATAATCTATAACTTATCGAGGGTTCATGAGGGAGAGAAGAGGCGGGAAGGGGAAATGAGCCAATATAAAGGGCGCAAGTAGAAAGAAAATGCTTTGAAACTGATGATGGCAACATATGTACAAATGTGTTTAACACAGTGGATGAATGTATGGATTGTGATAAGAGATGTAAGAGCCCCCAATAGTATTTAACTAAAAATATTTAAGCTATCTTCCAGCACCTGCACATGGATTGAATATTTGTGTTTCTTGGAAATGAAGAGCCTATGACAGTGTACTTTAGAGGGAAACGGGAAAAAAGGAGGTTGGAAGTATCACTTCTGGGTTGATGATAAACCGCATGGCAAATGTGTGCCCTGCCAATTTTGCCCTTTGACTATTTGCTTTTTTTTTTTGGTCAAGTGTACACAGCGAAATGCCACTTTCAGGGAAGGACACGTCAGACTGAGATACTTGGAAAGTTGTGGCACACGGCAGCCAAATAGAGGTGGATGGTGACTGTATAGGGAAAAAGGCTAGTCGGCTGGCGTTTCAGTAACCTACTTTGCTGGCAGATCATTTGACATTCTGTAGGTGTGTTTGGCTTCTGTGATTCTGTTCTAGCCCATCCGGGTCAGTATTGAGTGGGAAAAGTAGTTTCACAAATTCTGAATCCCACTAGTGACGTAGTGGTTACTCCTTGGACTACTAACGTCAAGATCAGCAGTCTGAAACCAGCTGCTCTGTGGGAGAAAGATGAGGCTTTCTCCTCCCATAAAGTTACAAAAACTTGAGTTTTGAAGAATGATGCCACCATGAAAATTCACTTGCATGCTTTAATTGGATATGTTTTCATTACTCCTGGGATGATTTGTCAGAGTAAAATTGCTGGGTCTTGGCTTAATTCCTATTTACCATATATACTCGTGTATAAGCCAAGTGTTTTTGGCACATTTTTTATTCAGTTTTTGTGGTGAAATTAAGTGCCTCTGCTGATTTTGGGGTCGGTTTATACTCGACTATGTACGGTCACTTAAATAAACTACCAAACAGTGTTCTAAAAAAAAAAGTTACAGAAATGCACAGTGGAAGTTCTACCCTGTCCTATAGAGTTGCTCTGAGTTGTGAGTTTGGGTGTTTGTCTCTTTTTATTGTTCACTGGGGTGTTAATATGATTTAGGATAAAAACTCCAAATTCTCTGCCATCGAGTCAGTGCTGACTTAACTGTGACCCTGCAGGACAGGGGAGAACTTCCCCTGTTGATTTTCTGAGACCTTAACTCTTTATGGAAATAGAAAACCTTGTCTTTCTACCCAGGAGTGCCTGGTGCTTTCAAACTGCTGACCTAGCAATTAGCAGCCCAACATGTAACCACTACGCCACTAGACCTCATTGACTTAGTGTAGAGTCGGAATAATAAATGAGAAAGCGGTTTGTTTGTCTCCTTAAACATATGTCGTCCTTTCCTTTAACTTCTTTGGGGTTTTCGTTTATAGATAACCCATCTTGCACTTTTAATAATAGCGTTTCAAGTTGGTTTTGCTGGCCTGGATAGATATTTTGAACTATGTCAGCCAGTTAAGTCTTTGCTTGCATTACAAGATTTCCTCATAGGAAACAGATCCATAGAAGCAATTCTGACTTACAGCACCCTGAGGAAACATAGTAAAGCTGGCCCCTGGGATTGCGAAGGCTGTCACCGTTAGGAAAGCCAACTGCCACAGCAGTTTGCCCACGGAGCAGCTGCTGGGTTCGAACGACCGACCTTGCAGTAGCAGTGAGCCCTTAACCACTGTGCCACCAGGGTTCCTTCTGTAAAGATTTCAGTCCAGGACGCCCTGTGGAGCAGTTCTTCTCTGCCCTATAAGGTCACTATGAATTGGTATTCAACTAAACAGCAATGGGCTTGCTGTTGGTTACCCTTCTGCGATCTAATTCTCCCTTCTGGCCTTTCCCTAATTGAATTACTTGTGAGAGTTCGACTACTGATGCCAGATCAGTAATCCTGTGTTGTATATTAACTGCACAGAGAAAGTCATCTTCCGTTTGTCTCTGTTTACTGAACGGCCACAAATGCTGGCTTAGATAGAGATACTCTAAGCCTCACTTGCTAGAAACCTTAGTCAAACTCGGGAGCAAATTTGACCACCGTGTCTCTAAGGAAAATTCAAGTGCTATCTGGCTTTGTTAACAGATCATCGAGGTCTGTTGTTTCCCAACTACAGTACGCCCTTACAAGAAAATGGGGTATGAACTGTTACGTTTTGAACAGGTTGTGTAAAACCTGTTTGCGTGGAGGGGGTCTCGTCTTGCAAGGCCTTCTAGGAAAGCAGTCCTGTGGCCTGGAGTTTTATCTGGTCTGACTTTCAGTCAGTTGAGTGTAGTCTGGTGAGCATCATGTCCTCAGTGGATACATGAGAAGCGTCAGCCACACAGCCCACCAGCATTAGCAGTACTTGCTTGTGCCTTGTCTCTAGTAGAATCACAGATACTTTGGGGACAAGTATGGTGGCTGCAGGTGTCCTGAAGCATCACTTACATTCATTATTGTTGTAGGTAGTCTAGCAGATCCCTGCTAACTCTTGCAGTTTTACAGTGTTAGTAAGAGAGCAAACATAATAACTACATCACCAGTTGGGCTTTTTAAACTTACTTTGAATAATGTTCTTGGTTTCCAATGTAATTCTGTGCCTTGTTCAATAATATTATTCTGCAAAGGCGCCAGCAGGCTTTTCCAGACTGCCCCGTGGGTCCAAGGTTGAATAGCCCTGATGTTTATCAGTTTCCTTAAGATGTTCTGCCACCCCACCACCACTCTCTTTTCCTTTCTTAGTTTCCAAGCCAGCACCTTATTGGGAAGGAACCGCTGTGATAAATGGAGAATTCAAGGAGCTCAAGTTGTCTGATTATCGTGGAAAATACCTGGTCTTTTTCTTCTACCCACTTGATTTGTAAGTGATAAGTGTAAATAACAGTGAACTTTCCGGCATTATCAGGCATTATTCTAGAAGACAAAAATAGTTAGAAATGTTTTTATTCTCAACTCTCGGCTCTTTAAAAGGCAAACAAATGAGAAATGTATTCAAAAGGCAACGTCTCTTTCAGAATCATATTGACCCCAGTACTTAAAGCCACATGTATATGATTTCATAATGCAATCATTAAAGAAAAGAAGGTAGCAGAATGTTAAGAAAGGGTGAGGAATTAGAGAGTTATTTCCTCATCTTCAAAATACAGGGAACTCCAAATAGCTCATAGAGTTGGTACAGAAATGTTAAAGATAAAATAATACAAGAATATAAAGTTTATGTAGGTCCTTTAAAAGCCATTAAGTAGATTCTGACTCATAGTGACCTTATAGGACAATAGAACTGTCCTTTTGGAGTTCCAAGACTTTAAATCCTTACAGGGGCAGACAGCCTCATCTTTTTTCCTTGGAGCAACTTGTGGCTTTGAAAAGCTGACCTTGCAGTTAGCAGCTCAGTAACCCACTATACCAAAAGCTGTATAAAACTAACTACCAGGGAGTCAGTGCCAACTCATCATGATCCTACAGAACAGGGTAGAACTACCACTGTGGGTGTTTGAGACTACCTCATTACAGGAGTAAAAAGCCTCATCTTCCACAGAGCAGCTGGTGTTTTCAAACTGCTGACCTTGCAGTTAGCAGCCTAATGCATAACCACTAGGCCACCAGGGCCCCTTAAAAGCTATTTTTAAAAAATCAACCCCCCTGCCACCAAGTCAATTCTGACTCTTTGCAGAATTGAACTGCCCCGGTGGGTTTTTGAGACTCTAAACTCTTTATGGGAATAGAAAACCTCATCATTCTCCAAGGAAAAGCTATAAAACACTGTAAATAAAATTCAGGAGATGGTATATCCACAGGAACCGGCTTATTCAGCCCTATAGGGTCACTATGAGTTGGAATAAGCTCATCAACACTGAGTTTGGTTTGAGGGTTTGCTTGTTTTTTAATAATATTAAATAAAAGCAAGTAACGTGGGGCAAGAGGTACATACCAGCAGAAGGGAGAAGTGAACATTGGTGACAACTGATCCATTGTAAGAAGATCCTATTGAGAAGGTTCATATATAAAGTTCTTTAAATACGCATTTTTATATACTACTGATATTGTAAAAACAAACCCATTTGCAATTTGAGGTAAATGTGTATTTTGAGAAAATGGAATTAATTTTATCTTCTTTTGTTTATTTACCTTTCAGCACATTTGTGTGTCCAACTGAAATTATCGCTTTTGGCGATAGAATTGAGGAGTTCCGATCTATAAATACTGAAGTGGTAGCCTGCTCTGTCGATTCGCAGTTTACTCATTTGGCCTGGTCAGTATCTTATATTTGTAGGTGAACAAAACAGATTCATTCTTAAATCATACACATACACACACTCACATGCTTTTTGTAGTTTGGGTGAAAGTTTACAAAGCAAATGAATTTTCTATTCAACACTGCATCCACATTTTGTTTTGTGACATTAATTTCAATCCCCATAGTGTAAGCTCATCCATCCCACGTTTTGCTTGGGTTCCAGTTTCCATTGGCCTGTTTTCCCCCTTCTTGCCTTCTTGCCCCTGCATTTCTTCTGAGGTTGGGCTTTGTACAAATGCTACCCTGTTGCTGTCCTAAGGTTGATTGGACAGATTGCATTGAACAAGGTAGGAGTTATAGTTATTAGGAATTACTGTTATTTTTTCTGACTGTTGGGAAATCGATTTGTCTGAGCTACTAGTTGAATGAAGTTGTGGTTAAAAAAAATGAAAGCTTAAGGATTTTATTTCAAAACTGGCAAGGTTGGGGATTAAATGCCAGAACTGAGATTGTGTCGTGGCGTTTGTATTGTGACTCATTGGGCAATCGCTTAGTCTGAAGAGGAAAGCTTTGTGCCATTTCTCTGATCTAATCTGATAAGTTGTATTCAAGTATGAACAGTTACATTCAAGGAGCAATCTTTTTTTAAATGCATTCGTTTCAAATCATCGTAAATTAAAATGGCCAAAGATGCCACTTTCCCCCTCTGATTTGCCACGATTTAGGAGATTAGAAAGAAAGAAGGAAAGGAGACCCAGCAGCGTTGACGTAGGCATGAGAAGTGCCCCCCATCCACCCACGTGGAGCAGTGCTTCTGAAGAACCGCATGGCAAAACGCGAAATGTGCATGTTGGTGTTCAGGAAGGCTTTCTTAACACAGCAAAGATAACTCAGAATTATCCTAGTGGTAAATTTTAAGGTTCAGTCTATCAAAGTTAAAAATTTATTCCATGGAACCAGTTATATTTATGTACTAACGTTTGTGAGAAACAGTTACTCTTTGAACTGTGTAATAGCTGCAGGCAAGTATTCAAGAGAAAACAGCCTTTGTAAACAATATGTCAGTGGTGTGGGGTTTTTACGGTCATCCATATAGTCTTCTGCAAACTGGGTGTTCCAAAATGCCCTTTGATGCCTTTGGATACTTATCATTGGGTTTCCGCTTGTGAGCCCCGGGGACAGCCAAGGCTAAGACACTTCCCATGCTATTGTGTATGTGCCTGCTGGAGGCTTGCCTGCCTCACAACTTTATATACTCGCTGTTAAATACACTCACTCTAAGTCTGTGATCAGAGATGAGCCCCTTTGGGGATAAAAAAAAAGTTATCAATTTAAAACACAAATCCTCCGCTTAAAATTCTTTTTACACAAGGGAGCAGTTCCAAAGAGTTCATGGAAAACTAATTAAAAGACACTAGAAACTTTCCATGACCTCTTTGGAGCCAACCCCCATTGCATGGCTAATACATTTTAAGTGCCCTATATATTTCAGTATAAGTCAACCAGAATATCAGCCGAGACACCTAATGTTACCACAAAAACTGCATTAAAAATGTGCTGAAAAACTTGGCTTATACATGAGTATATACGGTAGCTGGGGCACTGTAGTTTAAGTATTTTTTAAATGCTATTCTATGTTAAATCTCTTGATTTCAAGATTCTCAATTTTCAGACAAACCATCCCTATTTATTACATTTTAGTAAATGTAATAAATATATATGGTATGTTCTAAGTTCCTTTAGAGTGTGTCTTTAGTGTGCATAAACTTAATGAAATTTTAAATTGTTTTTATTTTTTATTAAAAGAAATTGTCCTTTTTAAAAGGAAAATCATAAAATGAATGTTAAAATATAAATTTATTCCTTCATAGAAAATATGAAATTTACAGGTGTAATTTACTATATCATTTCTCTAGTAATTCAAAATCTTCCCCCAGTTGAAATAATATTGCCACTGAAGTAAAAGTTCCACCACCCCAGACCATTTGGACTTGCTTTCCCAAGGAAGGTTTAGGTGTTTGGGGTACTTTCTCAGCCGGAGAGGATGGATTGCAAGCAGAGATGCTGACTTGGAGTGCAGAACTGGGACTGCAGATATCTGTGGCAGCTCTGCAGTATTTTCTAGCTGGTTTCAAATTTCAGGATGCTTCCATCTAGAAAGCAATGAGTCTGCAGTGATAACTAACTTCCTTCACCCATGGCTTCTGGTGGACTTGGCAGTTCTTTGGTTCTCAAAATCCTTAGATATCATTCGCCTCCACTCAGCTCATCTCCCAAGGATGCCTTGCTGTGCCTATGGTGGGGGTAGCCCTTATTCTATCAATCCCTGGAATCAAGCAAACAAAGAGCTAAAAGATAGCTCCAGAAATCCTTATCAAAGTGAAAAAAGGGCGGGTGTTCTCAAATGGTCATCAGTAGAGATGAGTTAAATATGGTTTGTATGTTAAAAAGAGGATGTACTAAAATGTAAATATGTATGCAGTGTTTATACTGTCATATCATTAAGTAGGGAAAGAAAAGAGAATGTCTATTAGCCCGATGCTGCGTACTGATGCCTTTCCCTTTGCCCTGAGAAGTAAATGGGGTTTTTTTGTTACAGGATTAACACCCCTCGAAGACAAGGAGGACTTGGGCCAATAAAGATTCCACTTCTGTCCGATTTGACCCATCAAATCTCAAAGGACTATGGGGTCTATTTGGAAGACGCAGGCCACACCCTTAGGTACCTTTCAGTGGTTTTTACATTAGGACAAAATCACAAATATTTTTAATCCGGAAATGAATCTTGCTTCAGATTTAGAAGAGTTTAGGTTTAATTAAGAGATACTTTGTTTGTTCTGTTTGTAAACAGACTGAGCTGGAAGATTTTTTATAGGTCTTTTACCTAGCCTGTCGTTTTGGAGGTAAAAGAAATAGATTCATAGAACTTAGCCAGTGAAATACAAGCAGGGCGCAGGCTTGAACGCAGGGCTCCGATTCCTCGTTCTTGGCCTTTTCCTCTTTTCCGCCCTGACTCCGGTAGGGGTTTCTAAATGCAGATATCTTGGAATTCAGTGAGCCAGAGTCTTTGGAGTAGGAACAACGGACAGAAATATTGTGCCCGGTGGCTCTCATTAAGTCACTTGAGCTAATAAGTGCTGATAGAGAAATGAATGCTGTGTTCCTAGAGAGAGGGATTATTGTAGCCCACAGCAGTTGTCACCTTGTTACAGTTTGCAGTGCCAATAGGTTCCCTTTTTTAATGTGGTTTGGTTTTTTGTTTGCTAGTTTTTTCGTGAAGGTGTCGATATGTTAACATCCTGTTGGTTCGCTACAGCAGCTTTATTGCAGTGGGCTTCGCATACCATGCATTCCATCCCGCTGTGCAGCCCTCACCACCATCACGTGTCCACCATTTCCATCACCCCAAAGATCCGCAACAGCCAGGGTTGGGAGCGATGGGTCGCTCATTCCCCCATCGGAAGTTTTATCATTTTCTTACAGTGTGATGAAACCCCGTGCCCAGTATACGTAAGGATGCAGTTATAAATACTATAGCACGTCTGAGACACGAGGTTTTCAGAACACCTTTGTGCTGTTAGGTGCCTTCAAGTGGGTTCTCACTCACGGTGACCCTGTGCACCCAAGAACAAAACACTGCCCAGGCCTGCGCCATCCTCACAACTGTCCTTCCATGGGAGCCCACGGTTGCAGCCATGGTGTCAGCCATCCCCTTCAGGGCCTTCTTCTCTTTCCTGCCCCTCCACTTCACCAATGCCCTTCTCCCGGGGCTGGTCTCTGCTGACCACATGTCTAAAGTACGCGAGATGACGTCCTAATGCATGTCAATTAACTGAGAAGAGTGGCCTTCCCTCTGCTGTTCCTGTTTCACAGAGGTCTCTTCATTATTGACGACAAGGGGACCCTCAGACAGATCACTCTGAATGACCTCCCAGTGGGCAGATCAGTGGATGAGACACTTCGTTTGGTTCAAGCATTCCAGTACACCGACAAACATGGAGAAGGTACCCCCCTTCGAACGAATCAAACTAGTACTTAGAGGACTTTCACACAAGCTCCGGGCTAGCCCACATGTGCACAGGTACACATAAGAGACGAGAGCTCATGGCACAGGGAATCCAGGAGCAGGAATGGGAATAGCGATACCAGAAGGGTAGAGGGAAGGTGGGGAGAGGAGGGGAGGAAGGGGAAACCGATTGCAATCACTGACACATAACCACACACACACACACACACCACCCTCCAGGGGGACGAACAACCGAACCCATGAGGGAAGAGACAGCAGTTGGTGTAAGATATGAAAATAATAATAACATAATTTATCAAGGGTCACGAGGGTGGCAGCAGGGAGAGCAGTTGATACCAAGGACTCAATAGAAAGTATAATGATGGCAACATATGTACAAATGTGCTTGATACAATTGATGTATGGAGTGTCATAACAGCCCCCAATAAAATGAGCTTTCAATTAAAAAAGGCCTTACAAAGCATCCTTAATATATTCGACTTATGACTGAGGTACAACGGCATCCGTTACTGGCATAGTACTTCTGAAGAAACTTCAAGAAACACTCCTTTTCAAACGTTCACTTTCCACCACTTTCACGAAATACCTACATTCGTACCTGTTTCCGCAAAGTGAATACCATCTGCAGAGTATTTTTGCTTTTCTAACAAAGAGGGGACAGTGCAATGAGCGCTGTTAAGCGGCAGAGCCAAATCCCTCCCCGGGACTACACGCGACAGCAAGCTGCTGGAGCCAGCACTGCAGCTGAGCGTGCGCTTTATTGGTGCTCTTTTAGGTTTTCTGTGCTTTTAGGTATGATTCAGCGGGTTCTTGGGGTGGGGGTGGGGTGGTTCTAGGAATGCTCAAAAAGGTTTCCCATATAAATTCTTCATCTGACCCCATGTCGGCTTACAAAAAGGTTTCCTTAGGAACACTGGATTTTGACGAAGTGAAACATCTGCTCATCTGGCAAGTACATAGTGTAGGTTTTCTTTGCATGGTTAATTGTTTGATCTGGCCTTCAGAGTAACTCGCTCCTCGGGGTTGGTTACTCAGTCTGACGCTGATCATTGGCCCGTTTCTCCTTTCACTGCACCCCAGCACCGACTCACAGAAACCACTCAGCTTATTTAACATGCCGCAAGCTCCTTTCAAAGTGTAACTCAGTACCTGGGCCCCAGCCCTGGCCTAAAGGAAGGACTCATCCTGGTCTCCACATCACTGGTAAATCTTTTGCTAAACTGTGAGCCGTGGCATCAGTCCAGAGTGCAGCAGAGGGCTCACTGGAAGTCTCTGTAAACTTAAGAGACCTTGTTGTCTTGTCTAAATCTATTATTATTAAATACTTTTATTGGGGGCTTTTACATCTCTTATCACAATCCATACATTCATCCAGTGTGTGAAGCACATTTGCACATATGCCGCCATCATCATTTTCTTCCCACTTGAGCCCCTGATATCAGCTCCCCATTTCTTCCCCCTCCCTCGCCCGCCTGCCCTCCCTTACAAACCCTTGATAAGTTGTTGATTATTTTTTCCATCTTTCATCATCCTCCGTTGCCCCTCACCCACTTTTCTATTATTCGTACCCCTGGGGGGGCTTCTAGGTTGAGCTTTGTGATTGATTTCCCCTCCCCCCTCCTTTAATCCTCCTGGTATCTCTACTCTCCTTGTTGGCCCTGAGGGGTTTATCTATCCTGAATTCCCTGTGTTATTGGATCTTATCTGTGGCAGTGTGCATGCTCTGGTCTGATTCACTTTGTAAGGTAGAACTGAGGTCATGATAGTGGGCGGGGGGGGGGGGGGGGGGGAAGCAGCAAAGAGCTAGAGCAAAGTTGTGTGTTTCATCGATGCTACACTACACCCTGACTGGCTCATCTCTTCTCGGTGACCCCCATTAACAAGTTCCCAAACTTTCCAGCCTTTTGAGAGGAGCACTCAATTTGGGTTAAGACCGTACAGGCAACTGCATTTAAGATTCATTGCTGACAACCTGCACGACGAAAATTGCCTAGTGCGAGCAGGCAGGCCCATAGACATCAGGGGGTTGGTGGTGTGGAGATGTTCTTTTTGGTTTGTTTGTTTAAATCATTTTATTGGGGGCTCTTAGAACTCTTGACCACAATCCATACATCCATCCATTGTGTCAAGCACATTTATACATTTGTTGCCATCATCATTTTCAAAACATTTGCTTTCTACTTCAGCCCTTGGTATCAGCTCATCCTCCACCTCCCCGCCCACCCCCACAAACCTTTTATAATTTATAAATTATTATTTTGTCATGCTTTCCACTGTCTGACGTCTCCTTTCACCCACTTCTCTGTTGTCCGTTCCCCAGGGAGGGGGGTTATATGTAGATCCTTGTGATCGGTTCCCCTTTCTACCCCACCTTCCCTCCACCCAGTGTCATCACTCTCAGCCCTGGTCCAGAGGTGTTCATCTGCCCTGGATTCCCTGTGTTCCCAGTTCCTATCTGTACCCGTGTACATCCTTTGGTCTAGCTGGATTTGTAAGGTAGAATTGGGATCATGATCGTGGGGGAGGGGGGGAGAGGAAGCATTTAGGAACCAGAGGAACGCTGCTATACTGCATGCTGACTGGCTGGTCTCCTCCCTGCGGCCCTTCTGTGAGGGGATGTTCTTAACATCGGCTCTTTCCTATTGTGTGTGGAAGAACAAAAGTTAGTAGTTCCTAAGGAGAACTGACCTCTTTGATTTTAAAGTCTCTCTCTTATTTGTGTTCCTTTCAGTGTGCCCTGCTGGTTGGAAGCCTGGGAGTGAAACAGTAAGTCGGATTTTCTTTTTCTCTGGAGAGAGGGAGAGGGACGTGCAGGGACTGCCATCCTTAGACTAGCCTTTCCTTGTAATGGTTTTATAAAGGAAGCAAGCCATGGTGGACAGACATCATAGCAGACAGGCACTTTGAGCTGAAACAGGAACGAGTATGAGACAGGGCTAACTGTTGTGCTTCTTAAAGCCAAGGATCTGGAGAAAATAGTAGTAATAAAAACAAAAAGACAAGGCACGAGACCTGGAAGAATAAATTCAGGAGTCTTGTAGGGCATCTATGAATTTCTTCCTACAGTGTGAGCAAAGAAACGTGTTGCAAGTAGAGAGAAGGTGTGTGTGTGTGTGTGTGTGTGTGTGTGTGTGTGTGTGTGTGTGTGTGTGTGTGTGTGTGTTTTGGAAGCACCTGAGAGAATCTTGCTAAAGTGAATGACCCTCTCTTTGTTGTTTCTCTCGCTTGAAGGGCGAGAAGTTTATAATGAAATGAGTATTCTTTGGTTTAAGGAAGCTATATAATTCCTAGAAAATCCCAGAAGCTGACCCTAGCCAAAATACAATTTGGAAACTCATTTTGAACCTTTTTAAAAATAGCAAGCTTATCTTCTACCTATGAAGAGTTTTACACCAACTGTAGTTCGGCATCACAATAATCACTAGCGTGGAGGGAAGAAATCATTGTCTTAGGATGTAGGGTCCCAAACTTATTTGGCCCCTTTGCAAGAAAAAAAATATTTATACAGATATATAAAAATATATGTATACTTTATATATATATATAACGCAGTGCCACCCCCAGCAGTGAAGATCTTTTGTTCTATAGCCCAAAATCCAGGAAAAATTGTAAGTATCTGCTGTGGCCGACCCCCCTGGATTGTTCCAGCACCCCCCAGGAGGTGGTATTGCCCACTTTGGGAAACACCTGTCTTAGGAGAGTAGAAATATATAGAATCCTGAGGCTTCCTAAGCAACCCCCCAAAAAGTATCAGTAGCCATAGCCTGTCAGAAGTAGAACTTGACTCCAGCATCTCAGATTAGGTAAAGTCACACTTGACTGATTGGTGGTTTCGCAGAACTGGTTTCCCTTTGAAGGTCCAGGTTAAAATGTTTGGATACATATTTCCTCCTCGGCACATAGATCTGATGGACTTCAAGGGCCATTTGCAGTTTTATGTCTGAACAGTACTTTGAGCACCTACATACTGTGCCTTATAAATTAGTCAGTAGGTTGGTTTGCATGTATTGATTGTGAGGATTATAAATAGAACTGCACATCAGAAGCTGCTGGCATCACCTTGAGAAGCCTTAAAAGGCAGTTCCAGATAGTTCTTCCAAGAAGGGGCGCTTCCCTGCGGAGCTGTAGCAGAACCACGTGTGACTGCAGCATTGCATCCCTCTGAATCTGGGCCCTGAGAAATCAGGTGCACCCCTCAGATGTACCAGCGCTCACCAGGAAGGGCATTGTGCGGACGGGGATTTTACATTTCAGAAAGCAATGGTGACTGTTCACAGGGTTGAGTGTTGAGAGGCCACAGACACCTTTGAGAACCTCATGATGATCAGGGAGTCTCCCTGCAGAAGAATGCCCGTGTGTGGTCACCTACAATGTGTGTTCATTCTAGCCAGACAGTGTTTACAATGATCCTCTGCTCTCAGACGTAGGGTCTAATCTTTCTTTTGTGGTAAAGGCTCTTATAAATGGCTTGTTGAGTCGATGGGGTGGTACCTGGGTGGGGATAAAGTGGCCGGGAAAGACATCAGCGATGGGATTGGAGCTAAAGCTGTAGTGCAGAGGGAACTGGTCATGCAGAGCCATAGAGCCCTGCAGAAAGAAGAGCCAGACCAAGCACCTGAGACGTGCACCAGGCTCTGGGAGTCCAAAGGGTGGGTCAGCGGGCAGGAGGGAAATCTAATGCCAGTAGTTTGTGGTATGGAGACACAGTGTAGTGATAGAGTGATACGGAAACCCAGGGTGACCAGGTTACCACAGGGATTGCCAAGAGCTAGTTGGAAAGGGTTTGCGCTTGGAGCAGGGGCAGGGTGAGGTCAACACGACAAAGTATAGACAGCTAGTTTAAGCAATGGAGGTGTGAAGGGGAGAAGACAAGTAACCAGAGACAGGCGAAAGGGATGGCAGCTCAAAAGCGATGTGGTGCTGCTTTGAAGACAGGTGAACTAGGCATCTTCATCTCCCTTGGTTCTCTCCTGGCTACTGAGGAGGTCTTGTGACTGGTTGCCCTGGACTCCATTTTTCTCCTCTCCGATGCACGCCTCTAGTCTCGGGCTCTCTAGTACTCAGGACAAAGCCCAGATCCTCAGGGCACAGCCCTCAAGACTTGCCCTTCTGTTTCCACAGTCTCCTTTTCCCTCATGCGTGCTAGGCCCCCACCAGGTCATGTGACTCTCCATTCCCCAAATGAGCCCCGATTTTTCATATCATTGTGGCTTGGTTCGGGTCTCCCTACAGTGTCTTACTTACCCTTCTCTCAAGACCAACCTCAATGTCACCTCCTCTCTGAAGCCTCCTACCACCAGATGCCTATGTGTGGTACACCTTGATACCCTTGTGCATGGCCTCCCGAACAGTTGTGCACATGCACACCTTCCCTACGTGCTTGCTGAGAACGTCAAAGGCAGCCAGGTTTCCCTGGCTGTCCAGTGGACCATTGGCACACAGTAGTTATTCAGTAAATATTTGGGACTGAATTTAAATGCTATTTTAAAGTGGCAAAAACAATACTCCTTGACACGACACCCATAAAAATAGTTTGGCCTAATTTTGTTGCCGATGACAATCTCGGAGGAAGGTGCATATAGAACTGTTTTAAGCTGGTTCTAACAGGATAGATAGGTAGGCAGAGAGACACTCTTTACCAATAACTAGCCGGTGACCGTGTAAATGGGAGGTCAAATCTCATTTGCAACCAAGAGGTCAAGTAGGTCTTAGAGGTTGTGATGCTTAGACCGAGTTTGTGTTCACTTTGGTAGTTACTGAACACGGCGCTTGAGTGTTGTAGTTTGTTGTTACCGACTTGGTCGTTTGAGGTGAAAAGGTTGTGTTCCTTTGATTAGACCAGGAGTGAAAGCAGAGCCGCCTGCTCAGGTTTGGAGTCAGCAGATGATCTTAAAGTACATTAACATCTGTAGCCATGCTCTCTCGATGTGCTTGAATTACTTAGATCAAACCTGAAGATGCCATGAAAGCCTGGTGGCCAAGAGAAGATTTGTAAGTAAGGTTTGGGGCGCTTGAGTACAGATGTTAATCTATCAGCAAATAATAGTTTGCCTCGTGGAACATCTGAGACTGTTGGCAGGACAAATCCAGTTTATCTTAACAATATGTAATATCATTTGGTACACATGCAGAAGAATGGCTTTATCTTCCTTAGTCAAGAGTTGGGCAACCAGTATCTACTAATGAACTTTGGGCTTTAAAATAAATAATTTGCTTCTTTTTCAAACAGATAATCCCAGATCCAGCTGGCAAACTGAAGTATTTCGACAAACTCAATTGAAAAATACTTCCTCAGGGAACAGTGTTTGAACGTTACCAATAAAGTTCAGTGTTCTGTTACCACACTGCGTTGCCCTAGTGATTTCTTGAGAGAGAAAAAATTAAAATCCGTGTCACAAGCCCAAGCGAAGTTGGTGTTCACATTAGCCACCCTCCACTTTCCAAAACGAGGAAAGTCAGGTGGAAACAGCCATCACATTGAGCCCATCAGGTGCATCATTTCTTCTAATCCTCAGGGCGACTCCTTGAGTTCGTTCTTTTCCTGACTGAGGAAACGGAAGTGCAGATACATTGCTTCCCGAAAGCCACATAGCCAGCCGCTCTCTAGTAATGGCAGAAGCCTGCTGGTGGACCCCGGGGGGGGGGGGGGGGCGTGGAGGGGAAAGACCCTCAAGGGGATGGACTCGCCAGTTGCTGCATGGGCGCAAGCATAAGACTCAACAACGGTGAGGAGCCTGGGATCGGGCAGTGCCCATTCTGTTGGACTCTGTGCCCACTCGCTGCGAGTTGGAACCAACTTTTTCCAATACCTACCAACAACAGGCTACTTCTAGTTTCTGGATTCTGAAATATTCTACCACGTCCAAAGGTTGGCCCGTCTACCTTTGCAGGGGAGAGTTGAAGAACAGGCTATAAGCATAGTTTTCTACGGTTAGGTGGCTTTGAACTGCTGACCTTGGAAACATCAACTTCACACAGTAGCCTGACAGTCCACAAGTCCGAAATTAGATTCCAGAAAGGTGACTGGAGAAAGTGTTCTGAAAGGAGAGTTTTCTGTTCTGGAGAAGATGGGCCCAGGGGCTGATGGGATGTAGTTGGCTGGAAACATTCATGAAAGATGCTAACCTAGCATAATCCAACTGGGGGCCATATTGCCCTTGCCCACCTTCACCCACGGGATAAGGGAATGTGGAGACATTAATAGTGTTAATGACATGTAGTGGCTAGAGGTCAGGGATGCTGCTAAACATGCAGTGCCAAGGACAGCCCCTACCAAAAAGGAATGAATGATCTGCCTCCAAATGCCAAGGATGGCTAGGTTGATCAGGCCTGGTCGAGGGGCAGCTGCTAACAGATGAAACCAGTATAGTAACTGCCTGTGCAGCAGAATAGAGCCAGGCCATCAGTCAGGGTGAAGTTTAGCACTGGTGAAACACAAAACTTTCCTCTAGTTCTTTGGTGCTTCCTTCACCCCATTATCATGACCTCAATTCTACCTTACAAATTGGATTAGACCAGAACATGTACACTGCTACAGTTAAGAGCCCGCAACACAGGGAATCCAGGGTAGATAACCCCCTCAGGGCTAACAAGGAGAGAAGAGATACCAGGAGGATTAGGGGAGGGGAGGGGGAGAAGGGGAATTGATCACAAGGATCGACCTAGAACTCCCTCCCAGAGGGACAAATAACAAAAGTGGGTGAGGGGCAACAGCGGATGATGTGAGATATGGAAATAATCTATAACTTATCAAGGGTTCATGAGGGAGAGCGGGCAGGGGAGTGAGGGGGAAGAAATGGGGAGCTGATATCAGGGGTTCAAGTGGGAAGAGAATGCTTTGAAAACGATGGCAGCGTATGCAAATGTGCTTGACACTGGATGAATGTATGGATTGTGATAAGATATGAGGTCCCAATAAAAGGTGTTTTTTTTTTCCTTAAAAAAAGAACCTATCCAAAACCATCACTCAAGAGGTGGCCCGAAGTTTCTCTGAAACACCAGGCATGATTTTTTCCATGCCCTAACAGATGACAAACAGCAACGGTACCAACGGACAAAAGCGAGTTTTGCCACATGGATCTCGGCTGACAGCAGCAGATGCCGGGCAGACGCTCGGCAGCATCACAGCGTAGTGTCTGGAACACCCACTCTGAAAGCTAGCCATAGTCGAATGCTTCCACATGGTCCACAGAACACAAGTAGGCATCTTTCTTAAAAGATTCTAGAGTGAAATCAAACCCCCAAATTCACCATAATCATTCCTTTTGTTCAGGTAGAAAACACTTAGAGGTGCATACGGGGTACTTTTCTTTTTTATTTATTTATATTTTATTAGGGGCTCATACAACTCTTATCACAATCCATACATATGAATACATCAATTGTATAAAGCACATCCATACATTCTTTGCCCTAATCACTCTCAAAGCACTTGCTCTCCACTTAAGTCCCCTGCATCAGGTCCTCTTTTTTTTTCCCTCCCTCCCCGCTCCCCCTCCTTCATGAGCCCCTGTTAATTTATAGATCATTATTTTGTCATATCTTGCTCTATCCAGAGTCTCCCTTTCCCCCCTTCTCTGCAGTCCATCTCCCAGGGAGGAGGTCACATGTGGATCCTTTTAATCAGTTCCCCCTTTCCAACCCACTCACCCTCCACTCTCCCAGCATCACCCCTCACACCCTTGGTCCTGAAGGTATCATCCACCCTGGATTCCCTGTGCCTCCAGCTCCCATATGCACCAGTGTACAACCTCTGCCCTATCCAGTCCTGCAAGGTAGAATTCGGATCATGGTAGTTTGGGGGAGGAAGCATCCAGGATCTGGGGGAGAGCTGTGTTCTTCATCGGTACTACATCGCACCCTGACTGACCCATCTCCTCTCCTAAACCGCTCTGTGTGGGTATCTCCATTGGCCGACAAATGGGCCTTGGGTCTCCACTCTGCACTTCCCGCTTCTAGGCAAGCCGTGAAAAGATATGACTGACTCTTCCCTCCAGAAAGCCAGTCTCATAGAGGAACTCGGCCTGCAAAAGAAAAGAAACGCCATCCAGTGAATCAGTGCTGAACAGCCAAGCCCTGTGATGGCCCAAAGGCTTGCAAGAGCCACTACAAGGAAAGATAGGGTTCAAGGAAGGTATGGTCTCATGTCCTAAGGCACCACTGAAAGTGGACCCCGGAGAGTGTGTGGAAAAAAAAACATAGTACTGTGACCCCACCTCCAGACACTGGTTTCCTTCCACAATGCTCACTGCCACTGAGTCGATGCCAACTCAGCAACCCTCTAGGACAGGGCAGCACTTCCTGTGAGTTTCCCAGACTCTTTACAGGAGTAGAAAACCCAAACTCACTGGCACCTAGTAGATTCCGGCATTCTACTCTGTCCTACAGGGGTGCTGAGACCCTTGACTGGCTAGGGTTCCAGGATAGGATTTCTGGAGCTGTAATTGCTTACCTGATAGAGCATTGGTTCTCAACCTTCCTAATGCCGCGACCCTTTCATACAATTCCTCATGTGGTGGTGATCCCCCCAACCATAAAATTATTTTTGTTGCTACTTCCTGTCATTTTGCTACTGTTATGAATCGGGCAACCCCTCTGAAAGGGTTGTTCGACATCCAAAGGGGTCGCGACCCACAGGTTGAGAACCACTGCAATAGAGGGAAGTTATGAATCAAATCTTCAGCTTTACTTCTGTTAACCTGGAGCGCTGGCCTTCTGTATAGTTCAATCAGGACACCAGAAGAAGCTTTGGAAGTTTTCTCACTAGTCATTAGAGGAAGTATGCTGCACTGTGGCCCTCAGGCCAAGAGGTGGCGCCCAGCACAAGGCACTGTGGTTTTCTTAATGTAGGTAACAATGAGGTAGGGGGAACGTTTGAAAATCAGATTGTCATTTGGAATGAGATCGATGTGGTGGTCGCACAAGTTTGTGAATGTGTTAAATGCCACTGAATTGTTCACTTTCCAATGAATGGTTAGTTTCATATCTCTCTCTTTCTCTCTCTCTCTCTCTCTCTCTCTCTCTCTCTCTCTCTCTCTCTCTCTATATATATATATATATATATATATATATATATATATATATATATATATACACACACACACACACACACAAAACAAACCAATGAAAAGCTAAGTACATCGTACTCCAGCCCTGCAAAGTGAAAACTCTGGGATAAGGCCCAGAATGCTGTTTAGTAACAAGATCTAGAGGTAATTTTGGCAAACGTTGGGCTACTAACCTCAAGGTCAGTGGTTCAAGCCCACCAGCTGCTACAATGGAGAAAGATGAGGGTGTCTGTACCTGTATAGATTTATATCCTTACATAGGATCACTATAAGTCAGAATCGACTTGATGGCAGTAAGTCTCGTTTTTGGTAAGTCAGAACCACTGCTTTGGTAGCTTCAGATAAAAATAACTTTTAGAGAATCGTAGAATTACATATGAATACATATAATCTCTTACATATACAACAGAGTAAAGGCAATAAGCCTTTTGGACTATTCCCTAGGTACCTACCATATATACTTGAGTGTAAGCCGGGGTTTTTTAGCTCATTTTTTTTATGCTGAAAAAGCCCCTCGGTTTTCTGTTGTATAAGGTGCCTCAGCTTATACAAGAGTATATGTGATATTATGTGGCAACTGAAACCCAGTAATTCTGTTGAGGTTGTGATACCTGTGTTACCTTGCATACAACAAGTTGAATACAGGAGAACAGTATTGGAAATGAGGGAACAGTAATGTAGATAAGATCATTAAACAACATAAGGTAACACACTTGCCCAGTATTTTGCTGTAGATCCACTCCACAAAACCCATAGCCAACACTCCAGCCAGGTTGATCTTCCCAACTCATTGCCACCTAGTCAATGCCAATTCATAGCAACCTTATATAGAGACTACTTCTCCCATGAGTGTCTGGGACTGTAACTTTTATGGGAGTTGAAAGTTCCTTCTTTCTCCCTCGGAGTACCTGGTGGTTTCAAACTGCTGACCTTGCAATTAGCGACCCAACTCATAACCACTATGCCACCAGCCCATACATAAATCATGCTGACTCTGTACCTTTGCCTTGGCTGTTCTATGACATCACTTCATAATCTTGTCTAACCCTTCTCTAATTCCACTCATACTTTAGCTCACCTCCACCAACTGCTTAAATTATTTATTTGAACAACCATTTACTGTGCATCTATCTGCTACATAATTAAAGAAGTCACACTCACGTCCACCACCACTCACTGCTATTGACCAATTCCAACTCCTAGCAACTTTGTAAGGTTTCTGAGGCAGTAAGTCTTTATGGGAGCAGATAGTCTCATTTGAGTGGCTGGTGAATTTGAACTACCAACCTTGTGGTTACCAGCCCAACAACGCACGACACCACCATATGCATCTTAATTTGAAATGAATGTATTCCTCTCATTGATGACAAAAAGCCAATCTTTTTACCTTAACTCAGTTAGAAAAACATTTTACAGGTGACATGGCATATATACAAATGTGTGCATACACACAATGCACATATATAATGAGTTTTGCATATTTAGCATGATGTGATGCACTGATATTTTTAATATGGATTGCAACTCAATAAATTTCACAACCAATTAAACACTCAGCCATCTACTATAGTGTTGGTTCGAACTCATAGGGATCCTAGAGCCAAGTAGAACTGCTCTCTGGAGTTTATGAGGCTATAAACCTTTATGGGAGCAGAAAGCCTCAGCTTTTTTCCTAGGAGTGACTGATAGGTTTGAACTGCCAACACCTGAAACCTACTACTCCACCTCGGGTCCTTAATAGTTGGTGGCATAGTGTGTGTGTGTGTGTGTGTGTGTGTACAGTCTTGATATACCAACACCTTGTTACTTATAATTTTCAGTTTACTTCCATTATAGTTTTATTCTAGTCATCTGTTCCCTCTATTAAAAGTGCACAATTCCTGTGACACAGAGCCCAAATTGCCCTTACCCTTTGGGGTATTAATTTCTCGATGCCTCTGGCTAACAGAGATCTTTCTTTTATTTTTGTGTGGGAGGGTTGTTTGCTTACCTCTTATGATGACTCAGATGAAGGCTTCCTAAGCACAGGGTCAGTTTTACATTCAACAACTCATACACATTTTGCTTCATCTCATCCACTGCGATCGCCTCAGTGTACCAGCACTTACCCCACTTCTTCCACGTCTCCTATTTTCATTCCTACTTCCTTCCTACATCTGTGCACTTTGTCCTTGGGTAAAGGCTGCCCTTTTGCTCTTAAGTGGTTATTCCAACACAGGGGCAAGTTTCATTTCAGACCTGAAGGATGACTAATGCCACAGTCTTGGGTGGCCCACTAGAAGACATTTTCTTTCAATCTTCAAAGACCGTATTGGTCAATCCTACATCTTCCAATCCTGGAAGGAAGAGCTGTATGCAGACGGGTACACCGAGCAGTGCCAACGGGGACACGGAGATGGGATTGGTTTGTTTTGTTTTGTTTTGTGGAGGCATTGTTTGCCCCACCAGTGAATCAGGGCCAGCAGGTCCTCTCCGAGGACTCTAGCACACCAAGACAAGAGTTGTGTCAGGATGTGACTCTGGTCTCGGAGATGGGATTGTTTTGTCTTCCTCTTTCTCGTAGACCGTCACAGCCACAGACTTGTAGTCCACCAATTCCCCGGCTTAAGCCACAGACTGATTTCTTTCTCCGCGCCTTTGAGCAAGTCACTGCTATGAATGCTGTTCCTGCTAACTAGAATACCAAAGTCCCCTCAAATGGTGCCTGGTTTAGAATCTACTCGTTTGGTCTCCCCCAGCATCACCTGGCCCATCTTCACCAAATTCAGCCTCTCCCAGACATGGCCACCACTGGCCCTGAGTTTATGTACTTCACCAGCCCTGGGAAGAATGGGCGGTCTTTAAGGTCAACGTAGTGCTGCTTCAGGTGTTCTTCGGAAGCCATAATGAACTTCATGGCCACAAGGCAAAATCCCTTCTTCTCAAAGTGCCTGATGATTTCACCCACCAGGCTGAGCTACACACCCATGGGCTTGCTGGCAATGAAAGTGCGCTCATTGTTAGCCATGATGTGAGTCAGTGGGCAGCTGGATTAGTGGAGCCGGAGCCAAGAGGCTGAAGACAGCCTTGACACCAGAGGGGTGACAGGGGAACTGCAGCAGAACCGGGGGCAGAGCATGAGACAGAGCAGTTGAGTTCCCAGCCCACAGAGCAAATCAAGATGAGTGCTTTGGGGCAGGAGGCTGACTTGTGAAATGCGGTAGCTCTGGGCACTTAATGGAGGGAACAGGGTTTGCTGACCCTTGGAGCTGAAGAGTGCCTTCCAGGTGAGGCTTACTGTGGAGTGGCATGCCCTTTAGGCATTTATTAGCAGCCCTAAAAAGGCTTTATAACATTGCCCCAGCAGGGCAGAGGCCAGGCAAGAGCCAGAAAGCGGCCTGCTTGTAACCATGGCAGACAGAAAACTGTCCTGACTCACCAATTGTATCCTGAGCATTTCACACCTGGATTGTGACTTGTTAATTTCCCTAATCAACCTTCGAATTGTGAACATCACCTGAAAGCTATGTATGACAAGGCAATAAATTCCAGAACCCAGTAGATGAGTGGGCGGGGGGGACTGGAGGGCCATGGGAGGAAGGGTTCAGAGGGTCAGGCTAAGAAGAATGGAGGGTGACAGAGCAAGATATGACAAAATAATAATTTATAAATTATCAAGGGATCATGAGGGAGGGGAAAAAAGTGAGGACCTGATGCCAAGGGCTTGGGTGGAGAGCAGATGTTTCGAGAATGATGAGGGCAATGAATGTACAAATGTGCTTTACACAATTGATGTATGTATGGACTGTGATAGGAGTTGTATGAGCCTGTTGAGAACAAGCCAGCCCAGGTTGAAGTGGTCCCTGATCATCAAAACCTTCAAGGAACCATCCAGAAAGCAGCAGAAAAAAATATTGAACACAGTGGGAACATCGCTTTTGATTCGATTGTTGGCATTGTCCATCAGATGCAACAGCAGTCTTTAGCCAGAGGAATGTGGGAACTACTAAAGAGACCCTGGGGAGGGCCCGGGCTGTGGGCTGCACTGCTGATGGCCTACGCTTTCATGATAGCAACAGTGTTGCTGTGGAATATCCAGCAACTTAAGAACTAGCAACGAAAATACTCAATACAGGATTATTTAATAAATAAGCAAATGAAAAAAGCAGCCTGGAGGGTGGAGGCATGACTGACCTCTGCCTTGTGGCAATCAGCCTAGGGAGGCAGAGAAGCTCAGAGAATGTATTCAAGCTCCATTTTTCAAGCATACACACCTGAAATGGGACAGATTTTTTAATATGATGTGCAAAAGAGTCACAAAAATATTCCACAAACCAAGCAGTTGAATCAAGTGAAGGATGAGGATTCTGAAGCTAAAATGGTGCCCCTCTTTGATGGAGGAAGAATCCATTCTAGAGAGAGGAAGCTCCCCAGCTGTTGTCCAGAACTAGCTAGTGGCAAAGGTAGGACTAGTTATGGCCAGCATCATTTCAACCACACCACCCTCCCTCCCCAGGAACCCACACAGAGGACCAGAACCTCAAACTCCAACTGACGTCAACCCCCTTGAATCAAAATAATTTCATGATACAACAGTTTTCTCAAGAAGCTAGACCAGAGCATGGACACTGGTACAGATAAGAGCTCATGACATGTGGAATCCAGGTCAGATAAACCCCTCAGGAACACAAATGGGAGTAGTGATACCATGAGGGTGGGGGTAAGGTGGGGAGAGGAGGGGAGGTAGGGGCAACCAATCACTTTGATCGACACATCACCACCAACACCACCAACACCAGTACCCCGAGGAGGATGAACAACAGAAACCATGGGGGAAGGGAGAGAGCGGTCAGTATAAGATATTAAAATAATAATAATTTATAACTTATCAAGGTGTCACAAGGGGGGTAGAATAAAGAAGAGCTGATACTAAGGTCTCAAATAGAAAGCAAATGTTTAGAAATAATGATGGCAACATTTTTACAATTTGCTTGATACAATTGATGTATGGATTGTTCTAAAAGCTGTAAGAGCCCCTGGTAAAATGCTCTTTTAAAAAAAGAAGAACTCCAAACTCAGAAACAAACCAACGAAACCATTGTCAATGAGTTAATTCCGATTCACAGAGACCCAATAGGACACAGCAGAACTGTCCCTGAGGGGTTCTCAGTTGTAAAGTTTTATAGAAGCAGATGGCCACATCTTTCTCTCATGGAGCTGGCTGGTGGGCTCAAACCACCAAACCACTTAACTATGGCACCAGCAAGAATCCTCAATGATTTTTCAAGGGCCCTTAAAGGCTTATGGGGACTTGCCAAATCCCTATTTTTACCTCTTTCCTGTTACCTAGTTTATAGTAAATGAATTTGTTATTGCCTGGGAAAGGGACAAGTATTCACAAATCAATTTAGAGGCTCAATCCTGACTGGAGAAAGTTTCATGGAATTAAAACAAATACCAAATGCTTGATATTTGACTGTATTCTGTTATATATAGCATTAGATAACACTTTATTATAACAAGTGAGAAAATATGTATGAAATGTGCCAAAGGATCAAAATACTAGGCCTAGTCTAGACCTACTCTACCTCCATAGTAACAGTGTGGACTTTGAGACGTCACTTTCCCCCTCTAAGTCTCAGGGTCTGCATTTGTAAAAGGTGATTACACTTCCTGACACTCATGGACTATTCTGTTACGTGACTGTGCATCTACGACAATAGTGAAACTCCTACAATCAATGATTTTGCACATTAACAGCATACACCTGGCTGTCATAAATGCCAAGGTGTGAGGTATGAGTAACATGAGCTGTGATAGTTAAGGTTATGTGTCCACTTTGGTTGGTCAGGGGGGTGGCAGTTCTGTAATGATATAGCTATCCTCCAGTTGCATGTGGATCTTTGCATAATGGCCTAGACTAAAAGCCTCTCTTCAATAATCCCTGGCAAGGAAAAAGTACATGGCAAGCAAGGTAAGGAGGGGCTTACTTGTGCTTATTTACTAACCTGTAGTAAATAGTTGCTTTTGATGTTGCGAAAAACGTGTGGACCTCTTCGCTACAGAATAACATAAGCAAGCCCATGCTTATCTTATTGAGTGATTTGCCACAAACCACATTTCACTAACATAAAAGTTATCATGAGGTTCAATAAAGGATCCTGGATGAACTTGCAAATGTTTAAGCATCGAGCATTATTTCCGTTTAGCTTGGCATTGTCTAGAAACAGAAATAACAACACAAATTTGTATTGTGCTGAAATGGAGGCAAATAGCTTATAAATGGACCTTTACCATTCCCCTGATACACTTCATCTCCCTCATTCATTTGTAAGGGTCATAATGCCAAAAGATTATTATGCAGAATTTGGAAGTTAACATTTTAGAAAACACTGGTAGGGATAGCAAGCAAAAGCAACTAGACTGTCAAAAGCAAGACTGTCAGCCCTTAAAAACTACAAAGGTCAAATTTAAAATATCATTCCTAAATTTAGTTTTAAGAGTGTAATTCTATTCTACCTTGCAAGTCTGGCTAGGCCAGAGGATATACACTGGTACAGATAGGAACTGGAAACACAGGGGATCCAGGACAGATGATCCCTTCAGGACCAGTGGTGAGAGTGGGTATACCAGGAGGGGGGAGGGTAGAGGGTGAGTGGGTTGGAAGGAGGGAACCTATTACAAGGATCTACATGTGACCTCCTCCCTGGGGGACAGACAACAGAAAAAGTGGGTGAAGGGAGATGTCAAACAGGGTAAGATATGACAAAATAATAATCAAGGGCTCATGAAGGAGGGGAGAGCAGGGAGGGAGGGGAAAAAAAGGACCTGATGCCAGGGGCTTAAGTGGAGGGCAAATGTTTTGAGCATGATGAGGGCAATGAATGTACAGATGTGCTTTACACAATTGATGTATGTATGGATTGTGATAAGAGTTGTATGAGCCCATAATAAAATGATTTTTAAAGTGTAATTCTAGTATTTGATGCTTCTTAATGAAAGAAGATAACTTCTTTCTTGGACAATAAATACACTCTACTGTCTTTCATGCTACAAAATAGAAAACAGGGTGTGATCCCAGCTTTGTAAATGACAAAAACTCCAAGTGTGTTCAAGTTGTTCTTAAATGTAAAGAGAGCAACTGCGAGCAAGCATGAGCGAGTACTGTCGATGATGAAATAGGTTTCACAGAGCCTGCTGAAACAAACGCGGTTTTCCATGACCCTACATACATTTCAGTCTGTAGGAAGCTAACATGAATTCTAAGATGCCAAAAAGGAGGTTGTATCATGCAGTATTTCCAAGTTAGTTATCTATAAAACTTTTATAAAAGTATGCCTCATTAGTTGAGGCAGGAAAATGGTACAGTTCAGACCACCTAAGAAGTCTGACTCTTCTGGTCAGGCCTATCCCATCCAGCCACCCCATCTAAGGCACTGTATGTTTCAGCCCTACGAAAGCTTCCGGCAAACATCACTAAATAGCCCCAGCCAGCGTCCTACGGACCAAGAAAAACTAAAATTGCCTAGCCATCCCACAGAAGCAAGCATGTTTCAGAAATATCAACCTGTTCACAGACTCATTGAAAAGAAAAAGTAAAAAGTTGGAATGCCTCAGGAGGACATTGCAGGGGTAGAAAAGTCACTTCATTTTTTTTTAGGAATCAAACTCCTGGCTCTAAGAGGTGAGAGAGCAGCAGACCCTCATAAAGTGACTGTAGGCACAGAAGATTGGGTGGCTACAAGAAACAGTTTGGCAGTAACACAGGAGTACAACACACTGTAAATCCTACTGGATTGACGTGAACTTCTGTAAAGAAATCACTGATACAGACGCCATCCTCCAAGACTGCTCACTGAAGAAATGCCTAAGCACAAGCTTAGAGTAGACCTAACTGAAGTAAAACTGAGATTACGCAACGTGGATGATTCAAAAGAAAACACTGGCCCACATAAAGAGGATCCATGCTAACGTAAATGATCCCCTAGGAAACGGGGGGAAGAACCAATCCCAGAGGCTGAGAACAGTTGCACAGTTTGAAGGATGTCCTCAACATCACTAAATGGTACATGCCCAGACAGACAGTGCCGAATTGATGTATATGCTCCACAATAACAAAAATGAAAATATGTTACAATTGGCCCTCCATAGCCTTGGATTTAGAACCTGCAGATTCAACCAACCATGGATCAAAAAAATATTGGGGTAGGGAGGGTAGCAATGAAGTGGTTAGAGGGAGCACAACTGGAGAAGGGGAGGTGGGAGAAAGGAGGGGGGAGGTGAAACCAACCCAGAGGCAAGGGAACAAGTGAACTAAAACCAATAGAAGGAAGGTCATAGGATACCTTCGCCAGCACCTAGGGCTCCATCAGGGTAGGTCCATGTGGCTTCTCTTTGGGGATGTCTTGCAGGAAGTGAGCCTTGCCAGCTGAAGCTGGGAACTGCTAAGGCAGCTGCACCCTGGTCCGACCATCACAAAGCAAGAGACCTGAGAACTCGAAAGGCGAGACTCACTGAGCCATTTATCCCTCCGCCCTTCAATTAACCCCACATGTGTTTATCAGCCAGGTTGACACAACAAACTAACTAACTCAGGTGGGGAGGGTAGCAATGAAGTGGTTAGAGCAATTACTCAAAGACTAAGAGGGAGCGCAACTGGAGAAGTGGATGTAGGAGAAAAGGGGTGGGGGCAACCCAGGGACAAGCGAACAACAATTGAACTAAAATCAATGGAAGGAAGGTCATAGGATGCCTAGGGGGACTCAATCAAGGGCAATGTAGCAGCGAGTAATTACTAAACCCAAATGAAGGCCGAACATGATGGTGGGACAAGAGGGAAGTAAAAAGGAAATAGAAAACCAGGAAGCAAAGGACATTTATAGAGTCCTAAATACAGGCATGTACATAGGTAGGTAGGTAGGTAGATAGAACTATGTACATATATATATATATATATATATATATATATATGTTAAGAATTAAGGTTGCAGATAGACATTGAGCCTCAAGTACTCCCTTAACACAAGAACACTTTGTTCTAACAATCTGGCATCCTGTGATGCTCACCTTCCTGACACGATCGCTAAAGACAAAATGCATATGAACAAATATGGTGAAGAACACTGATGTTGCCCAGCTATCAAAAGCTAGTGTCCGGGGTCTTAAAAGCTTGATGATAAACAAGCAGTCATCTAGCTGAGAAACAACAAAGCCCACATGGGAGAATCACACCAGCCTGTGTGATCATGAGGTGTCTATGGGATCAGGAATCAGGCATCTAAGACCCAGAACAAAATCATACCCAAGGTGTATGGAGGGGGGGGGAATGGGGTGGAAACCCAATGCCCATCTCTAGACAATAGGACATTCCCTCACAGAGGGGTCATAGTGAAGAGATGCGACAGTCAGGGTACAGTATAGCACCAATGAAACACACAACTTTCCTCTAGCTCTTTGGTGCTTCCTTCACCCCACTACCATGACCTAATTTCTACCTTACAAAACAGATTATACCAGAGCATGCACACTGCTACTGATAAGAGCCCTCAACACAGGGAATCCAGGATAGATATACCCCTCAGGGCCAATAAGGAGAGTAGATACCAGGAAGATTAAAAGAGGGTTGTTCTTTGTCACTGGTTTGTTGTTGTTGTTGTTTTGTTGTCTGGTTGTATACTGTTGCTTTGTTTTCCTCTGTCTTGTTTTCGTGCATGTTACTGTCTCCACAGGTCTGTCTAAATAAGACAGGCTGGATGAACTATCTGGAGGAAAAACAATGGGGCCGACAGTTCTGGGGGGACTTGGAGTGGGGGGAGGTGGGGGGGGGTAAGGAAGTGGTGTTAACAAACACAGGAACAAAAGAACAACATGGGACCCAAAATGGTAGTGAGGGGGGAGTGACAGGCTAGTAGGGAATGATCAAGGGTAAGGTTACGTAAAGAAGAGGTATAGCTGTAACCCAGGTGGGGGCGGAGCATGGTAGTAGGGCAGGAGGAAAGTCAAGGGAGATGGAGGAAAGAGCTAGGAGTCAAAGGGCATTTATGGAGGTCTAGACAAAGATATGTACATGCAAATATATATATGAGGATGGGGAAATAGATCTATGTGTCTACATTTATAGGTTTAGTATTAAGGTGGCAGAAGGACCTTGGGCCTCTACTCAAGTACTCTCTCAATGCATGAATACTTTCTTTTATTAAATTGGAACTCTACGATGCTCACCCTCCCGACACAACTGCTGAAGCCAAAGTGGGTGAACAAGTAAATGTGGTGAAGAAAGCTGATGGTGCCCGGCTATCAAAAGATAGAGCATCTGGGGTCTTAAAGGCTTGAAGGTAAACAAGCGGCCATCTAGCTCAGAAGCAACAAAGCCCACATGGAAGAACACACCAGCCTGTGTGAACACGTGGTCCCGAAGGAATCAGTTATCAGGCATCAAAGAACAAAAAATCATATCATTGGCTTCACACCTCCATGATACGATCGCTGAAGACAAATGGGTGCATAAGCAAATGTGGCAAAGAAAGCTGATGGTGCCCGGCTATCAAAAGACATAGTGTCCGGGGTCTTAAAGGCTTGAAGGTGAACAAGCGGCCATCTAGCTCAGAAGCAACAAAGCCCACATGGAAGAAGCACCCTAGCCTGTGTGATCACAAGGTGCCAAAGGGACCAGGTATAAGGCATCATGCAATATATATATATATATATATATATATATATATATATATATATATATATATATACCATAGTGAATGAAGGGGGAAGTGCAGAGTGGAGACCCAAGGCCCATTTGTCGGCCACTGGAGATCCCCTCACAGAGGGGTTTAGGAGAGGAGATGGGTCAGTCAGGGTGCGATGTAGTACCGATGAAGAACACAGCTCTCCCCCAGATCCTGGATGCTTCCTCCCCCCAACTACCATGATCCGAATTCTACCTTGCAGGACTGGATAGGGCAGAGGTTGTTGGAGCTGGAGGCACAGGGAATCCAGGGTGGATGATACCTTCAGGACCAGGGGTGTGAGAGGCGAAACTGGGAGAGTAGAGGCTAAGTGGGTTGGAAAGGGGGAACCGATTACAAGGATCCACATGTGACCTCCTCCCTGGGAGACGGACAGCAGAGAAGGCGGGGAAGGGAGACTCCGGATAGGGTAAGATATGACAAAATAACAATCTATAAATTATCAAGGGCACATGAGGGAAGGGGAAGCGGGGAGGGGGGGGAAGAGGACTTGATCCAAAGGGCTTAAGTGGAGAGCAAATGCTTTGAAAATGATGAGGGCAAAGAATGTACGGATGTGCTTTATACAATTGATGTATGTATATGTATGGATTGTGATAAGAGTTGTATGAGCCCCTAATAAAATGTAAAAAAAATTGAGGGCAAAAATGTACAGATGTGCTTTACACAATTGATGTATGTATGGATTGTGATAAGAGCTGTAAGAGTCCCTAATAAAATGCTTTTTAAAAATGGAAAAAAAAGAGGGTTGGGGGGGGAAATGGGGAATCGATCACAAAGATCAACCTAGAACCCCCTCGAGGGGGACAAATAACAGAAAAGTGGGTGAGGGGCAATGGAGGATGATGCAAGACATGGAAAAAATAATCTATAACTTATCAAGCATTCATGAGGGTTCGTGGCGGGGGAGGGAGAGGGACAAAATGGGGAGCTGATATCAGGGGTTCAAGTGGGAAGAGAATCCTTTGAAAATGATGATGGCGGCATGTGCAAATGTGCTTGACACATTGGAGGAATGTATGGATTGTGATAAGAGATGTAAGAGCTCCCAATAAAAGTATTTACAAATAAATAAAAGAAACAAAAACTTTTCCAATATAAAAAAGAGGGAGCACAAAGTACTATTTACATAGCATTTGCACTGGATTACGTATTATAAAAATGACTTAACATATACAGAGGTCCAAGATTATCTGGAAATAGATAATTTTCTATTAGACTTCAGCATCCATGATTTTTATACCCAATCTCCGCCCCACCCCCCAAATATTGAGGGACAACTGTATATTAAAATGGAAAAGGATTTGTGCTAGGCCCTGACATGATCCTTGGTAGTCCTGAATAAAAGTTCTGGTCTGTCCCTTCCGAGCAATGATGGGGATTGTCTAGGCCCGCAGGCTGAAGGTCCGCAAACTCATCAGTGCCAGCTAACATCACACACTTCACTCGCGAAAAGCAGTTCCAGCCACCCTCATGTTAGGGAGGAGTTCATGAAATGAAGCTAACTTTGTATGGCTCATGAATGGTGCTTTACATATCCAAATGGCTCTGGACAGACAAGATTGTCCCTGTCCCTGCTTTAGAGGGACCATGAACTCACTGCAGGCAAGTTAATTCTGACTCATACCCTCAAACTCACCGTCAGCAAGTCGATTCCGACTCAGAGCAACCCTGTAGAACAAAGTAGAGCTACCCGCTATTTCTCAGGCTGTCAATCTTTATGGGAGCAGAAAGCCTCAATTTCGGACCTGATACCAAGGGCTAATGTAGAAAGCAAATGTTTTGAGAATGATGATGGCAACAAGTGAACAAATGTGCTTGACACAATGGATGGATGGATTGTGATCAAGAGTTTTACGAGCCCCCAATAAAATTAAAAAGAAAAAGAAAGAAAGCCTCATTTTCCTCCTGCAGGGTGGCTGGTGGGTTTGCACTACTGATCTTGTGATTAGCAGCCCAACCCGTGACCCACTACACTTCTAGGGCTCCTTTTTTACTGATTCATAACAATCTTATATACGATTTGTGAGATTACAAATTGTTTACGGGAGTAGACAGCCTCATCTTTCTCCTGAGGAGCAGCTGGTAGATTTGAGCTGCCAACAGTACAGTTAGAGAAACAGAACACTGAAAATCTAGAGCCTATTGTCTACCCTTCATGTTGCTGCTGCTGTTGTTGTTAGGTGCTATCGAGTCAGTTCCAGCACAAAGCAACCCAATGCACAACAGAATGGCTGTCAATCTTTATGGCACACTGCATAGTCCTGTGCCAGCCACACAATTTGTTGTTGCCCCAACTGTGTCCAACCTTCATAGCTTGCTGTAAATCACTGTTATAGATTGGAACTTGGTTAGGTCATGATTCACAGTATTATAAATTATCTTCCATTTGTTTATTGGCTGTAATTATCTTCAGTGTTATAAATCCTAAACTGCACTCAGAACCTCCTAGACGCAGGGAAAGACTGAAGCTGAGACATACGGAGATCTCCAACGGAATAGTGAAAAGAGAACAGGACCCCCCACTCCAGCGCTGGCAGACAAAGCTTCCCGTTAAAACTGATCCCCTCAGTCTATACTTCCAGTCTCCTACACTGAGAGAATACATTTTTTCAACTATCCGTTTATAATATTTGTTTTAGCTACACTAAATAGTAAGGCATTCATCTTCTAACGTCTTATGTTAAAAACACACAGCTCCAATTTTTAGCATTTAAATCCCTGTGCTGGTAAATAACAACTAATTCACATTGACATTCTGATATCTAAGTTTATTTGACTTTAACTAGGAAGGCAATAAACAGTGTTTAATGTTAAACCTACTAGAATTAAAGAAAAGCAATTAACAGGCACGTCTTATGTCACCTATCAAGATAGCAAAGCTATTTTAAAAGAAAACAGAATGGAAGTGGGTTTACTCTAAAAACTTTCACCTAATGTGGAAGTTACATAATCTCATGTCTATTTGCAGGTATTAAGAGCGAAGGGACACTGGTACAGATTAAGAGCTGGAAACACAGAGAATCCAGGACAGATTAACCCCTCAGGACGAATAATGAGAGTAGCAATACCAGGAAGGTGGGGGAGAAGGGGAGAACCAATCACAATGATCTACATATAACCCCTCCCTGGGGGACAGACAACAGAAAAGTGGGAAGGGAGACATTGGACAGTGTAAGACATGAAAAAAATAATTTAAAATTATAAAGGGTTTGTGAGCAAGGGAGCTGATATCAAGAGCTCAAGTAGAAAGAAAACGTTTTGAGTATGATGATGGCAACAAATGTACAAATGTGTTTGACACATGGATGCATGGATGGATGGTAGTAACAGTTGTATGAGCCCCCAATAAAATGATTTTTTTAAAAGACTGAAGGGGTGGAGTCTAATCCATCCAACAAGTCACAGCCTGATGATGCCTCCTTGAGAGCATGGCCTTCCCATGAGGATTCTGGGAACGTCCTCTCTGCCTTGGTCTTCCTGTTGATAAGTCATGTGGAGACTTGCTGAGACTTGCAAGGAGCCCCTCTCCCCCTCTGCTGCAACTTCCTGTTGAGCAGTCACACTTGCAGAACTGGAGGAACCACTTGGAGACCCAAGACAGCACTGAGATGCTTCCACTGCCACTGGATCCACAAGACTGCACCCACTGGCCTGTGACCTTCCTGCACTCTACATTATTGCATGTGTAGTGTGAGTCTGATTTATGGGCTAATAGCAGACTCATGGACTTGTACTGGATTGAGCTGGGATGTATTCTCAATATATAATTACTCTTTGATATAAAGTTCTCTTCTCTCTTACACATCTATGAGTGTCCCAGGATTTCACACCCAATTAACACTAAAGAAGGTATAAAATATGACAAAGTTCAGGGAAATTTCTGAATGTATACAGCCCTTCTTTGGGAGAGAGGTTATCTGAAAAAGCATTAAAAATCTTCAACATATGCAGAGTATTAGACCTAGACATCTCATTATTCCTAAGTAAATAATTTAAAAGTCTAGTATTTTAGCTTAGGATTTTTACTACATAGCAAGAACAACAACAAAAACACTAGAAAAGGCATGAGTGTACAATAAGTAGCTAAATATAATCTCTAGGTGAGGATGCAGCGTGTGGCGCCTTCCACACAGAACTCCCCAAGGGGAAGTAAAAGTGCTTGATATGACTCTTCTATCCATGTTTGTAAATTCCACCAAATGACAAGGTGGGAGCATGCAAATAAAGCGTAGAGAACTCTAAGCAGAGGATTGGTCAGTTTTGCTATTCCACTAAATATGAAGTAAGCCATCTCAGAAGCAAGAACAAAGCAGCTCATGAGCACCAAGAGAAAAGGAGGAGTGAAGCACACCAGAGCTCCTGGTATGGAGAGGCAGAGACCACAAGACAGAGCAGAGACACTGCAATAGACCATGAGACAGAACGGCAGGTTCCCTAGTCCATGGAAGAATAAAGCTGAGTCATTGGACAGGAGGTTTACTTGTAGTGAGGGGGCCCCTGGGCATTAACCACCTCTAAAAGTGCTTTGTAACACTTGCCCAGGCAGGACAGAAGCCGGGGCCACACGACTGAGGGCAAGAACCATAGAGAAATGTGTCCGCCAGGAAATAGATCTATGTGCATATATTTATAGGTTTAGTAATAAGATAGCAGATGGACATTGGGCCTCCACTCAAGTACTCCCTCAATGCAAGAACTCTTTGTTCTATTAAACTGGCATTCCATGATGCTCACCTTCCCCACAATCGCTGAAGAAGCGGTGCATAGAAAATGTGGTGAAGAAAGCTGATGGTGCCCGACTATCAAAAGATATAGCGTCTGGGGTCTTAAAAGCTTGAAGGAAAACAATCGACCATCTAGCTCAGAAGCAACAAAGCCCACATGGAAGAAGCACACCAGCCTGGGTGACCACGAGCTGTTAAAGGGATCAGGTATCAGGCATCAAAGAACAAAAAATCTTATCATTGTGGATGAGGGGAGTGCAGAGTGGGGAACCAAAGCCCATCTGTAGGCAACTGGACATCCCCTTATAGAAGGGACGTGGGAGGAGACAAGCCAGTCAGGGTGCAAGGCAGCAACAATTAAACATATAACTTTCCTGTAGTTCCTAAATGTTCCATCCCCCCACTATCATGATCCCAATTCTACCTTACAAATATGGCTGGACCAGAGGATGTACATAGGTAGATAGGAGCTGGAAACACAGGGAATCCAGGACAGATGACTCCTGCAGGACCAGTGGTGAGAGTGGTGATGCCTGGAGGGTGGAGAGAATGTGGGGTAGAAAGGGGGAACTGATTACAAGAATCTACATATAGCCTCCTCCATGGGGGAGGGACAGCAGAGAAGAGGGTGGGGGAGACGTCAGTGTAATATATGACAAAATAATAATAATATATGAATGATGAAGGGTTCAAGAGGTAGGGGGAGTGGGGAGGGAGGGAAAAAAGGGCTCAAGTAGAAGGCAAATGCTTTGAGAATGGTGATGGCAACAAATGTACATATGTTCTTAACACAATGAATGTATGTATGGATTGTGATAAGAAATGTACAAGCCCCCAATAAAATGATTTTTTAAAAAGAAACATTTACTTTCCCTTAGTTCTTTCATGCTTCCTGCCCCCCGCCCCATCAAGATCCCAGTTCTACCTTGAAAATCTGGCTATACCAGAGGATGTACACTGGTACAGATAGGAACTAGAAACACAGGGAATCCAGGACAGATGAACCCCTCAGTGCCAGTGGTGAGAGTAGTGATACTGGAAGGGTGGAGGAAAGGTGGGGTAGAAAGGAGAAAAGTGGGGGAAAAGAGATATCGGACAGGGTAAGACATGACAAAATAATAATTTATAAATTATCAAGAGTTCATGAGGGGGAGTGGGGAAGGAGGGGGGAAAAGAGGAGCTGATACTAAGGGCTCAAGTAGAAAGCAAATGTTTTGAGAATGATGGCGGCAACACATGTACAAATATGCTTGACACAATGGATGGATGGATTGTGTTAAAGAGCTGTACGAGCCCCCAATATAATGATTAAAAAAAAAACCCTGAAGAGAAAAAAAGTTTAAAAAGAAATGGTTCTGCGGACGTTTGAAAAGAGGTATTGCAGACACAAAAGGAACTATACTCACCTTCGGTAACCTGTTAGCTTCCCTGGTAAACCCCATAATCATGAGTATTGTCTGTTGTTTCTAGGTGGCCATTAAAACTTATTATCAAACTAAGCATAGTAGTATTGTGGGAGGGGCTGTTGGTGACAGAATAGGCTAGAGGGGTGGAGGCATGTCTGAACTCTGCCTCAAATGACGCATGCTTAGGCAAATGTGCAGTTCAATTCTCCTTCCTTCTGAAGGTGAAATGTGACCCTCAGGCCCCATCTGGTCCTTTGTGCCATTTGGCTTCCCTCTCCCCCAGCAGGATGGTAGTAAATGGAAAGAAGCTGGAGTTGACAAGGGTTCGATTGCAGGCCTCCAAGAGATAGCTGTTTGTCTCCAGACTATGCCAAGTGTGCGTAATTTTGTATACTATTTTTTAAAAGGTGCTCTAAATGTAAAAGATTTCATTGTGTTGAGTGAATTTACACAGTAAATTGGGTTCCCCCTTAATCTTTATACTAATTTTTCCATGCCATTGCTTGCAGTTTTTATAATGTGCCAGAATTCATATTATTTCCATTGTTTGTGGCTTCCCTTGATCTAGCTTCTCTTACCCTGCTTGCCTTCTCATCGTTGCTTTTGGATAAATATGGGCCATTTAGTCTCATGTAGTTCATTTTTTAAGTCCATATTATTCAACGGTAATGTTATTTTATAATCTGTTATTTGGCCGAGAAGTGACATGTAGAAAGAGCTTTAATTCCAAGGTCAATGGGTATCTTAGGGTGGGAAGACTTGAGGGTTCCTCTAGTTTCTATCAGCCCAGTAGGTCTGGCCTTTCTCCTAACCCAGGGGTGCTCAATATGTCGATTGTGATCTACTAGTTGATCGCAAATGCAGTGTGTAGATTGCATGGTATTAAAAAAATAGACGTAAGTCTATCATCAATCCCCTCACTTAATTGATATACAGCGCAGCCAATCAGATGCAATCTTAGGTGTCAAACGCATGTGCAAACAACTGTGCTAAGTGCAGCAAAACTGACAAGCTCAGTTATCGCCAATTTTTAGACCTTGGTTTTTTGTCCTCTTAAATGTATGAAAGAGTATTTAAATGAGGGGAACTGGACCAAGTAAGAAGACAAAAACGTGTAACTTTCATACGGAATGGGAGATTTTGACACTACAAGCCGACATTAGCTGAAGTCCAGGGCGCAGGAACAGTTCTGGACCTTACTCGCAGAGGGAAAGCACCCAAACATGAGAAAACGTGCTACCTCCTTGGCTGCATGATTCGGCTCTACTTATCTATGTGAGTCAGCCTTTCCCCACATCAAGATCATTAAATCTAAGTACCGTTCCCCCATGACTGAGGATCATTTGGAAGTGTGCTTGAAGCTGGCTGTCAGCAGCTACTGTCGGACTGTGCATCCCTGGCTCATTCCATTCAGTGAAAGTCATCAGAGTAAACTCAGGGAATGACAAAAAATGTACATAGTTAATTGTGTTGTGTTGTGCAACATGGACTCATGCGGTTATGCAAGGTACATAAATATACATTGCACGTATAAAGAATTCTCAATGCATTTATGAATAAATGTAATAAATAAGTGCATTTTGCATTTTTGCGGTTGGTAGATCATTTTGACTTGATCATTTTACATGTAGCTTGCATGCTGAAAAAATGTGAGCACCCCTATCCTAATGTATCTAGGATCTTCTACTGAGTCCTCACCACAATGGTTGAGGACTTCTATTGGGTCCTCAACAGAATGACTGGGAGAAGTAAGCAGGTACCACCTAGTTCTTCAAGTGTGAAGAGGCTGTGGCTTGTGTGGGCTGTTAGTCCCATGGACTGGATTCTTTTTTGAGCCTTTGGTTTTCTTATTTTTGATGTTACTTCATAACTAATGTTGCTACTGTTATGAATCGAGAGACCCCTGTGAAAGGGTTGTTTGACCCCCAGGTTGAGAACCACTGCTTTAAACTTATCTTGACTGCAGTTCCCCTTTGTTGTCTGAAATCCTCACCACTCTACATGTTTTGTTTGCATCTTACCTCTCCGGAGGTTTCCCAGCTGTCACTGTTAGCAGAGGGCACCATCCAAAGTTGGGGGTAAAGGGATTCACCCTTTGCTCCATTTGAGTAGAGACTAGCAGTTTCATCTTAGCCACTTGAAAAATTTGCAGAACCCAGATACTACTCATCAAGCTCTGATGGTGAGCATTATCTTTGTGAACTGCCATACCAGCTGACAAAACTGTCCCCTGAGATTATGGCTCCAAACCTTTAGGCTCAGAAAATCAACCCTTCGGGTTATTTGGGTAACTATGGCCCTAATGTAGTTTGTTACACAAAAGGGCTTCAAAAACTTGTGGAAAATGTATTTATTAGTATCAGTTTTGCTGGGGTGAGATGGTACCTCATTGCCCTTTTGCTCTGCATCTAACACAGAATTATCAAGAGCATCTTTTCAAGTATTTGTTGGCCATGTGTATGTCTTCTATGGCGAAGTTATCTATTCATGTCCTCTGCCCATTTTTCTATTGTAATCGCCCTTGCGATCTTCCTGGAAAGTATTGTACTGGTTACAAGGACACTGGTTCCACACCACCTGATTCTGAATCCTAGCACCAGCAGTGTGCAGCTGGGGGACCCTGAGGCCGTCACTTAGCCTCCCTGTGCTTCAGTCTCCTGAACAAACCACCTAACCCTCAGAGAGTGACTGCACCTCCCTCGAAGCACTGCTGGGAGCTGTAAAGTGCTTACTGCATGTCAAATGCTTACAAGTAACAGTGCGGCCGAGGCTCATCGGTACTGTGGAAGTATATGCAGCTAGTATTGCTGGTGGTGGTGGTTTTCCATCAGCCAGATCCTGCCCAGCGCTGATGCAGGTGAGAGAAAGGAGCAAACGGCCCCTTCTTTCCACCTCTGTATCCTCTCTGAACAGTTCCTAGTAGTCTTTCGATTTGAATTTTCCAAGGTATCTTTGCAAACAGAGCAACTTTTGTTGAACCCCTTTACCCCCAACTTTGGATGTGCCCTCTGCTAACCGTGACAGCTGGGGGACGGAGAGGTAAGATACAAAGAAAACATGTAGAGTGGCTGGGATTTCAGACGACACAGGGGAACTGCAGTCAAGATAAGGTTTAAAGCAGTGGTTCTCAACCTGGGGGTCAAACGACCTTTTCACATGGGTCTCCCAATTCATAACAGTAGCAACATTAGTTATGAAGTAGCAACAAAAATAATTTTTATGGTTGGTGGGTCACCATAACATGAGGAACTAACTGTATTAAAGGGTCTCGGCTGTAGAAGGTTGAGAACCAGTGGTTTAAAGGATGCCAAAGGCTCAGAAGTCAAGTTCTTATATTGTCAACTGCACTCTGTTTATAAGAAAGACCGCATAAAAGAAGTCACTGTGCTCTAACTTCCTCGGCAGAGGGAAACCAAGCTGATGACAGGCTCACAACTTCACTGTTTCCAGAGTATTTATTATCAAACCTCTTTGCTCTCCTCTGCCCCACCCGGCCACTCCCACACACTTGCTTTTTCTGATCATTAGAAATACTGATTACATCCTTGTCCTCGTGAGAGCTGGAGAACAGGAAAACCGATACACTCAATCGGGGGTCGAGAACACTTCACCGCAGTGGGCAGCTGGTTTTTAACATGGGCGGTGTCTCCTAGGGTTCCACGGGGTAGCCGCTTCTCGAGGGCACCGGGGTGCTCATGGCGTTGAAATGCCGCTGCCCGTCTAAATACAGCATGGACTCTGCAAAATAAGGGAGAGACCCTATACCACCCTGGACAACGGGCATGCGAACCGCCACTACTGAGCCCTGGAGCCCTGGGCCGGCAGTGACAGGGACCCACTGCCGGGCCAGGGAGTTGGTGGCATATCTAAGGAACAGGCCACAGTCCCCACCCCTTCCCCTTGGGTGGGCCAATGACTGCTTGCAGCTGGCATCAGCCCTGCCGACATTAGTAGCCAGCTGAGCAGAGCGGCGACAGCTGCCGGTGGGTATTTTTGGCCTTTGGGGGTGTGAAAACCCCGAAACACAATCTCCTGGAGGTACTCTTTGGTGCTGACATATGTATTTTGTATAGCAATTGAAAAAGAGATCACAGTTGTAAGTTCTTCCCGTTATTGTAGATAAACAGTGCTTGCGACTTACCTCCGTATGTTTTAGGATAAACCAAAGGGACCTCTTTTTCCGACATGAACGTGAAATGAAAGACATTAGTTGTCGTATGCTCTCGGCTCTGGAGAGAGGCCACTTCGCTGTGCACTCTGACTTGAATGTATTTGTTCTGAGTAAAGCAGACCTAGGATTGATAGATACTCTAGTAAGTGCCTCGCAGTAGGAAGGAGGGAAAAGGCAATCCTAAGAGAAGCGATCACTTTGCATCCTTCTGTGCCCGGCCCACAGGACCCCAAACAGTATTTCGTCTCTTATCATGGACCTACCTGTGACGAAAGAAACAGCAAGGACCCAACCTCAACAGGTTTCTGAAACATGATGTCATCCACGGCGACCACAAAGGGGCGGGAACCACTAGTGGGGGAAAGGAGAGTCTGGGGTCAAAGAGGAGTCGGTTGGTCACTGCAATATTCCACGGATCCCTATTTTTTTCCCGTGCAACTAGCCTATGAATAAATAATCCATACGAACAAAGAGGACACTTAGAGAAAGAGGGAATCATAACAGCAGGCCAAGAGGGATGCTAAGAGACGCCACTGTAACCAGACTAGTGTCCAAACCGCACCAGCTGGGGATGAACACCAACTTCCTGCCGTTGGCCCTTGAACAGCACGGGTTTGAACTGGGCACGCCCACTCGAACAGGGACTTTGGTGTGCGAATCATTCCTGAGGGAGCAGTAACTGGCAAGACAAACGGTTCACATGGCCATGATCCCTGTCAGGACGTTTTAATCCCATACTCCCATACCCTTGAGCTCACCACCATAGCAACGGGGTGAAAGAAAACCCGCCTAGGAGTGGACCGCACAGTTGAAACCCGTGCTGTACAAGAGTCAATGGCCGCTCTGCCCTTCTGCCTGGTACTGCCTCCTTTTTGCAGTAGGTGAGCAATGTCCGAACTGAACAAGACCCCAGCAAAAGCCTTCTCCAACAAAGAGCACATCCAGCTGGTATCAGGATGGTCCTCATGCTCAAAAAGCCAACGCCTTCCTAAACACATGCAGGTGGGCTCCACGTGTTTCCCTTCAGCGCGGTAGGAGCCCTGGTAGCGTAGCGTAGTGCTTAGATCGGGTTGCTAACTGCAAGGTCAGCAGCTTGAAATCACCAGCTCTTCCTTGGGAGAAAGACTGTGCTTTTTACTTCCATTAACAGTTACAGTCTCAGGAGCTTGCAGGCATTGCTGAGTCAGAATCGATGACTCGATGGCAGTGAGTTTGTTTGGTTTGGGGATAAACTGCCTCCCAGAAGCTGGACGGCCGTAAAGAGAACTCACCCAAAGCTACAAGCAGTAGCCCATGCAAGTTCATATGCTTTCCTCATAAGGAAACCGCCAAAGATCCGATTGAAAATGTTCCGCTCCTATAGGACATAAAGTGAACAGTAATACAGATTTGGAGTCACTTTCAAACCCAAAGCAGGTGAATGAGTCCCAGAAAATGCAGGTCGGCTTAAAGGTGCAGGTCTGTTTAAAAGTCCTTAATGATTAATGAGTATCACAAATGCGAGTAGCGGTGCTACTCAGAAGATGTCCTGCTAAGTTATAATACCTGGGGATGGCAGACTTGCAAGCTCTTCAATTTCGAATCCTCCATCCACACGCCATTCGGTGGCAAAAGTCGACTTCGAAAACTTATAGTCCTGTACAAATGGGAAGTTATTAAACCATGGGTAATGTCATGGGGTGTTTTGTTGTTGTTTTTTCTGCGAAAAAGTAAAACCTTTGAAAAACAACCCCCCACCCCAGCCCCACCCTGCCCAAGCTGAGCTCTGGAGAAGGCCAATGTTTAAAGGCCCAGTATGCAGTCTCCCCATGCGGACTTACTTTGAGTCCAGCGTGCTAAGAAACATCTCGTGTATGATGGTACTCTCCTCGGCACTGGGAGCCACTTTCAGTAACGATGAGGAGCTAAAGGCAATCCGTCTCCCCTTGTTCACTGGCATGTGGGGAGTAAGGGAACAAGAAAAAGGCTCTGAGGTCAAGAGGGTCTCACTACTATGCGGGGGTGTGCGTCCTGATCCTGGTCTCTTGGAGTCTGACAAAAGATGGCATTTTAGGATTGCACTGAAAAATTATACACCTAGCCAAGAGAAGGCTGCACAGACTACATCAGATTTCCACTGATTCTTTGCTTTCACATGGGAATGAGAGCAGTGTGGGTCTACTCACTGCCATTCTGATCTAAAGCCCTGGGGGACAGTTATTCCATTAGAGATACTTCTGCTTCTTCAAGAAATGAGAAGAAAAATCACGTAATACAGTTTGTTCAAGACACGCTCTTTCAGAGCATGGGCCCTATGGAGCAGAAAAGACGCCCTGGTGACATAGTAGTCAGGCACTTGGCTGCTAACTGAACTATCACAGCTGGACAAAAAAACCTCTAGGGCAGCTCTATTCTAGCCTATAAGGTCGCTGCGTGTTGGAATCAACTCGACAGCAATAGGTTTGGTTTACAGAGTAAAAAGATACTTTTGCTAGATTTTCGGCATCCACAACACCAGTGATTGGTATCAAGAGCCCATGCATAGTCTCTTTGCAGAATACTTAATGAACTTGACAATGCACCTTATTATAAGAAAATGAACATACACTCTCCTTGTTCAAAGAGCTTTTCTTCCTCTTCGCTTTCAATGATGAGTGGATTTACAAATGCTGGCCTAAAGAGAAGCAAACACACAGTTTAGGTGTAACTAACTGCCTCCACGAACAACTGCCTGATTTCTGGGAGGGGGGGCAGGGAAACTGGATGGTGAGCCACTACCCTTACTGAAGAGCTTGATTCAACATTCTAGAGAAGCAGCTTGATCAAAAGTGGGGAAATGCACAAGAGAATTTCGGGGGGTAACAGACACAGGAGAGGGACTTGAAATTATTGCCCCTTGTATACTGCCTTCAACTTTAAACCAAAAATATCCCCCGAAGTCATTTTGCATTAGCAAGTGAATAAAATCACTCCAAATGTCCATCAATAAGAGGCCGGGCAACTAAAGGGCACCACAGCTGTACAAAACTGATTAAGTTTCGTATGGACTGGCATGGCATGAGGAGCACAGTGGCACAGTGGTTAAGCTCTCACCTGCTAACCACAAGGTTGGTAACTCAAACCCACCAGCCCCTCCGCAGGAGAAAGATGTGGCCACTTACTCTGTCCCCCAGGGTTACTGGGAGTCAGAATCAGCCCGAGGGAAGTGGAGTTTTTGAGGGGTGAGGGGCATATGGAGAAATCTCTGGGCGTACTGTTAAGTTTGTTTTTAAAAGGCAGCAAAATATAAAGTAATATATTTGACATGCGAAATGGCAGGGAAATGCAAATATAGGTACATATTTGCATACAAAAACACCAGAAGGGGAAATCAAAATAGATACCAAGATGAGATACATTACAACATATACAGCATCACCTATGAAGTTATCTTTACCGAGTATACCGATCCTGAGTCAAACTTCAGTTCAAAGAATACTAGGGTTACAGAAACAAGTCAAAACCACCACTACCACCAACTATGGGGACAACCACCTCTCCCCCCAGAAGAATTTACTTTAGAGGACAGCACTGAGGCTGCAGCTCAGGAAGAGGGACGTGTCTGATCAGAGCACAGGGGAGCAAATGAAGTGGAGGAAGAGAGAGTGGAGTGCATCCTGGCCCACCAAGCCTGGAGGACCATATCCCTGCTCAGACAGCCAATGCAGAGAGGACCATATGGCTGGTCCCACTGAGACCTCGCTGACCCATGACTCTAGGGGACAGCACTGCAGACTCAGTTTCAGGATTCTCCTTCTCCCTTGTGTAGCTGGGAACGGAGGCCTTTGCACCATTCTCAGTGGAAGCAATGAGCCAAATCCAGAGTAGAATGTTATACAGAACCAATCTAGTCTTTCAAGAAGTTAATGACATGAAATTACAAGGAGGCAGTGGGAATACACAATCACTCCAATTCACAACTGACTTTAGAGGTTGTCCATCTCTGAATATGAGGGAGCATTAAAAAGTTCATGAAAAAAATTCCTCTCATTTCAATCGCATTTTTCCATGAACTTTTTTGAAACCCCCTTGTATACTACAAAGAATTAAACTGTATACTTTACCTGGGTGAACTGTGATGGATATATTGACAATTCATTGTAATCTTCTCTCTGGTTTTATCTATTTTTGACATTTCTCAAAATATGGAATTGAGAGGGGGAGAAACAAAAGTAATTACCCTTTATTTTCAGAATCACGAGCCACCATTACAAACGTTGCATCCAAAACAGGGATATACTCCACGTCATGTAACTAAAGAATAAAACAATGAAAATGCAGATGTAAGAAAGTCATGGACTGGGGTGACTTACAAATCAACAGGTATGCATGCTTTCAGTAACCCCGAGACTTAGAAAAGTGAAGTGCATGTATCAGCTCATGTGTTGCCTGACATGAGCCAGGTACAGCTCTAGCTAGGCTCAGAGAATAGCAGGACGACCAAGGTGCTCGTGACCCAGGAGAAAGACACTTAGGAGCCCAAACCGATAATTGTGCAGTTCGTGCTGGCACCGGGGCATGGCCTGTGACCCAAGGGGAAGGACACCTTCTGTCTAACATTCCACTTTCCCCAAGGCGTGCAGGATTCCGACTTTCTTCCAGCAGACTTGGCCTGCCAGGCACACAGCTACGGCGGCGGACTGCCTACTTGGATGCTGTATGATGTCAGGTTGATTCCAAGGCAGTGCAGAACTGCCCCATAGGGTTTCCTAGACTGTCATCGTTAGGGGAATAGATCCTTCCTGCTAAGGAGCAGCTGGTAAATTTGAACTACCAACTGGTAGGTTGGCAGCTGAGGGCTTAATTATTGCACCACCAGGGCTTGACCAACATTAGTATTTTCAGGGAACTTAACCACTGCACTACCAGCTTTCTCAAAGTAATGGTAGAAGTGATTTTTTTTAATCATTTTACTGAGGGCTCATACAACTCTTATCACAATCCATGCATCCATCCATTGTGTCAAGCATATTTGTACATTTATTGCCATCATCATTCTCAAAACATTTGCTTTCTGCTTGAGCCCTTGTTATCAGCTCATTTTCCCCCTCCCTCCCCGCTCCCCCCTCCTTCATGAACCCTTGAAAATTTATGTTATTATTATTTTGTCATATCTTACACTATCCAACGTCTCCCTTCACCCACTTTTCTTTGTCCATCCCCCAGGGAGGAGGGTATATGTAGATCCTTGTAATCGGATCCCCCTTCCCACCCCACCCTCCCTCCACCCTCCTGGTAGCGCCACTTTCACTCTGGTCCTAAGGGGATCATGTCCTGGATTCCCTGTGTTTCCAGTTGCTATCTGTACAAATGTACATCCTCTGGTCTAGCTAGATTTGTAAGGTAGAACTGGGATCATGATAGTGGGGTGGGGGGTGGGGGTGCATGGAAGAAGCATTTAGGAACTGGAGGAAACTTGTGTGTTTCATTGTTGCTACCCTGCACCTGACTCCTCCCTGCAACCCTTCTGTAAGGGGTTGTTCAGTTGCCTACAGATGGGGTTTAGGTCCCCAATCTGCACTCCCCTCATTCACAATGATTTGATTTTTTGTTCTTTGATGCCTGATACCTGATCCCTTTGACCCTTCATGGTCACACAGGGTGGTGTGCTTCTTCCACGTGGCCTTTGTTGCTTCTGAGATAGATGGCCGCTTGTTTACCTTCAAGCCTTTAAGACCCCAGATGCTCTATCTTTTGATAGGCGGGCTCCATCTGCTTACTTCACCACATTTGCTTATGCACCTGCTTTGTCTTCAGCGATCATGTTGGGAAGGTGAGCATCATAGAATGCCAGTTTAATAGATCAAAGTGTTCTTGCATTGAGAGAGTACTTGAGTGGAGGCCCAATGTCCATCTGCCACCTTAATACTAAACCTATAAATATACGCACATAGATCTATTTTCCCATCTCTCTCTCTCTATATATATATTTACATATGTACATGCTTTCACTTAGAACTCTATCAATGCCCTTTGCCTCCTAGTTCTTTCCTCAATTTCCTTTGACTTCCCTCTTGTCCCACTATCATGCTCAGTCCCCATCAGGGTTTCAGGAACTCCTCTCAGTTCCATTACCCTTGATCACGCCCTACCAGGCCTCCTACACCCTCCTCACCACCTATTTGGATCACTTGTTGTTCCCTTGTCCCTGGGCTTGCTAACACCACTTCCTTTCCCCCCACCTTCCCCTCTCCAATGTTCCCCCGGAACCATCAGTCCCATTGGTTTCTCCTCCAGAGTGTTCATCCAGTATATCTTATTTAGACAGATCTGCAGAGATAATAACATGCACAAAAATAAGACAGAGCAAAACAAAGCAACAAAAGAAAACAAAGCATCAGCAGCAACAACAAAAAGGCAATGACAACAACAACAATAAAGGGAGAAGGGATTTCTAAGCTGAGGATAGGCGAGGCCTACTTCTTAACAGACAATACAAGCCAATCCTCATCACTACAGTTGGTTCAGGACTTGATCACCTTCCCCCCAACAATGGGCACGGTCTCCCCCCTCCAGGAATGCACCACAGCCTCACACATCTAATGCCGCCTCTGTCCTTTTCAAAACCTTACAGCAGCTTCTCCGTCAGCTCTATACATAAAGCCCTCCAGCTGAGAGACCAACTATTCGCCCAACAGCCCCCCCCCCCCACAGATCTGCACCTCTTCCCCTAGCCACAGGGAACAACTTCGAGGTGCTGTAAGGTATGGATGCTATTGAACACCTCTCCTCCACGCCTTTGCCTGATGCCTTCCTCACAGCCTCACTCTGCAAGACACCTCCCCTCCGCTCATCCACCCCCAGTCCCCAAGGGGGTCATCAGTTCTGCCCTTTATTCTGCCAACTTTATGGGGGGAGGGATGCAGACATCACTCTCCCAGGAGGCATGGGGAAGTGTGTAGATGGTTTGGCTTGCCACATTAGTTGGGAGGAGTACACTAGCAACAAGGGGATACAGCCCTCAGGGTTACATACCATTCAGCGCAGGGGCAGTCCTGCAGAACAAAGACTTTCCCCACACACATGCCAGTGGGTCCCTGTCGAGACATACTGCATGATACCCTATAGGGATCTATTTATATGTCTGCCTTCCCACTGCACCGTGAGGACAAAGGCCATTTTCATTCTTATCTGTAGCCCGAGCACTTAGCACGAAGACTGGCAGATGGAAGATACCCAAGCAAACCCGTATTTGCCAACTGATGAATGAATTTCGAGTGAGGCAGGTAACCACTGCGTACTACGAAATGTAAATGCCAAGAGAACAGACCGTGTCTCTTTTGTTCATGGCTGTGTGCGGGATACAGAATAAAAATTTTAAAACAAACTACTCATTACCACCGAGTCAATTCTGACTCATAGAAACCCTGTAGGATAGGGTGAACTGCCCCTTGGGTTTCTGAGACTGTCACTCTGTGGGGAAGTACACAGCCTCATCTTTCTCCCATGTAGCACCTGATGATTTCAAACTGATGACTGTGTGATCGGCACTCCTGAGTGTAGAACAGACACTCAATAAGTAAGTGCTAAATAAGTGTTAAGTGAATGGTTGCCTGAAGTAGGCTAGGTGACTCCCCACCCAGAGCCTGTTATTGAGGTGTGCAGTCCAGTCGGGAACACACACACACACACACACACACGGAAGCAGCAGGTGCCAGGAGAGGGTGTGAGCTCTGTGAGTACAGAGACCCAGAGGTTTGCTTCTAGCTTGGCACAACCATAAAGCCCACAGGAAATGTGGATCTGCAGAGTCAGAACACAAGGAATTTCAGACAAAGGATAGAGTGGAAACAATGATAGTCCTTTACTTACTGTTTCAGTGAGGGTCTATTGTCATAAATACCTAACTGCCAAGCATGAGGAATGTGAAAATGAATAACTGCCTACTCTCAGGATGTTCACAGTGCCCGGTGGTGAGGAGGAGGGAAATATGTAACAGTAGGATGGAGGGAAATCTAGTGGCAAGGGTAAGCTGGAGCTAGTTTACATCGCACCTTAGATCCTAGCCAATCTAAGGAGCTTAGACTTTAATCCACAAAGAATGCTCACCAGAGGATTTTGATCCATAGCCAGCTTTGGAAGGCTTAGCTATTAAAACTGCAAAATTAAGAACCGACTAGAGCAGCGGTTCTCAACCTGTGGGTTGTGACCCCTTTGGGGGTCGAACCACCCTTTCACAGGGGTCGCCTGATTCGTAGCAGCAGCAAAATGACAGTGATGAAAGGGTCACTGCATTAGGAAGGTTGAGAACCACTGGGCTAGAGGGGACTCTAAGATTTGGCAAAAAGACCTACAGGAAAGGGAAAAATAAAGTGCTCACAAAGGCTAGAAAACAGGAGGAAGATCCAGATTTGGAAGGAAATGCAGGCATTCAACTTGGAATGCGCCCCATTCTGAGGCAGCCACGGCAGAAATACAACAGGCACTCAAAATGGTGGTTCTGAAGGTCAAGCCTAGAACAACGATTAGAGGCCGTCTCAGGACAAAAGGTTCTAAATTAACCTGTATTTGATTAGTGCACACTGGGTGCCAGGCATTGTGTGCCCAAGTTCCTCATTTCACCTTCACCACAGCCATAGGATATGGTACTATGATTAGTCTCCTACTTCAGTTGAGAAAGAATGTGGCATCAGGATTGCAGGAAGGTACATTAACAACCGGCAACATGACACAATCTGGCTTGCTCAAAGTGAAGAAGATCGGAAGCACTTACTGATTAAGACCTAAGACTACAGCCCTCAGAGAACTTGTAAGGCTTCACAACAGGACCAATAGACAAAATCATGATAAACAGAAAAAGAGTGAGGGGTTAAGGGTTTTATTTTACTTGGACCAACTATCAATGCTCAAAGAAGCAGTAGTCAAGCAATCTAGCAATGCACCGCACTGGCAAATCTGTTGCACCTCTTTAAAGCATTGAAGAGCAAAGACACTTCCTTGAGAAGGTGTCCCTGAGCCAAGCCATGATATTTTCCATCACCTCATATGCATGTGAAAGCTGGACGAAGAATAAGAAATGCCAGAGATGAATGGATGCACTTGGCTGAGGGTGCGTGGGAATCACACTGCAAGGACCTAGGACTTCCAAAAGAATAAACAAATCTGTCTTGAGAGAAGTACGGGCAGGACAACTCACTAGAAGCAAGAATGGCAAGAGTTTGTCTAAGTACTTTGGACATGTTATCCGGTGAGACCAGCCCCTGGAAAAGGACATCCGGCTTGAAGTAGAGGCCAGTGGGTAAGAGAAAGACGTTCAATGAGGCGGACTGACATAGTAGCTGTAACGATGGACTCAAACTTAACAATAATTGTGCTGAGAGTACAGGACAAGGCAGCATGCTGTTCTGTTATTCATGAAGTCGTTCTGAGTAGGAAATTACTCAGGGGCACCTAATGACACAACAGCAACACTTGAGAAAACCCTGGCTCCGAGAATGCAGGTAATTTCAATCTAGTTACTCGCTAAAAATAAAATGGCTAAAAATCAGGAGAGGTGGGATTCAAGCCCAAGTCTGCCCAACACCAAAGGTAAAGCATATCCTACAAGTTACCACCCTGGAATTAAAAAAAAAAAAATCACTCAGGTCCTCAGTTATTACTCAACATGGGCAAACAGACATGAAAATTTAAAAGGGTTTTTTTACTTGTCTATCTGACATTATTTCCACTGACTCCTTCTTTCCAATAAGTTCAATGCCACATTTTGAAGATTCAAATTATCTAGAGTTCCTAAAATGTAGACCCTATACCAAGATTCTACCGCACACATATTCTACTGCACACAGCACTCAGCAGGCTAGGGAACCAACCATTAAGATTCAAAGAGCCAGTGAACATATCACAGCAGCATTAGTGTGGTTTGTTTGTTTTTTTTGCTTTGTTTTAAAAATCTTGGACATGCTTACAAGTAGCCAAGCAAGATACGATTGCTCTCTCTTCATCTGGAGGGACAAAGGCAAAAGGAGAGTCAGGAATAGGAGCATATGGAACAAGTGGCCAACTCCCTCCAAGCTCAACTGTAGCCCTTGCTCTAAGGCCAGACTGGATGGCGCCTGGCTACTGAGCATTTTGATCAAAGATTCTAAAGGAAAATTCTGATGAGTAACAAAATTTAATTCTCATGGAATTTAGACTTCCTATAAGCAGTGAGGCTGGGTTACCAGTCCAACCCTATGGCCCAGAGGTGATCTTTGTATCTGAAACCATAAACCCCAAAGATCTCCTGATGCCTGCTTTATAACCAAGTAACAGTCTAGTTCAACTAGTAAATACTATCTACCATGAGCTTTATACCTTTAAAAAAACATTTATTCGGGGCTGTACAACTCTTATCATAATCCATACATCCATCGTATCAAGCAAATTTGTGCATATGTTGCCATCATCATTTTCAAGCATTTTCTTTCCACTTGAGCCCTTGGTATCAGCTCCTCATTTTCCCCTCTCTCCTCCTCCCTCCCCTCATGAACCCTTGATAATTCATAAATTATTATCTTTTCATATTTTGCACTGTCTGATGTCTCCTTCTACCCTCTTGTCTGTTGTCCATACCCCTGGGAGGGGGTTATAAGTAGATCTTTGTGATCGGGTCCCCCTTTCTCCCTCCACCTTCCCCTTACCCTTCTGGTATGGCTACTCTCAAAATTGATCCGGAGGAGTTTAACTGGCCTGTATTCCCTGTGTTTCCGGCTCTTATTTTAACCCACCCAAGGGAAGGGTGTTGTTTTTATCTCCACAGCGAAAGAGGGATTAGATTTCAACCCGGTGCTCCAAGACAAGAACGCAACACACTGGCATGAAGCAGGAAACCAATAGAGAGGCCTGAGGGGCTGGCCCCATTACCAACTCAGTGGACAGCCTCACATTCCCCCAGAAAAATTCATTTCAGAGGCCAGCACTGAAGCTACAGCTCAAGGAGAGGGACATGTCTGATCAGAGCACACAGGAGCAAACAAGGGGGGAGGAAAAAGAGTGAAGCACATTCTGGTCCACCAAGCCCTGAGGTCAATATTTCTGCTCAGAGAAGCCAATGCACAGAGAGGACCGTAGGGCCAGCCCCACCACCATGAGACACGATTTCCCTCACTGGCCCATTGCAACACAGGGACAACACTAGAGACACGCGGTGAGAATTGTGCCTACCCTGACCCCACCACATCAAGGTTTTGTGCCCTTTTAAAAACTTACTATACGGGAACACATTGTTAACATCAATTCAAAGCATCAGATAGGAAATTGCGGAGAAAGGAATTCTTATCAGCAGGAGAGGCAAAAATAAAAAAAGGATGGCGAAATGGCCACACAATTCGAAGAATGTAATCACTATCATTGTATTAAACTTATAGACATTGTTGAAATGGTCTATGTTTTTCCTGTGTACATTTTTAATTACAGTAAATAAGAAATATATTATTTAGACGACCTCTCGGATACACTCTGGAGTATTTAATTTCTCTGCTATTATCCTCTTTTTCCTGAGAAATTTCTTGATAATAGTTATGCTAAGGTTCTCATTGAAGGGGCTGCTTCCGACTGCTGCAATAGTCTAAATGATCATTTCCCTTCATAACTTAAACAGCCCATCTTTCTAACATTCTCCTGGGCAAAACAAGAAGCAAGCACCTTGCCACAGAGCCGTATATATATTTTCAAAACCAAGCTCATTGCCATAGAATTGATTCTGTTTCACAGTGACCTTGTAGGACAGGGTAGAACTGTCCCTGTGAGTTTACAAGACTATAACTCTTTACGGGAGTAGAAAAATCCCATCTTACTCCTGCAGAGTGGCTGGTGGTTTTAGAACTGCTGATCTTATGGTTAGCAGCCGAATTCTAACCACTACACTACCAGGGATCTTGCATAAAGGTATATATGATTTTTGGGAGAAAACAAACACTAACGATAAGCCACAAATCATGCGTAGGATGAAGATAGTATGATATGAATTTCTATTTTTTTTCTACAAGTGATGAGCTGCCTACCCATCCGTGGATAAATAGATCAAGAAGCCTTCCCTTCATGTAACATACACACCTGAAGCATTTGCATCTTCACTTCCATGGATGTATTCCCGACCCAGCTAACATGGCCAGTGAACTTAATGTCCTGTTCTGGGCTTATGCTCTTCTTGCACATATCTGCAAAACAGAAAGTCGAAGACTCAAGGAAACAATTAGCCCAAAAGACTAATGACTACATGCACCTCAGTCTCCATTAGCCTGAGAGCTGAAGAAGTAGATGGTACCTGGCTACCACTACTGGCCACTCCGATCAGGACCAAAGGCCCTGGGCAGATTGTGACAAAGAGGTGGAACCAAATCATTAAAAAAAAGGATCAGGCTGGTATGGTAGAAATTAGTACAACCCCTAAGACTATGCCCCCTATACAGCCTTCCAACCTAGACTGGAACCTACCCCCAGGGATCATCTTTCAGTCAAATAATAGACCCATAAAGTAAACAGTAACACTCACGAGGAAATTGTTCCTGAAAATAATCAAGCATCTATGACCAAAAGGGCATCATTATTTGCCTCCAAATTAAGTTCAGATGGCAGGAAGAGGCAGGGCAAATGGAAACAGGGAGCCCGGGGAAGAACTGGAAAGAGTGCTGCTATATTGAGCGGATTGTGATTAGTGTCATGAAACAATAGGTGGATGAACTGTTGAAAAGAATTAGTTCATTGTTTAAATTAATTGTCGAAACAAATGTGCTCTGTACAGTTTTACCCAAACTGAAATAAAATGTTATTTAAAAAACAACAAAAACAAACTCTGAGAATCAATTAGGTGCCCAAATCAACGAGAAATTTTCTATACTACGCAAGGAATTGCACTTGACTTTTTGGCATATCTTTCTACTCTTCAAAACTAAAATCAATTGTTTGACATATAAAAGAAACCTTTTTAATGGGAAATACATGAAAAAGATAAAACTGGAATCATGTAAAACCTTTCTACTTCTAAATAATTATATTTTAATACACAGACATTCTCATAAACATATATATCACATAAAAAACTCCACAAAAGGCTAACATTTCCCCTAATCTCAAGAATATGAGGGGGTACCCCCCCAAAAAAACAAACCAGAATTTCTTTTCAAAGCCAAGTATTTAAATTTTTTTTTTTTACAAAACCACCTTATCACCTTTGAAGAACTCTCCGTTACACGTAATACATTTGTCAAATCTGCAATACCATACTTGGAAACATTTTTTAAACTCATCTGTTTGGATGGCTGACAGCACCTCCCTCATTTTTTTTCTTCACTCCTTCTATGTTGTCAAATTGCTGTCCTTTCATGTCGTTCTTCATTCGCAAAAACAAAAAAAAGTCACACAGAGGGAGGCCAGGTGAGTAAGGTGCAAGAAAGGCAGGCTGTTTTTTGCCATAAACTAATGCACTGAGATGGCTGAGCAAGCAGGTATGTTGTGGCAAAACCAGTCTCCATCTGCCACAGATCAGGCCTTTTTAGTTGCACACTGTTATGCAATCTTTTCAGAACCTCTAAATAATAGAAAGCTTAATTAACAGTCTGACCTGGTGGAGTGAACTCCAAATGGACTAGGAGTCAACATTTTCATCTGTTCAGGAAGTTGATGGACATCTACAACAACGTTGGTCATCAATCAACATTTCATCTTTTTCGATACAAGAAAACCACTTGTACACTTGAGTTTTTCCCATAGCACTGTCCTTGTGAGCTATGTTCAATATGACAAAAGTTTCTGCGGCATTTTTCCCAAGCAGGAAACAAAATTTCACAGCTGTGTGCTGTTCTCTTAAACCAATCATCACAAACAATGAGGGTCGAGCAAAACTGCTTTTACAAAAAAATTCACTGTAACCAGAGAACCTTCCCAGGCGACGCCACTGGCTGCACTAACTCAGAACCAACTTGCTCGATGCTCACCTACAGAGGAAAATGTGTACTACGAAAGCTCTGCCAAGCAGAATTTTGTTTTTGTTTGTTTGTTTGAGTTTTGAGGGGATACCTCTTTTTTTAGTGGGTACCCCCTCATATCTTCTACTAAGAATTCCAAGGACATATAGAAAATGGTACTGCTTACCAATTTTGTCCACCAGGGCTGTAACTATGGATAAAGGAGATGTGTGAGCTTCCTCAACTTTACTGTGCGTGTAGCAAACAAGAACTATAAAAAAAAAACCAACAGGGAAAATATCAGATAGAGGAAATGGAAAATCATTTCTTAACATTTATAACTCATCCCAATATCTATAAAACGCCTTATCTTGCTTTGAAAACTCCACATATTCCACCAATGATCTTAGTCTACGATAAAAACCTTTTCTAAATCGAAGAGATTGGAAAATTCTCTAATCTAACTGCTCCTTTTATTTTAGATGTGAGGAAACACAACCCAGGTGACTCATCAACTTTCCACAGAGATATGGTACCCACAGCAGAGTTACCAGCAGCACTTGAGTCTGACATCAGACAAACGTCTTCCGTAAAAGGAATCACTCACAAGAATCCAGCCAAGTTTCCTCCTGACTCTTCCATCATCATGAAACAGTAGGTTTTCTCAGTTTGCCTCCTCCCCCTTAACATCCTCAGTGCTTATGTCCTCCCTGCCTGTGGGTATGAGTATGCCTGCCATCATTTAACAAGCATGTATGTGTGCCAAGCATGTTTCCATGTACCTTATAGATATCACCTTGGTTAAAGCTGTCTTATGATGACATGCTTATCTCCCTGCTTCTCCACGATTCATTCAAATTTGTCTCACCAACCCTCAAAACAGGGTCTATTCACAATGTATGTTTGCTGAGTAATAATAAATCTTTATCCATCTGCTGGAGGACAAATTACAGGAATAGAAAGTTAAAAGCAAGAAACCCCGTTAAAGGTGGAGGAAGGGAGCTATGAGCAAACAACACCATAGACAGGGGATCAACTAGGGAATTAAAATCAACAACAAGGAGGATGTAGAGATCCTGGGGGTGTTGGAGCAACAGCAATCTAGCTCAGAGGAATGACTAAAAGGCAGAAGAAGGAAGGTAAAAGGAAACAGAGGAAAGATCTAGGAAGCAAAGTTATGGACAGAGGTATAAACATAGGTGTGTACATGTCAATTCACAAAAATAGAGGTATTGGCCTACAGACATATATTTATATGGCAATACATTGGGGGAGTGGATGGACATTGGGCCTATGCTTAAGCCCTTCCTCAACGCAAGAACACTTTGTTCTAACAACCTGGCATTCTGTGATGTTCACCCTCCCAGCAAGCTGGATCGCTAAAGACAAAAAGGGTGCACAAGCATTCATGGTAAAGAAAACTGATGGTGCCCGGCTATCAAAAGATAAAGCACCTGGGGTCTCAAAGACTTGAAGTTAAACAAGCGACCATCTCTAGCAGAGAAGCAACAAGCCCATGTGGAAGAAGTACACCAGGCTGTGGGATCATGAGGTATCAACTGGATCATGTAACAGGCATTAAAAGACCCCAAAAAACCATATTGTTGAGAACAAAGGGGCTCAGAACAGAGACCCAAAACCTATCTGTAGACTATGGGAGGGTCACAAGGAAGGGATAAGTCAACCAGGGTGCAATATCACACCAATGACACGCACAATATTCCTCTGATTCCTTGAGGCTTCCTCACCCCCCACAATCATGACCTCAGTCCTGTCTTTCACTTTGGGCTAGACTAGAGCATGTACACAGGAACAGATAAAAGCCCATGACACACAGAATCCAGGTCAGAGAAATCCCTCAGGAACAGAAATGGGAGTAATGATACCAGGAGAGAGGGGGGAAGGTGGGGAGAAGAGGAGAGGAAGGGGAAACTGATCGCAATAATTGACACATAACCACCCCCCCATCCCAGGGGGGGACGAACAACAGAAACCAGGGGAAAAGGGAGATAGTAGTCAGTGTATGATATGAAAATAATAATTTATAATTTATCAAGGGGTCACGAGGGGGGTAGAAAGAGGATCTGATACCAAGGGCTGAAATAGAAAGCAAATGTTTAGAAAATAACGAAGGCAACATATGGACATATGTGCTTGATATAATTGATGTATGGGTTGCTATAAGCGCTGTAAGAGCCCCCAATAAAATGATCTTAAAAAATAAACTCTGTTTAGAAGTTTTTGTGGTCCTCAGAAAAGAAACTATGTGGGCTTTCCCTAAGACAAAGTATAAATGAAAAAACTCAAGGGACAAAGAAGGTAGGATGGACAAAACTTGAATAAACCTAGGCTTCTATTTTGGATAAGTGAGGATCCCGGCATCATTCACTAGAAAAGACTTCAGGAAGAGCAGAATAGGCCATTTTCAACATGCTAAACTTAAGAAGTCTGTGGCTCTCCCAATGAAGATGCTCGGTAGCTGGAGGACAATGGGTCTGGACTTCAGAAAGGGGTGGCAGGAAACAGAGCTTCTGGATACTGATAGCAACTGAAGCATGGAAGTAACCAAACTCACTGTTATGCATTCAATAATACTGAAACCTACCAAGGGGTTAAGCCCAGAAAGTATTCTTCAGATTGTGGGAGAAAGGGTCAATTGTGAACTTCCTAAGAGTAAACTCAGTAGAAGCCAGGGCACAACAGACTGGGAAATAGGGAGTCAGGAAGTGGAGACAATGAGGGCAGATAATTTTTCCCAAGTCTTTCCAGAAAGTTAGCTGTACAGTGAGGGAGAAACACAGTTTAAGGGGGCTAGAAGGAAAAGGAGTTTTATGTACTTTTCATTAAAAGTTTTCAAGGTGTTTGTAAGCTGAAGGAAATGTGAAGCTGAGGATAGTCTTAAGCTAGAAGGGCGAATGCATGAGAGATAAGACAAGTTCCAAGAAGCTGGAGGTATAGAACTGAGCAAGTAGGAAATAAGGATTAGCCATCAACAGGAGGTAATCAGGAGAACACAGAGGTGGCGGAAAGGAAGTTTGTGAATGCAGGGAACAACTATGTCAGCATAGTTACCCTGACATGATTCAGGAAGGAAAAAGTGTTCTCTACAGTATTTGCAGCTTTTCTTAAGTTTGTTTTAAAATGGCATTTGAAAAAGAGTACCATATATATTCGAGTATAAGGCAACCCGATTATCAGCAGAGGCACCTAATTTTACCACAAAAACTGCATAAAACTTGTGCTCGGAAAACCCGGCTTATACTCGAGCATATACGGTAATCAGAGCTATAACCCTATTATACCCTATGTTTACAAAAAAGCATGATGACAATTCAGTAGTAGACAGTCTTCTTTCTCCGTTGTCTGAGAACATGAGATCCTCATTTGTGCAGGTCACAAAATACAAAGATCTTTTCCAACTGTAGGACTCAGTGCGTAACTAACTGATGGAGAAGAAACAGGAAAAATAAATCCAGTACCTCCCAAGCTGTCCAGATCCTCAAGAATCCTGCCAAACCTGTGAAATCAAGCACGGCGCTCATTAAACGACAATCAGGCTGATCTGCCTTTGACACACTTCGGGGCTACAAACATGTTCTCAAATTTATTGTGGCGATAGTTCCACGATGAAATCTGAGTGCTTTTTAAGATGTACATCTTAAATTGGTGAATTGTATGGTGAGTGAATTAGATTTCAAAATTTTAATTTTCAAAAAAGGCAAAGGAAAAGAAACAGATGCCACAGATAAAAATAGTGGTGTGTTTGTTACCTCACGGTGTTTTGAACAGTCAGATACTTCTCTCGTAATTCAGGCTGACTCCCCAATGGCAAGAGAACTTCCGTGTAGCTGTCTCGCATTCGTCTTGGTGGTAGTTCTTTCTGTGACTTGGCCAAAAGGTTATGAAGTAATTTTCTTTCCTCCATTGCTTTCTTGTGGTCACTGAGGGAAAAAAAAGACGCACACCTCATCAAACACAAAATCAATGTTATCCCACAACCCCGGGGACATAGAGGCCTGTTATTAGTATCAAAGGATAGAGAACGTATGGACCTACTTCATCTCCTCCTGCCATGTGGTGAAATGAAAAATTTCTGGTAAAAATTCTTAGACGTGAGATTTAAAAAAAAAAACATACTTCAGAGTCAACTCACACAGAGACCCACAGAAAAAAGCAGATCTGCCCCACGAAGTTTCCAAGCTGTGATCTTTACAGGAGTGGATTGACAGGTCTTTCTCCTATGGAGCTGCTGGTATGTTTGAACTCCTAACCTACTGGCTAGCAGCCAAGTGTTTAAGCAATGTGCCATAAGCCTCTTAAAAAATAGAATACTTGATTTTATATGTTAAAATTCACAGAGATAGAAACATATGCACTAAAGTATGACATGGCCACTCAATTCCATCTCATCTTCTCTGTCCCAATTCGTTCTCTCTTTCATCTCTCTCTTCCTCCCTCTCAATTTCAGAAGAGAGACAAAAAATGGAGTATACCAGAGTATAGAAGGTAGAGAAAAAGATTGAGGTAAAGAATGTAAAAAGGAGACATAAAGGGAAGGAAAAGAAAATTTAGGTGGAAGAGAAAAGAGAGACAAGGGAATAGAACCCAAATTAAGATGTCTTTCTAGGCCTAACTTCTGAAGTGGTATTGCCAGGAATGTTTACTATACATCCAGTCATCCTAATTTAGTATCCTAGTGATCCTAGTTTAGTATATATCCAGTCATGTAATTTTTGATCCATGTAAAATAGAGGAACAGGTTAAATGGCACCAGATAAATCCAGAATGTGACACACTCTATAAGGCACATTGTTTAGCCTCTTTAAAGTCAAGCTCGTGGGACAAAAAGGTGGTGGTAGGAGAGAGTGGCCCGGGCAACTAAATTGGGGAACTAAAAAGCGCCAAATTCAATGTTAGTTTTTTTGGTGTTATGTTTGGGGCTTTTTTGTTGTTGTTTTGTTTTTTAGTTAAAAAATGAGTTTTAACAAATAAATAAAATAATTTTTAAAAATTTTTAAATGACAGTTCTTATTTTCACACAGAAACAGAAACTGACGAAAAGTCTTGCTGGTACAACATTTCAAAAAACTAGTTAAAATATTGAACTGGAAAAGAGATTATGACATAAACCAGAAATATAAATTCACGAAAATTGTTGTAATGGGATAGTTTTTATTTAATATTTATTTTTTCTCCAAAACAGTTTTATTTGGAGCTAATATAGATATCACATCATTCCACAGTTCAATCCCATCAAGCAGTATTGTACAACTGCTACCACAATCAGTTTTTTTTCCTCCAAAAAATCAGCATCTTTTAATTACTTATTTATTTTGAAGCAAACCAACAAAAGACAAAAACCTTTGGTTCACTTACGTATATATGAATGAAAAAATTCTTAATGCAAATTCACTCATTTAAAACTTATGTACAAATTACAATGTTATAAGATCATCCTTTGTAGTTTTTAAAAAACATTTTATTGGGAATGGTTGTGAATTCTGATTATGAAGTGGGTAGTATACTTTTTTTTTGAAAGACTGGAGGTAATTTTAAGGAATTACCATATATACTCGAGTATAAGCTGACCCAGATATCCACCAAGGCACCTCATTTTACCACAAAAACTGTATTAAAAAATGTGCTGAAACAGATAGGAACTGGAAATACAGGGAATCCAGGACAGATGAACCCCGCAGGATCAGTGGTGAGAGTGGTGATATCGGGAGGGTGGAGGGAGGGTGAGGGAGAAAGGGGGAACAAATGACAAGAATCTACATATAACCTCCTCCCTGGGGGACGGACAGCGGAGAAGTAGGTGAGGGAGACGTCGGATGCTATAAGATAGGACAAAATAATAATAATTTACAAATTATCAAGGGTTCAGGGGGAAGGGGGAGCGGGGAAGGAGGGGGGAAAATGAGGAGCTGATACCAAGGACTCAAGTAGAAAGCAGGTGTTTTGAGAATGATGATGGCAACATGTGGACACAAATGATGTATGTACGGATTGTGAAAAGAGTTGTATGAGTCCCTAATAAAATGATTTTTAAAATGTGTTAAAAAATCTCAGCTTATACTCAAGTATATACACTACTGACAATTTTGCTATGTACGAGTATGTCTTACTTATTAGAGATTCACAGTGATTCTGCTACTGAAGTTACATGCTAAAGTGTCATGATGTCAATGATTTGCTTAGAAACAGCTCAGCCAAAATATATGCACACATAAAACAAATTTCGTAGACGATCGACAATTACTGAATCCAGTTGGTGGGTCCTCAGGTATTCGTTCTTCATATTTTTTTATTATATTTGAAGTTTTGTTGGTAAAATAATTACAAAGTTGTCATTAGAAAATTTCTATACCAACAGTAAATCATTATATACCTAGTTATCACTAATGCTTTTTTCTCTTTTCATCTCATTTTAGCCTCAACATTCTGTGCATCAAGAAAGATTATTTCCTATTCCGTAGCGGGGAAAAACTGAGAGATTAACGAACTCACAAGAAGCAATAAATGAGTCATGTTGTATGGCATCATGGAAAATCCCTGGCATTTAATCATGCAATTTTGTGAGACTCATTGTTATCACCAAGCTTTTAAAAAAATAAAAACATTATGCCATAATACTATGAGAATCAGTTTTGCTATGTTTTGCCATGAGAATCAGAAAGGTAATACACTTGAATGCCTTCTGGAAAGACCTAGAAAATATCGAGCCTCACATTATTTTGACAATGATACCTCAATTAACAAGGATGTCTGAAAGTAACTGTGGCCCCATCAACAAGCACAAGGTCCACCATCCCTAGGAGAAGCTCACTGAATGGGCCGAAGTCCAGTCCCCCACCACCCTTGGGGACGACAGCATCAATGAAACCCGTGGCTGCATACCTCCAGTTTGTGGATGCTCCTACTTTTTCCCGCAACTTATCTCGAACTGAAACAAAAGCAAAAAGGAGGTCACTCTGTGGAACACATGAGACCGTGAGTATGGCAAAGAGCAAAATTGATAAAAGCGAGACAGACGTGCACCCGAAAGCTTTAAAGATCCATGGATTTCCATTTAATGCCACAGAAAAAGCTCAGGGAAGGGAAAACCTGAGATGACTACTGCACAATCCCTCTGTGCGGGGGTGGGATGAAGCGGGAGGGGGGTGCCTTGTTCTGGCCAGTGGGGGTTATAGAAACAAATGAAAAGGGGGAATGTCGAATTACTCATCCAGTGAGGCTGTGCCAGAGTCAGCAGATGGGTGCCATTCAGATGGAGATATTATATATTATGGACGGGATCCACACCCATCTTCTCAGGGGCAGTGTTAGGGAAAACTGCTGAGTTTCCGCAGGAAGGCTTGGCTGCCAAACTATGCAAATCGGAGCCCTCGCTATTACCTCTTTTTTCTTCTTTGTACAACCCTAATCGTCACGGAAGTTTAAACCGGAGAAGTGAGCAAAGAAGTAAAGCAATGTAAGGCAAAGTATGCAACTGAATTTTAGTTAATGCCCACAGCCCAGAAGTGCAAGAAAAAAAGTAGTGCTAGACAACTGTAAGCACTTGGAAAAAAAGTTGATTCTAATTACCACACACCGTTATTCACATGGATAGGGGAATGTGCTAGGGAAAACAAATTAGAAACCAGTATTAATACAAGAGTTAAAAAATAAATCTAGAGTATTTCACAAAACACAATGAATTCATATCCTAGCATTTCAAAAGTTTTATCATTGTTGTACACATGTGTACATACACAAATAAATATAGTTCTATGAACAGTGGCGATCTTTGTTCAGTAACTTTCAACTAATCCAAACCAAATCTGATTGGCTTTAACATGTACTTTGGTTTTCGTTAAATTTTCTACTAAACAATTGTGTATACACCATAAATTTGGTGCAAGCTCCCAATTACAATAAAATCAGAGAACTTCAAAAAAATTAGTCAATTTGTCTTCCAAGACTGTAAATCTCCCCAAAGCAAACTATCCCATCTTTCTCCTATGAAGCAGCAGGTGGTTAGCAGCCACCTGACATTTTGGTTAGCAGCCAAGAACTTTAACCACTGTGCCACCAGGGCTCTGGTAAGTGAGTCTTCCATCTGCTTTTTGCCTCAAATAAAACAATGCACACAAAGTACCACAAATATACACAGACTACTGATGCTCACTGACATAAACTTATAACTAGTTTGGCCATTGTAAGAAGACAGGCAGATGTTTAGGGTCAAAACAACAAGTACAATTTTAAATGATTTACTGTATACACACATATATTTTGGAACCTTCAAAAAGCCACAATTTTAATTATAATAAATAGTTCTAAACTATTAGATAACCCACAGTTTGCATATTAGAGTCATAACTGAAATTTCCGTTAATTAAGCATGGATTAACAGCATCCCCCTAACAAAACTATGGACTAAGAGCATTGCATTAGGACCACTGAGGGTTCACCTTTCAAAAGTTAGTTTTTTTCTTGCTCATGCTTCCCTCCTCAGTGCCTGTACACACAGGAAGTAGAGCTCATTTACCTAAAAGAGGTTGGTTACCAAAGTTCCCATGTAAATGAAATTTGGAATTGCTTTCTACTTGAATCTACCACGTAGTTAACCTAGACATTTATAAATGAGGATTGTAAAATATCTACTTGTTTAAAAAATCATTTTATTGGGGGCTCATACGGCTATCACAATCCATACCATACAACCTTTGTGTCTAGCACATTTGTACATATGTTGCCATTATCATTCTCTATACATTTTCTTTCTACTTGAGTCCTTGGTATCAGCTCATTTTCCCTCCCTCCCCCACCCTCCTTCACTCATGAACCCTTGATAATTTATAATTATTACTATTTCATGTCTTACACTGACCAGTCTGTCTCCCTTCACCCACTTTTCTGCTGTCTGTCCTCCTGGAGAGGGGTTATATGTTGATCACTGTGATCAGTTCCCCTTCTCTCCTTCCACCATCCCCTTTCCCTTCCCCTCCTGGTGTCACTACTCTCATTATTGGTCCGAGGAGTTTATCTGTCCTGGATTCTGTGTTGCCAGTCCTTATCTGTACCTATGAGCATGCTCTGGTCTAGCCAGATTTGTAAGGTAGAATTGAGGTCATGAGAGTGGGGGGAGGAAGCATTAAAGAACTAGAGGAAAGTTGTAAGTTTCATCAGTGCTATAGTGCACCCTGACTGGCTCATGTTTTCCTTGTGACCCTTAAGGGAATGTCCAATTGTCTACAGATTGGTTTTGGGTCTCCACTCCACACACTCCCTCATTCACAATGATATGATTTTTTGTTCTGTGTCTTCCATGCCTGATACCTGATCCCATAGACACCTCATGATCACACAGGCTGGGGTGCTTCTTCCATGTAGGCTTTGTTGCTTCTGAGCTAGATGGCCACTTGTTTACCTTCAAGCCTGTAAGACCCCAGGTACTATATCTTTTGATAGCCAGGAAGCATCAGTTTTCTTCACCACATTTGCTTATGCACCACTTTGTCTTCAGTGATCGTGTTGGGAAGGTGAGCACAGAATGTCAAGTTATTAAAACAAAGTGATCTTGCGTTGAGGGAGTACTTGAGTAGAGGCCCAATGTCCGTAAAAGATCTACTTTTAATATGCCTCATTTTCCCTAAATAACTGTTTTGAAAACCTCCCAGAAGGTTTTTTGTTTGTTGGGGTTTTCCCCAAAAATTAGCATAAAAGGTAAACACCCTTCCTTGCCTTCATCAATGTGGAAGGGTCTTTGCTTCTTGGGATCCTGGGCTTCTTGTGCCAGTCCTCTGTTAAGGGTAAGCAGCCCCTTGTTCAAGGAACAAAACCTAGAAAACAAAATAAAACAAACATAAGCTCAGTTCCATGGGTTCTTCCTGCTAATCTCAAAGATCTGTGTACCTTCCCTGAGCACTTGGCAATACTATTAACATATTTTATAAAGGTCTGTACACGAATCCATATTTCCATTTACGGCTACTCCATAAATCATATCTCTAACTAGAGTAAACATTTCTTAAGAGTAAAGACCAATTAAAAAATCACCTCCAAGATAAAGTAAAGGCTCTACCAGATTTAATGGATTTAATCTTGCTCTCTTTTTATTAGCTCCAGAAGCCAAAATCAATTTAGCAAACTGCTGAGCAAATGAATTATACATGTGTATTTTGCTCTTACTATCACACTGTTATATACTATTAACCCTAATAAATATATTAACCCTAACTCTAAGTTAATTCACTTTCAAAATTAAATGAACCCCTTTCAGACCCAAAGAGATCATTTATTGGATTTATGGATGAATTATTGAGTGTAAAACGGATGATCTGCTCTGTAAACCTTCACCTAATTAACAATAACAACTTTAAAAGTAAAAAGATTTTCCTATACCTGCCACAGAATAAAATAAAGGCTAGTTCCCCAAATTTGCCTAACTTATTTCCCACCCCCCAATAAGTTGTTTTTGGCTCATGGTTGCATACCAATTAGCCCCTAATCACAGCCACACACACACACACAAAAGATATATTTATTATATAAAAATCATATGGAAAGATGCCATCTGTAAACAGCAGTGGGAACTTTTGGCCTGATCTCAACTAAGCCAATGCCATCGAGCCGATTCTGAGTAGAACTGTGGGTTTCTGAGGCTGTAAATCTTCACAGGAGTAAAAAGTTTCATCTTTCACTGACAGTGGTTTCAAATGCTAACCTTGTGGTTAGCAGCCCAACTTGTATCCCACTATGCCAACAGGGCTACATTTGGCCTCTTAGCAGCTCATCCTAGGATTTCAGTGCCATTAGAGGTTCAGACTACGAGCAAAGGTGGCCAATAGGTCAGGGAGAGATGAAGACTAAGCGGGTCATGTTAGTAAGAATATGCTCAAACTACTGATGAGCCACACACTACTGCTGGGACTAATTTTGTTGTGAACTCGGTTAAAGGCAAGCATTGAAAAGATCACAAACCCCAGACACTGCCACCTCATTCTAGCTCAAGTTCCTAGGTTAATTCTCACTACCCAAATTAAGGACAAGGAATGACTAATAAAAAAGGTCCTATTTGTAATGATTATTTTAAAGCCCAAGTCACAACAGATTACTCTTCTGGATTAAAGTACCCGTGAACAGGAAAATCTATATGCAGTGTTAACATTTAGGCTACTAGAACAAATCCTCGTTGTACTACCAGGTCAGCTTGTGTACTCAATGTCACTAAGTCAATCCCAACTCATAGCGACCCTATAGCACAGGGGAGAACTGCCCCAGTGGGTTTTCGAGAAAGTTAACTCTCTATGGGAGTAAAAAACCTTGTATTTTTCCCTCACAGTGGCTGGTGATTCTGAACTGCTAACCCTGCTGCTCAATGCCTAATTACTACACCACCAGGGCTTCCCATGTAAAGAATACATAAATATGGGCACATCTCTGTTGACTAATTAAACTCCTTACCCCATCTAGTCCTCTCACTTGCTGCGACACAATCACTGCTGAGCCACTAAGACCAAAACATTTTAAGTTTTACTTTTGTGTGTGTTTTCTTCAATCACATAACCAGGCTCTACCTTGTTTTGGCTTTATTCTTTCACACTCAATTTTCCATTTCTGTACTTTTGTGTATCTATGGAGACGGTTTCTTTCTTTTTTTTAAAACATTTTATTAGGGGCTCATACAACTCTTATCACAATCCACACATATACATACATCAATTGTATAAAGCACATCTGTACAGTCTTTGCCCTAATCACTCTCAAAGCATTTGCTCTCCACTTAAGCCCTCTGCATCAGGTCGGAGACGGTTTCTGACCTTCTAATTTTTACTTGTATTTTCTCAGAACGTCATTAGACTTTTCAACTTTTTAAAAATCCTAATCTGGGTGACAGTTTGCAAAGCAAATTCGTTTTCCATGCAATTGTTAATATACAATTTGTTTCATGAAATTGACTGCAATTCCCCCACAAGGTAGAAACACTCTTTCTACTGCCTCCCTGTGTTGAACACTTCTGGCCTTTCTTTCCTAACCCTTCTGGCCTTCTTCTGAGGGTTTTTCTAGGGAGTGTATACCTTTATACTTTATAGGCTTCTCCACTGTTGGGCTGAAAGCTGAGTCATAAGGGTGAGTCCAGTTCCTGCCTTGAAGGGTGTCTACGGGGGTTAGCTTCCAGGCTTCCACCCGTCTCTGGCAGACCAGTAAGCCCTACCATTCTGGTTTTGCGTTTTGTTCCACATTTTTCTCGCACTCTGTCTACAGCCTCCTATGGCTATCCCTTGAATGGTAGTTAGCAGTGAGAACAGGAACCTCATAGTTCTAGTCACAGAGGCTGAGGTTCTCAGAGTCCATTCATCCTATGTACTAATTGTTTCCTTGCGTCTTCGACTTTCTTTACTCTTCTTTGCTCCAGGTGGAGCAGGACCAATAGTTGTGTCTTAGAAAGCCTCTATTTTTTTTAGCACAATTTCATTTTATGTATTTTCTGTAGGTTGAAGTCTCTCACTAAAAGCAGAAGGGTACATTATTGCTTCATTCTGTCATCTCAAAAATTCACATTCTACCACTGAATCTACCTGGTTTTAAAAAGCACACTGGGAAAAGCTAATGGTTTCCATTGCTGTCATCAGCGGAATGACTGCATCACATTCATCTTGCCCTCGATACATTAATTAGCAATTACAACAGACGCCTAAGATACAGCCAATTTAAGCAATGGGATCTGACTCCAAATGGCTAAATACTTTGGAATACACGCTGCAGACTATCAGGAACACATAACTGAGCTCATGACTTAGCTCACTGCCATTGAGTTAATTCATAGTGACCCGACAGGCCAGAGCACAACTGTCCCTGTGGGTTTCTGGGACTGTCAATCTTAACAGGAATAGAAGGGCCGCCTCCTTCTCTCTCGGACTGGCTGATAGTGTCAAACTTCTGTCCTTGCAGTTAGTAGCCCAATGCGTACCCTACTACACCACCAAGACTCGCTTTGGGCAAATCCACATAGATGAAAGCATGAAGAGTGATGCAGACCAGCCAGCCAGCCTGACTTTGTGAGAGGCACTATAAAAGCGAGGTTAAGAGTCCAACCCGGATGTTTGTTAGCTGAGTAACACTAGGCAAGCTACAATCCTGCTCTGAGCTTCATTTTCTTATTTGTTAAATGAAGATAAAACTATCTAGCCAATGAGTTTGTCTTAAGGGCAAAGAAGTTAACACATGTTAACACCTTAGGAGAGCTCCCGCTACATGGACAAATCCTTAAAAATGTTGCCTATTATGATTCAGAGAAGTAAAACTTCTCCACAATCCCCTCTACAGATAAAAAAGAAACAAATTTAGAGAAGGGAAACCAGAAACCGCAATGAACAATCTGAATGTAGGACCAAAAGGAGATAGTAAAGAAGGGAGCTGACGGCTGTAAATACATAGTTGGGCCAATTCATTTGAAACAGTTGATCCTATACCCGTGTTCTCTGCATTCTGCCTTTTGGAAACAGAGGAACTGGGTTGTGATACACAAATTTGGCAGTTTGAAGCCATCAGCTTAATACGTGGGAGAAAGATGGGGCTTTCTATTCCTGTAAAGAAATTTGGAGATAAAGGCTGGGCTTACTGGTGGCATAAAGACTGGTGGAACCCCCAAATTATGGCCCCTCAGGCCTGGAACAGAGCTCACCTTCCTGGCTCAATTTTCAGCAAAATAATAAGACAGGTCTGTATGGTTGCAAACCACACTAGGGAAACACACACTCTTTAGAAGAAGCCATTATCCGAGAGCCAAAGGGCAGCACTTGCCCAAGAACAGAGTTCAGAAGGCAAGAAGGGTAAGGAAAGGAAAAGTGGCAACAGGAAAGTGCTGGAGAGAAAATCTTGATGCCCACTGCCACGTGCACATGTCCACTGGCACCTCAAACTCTCCCAGGCTCCTCCTGGCATTCTGGGAAAGGGGACTGGCTGCCTGAGCTGAGAGAGAGGCCACTGCTAGCTGCAGGTGGCCACTAACCAGGAAAATCTACCTTCTAATCTTCTAACTACTTTCTGTGTAAGTCTCGCAGAATAACTCTTCAGTTTGGCCTACTGCTCCCCACTCCCCACCTATACGAGGGGGTACTCCCCAAAAAAACAAATATTGCGTGAGGGGGATAGTGCATTTGGAATTCGTTCCACCAGGTCAGACTGTTAATCAGGTTATTTAGAGGTTCTGCAAAGACTGTGTAACAGTGTGTGACTAAAAAGGCCTGATTTGTGGCAGACGGGGACTGATTTTGCCGCCATGATAATGCACCTGCTCACTCAGTCATCTCAGTCCATCTGCTTTTGGCAAAAAAACAGCATGCCTTTCATGCCCCACGCACCTGACTCACCTGACCTCGCTCCATGAGACTTTTTTGCTTCCACAAATAAAGACGGACATGAAAGGATAGCAATTTGAGGACATAGAAGAGGTGAAGAAAAAAATGAGGGAGGTGCTGAAAAAAATGAGGGAGGTGCTGAAAAAAATGAGGGAGGTGCTGTCCGCCATCCAAACAGATGAGTTTGATAAATGATTCCTAGAATGGAATCACAGATTTGACAAATGTATTAGGTGTAATGGAGAGTACTTCAAAGGTGATAAGGTTGTTTTGTAAAGAAAAAAATTCAATATGTAGCTTTGAAAAAAATAAGATTCTGGGGCTTTTTTAGGTAACCCCTAGTATGTTAGATGCTGCAAACCTTGGACCAGTCATGACAGAATGACAGGCGGACTCTGAGCCAAATCAACCAGTTCTGGCTGCAGCTGATTCTCCTAGGGGGCTGCTGATATCAGATCAACTGCCATATCATTCCCCTAGGGGAATCAGCTGATCTGATTTACATTAAAGCCACCAGTGTGTCTAACAGGCAGGGTGGACTGAATGCTGGCACTGCTTTGATCAGGGATTTGATGTTTTGTTTGTGTGTGAAGGAGAGCCATTTACTGAGCCTCAGACAGGCTCTACGCCAACTGAAGGGCTGACAGGATCTCACACAGACTGGCTAACGCAGCGGTTCTCAACCCCCCTAATGCCAGTTCCTCATGTGGTGACCCCCCAACCATAAAATTATTTTTGTTGCTACTTCATCACTGTAATTTTGCTGTTATGAATAGGGCAACCCCTGGGAAAGGGTCGTTTGACCCCCAAAGGGGTCACAACCACAGGTTGAGAATTGCTGGGCTAATATTAAACATTGGTGGGTGGTACTTTACCACTACACAGGGCACTTTAGTGAATAAAGAACCTGTCGGTAAGTATGCTGGCCCACGTGTTTTAAGGACAAAGGACAAAGATGTCTGGGGAAATAAGCAAGACCATAGAGGAGTTTTCTTAATTGACTAACGTCCTGAGTACTTTCAACCCCTTTTGAACTACTTGCAACATGGGCAGCTCATTGTAAATGATGGCATAGATTTATTGGGTGATAGAAGAAGCCAGAGTTTCTGGAATTGACTCATTGACTGAACACTTGAACACCTACAAGTGCCAATAAAGAATTCTTTTTTCCCCCAGCTTCAATGTCTCCCAGGGAATGAGCGTCGGCAATAAAGAATTCTTAATGACAAGAGGATCACTCACCAATATCCCCAAAATAATTTGTGCAATTTCTGCTAGCTACTCCAAACAAATCCGAATCACAATGCTGATCCTCTCATTTGGACCAGTGAGACAATTAACTTAAAAATGGCCAATTTAAGCCACTGCGATCTTGTGAATGCTAATCTCCGCTTGGCCAATTTTGAACGAGCCGATCTCTCTGGATCAATGCTTGACATCAGAATTACTTTTGGTTAAAAGAGAAAACTAGATTTTTAATCTATTGAATAGTCTAACAGAATTGGAATTTCATCTCCTACTGGAGCTTGTACATTGAAAGGTGACTTAATAAGTTGATAATAAAACTGAAGCTTCTCACACCAGCCTGTGAGATCGCAAGGTGTCGAAGGGATCAGGCATCAAAGACAAAAAAAAAATCATAGCATTGTGAATGAGGGGGGAGTGAGGAGTGGGGACCCAGGGTCCATCTGTGGGAAACTGGACATCCCCTTGCAGAAGGGCTGCCGGGAGGAGACAAGCCAGTCAGAGTGCTGTGTAGCAATGATGAATGATATACTTTTCCTCTAGTTCTTGAATGTTTCCAGCCACCACCACCCTTTATCATGATCCCAATTATACCTTAGAAATCTGGCTTGACCGGAGGATATACACTGGTACAGAAAGAAACTGAAAACACAAGGAATCCAGGACAGATGAACCCTCAGGACCAATGGTGAGAGTGGAGATACTGGGGAGTGTGGAGGGAAGGTGGGGTAGAAAAGGGGAATAGATTACAAGGATCGACATATAACCTCCTTCCTGGGGAACAGACAGCAGAGAATTGGGTGAAGGGAGACGTCAGATGGTGTAAGATATGACAAACTAATAATTTATTAATTATCAAGGATTTATTGGGGGGTTGGGAGGGGGAAAATGAGGAGCTGATACCAAGGGCTCAAGTAAAAAGCAAATGTTTTGATAATGATGATGGCAACATACGTACAAATGTGTTTGACACAATGGATGGATGCATGAATTGTGATGACTTGTACGAGTCCCCAATAAAATGATTTTTAAAAAAACCTTGAAGTTTCTGACCATGAAAAAACAAATGCTGGCGAAGTAGAATGAGTGATGTTACAGTGTGGGATTGTAATCAAGGGCAGAAACATAATGTGTATGAATGATTGAATAGAAAACTGATTTGGTCCTTCACCCAATTCACAATAAAAAATTTAAATAAAGAAAGGAAAAAAATCATTGGGATTATATTCCCGTGATACAAGCAAAGATGTAATATGAACTCTTTTTCTAAGTGTTCATCTATTTAAAATTCATATATTGGTATATTGAGTCTCTATTCTACTGGGAACACAGCATTCATGTGATGGTGACTGGCACACTGGCAATGTGTACACAGAACCCAATGAGGGTCACTTAATAGGGCCCTTCTAGCCATAATTTCCTATATGTTATATTATAATTCTGGACTCTGCCTATGGCTATAATGCCATTTTTGGAGGGCCTTCTCTACTACACTAATGGACAGGAATAGAGTGGGACTAAGAGTGGACCTTAGTACAGGGTATGAACCCACGCCCTTTGTTTCCTTGAGGACATCTTTCTACCTTCGAGAAACTGTGACTTAAGACATCATCCTGTGTTTTCCTTGAATGGAGTTCTAACACACAGCATCTCATTTGGAAAGCCATACACCTGTTCCTTGACTGTGTTTTGGTAAAAATCAAAAAGACTTACTGTGACTTCTGGACATTTTTGGCCACTGGCTCTGAATCCTGCATTTGGCTCACCTCTGCCTAACCTTTGGATTTTGGACAGAACAACACCCAAGTTTTCTGACTCTGTAGCAAATCACAGAACTCAGGGAGATGAGGGAATATACTCAAAGAGGTGGGTAGGAGGCGGGGGGCGGATTATGGAGCAGAATAGCATTCTGGAAGAGGTGGACATCTGGGACATCTTCTTTTAAAAGAAAAAAAACATCTTTTAAAAGAAATTATTGCTACACAGGGCAAGTGGCTGTTTTCATAGCCCCAAGCTGCTGCCCTTCATTTATGTAGCACTGAGGTGGTGTTGAGAAAAAATTGTCACTTCAAAAGCAAAACCTTTAGGTCTTTAGAACCAACTGTCAAGAGGCCTTTGGGACCCTCTTGGCCTTGGGATCCTATGACTGAGCTTTTCAACCTTTCAATGCAAGAAGACATAGGAGAACAACCTCTCCATGGCTGCCTGGGAAGACACAGATGTCACCACCGGTCTGAATAGGAGTGTCTGGGCTCTGCCCTGGGTCCCAAGCAAGTAAGCGTTTTCAGTGCCACTTATGATGTCTCCCATTCTGCAGAAGTCCCTCGATTTAGACACACTGGTGGCTTTAACGTAAATCGGATTGTAGTTTTTGTGCTCACTTGTAGTTTCTTTTTAAGTTATAAAGGATGCCCATCAGACAAAGAACCTACCATAATCATCTCAGACATCTGTATCCACTTATGAAATCTTTCTCACAGAAGTCAAGATTGCCAGTATAATGGCTTGGTAATGCAGATGGGCAGCGAAAGAGAGGAAGATCCTCAAGGAGATGCGTCAGTGGGCTCAAACATAACAATGAGTGTGCGGCTGGCGCGGTGTTTGGCTCTGGTGTGCAGACAGGTTCCCTATGAGCCAGAACCCACTCGACAGCCCCTAACCCCAGTAATATCTGCTTACGCTCACAAGAAATCACAAGGAAACCTGGCTCAGAGCAAAGAAAAAGGCCAAACTGGACAAGGGATCAAGAAAGGTCTCGTGAGAGAAGACAAAGACCGGGGAGCTTGTAGAAGGCCTTTCCCATCATGGCCAACACAAGCTAATGCCCACCGTGCCCCAATTTGTCAGGACTGTCAACTTGTTTTCAAATCAAGTGCAGCAACATAATTTTTCTTTAACTCTACTCTCCAACTGCTAAGGGTGACAGCAGAGACAGCAGCAAGGTTAGCAGGAACAGTGAGAAAGGTCTAGAACACACACACACCCCCAAAAAAGGGAATGCAATAGATGGGAGCAGTGTGGGTCACCACTGTGGGCCACCCACCCAGGACTTCAGGTTGCAAATCAGTAGGCGTTCCCTGGGGCAGGGCTACGGGAAAGGGTTGGGGTGAAGCCCAGTGGGAGAAAGCCGCCCTCACTTTGGGGTAGGAAGCCCAAACCAAAAATAATCAAACTCACTGCCATCGAGTCAATTCTGACTCACAGCGACCCATTAGGTGCCAGGTGAGAAGATTCCACAAGGGACAAGGCATCCTCCTGGTTCAAGGGACTCAACCCCCACCCCAAACCCCCTATACTGCAGCCCTACAGCTCTCTAAAGGTAAAGTTCACATCAGCCTAAGGCCCTAGGGGTCCCAGTGAGCGGAAAAGAAGCTTTGTTCCTATGACAACACACCCTCAGACCCAGTCCAAGTGGGCCACGCACTCGGCCCTAAAAATAAGCTGCAACGAGGGCAAAGGGCTAGAGGGGCATCTTGGAAGTTCAAAGACGAGCTTGGTGACCTGAGGCCACCCCAAGCCCATGTCCAACCACACCCTGGGTGACTGAAAGGAAAGGAATGTCAATCAGGGGACGCTCAACTTGCTCCCTCCGCTTTTCACGTGAAACTTCTGGTCCGAAGACACTCCAGCGGGAGCTGGGCTCCCCCCGCCACAGGCCGGCGGGCTGATATCCGGTCGGGCCCACACCCCTCGCCAGGCCCTCAAGTTTGACCCCAATATCCACGGCGTTTTTCAGCGCCCGGGGGCGGAGGGCCGCCACGGGCTGCCCGCGCCCCGCCCGGCCCCCGGTCCCCGGTCCCCGGCCCCCGGTCCCCGGCCCCCGGTCCCCGGCCCCCGGTCCCCGGCCCCCGGTCCCCGGCCCCCGGTCCCCGGCCCCCGGTCCCCGGCCCCTACCGCAGCGCCGCCCGCCTCATCGTGCCGGTTCGAGAGCACGGGTCCGGAGACGCAGGCCCACGGAGGTCCGCCGAAGGAAACGGAGGCGATGGCGGAGCGCACGCGCCAGGACCGCGCCCTCACAGGGAAGCCGCCAGGGGCGGGGCCGCGCTGCCGGGGGCGGGGCTACCCGGTGCCTGGGGGCGGGGCCACAGGGCCCCTCGCAACGCGGGCCGCTCATTGGCCGGGAAGCAGAGCGTCAGCTGCTGGAATGCGTCCCACTCTGAGCCGCTCTGGGCGTGTGGCAGTCCGGAGGACCAGCCTATCTCGATTCGCTGCTTAAAACGCACCCTCTTGAGAATGATCGTGGCAACAAATGTACACGTGTGCTTGACGCCATGGATGGATGGATGGATGGATGGATGGATGGATGGATGGATGGATGGATGGATGGATGGATGGATGGATGGATGGATGGAGGGAGGGATGGAGGGATGGGTGGGTGGGTGGATGGACTGGGATGAGAATTGTACGAGCCCCCAATAAAATGATTTAAAAACAAACACCTTGGTTAGGGCGCGGCTCTGTGGCCCGTTATCCCGCCTCGCTGAAGGTCGCTCCTGGCTCCCACTCGGTCGTTCTTATCTTTGGCTGCACGTTGCAAACTCGTGGACCGCTTTGCAAAATGCAGATGTCTGGGCCGCCTCCCTCTGGGGTTCGGAGTTCTAGGGTGTGGTCTGGGGCTTTCACGTATCCAAACGTGCCCCCCAGGTGATGCGATCATAAGCAAGAAAATCGGTTTCTCTCTGACTCTCTGCCAGCCCCTGGGGTGTGACTGTCTTGGCCCGCCCACAGGGTCGCCATAGCTTCGCCTTATGGCCTGATACTCCATATTATTCGCTAACATTTGATTGAACTATTTGCAGGGTGCCTGCTGCTGTTGTAAACTATGGAGATTCAACAAACATTCATGAAAAGCCCAGCCTTCAGGGAGCGTACTGTATGGATGAGGAAGAAAAACATATCAACAAATAAGTTAGCAAATAACACAATTCCAAACGCGCTTCGGTGTCTAAAGAGGAAATAAAGCAAAGTACCAGGGCGGGGTCTTGCAAAAATATAAGGAAGTTATGCTTTCCCCCTAAACATGGTAGATTCCCAGGCTGCGGGGGCCAGATCATATGCTCAATTTTCTGAAGTGTGCTTGAAATATGTTGATTTTAGGAAAACAGCTGCGACCATTCAGGACTCACAGGTAAGTGGGGAGGGGAGAGCTGAGATTTTTCATAAAGAAGAAGAGGATGATGAAACGGATAGCCAGGGCCACATCCTGCCAGCTGGAAGATGCAGACAGAGACCCAGCCGACAGAAGAGGCTCCGTAGGCAGCTGTGGCTTAGAAAAGGATGACTTTTCTTCTGACGATGAAGCTGACAATGAGGAGGATGCTGAACCCTGTGATGATGAAAATAATGCTGAATCTAATGTTGGGATAAACACAGGGCTGGGAAGATGCCATGGCCGAAATTCTTCACACAAAATCTCCTACGTGCAAACCCAGGATTCGGATCAAAAACCAAGAGATGGGAACAGAGAGGGAAAAGCTAAACCAAGAGAGATGGAAGAAAAGAAAAAAAGCTTGATATACCATGGACTTACAGAAGAGTCAACAAATCTGTCTTGGAAAAGTACAGTCAAATTGCTCCTTAGAAGAGAGGGTGGCAAGACCTTTCACATACTTTGAATATGTTACCAGAAAGCACCAATCCTTGGAGAAGGACTTCATGCTTGGTAAAGTAGACCCTTAAACCACACCTACTCCGCGGACAACTGGTTTTCCTACTCTGTTAGGTAATGACTTGCATTGCAAGAATAAATAGGGAAAATTTGTGATTGAGATCAAGGCTTTCGGGTCAACAGTAACTGAGTTTGAATCCCAGGTTTTCCTGTTATTAACTGTAAGGCTTGCAGAATCTGTTACTATATACTCATGTCTCATAAACACCCTATTTGGCAACTTTGTTCTGTAGTCCTTTAATATATAAACCTTGCTCCTTTGGAAAAAATAACAATAAAACCAAAGTTGACCGATGATTACCATGGGTAAAGGAAGAAGAGTTTTGCTTAGGGACACTGGGTTTCTGTTAATCGTGGTGGAATAATGTGGAAAAGTATATCAACAATGGTTCCACAGCAGAGTCTAATCAATGGCACAGAATTGTGCCTGTAGAGGTAGTTGAGCTGTAAAATGCAGTCTTGTGTCCATTTATGCTATGATTTTAAAGAAGGAAATATACTAGTTTGTAGGAATGAGAACAAGGCGAAAGGAAAACGTTCTAAAATTCATTACGGTAATGTTTGTACAACTCTTCTTGATATGATTGGACTACTGAATTGCATTATATATGGGTGAAATGCTAATAAATCTGGTTTAAAAAAGAAAAAAAAGAAGCAGGAGAGAGAAAGGAGGCGCCACGTAAAGCCAGATGCTGCCAAGACCAAGACAGGAGACTCTTCAGAGGCTCGCTGCAAGGGGTGTGGTGCAATCCTCTAACGCTCTGCCGAAGCAGCAAAAGCACGCTGATGAAAAAGCAAAAGATCCTCGATCAGAGAGCGTGGTACGTTGATGCCAACTGTCTCTAAGGCAGATTTCAGCCAGGTTCTTGGAGAAATGAGGGTAAAACCAGTTCTCCTTCTGCCACAAACCAGGCCCATTTTGTCTCACACTGTTATCTGATCTGAACTCCAAATGCACTATCCCCGTCATATTAAAAATAAAAACTAAGCATTGGTTTGGGTTTTTTAAAAACCCCTCGGGCAGCTAAGGTGCTGGCTGAAGGCCAAGGAAAGATGGAATGGATGGTGAAGACAGTCGTTCTAAACACCAGCTAAAACCAGGTGACCAGTTGCAGACACAAGCACTGTAATTGTTGTCAGTCTTTCTTTCTTGTAGGTATGTGTTTTCTCCCAACCCTTAGGGAAAGAAAAGACCGGTAAGCTGTTACATGAAAGCGATTCGTTTTAAACCCACTTGCCCAACAGGAAGCAAAACCCAGGCGAGGTGATTTAGAAACAGCAGTGATTTAATGACTGCTCTTCAAAGACCAGTGTTGAAAGAAACTTGTCTTTAGCAATAGTCTCATTTGTCACTAACAATTTCCTCTTGCTGAAAAATGTCAAACACACACACACACAGAGACATGGTTTCAGAAAGTTCATGGAAAACTTGTCACCTTTGCAATCCATTTTTCCATGAACTTCCTGAAGCCCCCTTGTACAATATATGTAAATATATATATGTATACGGATATATTTGTGTGCATATATATGCTTGACATTGTTAAGCTTCACTTTTCAAAACTTTCCTTCTGAATTGAGTGAAGGCTTACGGGGAAAACCAGTTTTCATTCAACAATTTATACACATTATGTTTCATGCCATTGAGTACAATCCCCACAAGGTAACAGCACTCTTTCTACTTCCTGTTTTTCCCGGTTCCCATGTCTCCTTTCCTACCCATTTCTGCGTTCTGAACTTTGTTCTGAGGCAAGTGTTGCCCTTTGGCTCTCAAATGGTTGGATCTTCTAAGGAGTGCCTAGCTCACTGATGTTTTGTTAGCCATGTAGATCTTTATTATACGGCTGGAGCTGAAGCTTCATTTCCTATTTCAAGATGCCTGAGGGTCATAGTCTCTAGGGTTCCACCGGTTTTCTACCCTACTGAGTCTTTGTGGTCATTTTGGAGTGTTGTTCTGCGTTTTTAACTCACTCTACCCAGGATCCTTGATTGTGATCCCTTTCACAGCAGCCGGCAGTGGTAGCTGGCTCTTCCACTTCTGGTCCCAGTGGGGGATCTATTGAGTCCTCTGCATTGTTCTATGTGTCTTTAAATTTTCCTCACTCTTCTTTGCTCCAGATGAGAAGAAACCTACAGTAGCACCTTGCAAGCTTTAAAGACTTAGCCAAAAACTCACATATTGGCTGTTTTATTTTGTTCATAAGCAATAGTTTCATGAAGCCATAACATTTGCAGGATTCTCAAAGCGTATACATAACATTTGCAGGATTCTCAAAGCGTATACATGTTGGTATTTTAAAGAAAGATTTCTATCATTCTGTAGTAATACTTTTTCACTGCTCCTTCTATCAGTGAAGTGCTCACGTGCTAACCAAATGGTTGTCGATTCAGACTCACCATCTTTTTCATGGAAGAAAGATGAGGCAATCTGTTTCCAGTGAGATCACCACAGTGGGAACTGTCTGGGATGTTCTATTCTGTCCTATACTGGGAGTCAGAGATGACCTGGAAGCAACAATTGTGTGTGTGTGTGTGTGTGTGTGTGTGTGTGTGTGTGTGTGTGTTCCTGGATGGCACAAACGGTTAACTAAGAGGTAGGCAGTGTGAGCCCATCCCATAGCGTCTTGAAGGAAAGGTACCCTAGTACAGATAGGAACTGGAAAAACAGGGAATCCAGGCCAGATGATCCCTTCAAGACCAGTGCTGAGAGTGGCAATACTGGAGAGTAGAGGGAAGGTGGGGTCGAAAGGGGGAACTGATTATAAGGATCTACATATAACCTCCTCCCTGGGGGACAAACAACAGAAAAGTGAGTGAAGGAAGATGTTGGACAGTGTAAGACATGACAAAATAATAATGTATAAATTATCAAGGGTTCATGGGGGAGGCGGGAGCGGGGAGGAAGGGGGAAAATGAGGAGCTGATCCCAAGGGCTCAAGTAGAAAGCAAATGTTTCAAGAATGATGAGGGCACCAAATGTACAAATGTGCTTGACACAGTGGATGGATGGATGGATGGATGGATGGATGGATGGATGGATGGATTGTGATAAAGTTTGTATGAGGCCACAATAAAATAATTTAAATAAATAAATAGGCATACAAACAACAACAACAAAAACAACAAATCACTGCTTCCATTGAAAACCCTCTGGAGCACAGTTTTACTTTTCCACTCGTGGAGTCGCCGTGAGTTGAAAGTCGCTACAACTGGTTTAGCTCAGCTGTAGAGAGATGGAAGCAGAGGGAGCAATTGGCTTTCATGGTCTGGAATAAGTACCCCAAATCAAGTCGGCCAGAGTCTGGGGATGGTATTAAAGAGCCCATTCACAACACTTCAAGGGACTGAGGTGTAATGTTGGGAAACCAGGGACATGGTGTCACCCCCCAGGAAGTCTCCCGTTCCGTGGTTGCAATGGCTTCATTTAGTACTGGAGTCTGTGGGTTCCAGTGGGACCAGAAGGGCTGGGAAATACTCGGGTGACCGATGAGAGAGTGGGGTGGGAAGGAATTAGAGAAGGGGTTTCTGTTGACAGGAAACATCCAGGAGCCTCTGAACTTTCTCAAATCATTTCTAGTCCAAGAGCCCACCCAGACCAAGTTGCTTGCGGCGCCGACACTGCAGACCCACAGGTGCCTTGCAGCCTCTCTGCATTCCAGACCACGCCAGCCCCACAACTGAGAATTGATGGCAGCTGGAACAGAACCTCTGCCAGTCCTTGGACTTCTCATGTCTCCTCCCCACATGCCTCTTCCCTTCCCACTTCGCACATGCGCACACAGATTCAGTGACATTTGAGGAACTAAGACTATAGGGGACAAAATAAGGTACCATCCTGGACCCTGAGGCACACGGAGCCTCAGGGAGGAAAGAATATATAAGTAAATGAGAGAAGAAAACAACAGGACCAACGGTCCTGGAGGGACATGAGAGTGTGGGAGGTAGGGGAAGGGAGGAGGTGTCGCCCAACACAGGGACAAGGGAACAGCGAAGGGTTCAAAACCAGAGGAGGGAGGGGAGGGGAGGACTGGAAGGGAGTGACCAAGAGCAAGGTAACTGAGAGGAACTACTGAATCCAGAATGAAGGCTAAACATGGTAATGGGTCGGGAGGAAAGCGAAAGGAAATAGAGGAAAGGAGTAGGAGGCAAAGTGCATACAGAGAAGCCTAAATACAGACATGTACATATGTAAATATATTTATGATTATGGGGGCAATAGATTTATATGCATATATTTATAGGTTCAGTAGTAGGGTAGCAGATGGACATTGGGCCTCCTCATGCATAATCCCCCAATACAATAGCACCTCGCCCTGCTAAGCAGCCATTGCAGGATACCCATCTTCCCGACATGATCACTGAAGACAGCTGTGTGTGTAAGCAAATGTGGTGAAGAAAGCTGATGGTGCCTGGCTATCAAAAAAATATATAGCGTCTGGGGTCTTAAAGGCTTGAAGGCAAATAAGCGGCCATCTAGCTCAGAAGCAACAAAGCCCACAGAGAAGAAGCACACGGCCTAAGCGAATACAAGGTGTTGAATGGACCATGTAGCAGATACAAAGGAACAAAAACAATCATTGTGTGATCACCTTCCTCACATAATGGCTGAAGACGAAAGTGTGCATAAGCAAGTGTGGTGAAGAAGGCTGATGGTGCCCGGCTACTGAGAGATATAGCGTCTGGGGACTTAAAGGCTTGAAAGCAAACAAGCGGCCATCTAGCCCAGAACCAACCGAGCCCACACGGAAGCAGCACACCAACATAGGTGACCATTAAGGACAGAGGAGACCAGGTCTCCAACATCAAAGGTAGGGTGGTGGTGAGAATCACATCACCGTGAAAGAGGGAGAGTGCATGATGGGGACCCAATGCCCACCTGTAGACAGCTGGACACCCCTTCCAGAGGGGTAGTGAGGAGGAGATGGGCCACTCAGGGTTCAGTGTAGCAACAATGAAACTCAAAACCTTCCTCTAGTTCCTGAACGCTTCCTCCCCTCCCAATCATCATGACCCCAATCCTACCTTGCCTTGCGGACCTGGTTATACCAGAGGATGTACAGCGGTGCAGTCGGGATCTGGAGGCACAGGGAATCTAGGACAGACGAACCCCTCAACACCAGCAGTGGGAGTGGCGACACCAGGAGGGAAGGGCATGTAGAAAGGGAGAACCTATCTCGGAGATTTATGTGTAACCTCCTCTCTGGGAGATTGGCAAGGGGGAGGCGGGTGAGGGGAGACACCGGGGAGTGTAAGATAAGATATAATAATTATTTATAAACTATCAAGGGACCAGGGGTGGGATCGGGGAGGGAGGGGGATGGGGGGAAAAAAGGGGAAACCGAGCTGATTCCAGGAACCCAATTGGAAGGTGAATTATGAGAGTGACGAGTGCAACGAATGTATAAGGGTGCTTTGCTCAATTGATGTATGTACAGATTGTGATAAGAGCCTTATGAGCCCCAATAAAAAGATTTAAAAAAATACAAACACCAAGAAGGAAATTAAAAACAAAAAAAGAATATATAAGTAAATCAAAGTAATTCAGTGACATTAATTTTAATAGAGAAATAAGCAAAGTACACAAGGGTACACTGTTCCTGAGCAGTGTCATTTGGAAAGGTTTTTTTCCTCACTCACGTTATTAATGTCTTAAATCACTGCTATCACAAATTATCACAATCGTAGTGGCTTCCGACAGCAACCATGATGATCTTTTAGTTCTGTAAATGAGACGTCTCACATGGGTTGTACTTGGTTACAAATCCAGGCCTCCTCAGGGCTGCTTTCCTTTCTGGAAACTCTAGGGGAGGATCTTTACCTTATTCGCTCCAGCTTCTAGTGGTCACCCACATCCCTTGGCTCACAGCCCCCTTACACCATCTCAAAGCCAGTGGGGCTGCATGCCTCTGTGCCTATTTCTGTAGTCACATCTTTTCTTGACTTTCTGCCACTTCTAAAGACTTTTGTGATTGTATCAGATCCACCCAGAGAATCCAGAATAATCTCTATTTTTATGGGCACCTGATTGGCAACTTCAATTCCACCTGTAACTTATATTCCTCTTTGTCAGGGAACCTAACCTAAAGTATTCACAGGCTCTGGCAATTAGGATAGGGACAACTACAAGGAACCTTCCTTCTGCTTATGACACCTGTAAAGCCAAATATAGAAATACACACATATACCCCACAACTAGCATTTTAAATATAAACTTAAAACAATAGCTGTCATCTTCCCAACCTCCTAAAACCAAACACCCTACCTTAAAGCCCATTCCAACTCGCAGTGACCTAGAAGAACAGAGAAGAATTGCTCCACAGGGTTTCTGAGGTTTCTATGTTTTCACAGAAACAGACTGCCTCGTTTTTCTCCCGTGAAGCAGCTGGTGGATTTGAACTGCTGACCACGTTAGAAGCCCAATCTCAGCTGCTTCCACTTGATTCCTTCTCCATGACTCCAGCTCCTGCTGACTTCTAGTAACATTTAGAGTTTCTTTCTCTTGCACTTTCACCCTTATGGGTGATATTGAAAGACTCCCTGGCTCTTGAAGCCTCCCGATGCCTCATCATCCCTTGCTTGTTCAAGTTTAATCCTAACCATATCTCTGTCAGTGGTTCTTTTTAGTCTTGTCACTGGACCCAGCCGGGGTAAATTCTATTTGCTAAGACCTTGAACAGATTTTTCCACTGGCCCATTGTCCGGACTTAAACATGAATGTGCAGGCTGCTATGTCACCCTCGGTTCTCCAAGAAGACAGAGTTGCAAGAGGTTAACTGGAAGTGACGCCTGTGAAATACAAAAGGGCGGGGGGGAGGAACAGGACTGAGTGAGCAAAGATGACAGATCGTGCCACAAGTCTGACCTCTGAGACAGGAGATGGGGAAGGAAGAAAGCCTTGGGTTACAGTCCAGCTTTGAGAAAGCTGAGAGCAGCCAAAGGAAAAGTTCTCGTTCCAGGAGTGCTCTGGCCAGAAGTAGCAAGCCCTGGTGCCATTGCTGTGTGCAAATTTTGCTAAGGGTTGCCTGGGAAATAGTTGGCTTTCAGGTGGAAAGCCAAGGCACACCCTGAAGGCTGTTAGCTGGATCCAGCCATTGCAGGAGACGCTCTCCAGAAGAGAGATCGGAGTGGGACACCTCCATGGCTCATGCACTGGGCAGGTCCACGTCTCCATTCACGGTCAGGGAGCAGCACCTCCATGGTTCCTAGGGCCTTCTCTTCCTGATGGGGCACATAGAAATGGGAGATTAGTAGAGCAAACTCAAGTTCTCATGACTGCTATTGGTTTGGGGAACCACACTGATATTCAGGCCCTACCTTCTCTACTCTATAGTCTAAATTCCCCTCATTCATAGGTCTTGCCTACGGCTTGCCTGATGATGTGAACCAAATCCTCATTCTCCGCCATCTGAATAGATAGAGTCAAGGTTGTGCTTGTTGTTGTTAGGTGACATTGAGTCAACTCCGACCCTTGGCGACTCTATGCACAGCAGAATGTAACACTGTCCGGTCCTGCACCACCCTCACAATTGTTCCTACGCCTGAGCCCAATGATGCAGCCACTATGCCAATCTAGCTTCTTGAGAGCCTTCCTCTTCTTTCCCCACCCTTCCACTTTACCAAACATGATGTCCCCCAGGGACTGGTCTCTCCTGACCACATGGCCAAAATATGTCAGATGAAGTTTTGCCATCCTTGCCGCTAAGGAGCACACTAGGCTAACTTCTTATAATACAGATAGATCAGTTCAGCATTTTAGCAGTCCATGATACTTTCAATATTCTTCTCCAGTGCAAATGAAGAGGGAAGGAGAAAGGGGGGGACACACCCTGGCCCACCAAGCCCCGAGGACAATATTCCTGCTCAGAGCAGAAAATGCACAGAGAGGATCACAGGGCCAACCCCACCACGAGACATGACATCCCTCATTGACACATAGTGCTAAGGGGGATAGCACTGGGGATACGGTGAGGGAGATGTGACCTATCAGACCCCACCGCACTGGGGTAAAACACTAAGGGCGTACAGCGGCGCAGCAGGGGGAGCAAAGCAAGGAATGCCAAAGGTGGACTTTGGGACCAGGGTGTGGTACCCCAGCAGACTCGACTGGAAGATCGACATGAAGGTCAATGGAAAGACCTGCAACTATTTGAGGGCTTTTCAGTTTTTACAGTTGGGTTTTTTCCCCCTAATTTTGTAGTATTAGCTGTTGTTGATTTATTTTTCTGTCTTCTTTTTTGCTATGTTTTCATTTGCTTTATTTTTGTGCATGTCTATCTGGATAAGATAGGTGGGACGAACAATCCAGAGGAGAGAACAATGGGACCGGTGGTTCTGAGTGGGACACAGGAGAGGGGGAGGTAGGGGGGAAAGGAGGGCAACTTCAACAAACCCAGGGACAAGGGAAGAATAAGTGATCTAAAATTGATGGCTCATCAAGGGCAATGTAGCTGAGAGGAATTACTGAAACCCGGATGAAGGCTGAATATGATAGTGGGACAAGAGGAAAATAAAACAGAGGAAAGACTGGGAGGCAAAGGACATTTATAGAGTTCTAAATATAGGCATGTATATACGTAAATACATTTATATATAATGACAGGGGAATCTATCTATGTACATATATGTATTTATAAAGTATTATGGCAGCAGATGGATATTGGGCTTCCACTCAAGTACTCCCTCAATGCAGGAACAATTTGTTCTACTAACATGGCATTCCATGATGCTCACCTTCCTGACACGATCACAGAAGACAAAATGGGTGCACAAGCAAATGTGGTGAAGAGAGCTGAAGGTGCCCAGCTACCAAAAGATATAGCATCTGGGGTCTTAAAGGCTTGAAGTTAAACAAGTGGCCATTTAGCTGAGAAACAACAAAGCCCACATGGAAGAAGCACACCAGCCTGTGTGATCATGAGGTGTCGATGGGATCAGGTATCAGGCATCAAAAACCCAAAACAAAAGAAACAAAAAAATCATATCAATGGGAATGAGGGGGAGGGCAGAGTGGAGACTCAAAGCCCATCAGTAGTCAATTGCACACTCCTTGTCAGAAGGGCCACAAGGAAGAGACCAGATAGTCAGAGTGCAGTATAGCACGGACGAAACACACAACCTTCTAGTTCTTTAATGCTTCCTCCTCCAACTATCATGGTCCCAATTCTATCTTACTCATCTGACTAAACCAGAACATGTACACTGGTACAGATAAGAGCTCCCAACACAGGTAATCCAGAACAGATAAACCCTTCAGGACCAATAAGGGGAGTAGCAACACTAGGAGGGTAAGGGTAGTGGGGGGATAGTAAGGGGGAACCAATCACAATGATGGACACATGGCCCCCTTCCCAGGGGGACAGACAGCAGAAAGTGGATCAAAGGAGAGAGTGGTCGGTGTAAGACATGAAAAAACAGAAAGAATAATTTATAAATTACCAAGGGGACATGGGAAAGGGAAGGTGGGAGAATGAAGGGGGGGGGATGAGGAGCTGATGCCAGGGGCTCAAGTAGAAAGAAAATGTTTTGGAAAAGATGATGACAACATACGTACAGATGTGTTTCACACAATGGATATATATGGATTGTGATAAGAGCTGTAAAAGCCCCCATTAAAATAAAATTTAAAATTTCTCCAGCACCATATTTCAAAGTCAAGTTTTTAATTGATTCTTATACAGTCTTTCTTATTCAATGTCCAACTTTCACATGCACATGATGCAATGAAGAATACTCTGGCTTGGGTCAGGCGTACGTTAGTTCTCAAAGTCACATCTTTGCTTTTCAATACTCTAAAGAGGTCTTGTGCAGCAGATTTACATAATGCAATACATCTTTTGACCTCTTGACTACTGTTTCCATGAGCATTGATTGTGGATCCAAGCAAGACAAAATCCTTGACCAATTCAACCCTTTCTTCTTTGACTCTGATGTTACTTATTGGTTCCATTGTTCAGATTTTGGTCTTCCTTACATTGAGTTGTAATGCACACTGAAGGCTACAATCCTTGATCTTCATCAGCAAGTGCGTCAAGTCTTCTTCCCTTTCAGCAAGCAAGGTTGCATCATCTGCCTATCTCGGGTTGTTAATAAGCCTTCCTCTAATCCTGATGTCACACTCTTCTTCATATAATCCAGCGTCTCTGATGATTTCCTCGGCACACAGATTGAGCAAGTATGGTGAAAGGATGAAACCCCGAGGCACACCTTTCCTGATTTAAACCATCCAATAATCCTTTGCTCTGTTCGTACAGCTGCCTTTTGATCCATGTACAAGTTCCACATGAGCATAAAGAATTGTTCAGGAATCTCCATTCTTCTCTAAGTTATACACAATTTATTATGGTCCACATAGTCATATGTCTTTGCATAGTCAATGAAACAACATTTTTCTAGTATTCTCTGCTTTCAGCCAAGATTCATCTGACCTCAGCAAGGATATCCCTTGTTCCACACCCTCTGCTGAATTCGGCCTGAACCTCTGGCAGCTCCCTATCAATGTACTGCTACAACCGTTGCTGGATGGTCTTAAGGAAAATTTTACTTGCATTTGATATTAATGATATTGTTCTATAGTTTGAACACTCTATTGGGTTGTCTTTCTTTTACAACTATGGATCTTTTCCAGCCAGTTGGCCAACTAGGTGTCTTCCAAATTTCCTAGCTTAGATGAGTGAGTGCTTCCAGTGCTTCTTCAGCTTTCTGAAACGTTTGAATAGCCTGGAATTCTGGTTTTGGCTAATGCATTCAATGCAGTTTAAACTTCTTCCTTCATCAGCATTGGGTTTTGCTCGTATGCTACCTCCTGAAATGGTGGGATGTCTACTAGTTCTTTTGGGTACAGTGACTCTGCATATTCTTTCTATTTTTTCTTGATTCTTCCAGCATCTTTCAATACTTTGTCCTTAGAATCTTTCAAAATTCCAATTCAGGGCTTTAATTTTTTCTTCAGTTCTTTCAGTTTCAGATATGCTGAGCATATTCTTCCCTTTTGATTTTATAATTCTAGATACTTGTATATTTATATAATATTTGGCTTTGTCTTCTCGAGGTGCCCTTTGAAATGATCTATTCAGTTCCTTGACTTTATCCTTTCTTCCATTTGCTTTAGCTACTCTGTAATTAAGAGCAAGCATCAGAGTCTTTTGGGACACCCACTTTGATCTTTTCTTTCTTTCCTGTCTTTTTAATGACCTTTTGCTTTTTTCTTGAAAGATAATCTTGCTGTCCTCCCACAGCTCATCAGGGCTCTTTCACTAGTGTTCAATGTGTCAAATCCATTCTTGAAATGTTCTCGAAATGCCAGGGGATAGACTTAAGATTGCATTTGATTCTTCTGGATTTGTTCTAATTTTCTTCAGCTTTAGCCTGAACTTAACGTATGAGCAATGATGGTCTGTTCCACAGTCAGCCCTTGGCCTGGTTTTAGCTGCTGAGATTGAGCTTCTCCATCATCTTTCCCCACACATATAATCAATTTGATTTTTGTGTGTTCCATCTGATGAAGTTCAAGTGCATAGTCACCTTTTTGTGTTGTTGAAAAAAAAAGATATTCGCTATAAATAAGTCGTTGGTTTTGCAAAATTCTACCATCTGATCTCCAGCTTCATTTCTTTTTTTAAAAAAATCATTTTATTGGGGGGTGCTTCATTTCTATCTCAAGTCCATCTTTTCTAAATCCTGTTCCTTCCTCTTTGTTTCCAACTTTTGCATTCCAATTACCAATAATTATCGATGCATCTTGATTGCATATTTGATCAATTTCCAGTGAGAGGCTACAACCCTGACACACAACTTTCCCGATCTTAACTCGTGCAGTATTCCCTTGTTCTCTTTGCACAACTGCCTCTTGATCTAGGAACAGGTTCCACATGAGTACAATGAAATGTTCTAGAATTCTCATTCTTCTCAGGGCTATCCATAGTTTGTTATGATCCACACAATCCAATGCCTTTGCAGAGTCAGAAAACATAACACGAGTAAACATCTTTCTGGTATTCTCTGCTTTCAGTCGAGATCCACCTGCCATCAGCCATGAGATCCCTTGTTCCGCATTCGCTTCTGACTCTGACCTGAACGTCTGGAAGCAACCAGAAGCTGCTGCAACTACTGTTAGACGATCTTCGGCAAAACGTTTGCTGGCGTGTGACATTAATGACATTGAACATTCTGTTGAGTCACCTTCTTTTGGAATGGGTACAGATATCTCTTCCAGTCAGGTGGCCAAGGGGCTGTCTTTCAAATTTCCTGGCATATAGGAGTAAGTGCTTCCAATACTTCATTAGCTCTTTGAGACATTTCACTTGGTATTCTATCAATTCCTGGAGCCTTGTTTTTAGCTGATGCTTTCAGAGTGGCTTGAATTTTTTCCTTCCGTACCATTGGTTCTTGCCTATATCCAACCCTAGGAAACTGTTGAATGCTAATGATTCTTTTGCTACAGTGACTCTGTGTTCTTCCCATCTTCTTTTGATGCTTTCTACATCATTCAATATTTTTCCCATAGACTCTTTCAATATTGCACCTTGAGGCTTGACTTTTTTCTTGAGTTCTTTCCATTTAAGGCATGCTGTGGGCTCTTCCCTTTAGTTTTCTAACTCTAGACCTTGATATATTTCATTATAATATTTTACTTTGTCTTCTAGAAAGTAAATTTCTAGAAAATTTGAAAAATTTCTTTGGAAATTTCTGTTCAGCTCTTTGAATTTATCCTTTCTTCCATTTGCCTTAACTACTTTATAATTAATAGCACATTTCAAAGTCTCTTCTGACCTCCACTTTTATCTTACTTTTCTTTCGTGTCTTTTTAATGACCTTCTACTTTCTTCATGAATGATGTTCTTGATGTCCTCCCACAGCTCATCAGATCGTCTCTCAGTGGTGTTCAATGCAGCAAATGTGTACTTGGGATGTTTTCGAAACTCAGGTGGGATAGACTCAAGGTCGTATTTTGGCTCTCATGCACTTGTTTTAATTTTCTTCAGCTTTAACCTGAACTTACATGTGAGCAATTGATGCTCTGTTCCACAGTCATCTCCTAGCCTGGTTTCAGCTGCTCATATTTAGCTTCCATGATCTCTTCCCACAGATGTAGTCAATTTGCTTTCTGTGTATTCCATCAAAAGAAGTCCCATATGTGTTCTTGGAAAAATATACTGGCTATGAACAAATCATTGGTCTTGCAAAATTCTACTATGTGATCTCTGGCTTTATTTCTATGACCAAGACCATATTTTACAACCAGTGTTCCTTTTTCCTATTCCCCAAAAGTATTGCAATCTCAGAAACCCACAGGGACAGTTCTATCTTGTTCTATAGGGTTGCTATGAGTCAGCACCGACTGGATGGCACTGATTTTGGTTTGGGAGTTTGGTTCCTTCCTCTGTGCTTCTAACTTTCGCATTTCAATCGCCAATAATTATCAATGGATCTTGATTGCACGTTTGATCAATTTCTGCCTGAAGACGGTGGTAGAATTCTTCAATTTCGTCAACACTAGCTTTTGTGCTTGGTGCACTATTTGAATAACAGTGGTTTTGATTGAATTTCTTTGAATGCAGATAGATATAATCCTGTCACAGACAGCATTGTACTTCACAATAGACCTTGAAATGTTCTTTTTAATGATGAAGGCAACACCATTCCTCTTGAATCTGTCATTCCAGGCATAGTAAACCATAGGATTTTCTGATTCAGAATGGCCCAGAAGAGCCTATTTCAGCTCACTAATGCCTAGGATATCGGTCTTTACATGTTCCATTTCACTTTTGACCACCTGCAATCTTCCTAGATTCATACATCAGGCATTCCAACTTACAATTACTAGTAGATTTTTGCAGTGGGCTCCTCTCATTTTGAGTTGTGCCCCATCAGCAAATGAAGATCCCAAAGCCTTTCCCCCCTTCACGTCACCATGGTTGACTCTACTTTGAGACAGCATCTCCACCTCAGTCACATTTAAAGTACCTTCTGATCCGCGGGGCCCATCCTCTGTATGGTGGTCACCTAATGTGGTGTCAGTCTAAGGATTAAGAGTGTAGGGGTGGAGTCTAGGCTGTCAATCTGGAGATAGCCAATGACACTTCTGTGTGGACGTGGCCTTCTCCTGAGAATTCTGGGAAATCTGTTACTTCCTCCTTGGAGGCAGAAGACACCTCTCTCTGGCTACTACTCCCTGGGAGACATTGCAAAAGACAAGGCACATGATGCAACCAGACCTCGGAAGCCGGAGAAGCCACAGAGAGACCCCTGCCAGCACTGAGATGCTTATAATGCCACTAGACCCCAAGACTTTCTATGCACTGGCTTGTGATCGCCCTGCATTTGGCTTCATTGCATGTGTTTCATGAGTCTGAAGAGGACTTTATAGACTGGTATCGGACATATGGGCTAATATCAGACTTATGACCGTAGACTGGACTAGGTTGGGATGTTTTCTCAATGTTCAATTCCTCTTGTATAAACCTCTCCCTTATATACATATGCGTGTTTATGAATTTGTTTCTCTGGTCTACCCGGACTAACACACTCTGGCACTATCTCTGACAAGGTTCTACTTCATTAGGCCCTGGTATGTTTAAGGTTTTCAATGACTACTTTCTCCAAAGTGGAGAGCAAATTCCTTCTTCATAGTCAGTTCTTAGTCTGGAAGCTCTGCTGAAGCCTGTTCACTTTGGGTGACCTGCTGGTATTTGAAATGCCAGTGACATAGGCTTCCCAGCAACGCACAAGCCACCACAGTAAGACAATGACATACAAGAATACGTCCCTTTCATTGGAGCCAAATTAAGGAAATATACAAACTAAGTTTAAAAAATTGACAACTCAGCTCACTGGGCCCAGAGATGTTCCTAGCCTTTGTGAATTCCCCTGGGAACCTCATACACTCCTCCCAAACAACACCATTTATGACACTAGTTAGAATGTCTGCATTCTTGAATGCAGTGGCCCTTGCATAAGGCAGTAGCAGTAGTAGTCATTGGCTTAACTGGATTGCACACAAAATTACTTAACCAGTGCAAAGGTATACAGTCTTTTCCATCAGAAAGGAGTGGTTCCCATTGTCCGTAAAAAAAGACACAGTGCACTGCAATGGACCCTACAATGAGCAGAATTCCAGGGGCCCCAAGCTTTGCTAATGAATCAAGTCCACTGAGGACTACCGTTGTGAGAAGAAGGGGAACTACATGTTAATTACCACCACCCCCAAAAAAGTTTGACTTTTCCCAAATACTTATTACTAGATATGCTGTCAATTGGATTTCTTTCCACCAGAGGGCGCAATGGTGCACCACAGGCTTCAAAATATATCTATACTAATGAGAAGGGAAATCTGGGGAAAGGCTCCCAACATTTAGAATAACAACTGCTATGGGAAGGAGAGGAGTTAAGGGAACCAAATTGGAAACTGAGAAATTATTTATAAACCTAAACTAGTTGTTGTTAGGTGCTGTGGAACTGGTTCTGACTGAACAACCCATTGGACAATAGACCAGCCTCAAAATCATTGATAGCTTTCAATACATTGTGGCAGCCATTGTTGGACCAATCCCACTGAGAGACGCCCTCTTTGCCACTAACCGTTTACCTTCTCCAGAGACTGGTCCCTCCAGACAACATGTCCAAAGTATATGTGACCAAATGTCAGCCTCATCATTTCAATGGAGCATTTGGGCTGTCCTTCTCACAGGACAGATTTGTTAGTTCTTCCGGCCGATGGTGGTATATTTAACATTCTTCACCAACACCATAACTCAAATGCATCAGTTCTTCTCTGGTGGTCCGTAGTCATTGTTCGGTTTTCAAATGTATCTAAGGAGATGTAAAGTATCATGAACGGACTCAGTCACACCTTAGTTCCCAAGGGAAGACCTTTGCTGTTTAACCCTTTGAAAGGTCTTTGGTAACAGTGCTGCCGTATGCCATTCGATCCCTCAACTGGCGCTTCCACGGGGACTGATTGTGGATTCAAGTAAAATGAACCTCTTGATTACAGATTGGGTAAGTATAATGAAGGGATACAACTCTGATGGGAGGGACCAGCCTCCACAACCGTCTGGTTCCTAAGGGGCAGTTATGTAACTGAAAGGTAAATTAAAGAATCATCAGACAAGGTATGCAAGGGCTCACCTCCTCCATGGTGACCAGAACCTGAGAGAGTGCCCGAATGTATTCACTCACAGGCTTATAAAATCTCGGGGCATGCAAACCACATCATACACATATGTAACAGGAAGGGGATGTGTTAGGGGCATACACGTGACAGGAAGGCACATACATAACAAGATAGGCAGGTTCAAGAGTTAAGATGACAGCTTAAGCTTGGTCTTCCCCAAGCTGGCTTGACCTTAGGTATCCCTAAACTCTTCTCCAGGGGAATAATCTATGCTCCTTATCAGAAGGGAATGGACTGGACTTCGGTTGGGGTGGCCAAGAGGGTCTGATTGCTCTCAATGGCAGACAACTTTCCGGCAGATAACCTTCAAGTATAGTAACAACCATGAGCTTGTAAGAAGCATCTTAAGGTTGGTATTATTCCGGGGGGGGGGGCGGGGGGGGGTAGGGGATGACATTGTAAGGGATAACTTTTAGTTAAGAGAATATGACTAGGATTCATCTCCAACTCACGAACGTGAAGTCCTCCCTCCACCAGAGTGTCGGCTTCCCAGACTCCTTAAATATGAGCATACATTCTTCCTGATTCTCAGTTTCCCACACTCTGACACACAGCTTTCCTAATCTTAAACCACACAGTATTCCCTTGTTCTGTTTACACAACTCCCTTGAGGTAGTTAGTTTGTTGTGCCAACCTGGCCAATAAACACATGTGGGGTTAAGTGAAGGGCGGAGCGATAAAAGGCTCGGTGAGCCTGGCCTTTCGAGTTCTCGGGTCTCTTGCTTTCTGATGGTCAGACCAGGGAGCAGTTGCCTTAGTCAGTTCCCTGCTTCAACCGACAAGGCTCACTTCCTACAAGACATCCCTGAGGAGAAGCCACATGGACCTACCCAGATGCAGCCCTGGGTGCTGGAGCAGCCGTGAGGAGACCCCTGCCAGCCCTGAGATACTTACACATTCACTGACTTGGCTTTCCTCCTGCAGTCGGCATCATTGCGTCTGTTTTGTGAGATGGAGGAGGACTTTGTGGATTGGTGTTGGACATATGGGTTATGGGTTAATGTTGGACTTGTGGGCTTGGGCAGCACTGGGTTGAGATGTTTTCTTGGTGCACACTTAACCTTTATATAAAACTCTCTTTTATACACGAGTTTCTGTGGATTTGTTTCTCTAAAGTACCCAGACTAACACATCCCTCTGGATCCATGTACAAGTCCTGAGCTTAATGAAGGGTTCTGGAATTCCCATTCTTCTCAAGGCTATGCGTCATTTGTTATGGTCCACACAGGCAAATGCTTTTGCATATGCAATAAAACACAAATCAATATTTTTCTGGTATTCCCTGCTTTCGATCAGGATCTATCTGACATCAGCAATGATCTCTCTCATTCTGCTTCCTCTTTTGAAACTGGGTTGTATTTCTGGCAGCTCCCTGTCAATGTAGTGCTGTAATTGTCTTTGAATGATCTTCAGCAAAATTGTACTTGGATGTGATATTGATGATATTGTTTGATAATTTCTGCATTCTGTTGGGTCCCTTTTATTTAAAATGGACACATATATGAATCTTTTTCAGTCAGTTGGCCAGATAAATGTATTCCAAATCCCTTGGCATAGATGAGCGAGTACTTTAACTATGCATCCATTCGTTGAACCATCTCAAGTCCTGGAGACTTGCGTCTTGCTAGTGCCTTCAATGCACTTTGGACTTCTTCCTTGAACATCACCCAGTATTGATCAACTCTCTGAAATGCTTGAATACTGAACAGTTCCTCTGGTACATTAACTTTGTGTATTCCTTACATCTTCTTTTGATTCTTTCTGCATCACGCAATACTTCTCCCTGCCTCCCGCCCCTCCCCACCCCAACGTGGAATCCTTCACTATTGCAACTGGAGGCTTGAATTTTTCCTTCAATTCTTCCAGCTTGAGAAATGCCGAGTCTGTTCTTTCCTTTGCGTTTTCAAACTGCAGGTCCTTGCACATTTCATTACAATGGTTTTCTGTGAGCTGCCCTTGGAAATCTTCTGGTCAGCTCACTTGCTTCATCATTTATTCTGGCTGCTTTAACTTCTTGACATTCAAGAGCAAGTTTCAGAGTCTCTTCTGACAACCATCTTGGCCTTTTCTTTCTTTCCTTTTGTATGATGCCATCCTACAAGGTATCTAATCTTTGATCAATCACATTCAATGAAGCCAATATAGTTTTAGATAGCCTCTAAATTCAGGTGGGACATACTCAAGGTCCCTCCACTCATCTATCAATTTATTGTACAGTGCTGGCTTGAGTAGCTATTGTAAATGCTATTCGTTTCCCCTGATTTCCTCTTCAGTGCTGTCTGTGAGTATAAAGGGAATAAATTGATTTTTGTATGCTTATCTTGTACTCTGCCGCTTTGATGAGACTTTTAATTAGTTCCAACAATTTTCTTGCTAATTCCTTAGGATTTTCAATGTATAGGATCATATGGCTTGCAAATAGTTTTTCTTCTTCTTTACCAGTTTGGATGCCTTTAATTTCCCTTTATTGCTTTGTAGCTCTGGCTAAAAATTCCAACACAATATTAAATAGCAGTGGTGATAAAGGGTAGTTTTGTCTGGCTCCCATTCACAATGGCAGTGCTTTCCGTTTTAATGTTTGCTCTTGTTTTGGTGTATGTGCTTTTAATTATGTTGAGGAATCTCCCTTCTGTTCCTATTTTGTTGAGTGTTTTTATATGGACCATGTGATGAATTATGTCAATTGCCTTTCTGCATCAATTAGTTGGCACATGTGGTTCTTCTTTCCTTTATTTATGTGAAAGAGATTACACTGATTGATTTTCCCATGTTGAACCAACCTTGAATACCAAATATGAATTTCACTAGATCATGATGTATTATTCTTTGGTCATATTGCTAGATTCTATAAGATAGGGTTTTCTTGAAATTTTTTGCACCTGTATTCATGAGGAATACTGATCTATAATTTTTTTTACATAAATTAACCCATTTATTACAGGCCAGAGAGGTTTCAGATAGTGGAGCTTCTACTGGTCTTTCAATTCCTTCAGTCTTCTGATGGCAGACTTTACTGTGACAGCAGAGGTGGTATTGTAGGTCCAGGCCCCACCGGCGACTGTCTTCATGCAGGAACCACAACGCCAGATGCCCAGGGCGCGTCTCTTCATCTTGGTTTTGCCGCAGAAGGAGCAAGTGTACTTGGCATGTTGGCTGATTCCAATTTTCTTCACCATTTTCCTGAGGGAGGCGCCGTAACGGGTCCCATATTTGCCCACGATCCCGACCTTCTTGGTGCGTTTGGCCAATTTAGCCGCAAACTAGTCCCGAGCCAGAGAGCCTGATCTATAATTTTTATATCTTTAGTGATTTCTCTGCCTGGTTTGGGTATCAGAATTATGTTTGCTTCATAAAATGAATTCAAGACTTTTCCTTTTTTTTTAAGTTAATCATCTTTAATGAAATGGCTTTGGGAAGAACGTACATTTTTATGACACCAACACTACAGTTTTCGGAGTCACAGTTAGATAGAATTGTATCCATTCCATAATTAATATGAATGCCAATATCTCTAGCCACTCATTTCTGTTACCTGGCAAACAAAATCAAGAAAGCGACCATCAGACAAGAGAGACCCACAGCTTCTGAAAAGGCAAATCCCAGGAGAGCCTCTGAGAATAGCCGCTGCTTCAGGGAAGGGTTTCTGGCATAACCAATGATGAGACTGCCAAAGACGGTTCCAACACCAGCCCAGAACCAGCCCCTCTACAGTTGCAGCACCTGCACCAGTAACTTTGGCAGCAGTATCAGTGTCTCTGCCGACTGCACTGGTCTGAAACTCCCCTTGGATTAGTGGAGACACACCAGCCTGGGCCCCATGAAACACTGCCGAGCCTCTCCAGTTCTAGCCTCTGGGCGATATTACATGGATGCAGCCATTGGTCTGTGTGCAACTCTGGTCCAGCTCAGAGCAGAGCGGGAGTGCAGGCGAGCGTGGAGCAGGCGAACTTAGAGTCTTTAGGGAGGCGTGGCTGGGGGACTTGGGTGACAAACGGCGTGGACTCCTCTCCCACTTCCTTGCTTTCCCGGAAGTGGCACCAGCGGCAGAGGTTGAAAGAGTGGGGAATTTTTAAAAAAGGAGAGAGAGAGAGAGAGAGAGAGAGAGAGAGAGAGAGAGAGAGAGAGAGAGAGAGAGAGAGAGAGAGAGAGAGAGAGAGAGGAGTTTTCCATTCTTTTCTATACTCTTAAATAGGTTGAGTAGAATTGGGGCCAGATTTCTTGGCTTGTTTTTTATCAATACATTTTCTCTCCTCTATTGGCTTATCGATTCAAGCATTGCATTGCTGCACAAGACCTCTTTAAGGTGTTGAAAAGCAAGGATGTCACTTAAAGGACTCCTCAGTTGCATCTGACTAAACCATGGACGTTTCATTTGCCTCCTCTCAAAAATGTGAACACACTGTCATCGAGTCAATGTCTACTTATAGGACTCTCCAAGGCAGGGTAGATCTGCCTCTGTGAGTTTCCCAGCTCTTCCTTATTCATGGGAATAGAAAGTCCATCTTTCTCCCAGGGAGCAGCTGGTGGTTTGCAACAGCTGACCTTGTCTATTACAGCCCAACACGTAACTACTATGCCATGAGGGTGCTCCAGGTGCCTCATCTGCCTGTGAAAGTTGGACGATGAATTAGGAAACCCACAGAAGAACGGATGTATTTGAATTATGGTGTTGGCAATGAATTTTGCTAAACAAACAAATCTGTCTTCAGAGAAGTACAGAGCCAGAATATTCCTCAGAAATGAGGACGAGGAGACTTTGTCTTGTGGACTTTGGACATGTTATCAGGAGAGTCCAGGTCCTGAAAAAGGGCATCATGCTTGACAAAGTAGAAAGCCATTGAGAAAGACCATCAAGGAGTGGCTGCAGCCATGGGCTCACACACAGCAAGAATGGCTTAGCAGAACTGAGACATGTATGACCTGGAGTCTCTATGAGTCAGGAACCCACTTGAAGGCACCTAATAAAACAATAGCATCGGCTTAGTATCTATACCTCGTTGCTTTTGTTTTTTAGTGGTTGCTTTAAGCCAGTGGTTCTCAACCATCCTAATACCACGACCCTTTCATACAGTTCCTCAGGTTGTGGTGACCCCCACCCAACCATAAAATTATTTTTGTTACTACTTCATAACTGTCATGAATCAGGCAAGCGCTGAGAAAGGGTCGTTCAACCCCGAAAGGGGTCAGGACCCACAGGTCAAGAACCACGTCTCTAAGCTTTATACTATGCCTTCTCAACTAATCACCATCTACTTTGAAATATTACACTACTTCACACACAGTGTAAAAAGCTTAAACAGTCTGCTCCCATGCCATTCTTTGTTCTACTCTGGTCATAATGTTACATCTACGAATGTTATGAAGCTCATAATCCATTATTATTATTTTCCCTTTCAATAGTCAATTACCGTATATATTCGAGTGTAAGCCAACCCGAATATCCACCGAGGCAACTAATTTTACCACAAAAACTGCATTAAAAATGTGCTGAAAGACTTCAACCCAGTGCCGCAAGGTGTGAATGCAATAACCCGGCGTGGAGTAGGGAACCAGTGGAGAGGTCTGGGAGGCTGGCCCCAGCACCAAAAATTAAGTGGATTCCTGCCCCTCCCCTGAGAAGAATTTGTTTCAAAGGACGACATTGATTCTGCAGCTCCGGGAGATGGACATATCTGATCAGAGCACACGGGAGCAGATGAAGGGGGAGGAGGTGAGAGTGGAACACAGCCTGGCCCACCAGGCTGTGAGGATGATGTTCCTGAGTAGAGCAGCCAGTCCACAGAGAGAACAACATGGCTGGCCCCACTATGAGACATGATGCCCCTCAGGGACTAAGGGCGATACAGGGGACAGCACCGGAGACACAGAGTGGGAATTGCACCTGACCTGATCCCACACCGATGCAAAGCACTGGGGGAGTGCAGCGGAACAGCAAGGGAATGGAGTGGCAAGGTCCCCAGGGAATGCTGAAAGTGGACTTTGGGGCCAGGGCGTGGTGCCCCAACAGACTGAACTGGAAAACACTCCTAAGGGCCAGCAAACGATCCTTGAATGAACTACAAGCTTTTATTTCGTGATGTGTTTTGTTTTGTTCTTTGTCAGTGGTTTGTTTTTGTTGTTTTGTTGTCTGGTTGTATACTGTTGCTTTGTTTTCCTCTGTCTTGTTTTCGTGCATGTTAGTGTCTCCACAGGTCTGTCTGAATAGGACAGGCTGGATGAACTATCTGGAGGAAAAACAATGGGACTGACAGTTCCGGGGGGACTTGGAGTGGGGGGAGGTGGGGGGGGTAAGGAAGTGGTGTTAACAAACACAGGGACAAAGGAACAACATGGGACCCAAAATGGTAGTGAGGGGGGAGTGGCAGGCCTGGTGGGGAATGATCAAGGGTAAGGTTGCGTAGAGAAGAGGTATAGCTGTAACCTATGTAGGGACGGAGCATGATAGTGGGGCAGAAGGAAAGTCAAGGGAGATGGAGGAAGGAACTGGGAGTCAAGGGGCATTTATGGAGATCTAGATAAAGACGTGTACATGCAAACATATATATGAGGATGGGGAAATAGATCTAATTATCTACATTTATAGGTTTAATATTAAGGTGGCGGAAGGACCTTGGGCCTCTACTCAAGCACTCCCTCAATGCATGAATACTTTCGTTTATTAAATTGGTACTCTATGATGCTCACTCTCCCGACACAACTGCTGAAGTCAAAGTGGGTGAACAAGTAAATGTGGTGAAGAAAGCTGATGGTGCCCGGCTAACGAAAGAGATAGTGTCCGGGGTCTTAAAGGCTTGAAGGTGAACAAGCAGCCATCTAGCTCAGAAGCAACAAAGCCCACATGGAGGAAGCACACCAGCCTGTGCGATCACTAGGTGCCAAAGGGACCAGGTACAAGGCATCATGCAAAAAAGAAAAAAATATATATATATATATACCATAGTGAATGAAGGGGGAAGTGCAGAGTGGAGACCCAAAGCCCATTTATCAGCCACTGGAGATCCCCTCATAGAGGGGTTTAGGAGAGGAGATGGGTCAGTCAGGGTGTGATGTAGTACCGATGAAGAACACAGTTTTCCCCCAGATCCTGGATGCTTCCTCCCCCCAACTACCATGATCCGAATTCTACCATGCAGGACTAGATAGGGCAGAGGTTGTACACTGGTGTATATTTGAACTGGAGGCACAGGGAATCCAGTGTGGATGATACCTTCAGGACCAGGGGTGTGATGGGCGATGGTGGGAGAGTGGAGGTTGAGTGGGTTGCAAAGGGGGAACTGATTACAAGGATCCACAAGAGACCTCCTTCCTGGGAGATGGATGGCAGAGAAGGGGGGGGGGGAGGGAGACTCCGGATAGGGCAAGATATGACAAAATAACAATCTATAAATTATCAAGGGCTCATGAGGGAGGGGGCAGTGGGGAGGGAGGGGGAAAAAAGAGGACCTGATGCAAAGGGCTTAAGTGGAGAGCAAATGCTTTGAAAATGATGAGGGCAAAGAATGTACGGATGTGCTTTATACAATTGATGTATGTATATGTATGGATTGTGATAAGAGTTGTATGAGCCCCTAATAAAATGTTTTTTTTTAAATGTGCTGAAAAACTCGGCTTATGCATGAGTATATACAGTATCTTTGAAAGACATTAAAAACAAGAATATCTCTATATTTTCCCACACAGTTATCATCTCTGGCGCTCTTTAATCCTTTGTGTAGATTGATTTCTATCTAGTATCGCTGACCTCCAGGCTGAAGAACCTCCGTTAGCATTTCTTGTAGTGCAGGCTTACGAGTGATGGATCCTCTTGGCTATTATTTATCTGAAATGTCTCGCTTTTGCTTTCATTTTTGAAGGGCCCATCCACTAGATATAAAATTCTAGGTTAGCAATTCTTTTCTTGCAGTGCTTTCCAGACATCATTACATATTATTCTCTGGCTTGCCTTGTTTTTTCCTGAAGAGCAACCAGTGGTTAGTCTCACTTTAACATCTTTCCTCGTGATTCTTTTCAAAAATTTGATTCTGCAATGGCTCATCCACGTGACTCATTTGAATTCTTAGACATTTGACTTCCTTTGGGTTCTCCAGAGAAACAGAGCTGATAAGTATAGGTCATATCTATATAGAGAGATTTACTCACTTGATTGCATGGGCTGCCACATTCAAAACTCATAGATTAGGTGGCAGGCTAGTGATTTCTACTGGCTTGGGCCCCAAGATCCAATGATCAGGTAACAAAAGAGTAAAGAGAGAGCCAGAGTTCTGTCAAAATATCCATTTACAATTAGGAGGCAGATCATACACTAAGAAATACTCCTTTCAATGGATTGATCTAATATACTAATTAGTTTACATTATGGGAGGTGATTGCACAACATTAAATTTCTTTGTGGCACATCATCAACTAGTCTACCGTTTGGCTAGACCACTGGGAACCATAGCCTATCCAAATTGGCACATAAAATTAACTACCACACACATGTTGGCTTATAGTTTTCGATATATTCGGAACATTCTTAAAGCTGAATAAGGGAAATATAAAATTGTAAATTGTGTTTCATTCCTATATACAATAGGTTTTCAAAGTTGCTGAATAATGGAATTAAAAGATAAAATATATTTATTCCTCAAGATAAGCTCTGTTCAGATATGTTATAGTTATAACAAGTTATTACACATTTTTTGGGTGAGAGAACATTGTGAAATCCATGCGTAGTGTCTTCATAATACAAATTTTTTCCATGATCTTTTTGAGGATCCCTGAAATTAGTAATGATAAAGAGTCCTTAGCAATCACAGTTCTATAGTGATTTCAGCAACTAAGTACTAGAAGGAACTTGCTTTGGGAAATTTTTCTGTCTGACATTCTGACCAAATTCTAAACATGATCAGTGCATAATCTCCCCCTCTCTAGGAGAGTATAAAATATCTGTAAAAGAAGAACGAGAAATTAATGTGTGAATTAATATGCTCAGAATCATGGTCTTTTTATCATCTCCTACTTTGATCTTTTCTCTAAGCTTGCCCCTTTAAAAAATGAAATTCCCAAGTATGGATTATAGTTCATTGTTAATCAGCTGTCGGATCAGGTCCATTTCTGAAATGAGACAGAATTGTAAATGATTTATCCTAAGTGATGTACTCTGGATTGGACCTTGTTCACATGATGTCTGGTCAGGCAGATAAGAGAACTCCCAAAAAAAACCAAAAAGAAAGAAAACTCCAGGCAAAGAGAAATAGAGATTTTAATACCGATTGTCCAGGCTCAGTGTTGAGTCCTGATTCTGTGCCCACCGGGGCAAGCCGCGTTGGCTGACCAACAACAGCAAGCATCCTTGCACAATTACTATTCGTGAGCAAGAACTCCTGGCAAAGATCAATGAAGAAGAGAAAAATCCTGTAGGAGGGCAGGTCAAAGCATGTTTAGAAAGGAATTTCTCTCTCTCCCCAGTGGACTATTCACAATCGTTCTTCTTAATCCCGATAGTGTGGTAGCCTTGTACTAACAGGTAGAAGGAAGCAAACATTCTAAATGCAGACCAAGGGCTTTGCAACATCACTTAACAGTTGCCATATGAAGAGGACAAAGCTGATGATCCTGTTAGGCAGCTAACTTAAGGATGGGGTTTGTCATCCCATGCCTGCAAAGGTCCCCAGAGAGGAGGTTGGAAAGAAATCAGGCATTCATTAGACACCTATGAAGACCCCAAATTGAACATGCTCATACTCAAGCCTCCAGCCAGGTGGGAAGTACACCTGGGCGGGCCAACCTAGGGCCAGGCTCATGACATCACCCAGGTGGGCCTAACTCAGCCAATGGGGTAAAAAAATACTACCAGCCACACCTTCCCCTAGCCAGGGGGTGGGCTAGAATAAAGGCAGGGAGCAGGCTCTGGGACGCTCTTTTACCCTGCTCCTGGTCAGAGGCAGGTGGAGTGTAAGGGTTTCCCTCTCCTGAGCCTACTGGGCGGGGGTGCCCACAGCCTCTGGGCCCACCTGCTCTTAGCCTCTAGAGCAGTGATTCTCAACCTGTGGGTCACGATCCTTTTGGGGGGTCCAACGACCCTTTCACAGGGGTCGCCCGATTAATAACAGTAGCAAAATGACAGTGATGAAGTAGCAACGAAAATAATTTTATGGTTGGGGGGCGGATCACCACAACATGAGGAACTGTATTAAAGGGTGGAGGCATTAGGAAGGTTGAGAACCTGTTCTAGAGTTCCCCCTGTAGTTCAGCATGGATGAGTGCTCTTTTCAACATAGTTGTTCAGGCCCAGTTGTGAACCTCTTTGAGACTATAGAACCTGAAACTTGTCTTGTCCTTCATGAAAACCCACTTGGTTTACAAAATGGTTTTTGGCGTGAATTCATTCATAGTGCGAATCAAAGAACCAAGGTATTACCAACTCCAGCAAACCTAACAATCCCATTTTCCAAATGAACATACTGAATCAAGAACTTGGTCCCAAATCTCACAACCAGTAACTGACAACCACAGGGAGGATTTGTATCTGGTTTGTCTGACTTCCCAAGGTCCTGCTTTTCCTGCCACACCGGTACACTCAGCTCTGCCATCTTTGGATGGCATGTGTACTCAGTCTGCCAGCCCTTAGTACCACGCCAACGGATGAGCCTTCACTTGCTTGCATGGGAAAATCCTCTCCCCCTGGCAGATTATGAATGTGCATCATGATTATGAAGGGAAAGCATAGATGAAGAGCTGTGGACCATTTTCCAAGTGTTGGGACAGCTCTCAGCTCAGAACGAATGATGATACTGTGATGCACTAGATTCATTGGCTGGATGGGCAGAGAGGAATCACCCGTGTGCAAAAAGTCCCAGAGCCTCTGGAATGGTTCCATAAAGGAATCTGGGTTCTATGAAGGCATCTTGAGGCTTCCTAGAGTGGTACAGACCTCCCCGGAAGTCAATTGTGGACTTCACATTGACCTACTTATTGAATTCTGCCTCTCACTCTTATTCTTGGGTTTGGGAGACAATGGAAACATAAACAAACAGCAACAGCAACAAAACAACAAAAGACCCAGAGAAGGTAAGCATAGGAAGAAAGAGCTGGTGAGAATGGCAACTCTTTCAAGAGTAACAATTCTCTGTTGTAATAAAAAGAAAGGTGTGTGCTCGGTGAAACTTGACTTGAGAGGACCAGATGTTTTGTTTCATTGTTTGTTCTTTAAACAGTTTTATTGGCATATAATTCACACCTGTCCTGGGTTTCACATACAGGAAAAACAACAACAACAAAATGAAACAGTGGGAAAAAATGCAATCAAAAGAAAGCAGAGAATATGGAAAACTGTAAAAAAAATTAAATGGGTCAAAAGGGAGATCAGATGATAAGGTGTTACATTTTAACCTAATTACGCTTGCAATAAATCACTTGCTATCAGTCTGATAGCAAAGCTACTCACATCCCTGGTCAAAGGTCAGAGGTGAGTCTGGAGACCCTGCAAATGGATTTCGAGCTTTCACTGTCAGCCACCCGCCTTCTGCAAAGTCGGTGTTCAGAATTTCAGCTCTAATACCATTCCCTCCTCTAGATTTGGATTTTATTATTTACAGTTCTTGGATCACACAGACTGGTGCGTGTTTTGCCATGTGGCCCTGGCTGACACCTCACTTAGGTAGTCGCCTGTATTAAAACAAGCCTGTAAGATCCCAGATATTATTTTGCCTGATAGCCGGGCACTATGTGCCTCCTTCACCACAATTTGCTATAGCACTCATGTCTTCAGTGATCTCTTCATGAGGGTAAGTAGAGTAGGGCTATATCACAAGAACGAATTGTTCTTAGATTAGGGCTATGATTAAGTGTGAGTTCAAAAGCCATTCATATATCTATTCTTTGTATATGTTTGTCACTGGTCCACTTTAAATTCATCTTTTTTTAAATTTGGGGAACATTTTAAATCATCCCCATGGGGCATATTGTAATTCGATTGATAGTATCATTAAGTTAGCCAGTGATGCAAAATGTTTAGAACTTTGAGGAAAGTATACTGGTATAAGATGGCTACTTAGACCAAAGTACGTAGCTTGTTGACTTATATAGATTAAAAACTTAAGTGATTCGATACTATTTACACAAACAATGAAGATTGGAGATAGGGCACAACTTTCAATAACCTCATTCACAAAAGCAGAATTGTGTCTGCTAGACCTAGTCCATAGCTGTTTTCAGAAATGCATACTATTCCATAGTGTGCAGGTACCACAGTTTTTTAATCCACTTCTATGATGGGCATTTGGGTCGTTTCCAGTTTCTTGCTGTTGTGAACAGTGCTGCAGTGCACATGGGAAAGCATACCTCTGTTTGTGTGCTGGGTGGCATGGGATTTCTATTACCAGTTATTTTAGGTAGTGCCATATCACTTTGCAGAATGGTTGCACACGTGGACAAGCCCACCAGTGGTGTATACAAGTTCCCGTCTCTCCACACCCTCTCCAGCACTTGTTGTTTTCTGTTGCTTTTTCAATCGGGCTAGCATTGTGACTTTTTGTTGTTGTTGTGTTTTGTTCATTTTGGTGTGTTGGGGTTGGTTTTTTTTTTTTTTTTTGCTTGACTTCCAGCCACATGACTGTATTGGATCCCGTGCCTGTTGTCCGATCTAACTTCAGACTCACCCTTTTTGCCACCAGAGGCCCATCATTGCAGAGATGGCGCGACAGAGAGGAGGCCGCAGTTGCAGTTCTGACTCTACCCCTTTCTAGCTGCATGACCTTGGGCAAGTACTTAACACTCTTTGAGCTTTGATTTTCTTAGCTATTAGAGGAGACATTTGGCTTAGAGAACCACTCACATTCTCTGTTGTCTGTTCAATCCCTGGTTCTTCTGGTTTACAGTCACCCAGGCCAGCTTTACTTACATTGCTGTTTGAATGTCTATGTTCCTGAAAGCTCAGAAGTAGAAATGTGTACTTCGTGTGGTTAATGAACAACCCAAACACATATCACAGTTATTTGACTCCTAGGGGTCTGGGTCTGCAAACATACCTTTTGGCTTTCTTGTCCCCTTCCCCTACCTACATGATCCCTTCAAAAGCAGTGAAACACACTCGGCCACTTCACCTCCAGGATGAGTTCTCGGGGTTTTTTTCCCAACAGACTATTCTGAAAATTCACTCAAACCAGGGCCAGAACGTGGGTATGTTCATTATTCCTCAGGCCAAATGGCCTACTTGCATGGAGTTTGCCCCCTGACAGTTCCTTCTTTGAAGTGCCATCTATTTGCCCAGGTTCCCTGTTAACATTTAATTGCCAGTTTATGAATGGCACTAAGGTTGGTCAACTGGGTTCTGAACTTGAAAAATCTATTACAGGTACCCAGGGGCCACAGGGAAAAGAGGGGGTGTCTCCTACTTTGCACACTAATAGGCAATTATGTTCTATGATGCTCTCTCTGAGTAACCTCCATTCCCAGATGGGAAGAGCTGATGCCTTAGAAAGCCTACAATGGTTGTCGGTACTCTTCAAGCTCCAGGAGACTGTATAGTCTTTGGGCGGGGCTCCTGGAGCGGGAGAGGGAGGCCAACCTGTAGGCGGCAGGTCACACTGAGTGGGTTACAAACTGTGTATCCTACCCTCCGTTCTGATTGGTTCTCTTCTTTTCCTCCAGGGTGCTGGAGCCCTTCCTTCCAACCTTCTAAAATAACAAACAAACAAAAAGTCCCATGGCCATGAGGTCCATTCTGACTCACAGGGATTGGTAATATTGAACTGCATGTCCCTGGAGTGTGAGATCATGCCATATTTGTGCTTAAATTCCCCAGACACAATGCTTGACAGAAAGCAGACCTGAAGCGTATGCTGACTGGTTTTGAAGAAGCAGGCTTCTACTGCCCTTTCGAGGTGGGGTGAATGGCCTCTGGTTGTCCTCCCAGCCTCCTGGGGTCCACACCTTTGTGTAAACGAGACCCTTCCCTGCAGAGTGAGCTGCTCTCATTACTTGCTCTTTTTTTTTTCTTTTAACATTATATTGTGTCTTTGGTATAGGTTTGCACGGCAGCTTAGGTTCCGTGTCCACACAAGTAGTTCAGTGACGTTGGTTGCGTTCTTCACAACACCCACCGCAACATTCTCAAACACCCACCGCAACATTCTCACTGTTTCCCTCCTGCTGGCTGCATTTCTAGTCATCCAATCACCTGGTCCTCTTACCTGCTCAGCTTTGTTTTCAGGTCATTATTTACCATTTAGCCTCAAATAGGTGATTTTTTTTTTTAAGGAGCACAGTACTTAGGGGTGATAGGCATTCAGTTGTTTTGTTTTGTTTTAACCAATTTCTTTTTTACCTACCAGGTAACCTCAGGGGTTAGCTTTCTGGTTCAAGGCTGGAGAGTATTAAAGGATGCGACTTTGGAAAAGGTGAAGGGATCTTACTCCTATAATTGTGTTCTGCTAGCTAAGATCCACACGCTGACAGCTCACGGAGTACTCCAGGGTCTCTCCTGAATCTGCATATTGGGTCATGCTTGGCATAAGACCTGACACTGTTTGGTCCTGTTCTATCACTCACTGGCATTTCATCAACGCTGACTCATCATTCTTTCCGGAAGGAGAAAGACCTGTCATGCTTTGGGCTGCCAACTGAAATCATCAGTGAGTGTTGCCTCTGGAGAAAGATGAGGCTTTCTACTCCCTTACACAGTTCCAGTTTCGGGAACCCACAGGGGCAGCGCTACCCTGTTCTAATGGATTCGCCACGAGTTGGAATCAACTCCGTGGCGGTGAGTCTGTTATATGAGGGGACTTAAAAAAGTTTGCGGAGAAATTGAACAAAACAATAATGGAAGTTGTCCACAAACTTTGTGAAGCTCCCATGTATACAATATCACTATGAGTTAGAGCCAAGTCAGCGGCAACTAAAAGCAGCAGGAAGGAAATAACTTCCCCAAAGTGGAAGATGCTGTTCTGAAAAACGAGTAGGTGTCCATGACAAACCATAATTATTGTTTTGTCATCCCGTTCACCACATCACCACCCCACCCCACCCCACCCCACCACCTCTTACCCAATGAGTACTTGAGACTGAATGACAAAGTCCTGGCTCCTGTCATATCAGGACTCCTGGCAGTAAGCTATGAATTTTCTTTTTGTTTTTTAAGTTTTATTTTATTGGGGGCTCTTACAGTTCTTACCACAATCCATACATATATCCAGAACCGTCGGTCCCATTGTTCTCTCCTCCGGATTGTTCATCCCGTCTATCTTGTCCAGACAGACATGCAGAGACAATAATACACGCAAAAACAGAGTAAAGCAAAAGCAAAACAACCAAAGCAAAGAAAATAAATTTAAAAAACAACAGCAAAAACTGAAAAGCCCTCTGAGAGGTCAACACAGACACTGAACAGAGATAGGATTTAGGCAAAGAACGTGAGGTTAAGAGCAGCTTTAATAGGGAAGAGAAGGAGCTCCTTGGAGAGAAGGGAGAGCAGAGAGAGGGACAGGAGCATCCTGAGCTCCTTGGAGAGAAGGGAGAGCAGAGAGAGGGACAGGAGCATCCTGAGCTCCTTGGAGAGAAGGGAGAGCAGAGAGAGGGACAGGAGCATCCTGAGCTCCTGGGAGAGAAGGGAGAGCAGAGAGAGGGACAGGAGCATCCTGAGCTCCTTGGAGAGAAGGGAGAGCAGAGAGAGGGACAGGAGCATCCTGAGCTCCTGGGAGAGAAGGGAGAGCAGAGAGAGGGACAGAAGCATCCTGAGCTCCTGGGAGGGAAGGGAGAGCAGAGAGAGGGACAGGAGCATCCTGAGCTCCTGGGAGGGAAGGGAGAGCAGAGAGAGGGACAGGAGCATCCTGAGCTCCTTGGAGAGAAGGGAGAGCAGAGAGAGGGACAGGAGCATCCTGAGCTCCTTGGAGAGAAGGGAGAGCAGAGAGAGGGACAGGAGCATCCTGAGCTCCTTGGAGAGAAGGGAGAGCAGAGAGAGGGACAGGAGCATCCTGAGCTCCTGGGAGGGTTCCTAGACCCAACAGGGAAATCGCCCTTCGGTGGGGCAGTGGGATCGTTGCAGGATTTGGGTCAGGGAAATATGCAAATGAGATGAAGACAGTTGCTGGTGCTTGCACAGTAAGGAGAAGGGGGGCTTCCTGGTGTGCAGCGGCAGAGTCTGAGCCCTTCCCAGAGCTGCTTTCTGGGGTGTGGGGGGAGAAGCTGCACAGTCCAGCTCTGGCCTTGATTGGAGGGGGGCAGGGGAGGGGCTGTGCGCACCCTGCCCAGAGAGAAAGAAGCTCCTTGGACTGCTGGAGGCAGGGACTGCACAGTCCAGCAGATCACCCATCTTTCTGAGAGACTGGGGGAAGGGGCTGCATGGTCTGGACCCAGCCCAAACACCCTCAAATAGTTCCAGGTCTGTCCATTGACCTTCATGAGTGTTTTCCAGTCGAGTCTGCTGGGGTGCCACACCCTGGCCCCAAAGTCCACCTTTGGCATTCCTCTGGGACTTCATTGCTTTGATCTCCCTGCTGTTCCACTGCACCCCAATAGTGTTTCACCCCGGAGTGGTGGGGTCGGATCGGGCACATCTCCCAGACTGTGTCCCCAGTGCTGTCCCTCATAGCGCTATGGGTCAGTGAGGGATGTCATGTCTCGTGGTGGGGCCGGGCCTGTGATCCTCTCTGTGTATTGGCTGCTCTGAGCCAGATTATTGTCCTCAGGGCTTGGTGGGCCGGGATGTGTTCCACTCTCTCTCCTTCCCTTTTGGTTTGCTTCTGAATAGAAGTGCCCTTATTCCTGAGCTGCATGAATTTTCTTTTAGCTAACCTAGTTTTAGTCGAATACTGTCGTTTGCAAACAGAGAGTCCTGGCTGGCATGCTATTTTTTAGTAACCAACCTGGAGTATGGATTACAACTCAATGTGAACAAAAGTCCTCATCATTGGAGTAATAGGTAACACATCATGCTAAAGAGAGGAAAGATGTCATCTTGCTTGGATACACAATCAATGCTTATGGAAGCAACCGTCAAGAGATCAAACAACTTATTGTATTGGGTAACTCTGCTGCGTAAGATCTCTTTACAGTGCTGAAAAGCAAGGATGTTCCTCTGATCACTAAAGTGCACCTGATGCAAACCATGGTATTTTCAGTTGTCTCATATGCATGTGAAAGTTGGACATTGAATAAGGAAAGCTGAAGAAGAATCCATGCATTTGAATTGTGGTGCTGGAATAACATGGAAAGTGCCATGGAGTGCCAAAAGAACAAACACATCTGTCTGGGAAGAAGTACAACCAGAATGTTCCTTACAAGCCAGGATGGTGAGACTGCATCTAACCTACTTTGGACTTGTCGTCAGGAGAGTCCAGTCTCTGGGAAAAAGGCATCGTGCTTGGTAGAGTAGAGGGGCAGCGAAAAAGAGGAAGGCCCTGGACAAGATGGATTGACAGAATGGCTCCAATGATGGGATCAACATAAGAATCAGTGGGAGGCTGGCACAGGACCGGGCAGTGTTTTGCTCTGTTGTACATAGGGTTGCTATGAATCTGAACTGACAACACCCGCTAACAACAACGACCTCTTTTAATGCAGCTTTTAGTAACCCATTAAGGTGAAACCATTATCCATAACCTAAAGTATAATTTCCAGTAAATAATAAATCCAGTCCTGAACCAAACAAGCCATGTTTTCTTTTCTTTTAAAAAATGTTTTGGGGCGAACGAGGCAGCGGCGGCCGGGGAGCGGCCGATTGGCGCCGGGACAAAGGCGCGGCGCCCGGCGCCCCGAGCAGCCCAAGCCGGGGCGCACAGCCGGGGCGCAGATCCCGCTGCGACTGACATGATGTTTCCACAAAGCAGGCATTGGGGCTCCTCGCACCTCCCCCAACAACTCAAATTCACCACCTCCGATTCCTGCGACCGATTCAAAGATGAGTTTCAGCTGCTGCAGGCCCAGTACCACAGCCTGAAGCTGGAGTGTGACAAGCTGGCCAGCGAGAAGTCAGAGATGCAGCGTCACTACGTGATGTACTACGAGATGTCCTATGGCTTGAACATCGAGATGCACAAGCAGGCTAAGATTGTGAAAAGGCTGAACGGCATCTGTGCCCAGGTCCTGCCCTACCTGTCCCAAGAGCACCAACAGCAAGTCTTGGGAGCCATCGAGAGGGCTAAACAGGTCACTGCTCCTGAGCTGAACTCCATCATCCGGCAGCAGCTCCAAGCCCACCAGCTGTCCCAGCTGCAGGCGCTGGCCCTGCCCCTCACCCCACTGCCCGTGGGGCTGCAGCCGCCCTCACTGCCAGCGGTCAGCGCGGGCACCGGCCTCCTCTCACTGTCCGCCCTGGGCTCCCAGGCCCACCTCTCCAAGGAAGACAAGAATGGGCACGATGGGGACACCCACCAGGAGGATGACGGGGAGAAGTCTGATTAGTGGGTGGCCGGCCGGCCGGGATGGAGGGAAGGCAGGGACAGAGAGGAGACAGATAGGAGAGAGAGGAAGGTTCGTGCCCAAGCCACAGTATAGCTCCAGATTGGTTCAACTCCGGTAGTATTTATGGCAGCCACCTGCTGGGGCCCTAGCTCTGCTCTTGGGGCTGCCCCCTAGCTTTGCACCTCCCCGACCCCCCACCCCACACACACACTCCACTCCCGACCTCCGACCTCCTCCCCCTTCCTCCACCTGCTCACATCACAGCCCAGGCTGCCAGGACCAAAGGGAGCAAAACCTTCAAGTTCAGCACCCCCTGCACTTCCTCGTTCTGCAAACGTGTAACTGACAGACCACCCTGCGCTCCGGGGGGCACAACACAGCCACCCTCCTTGGCACTGCATGCGATAAGATGCTAGCTGCCCCCTCCCCTCTCCCCACCCTGGCACTCCTTGTCTTCCCCCACCCCAAATTCTGCCCCCACCTTCCTCTTGCCCATGCTTCTCCTTACTCTTGGGTGCTCCATGCCCCACTTGGTCCTCTCTCTTCCTTCCCCATCAGAAGAGGGGGACAGAGGGACAGCAAGCTTAGCTGGGACCAGCAGGGTGGGGGTGGGTGACCCAGGCTTCCCCTCCCCACCCCCTTCCCAAATAAAAATGAGGGTACTAAAAAAATGTTTTATTGTGATTTGGCAAAATGGTTTGCCATGCAAAAATGCATACAGTTTTAAACGCATGGCATTCATTGCTAATGGAATAGCATTCCCTCTACTTCATCCCTGGGTTCACGCTTTCAATTCATCCTTCTTGACTATCCTTCCTGCCTCTGACCTTTCTCCCTGGGCTACTGCTGTCCTTTTGATCTCATATGGTTGATTGTTCCACCACCGAGTATATAGCTCCCTGATGTTATTATTCACCTTATGGGCCTGTTCATTGGCTGAAAATTGAGTCATGAAGTGAGCTCCATTCCAGACCTGAAGGATGTTTAAAGGGGTTCCCCCAATCTCTACCTTATCAGTAAGACTACTCCTTTGGATGAGTTTGCGTTTGGTTCCACCTTTTTCCTTGTGATCCTTTTCAGAGTGGTTTGCAGTGGTAGCTGGATACTTTCTAGTTCTGGTCTCAGGATCAGGGTAGCTGGGTTCACATGGTCCTTTAGATCTGTGGGTGCATTGTGTCCCTGAATGTTTGACTTCCTGTGTGTTAGTCTGGGTATACTACTAAAACAAATCTATTGGCACACATATGTGTATAAGAAAGAGATCTATATGCAAGAGGAATTGAACATTGAGAAAACATCCCAACCCAGTCCAGGCCAAGGCCATAAGTCTGATATTAGCCCATATGTCCAATACCAGTCTATAAAGTCCTCTTCAGACTCATGAGACACATACAATGGGGCCAAATGCAGGGTGATCACAAGCCAGTGTGGCATTGTAAGCATTTCCACACTGGCAGGGGTCTCTATGTGGCTTCAGAGGTCTGGTTGCATCCATGTGCCTTGTCATCTGGAGAATGTCTCCCTAGGAGTGGCAGAGAGAGAAGTGTCTTCTGCCTCCAAGGAGGAGTCCCAGATTTCCCAGAATTCTCAGGAGAAGTCCATGCCCACAGAAGTCTCATTGCATATCTCCAGATTGACAGGCTACACCCCACCCCTACACACTTAATCCTTACATTGACACCAGATTAGGCGACTATTACATTCTGCACTCTTCTCTGCCCCAGATAGAAACAGACCCATAATTGTACGTTTGAAGGTATGCTTTCTTAGAGGTGTTTTTCTTGCTCATTCTCATGGGTTGTTACCACATGTCTAAAGAAAACCACCCTTGGACAAAGCCATGACTTCTAATCCCTCAAAAGTATTGCAACCTATGAAACACAGATGTTATCAAGTACAATCCATGTATAAAGAGACGGCTACTTGTTTCCAAAGGTTACTAGTTACAACGAACCGTTCAGAGCTTATCACTCGAAACAGTCAGGAACAAAGTACAGCAGAGTACTTTTATCTAGGGTGTGTTGAAAGGGAGAAAAGTCGATTGAACAAAAAAAAAAGAAAAGAAAAGTAGATTGAGCTAGAAGTGGAAATGAAAGAAGCTGCATGAATCACTGTATAAGGAAACAAATGATAACACATGAGAGTGCACACATTTGGAGAGGCATTTCAAGTCCATACTTTGAGTTCAGGATCTTTCTCAGGAATATGACCTCCAATCCAGTCATTTAGTTTCTGGGAATCTCTCCTAAGGAAAAAAGTCAGAAAGCGGGGCCAACACTAAGGTGAAAAGATGTTTCGGAAAGCATTATCTATTACTGAAAGAGAAAACACAACCTTCAACAACAGAATGTTCAACTATATTACACACTGTGGAATTCGAAGCTGCCACTGGAAAAAAATTTAATTAGCTATAATTAATGATGCTACTTTGAGGACTAAGATGCACCTGCCCCAAGCCATGGTATTTTCAATGGTTTCATATGCCATGTGGATATTGACCATTGAGGAAGGAAGATAAAAAAAGAATCAGTGCATTTGAATCGTGGTGCAGGAGAATTCTGAAAGTACCATGGACTGCTAAGAGGACAAACCAATCTTTCTTGGAAGAAGTACGACCAGAGTGCTCCTTAGAGGCAAGGCTAACAAGACTTCGTCTTAGGTATTTTGGACATGTTGTCAGGAGAAATGAGAGGGCATCATTTTGGTAGAGGGGCAGCAAAAAAGAAGGCACTCAAAGAGATAGAGTGCCACCGTGGCTCAAACAGAGGAACAACGGTGTGACTGGCACAGGACCCGGCAGTGTCTCCTTCTGTTGTGCATAAGGTGCCTATGGATCTCAATGGCACCCAACAGCAGCCACAATGACACAAGAAGGTATACTATAACATTAACAATAGTGATGCTAACAATTATGACAGGCGCTGTGCTGCACACTGTATACGTATGGCCTCCATTCATCGTCACAACTAACGATATGTGATTGGCATTGTTCTGGTGGGCTCCACATTACATATGAAGAAGTTGTGACTTATTAAGCTTACGTGCCTTGATACCATCACACAGATGGGGAGTATATGATTCCATGCCTGTCGTGGCTAAGAAATCATGACGTTATTCTTCAGAATCATGATATGATATGCCACTAATTTTTGTGTGTGTGAAAGTAAACATATATGCGGGTGACTCTTAAAATATTTTAAAACAGGCAGAGCAGAATCGATAAAGGACATTCTGAGCAATCAAACGGAGGCTAGATGTAAACGATCAAGATCGCCGACCTGCGCCCTTCAGTTCGTCTTCACTGTGCAACAAACCACCCCGAGTCTCGCGATTTAAAACAACTCTTCCTGATCTTTCTTTAAAAAACAAACAAGTCCCTCCAGAATCCTTTCCTAAATGGTCCGAATGGCTGGGGAGGAAAAGGGAGTCGGGTAGGGGGTAGAAGAGTAACACTGAAATGAACTTGGAGTCTTTAGTGACAACCAAGTTCATTTCAAACATACCAAACCTGTTAGTGGTCCGTGATTCACAGGTTGATATAAGAGATGAGATCACCTAGTTCGACTCATGGGCACTGGTGTAACTGCAATCACCTGGCAGCTCAGTAGGTATTGGATGGCCCTGTCTATGTCTGAGAGCCCTTGCAACATAGTGGGTTAAACACTGCACTGCAAACCACGTGGCCAGCAGTTTAAACCCACCGTCTGCTCCGTGAGAGAACGATGAGGTTGTCTGCTCCCCAAAAGATGTACATCCTTGGATTGTGATAAGAGATGTATGAGCCCCTAATAAAACTATTTTAAAAATGTACATCTTTGGAAACCCAAAGAAGCAGTTTTACTCTGTCTTATTTAGTGGCTGTGTGTTGGAAAATCAACTCGATGGCAGTGTGCTCTGTTATCTTGGCTTTAAGATACCAGGCATTTGGTGCTGGCTATCAGCTGGGCACCTCTCTCCACCGTGCCTTTCATTCTCAAAGAGGCTAACTCAAGCTTCTCCGTAGTGTTCTAAGAGGAAGTGAGCTGAAGCTAGCTGTAAACTCTTTGGGGGAATTGCTTGGGAATTGTACAGCCCATTTCGACTGTGTTCTATTGGCTAAGGCCAGTTCCAAAGTCAATCCAGATTCAAGAGGTAGGGAAACTGATTGCACCTCTTCCGGAGAGGAGTGGCAATGACTTTGTGGCCATTTTTTCATCCACCACACTGTGTGAGCCGTATGCATAGGGGAAAAAAAGACTAGATCAATTGGAGGATCTTTTTGGATATCTGGATTTCTTACTCAGCGTGTAGAACTTTTTCTTAAGGAGTCCTGAGGTGTAGTGGGTTACGTGTTGGTCAGCAGTTCAAAACCCACAGCCTCTCTGTGAGAGAAAGATGAGGCTTTCTACCCTTGTAAAGATTCAAGGCCTCAGAACCTCGCAGGGCCAGTTTTCCCTTGGCCTATAGGGCCGAGATGGGTCCGCATGGCAGTGGGGATACACACCAACACCCAGTCTCATTCAGGGGCTTGTTGAGGGGCTCAGAGCTCCTCTAATAGCTAAGGTCATCAGGCGTCAGAATCGATGCAATGGCCATTTCTGAATAAGCTGCTCTTGTCAGTAGGGACGAGAAGAATAAGAACATGAGACTTCAACTAGAAAAAAACGTCTAGACACCTTATAATTTCCCAGGAGACAAAAATGATCATTTTAATAAAACAAACACTCTTCTAGAAGACTGAGCAATCCAAATAGGAAATGGCCTTGTCGGGGCGCTGACAAGATAGCTGTTGCTAGTGCCTACAGAGGCTTAATTTCTAATTCTCGGTAAGGCTGAAAGAGCTCTGTGACAGCCTCCCTTGTTTTCCCGGAGCAGAGGAAGACAGCCTGTGAGGAGTCACCCATGAGCTGTAAGTCACGGTGTTAGCAGAGGTATTACCTAGTCACTTAGGAAATCCTTGACAAAACTTTACAAATCTGAGAAAAGCCTCTTCTTCTATTCCCACAATGATTCACTATGTTTGAAGTCCCGGAGGGCAGGAAGAAGCGAGAACCTACTTTTGCTTTTATCTACATCCAAACCCCAACCAAACTCCCTGCCACCCAATGGATGATGTATTGCTAGTAAAGGCCAACAGTCACTTGTTCAATGTTAAAACCTGTAGCCTTTGAGTTGCTTCTGGCTCACGAGCACCTCATGTGTTTCCAAGTCAAGCTGTGCTCCAAAACGGTTTCAATCGCTGGGTTTTGGGGGCGTAGATGGCCAGGCCTTTCTTCCACGGCAATTCAAGATAGACAGGGGTGTCTAACCTGCTGATTAGCAGCTGAGCTTGTTACCCATTTGCACCCCGCAGAGACTTGTGTTGGAGGTCATAGGTGTCACCTGGTGATAGTTCAACTCCCCTCTTTTGCAAAAATCACCTGTTGCCTCTTCCTTGGGCAAGGCCTTCAGCAGAGTCTGTCTGGGGAGATGGTTCCTACAATACCACACTTACTGCCACCAAGTCCATTCTGACTCATAGGGACCCTAGAGGACAGGGTAGAACTGCCCCTGGGGTTTCCCAAACTGTAACTCTTTTTTTTTTTTTTAGACTGACTCTTTACAGAAGTAGAAAGCCTTGTCTTTCTCCCTGAAGGGGCAGGTGGTTTCCAAATGATAACCTAGTGGTTAGTAGGCCAAAGTGTCACCACCATTCCACCAGAAATCCTTGGGAAGGTGGTTAGAAAAGAAAAATTCTGCAGAAGCTGGAATACTTCTTGCAGGAGGGACAACCAGGGAAAAACTATCCTCTAACCCAGCTGATCTCAGGACATAAAAATTCATGATACCAAAACAGTTGATCTTAGCATTCCCTGTAAGACAGCACCCTACTGTGGTGCCGGGAATTCCGTCCCATGGCTAGTTTAGCCACAGCCTGTGTCAATCCAGTCAAAGGACGAGAGGAGATGATGCCGATTGCCTGGTTCCCCTTTTCCCAATGAGTCTGAGTAGGAGTCCAATGGAGGAAGAGGTAGCTGGGATATCATTCAATTATTAGAAACTCTGAATGCGTAGGTTTGCACATGCTTATAAAATTGGAACGCTAAAAGATTGGTCGATTGAGTCTTCGTGTTGCATTGACAATGGGCCATCTCAGCAACAGGAGAGCAGAAACAGGAGAGAAGAGTCAGGAGAGGAGTGTCTTTTGGACCCCAATATCCCTGTGCATCGAACCCCTTGGGCCAGGAACAGAAAGCAGTTACACCACAGAAGAGGCAGAGCAGAACCCACAGTCAAAGCACCAGAGAGGGCAATGGGCTTCTTGGCCCACTGAGTAAGAAACTTGAGTGCCTCTGTTGCGAGGGTGCTCCCCAGATGGGGTTCTTTCTCTTTCCCAGTTAAGAATAATGAGGTAAAGTAAAAAAAAAAAAAAAGGAAAGAAGAGTGAGGTAGGGAGCCACATGAACCATACAAGCACAGATTTATTAGAGAGAAGTGCCTTGCAAGGGGACATGTGGCAGAGGTTGTAAGCCAGTGCAGACCATGGTCTCTCCGAACAAAAGGGAAGGAGAGGTTTAGGGGTGATGGATATTGTGTTTAGTCATAGACAGAGCTGAATTCTGGGAAAGGGGTCTACATGAATGGGGTTAGCTGTCATAATTTATTATGGGACAGTGTACATAAGCTGGACAGCTAGTTCCTCAAGTTCGAGTCCTGTGCCTGGGTGTTCTTGGCTCTTTGAGGTTCAGTTCAAGGTCACAGGTGTCTGGTCTGCTCCTGCTCCTATGGCTAATTGAAGCTGGTAAAATGGATGACAGCTGCAGAGCCAGGGTGTGGAATAAACAGGGGTAGAAGAAACCAGTCTGTTTTTTACTCTTTCTCTTTTTCAGGCAGGAGGCTTGAGAGTTAAGAGGGTGGGAGAGGCAGGTAAGCTAGGAGCTAGAATTGGGTGCCTCTGGGCCGAAGCTTACTTTTCCACAGCATTGAAGAACCCCAAACAGTAAGATGATACATCAATACGTAAAAGAAAATAACTCCCATCTCAGATTTTACAAGCAGCGGTCAACAAATTCTTCAAGGCATTTAAGGTAAATGAAAAATGTATTCAGGAATATACCACTAACAGAAGGAAAGTGTTTACACAAGGAAAGTCCGTTTTAGGAAGAAATAAAGAGTGTAGGGTTGAGGGTGGGACTAAAGAAGAGGGAGGGGGGACTTGCTAACTCTTTACAAAATTGCAACTATACAGAAGGGTCAAGGGGAGGAGACAACCAGTCAGGGTGGAGTGTAGCAACATACAACTTTCCTCTAGTTCTTAAATCTTCCTCCGTCCACCCACCCACTATCATGATCCCAATTCTACCTTACAAATCTGGTTAGACTCAAGGATGTACACTGGTACAGATAGGAACTGGAAACACAGGAAATCCAGGACAGCTGATCCCTTCCGGTCCAGTGGTGAGAGAGGGTGGAGGGAGGGAGGGTGGGGTAGAAAGGGGGAACCAATTACAAGGATCTGCATATAATCTCCTCCCTGGGAGATGGGCAACAGGGGAGTGGGTGAAGGGAAACGTCGGGCAGTGTAAGATAATAATAATTTATAAATTATCAAGGGTTCATGAGGGAGGGAGAGCAGGGAGGGAGGGGGAAATGAGGAGCTGATACCAAGGGCTCAAGTAGAAAGCAAATGTTTTGAGAATGATGAGGGCAACAAATGTACAAATGTGCTTGACACAATAGATGGATGGATGGATTGTGATAAGAATTGTATGAGCCCCCAATAAATTTTTTTTAAAATTGCAACCATGCAAAAGAAATACTGAACAATCCAATCGACATCGCCTCAAACCTCTTAAAAACAAATTATATAAGCACACAGTCCTTGAGTCATCAGATCGATGATATCATCACACAACGGGTCACCTCTGGGAAATTCCACGGAGATCTAAAAAAGGCAAATGACATCACTCCTAGAATGAAAACATTTCTTCCTTTCACCGTCCTAGGCCAGTTTCTTCAGAATTTGCTTCCACGACGGGCCAAGGAGAAAACAGGTAGGCTACAGGTCAGGACTACGAAGCAATATTCTTTTCCAAAAATGTCCAGTGATTACTTGCGTGCGTAGGCAAGGACTTCTGAGAAGGTTCAAGAGGTACTGCTAGAGGGCGCCGCTTTGGGGCGTGGCACCAGCCCCGAGTGCGCATGCTCCGTTTACTCCAGCACCCGGAACACAGCAGCTCCGGGGGTTTGGGAGAGGGCGGGACAGAGGGGGTAGCCGCGATCTTATTGGGCGAGGCGCCATGGGCGGGGCTTCTTTGCCTTGAAAAGCGGCGCCGGGACCGTCGCGCTCAGCTGTTCTGTAGTAAGTTCTCTGCAGAAAGGTTTTCGTTGCTCTCCAAAGTTCGCCGGGTCATGGTGCCGGCCTGACTCAGAAGAGGACGCTCCCGGGAGACGAATGAGGAACCACCTCCTCCTGCTGTTCAAGTACAGGGGCTTGGTCCGCAAAGGGAAGAAAAGCAAAAGACGAAAATGGCTAAATTCGTGATCCGCCCAGCCACCGCCGCCGACTGCAGCGATATCCTGCGGCTGATCAAGGTAGCTGGGAGCCCGGGCGCCTTCGGGGACCGGTAGGGCGGCCCGGGCGAGCGCAAGTCCCCCTGCTCCTCCCTCGCCCCCCCCCCCCATTGTAGCCACCCTCCACTCCCCTCTCTCCCTGTGAGTGGGCCGGAACCTCACGTTTGTTTTCTCTTCTCTCCCTTCTGCGTGCCTCCTCCCAGGAACTGGCTAAATACGAATATATGGAAGACCAAGTAATATTAACGGAGAAAGGTAACATTACAGAGAGGCAGGGGCACGGCAAAGCCTCCAGTTCCCCTTGACCTCCCCAAAGCCAACACTCCACTGCCCCTTCCCACAGATCTGCTGGACGATGGCTTTGGAGAACACCCCTTCTACCACTGTCTGGTGGCGGAAGTGCCCAAGGAACACTGGACCCCGGAAGGTAACCCCACCCCCCTCCACCTTTGCCCATCCCGAAGTTGATCAGAGTAAAGCGTAGCCTGCTATTCGGAACCACTTCCTGCTCAGGCCCAAGTTCTTTAGGGAGAAGTTGGCCAGAAATAATGGCAGCCAGGGCAGAAACCACAAAGAAGGAACATCATAACTGGGTTGTACTTAATTAATGTTGTTGGGTGCCATCTAGTGGATTCCGACTTGTACAGCTCTCCCCTCCCCCCGTGCCAGTAGAACTGCGGTACTACGGAACCAAAACTCGGAGAACTGTGTAAGTATCAGAGCTCTGTGAAGCCCCCGAACAAGTTAGGTATATAATGTCTTTTGTTGTAATTCCGTTTCATAAAATGGTTCTTGTTTGACCCTAACGTAAGCCTTTTTTGTAATTCTGTTAAATCACATTTTTTTCTTTAATTTGTCCCAATCTTCAGGTTACAGTCTCTAGCTTCGCCATGTACATGGCCCTTCTGTGTACATGGATGGGCGGGGAGGTAACTAAAAGATCCTTTACACAATAAAGTAGATGATCATGATAAATGAGGTAAGGCCCTATTATCACACATTTGAAACACGGTAGATCAGAAACGTCACTATACTTGCTTCCTGTCTGTGTGCAAAGGAATCGAAAGTGGCTAGACAGGGCCGTGTGGAACCTCTCTGCCTCCCTTGGGAGCGCGGTGAGATCACCTGTTCACAGGCGGAGGCTTGGTTGTTTTCTGTTCGTTTGATTTTTGCTGGTCCTTGTCGACAGAGCTGAAATGGGAAGTTGTTTGGGGGTGGGAGATTTCTAGAGATGTTGTTTTGACTTGTTTGGTTTTCTTGAAGTCCTGCCCCCAAGCTAGAAGACATGAGCGAATTACCTTGTAAGGAAGGAGATGAGTGATTTATAATAGCTGTTCACGACAATGGTGGCTGCTTCTAGCATTCAGAACTGGGGAGAGAGTGACTGTGAATTGGAAGGCAAATTCTGCGCTAGAATGTGGCACCTTTGGCCCGTTCTGGACGTTAAGGAAGCAGTGTTTCCCGACTTACAGATATTTACGATTCCCAACTGCCCTGTAAATTTGACTTATCCCCACATCAGCATCCCAGTATAAATGTAGGCAATGAATACAGTTGTTTACTTTAAAAGACCAAGTTCTTTGGCTTCTTGCTCCCAGAGTGTGGGCTCCCGCAGACTGCAGAGTAACCCCTGCCTGAGGTGCTAAGCTGGCTTCCGGTTAGCGCTGAGTGACTATTTTGTTGTTTTGGTTTTTTTCTTTCAAATTTGAGGGGGCTTCAAAAAGTTCTGTGGGTGGGTAGGAGGGGGAGTTCCAAGATCTCTTTATGGCATTGTTCCATGAACTTTTTTTTTTTTTTGAAGCTGGCTTGTGACACAATCTGAACACAGAGAGACTGTCCCTACAGTGAGTGGCTGGGGCTTTCCTGGCCTAAAAGGGGACAGTTGAAGTCAGTGGTCACTTAATCTCAATAATCTCTGCATATCTGTTTATGACAAGCCATGCTTAGGCGTCTGTGTTGCAGCTACATCGTTGCTGGGCTTTTGGTCGCTAACCCAGGTGATAACTCTTGTTGCAGGCCACAGCGTTGTTGGTTTCGCCATGTATTATTTTACCTACGATCCCTGGATTGGCAAGCTCTTGTACCTTGAGGACTTCTTTGTGATGAGTGATTACAGAGGTAGGGCCGAGTTCAGAGGGCTGGCCCTCAAAGAAAGGGGCTTTGAAAACCAGAAAGTGACCATTTCCCACCATTGTACTTCTCTTTCAGGCTTTGGCATTGGGTCAGAAATTCTGAAGAATCTAAGCCAGGTACGTCTCCAGGTTGGGTGTCTGAATCTGTAAGGATGGCAGGGCTGTCTAAATGCCTGTGTCCAAATCGGGTCTTAGAAAACAGGGGACATGTCACAAGTTTTCTTTGACATCGCCCCTGTTCCCCCCACCCTCCACTAGGTGGCTATGAAATGTCGCTGCAGCAGCATGCACTTCTTGGTGGCAGAGTGGAATGAACCATCTATCAACTTCTACAAACGCAGAGGTGCCTCTGACCTGTCCAGCGAGGAGGGATGGAGACTCTTCAAGATCGACAAGGAGTACTTGCTAAAGATGGCGGCAGAGGAGTGAGGAGTGCCGGCGTCGGCGCCGACAAGTTCCATTCTATGTAGAATAAATTCTCCGCTTCTCTTGCTTTCCTTCCCTGATTCTAGTGGAACCATAGAACAAGCTCCCATTCCACAGCTTTATTACCAGTGGTGTTGTTGCATGTTTGAAAGGCAAGCGGCGATTCTGAATGGCCGTTTGCATGCAGTTTGGAGTCCGGTTTTTGTTTTCCTTGAACATCTTTGATAAACAATAAGGCGGCAGCGTGATCTTTATATATGAAAAAAAATGAACACTTCATTCTTGTGAGTCATTTAAATGTGTACAATGTACACACTGGTACTTAGAGTGTCTGTTGGGATTCTTTTTTAATAAACCACCCTTTGATTTAACTCCGTGTCAGCATTTGTACTCGTCCTTTCGCTCGCCGCTGGATTCGCTGCCGTTGCATCAAAGGAAAACAAGCTAACACAGTTAACGGGGCACTTGACAACAGCTCCAACATGGCTCTTGACCTTGTCTTTAAGGCTGGTTTGCCCTGTGCTAGTCTTAGCAAGGTCAGAAAAGCATCCCATTGGGTTCTAAGGTTTTGGATGTAACAACATGTCAAATTAGGACTTTTCCTCACTGGCATCATGTACTTCAACCTGACGGTGATCCCCCCACCCCACCCCAAGAGCCAAAAGCGGCGGTGACTTCACATGCCAGTAATGAATACGCTCATTGTTTTCCAAGTAAAAAGTGGGAGGGTCGAATTACAAACCTCTGAAAACCAGGAACAAATCTTAACCACAAAACCCTATCCCTCACCAATGACTACTTACAGGGAGAGATGATTGTGGTAATTCAGGTCAAAGGGTGAAAAGAGTATATTTTAATAGGACCTGGAGTTGCTAGGCTTGATCAGGGTGGGGCACCAGTCAAGTAAGTTCCCAGCAAGTTTGGAGGGTCAGTTTTCTGTACTGGACACAATGGGCTTCTATGTACAGAAGCAATCCCTCAAGAACTACCATCGAGTTGATGCTGCCTCAGAACTGCCCTGTGGGTTTCTGATGCTGTTAACTCTTAAGGGGAGTAGAGAGCCCTGCTGGTTTTGAACTGCTGTCCTTATGGTTAGCAGCCCTCCCAACACAACCACTGTGCCACCAGCAATAGGAAGTGTTCAATGCCAGAAGGGAAGAAGTAAATGCTTTCCAAGGCTGAAGTAGAGACCTTCCATAATCGTATGTGAGTTCACTTTTCTGCGTGCTCATTATAATGATCTAAAATCCTAAACCCTTGACCGATTAATGAAAAGATAAGAACCACTGCTTCTCATAGGATGGCTAGAGATTAGAATACCACAGTCCATAATTTTAAAAAGTGTCGGCCTCTATTGTGTTTAATACTGGAGAGCTTGGGGGCTTACTGGTAGCTCAGAGAGCCTGCCAGGTGAATGGAGAAAAACACCAGGGTATCTAAACACTCCAGCATCCCTGAGCAGCTGTAAAAATACAGTGGAGTGGTCGGTGTCTGCTCTCTGATGTCACAAGGAGGAAATCAAACCCAGACTGGATGCCATGGAGTTGACTGACCCACAAGGAGGAAGGTGTGTCAGACTCCACATGAGCTCACTGAGGCAGGGCTCAGAGAGGCCTCCACTCTCTGTTCTGGCCAATTCTGGCACCAGCTGGGCCTTCCCAAGGCTTTCTGCTGTTCTGCTAAATTCCCAAACATATTGCAATGGCCACACTAGACTCACAGACCAAACTCACCATGACGGCAACTATGAGGTTTCTTAGGGAAGTAAATAGGTTACAAGTCAAGATTCGAAATGTCCAAGAGACAGTTCTTTGATCAGGACAGCCTCTTCTCTGCCATGGCTGCAGACAGACTTATTTCTGGTCCTCAGCCCTTCCACCCGGCCTCTGGCCTGCTTGAACAACGTTACAGAGCTCTTTGAGCACTGCTGACAAATGCCCAAAGGTCACACTAAACACTCTACCCCTCAGCATGAAGGCACTCAGTTCTAGCTCCATGAGTCAGTGAGCCCAGCTCCCAGGTAGGTGCCTGAAAACTCAGCTTTGCTCGCTCCATGAGTCAGGGCACCCACTGCTCCAACACTGGGCGTATTTCTGCTGCTGCTACTCATCTAGTGTCAGCCTTCTGTCCCCTGGGTCTAGGAGGTTCTGTGCACAGGAATCTCACGGTCTTAAGGACACACACCACTGTTGGTTCTCCTTTCTTGATAGTGGTGAGATCCCATCTCCTGTTTTTGAGATGGCTCATTTTAAACCCAACAGGAATGGCCAAAAAGAAAATGAGGGAAAAAAAAAAAGACCAACCTTCACATTAGAGTTCTAAGCTTTTGCAATCACAATGAACTCTGTTGACAATCACTCAAAACGGAATCATATAATCCTATCGGTATCTTCCTCCAACTTCTCTACCCAGACCCCATCAGGAAAAAAAGTTGTTTGGTGGGAGTTACATAACTGTGGCTCAAAGAGGCATAGCAAGGAATTCACTGCACTGTACTGGCGCCATTAACATGCTCGGCTACTAATGGAAAGGGCTGAGGACTCAAATCCACTCAGAGGCACTTTGGTAGAAAGGTCTGGTGACCTCTCCAAAACTCAGTCATGGGAAACCCGTGGTGCACAGCTCTGCCCTGACAAGTGGAATCATCGTCAGTCAAACCCACGTGATGGTTTCTTGGGTTTTAGTTTTGTTTTGTTTTTTATATACAAAGAGCCTTGTAAGGAAATGAGACCTTCTGAAAATAGTGTTTCGGAAAGTGGGAATCCTAGAGGAAAACAGCTACATGCTGACTGTGGCTGAATATGGTGAATAAATGAAATTAGCCAAGCAAGTAACAATAGAGCTCTTTGTTTTCCCCTCTCGTTTTTTCGAGCCTACCCTTAAAGGTCCAGTGTTGTCCCAGACAAAAGCATCTGTGAAGTTTCTGTAGGCACTTTCGGCAAGTTCCTTAAAATGTAACATTTAAAAGTTGCATCGTGACAGCTTCTGTCCACGGAATGCTGCAGAGCTCAATGGCGAAGACGTCTCTTCAAAGACTTGACCATTGAGCCAATCTGTAAAGCTCAAAATCTTAAGCATGTAAGAAAACGTGTCCCAAAGCAATAGCAATGATCAATGATAGCAATGATCAGCGTAGAAAAGAAAAAAGCAACCTACGTAAGCAACACTCCATAAAAATAACTTCTAAAAAAATGGATGTTTTACTGAAAATATGCCTAACAAAATCATTTGAGAAGAATAGTATTTCAGTTCTAAGGACTTGCCAATTAACGTTGGGTGCCACTGAGTGGATTCTAACTCATAGCTACACCAAAGAGAACTATCGTATAGTGCAGTGGTTCTCAACCTTCCTAACCCTTTAATACAGTTTCTCATGTTGTGGTGACTCACCAATCATAAAATTATTTTCGTTGCTACTTCATCGCTGTAAGTTTGCTACTATGATGAATTGGGTGACCCTGTGATTGGGTCATTTGACCCCAAAGGGGTCGCCACCCACAGGTTGAGAACCGCTGCCATAGGGTTTCCTGTGCTGTACTCATTACAGCAGTGGAGCACAAGGTCTCTCCAAATACTTGATTAGCAGCCAAGCTTTTAAGCATTGTGCTCTCACAATGCTAATTATTTATTTATTTTTGCAAGTGTCAGTGGGATTTTCTTTCTTTTTTTAAAAAATCATTTTATTGGGGTCTCATACATCTCTTATCACAATCCATACATACATACATTGTGTGCCAAGCACATTTGTTGCTCTCATCATTCTCAAAACATTTACTTTCTGCTTGAGCCCTTGGTATCAGCTCCTCATTTTCCCCTCCCTCCCTGCTCCCTCTCCGTCATGAACCCTTGATAATTTATAAATTATTTATTATTTTGTCATATCTTACACCGTCCGACATCTCCCTTCACCCACTTTTCTGTTGTCCATCCCCCAGGGAGGAGGTTATATATAGATCCTTGTAATCAGTCCCCCCCTTTCAACCCCACCTTCCCTCCACCCTCCCGGTATCGCCACTCTTAGCTATGATCCCGAAGGGATCATCTGTCATGGAATCCCTGTGTTTCCAGTTCCTATCTGTACCAGTGTACATCCTCTGATCTAGCCAGATTTGTAAGGTAGATTTGGGATCATGATAGTGGGGGGGGGAGGGGAGGAAGCATTTAAGAACTAGAGGAAAGTTGTATGCTTCATCGTTGCTACAATGCACCCTGACTGGCTCGTCTCCTCCCCATGACCCTTTTGTGAGGGGATTTCCAGTTGCCTACAGATGGGCTTTGTGTCTCTAATCTGCACTCCCCTTATTCACAATGATATATTTTTTTCTGATGATGCCTGATACCTGATCCCTTCAACACCTCATGATCGCACAGGCTGGTGTGCTTCCTCCATGTGGGCTTTGTTGCTTCTGAGCTAGATGGCCACTTGTTTACCTTCAAGCCTTTAAGACCCCAGATGCAGTATCTTTTGATAGTTGGGCACCATCAGCTTTCTTCACCATCTTTGCTTATGCACCAGCTTTGGCTTCATGATAGTGTTGGGAAAGTGAGCATCTTGGAATGCTAATTTAATAAACAGAGTGTTCTTACATTAAGGAAGTACTTGAGTGGAAGTCCAATGTCCATCTGCTACCTTAATACTAAACCTATAAATAAATTCACATATATCTATTTTCCCATCATCCTATATAAATACAGTTACATATGTTCATGCCTGTATTTAGACCTCTATAAATGCCTGTTGCCTCCTAGTTCTTTCCTCTATTTCCTTTTACTTTCCTCTTGTCCCACTATATGTTCAGCCTTCGTTTGGGTTTCAGTAATTTCTCTCCATTACATTGTCCTTCATCAAGCCCTACCAGGCCTCTTACACCCTCCTTGCCACTGATTTTGGATCACTTGTTCCCTTGTCCCTGAGTTGGTTAACACCACTCCCTTTCCCCCACCTCGCCTTCTCCCTTGTCCCCCTGGAACCATCAGTCTTGTTTTTTTTCTCCTCCAAATTGTTTATCCAGCCTATTTTATCTAGATAGACCTGCGGAGATAATAATATGCACAAAAAGCAAGACAGAGCAAAACAAAGTGAGAAAAGAAAGCAAAACAACGACGACAACAAAAAAAGCCAATGATAAAAAAAGAGAAAAGCCTGTAAATAGCTCATGGTCTGTTTGTTGACCTTAGGAGTATATTCTGTTCGAGTTCTGATGGGGTGCCCCACCCTGGCCCCAAAGTCTAATTTTGGTATTCCCTCAGGACTTCCTTGCTCTGCTCCCTTTGCTGTTCTGTTGCACACCCTTAGTGTTTTGCCGCGGTGTGGTGGGGTCAGATCGGGCACAATTGCGACACTGTGTCTCTAGTTTTGTCCCCTGTAGGGCTATGGGTCTGTGAGGGATGTTGTGTTTCATAGTGGGGCCGGTCATATAGATCCTCTCTGTGCATTGGCTGCTCTGCGCGGAAATATGGTCCTCAAGGTTTGGTGGGCCAGGATGTGTTCCACTCTCTCTTCCCCCCTCTTCATTTGCTCCTGTGTGCTCTGATCAGACATGTCCCTCTCCCTGAGCTGTAGCTTCAGTGCTGTCCTCTGAAGTAAATTATTCTGGGGGGAGGGGCAGCTGTCCATGTAGTTGGGATTGAGGCCGGGCCCTCAAACATCTCTCCTGGTTCCCTGTTTTATGTCGGTATGTTGTATTCACATCTTGGAGCACCAGGTTGAAGTCTGGTCTCTCTTTCCCTGTGGAGAGAGAAACAATACCCTCCCCTTGGGTGGGTTAGTGCCCTGTTCCTCCGCTACCCATTTCTCTCTTTTTCTTCTCCCCCCCCCCCATTTTTTAGTTGGCTACCCTATATACCCCTGGATTTGATCTGGCCTCTGCCTTGGTTTGTTTCTTGCCTCTTCTGGGTGTATGCCCAGTAGGGGGTTTGCTGGGTCGTATAGTAGCTCAATTTCCATCTGTTTTAGAAATCGCCAAATCTATTGCACGTTTGTCAATTGTTACATGAGGATTTTTAGTTTTCTGTGATTTTTTTAAACATATAAGGATATGTTATTTGCTATGCTTATTATGTCTCATAAAACACCCTACAAGAGAGCAAATCACAAGACTGACACCAGAGCCATTTGTCTGTCTTGGTTCAAACCAAAGCCCAAGATCACTGTTACAGGTTGAAAATCCACCCCTCCCAAACGTGTGTTGTAAATCCTAAACCCGTGCACCTGTGCTTAGAATCCCACGTGGGAACAGGATTTTCTTTGTTATGTTAATGAACCATATCCTTGTAGGATGGATGTACCTTAAACCAATCACCTTTTGAGACAGAAAAGGAGAAAAATCGGCAGAGAAGAGAAGATACCGGCCACATGAAGAATGCCTAGGAGTTGAAGAGAGACCAGAACCAGTCGTTATCTAAAGTGCAACTATTGGTCTCTCCCGATCCAGAGCTAAATCAATCAATCATCAAAGACACATGCAAAGAATTCATCCTAGTGGGCCACATGAATTCCAGCCTCCACAACTCTGAGACCAGAAGAATTAGATGGTGCCTAGATACCAGCTACTGCTCTGAAAGAGGTCCTCTATCAAGCAGGAGAAAAATATAAAACATAACCCCAAATAATAATAAAAGAGACTGGTGGAACCTCTGAGCCTATGGTCTTTGGCATCTCTTTAACCCTTTAAATCACCCACATCAACTCAACTTTCAATCAAAACATAGGCCTATACTGTGCTCGCCTCGGCAGCACATATACTAAAATTGGAACACTACAGAGAAGATTAGCATGGCCCCTGCGCCAAAATGACATGCAAGTTCGTGAAGTGTTCCATATTTTTAAAAATGAGGCCTATACTTTGACTAATAACACCAGGAAGGCGTGCACTCCCTAGAACACCAACAAGAGGAGAGCTGAGGGCAACATGGACTCAGGGATAAAGCTCAGAAGGCAGGAATGGCAGAGCCAATTAAACTGGTAAACACAGGGAGGAAGGTAGAAGCGTGAGGTTCTGCTGTGGGGATTCCAATCAACATGGAAAATCAAAATGGGGAGAAAATGCATGTGCTCTTGTCAACTTCCAACCAAATCACAACACAAAGTTGTTAGCTCTTTTTAAAGAGACAAGGACCTTCCCCTCGCAGCCACCAGAGAGTCTTGTCCCTGGAGCTACCGCCCAGAACGTGGACTTCCTGTCTCCTACATTGTGAGAAAGATGCACCTCGATTTGTTAATGTCCTGGACAAGTGGCACTGCTGTCACAACAGCACCAAGAAACGGAGACGATCATCACCAGCTTAGATTCTACTGGGCAGCCTTTCTAAAGAAAGTCAGGGCCTTTCCCCGGCCCCACCCCCCAACAACAATGAACAAGAAACCATTAAAAACCCGAATGACTTCTGAATGCCTCAGGGGTGTGTTTAGAACCAATTCCAAGTCAAGTGGATTCTGATTCAGTCTATCTGGGGTGGAGATGCGAATTCTCAGCAGCAAGTCCCACCAGAAAGAACCAGTTGGAAGCCTTGCTGTAGGCCCTCCACACCCCTTCCTCTGAGTCTCCTTTCCACTGAGTTCTCTCAGGGACTTGGAAGGGCTGACACTTATCACTGCTCCCTGATGCAAATGGCTGGTCAGCAGTGCTAAGCCTGCCCTGGAAAAGCAGCCACTGCCTCCTGCTGTCCGGTGATCTCCCTGTCTCCATCATTGAGGGATGGGAGGAAACTGGTTACAAGACAGAGTGCACTGGAGAGATGAGTGTAGAAGATCAAAGGGATGCACCTGACTCAAGTGGTTAAAACCTTGTCAGTCGCTCCCCACTCTGATGAACGCTGGACCTGATCTGGTTTTCAACCTTTTCTGTATGTTTTTTGGTTGTTTATATCAGGGTTTTTCTCAGATGTGTTATGTTATTGGGAGTCACCATCTTAAAGTTATGTGGTATGTCTTCCTTTTTTTCGGTCTATGAAACCCAGGGCTGATGTACCTATAGGGACAGCAAGTGGAATAAGGGTTTCTGGGGGAAAGGGGATACAGTGGCGGGGCTGTAAAAGAGGGTGATGTCAAGGAGTCCAGGAAGGCAAAGAATGTTTGAAAACGGATTGTGGCAGCAACTGCACAATACTGCTTGATGTGATTACAGTAAGAAATGATATACTGCATATACTCGTGTATAAGCCGAGTTTTTGAAAACATTTTTTATGTAGTTCTTCTGGTAAAATTAAGTGCCTCGGCTGATATTTGGGTCAGCTTATACTCGAGTATATATGGTATGTATTAAGAGCCATTAAAAAAGTAAAGAAATACAAGAAAGACCAAGGCTTGAGTCGGATGCACCTTAGTCCTTAAAATGACTTCTTTGCAATGTAACACTGTAAAATCTTTGGCAGGGCATCTGTCTAATGGAATAAGGTCTCAATAAGGGGCTGGGACACAAGGACTCCATGGTCTTTTTGGTTGGGGAAGACATGGATGCACTTGGTAACGTATTACACCATTTGTGAGAAATAGAATGTCCTTTCTGGGAATGCTCTCAGACCTTGTCCTATGTATTTCTTCTTTCCCCTCTATAATAAAAGCTGTCATTGTAAGCATATCACTTTCCATATTCCATGAGCTATACCACTGCTATTCATAAGGTTTTCAGTGGCTAGTTCCTCACAAGAAGATGGCCGACTCCTTCTTTGTAGTGTATTCTTAGTCTAGAAGCTCGGCTGAAACCTGTTCACCCTGTTGGTATTTGAAAGACTGGTAACATAGCTACCAGTATCGGTAACACACAAGGCCCCACAGTACAACACACTGACAGACAAGTAGACTAGCGAAGGTAGCCGAAAGAAATGACGTAAAAGAGCAGAACGTTCAGTTTCAAAGGGCAGCTTGAGAAGACAAAGCAAATTATTATGCAATATGCAAAAAAATTATGAAATTTGCAAAGATCTGAAAACAAAAAAAAGGAAGAACATGCTTGGTATCTATCAAACTTTTGAAAGAACTAAAGGGAGAGGAGAAAATCAAGCCTTGAGTTACAATATTGAAAGGCTAACAGCAAAATATTAAACGATGCAGGAAGCATCCCTAAAAGGAAGGAATATACAGAGTCACTGTACTAAGAAGGATGGGTTGCTATTCAATCATTTCAAGAGGTAGCATATGGTCAAGAACCTACTGCAGTGAAGGAAGAAGTCCAAGCTGCCCTGGTGACATTAATGAAAACCAAGGCTCCCGAATTGATGGAATAGCCATCGAAATGTTTCAAGAAGTAGATGAAGCACTGGGAGTACTTACTCCTGTCTGCCAAGAAATTTGAAAAGATCCATCTTTGTGCCCATCACAAAGAAAGGCAACCCAAAAGAATTGGTAAGTGTAGAAGAATATCATTACTATCACTTGCAAGTCAAATTTGCTGAAGGCGATTCAATAACAATTGCAGCACTACATTGACAGGGAGCTGTCAGAAATCCGAGGCTGATTTTCAGAAGTGGTTGTGGCACAAGAGATAACATTGCTGACGCCGACGGATCTTGGCTGAAAGCAGAGAATACAAGAAAGATGTTTGCGTGTATTTTTTCCTATTTTCTCTTTGTTTGTAATCATTTTATTGGGGGCTCATACAACTCTTATCACAATCCATCCATACATCGATTGTATAAAGCACATTCGTACATTCGTTACCCTCATCATTCTCAAAACATTTGCTCTCCACGTAAGCCTGTGGCATCAGCTGCTCATTCCTCCTCTCCCTACCCGCCGCCCCTTCCCTCATGAACCCTTGACAATCTATAAATTATTATTTGGTCATATCGTACACTGTCCGATGTCTCCCTTCACGCACGTTTCTGTCGTCCGTCCCCCAGGGAGGAGGTTCTATGTAGATCCCTGTAATTGGTTTACCCTTTCTCCCCACCCTCCCTCCATCTGCTTGCATTTGATTGACTATGTAGAGGCACAGATCGAAACCAACTATGGATGGCACTGAGAAGAACAGGAATTCTAGAACCCTTCATGGTGCTCATGCAGAATAAGTGTGTGCAGAACAGAACAAGGGACTACTGTATGATTTCAAATCAAGAAAGATATGTGTCAGGGTTATCCTTTCACCATATTTATTACATCTATCTGCTGAGCAAATCATCAGAGGAACTGGACTAGATGAAGAAGACTGGGGCATCAAGAGTGGAGGAAGGTTTATTAACAACCTGTGGCATGCAGATGGCATAACCCTGCATGCTGAAAGCAAGGCAGACATGATGCGCTTGGTCATGAAGATCAAGGACTACAGCCTTCAATGTGGATTGCAACCTAATGTAAAGAAAATCAAAATCATCATGGAGGGGGTAGAGCAGTGAAAGAATTAACCTGTGTTAATCACAATAAAAGAAAGATACCAATTTGAGATAGTGAAACATCCAAAACATAACAGCCTGTTTCCTGGCAGCAAACATTCCTTTTAAGCATAATCAGTCGAGGTGTCCTGGTTCAGGAAGTAGGCTAGCAAGATCGTCAAGGCAAGTAGCCAGCCATGAGACACCCACATGCAGAGCTCTCAAGGGTGGCCGTCTGGCTAGGCCAGTCATGGAAGCATCACCTCAGTTTAGATAAATGAAGGCACATGAAGCTTCAGGGGATGGTGGTCTAATGGCCGCTGGAGAAATAAATGCAGGTAGAGATAATTTCCTAATCATAGTAAACCCTCCCTTCTGTGTCAGTTGTATCCTGTGATCATTGTAGACGCCTGCTAATATCTTCCTGTGATTGTTGTAAAAAACAAACCAAAAAACAAACCACAAACCTGTCATATAGGTTAAGGTATGTAACTTGCTTGATTTTCATGGAATTTAAAAACCAGTTTGGAGGTAGCAAACCCCACTGTTTCCTTTATAAGTGCTTGCAGAAATAAACTAAGAAGTTCTCTAATCAACCTAGTCTCTGTTGGGGGCTGAACAGTGAATGACAGGGTTTCCAGGCATCACTCACAATCAAACCAAGAATTACCATCATGATAAATGGAGAAAAGACTGAAGTCCAGAATTTAATCTTGTTTGGATTTACAATCAATGTTCGTGGAAGCAGAAGTCAAGAAATCAAGCAATGCATTGCATACAGTAATTCTCCTGCATGAGACCTCTTCAAAGTGTGGAAGTGCAAGGGGTTCACTTTGAGGACTAAGCTCAAGCCATGGTAATTTCAATTATATGCCTGTGAAACTTGGACACTGCACAAGGTGAAAACCACAGAAGCATTGACACACTGGCATTATGGTGGTGGCAAAGAATAGCGAAAGAATACCATGGACTGCCAAAAGAGCAAACAGATATGTCTTGAAAGAAGGACAGCCAGAATGCTCCTTGGAAAGAAAGATGGTGGCGAGATTTCATCTCAAGGACTTGGGACATGTTATCAGAACGGTCCGTGGAAAAACGACATGATGCTTGGTAAAGTAGAAGGGCAGCACACATGTGGAAGACCCTAGGGTAAGGACTCTGACACAATGGCTTCAACAGCGTGCTTCAGCCAAACAGTTGTGAGGTTGGCACGGGACTGGGCGGTGCTTGGTGGGGCAAAGGGTCAACAGGATTTGGAATTGGTTCAATTGCCCTTTCCAGCAAGAGTCACTTCAGCAAATTATCAAACTCCAGAATGTAGTGGGAGCCAGAAAGTCAAAAGTAAGTGAGCTAGAAACCAATGAGATCATAGCTGGTCCAGGGAACCCACAAATGTGTAGCCAACAGGTTAGAGGTGAAGTCTGTACATGTGACATGAAGTCAGTGGTGTCTGATCTCCTCTGAATTCACAAAGGGGAAGGAAAATCATACTATACATCAGCCCAAGACCAGTTCCTATGAGGTAGAGGAGGTCAGACAGGCCTTGCCCCTTCTTTACGAATTCTGTCACCAACCAGTCCTCCCATAGTACTCTTTACTGGCTTCAATAATCTGTTGCAAGGGCCACACAGAAGTCAGACAACATTTATAATTATGAGGTCTATTAGGTAACTTATGTTACAATTCAGGGTCACGAGTGCTCAGGATAGCTTCCTCTCTGTCATGATCATGTTCACAGGCACACCAAGGCTCTTGGCCTCATGGCCTGCTTGGACAAGTGTTATGAAGCTCCTCAAAGTCTTGGCCTCTGCTGTTTGGGTAAATGTAGCCTGCTGATTAGGCACCCCTTCTGCCAATAAGCCTTACTCAAAGGTACTCAGCTCTAGGTCCATGGGTCAACAAATTTAGCCACCTTCCTTGTCCCATTAAGTGCCCGAGAGGCATCCAACATTCAGCTCCCAAAGACATTCCGTTTTCTCACTCGGAAGCCCTCTGGTTAGGCTCATGCTCTTAGTTCTGCCACCTCTCCTGCTGCTGTTCTGCTGTTTCTGCTACCACATCCCTCTGCCGCCTGGATCAGGAGGTCAGTGCAGGGAGCTGGGGTCCAAAGCACACACTCCACTCCTGGCTCTTCTTCCTTGATGAAGTGAGAACCCTCTTTCTGCTTCTGATATGGTTGCTTTTAAACCTAACAGGATGGCAAAACTGAACAATCACTACATTAGGGTTTCGTATACCTTGTTTGCATGGGCCCACCCCAAGGGTGCTATGGACCTCCTTTACATTCTTAGCAAGCTACCCAATCCCCTTTGGTGGGTGTGGTAGTTACTCAATCTGTTGTCAATTTGAGACTTAAGAGTGAAAGGGTAGAGTTTAGCCTGTCAATCAGGTCACAGCTTGATGACCTCATTTGGAGGTGCTAAGGAGATAAATAGCTCAATGTAGGTGGGACATACACTCACTCCCTGCAAGACATTCCTGTTGACAAGCTACATGGAGCTATGCTGATGGCAGCCAGAGGCCTTGGAGCTGGAGGAGCCACGAGGAGACCCATGCCTGCGCTAAGATGCTTCTACCACCACTGGATCCACAAGACTGTCTACACACTGGCCTGTGATCTTGCTGTACTTGGTGTCATTGCATGTGTTGTGTGAGTCTGAAGAGGAATTTACAGACTGGTGCTGGACATATAGGCTAATATCTGACTTATGGACTTGATCTGGCCTGGGCTGGGATGTTTTCGTAATGTACAATTACTCTTTATGTAAAGCTCTTTCCTATACACATATGGGTGTCTATGAATTTGTTTCTCTAGTCTACCCAGACTTACACAGTGGGCCACAAATACCTCACATTCACATAGTCCTACCCAGTCCTCTGGTAGGCATTACAAAGACTATGTTCACAAAGAATATCAGGCAACTCACTGCATTGCAAGATCCCAAACCTCTTTGAAGCTAGCTTCCTAAAAGGGCGAGCACCCTACATTTGTAGCCAGCAGGTTAGAAGGTTATCCTTTGGCCTCCCAAATTTGTAGCTCCCATCTGACATCTTAGGTCTGACTAATCTAACTTCAGGGAGAGAAGGTCAGTACTACATGGGCAGTTGGTGTCAGAAGTGAACAGAGAAGAAAGGTGAATACTTGATTTTATTTTTATCCACTCTTTTTAAAAATCATTTCTTTTTTTACATCATTTCATTGGGAACTTTTACAGATATTATAACAATCCATAATTCAACTAGATCAAGCAGAAATGTACAATTGCTGCCACCATTATTTTCAAAACTTTTTCTTCTTGACCTCATTGATATCAACCCCCCTTTATCCCCTCTGTGCTAGATATATAATCATTTGTCAATTTGAGGAATAAGAGTGTAAGGGTGGAGTCTACCTTGTCAATCAGATCATAGGCAATGAGGCCTCTGTGTCGGCATGGGCTACTCCTGAGAATTCTGGGAAGTCCAGTACTTCTTCCTCCTTGGAGGTGGGAGACACTTCTGCCTCTCTGCCACTCCCTGGGAGACATTGCAGCTTACAAGACACATGGAGCTACACTAGTGCCCTGAGCTGGAGAAGCCACATGGACCTACCCTGATGCAACCAGACCTGTGAAGCCAGAGAAGTCACACCGAGATCCCTGCCAGCACTGAGATGCTTGCAACGCCACTGGATCCAAGACTTTCTACCCACTGGCCTGTGATTGTCCTGCATTTGGCATCATTACATGTGTTTTGTGAGTCTGAAGAGGACTTTATCCAGTGGTATCGGACATATGAGCTAGTATCAGACGTATGGACTTGGACTGGACTGGGTTGGGATGTTTTTTCAATGTTCAATTCCTCTTGTATATAAATCTCTTTCTTATACACATATGTGTGTCCATGGATTTGCTTCTCTAGTCTACCCAGACTAACACACCCTCCCTTTCCCACCCTACCCACCCACCTACCCCTGCCCAGGAACCATTTTATATATATATATATATATATATATATATATATATATATATATATATATATATATATATATATATATATATGTTTATTATTTATGGTTTCTTTTTGTAATTAAAATTTAACTTCAGAGAGGTTCAGTGACCCAAAGCCACACAACTAGAGCTAAAGAAAAATCACTCAAAGCATGTTTCAGATAATCTTAATTGGTGGTTCTCAAAACTGGTTGACCATTAGAAGGCCCTGAAAGGCCTTTTCAGTCAGTAATACTGCAACCCCGAGGAATGTTAATTTTCTGTGCATTGCAAAGTGAAGCCAGGGTTGAGAATGACTGACCTAGAGCATTACCTTGTAGCCAAAGCCTGGTTGCTATGACAAGACCAACCCTGGCACCAACTCCTAATGAGGAATTTGCTCTTGGCATCCAAGGTCAAGGGAAGGGAAGGGAAGGAGAAGCATCTTGAGAGTTTTTAGGGGGAAACTGGTGGGAGAATTGTGCCACCCCAACTCCATAGAGTGCTGAAGCCAAAGAACAGCTGCCTTCTAGTAGTGAGTCACAGGGTCCTTCATGAGCAGCAATTTCACTCCAGCAATAAGCTCTTTCCTTGCATTCAATCGTGCAGTTGATTTTAATTTGAGTGGTTTGGTAGTTTTGTTTGGATTGGATATGAAAACTTACATTGGTTTTATAGTTGTATGGGCGTTAGGAACATACAATGCTCACCACCAGCCCTTCCATGAAAGAATACACTTTCTACTCTTGTAAAGATTTTACAGTCTTGGAAACACACAGGGGCAGTTCTACTCTATCCTACAGGATCACTGAGTCGACATTGACTCGATGGCAGCGACTTTGTCCCACCCCCCTCCTGTTAAGAGGTATACAAAAAAACAGGAAACAGGGGGCAAATAAAAATGAGTACAAGAAAAAAATGTTCTCAAATTGGTCATGGTGATGATTGCACAGCTCTTTTTGTTATGTTTAAACCATTGAATGGTATGGCATGAATTATCTGCCAATAAAACTTTACCAAAAATGAGGTTTGCAGTATGTGGTCATCTCTAAAATGCTACCCACCCACTGCCATCGAATTCATTCGGACTCATTCTGAGACTGTAAAAAATGGTTAGACGTTCTATCGCAAAGTGGGCAGGGGGGTTACATTTCAGATGATCATTTTTATATCAACAACTTATCAAACCTACCAAGAGCTTACTCTCCTGCCCCCACCCTTTTCCCTTCACCCTCTTGGAGAACACTATCTTTCCCTTCACCCAAGTAAACTGTGGGCAACTGAGAACCAGGAAGAGAGTGGATGTGGAGAAATTGTCTACATAATTACGAGTCTGGGAAGCAGACTGGTTGGGAAAGGCCTTCACATCTATGAGTTGGAAATGAACCTGTCACATTCTCCTAACTAAAAGTTACTCCCCACCCCCAGTAAAATGCCACTTTTAAGATGCTGCTTGCAAGCACATGGTTGCTACTATGCACTTGAAGGTTATCTACCTGAAGGTTGTTTGCCATCAAGAGCAACCAGACCACCCCACTGGAAATATGGCCTACTCCCTTCTGATAGGGAGCATAGATTGCTCCCCTGGAGAAAGAGCTCAGGGACACTTCGAGTCAAGCTAGCTTAGAGACGACCAAGGTTAAGCTGCCATCCTAACTCTAGAACCCGCCCATCTTGTTATGAATGCCCCTAGTACATCCCTTTCCTGTAACATGTGTATGATATGGCTTCCTTGACTGAGTTTATATAAGCCTGCAATAGAATACATTTGCTCTCGCTTAATCCTGCCATCTGAAGAGATGAGCCCTTGCATGTCTCGTCTGATGTTTCTTAAATTTACCATCCAATTACATAACCACCCCTTAAGATCCACTCGGTTGTGGAGGCTGGTCCCCCACAGTAAACACCTGGCCACCCTCTAGTCTATTGCTTCCCCAATTCTCCCTTTCCCTCCCACCTCTGGTAACCATCGAAGTCTGCTTCTTTGGCTATGAAATCTTTGAGTTTTTCATTTATAACAGTGGTCCCCTTTTCTCCTTTTGTGATTCATCTCACTCAGCACAATGCCCTCCAAATCCCCCCCGTGTCATGAGGTGCTTCATAGCTGCATCATTCTCCTTTAATGATGCTTATTATTCCGTTGTGTATGTGAACCAGACCTTATCTATCCTTTCCTCCACTAGTGGGCCTTGAGGCTGTTTCCATCTTCAAAGCAATGGTGCATCGTACTGTGATGAACATGCATGTGTATTTACCTGTTTGTGCTGTGCTCCTTATTTCATGAGCGTAGTGACTGAGTAGAGAATGCTGGGTCATGTGGTATTTCTACCCCCAGTTGTCTGGGGGAGCACCATACCATTCTCCATGGTGGAATCCCACCGTAAACAAATGAGGGTTCCAATCTCTCCTTATGTTCTCCAGTGTGCTAGTCTGGGTGGAGTAGAGAAACAAATTTATAGACACTCTCATGTATAAGAAAGAGCTTTATAATCAAGAGCAATTGTACATTGAGAACACATTCCAGCCCAGTCCAGATCAAGTCCATAAGTGCAATATTAGCCCATATGTCTGATACCAATCTATAAAGTCCTCTTCAGACTCACAAAACACATGCAGTTTTCCTGAATGCAGGAAGTTCACAGGCCAGTGGGTGGAAAGTCTTGTGGATCCAGTGGCGGGAGAAGCATCTTTGCGCTGGCAGGGGTCTCCACGTGGCTTCTCCAGCTCCAGGGCTCTAGCGTAGCTCCGTGTGTCTTGTCAGCAGGAATGTCTCACAGAGAGTGAGCGAGTGTCCCACCTCCAGTGAACTATTTATCTTCTTAGCGCCTCTAAATGAGGTCATCAAGCGGCGGCTTGATTGACAGCCTAGACTCCACCCCTTTGCCAGTTGACAACATACCGTATATACTCGTGTATAAGCTGAGTTTTTCAGCACACTTTTTATGCAGTTTTGGTGGTAAAATTAGGTGTGCCTCGGCTGATATTCGGGTCGACTTATACTCAAGTTTATACAGTTTTATGCAACTACCACATCCAGCATTTATTTTCTTTGAACTTTTCTATCAATGTCAGTGTGAGGTACTATCGAATGTTGTTTTGAATTTCTCGAGTGGCCAGGGATCTTAGTTGTCCAACTGGATGTCTTCTTTGGTGAACTGTCCATGTCCTCTGCCCATTTTTTAAATTGGAGTGTTTGTCTTTTTGTTGTTGGGTGTGGCAGCTTTCTCTCTCCCTCTCTGCCACCAAGTTGATCATGACTCATAGGAACCCTAGAGGACAGGGCAGAACTGCCCGTGTGAATTTCTGAGACTATAACTCTTTATAGGAGTAGAAAGCCCCACCTTTCTCCTAAAGAGTGGCGGGTGGTTTTGAACTACCAATCTTGCAGTTAGCAACCCAACTCGTAACCCCTATGCCATCAGGGTAAGCAACTGCAATACTAGCAGTTGTTAATATCAATACTGAGGTCCATTAATTAACAAAAGCAAACCAAAGTCACTGCCATCCAGTCAATTCTGACTCATACTGACTCTGATAGCATAGTGGGTATGCACTGGGCTGCAAATCACGATGTCAGCAGTTTGAACCTACCAGCCACTCCACAGGCGAAAGACTTGGCTTTCTACTCTCATAAAGAGTTAGTCTACGAAATCTGCAGAGGCCGTTCTACTCAGTCTTATAGGGTCTCTATGAGAAGAACTCATTAGAAATGATGATATTCCATCACTCCTTCTTCATTTATTTGGCAGAATACTATCACAAAGAGCACTTTCTCCCAGCTTGCCTTTGGTCACACTGGGGTAGAAAAAAGTCCAAATAAATGCTTGATTCTTCCCTTTCATTTATTTGGTTTCAAAATAATGAAGTAGGTTTCCTAGAATCTTCAAGTTATTTCCTTCTGAGAGTATTGTGGACTCTTGAACATTTCCTCTGTTTCAGTCCATTGCCATTATTATTCTACTGATGCTCAGACTTCCCTTATTAGTCCAGTGAGAGCTTCTTAAAGTTGGCTCCAGCATCCTCTGGACACTGTCCCAGAATCCTTGGTTAGTTTCCTGCCTTTTCAGATTTCCCAGGCTCATCCTGTACATTTCCTACTCCAGGCCTGACATCAATGGCTAGGTACAGCTGAACTTCAGAGGCCTCCGGGGGAAACAGCGTTCACAGGGAGCAAGTGGTGGCCACAACTCTCTGTTTTGTTACTGACAGGGTGACAACAGGGAGTTCCTTTAATAAGAGCACTGAGATGGTGGCATTCACCTCTGGCTTCAGGCCCACCATTCAGCTCAGGAAGGATACCCAGGAACTGTCGCCTGGCCCTTTGGCACCAACTGTGGGCAGGGCTGCCATCTCCCCCCTCTGTTCCTTTCGCTGTAAAGACAGCTTAACCCTCCTGCTTTCAGCTAGTCCAGAAGTTCCCAGACTTGTTTAGCCTACTACCCCTTTTTCAGAAAAAAATTATCCATTGCCTCCCTGGCAATTAGAAATGTCTGTACTATATAGCCCATAATCCAGGATAAAGTGTAGGTATCTGCATTTACAGGCTCCCTGGATCATTCAAGCGTCCCCTGCACCACTCCCCTCCTCCTGGGAAACAATGTTCTTGGCTTGCAGAAAGATAAGGGTAATGGTCTAGAGGCAGTGAAACAGACAAACAAAAAACATAAACATTTGATTTAGATTTAAAAGAAAGAGTAATAGACCCTGGCTCTTTTCCATATGGGGATAAACATAAAGTTCATGTATACAATAAAAATAAATGACCCCAAAGTATTTCAGTGAGGACTAAATGAAATTATGCACATGGACATGCATACTGTGGATTTACTAGCTCCTTAAGTGCCCTAACAATGCTGGAAGGTATTCCAGTGGAGTGCTGGTCAACCAGCTTGGGCGCATGGTGGGAGCAGGCAGTCATAGTTTGAGAGCTTGCTGCTTATCATGGTATAAATCAGTGGTTCTCAACCTTCCTCATGCCGCGACCCTTTCATACAGTTCCTCATGTTGTCGTGACCCCCCAACCATAACATTATTTTCGTTGCTACTTCATCACTGTCATTTTGCTACTGTGGTGAATTGGGCGACCCCTGTGAAAGGGTAATTTGACCCCTAAAGGAGTCTCGACCCACAGGTTGAGAACCACTGGTAAGAATACTCCCACCAGGCCTGAAGAACAAAGGAATCTGTCTAGGCAGAAGTAAACAGCTAGACTATTCCTTGGAAGGATGGCCAAAGTTCATCTCCCGTACTTTGGTCATGTTCTGAGGAGGACGCAGTCCCTGGGAAAGACAGCACGCTTGGTAAAGTGGAGGGTCCGTGACAAAGAGAAAAGCCTTCAACAAGATAGAGCAACACAGTGGCTGCAACCAGGGACGTGAACTTCACCATTGGGAGGATGACGCGGGGCCCCAGCAGGGCTTCGTTGCGTTGTACATAGGGTGGCTGTGCATCAGAGCCAACTGGACGGCACCTGACAACCACAACAGCACTCTAACAACTGGCTTGTATGCTTTCCTACCATATTCTGTCACCTCTGAAAGCAATTGGACTCTGCTATTTGATCTCAGATGAACTTGATAGCACACAATTTTTTTTACCTCCCCTTGACGGTAGCATCTTGGTAGCAGGGGTAATGCCCAGAATCTTTAGAACTTCAGGGCCTCATGGGCATGTTAATAGACATTATGAAAGTGAATGTGAAATAGATTGACTCGACAAGCCCCAGTTTAAGGGGGAAATGGAGACAGAAATCAACTGTCGTGTCAGTTGTCCTTGTAACGGGCACTCATTCTGAAAGTCACAATTAAATTGGAGGAGAAATGGCCAGACTTATAGAGCACTTGGTCATGTAAGACTTAGAACAAGCCTTCCTTCTGTGTATGAGGAAGGAAGGAAGGGTGTGAGGGGTGAAGCAATGTATTCTGTGTCATACAACCAGAGGGCAATGGGGTTGAGATTTGAACTGGGCAGCAGCTCCAGCTATGCTTCACGAAGTCCAGCTCGTTGTCTAGTTTAAGTTCACCTCGTGGCCTCTAGTCAAGTGAAATCATGGCATTTGGGGCTTAAGACGGTTTCTTTATAACCTGGAAAAGGCCCTGCCTGTGCTTAGGTTAGGTGTCGAGGAACCAGATGGATTGTGGGCTTTCCATCAACCACTCCCGACCTCAACACTTCTCAGGCAGCTCTGCAAAGACAACCACCTCTTGGTTCCATTCAGGGAAACTAAGTGTGGTTCAGGTACCACTTCTTGCTTCGTTTGCTCTTTGTCGAATTCTACGTGCGTTCTGCTACTAGCAACAACCACCACAACAAAATTGCTCTCCTGAATTTTCCACACCGGCCTCCCAGGAATTGAAAACCAAAAATCAGTTTCCAGTTTCTCTGGCTTCAAGCCTGATTCCCGGACGTGATCCAACAGTAATTGCCATCCAAATGCCTGTCAGCAAGACGGCCATTATGTACTCTGGCATATAGTACTGAGGCGGTCTTGTGCAATGTTGTTATAGCATTATGTCGTAATTATTCTCCGGCCTTGTTTCCTGCAAATCTCACAGATGCTTAGCCACCAACGGGGTGTTAGTTGACAATCAGTCTAAACAAGTCTGGACAAATGAAATACTAGCGGTAACTCTGAAGAACCTTGCAGGGATTTACAGTTCATGTTGCAGGCTGCTCAACTAGGTCCGTATGCTCGCCGGCAAGTCAAATGCCAGCCAGCATTTCTACCTTTTCCTGTTATGATTTTGACCTCGTTTGTCTTGTCGGTATCAGACTTCAAACATGAAACACTGGGGGAAATACTTACAACCGTCTGCCCCTACCCCCAATTCCACCCCAACTCCCAATGGGCCTCAAAATGACTTAGGGGTTCTTGTAGAAAGCAGTTAACATTTCCCAGGTCTGCCTATTCCCTTTCCTAGTGCTCGCCCCCCTGGGGTGGAGGGGAAAGAGTTGATCCACGGTCAAGCACACCACGATCTTGGCCAGACCAGACTGTCCCCTGGGGAGAAGGTTCCCACTGAAATCCAGGAAGGTGGCGAGAGGAAAATCTAGGTGGTTGGTAGTGTGTATGGTTTATGTGTGCGTGTGCGTGTGTGTGTGTGTGTGTCTTAAAAGGTTTCCCAGCAGGCTGGAACTAACTTCCAGCTGAAACTTGCTAAACAAGTTTTGCAACCCAGGTTATTGTGATCGTATTTTTCCAGAGTATTGTCCTAGGTTTGAACGTCACGCCGTTGATTTTTTCCTTCTAACTACCATTCAAAGGGTGAAAGCAAAGGAATTCTCAAAGGAAGTGAGGATTTAAAGGTGACTTTTGCAAGCGATAAAAGACACAGCCAAAAGAATACTTTTGAGGAATGTGCCTTTGTTCTGAAGAAATGAACACACTCTTGTTGGTTCTAATGATAACAGATTTGAGATTTAATTTTGAAAGAAACCCCTTAGGTTTCCTATTCTCTAACACCTAGGGGACGAATTCAGAAGACTTTTGTTTTTTCCTAGTCTGCTTCAGGCAAGCCTGCCATCGATTAACTATTTTTAATGCAACATCACAGAATTTTTTTTAAACAATAGCCACGGCACAATAATCACTCTGACAAAGAATGGGCTTTGGTGAAATGTGGTAGGAGATAGGATGCTGCCCCCAGGGGTCTTTGTGGAACAGCTTTCAGAATGAATCACATGAGGTGACCTCCAATGTGGGATAGAAAAAAGGCTTTTCCCCAGCTTGTCTGCCCCAAATATATGTCAGACCTAGGACACTGCTTACAACACATAGTGAATGATTGTAGCACTCTTAGAAGCAAGCTGGTTAGAAGTTATCTCCCTGAAGGCACCAGCCATCCTGCAATAAGTGGGGCTCACACCCTGCTGCAAAGGACAGTGGAGTGTTCCCTGGAGCGCTCAGAATAGGTCAAACCAAGGTTAGGCTGCCATCCCGAATCTAAGATCCGCCATCATGTCACATGTGTACCCCTAATCCCTTCCCTTCCTATTGCATGTACACCCCTAGATCGTCCCCTTCCCATTGCTGTATTGCCTATCGTACTACCCCTTCTTGTGACATATGTGGTTACCTGTAATCAGGGGGCTTACATGCCCCCAAGTATGTATATGAACCTTGGTTAGAAATAAATCTAGCTCTGTCCTCCCCTCTCCTCTGCCTGTGCTCTGCACGGACCTGGCTGCTGAGATCATGGCCGTCCAGGAGGTGAGCATGCTACCATAAAATGTGTCTGACTCCTTGATTTTACTCTCCTATCTCTCTTATTCTCTATGACTTTACTATAATCTTTATATATTATCGCCGTACAGCTGCGTCTATGAACGTATGATATTTGTCAGGGGCTGGTTTACCTTGACACTCCAATAGATCACTCTGGCCCCAGCATACAGGAGTCATCTAGATCAGGGCCTGCAAACCAGAACACATTTGCCACAAGAGATAACCCAGCACTTTATAGGAGACTGAATTTGAAGGGATTTCATTTCTGTTCCTCAACATATATATATATATGGAAATGAGCTGCTGGAGAATGCTACTGGGGTCAAGAGGTCACTCAGCTCTCACTCACATTACCCATTTTACCTTTCATCGCTGGCCATCTCCAACTCGATGAGGGAAATGTGTGCCCTGACCCCTAGCAGGGTGTCCTATCTCCAGAGAATCAAAATCACTGGGCACCAAGCCAAAGGCCAATTCAACAATGCAAAATCCCTGATGGAAGGGTTCCCTAAAAGGTAAGTCAGCTTCTCAGACCAGCAGCTTAGGAGAATGTGCCAAGGTTTTATTTTGAACTCCCAAAGAAAGATGTCCTTGACAAGGCCGATTTCTGTCTTGGTAAGAGCTAACCAGAAGCCCCTGCCATGGACAGAGTAGAACTTCTCCCTAAGATTTCCAAGTCTGGAAGTGTTTATGGGAGCAGACCACCTCACCTTTCTCATTTACAGCAGTTGGTGGGCTCAAACCACTGACCTTATGGTCAGCAGCCCAACTCTTAACCCACTATGCCAACCAACAGGATGCTTTACTTGGGCAGACATAATTTGTATAAAGGAATTGTTGACTAAGGAGTCTCAGCTGGAGGTAACCATAACTTTCTAGAAAGAGGATGTCCAAGCATTTTTTTCAGATGGTTTAGGGTACAAAAGAGATTCCACTATCAAATATAACTTAAAGAGAACATTTATTAAATCGTAAAAGAGACAGAGACAACACAAAGACATGGATACATCATCTGGATGAGGGAAGACATTAGCAGGAGACCATTAGCAGGAGGTCATAATGACATCCAACAACTCAGTCAGTAAGCTAGGTAAATAAAGCATGGAACAAAAGAACTGTCATGAATTCATGATTGGGGGTAGTTGAATACATCACAGTTCCAGGTGGGACTACAGAAGCAGGAACAAAGCCATGATTGGGGCACATGCATCATGTTAGATAGAAGGGCTTAGGTAGAAGTTTGGTCCAGGGCTTTCCAACCAAGGCAGTCAGGTTGAGACTGACGGGGCTTGCCTCTTGACTATGGATCCCCTGTACGCTTGCCAGTACAGTGATGGCTAACGAGACACTCCAAGGCAGGCCCCTGAGAGACTCCCCACCCTGGGTTGGCTGGAGAGGGGTGGCAGTCATCTAATCTACATCTTTAATGAATGATCAGAAAGAATTCATTGGAGACTTAATCTGTGTGGGAACTTTGCATATAGGTTCTGGGCTATCACTGCCATCCACAGCCTTCTGGCCAACCGGAGTGCACAGAGTTGAAGCTCTTAGTACACAGAGCTGTACATCATCTTCCAGGAAGGACAGGTAGGAAAGGGCATCTGATAGAAAAGTTCTATCCCAGACGAGGTTTGGAATTTTTTTTTCTTTTTCAAAACCTAAAGTGTGGTAGCTATATAATCGTTTGTCAATTTGAAGATTAAGAGTGTAATCATTTATGAATTATCAAGGTTTCATCGGGGACAGGGAGTGGGGAGGGAGGGGGGAAATGAGGAGCTGATGCCAAGGGCTCAAGTAGAAAGCAAATGTTTTGAGAATGATGAGTGAAACAGATGTACAAAAGTGCTTGACACCATGGGTGTATGTGTGGATTGTGAGTAGAGTCATATGAGCCCCCAATAAAATGATTTAATTATTTTTTAAAAAACCTAAAGAGATAGAATAAAATATTCTGTACAAGTTATCACCTTTTTCAAAATAGAATTAATATATTCATTTAAACAAAAAAAAGAGTGTAGGGGTGGAGTCTAGTCTGTCAATCGGATCATAGCCAATGAGGCTTCTGTGTGGGCATGGCCTTCTCCTGAGAATTCTGGGAAATCTAGTACTTCCTCCTTGGAGGCGGGAGACTTCCTCCCTCCCTCTGCACACACCCTGGGAGACAGAGCAGCTGACAAGACACATGGACCCACCCTGATACAGACATCCCTGCCAGCACTGAGATGTTTCCAATGACACTGGATCCACAGACTTTCTACCCACTGGCCTGTGATCTTCTACATTTGGCTTCATTGCATGTGTTTCATGAGTCTGAGGAGGGCTTTATAGATTCGTATCGGACATATGGGCTAGTATCGGACTTATGGACTTGGACTGGACTGGGCTGGGATGTTTTCTCAATGTTCAATTGCTCTTGCATATAAATCTCTTTCTTACAAACATCTGTGTGTCCATGGGTTTGTTTCTCTAGTCTACCCAGACTAACACATAAAGCAAAGAGCTTTAGTTAAAACTTTGACAGGGATACTGTCAAACTTCTTTTATCCAGGCCAGGTGACAAATTGCCTTATCTAAGCATTACAAGTAAAAGCGAGACAGTATTTCATATTGCTGTTTACTTGTGAAATTCTTAGAGTGCTTATAACAATCCATACATCAACTATATCAAGCATTTGTACATAATTTGCCATCATTTTCTAGACATTTACTTTCTATTTGAGCCCCTGGTATCAGCTCCTTTTTCCCCTCCCTCCCCACTCCCACCCTCGTAACCACTTGATAAATTATAAATTATTATTATTTTCATATCTTACACCAACTGCTGTCTCCCTTCCCCCATGGGTTTCTGTTGTTCGTCCCCCTGGGGTGGTGGTGATGGTTATATGTAAATCATTGGGATCGACCCCCCCTCCTCTCTCCACCTTCCCCTTGCTCTCCTGGCATTGATATTCCTTTCCCTGTTCCAGGGGGCGGGGGGGCGGAGCTTATCTGACCTGGATTCCATGTGTCGTGAGTTATCTGTACCAGTGTACATGCTCCAAGCAAGCCAGAACTGAACGGCAGGACTGGGGTCATGATAGTGGGTTGTGAGGACGCCTCAAAGAATGAGAGGAAGATTGTGTGTTTCATCGGTGCTATACTGCACCCTGGGTGGCTCATCCCAAGTTCTTTAAGGTTTCTCCTTACAAGACCAGAATTGCACGAGGGCAAGAATCTTGTCCATTTTAGGTCCACCATTGCCTGCTGAGCAAGAAGAGGGCTAATATTTTTCATAATTCCTTAAAAGTTAGCTGATTTTGGTTGATTGGTGTGGTAGTGAAGACTCACTCTGCCATTAAATGATAGGGCAAGTCAACCCAACTCCCAACTCACTGCCAAATATAAGAATGACTGTGAGGATGGTGCAGGACCAGTCTGTGTTTTGTTCTGTCCTGCATAAGGTTGCTGTGAGACAAAACCCACTAGAATAGCTAACAACAACAACAAGGTCCCTACCTACTCTTTCAAGTTGCTTTATCAACCTGCTCTCATTGATGTATGTATGGATCGAGATGGGTGGTATATGAATCTCTAATAAAATGATTATAAAAAAAGGAAGTGGGGAAAGTGGGAAGATGCCATTATATTTTAATTCATTTTTTTCTACACTTAAAAAAATCCCCTCATATTATACCTAACCTTAAATAATACATTGTTTAATGGTATTTTAAAAATATTATATGCCTTCTATGTAAAAAAAGAAAGAAAATGTTCTGAAACCGACTATGTACAATTGTACAATATTGTTTTATGTCGTTGATGGAAAGTTATGATATATGTAAGAGCTCCCAATAAAATATTTTTAAAAGAGTGAAAAGCTCAAGGCAGACATTTATTATTCATTAAGTTAAGCTATTGTTTGGTTTTAAGATTTCAGGGCTATTTTGGGTTTAAGATTAAATGGTTATTATCCCAGGGCAATAATTTTCAGGGAGTTATCCAACCTTCCTGGCTCCAAGAACTCGAGAGTCCATAAAAAGGAGAAATTCTGCTCTGCTTTTGCCTCCTTTTGATCAGGATTCTTCCTTGGAATCCTGCAGTTCTCAACCTCTGGGTCGTGAGCCTTTCAGAGGTCAAATGACCCTTTCACAGTGGTCACCCGATTCATAGCAGTAGCAAAATGACAGTGATGAAGTAGTAACGAAAATCATTTTATAGTTGGGGGGGCCACCACAATATGAGGAACTGTATGAAAGGGTTGCTGCATTAGGAAGGTTGAGAACCACTGGATTAAAATATTTGGTAACCACAGACAGGCACCATCTAGTTCTTCTGGTCTCCTGGCAAAGGATGCTGGTGTTCATTCCATAGCCTCCTCTTATTCCTGACTCTCCTCCCTTCTGTTGGTCCAGGTGAACAGAAACCACTTGTTGTGGCTTGAATGGCTGCATTCAAGGTTGTAAGACCCTAGGCACTATCCAAGGAACTAGGAGGTAGGACAGAAGCACTAAACACGTTATTGGGCCAATTAGCTAGGATGCCACATGAAACCTTGACCTTCAACCTCCAAACCAAGAAACCAGTCTCATGAGGTGTTTGGTGGCATAGTAGCTATTGCCTTTTAAAAAATCATTGCTGTAAATCTACCACACAACTTTTGCTAACTTAATTTTTTTTAGCAGGTGTACAATTTATTGACAGCAATAAAAACAACCATCAGCTGTGCAGCCCTACCCTTAATCAACAAAATCTTTTCATCACCATTCACCCCTCCTACCTCTTCTCCCCCTTGCCTCTGGTAACCACTAAAACTTTGTTCTCTATACACTTGCCTGTCCTGTATTTTTATATAGGAGGTCATGCGACATTTGTCCTTTTGTGATTGACTTTTCTCACGCAGCATAGTGTCTTCCACATTGTAGCATGTATGTATCCAGTGTTCATTTCTCCTAGAGCAGTGGTTCTCAACCTTCCTAATGCCACGACCCTTTCATACAGTTCCTCATGTGGTGGTGACCCCCCCAACCATAAAATGATTTTCGTTGCTACTTCATCACTGTCATTTTACTACTGCTATGAATCATCATGTAAATATCTGATATTCAGCGTGTATTTTCATTGTTACACAGTGAATACAATTAAAGCATAGTGATGAATCACAAAAACAATATGTAATTAGATATTGTGAAATATTTATTTCTAATGACAAATAAATGAAATTTTGTCTTGAAGCATGGCATAGCATGGGTAAGAGTCTTCATGCTGGGGACTCGTAGGTGGGTGCATCTGCATGTTAGCGGACCCGCCTGGAGACCCGACAGGGGAGCGGAGTCTCGGTTCCTAAGACCATCGGAAATATGTCTTTTCCGATGGTCGTAGGTGACCCCTGTGAAAAGGTTGTTGGATTCCCAATGGGGTCGCTGTTTGGGCCGGGTCTGGTCCGTGTTTGGGCCGGGTCTAGCCTGTGCAGCACCTTCCCCCAGCTCTCCAGGAAGAGGGCCTGCTGGACTGTACAGTTCCTTCCTCCAGCATCCCAAGGCCAGAGCTGGACTGTACAGCTCCATCCTCCAGCGTCCCAAGGCCAGAGCTGGACTGTACAGCTCCATTCTCCAGCATCCCAAGGCCAGAGCTGAACTGTGCAGCTCCATCCTCCAGCGTCCCAAGGCCAGAGCTGGACTGTACAGCTCCATCCTCTAGCATCCCAAGGCCAGAGCTGGACTGTGCAGCCTCTTCCCCCACATTCCAAGAGGCTGATTTGTGCAGGACTCAGACTCTGCAGCTACAGCACCAAGGAGCCTCCCTTCTCCTTATCAGCACAAGCACCATCAGCTTTCTTCACCTCATTTACATACTGCCCTGACCCAAGCTCTATATGTATCCCACCACCCTGCCAAAGGATGAGATTTCCTGACATAACTTCTTGGTTCAGGGAACCACCTGTGGGCTCTTTCTTTACTCTAATAAAGTCACTCTTAACCTCACATTCTTTGTCTCAATTCTACCTTCATTCTGTCTCTCAGTTTTACCTCTGAGTCGCAACCCACAAGTTGAGAACCGCTGTCCTAGTGACTGAGCAGTGTGTGTGTGTGTGTGTGTGTGTGTGTGTGTGTGTGTGTAAAAATAGCTTGGAGAAGGCTCTGACCCTCTAACTTCACTAGGAGGAAGAGAGACTCGCCGTCAGCATCAACTGCACAAGGCTGATACCTATGAGGTGAAGGTAATTTTTTTTTCAGGCTACATGGTCAGTAGTTTGAGCCGACCAGTCCCTTCTCGGGAGAAAGATGTGGCTTTTTGCTCCCGCCAAGATATCTGCAGCTTTAGAAACCTAGAGGGGCAGTTCTACACTATCTTAGGGTCACTATGAGTTGGAATATAAAATCAATGATCCGAAATGTAAGCCTCCTATTTAATCACCATTTAAAACAAGAAAGATAAACAGTTACATTCACCAAAGAATCGGTAGGAATGATGATATTACTGTGGTACACACACACTTTAGAATAATCAACCACTGAGACCAAAGGGGCAGCATTCACCTAAGGGCAAAGTTCAGATGGGTTATGCCAGCAGAGGACTGGAACCGGAAACAACGGGAGGAGTTAGGATGTCGCATTCAGGAGATTTCGGTGAATAAGAGAAAATAAAGTGTGAGTGAATGGTTGAATGAAAAACTGATGCTCTGCTCTGTGAACCTTTACCCAAGTCACAATTTCAAAACTGAAAGAAAGAAAAAGAAAGCGCATATAATGTTCTGGTGGTGGTGGTTGGCTTCGGTCTGGGAAGCAGCATGATTTCTTCATCACGGTTGTTAGGTAATGAGTGTGCTTTGTAGCACACTCACAGTTTCGTTTCCTGTTAAGAAAACAGTATCTCCAGAACCAGAGTCTTTCTTTCCCGTATAAGGGCTGCAAACAAAAGCAGACAGAGCCCATTACTTCGTTTTCTGGGAACTGTGTTTCAACTCTGTTTGCAGGATTATTTAAGCGTTTAGAAGGGAATTGTTCTGGCTGCAAAGAAATCTTTTCAGAGGAATGGGTTACAGGGAAGCGCTCATTTGAAAGATGTTCTAGCTGAAGCTGTTAGACCCGTGCAGCCCATTTCCTTTTTTGTAACAGAACCACATGACGTCAGCATGTACAGGATGTGCTCCCAACTGTACCCGTTGAGTGAAGACGGGTGACTGGCTCCAGGGAAAACCCTGTCCCACCTACATAAGGAAGCAAGAGCACTTTAAACTATGATGTGCAGGCAGGACAAGGAGCCAGGGCAAGGGGGGAAACAGCTGTAGGAAATAGAGAAGATGTACTGGGTGGCAGGAGACGAGAAGAGCAACATCTGGAACATTTTTTGAAGGTTTGTGTGCAGTGGTTGAAGTGACAACTTCGAGGCAGAATCCTGGAAGCATGACAGAGAATACCGTGATCAGATTGCTCAATTTCTAGTTTTGTATAGGACAGTCCAGGGGGGTTGTGTTCTCTCTGGAAAGCACATGAACATACTTTTAAACATTATCACCTGTGGGAGTTGTACCCTTTGACCAACTCACACTCCAGCCCCATTTCCCTTTGTGGCACATGTGTATAACTCGCCCACCTGCCCGGGCCGGTAGGGTTATCGGGCATGGTGCCCTGCTCCATGCCCACTGGCCCACGAATTGGCTCAGGCCTGGGGACACTCAGCCACCCCAAGTCCTCCTAAGGTGTATACAGTTACCACCATCTTTGAGTTTACAAGCTGTGAAGCTGTGGCCTGGGGCTCTGGACTGCTCTCTTTCTTGGAGCTAAGGTGCATCCCCCGGAGAAATACCACCAAGAGTAGTGGAAAGCAAACGCTCAAATACTGCCGGAGGGTCCTGTAAGCAGTGCGACCACTGTGGCAAGCACAATGGTGCTACTAAAACAACTAGCAATGGAAACTCCACGTGATCCAGACATCCCTCTTCCGGGTATATACCCTAAAGGAGTAAGAGCCATAGCACTAACCGACATATGCACTCTCATGTTCGTCTCGGTATTGCTCACAATTCCAAGAAGTTGGAAACCGCTCAAACATGCATCAATAGAAGAATGGATAAAGAAGTTTGGGTCCTGGTACACATAAGAGCTGGAAACACAGAGATTCCAGGGACAGATAAACCCCTTGGGACCAATATTGAGAGTAGCCATATCAGGCAGGGAGGAGGGAGGTAGGGGGAGAAAGGGGAAACCGATCACAATGATCTACCTATAATCCCCTCTGAGGGGGATGGACAACAGAAAAGTGGGTGAAGGGAGACATAGGTCAGTGTAAGACATGAAAAAATAATAATTTATAAATTATCAAGGGTTCATGAGGGAGCAGGGGGGCGAGGGAGGGGGGAAATGTGGAGCTGATACCAAGGGCTTAAGCGGAAAGAAAACATTTTTGAGAATGATGATGGCAACAAAAGTACAAACTTACTTGACACAATGGATGGATGGATGGATTGTGATAAGAGTTGTACAAGTCCCCCAAAAAAATTATTTAAAAAAAAAATCACTACTATAAGGATAAAATCCAAGCCAAGGATTTGCATACCAAAAGGAACACACTTGGAAGTTGCCAGGCGGGGAGGGCAAGGGAGGGAAGATAGAGCAACAGACTAGAGGGTCGACAGGTGTTGCAGGTGTTGATTTTGGTGAAAGGGAGGCTGAAGGTCCATAAAAGGGAAAGGAGAAATTAAGGGAGAAGGTGGGGTAGAACACTGGGATGAGGGGTGGAGAGATGACGAGGGGCTTGAACTCTTGAACAAAGAGTTGATGGTCTGCAGTGCAAACCCTCCACCTAATTGAGAATTTTTAAAAAATCATTTAATAACTTTAAAGGTATAGTTTTGTTTAAAAGAGAAAAAAACAGACTAGTGAGAATCAGAGCAAAGCTCTTGGATAACAACTCAGTGGTTTGACACATTTCTCTTTGCTGGCTTTCCTACTCTGCTCCCAGACCTGTAATTCCCTTTTCCAGCTTCTCTGCAGTCCCCAGGGTTTACTCTCCACTTGGAACTGTAACCGCTACATATACAGTGTCTTACATTACGTACTTATCACCACGGGTAGATTTTCTCCCCTGTTAGCTCTTAGACGACTTGACAGCAGGACATGATCTTGTGTTTTGGGGGTGGTAGTAGTATTTTTTTTCCTGTTCTCTATTCTGCATGAGAAAAGCTCTGGTAGCATAGTGGTTATTTGTTGGGTTGTCAACCACAAGGTCAGCAGATCAAAACTACCAGCTGCTCTGCAGGAGAAAGGACTTTCTATTCACATTAAGAATTACAATCTAGGTCTGGGGGGCTGGCCCTAATCCCAACTACTAAGTGGTGGACACCTGCCCCTCCTCCCAGAAGAATTTATTTCAAAAGACGGCATTGAATCTGCAGCTCTGTGAGAGGGACATATCTGATTGGAGCACATGGGTACTGATGAAGGAGGAGGAGGAGAGAGTGGAGCACATCCTGGCCCACCAAGCCATGACGACGATGTTCCCAATTAGAGCAGCCAGTCCACAGAGAGGAGCACATGGCCAGCCCCACTATGAGACACGACGCCCCTCAGTGACCCATAGTCCTACAGGGGACAGCACTGGAGACACAGTGTGGGAATTGCACCCGATCTGATCCCGCCACAACGAGGCAAAACACAAAGGGGGTGCAACAGAACAGCAAGGGAATGGAGCTGCAAGGTCCCCAGGGAATGCTGAAGGTGGACTTTGGGGCCAGGGCATGGTGCCCCAACAGACTGGACTGGAAAACACTCCTAAGGTCAACAAATGATCCTTGAACTAACAACAAGCTTTTCTTTCTTGATGTGTTTTGTTTTGTCTGTCATTGGTTTGTTGTTGTTGTTTTATTGTATATTGTTGCTTGGTTTTGCTCTGTCTTGTTCTTGTGCAGGTTATTATCTCCGCAGATCTGTCTAAATGAGATAGGCTGGACAAACAATCTGGAGGAGAAAACAACAGGGCCGACAGTTCCGGAGGGACATGGGAGAGAGGGAGGTGGGGGGGGGGGGGAAGAAGTGGTGTTAACAAACCCAGGGACAAGGGAACAACAAGTGATCGAATTTGGTGATGAGGAGAGTGTTGGAGGCCTGGTAGGGCATGGTCAAGGGTAATGTAACAAAGAGGAATTGCTGAAACCCTGGTGGGGACTGAGCATGATAGTGGGATGGGAGGAAAGTCAAGGGAAATAGAGGAAAGAGCTGGGAGGCAAAGGGCATTCATAGAGGTCTAGATAAAGACATGTGCATATGCAAATATATTTCTATATGAGGATGGGGAAATAGATCTATGTGCATATATTTGTAGGTTTAGTAATAAGGTAGCAGAAGAACATTGGGCCTCCACTCAAGTACTCCCTCAATGCAAGAATACTTTCTTCTATTAAATAGGCCTTTTATGATGCTCACCTTCCTGACACAACCGCTGAAGACAAAGAGGGTGAATAAGCAAATGTTGTGAAGAAAGCTATCAAAAGATAGAGCATCTGGGGTCTTAAAGGCTTGAAGGTAAATAAGCAGCCATCTAGCTCAGAAGCAACAAAGCCCACATGGAGGAAGCACACCAGCCTGTGCGATCATGAGGTGTTGAAGGAATCAGGTATCAGGCATCATCAGAACAAAAAAATCTTACCATAGTGAATGAGGTGGGGAGTGCAGAGTGGAGACCCAGGGGCTCAGGAAGGAGATGAGCCAGACAGAGTGCGATGTATCAACGATGAAAAATACAACTTTCCTCTAGTTCCTAAATGCTTCTTCCCACCCCACTATCATGATCCCAATTCTACCTTGCAAGTCTGGCTAGATCAGAGGATGTACACTGGTACAGATAGGAACCAGAAACAAAGGGAATCCAGGGCAGATGATGCCTTTAGGACCAGTGGTGAGAGTGGCGATACTGGGAATGTAGAGGGAAGGTGGGTTAGAAATGGGGAACTGATTACAAGGATCTACATGTGACCTCTGCCCTGGGGGACGGACAACAGGAAAGTGGGTGAAGGGAGATGTCAGACACGGCAAGATATGACAAAATAATAATTTATAAATTATCAAGTGTTCGTGAGGGAGTGGAGAGCGGGGAGGGAGGGAAAAATATGAGGAGCTGATGTCAGGGACTTGGGTGGAGAGCAGATGTTTTTAGAATGATGAGGGCAATGAATGTACAAATGTGCTTTACACAATTGATGTATGTATGGATTGTGATAAGAGTTGTATGAGCTCCTAATAAAACAATTAAAAAAACCAAAAAGAAATTGGAAGCCAGCACAAATAAAAAAAAAGAAAGAAAATGTTTACAAATGATGATGGCAACATATGTACAAATGTGCTTGATACAATGGATGTATGGATTATTATAGGAGCTGTAAGGTCTCCCAATAAAATGATTTATTAAAATAAAAAAAGAGTTACAATCTATAAAACTCACAGGAGTAGTTCTACCCTGTCTTATAGAGTTGCTATGATTTAGCATCAACTCAATGACGGTGAATTTGGTTTGTTGGTTGTTTTTTTTTTGGGAGTATTGTGCACATGAAAGCTCTATGGTGGTGCAATGACTAAAGCTCTCAGATGCCAAAATATCAGTGATTCTAATGCACCAACTTCCCCAAGGGGGGGGGGGGAGAATATGACAGTCTCCTTCTATAAAGATGTACAGCTTCAGAAAACCCATGGGGAAATTCTACTCTTTCCTATAGGTAAATATGGAGTTTTAATTGAGCAGATAGCAGTGGGTTTAGATTTGGATTGTGTACATATGAGGGGGTACCCAAAAACAAACAGGAAAAAAAAGCTTCACTGGGCAGAGCTTTCCTAGTATGCATTTTTCCCTCTAGGCGAACATTATTGAGCAATGATCTCTGAGTGGTGCATCTAGTGGCATCTTCTGGGAAGGTTCTCTTTGGTCACAGCAAATTTTTTTTTTATAAAAAGCAGTTTATTGTGATGGCTGATGTAAGAGAATAGCATGCAGCTATGAAATTTTGTTTCCTGCCCGGGAACATGCTGCAGGACTGTTGTAATGTTGAACACTGCTTACAAGGACAGAGTTATGGGAAAAACTCAAGTGTACAAGTGGTTTTCTCATTCAAAAAAGGTGAAAGATTGATTGACGACAAACTTCATACTGGACATCAGTCAACCTCCCGAATGGATGAAATGGCAACAAAATGTGTGCACTTGTGCTCAAAGACCAATGATGGACCATTGAGGTGATGGGGAAGTTATCTGGACTGTCTTAGAGCTCGGTTCAACAAATTATAATGGAAGATTTGGAAATGAGAAGGGTTGCTGCAAAATGTGTGCCTCGGATTCTGATCAGGAAAAAGAGCATCAAATGGAAACATGCTATGTTTTGAAAGAACCACTCCGAAGTGTCTCAGACTTTTCCCCCAAGGTCATTACTGGTGATGAGACATGGTGCTATTCTTACAACCCCAAAGCAAACATCAGTAAACCCAATAGAAGATACTATCATCATCTCGATGATAGAAAAACCTCATCAAGGAAAATCAAAGATCAAGACAATGTGCTTTCTTTCTTTTTATTTTTTTTTTTAAAATATGAGGGGGCTAGTGTATTTTGAACTCATTCCACCAGGTAAGACTGTTAATCAAGCTTTCTATTTAGAGGTTCTGAAAAGATTGCATAACGGTGTGTGACAAAAAAGGCCTAATTTGTGGCAGATGGGGGAGAGGTTTTACCACCACGACAATGTACCTGCTCATGCAGCCATCTCAGTGTGCCAGATTTTGGTAGAAAACAGCATGCCTCTCTTGCCCTATGCACCTTACTCAGGAGACCTCCCTCCAAAGACTTCCTTTTGTTTTCACGAATGAAGAGGGACATTAAAGGACGACTATTTGATGATGTAGAAGAGGTGAAGGAAAAATGAGGGAGGTGCTGTTAGCCATCCGAATAGATAAGTTTAAAAAATGTTTCCAAGAATGAAATCATCGATTTGACAAATGTATGAAGTATAATGGAGAATCCTTTGAAAGTGATAACGGATTTTTCTTGTTTAAAAAATATTAAATAAATAGCTTTGAAAAGAAAAATTTGTTTTTTTAGGGGGTAGCCCTCATACAGTAGGTGTCCGGGTAAGACACATTATATAAGGATAAACGAAACAAAAATATCGCCACTAGGGTTCCAGTTCATACATGTTACGATGGTTAGGAATTATGTCAACTAGACATTCCTGGCTAAGAGTGGAAGTGGAGCCCAATCTATCAATTGGGTTATAGCCCGATGACACCTCTTTGGGTAGAGGTGTGCCCTTCGTATAAGAGAGAGATTAAGCAGAGCTGAATCCTCGTAGGCCTGTTTGCCTTCTGCTAGAGCTAAATCTTGCATTTGGTTCCTCGATCTCCTGTTGCGTCACCTGCTTATCATACGAGCCATCTGCAAACTCCCAACAGTGGGTTCATTCAGCTGACTTTCGATTCCTATTTTCTCTGCATCTGCCAGGCTATGGCTCCACTGTCTCCGCTTCATCATCTTACTTCCTGTTCGTCAGCTTCCCTGAGTCAGGAGAAGCCTGCCTTAATCCAGACAGGACTTAACCTACTTCTACACCTGTGTAAACTATTTCTTGATATCAATCTCATTCTATAGACAATACATTACAAGTATCACTGGTTTTGCTTCTCTGGAGAATCCAACCTAACACACATGTACAGGTTTATTTCAAACCAAACATGTGGAAACAGATCTCTGTGATCACTGGATGGTACAGATATATTATTACATGTAGAGTACACTTGTCTTAGTCTGGTTACAGTGTCTCCAAAAACAAGGTCCAATCAAAACAGTAGCTTCCAAGAGGATCTCCTGGGCTAATTATATTCAAGGCCGAGAGGCCAGGCTCAGAAATTGACCACGACGTTTTATTCCCCCTTTGGATACCCAAGGGGTAATCTGCAGATTTTCTAGAAAGACACAGGACAATTGTGGGGGCTTATAAGGAGCCCTGGTGGTATAGTGATTATGCAATAGACTGCTAACTACAAGGTCAGCAGTTCAAGAATACCAGCTGCTCCTCTAGAGAAAGATGGGGCTTTCTATTCCCATAGGAACAGCCTGCCTCTTTTCTCCCTGGAGGCAGGCTACACTCTCTGCTCTCACCTTCCTGTTAGTATGCACAGGCATACTGAGATTTGGGAGAGCCCTGCAGATGTTTCCACCGCCACTGGAGCCACAAGACTGCACCCACTGGCCTGGGACCTTCCTGCATTTTGCATCATTGTATGTACTGCTTGAGTGTGAAGAGGGATTTGTGGACTAGTATCAGACTTATGTACTAATATCGGACTTATGGATTTGATCTGGACTGGGCTGGGATATTTTCTTAATATCCAATTATTCTTTATATGAAGCTATTTTTACATACATTTGAGTGTTCATGAATTTGTTTCTCTAGTCAACCTAGACTAATACACAGACCTAGATGGAGGATATGTTGAGAAGCAATAGCTTCATATTTAGATATTTTTTTCTTACTCATCATGGTTTCTAAGATTTTATAGCAACAATTTTTGACTTACCCATTTATTTTCTTCTGGCAAGAAATGATGCTAATCCCAGAATGTTTTCCTAATAAGTGATCAGACTCTTTGGCCGCTGTAAAAAAACTACACTTACTGCGCACAAAAGATGTGACTCTGTTTAAACTGAACAATCGGTTCAGTATTAATGGAAATTATAATTGAAGTTAATTCAAGTAATTCAATTTCAATTAATTTAGCAAGTACCTCTGACCCCAAATTCAAAGCAAGAAAACGAATTGCCCAAGCCTTCTCCACTTTGTCCCTTCTCACCGAGCAGCAAGCAAACATGGATCCTTATTATTCACGCCTTTCAATATCTCAGGGGTAAAGGACATTTGAGGACAAATCCAGATATGCCAAGTAAACTGGGACAAACTCTCCAATTGAGTTTAGCTAAATACATTTCCCAAGCAGCAAAATATGTGATTCAGCATAGGAAAATCTAACCCTTCATCCAGACAACACATTTGCTGAGTGAGCCTAAAGCCAACTGTAAAAACACCACCGAGACATGGGGTGCCTTCATTTGGAGCAACGAGAAGAGAAGAAGGCGCTAAGACAAGGCATTCACAGGACTAGGTCTTTCCAGAAACACAGCTGTGGCCCTTAACAGGACAGCTGACCTGGGTCTTCCCTTTCCTTTGACTTCATTTAGGCATTTAATTCTAACATGGCAAAGAGAAATAACTGAATCACAGTGTTAACCAGTTAACATCAAAGGAGACGAACTTGAAAAGAATTATGAGATTAAACTTTCCAGTGAGTCACAAGTATTTAAAATCCACTCCAACAACTAAAAGCCAAATTGTGTGGGGACCTAAAAGTGGAAACTTGGCATGAGAGCGGAGCCGGAGCGCTTTAAAAAGTGTGAAGTTCTAGGCAGACATGAGAAATCGTACATGAGCCATACTCTTTGCCCTTGAGGGCATTTTGATTCATCCTGACTGTAGACGGGGTTTGAACCGCAGGCCGGTTGGTTAGCAGAAACCAAAATACTGATGCCTCAGACTCTCCTCCAGAAATTCGGATTCATTGGTTCGAGGCATGGGGTGTGCATCATCATTTTAAAAATCACTTCAGGGGGAGGAAAATCACCTCAGGGTATCTTAGAGGCAGCTTAGAAAGTCGAGAAAGCTTGAGGCAAGTGGAGTTCACAGCCTTGGCTTCTCTTCTTAACATCTGCTCCTGGGTGTGTCCTCGGAGAGCTTCCACTCCATGAAATTTGGCCATCAATTAATACCTTGCACTCTTCCCATTCTTTTACATGGCTCGGAGACAAAGGTCTTAAGGACGCTTCCAACCCCGACATTTTGCTCATGTCTGCCCTGTAGGCTAAGAGTTTGGGTCATGTTCAAAAGCAGATGGTATGAGAGACTCATCGCCACCCCCTTTTTTCCCTTTTAAAAACTCTCACAGGGGAGCTAACCAGCACCACCCATCAACTACATCTGACACAAAATACTTCAATCATCATCAGCAGAACACACATCGCTCTCAAATAGATGGCTTCAGAGGTTACTCCTCCTCTCTCTCTTTCCCCCCACCCCCGCCTCTTTTTTCCCTTAAACAAACAGCATGAATTTGGTGTAAAGGCTTCACTTGGTACTGTTTGGTGTCAAAAATAGCACTGTCTGAATAAAAGCAGTATCATCTCCACCATAAAAAGCTTTATGGAATGGCAAGCACATGAGGGAGGACTTGGGTTTCTGCCTCGTTTACCTGAACTGACCAGCAACGAGAGCGAGCTCAGAGAAGAAAAAATGCACATTGCCCTGCTCTGACGCCATGAATTCTGGCGAGTAAAGGAACACAGGCTTAATTCGAAGAGACCGCAGACAGCATAAACAATTTTAAATTCAAAGTTGATAAAGAAGATCCATTTTAAGAATCTGATCGCAAAGGGAATGGCTTGCTACTGTGACGTGGTCCTTTCAATTGGGTAATCTTTCCCCCCCCCCCACCCCCCTGAAGTGCCTGCCAAAACTGTCAGTGTTTTCTTGACGCGCGTGTTTCTTAATCTGCAAACAGATTAAAATGGACATCTCTCTGGGTTGCTCAAACGGAAAGAGGAAGCCTGAGCTACAGGAAGTCACAGGGTTTAGGCAGCAGGTGCATTCCGTTCTAAATTAGGAAGGGACCACTCGTGAAATGTCAGATTCTGAAACAAAGGCAGCGGACTCCCAAAAGATATTCCATTGTGAGCTCAGGATTTGGATTTACGTCCGAACCTGTTCGCATTGTATTTCACCACCTCCACCCCCACCCCCCCATAAAAGAAAAAGAAACAACAACAACAACAAAATTCCAGAGTCTCTCTTTGCTGGGAACTAAAAACAAAATCTGATTCATATCACATTTTGTTTTCCCAAAAGTTACACAAAGGGAAGTAATAATGCCGACTGTGAGAATTGAAGTGAAAATCAGATCTCAGCCTAACCAATGGGAACAATAGACAATAACTGGGACTCCAGTGAAATTCATTTCTCAGCTGAAGGCACCGGGCAGATGTTTCTCTTGCACTACAGTCTATTCTTAGTACAAATCCCACTTTTTCTCTTTCAAGGAAACAGCTCCCGTCAGTTGGAAACAATAGATATTCACACTATATTCCATATTTTCTCAGTTCTCAGTATTGCTGAAAATGGCATGACTTCCCTTTTCCCTGAACTAGAAGGGACTGAAGTTTCTGTATGGGTCATAGTGGGTTTAAGAACACGAGTGTGAATTGGGGTACCCACTCACTGTTGTGGAGTCAATGATGACGGCTCCTTGGAGTTTCTGAGACTCTAAACCTTTACAGGAAAAGGCAGTCTCATAGTTTTCCCACAAAGCAACTGGTAGATTTGAACTGTTGACTTTGCGGAAATCAGCCCAACTTAACCCACTCCAGGGCTCCTTTAGAATCAGGGTACATAGTACACATTTTGTATGTAGCGGGAGCAATATTGACAAAGCAAGGGAAGGCCTGGATTTAGGAAATGAAAAAACTCTCCTGTAAAGAGTCTGACAATGGGGATAACAACTGTCTCCCATTTGCAGGTTAAAATGGGACCTGATGACCACAGAAGGCAATGACCACAACCTGCATTCCTTGTACTGTAATTTCTAACTTACGAGACATTTTCTTTGGCGAAATGTCTACTCAATTCTTGTTATGGGTCCAATTGTGTCCTCTCAAAACATGTATTGGCATCTTAAGTCCTATAACCTAACGTAATCACTTTCCACAATGTAATCTTATGTAATATACATAGTCAACCAGTTGAGGTCATGTCAGTATGGGTCCTAAACCTAATCCCTTCTGAGTTCTATGAAGAGTAGCATCGATACAGAGCCATACACAACCAGGGGAAAGCAGACACCATGTGAGTATGGTCTACAAACCAATGAACCAAGAAATGCCTAGGATTATCTATAAATAAGGAAATCAAGCTGCCTGAGATTCTGATTTGAACTTTTAACCCCTAAAACTAGGAGAAAATACACTTCGGTTTTTTTTAAAGCCCTCGAATGATAGTATTTCTGTTATGGCAGCATTGGAACACTAAGAAATAATCCCTTACCTATTTTTAAAAATTGCATTGTTTGTTATTTTATTGTATATTGTTGCTTGGTTTTGCTCGGTCTTGTTTTTGTGCAGGTTATTATCTCCGCAGGTCTGTCTAAATGAGATAGGCTGGATGAACTATCTAGAGGAGAAAACAATGGACTGACAATTCCCGGGGGGATATGGGAGAGGGGGAGGTGGGGGCAAAGGTAGTGGTATTAACAAAGCCAGGGACAAGGGAACAACAAGTAATCCAAATAGGTGGTGAGGGGGGTGGGGTGAGAGGCCTGGTAGGGCATGATCAAGGGTAATGTAACCAAGAGGAATTACTGAAACCCTGGTGGGGACTGAGCATGATAGTGGGACAGGAGGAAAGTCATCAAAGGAAATAGAGGAAAGAGCTGGGAGGCAAAGTGCATTCATAGAGGTCTAGATAAAGACATGTACATATGCAAATATATTTCTATATGAGGATGGGGAAATAGATCTATGTGCATATATTTGTAAGCTTAGTATTAAGGTAGCAGAAGGACATTGGGCCTCCACTCAAGTACTCCCTCAATGCAAGAATACTTTCTTCTATTAAATTGGCCTTTTATGATGCTCACCTTCCTGACACAACCGCTGAAGACAAAGAGGGTGAATAAGCAAATGTAGTGAAGAAAGCTGATGGTGCCAGGCTATCAAAAGATATAGCGTCTGGAGTCTTAAACGCTTGAAAGTAAATAAGTGTCCATCTAACTCAGAAGCAACCAAGCCCACATGGAGGAAGCACACCACCCTGTGCGAACACAAGGTGTTGAAGGGACCAGGTATCAAGCATCATCAGAACAAAAAAATCTTACCACAGTGAATGAGGGGGGGAGTGTGGAGTGGAGACCAAAAGCCCATTTGTAGGCCACTGGACATCCCCTTACAGAAGGGTCTCCGGGAGGAGAGCAGCTCTGTCAGAGTATGATGTGGCAACGATGAAAAATACAACTTTCCTCTAGTTCCTAAATGCTTCTTCCCCTCTCCCCTCCACTATCATGATCCCAATTCTACCTTGCAAGTCTGGCTAGACCAGATGATGTACACTGGTACAGATAGGAACTGGAAACACAGGGAATCCAGGGCGGATGATCTCTTCAGGGCCAGTGGTGTGAGTGTCGATACTGGGAATGTAGAGGGAGGGTTGGTTGGAAATGGGGAACCAATTACAAGGATCTACATGTAACCTACACCCTGGGGGCAGGACAACAGAAAAGTGGGTGAAGTGAGACGTTAGGGCAAGATATGACAAAATAATAATTTATAAATTATCAAGGGTTCATGAGGAAGGGGGGAGCAGGGAAGGAGGGGAAATTATGAGGAGCTGATTGATGCCAAGGGCTTAAGTGGAGAGCAAACGTTTTGAGAATGATGAGGGCAATGAATGTAAAAATGTGCTTGACACAATTGATGTATGTATGGATTGTGATAAAAATTGTATGAACCCCTAATAAAACTATGAAAAACATTGTGTTGTTTGTCTTGTGTTGAGTTAAAGGAATTTGTTATATACTCTGGATATTAACCTGTTATCAGATATGAAGAGGCTTCAAAAAGTTAATGGGAAAAAATCCCATTATCTTTTAATTTTATATTTCCATGAATTTTGAAGCCACTTAATATATTATTTTGTGCCACAGTTGAATTTCATGGTATGGCTCTTCTATCCATAAACAAAAAAACAAACTCCTTACCAATGAATCAGGTTTAACATGGTGACCCTAGATGCATTCAATACAGCCAAGTTAAGCAATGTGATGTGACTCTGAATGGCTATATAATTTGGAATACTCACTGCAGACTATCAGGAACTAGATACCTGATCTCATAGCTTAACCCACTGCCATTGAGTTAATTCTGACTAATAGCGAGCCTATAGGAGAGAGTAGAACTGCCTCTGTGGGCTTCTAAGGCTGTAAATCTTTATGGGATCAGAAAGCTTCTCTTTCGCCCACCAAGAATCTGGTGGGTTAGAACTGTTGACCATATGGTTAGTAGATCAACATATAACCCATTATGCCACCAGGGCCCCCTCTTATCCATTGTTGTTAGTTGCCATCGAGTCAGCTCTGATTCATAGTGCCCCCATGTGCAACACAATAAAACACTGCCTGCTCCTGCACCAGCCTCACAATTGTTCTTATGTTTGAGACCACTGTTGCAACCAGTATATCAATCCATATCATTGAAAGCCTTCCTCTTCTTCACTGCCCCTCCCATCTACCAAGGATGACGTCCTTCTCTAGGGACTGATCTCTCCTGACAACATGTCCAAAGTACATGAGATGAAGTCTCACCACCCTTGCCTCTAGGGATCACTCTGGCTGTACTTATTTCAAAATAGATGTTTTAATTCTTCTAGTAGTGCATGGTACTTTCAATATTCTTTGCCAACACCATAGTCCACATGCATTGCTTTTTCTATCCAAAGTCTTTGTAAATCCCACCAAATGAATGAGTGGGCATATGCAAGTAAGGCATGTGGGACTCTGATATGAGGACTGGTCAGTTTTGCCATCCTGCTAGGGATAAAGCAAGTCATTTCAGAAGCTGCCATGGAGGATCTCATAACCACCCAGAAAGAAGTGTCACAAGGACCCCTGCCCAGAACAGAGGCACCAGTACTAAGACCACGAGAGAGTGCAGTGGTCTTCTCAGCCCACAGAATGAGTACAGCTGAATGTCATTTGGCAGGAGGCCAGCTTGTAGAGTGCGACACCCTTTGGACATCTTTAGGGGTAGGTTTTCCCGAGTAGAGCAGAGGTCAAGGGGCTATGTGGCTGAGAAGCCAAGAGCCAGACAGGTGTGCATGCCAACACAATGGAAAAGCATTGCTGCAGATAGAACTGTATCCTTAACTTTTCTCAACCTGACTTGTAATTTGTTAGTTTCCTTAAGCCCTCACAATCAGGAGCATTATCATTGAGTCTTGTGTGGCTTTTGCAATGGATTATGAAATCCACCAGAGAAATAGAGTGCCATGGGCTGGATGGTTGATATCCGAATAGGATCAAGGAAACTTGGAGAGTGGAGGCACGTCTGAGCGCTCTCCCTTATAGAACATAGCCTTGGGCTAGTGATTCTCTTTTTTCCCACTTGTGAAGTCAGAGAAGGTCCAACGTGGCCCCCCCACGCCATTTTTGAAGATTGTGAACTATTGTCTCCCATTCTGTAGAAGTACGAGGTTTTTAAGACCGAAAACTGTGGCTTAAACTTATCTTTGCATCACCAGTTGTGTGTCTGCCACTTATTGGCATTTAGTAAATGTCTGTTGAATGCGTAGGACAAAATTATTTGGTACATGTCAAAATAGGTTCAAATTTTTAAAAGAAACATAGTTGCGGCATTGTGATCGCTCAATAAACACTAACAGAATGAATGGCGGAAGGAAATGCATTCCTTAGTGGCAATGTCCCCATTAGTGCTTAGGCTGTTCTGGTAGAAACTCTAGTTGCCTACGCAATATCTACTCTCTAAATAGCTCTCAAATGAAAAGAATCTCAATTTTTTAGCTTAAGTACCTTCCTTCCTGAGGAACCCTGGAAGCGCAGTGGTGAAGCAGTTACCTGCTAACCAAAAGATCACTGGTTTGAATTTACTAGTCACTCCGTGAGAGAAAAATGTGTTAGTGTTCTTCAGTAAAGATTTACAGCCTTTTAAATCCAATGGGGGCAACTCTACTCTGTGAATTCAATGCTACGAGAACGCAGGGGAATATTGGGGTGGGGAAGGGAGGACACACGAGAGTAGAAGGTGGAGTAACAGGACTTGCTAAGGCCCCTCAGCCAAGGAGGTAACAGACCTGGGCCATGAATCCAGGCCTTGTAGCGCCTAGCTTAGCATCCTTTCCTGTACTCCTAGGAGCCAGGCATCTTGAGCATCCCGCATCCCAGGAGGTGGTACCAAGCCCAGAATTACTACAAAAAGCATGTGGAGGGTGAGACTGTTGGCAGAACTAAAATAGCAGGAGCCACGGGGTGGGGGTGGGAGCATGTGGGGAGGTTCACGGGCTAAACGTTCCACTGGAGCGCTCTGAGCAGCACACGATGGGAAGGGGAAGTGGGTCCCACTTTGTGCGTGTGGTCTGTGTCCTTTGGCACAAGGAAGTAGAGTCCAAGGAAGAGATGAAGCTGCCTATAAGGCATCTTTAAAGCTGCTTCTGGGACGGAGTTTCTGAAAGCGACCTATTATTTTCTCAATGAGACTCAAATAATGGATTAAGCAGAAAGAAAAATTACACATGTCTGTCCAGACACACATCAATATAACTACTGAAAACGTACGGTTTGAATTTCAGCTCTATGGTTCACACTGTGAGTACTAGGAGCTGTATTAGCCTTGCTGCATATCAGGCTAATACTTGCCTGTAAAGAGAACTCAACTAACGCAGGCTCGTTCCTCCACGACTGGGCACAGTTTATCCAGGTAACTTTAACACAATATAAAACACGCTCTGTCAGAACAGAGAACTGGGTGGATTCTCCCTAGGAGGTATCAGACTGTGTTCACAAAGGTTGACCTTTGAGTCAACCTTTACAAACAATGAAGAAAGGGCACCTGGATGGGTGGCCTTAAAGGCACAGCTGAAAATCTCACCTGGGAGGACAAGAGTAGTAGTTTCACGGCTGCAAAACAAATTACCCCCCAAAGCTGGAGGTCGCAAAACAGCTGATTGTTATGCTCCTGAATTCTGCGAGTCCGGGGACAGCAGGGACAGGCTTTGCCACTGTTCCACAGGGTGTCAACCCGAAGGCACGACAGCGGGGGCTCGCCACCAGAACACATGGCCTCGCCACAGCATGGTGGCAATGTTCCGAGGATGAAGGGGGGCCAAGAGACGCGACCAGGTGGAAGCCACCTAGTGGCTTTTGACCTTGATGCCAGAAGTCACAGAGCATTACTTCTGTCCCCATCCAGTTAATTAAAAGAACGCCTGTCACAAAGTTTGGCCTGGAAGGGGATTAGACTCCAATTTGGGGTGTGAGGAACATTGCTGTTCGACGCCGGTGAGGCGGCTCCACCTTACAGCATCCTTACAGCACTACCTGGCCCTGCAGAGCCTATTGTTGCCGCCACTGTGTCAATCCATCTTGTCGAGGGTCTTCCCCTTTTTAATGCTGGACCTTTGACTTTTCCAAATATGATGCCCTTCTCTGGGCACTGGCTTCTCCTGATAACATGCCCAAAGTCTGGCCATCCTTATTTCTAAAGAGCATTCTGGCCGCACTTCTTCCAAGACAGTTCTGTTTGTTCTTCTGGCAGTCCATGGTACTTCCAATATTCTTTGCCTAACCACGATTCAAAGGTATTGATTTTTTGGCAGTCTTTCTTATTCAATGCCCAACTTTCTCAGGCATCGACAGCAATTGAAAATACCAATGGCTTGGGTCAGATGGACCTTAGTCTTTAAAGTAACCTCCTTGCTTTTCAACACTTGAAAGAGATCTTGTGCAGCAGATTTGCCCAATGCAATGTGCCATTTGATTCTCTTGACTGCTGCTTCCATGAGCATTGATTGTGGATCCAAGCGAGATGAAATCCTTTACAAATGGGATAGCAAAGTTCTAAAAGAACATGTGAACCCAGAAATATTGCCAACACCATTTAAAAAGATCAATCTGCCGTAGTAAGTCTGGCGAAATGTCCGTGAGACTGGGACCCCCCCCTTAGCATAGAACTCCCTTTGAGGAGAATGACTGAGTCCATGTTCATAAATAAGTGATGTGAGTATAAAGAGTGGGAAAATTTTAGTAGCAGTCAGGTGGTAATGGTGGCTGTCTCTCATTTTAGCTAATCCAGGTTTAAGCTCCTGTAGTTCTTTAACAAAATTTGATAGGGGGCTTCAAAAGAGAGTACTGAGCAAACATTTAAGATACATCTATAAATCTCCCTCCTTCCAAAGGAAAAGTAATGAAAATTAACAGACACATGGAAACAATTAATCCAATGAGCTAAAAACTATGCAAAACATCCGTTTCTACAACCCTGATACCAGGACTCCATGGTGACCAGTTACCTCCCACGACCAATTGCTCTGCCAAGGGCGCATTAGAAGGTCCTGGATAGAGTGGGAGAAAAATGTGAACAGAACTGAAAACCATACAAGAGACCAGTGTTAGTGGTCCGATGGAAACTGCTGGGCCCTCAAGACTATGGCCCTTACCCTTCAGGTCTAGAACGGAACGTCCCCGTGTATTAGAATAATAACGCATTGAAGATCAAAAGTGCAGCGTTTCCCCGAGGGCAAAGTTCAGCAGATTAGAAAAGGAGGAATGGAAATAGGAAGGAGGAGAAATGATGGTACATTGAGGGGGTTGTAAGGGATGAATTCAAACAGAATGTTCTTACATTCAACATTGAGCAACATTAGATTCCCAACTAATACAGTTTAAAAAAGCGAATGACGTGGGAGTGCCTTCTTAACTCCTCTAACTCTACAGGGCTGATCTCTAGAAAGTTAAGGTCAGACATGTCTCTACCTACACTTACTCCTCCTGACACCAGTCATCCCTCCCACACACTTTCTATTTCTCAGATGGGTTTGATAATTCATTGCAATGGCAACACAGAACTCATGGACAATACAATTTGGGATTTATTAAGGAAGTTAATAGGTTACAAATGTTCAGGATAAAATTATTCAGAGAGGATTCTACAGCACAATGTCTTGTTTTCCATGCCTGCAGGCAGGCCTCTCTCTAGTCTTTGGTGTCTCAGCCACAGTCCATTGGCCTCTACCTTGCTTGTACAGTATTACAAAGTTTTTTTGGCTACCAATAAGTTCCCAAAGGGATTGCCTCCTCACCTTAAAACTCAGGCTGACACCACTCAACTCTAGCGCTGTGAGTCAGCAAGCTTAACTCCCAATTAAATGTCTGGAGGCATCCTACTCTGCAAGGCAACCTCCAGCCTGAAGGCACAAAACTTTATGCACTCTGTAGGTTGGGGAGTCCACCATTCTGTCTCATGCGCTGGTTCTTGGTTCTGCCACTGGTATCACAGATGTTTCCGAGATCAAGGAGATTCAATACACAGAAATCTTGGGATTCAAAGAACCCATTCTACTCCTGGTTCTTCTTGCTTGCTGGTTGTAAGATCCTCCCCCGCCCCCGTTCCTGCTTCTGAGATGTCTCATTTTATACGGAGATGGATAATAATCACAATTAACCCTGTTACTAATCACTCACAACTGAGTCCTATCAGTGTCTTCCCCTACCTTCTCTTACCCAGATCCATCCCCAAAAGGTCATTTGTTAGAAGTCACAGACTATGGCTAGAAGAGCCACATTGAATAGTTGCTTGCACTGAACATGGGTAGGTAAATGTTTGAGCAGTTGATTTTACTACAAGGAATTGACTTCATTTGTACCTCTGCTAATTTGTGTGCCTGCCAGTACCCTCTCCACAAGATTAGAAGTTCTTTTGAGGACAGGACCCATTTTACGTAGTCTGCTACAAAATATTTATCATGATAAAGGCAAGCAGACAGCTTATTCCTTGGGAAAAACTTGGACTTTGGAATCTGACATCCTTGATTTAAATTTCATCTCGGCCACTTCCTAGTTGTGTGGCCTTACAGTACTTTTATTGTGCTGGACTTTGGTATCCCCAGCCCAGAATTTTTTCGAGAATCACAGGAGATTATCCTGCACTTCAAATAGATGGTGCCAATAAATATTAACTCTGTTCTTTCCCACTCAAAAACATTGAATGACCAGACATACAGACTCTCCCTAGCCCTCCCTTCCTCATTAAATTTTTTTAAAAATTTCATCTCCCTCACTTGTCTGTTTATATTTTAAATCCAGGCTTGGAACAACTTGGAGACTTCTCTTGGTCCCTGTAAACTCGCCTCCCTTAGAGGCCCTCAGGTGAGCTTTTCTCCTCCCACCTTCTCCAGTGTCTACTGTAAGGAAGTGAAAGAGCGAGGGAGGCTGCCAGGGTCCAGAGGCCTCAGGACTGAGTAGCAAAGAGGAGGGGGCAGGCCTTGGGGAGCAACGAGGAGACCCAATTGCTAAAGCATGTTACATCCTTTTCATTCACTGATGCATTGCATCTCACTATTTCCGAGCATTATGTGAGGAAGACCCGGGAATTTATATGAATCCTTAGTGTATTTTGCATAGAGAAGTGGCTGGGCAGTCATAATGTAGAGCAGTGTTTCCCAAAGTGGGTTATACTGACCCTGGCGTGTGCTGGAATCATCGGGGTGGGGGTGGCACTGCAAAAGCAAATCCTGGATGATGGGCTGAAGTACAAAAGTTTTTAAGTGCCAGGGAGACGTTGAGTAGTATTTTTCTGAAAGGGGTGGGGCTGTAGGCCAGATAAGTTTGGGACCCTGTGATATAGGTAGAGACAAAGAAACAAAACATAATAAAGTATAGAAGGAAAAAGAAAAGTACCTCAGGCTCTTCAGAACACCCCACCCCAGCTAAAGGTCTGTTTCGGTCAAGACTGAAATACCAAGGAGCTAGCCTTGCACTCTTGACATTTTAGAGCAAATAATCAGTTGTCTGTGTGTGAGGGGATCCTGTGCCTTCAAGGCCATTTCGTCGCACCTCTGGCTTCTATTCACAGGATGCTCCTGACAACCAAACCTTCCCCAAGGCATTGCCCAATATCCAGGGGAGGAGGGGCAGCAGAATCGGCAGGTTGAGAGCCAGTGCTATCAGGCAGGAGCTTGCCCCCAGAAGGCCTTGCAAATGAAAGTGTCTCAGGTGAGACAAGCCCTCAGCTTGCCTGGCCTTACCAGTTCAGGTGCTCCTCGCTCTTGGTGAATTTGTCAACCAGAACCAATGCTCTGTGAGAGGAAAGCAGTCGAGCCAGACGTGGGAATGCCCAATGGGGTGGAACACTTTAGCCGGTAGGCTGTTTTTCTTCCCACTGAGTCTAAAATGGGGTCCAGACAGTCCCAGAATACAGTCAGGTGGGTGTAGTGGTTCTGGGCTGCCTGCTACCCACTCATGTCTGAAGAGAGCTAGACAACCGCTTCTCTACCTTCCCCACCAAGACCAGACTTTATGTTTTCAGTTGATTGGAGAAAAGAAATCCAAACAATCCCACCGCAATTTTTAAAATCATCTCTAAATCTCTTTTTTTTATTAAATCATTGTATTGGGGGCTCTTACAGCTCTTCTCACAATCCATACAGTCATTGTGTCCAGTGCATTTGTACATAGGTTGCCATCATTCTTTTCTCATCTCTAAATATACATATTTTTAATATCTTAACATCTTTGGCTTCCTAGAAATAAATTAATAAAAAAATTATCGGTAAAGAGATAAGCAATTGAGCCAATATGACTAGAACTGAATTCCCCAGAACCAACTGGATGAAGAGAAAGCTGTTTGCCTCCTGTGAGTTGGTGCATATTGCTTGCAGGCTTTGTTTTCCAAGTTTTACTGGCATATAATCCATGTGTCATACAATCATTCAATCGCATCAAGAAGAGTTGTACAATCATCATCACACTCTGTTTTATAACATTTTCTTCATTCCTGTGCTTAGCATTATTTTACTTGCAGCTTTCATGGATGGCCTGTTCTAGATTTGACTTTGCTTAGAGATGAGGACACCCGTAGTTCCAACTGGGGTGCACATTCTTCACGTCAAAGAACATGCTTGTCTCAGAGCACTGGGTTACTAGGAATGGGCTGTTTAGAAATCGGATACCCAAAATGGGGGGTGAGGGGAGATAAGTCATGAAATGGCTGGCTTACAAACGTGCTCAAATCTTTCATCTCAAATGAAGTGTAACATGGGAGGATCCTCCCTGAATAGTTTTCTCTTTTCTTAATGACTCCAGGGAAGAGAAGGTGGGGGAAGAGGTTGATACGCTTATAGGATTCAGGTGTAGGTGACTGATCCCAGAACTTCAATTGCTAGGCATCAAATATCTCTGTTTTATTTGCTTATAAAGATGCAAACGAGGCTGGGGCATTTTCAGTTGTATGCTGTAGG